>NC_133333.1:30314831-31621662 GCF_042186555.1 Aquarana catesbeiana | reverse complement strand
GCGTCTCTTTTGATTTCTTCTCCCTCCTCTGGCGATGTCTTCTCCCTCTGTCGGGTCTTCTCCCCTCTCCAGTTCTTCTCCTCTCTGTGTTGTCTTCTCCCCCTTCTGCCTGGTCATTTCTCTTCGCTGTCTTCTCACTCTTTTGCCGGGTCTTCTCCCTCTGCTCTTCTTCCGATGTTGACTCAACGCGATCTCCCAGTGTACTGCTGGGTCCACCGTGTGCCATGACTTATATTGGCAAGGGGCGGGGCCACATGCTGATGTCATCCTGAGGCCCCACCCCATCATGCCCGGGTGGTGATGTCACAAAGGGGCAGGGCCTCCATATGATATCAGCGGGTGGCCCCGCCCCATGCCAATATAAGTCATGGCACACGGTGAACCCAGCATTATGCCGGTAGATCACATCGAGTCAACATTGTAAGAAAAACAGAGGGAGAAGACCCGGCAAAAGAGCGAGAAGACCGGGCAAAAGATTGAGAAGAGACGCCAAAGCTGATTTAATAAATTACTTTAAAAACCTGTGTAGTGTTTTCTTTTTGACAATTTCTTTGGGTGAATGGGTAGGGGTACAATGTACCCCATACCCGTTCACCTAGGGTGGGGGGGCTGGGATCTGGGGGCCCGCAGACCCCGACAAGCACAGGCCAGGGTTGTCAGGAAGAGGCCCTTGTTCTCATCAACATGGGGACAAGGTGCTTTGGGGTGGGGGGCGCAGGGCCCTCCTGTTCTAAAGCATCCACCCCCTATGATGAGGGCATGTGGCCTAGTATGGCCTAGGAGGGGGGGCGCTCGCTCATCCCCCCCTTCCTGACCTGCTGGGCTGCGTGCTCGGATAAGGGTCTGGTGTGGATCTTAGGGGGACCCCACGCCATTTTTTTGGCATGGGGGATCCCCTTAAAATCCATATCAGATTGAACGGTCTGGTATCTCTTGGGGGGGAAACCCACACCAATTTTTTTTTTCATTTTGGTGGGGGGTTCACCTTCAAGATCCTCATTACACAATCATCTTGATCCAACTTCTGGTGCAACTTCTATTCAAATCAATGGGCTCCCATAGGGAACCATTGATTTTGAATAGGGGCAGAGAAACGCTGCTAAACACTAGCGTGACTAGACGCACATTGGCGCCAATACAAAACACTGTTAAAATCGTGCTTTACAGCTCATTTTTTATAACGCCCGTGGGCATGAGGCCTTAAAGCGTTTGTTACCCCAACACTTCATATTTCTGATATGTACGTGCTGTACCATGTCCTTATATGAGTATCCTGTTCTCTTTGCATTGTTTCCTCTATAGACATGTGCAGTTAATTTTCTTCCAAATTGAAATTCAGACACATTTTTTGTTATTCGGAAATGCGGATGTATCCGAATTTCCAAATTTCAATAGTAAAACATTTAAATGAATCTGAAATAGCAAATCAAACCTTTCGAACAAAATTTGAATTTGCATAGTGTTCAAATTGAATTTGAATAGGTTTCTAATCAAATTTGAATCATTTTCGAATCAAATTTGAATTTCCGAAGAGAATAAAATAGTATATAAAATAAAGGAATAGTATAGAATAGAATAGAATAGCAAATAGCAAATAAAAGAGTAGAACAAAAATAGAATAGGGAAAAAAAGAATAGAGCAAAACAGAACAAAATAGAATAGAAAAAAAACAGAATAGAAAAAAAATTGAATAAGAAATAAAGGGATAGAATAGAATAAAAAATAGAATAGAATAGAATAAAATAGAAAGAATATAACCATATTCTGAAATTCGAATTTCAAATAGAATTAACTCAAATTTAAATAGAATAGAAAAGAATAGAAAATAAAATATAACCATTTCCCAAAATTCAAATAAAATAAATTTGAATTTGAATAGAATAGAATAGATTAGAATAGAAAAAACTGAATAGATTAGAAAGAATATAACCATCATCCTAATAGAATACATTTAAATGGGAATTGAATAGAAAAGAATAGAATAGAAAAGACTAGAAAATAAAATAATAGAATAGAATAGAATAAACAATAGAAAAGAATAGAACAATATAACTGTTTTCTGAAATTCGAATTTTGAATAGAATAAATTTGATTTTGAATAGAATAGAAAAGAATAGAATATAATAGAAAAGAAGAATAGAAAATAAAAGAATAGAATAGAAAAAAATAGAATAGAGCTTAATAGAAAGAATATAATCATCTTCCAAAATTAGAATTTCAAATAGAATAAACTTGATCTCGAATGGAATTCGATTTAAATGCAATTCAAATGGAATTTGATTCGAATTCGAATAAATATAGCGAATTCCGAAAACTAATTAAATGAATTTAACTAAACAATTTTTTTCAAATAAAAGTTTATTCAGATGCAGGAAGGCCAAGGGCCAAATAATACATTTTGGACATAAACGTTCATCGAGGGCGCAGCCTCAAGCATCTATGCAAATAACAGAACAATAATAGTGACGTCCAATACAGAGTCCTTCATAGATCAATAAAGAAAAAACAAAAGAGCTGTAGACATGTGAAAGAATACCACTCTGTTTTATTACTCATAACTGGTTGGGAAGCCCTTTTTTTCCCTGCCATTTTCCTTTTTTCAAGATAGAGTATCCAGACAGTAGAGTTATAGAGAAGAATTAAGTGAGAGGCAGAGAGAAGGAAAAGAAAAGTAAGAGCAGAGGGAAAGGGGGGTAGGGAGGTGGGGCAGGTGGGAGAGGGAAGAGGGGTACACGGAGTCGGCGATCTAGTACGTCCTGTGACCGTTACCTCTGGTTAGCCGTCTGCTGTATTTCCTTGGTCCGATAGAAGATCACGTCCCTCATCCGAAAATATATATAACATCCATCTTGTCCAGGTCTTATCATACAGCTCTTTTTGATTGCGTGCTGTGAGGATAAGATCCTCCATTTTTCTAACTTCCTCCACTTTCCTAAGCCACATGCCCATACTTGGGGTCCTGGTAGTTTTCCATAGAAGTGGAATACAAGCCTATGCCGCATCTAAAAGATGACGGGTCAAGGATTTTTTGTATGCCTTTCTGGACATTGTGGTTGCGTGAAGCAGAAAGATGGCTGGGTCAGCTGAGACAGGGCGTTCTGTGAACTTTTGTACGGTCTGTTGTATAGATCTCCAGAACTGCTCCAGCTTAGGGCAAGACCAAAACACATGAAGAATCGTACCCAATTCCTCGCCACATCTCCAGCAGAGACCTGATGAGGATGGGAAGAATTTTTGTAGCTTTGCAGGTGTGTTGTACCATCTGGTGAGTACTTTGTAGTTTGTTTCTTGTGTCTTAGTACATATTGAGGACTTAAATGTAAAGTGTATAATGTTCTGTTTTTGCTTTGATGTAAGGGTACACTGTAAGTCTCTTTCCCATGCTTCAAGAGTGGGTAGCTGGAAGTTATCTGGGGGAATGTTTAACAGCTGATACGTCAACGACAACGAGTGGGGTAGAGCACCCTCTTCCGTGCAGTATATTTCGTAGGTGGTCAGCGCTCGTTCAAATTGTTTCGGAGACGGGAGAGATCTAAGGAAGTGGCTAAGTTGATGGGCCCTCCAGAAATCTAAACGGAACGGGCCCTTCGGTCGCATAAGGTCCGTAACAGAGACCCACATTCCATTTGTAATGAAGTGGGATGCTTGCGAAAGGCCCATGTTGCGTAGAGATTTAAAGATTGGATCGAAACACCCCGGGCTAAATTCAGGAGTGCCCAATATTGGACGTAGTGGGGAAACCGATGGGGTGAGGTGTACTCGAGCGAAGAGCGATGCGCAGGTTCGTATGGTGACCCCTATTAAGGGGTGCCTCTTTACTTTTTCCGGTAAGGCGACGTAACACCAGGGGGCCCTGTTTAACGGTACTGGGCACTGACTAACTGTGTCCATAGCTTCGTGGTTTGATGGTGGTTCCAATCAATAAGTCTGGTCAAATGGGTTGCTTGATGATACCTGTGGAGGTCCGGTACTGCAAGACCTCCATATGTTTTAGGTAGGGTGAGTAGTCGTTTATTGAGTCTGGGCCTCTTATGTGCCCAAATAAAGTTAAAGAAAAGGGCGCTAGCCTGGGTGAAATAATGCGAGGGTATATGGACCGGTAACCAGTGGTGTATTTAGGTTTTGTGCTGCCCTAGGCCTGACTAAACTTGGGCACTCTCTAATTTAAATATGAACCACCCCTTCCTGTCAAGGCCACACCCCTTCCTTTTTAAGACCCGCCCTGTCATCTTCATCTGAGGAAGACAGAGGGACGTTGGGGGAGGAGGACAGAGAGGGTTGTTTTGGTGGTCAATAAGGCCTAGAGAATAGCAGGTTAGGCACAGCTCAGTCCGTAAGAACAGTAATGGATAATGGCCAACAGGCCCTCTTACCAGACCCAGCGAAACCGCAACAGTGATCCTGTGGCTCTCTGGTGGTGCGGGTAAAGCGTGGCTCCCTCTCTGGTGGTGCAGGTACAGCGTGGCTCCCTCTCTGGTGGTGTGGGTACAGAGTTGCTCCCTCTCTGGTGGTGCGGGTACAGCGTTGCTCCCTCTCTGGTGGTGCGGGTACAGCGTTGCTCCCTCTCTGGTGGTGCGGGTACAGCGTGGCTCCCTCTCTGGTGGTGCAGGTACAGCGTGGCTCCCTCTGTGGTGGTGAGGGTACAGCGTGGCTCCCTCTCTGGTGGTGCGGGTACAGCGTGGCTCCCTCTCTGGTGGTGCGGGTACAGCGTGGCTCCCTCTCTGGTGGTGCGGGTACAGCGTGGCTCCCTCTCTGGTGGTGCGGGTACAGCATGGCTCCCTCTCTGGTGGTGCGGGTATAGCATGGCTTTATCTGGTGGTGCGGGTACAGCGTGGCACCCTCTCTGGTGGTGCGGGTACAGCGTGGCTTTATCTGGTGGTGCGGGTACAGCGTGGCTCCCTCTCTGGTGGTGTGGGTACAGCGTGGCTCTATCTGGTGGTGCGGGTACAGCGTGGCTCTATCTGGTCGTGCGGGAACAGCGTGGCTCCCTCTCTGGTGGTGCGTGTACAGCGTGGCTCCCTCTCTGGTGGTGCGGGCACAGCGTGGCTTTATCTGGTGGTGCGGGTACAGCGTGGCTTTATCTGGGGGTGCGGGTACAGCGTGGCTCCCTCTCTGGTGGTGCGGGTACAGCATGGCTTTATCTGGTGGTGCGGGTACAGCGTGGCTTTATCTGGTGGTGCGGGTACAGCATGGCTCCCTCTCTGGTGGTGCGGGTACAGCGTGGCTTTATCTGGTGGTGCGGGTACAGCGTGGCTTTATCTGGTGGTGCGGGTACAACGTGGCTCCCTCTCTGGTGGTGCGGGTACAGCGTGGCTCTATCTGGTGGTGCGGGTACAGCGTGGCTCTATCTGGTGGTGCGGGTACAGCGTGGCTCCCTCTCTGGTGGTGCGGGTACAGCTTGGCTCCCTCTCTGGTGGTGCGGGTACAGCGTGGCTTTATCTGGTGGTGCGGGTACAGCGTGGCTTTATCTGGTGGTGCGGGTACAGCATGGCTCCCTCTTTGGTGGTGCGGGTACAGCGTGGCTTTATCTGGTGGTGCGGGTACAGCATGGCTCCCTCTCTGGTGGTGCGGGTGCAGCGTGACTTTATCTGGTGGTGCGGGTACAGCGTGGCTTTATCTGGTGGTGCGGGTACAGCATGGCTCCCTCTCTGGTGGTGCGGGTGCAGCGTGACTTTATCTGGTGGTGCGGGTACAGCGTGGCTTTATCTGGTGGTGCGGGTACAGCATGGCTCCCTCTCTGGTGGTGCTGGTACAGCGTGGCTTTATCTGGTGGTGCGGGTACAGCGTGGCTTTATCTGGTCTCCCCCAGCACAGTCCTCTCTTTTTCTTCCCCTGTAGCACTCTGCTGTTTGCTGGGTTCCAGGTCAGGTCCCCCCCCCCCCCCAGCGCATGTATGTTGGGGGACTGTAGCCTGTAGTATGTCTGTGGACATACTGGGGCCGTCAATCTTCTGGGACTACGTTTCCCATAATGCCCATTCCCGTGTTTTTGGATTGGCTCTCTGCTATGACAAGAGTGGGCAGAGAGCCGGGCGGCGCTTAGGGGAACGAGCCGCTCTCCTCTCCTGTTCAACTTCAGCTGACAGGAGAAAGGAGGGGGGTGAGCGGGGGAAATACACAGACACTGTGTACACAGCTCTCCTCTCCCTGTCACAGTGCCGCTGCCTGTGATGTGTGATCACCGCTTTGCCGATGGGGGGGGTGACTGCACCCACTACAACTGCTTCCTGGTGTCACCCGGGTGCAGTACGCCCCCCCCGCACTCCCATAGCGATCTCATTTAGATTTACTCCTCGGATGGCGGCCCTGCATGCGCGAGTCGGGAGGAGGATGCAGGTGCTTTTTTTTTCGTGGGGGGATTGCTGCCCCCCCGCAAAGTGCCGCCCTAGGCCTGGGCCTTGTCGGCCTAGGCCTAAATACAGCACTGCCGGTAATGCCTGTAACAGGTACAGGAATTTTGGTAGAATGGACATCTTTAGAATGTTACATCTACCAAACCAGGAGTGTAGACCTGTGTTCCAAGTGGAGAGAAGGGATCTGACCGAATTTAGAAGCAGAGGGAAGTTTAGGCCAAATGTTTGGGATAATTTCGGGGGGATGTATGTGCCAAGATATTTTAGAGCTGTGGTGGTCTACTTAAATTTAAAGTTATTTTGTAGGGCTGATAAATGGCGCGGGGGCACCCCCGCCCCCATTGCCTCCGATTTGCTAAAATTGATCTTCAGGTTAGATATATTACCATAAGTTTCAAATTCTTGGAGAAGGTTGGGCAGGGAGATTACTGGGTTGGTGAGAGTAAACAGCATGTCATCTGCATACGCTGCGATTTTCTGCTGTGTCTCTCCCATATTTACACCCGTAATGTCTGGATGAGCACACACAGTCCGCAGAAAAGGTTCCAACGACAGGGCGAACAGAAGCGGAGGCGGGGGACATCCCTGGCGGGTTCCGTTCCGGATCGCAAAGGGAGCTGACAGGATCCCATTAGCACGAACACGCACCGAGGGATTGGAGTATAGTGATTCTATCCAAGTCAGCATCCTGCCTCCAAGACCTATATGTTTTAGGACCGAGGTCATGTAACGCCAATCCACCCTGTCGAAGACCTTCTCCGCGTCCGTGCTCAAAAAGATGCAAGGTGTCTTATGTTGGTTAACTACATGTAGGATGTTTAGGACTTTGATCGTATTATCCCTGGCCTCTCTGATTGGGATAAACCCAACTTGATCCAAGTGAATCAGTGATGGGAGATATGTTTGGAGTCTAGTGGACAGTATTTTTTAAAAATTTTTAAGTCTAAATTTAGTAGCGAGATTGGCCTGTAGCTACTGCACATCCCCGCATCTTTCCCCTCTTTTGGAATTACTGCAATATGTGCTAGCAGTGTGTCTCTGGGGATATGTGTACTAGAATCCAGTGAGTTAAAGAATTTGTGTATGTGGGCTCCCAGGGACGGTAGTAAGGATTTATAGTATAGAGCTGTAAAGCCATCCGGTCCCGGTGCCTTCCCTAGCTTCATGGCTTTAATTGCACTTTGAATTTCCTCCATAGAGATGGGTTCATCCAGTAACTCACTGGCTTCAGCAGGTACTTTGGGCATTCCAGATTTACACAAATAATCCCCTATGTGGGGTTGTGATGTGGGTGTCCGCTGTAAATCATATAGGGACAAATAAAAGTCTTCGAATTCCGTGGCTATCTGCTGTGGGAGAGTCATCTTCTGTCCAGAAGACGACATTATGTGGGGGATATAATTTGCAAGGTGTTGTTCCCGAAGTGATTTGGCCAGCAACTTCCCACACTTGTTCCCTGACTCATAAGACACCCTTCTACATATTTGCATTGCAGCTTTCGCTCTAAATTGCATTAGATCCGTGATTTTGTTGCGTAAGAGCAATAGTTCCGCCTCTCCCTTAGATGTTTGGGCATGTTTGTGTCTTGCCTCCGCTAAGTGTAAGTCCTGTAGGAGAATTGTCAGTTGTTTTGAACGGTCTCGTTTGATGCGTGCCCCATGTTTGATTAGGATGCCGTGGATCACCGCCTTATGGGCCTACCAAACAATACCAGGGTCGCTATCAGGGGTATTGTTGTGTTTGAAGTAGAACTCTAATTCTCTTGTTACATCCTTAAAGGGGTTGTAAAGGTAAATTTTTTTTTTTTTTAAATAACAAACATGTTATACTTACCTTCACTGTGCAGCTCGTTCTGCACAGAGTGGCCCCGAACCTGGTCTTCTGGGGTCCCTCGGCGGCTGTTTCAGCTCCTCCCCGCAAGCATTAACCACCTTAATGCGAGCTCCCTCGCATGGTGGTTAGTGCTTGCGGGCGCGCTCCCGTGATACAGCCGGCGGCTATAGCCACTCACTGTATCACTCGGCCCCGCCCCTCAGCGCACCGCGTCATTGGATGTGATTGACAGCAGCGCGAGCCAATGGCTGCGCTGCTTCCAATCCATCCACTGTAGCCAATCAGCGGCCAGGGTGAGCGGAGGAATAGATGTCGGGAACGAGAAGCTGACTTTCGAGGCGTCAGGTAAGTAAAACGGGGGGGCTGGGGGCGGCGGTATTGTCAGAAGTTTTTTCACCTTAATGCATAGAATGCATTAAGGTGAAAAAATTTTTACCTTTACAACCCCTTTAAGCACCTCTTCGTCCTGTAGGAGGCTTTCATTTAGTCTCCAGGTCTTTGGTCTGTCCGTAATGTTGTCAGTCAGGGCGTACGTCAGGAGGACTGGAGCGTGGTCCGACCATGTAATAGAGCCTATCTTGGAGTCTCTAAGGGCATGCAATTGGGCATGAGGTATCAGAAAGTAGTCGATCCTGGAATATTGTTTATAGGGGTTAGAGTAAAAGGTGTAGTCACGTTCGTTCGGATGTAGGAGCCTCCGTACATCAATCAGCTGTGCCCTATGTAATGCTTTAGAAATCCTTTTCCTAGTCCTAGGAGTGATAGAGGAGGTCCCTGATGAGGTATCCTCAGAGGGGATAAGCGGGATATTCAAATCCCCCCCCTCTATAAGATGGCCTCTCGCAAATGTAGTCAGGTCTTCTAACACTTTAACCAGAAAATTGTCTTGTTGGGTATTTGGTGCGTAAATGTTTGCAAGGGTCACCGAGACACCCCCAATCTCCCCCCTGAGGAACAGATACCTCCCCCCTGGATCAAACCTTGTATCCGCACATTTCCAGGGTACTCTGTTGGAGATTAATATGGATACTCCACGAGTTTTAGTAGATCCATTTGTGGCGTGATACACCATCGGGAAGTGCCTATTCCGCAGGACAGGGAGACCGCCATCTTTGAAATGTGTTTCCTGAATTAGGGCTAGGTCTGTCTTATGGCGTTTTAGGTCTTGTAGTAACATGCAGCGTTTTTCCGGCACGTTCAGACCCTTCGCGTTCAATGAGAGGACATTCACCAACTCCATGTCTCCCGTGTGGAAGAAAAAACTGAACCAGGGAAGAGGGAAGGTGGGGGGGGTGTAGGTAAGGGAAGGTAGAAGCTCAAAAGATATAGAAACGTAGAACAGTATAGGAGGAGAGAGAAGAATTAGAGACTAGAGAACACTAGTCTAATACAGAGATTGTTTCTATGTAGGTAGCACACTAGTGCTAAGACGCTCTCTGGAGCTAGTCCAGCAATCGAGCGCTGGCCTAATTAAGGTAGTGGAGAGAAATAGCCAGTAAGGAGTTCGCTGGCTACCCCTCTGCATCCCTTAGTAATGTGGTATTTGTCTACATCTATCTTATGATGGTCAAAATACAAATTAGAACGAAGGCACCAGACATATATTATTATTATGTAAACTATATTTATGTTTGTACCATTTGTGTCGTACACTTTTATAAGTTCCAAACAGCTCCCAACTTCTAATAGTGCAACATCAAAAACTGTGGCTTGCCTAGCCGTTAACTTAAACATGCTATCATAGCTGCACACATGTACATTATGGCTGTGTAAGGTGGGTCATTCAAAGAACACAGTTATGAAAACCGCTCCCAAATCTTAGCCCTCCCTCACTCACCCTTTCAAGCCAAGTCTTATACCACCTCCCTCTCCAGTATTATACCTTAAACATGGGATTCAGGTCTGATACCAGCTGAGTCAAGCAAGGAGAGACACAAATAGAGCCTTATACCTGAGGAGAGTGTCCCATAGCCCGGATGTTCATGTTGGCACAATGCTTCTTCGCTGTTTCTCAGGCTTCCGTTTAGCTCCAGTAGGGAAAGTCCCGATTTATTCATCGTGTATAGTGTTCACCAGTGGTGTATGTGCAGACTTCTCTGTCTAGAGCCGGATATCTGCATTATGCAGACATGTAACACTGAAAACCAGAGTTTCTCCATTAGATTTCTCCCGTGCCTCTCCCCCTTTCCTCTTGGAGCGGTGGCGTCAAATGCATGACAGAAAGCTTTGGGGTTTACACAGTCGGGGCTTCTGACCCGTGCGGTGTGTCAATAACAATGTGTGATCCAAAGGGTCTCGACCAGGGCGGGAGATCGGTTCGAAAGGGTGCTGAACAGCCAACATCAGAGTGAGTGTCAGCATACTGTAGGCAGGCAAAAGAACGGAAAAAACAATAACAAAAAATTTTGCCCAACAAAGGAAGGGGACGTAGAACTCCCGTCTAAAGAACTCATGGGGCTGCTTGCACCTCCGCGGAGATCCATGATCACGGTTCCCTCCTCCCCTCTGCTGAGGGTGAGCGGTTCCTCCTGCGGGCCCTCTGCTGACGTGGCGGCAACTGGTTTCGGCGGGGATCGTTACCCATTCGGTTCCTCGGGTTTGGGACGAACGCCAGCCAGTCTGGCACCGGAATCGGCTCTGCGGCTAGGAACTCAAAGGAAGCTGGCAGCTCTAATGGGGTGCGCAGGTTGAAGAAGGTAGATCCCTTACGGAACGTAACTGCCAGCGGGTATCCCCAGTGATATGTGCAGCCTTGTCTTTTGGCAAGCTCCAGAGCCGGTCTCAGCAGTGCTCTTCTCTGAAGCGTTGCTCTGGATAGGTCAGGGAGGATTTTAATCATAGCACCTTCCCAATCCACCTCACCCTGATCCCATGCTTTCCTCAGAAGGAGTTCTTTCTGGGTATAGCGATGGAGCCGACATAGAACATCCTTGGGACCAAGTGTTCTATGCACCCGGTCTAGTTCCAGAAGTGGCGGAGCTGTGCCTAGGAGCTTGTGGAAAATGGCCGTGACCGTCGTTGCCAGGTCTTCTGCGGTTGTGGTTTCGGGGATACCCCGCAGCCGCAAATTATTGCGGCGGCTGCGGTCCTCCAAATCCTCCAGATGAAGTTGTAAGTCCACCGCCTTTGATGCCTGTGTCTCTTGCGATCCCCCTAGCGCTAAAACCCGCTGTGTGAGGGAGGATACCGTCAGGTCAGTAGAGTCTACCTTGGCTGTAAGATCTTGAACCTCTGTCCTCAGCTCTTGCATATCTCGACTGTGCGCCTCCTCCAGTCTGAGAATGAGGGACTCCGTGTCAGATCTAGAGGGCAAGGCCTCGATATCTGCCTTGGTAGGTAGGGTTTGCAGAATGCTCCGGAGGTCCTCCGGAATGCTGCTGTGCCGCTGCGACGAGCTCGCCATGTCTGCCTGGAATATCTCTGGGATGTCAAACACCGAATCTGAGGTCGTGGATGTGTGCGGTGTGACCGGTAAGTCCAGTTCGCTCGTCCCGCTCTGGGTCAGACCACGATGCGACGTAGCAATGGCGCCTGGAGATGTCCTCTGCTGGTCTTTAAAATAGCGCTTAATACCACTCCGGGGGGTCAGGGAGCTGGAACCGCTGGCTGAAGAACGTGTCCTGTATCTTTTAGTAGATATCATGCCTTGTATGTAGTAACGAAAAACCGTCAAATAGAGGGATACTGAGGGGCAATGCCAGGAGCTCACATAAAATGCTTCCTCACTCGGCCATTGCTAAGCCACGCCCCTAACTAAACAAATTTATGTAAATAACAAAATGAAATGAGACGAAACAGAACACATTTTTTCGCTCTGCACATGTCTATTTCTTTATGTGACTTCCCTAGTGTTCTTGCTAGTCTCCTTGCTTTCCTATTATAAATTGATCACACTAAGCAGGAGAGCACACTGTGGTCAGTTCTCCAGCTATGCTGGGAACCCAGCCTGCTCTCCTCCGATGATTAGACTTGTCATGACATGCCACTTCCTGCACAGCCATTCACTGGCAAGCTCAGTGTGCTGCTGTTTCTCTTACCACCAGATCTTATGCAGCTGAGAACAGAGGGGATGTGATCACTTATAAAAAGGGAAAAAAGGTATTTATAATGTGTTAAAATACCATTATTTCCGTATTAATATCGATATTCTGTAAATTATATTGATGAATAAAGTTCCAAGAAAATCCGTTCAGTTCTCATGTAAAAACTCAAAAATGTATTTAATAATAAAATAGCAAAATATTACAAGAACAATATAAAAATGTAAAATATAAAAATAACATAAATAATGTAAGTATATTCTTAAGATGAAGATTGAATCAGATGTGTGTCTTTGTGTGTGTGAAGCTGTGGCAGCTTCCTTCAATGTCTGCCTGAATCAGTCTGCCCAACTGTGTTTCTGTTTCTAGCTTTTACTCCTAAAATCTGACCCCACTTTATCTTTAAAAGGGCTGGTTTAAAGATCCTCTGAGCTTTATTGTCCTACAGACTCTTCTAATGAGGCATAGCTTCCCCCCCACCTCTCACACAAAGATGGGAGTTGTTCATTCTCTATGCATTTACATTCCTGATGAGTGGGCAAGAACAATGTGTGAAAGCATTAAACGTATACAATATAACACCAAGATCAAATACTACGTAAATTAGTATGTATATTATATTCATTGAAACCCCAATGGTCTTATTAATATCCTAGTCAAGAAATGTTGTAATATAAAGAACTTATATCCTCATATATACACAAACTTTTTCATCTTAAGAAATGGGAAACCTTTCTTCTCCCCTATGGGGGAAGGTGAGAGCTAATTAATACCATATGTTAGTTCTCCAAAGAGAATGACAGATTTTTTTTATAATGTATATTTTCACATAAATATAAAAGTCCATAGATTTCACTTTATCCATATCTAGAAGATATAAATATATATATATATATATACACAACTCAATTATTCTATAAAGATCTAATCCATTCATTTATTAGTTAATATTTGTTAATTGATAAATATTAGATATTAGATTAAAGAAAACTTAATAACATTTCCCTCTCAAAATGATTGATTAAATAATCTTAATCATTTTCTTATCTAAACCCATTTACAAATGCATCTCATTCGTACCTGTACATGCTTTTAGAGCTTAAGATATTTGATTTGAATATATTTTCAGCGCGGACCTGAATTTCCGGGAGGCGGCCTCCCCTGTGCATGAGCCCTGCGCATGCCTTGCGGGGCGTGCGCAGAGCGCACTGTGATCACGGAGTCGCTAGTCACTGAAATTTAGATCAACTAGATCAATTATGAAAATTAACATGAATTTCATAATTGATCTAGTACCAGCCAGTCTGGAGTCGCAAAGCAGTACTTGACACTCATAGAATACTTGATGACTATCTAGTGAGATTTCTTAATATCCCATTGCAGGTGCTTTGCCCCCCGTCCTCCTCTCCAGGTCCAAGAGCGTGGCCCTTTGCAAGCTCGGTGGACTGGGATTCACCTGGAGGTCACGGAGGGGACGTGTGGAGACGATGGTATCACTGAACGCAAATGTTTTTTAACAATCTGGTTTGTACAATGCATCCTCACTCTTTCATCTGCCCAATGGTAAATATACCTTTATGTGTATGAAGATATATCTTTTGCACAATTTGAGATGTTGTAACAATGTTTTATATACTGTTAAATGTTTTAATTAGAACTTTTTGATATATTTTCCTAGAATTTAAATGCCCCTGAAGAAGACCAGAAACTAAAAGGTTGAAATGCAATGGGGTATTCATGTAAATATATATATATATATATTATATTATATATATAATATATATAATATTGTAAATGTCATTGGCAAACCATGTTTTCCTTGGGGTGTTTTTTTGCCTTGAGCGATGTTTTATGTTGTTGTTTGTGTCAAAAATCAGAGCTTGTATTTTAAAATCAATTTCATTGTATATTTGTATTTATCATCTATTTTTTGATCTAATAAAAGACTTTTATACAATCAATCTTTTGCTGCCTAAACAACCCCCTGGGGAAATCTTTCCATTTTTTGTATACTTTTGGTTTGTGCAGCCCCGGGGACTCTCATATATGTGTTTTCCTATTCTATACCTTCAATTTTAATTAATTAAAATTAATTTTACATATCACAATCCTAATATTTTATCATGACATGAAAGACATATTTTTGTAATAACATTTCTAATTACCTTACTTTGCTCTATTTCTCTTAAACTGGCCCATAATTCTTATGTTATTATTCTGTGTATTTTAACTATAACAGGGCGCAATTTTTCCTTTTAGTCATGATTCGAAACCTCATTTTCACAAACAAAGAAAGGTTTCAAAACAATCCGGAAGCCTGAAGTGAACTGTGTCCATTCACTTCTCCTCTTTAAGATTTAGAGTCATGCGTGCTGTACTGTAATTTTTGGCCTCTACCAATTCAGGTTTTTCCGTCGCATTTTTTTGTTGAATAACATAACCATTCTTTGGGTAACACATAGGAAGTCCTGCTGAACAACTCTTAATATTATTAACAAATACTGTCTCAAAGCCCCTCTCAGCACTTGTTCTAAAATACCGTTTACAGGTTTCCTGGATTCATTGGGACAAGCATAATGTTCTGTTAACAAATCTACCTGTATAGATTGAAATTGCAAAGTTTTAAAAAATATGCAATAGTTGTCATATAATTCTCCTGAATTTATTCTCTCTAGAAGAAGTTTTAGTGATAGATCAGGTGTCTGTAATATGTTCTTACCAATCTTTTCTGTTACTTTGACTGCAAAATAAACACTTAACAATTGCTTAATATGTGTGTCAAAGATCTTTTCCATATTTGTCAAACCTCTGGAGAAAAAGCCTATTATTTTCTGATCACCTTTTTTTAATTGAGACAAAGTTACTGAAATCGAATTTTCAGATACAACAGTATGCAATATAACAGGAATTGACAAACCAACTTCAATTGTATTCAAAGAAGGAGCATTCTGCAGATCCCTTTTCAACATTTCAAAGGCATCTGTCTGGGTTGGACCCCATTGATCAAACACAACATCTTTTTGTCTCAAAAAATCAAATAATGGTTTAACTTTGTCATCACATTTCTGTAAAAACTCTGCAACGATTTACTTTGCTCAAACATTGATATAATGCCTTGTAAGATGTTGGAATAGCAGAAATGTTTCTAGCTTTTTCCTGTGATAACTGTCTCTGTCCATGGCTAATTTGCATATGAAGGAACGCCACCTGACTTTTCATCAACTGAATTGACTCTGTGTTCAGTTTCAGCCCTGCTGTTTGTAACAGAGTAAATATCTCAGACAAAAGAGTGACATGTTCCTCTATACTCTGTGTAGACAACAAAAACTTGTCCTCATGCTGCAAAATACATTCTGGTCTAGAGAATTTTGAAAATACTTTCTTTAACCACTTGCCGCCTGCCATATAGCAAAATGATGGCAGCAAAGTGGTTTCAATATTCTGACCGGACGTCATATGACGTGATCAGGATATTAAGCCGCTGCGCGCCCCTGGGGGCACGCATCGCGGCGAACGTTGTTGCGGTGTGTCAGTCTGACACACCGCAACTCCGATCTAGGTAAAGAGTCTCTGACGATGTAAATAGGAAGAGCCGGTGATCGGCTTTTCCTCACTCACATCTGACAGACGCGAGTAGAGGAGAGCCGATTGGCTGCTCTCCTGACAGGGTGGGTCTGTGCTGATTGTTTGTCAGCACAGCCCCCCATCGGATCCGGCCCAGGACCATCAGGGAAGCCGCCCAGGACCACCAGGATGGCCACCACACTGGACCACCAGGTAGGCCCCCTAGACCCCCAGGGAAATACCAATCTGTGCCCAGGCAGCTGCCAATCTGTGCCCAGGCAGCTGCCAATCAGTGCCCACTCCAATGCCTACCACTGCCAGTGCCACCAGGGATGCCTATCAGTGCCTCATATCAGTGCCGCCTATCAGTGCCCATCAGTGCCACGTATCAGTGCCCATCAGTGCCGCTTACCAGTGCCCATCAGTGCCCAGCAGTGCCGCCTATCAGTGCCCATCAGTGCCACCCTATCAGTGCCCATCAGTGCCCAGCAGTGCCGTTTTTCAGTGCCCAGTGTCGCCTATCAGTGCCCATCAGTGCCCACCAGTGCCACCCATGAGTGCCCATCAGTGCTGCCTATCAATGCCCATCAGTGCTGCATATCAGTGCTGCATATCAGTGCCGCCTACCAGTGCCCATCAGTGCTGCATATCAGTGCCCATCGTCAGTGCCCGTCAGTGCCCGCTCATTGGTGCCACCTCATCGGTGCTACCGTATCAGTGCCTGTCAGTGCCGCCTTATCAGTGCCCATCAGTGAAAGAGAAAACTTACTTATTTAAAATTTTCGGTCTATTTTTATTTGTTTAGCAAAAAATAAAAACTGCAGAGGTGATCAAATACCACCAAAAGAAAGCTTTATTTGTGGGAACAAAATTATAAAAATTTAGTTTGGGTACAGTGTAGCATGATCGCGCAATTGTCATTCAAAGTGCGACAGCTCTGAAAGCTGAAAATTGGTCTGGGCAGGAAGGTGTATAAGTGCCTGGTATCGAAGTGGTTAAACACTCGTGCACTATACCGTCACTAATGTCCAATCCTGGAATTATTCTAGTGAATGCATAGGTTTCTTTATTAAAGCTGAAGGCAAGTTTATATTGACAGCTTTTAGCTAATGATATGGAAAGAATTACTATTGGTGATTTCCAGTACAGATATATACAGAAATACTTTGGCCTTGGCATCCAGGTGTGACATTAAATTTAAATTAGGAACAATAGGTTTATTTGTAATGCATTTATTCAGTGATCTTAAATCAACTGATAAAGAATACGAATCATCAACATTCTTGATAGGCAAAAAACTATTATTTACCACTGATTGTACCTTCTTTAATATTCCTTGTTGTAAAAATTCTTGTACAATGTCAGAAGCTGGACTTATTGATTCTTGTGGCAACTTATATTAAATTTAGGGTTCAGGTTCTCTTTTCTCAATTGATAAATATTAGATATTAGATTAAAGAAAACTTCTAACGTAATGTATTTTCATATCTATACACAAATTTTATGCCTTTCATTTCTATTTAAAAACTGAATGGGTTGTTTTACAAGGTGATCGTTTATATTCACTTTAACTAAATCTCCGTAAACTGTGTGTGGAGGACATCTAGTGGTCAAAATTAAATTATGTTGTGTGATATCAAAAAACTATTTATTTAGTGTTTTAACACTAGGGGCCTAAATGCATTGAGCTGCTGCCATGTGATTGGCTGATTAACAATTTGTGTTACCAAGCAATTCAACAGGTGTACCTAATAAAGTGTCCGGTGAGTGTATTTCTGCAACATTGATAATCTGTTCTTTGAGAAATATTTTTTTAATATTATCTAACTAAAAATGCCGTTTACTTTGTTAAAGTACTTTTTTTTTACAACATTTTTTTAAATACTTTTTGTTATTATTCGTTTGTTACATCTCAGTGCTTTTGATCTTCTGCAGCCTCTTTGCAGCTACTTACACACTGTGGTGATGGCTGCAAGGCATTTTTTAGGGCAGGTTGCTGTAATTACTGTATTTCCTAGGCTGATAACACTGCTCCTTCATAGATACAGTACAGTGAGTGAGTGTTGGCACCCTAGAAAAGGAAGTATGTCACCAAGCCGATGCAGCGCTGTCCTGCTTGAAGGTAGGTGTAGTCCACTTTCTATACTGCAAGTGGTGTTTAACCACACCGGCATTGCAGAGGAAGAGGAAGCCAAGAGGAACATGGTTCTTCTATGGTTTCCTGGGTCACTGGAACAGCGATCCTTTTGTTTGCTGGCCTGCCCATGTGACTTTGGCGGCCATCTTAGGTGTGGCAGAGTCTATTTAGGACCCTGGCTCCTGGGTTTACCACGCATTCTAGCTAGGGTTGCCAGTTTTTCTTCAAGCCAAACCTGAACACTTTAGAGGCACACAGTAATTTTTTTTTTTGTATACACTATAGGATTGTAACAGACATGGGACACCTTTGGACACTCCAAAGAAAAAAGTAATGTGGAACACACAGTGCCCCCTCAGCCTCTTGTCAGGCCCTGTTCCGAGCCACATTCCTGTTTGAATAATGTGTCCGGGTTTCAGGTGGACTGAAACCTGGACACATGATTCAAAACCCAGACTGTCCAGGTGAATCCTGGACAGGTGGCAACCCTAATTTTAGTGTGTGGATAGTGTAGGGATGGGTCACCAGATGAGTAGGGACAGCATATGATTCGCTACTCTCCCTGGAAACCTCCCCGCTTGGGCATGGACCAACCAGGCCGCATTCCACCCCTCAAGACAGATGCTGTCAATTCAGCTGAGACCTGCTCTGTTACAAACTGCTGCTCATCCACGAGTGCTGCCAGTTGGGCTGCCTTCCGCTGGACTTGTTGTGAACTGTTTTACTTTGACTTCAATACAAGTTCATTCACTTGCATCTAGACTGAGAGGGGAACAGATTTGTGGGGGGGTACAGTGGGGAACAGAGGTGACAGAAGGTGGGGAGTGCAGAGGGAAACAGGTGTTCAAGGTGGTACAGTGATGAAGCCATTTGGGTGATCTGAGGAGTGAAGGTGGAAGAATTGTGGTGATCTGAGGCCTGAAAATACACAAATTGGAGTGATTTGAGGTGTGGGGGTTCAAGTGCAGCTTTATAAAAAAAATAATAAATACAGATCTTCTTGCAGGTAAAAAAATGTGCATTTATTATTATTTTAACTAGGAGCCTGTAAACCATTGTCAGTGTATCTGTCTGCTCGCACGGACAGGCAGTTGCACAGGTAGCCTGTCCATATACTACTCTAGCCTGTCTATATACTACCCTAGCCTGTCTATATACTACCCTAGCCTGTCTATATACTACTCTAGCCTGTCTATATACTACCCTAGCCTGTCCATATACTACCCTAGCCTGTTCATATACTACTCTAGCCTGTCTATATACTACCCTAGCCTGTCCATATACTGGCATAGCTTGTCTAAATACTACCCTAACCTGTCCATATACCTGCGGACCACGGCTGGCATGAGGAAGCGAGCTGGTGCCACCACAATTTGTCAAAATCTCCACCCCCACCACCTGCACCATATACATGGGCAGGAAAAGGGGGTGGGGTCAATGGTGGAGCCAATGGGGGGGGGTGAAATGAGGTTTCGCCTAGGGTGTCAAAAATCCTTGCACCAGCCCTGCCTGCAGTTAATCCATTTTTTAATGCACGCCGATATTCTGCTTTGCTAGCAGCAGCTTGGCATTGCATGCCATTGCTGAACCTATCATCTACTAGGACCCCCAGGTCCTTTTCCATCCTAGATTCCCCCAGAGGTCCTCCCCCCCAGTGTATAGATTGCCTTCATATTTTTACCACCCAAATGAATTATTTTACATTTTTCTACATTAAACCTCATTTGCCATGTAGTTGCCCACCCCATTAATTTGTTTAGATCTTCTTGCAAGGTTACCACATCCTGTGGAGAAGTTATTGCCCTGCTTAGCTTAGTATCGTTCACAAATACAGAGATTGAACTGTTTATCCCATCCTCCAGGTCGTTTAAGAATAAATTAAATAGGATTGATCCCAGCACAGAACCCTGTGGGACCCCATTACCCACCCCTGACCATTCTGAGTATTCCCATTTATCACCACCCTCTGAACTTGCCATTTGCCCTATGGTCCATGCCAACGGACCTTATTTTGGACAGTAAACGTTAATAGGGAACTGTGTCAAATGTTTTTGCAAAGTCCAGATACACAATGTCTACGGCCTTGTTTTATCTAGATAGCAACTCACTTCCTCATAGAAGGTTAATAGATTGGTTTGGCAAGAGCGATTCTTCATGAATCCACGCTGATTACTGCTAATGATACAGTTTTCATTACTAAAATCTTGTATATAGTCCCTTATCATCCCCTTCAAGAGCTTACTATTGATGTTAGTCTAACTGGTCTGTAATTCCCAGGAATGTATTTTGAGCCCTTTTTAAATATTGGTGTTACATTGGCTTTTCTCCAATCCGCTGGTACCATTCCAGTCAGTAGACTGTCAGTAAAAATTAGGAACAATGGTCTGGCAATTACTTGACTGAGTTCTCTAAGTACCCTCAGATGCAAGCCATCTGGTCTGGTGATTTATTAATGTTAAATTTCCCACATCTATTTCTAATTCTGTCCCCTGTTAGCCACGAGGGTGCTTCCTGCGATGTGTCATGAGGCTAAGCACTGCAGTTTTGGTTACTAAAGCCCCCCGATTCCCTCGTGAAGACTGAGGAGAAGAATAAATTCAATACTTTCGCCATCTCCCCATCCTTTGTAACCAGATGTCCTTCCTCATTCTTTATAAGGCCAATATGGTCTGTCCTCCCTTTTTTACTGTTTACATACTTGTTTGCTCTTTTTTTAATTTATTACCCAGTGGAATGCACTGGCTAATGCCCTTATTTAATATGCTCTTAAAGCGAACCCATCTCTCCTCCGTGTTCTTTGTTCCTAAGATTTTATCCCAATTTATATCTTCTAGCAAAGTTTGTAGTTTAGGGAAATTGGCTCTTTTGAAATTTAGTGTCTTTGTATTCCCCTTATGTTTCCTATTTGTGTGATTTATACTGAAGCCAATTGACCTGTGATCGATGTTTCCTATATTGCCCCGTATTTCTACATCCCTGATCAGGTCTGTATTGTTGGTAATCAGTAGATGTGGTAACGTTTTATTTCTAGTTGGTGCATCTACCATCTGACCCATGAAATTATCCTGCAAGGCATTTAGGAACTGGCGAGCCTAGTCATTTTCCTGATGACGCACGCTCTAGCGTTCTAGCGTGAAATGCATTTAAAGTGAGGCTCTATACGCATTCACTCAAGACCTCTACTTCCGCCTTACAGCTGAGATGCACGCCGAGCACCACTGAACAATTCAACGGTGACAGACCAGCTTCTGCTCTCCTTTTACGCTCTATCTCCAATTCCTGCTGTATCTTACACTGATCATATGGATAAGTAAGTGCTGCGTTTTAAACTATTAAAAAACTTTATTACACTATCCACGCTTTCTGTGGCTCCGTATGGAGGAGCCATTTTTTCAGATGATTCAGATATGAGCTTATCATAAAGGAATATACACATTTATATGTCATGATCGTTTGGATTGGGAATAGGTCTATCTAACCACAGATGCCTCATGCTGTGTGATTCCTGGGAGGAAACATCGGAGATTTGAGGATTCTTTATACTTTATGCCTGTTGGTTACTTGGTGGGCGTTGTTATCTGGTGAGCGTTTTGATTTACCACTTCAGGTGAAGCACTTTAAGTGAAGTAGTTTTGCACTTTAGAAAGTCACGGTGATTGGAGGATATACAGAAGATTTTTTTATTCACTATATGTTGCAATTCATATGGACTTTTTATTAAGAGTTAAGAAAATATTGGTTGTGCACCTTGTACCATTTTATATAGTGATATTTAATTATTAGTTTAATATTAGTATTACACATGTCTGTTTGCGCCCTTTTTTCACTTTTTCATGCTTTATTAGTTAAACACTAATTTTGATGCAGCATCAGATATATCTGAACACTGGAGTTGGTGCCAATACCCCATTTTTTACTTCACATTAGATGAATGAGTGCTTCCCTCCACCCAGTTTATGTCTGGATAATTAAAATCCCCCATTATGGGGGGCGTGGCTAGCTGCGGAATGAGATGGACGCACTGTTAGGGAGCTCTGTAATCACGGACACCCCTGAGCGACTTCCAAAGCTACTTACAAGCCCTGGAGATAAGATCCGATTCCGGGAATCGGCAGGGAACAAAAGGATCATGTCAGCAAAATGTAAATCAAGAGGGGGTCCCGCAAACTGAGTGCATACCTCAGCCCAGTAGGGACACAGAGGAATAAAGATGGCGCTGACTCCTCCTCAGCACAAGACATAACGCTGCAGATTCACAGAAGGAAGAGGACACATACAGTGAACTGCAGACTCACAACAGCCTGGATCTACAAGCTAAAATCTCAAGTCCTCTCAAACAAAAGAGAAGGATTTCTTAAGCTAAAGGTAATGAACCCTTACAAGATAGCAACCCATATGATGTGAAGGTGAATGCAATACCAACAGCAGGGCAGCCCATTCTGGATTCCACAATAAAAGATATGATAATTTCCCTAAGAGGTGTATTACAACATGATATGTTATATTTCATGCAAAAATCTAAAATGTAAATTGAAATAGGGGAAAAAGTGGACAAAAATGTGTGAAGCTACATCTGCTCACAATGAAATGGTCGATTCTCACTTTGAGTTGGAAGATGAGGTTAAACAACTTAGAATGAAAATGGTGGATTTAGAGGATCGCACAAGATGCAATAACGTGAAGTTCAGAGGTATATCCGAAAACGTTAAACCTCCTGAATTGAAACATTTTATTAAAGATATGATAACAAAGCTAATTCCATTGATCCCACATCAAGAATTGGGATTTGACAGAGCACACAGATTAATAAACCGTCTCACATACCAGAAAAATGACCAAGAGACATCATAGCCAAAATTAATTTTTATGAGGTGAAAGAACAACTAAGGCAATACACACGTCGTCATACCCCATTACCTGATCCTTATGCGGGTATCATCTTGTATTCTGATCTATCACAAGCGATGATCTTAGCCCGCAAAAACCTAAACTCAATTACCAAGATCCTACGGAATCATAGCATGATCTAAAAATCCACAATTCTATTGTTTTTTTTCATATATGACCACAAGCTGTCATATCAACAACTTACCGATACTCATCCACCCGATGTGTTTCTCCGTATGAGGCATCGACGGGAAAAAAAGGGGAAGAAACCTTGATCTTAGTAGTGCACCATGAAGTCTTCTTTCTGCCTTTCATAAAATGCTCTATGAGCGACTTTACCCTGACAAAGGTCCCAGGAAGCATACTGCAGTAGTTGGAGAGTTGTCTCTGGAGGAGAGGATTCGGATATCGGATGAACACACCGTCCCTGGCTGATTGATCCCTCCTGCACATGCTTATATGATCTCTATAACTTAAGATCCAACAGATCTGGTAAGCAGCCATTTGGTCTTTAAAATAATTTCTTTGGCTGTTGTTTGATTGCCCCTCTTGAAATGTGGGGTGAATGGAGTAATCGTTATATCTTCTGAACAGTCCAATTCCATCGGATCATACGGAGTGATATCTGCTATGGACTACAAATCACATTGTGGCATTAATTACATTGTGGCACTATTAATTACATTGTGGCACTATTTTTTAACACCTGTGTGGTATCTATTCATAATATTTTGGTTGTGCATTTATACTTGTTCTCCATTTCCTTATGATTTCTTTTTTTTTCTCCTCTTCTCAGTACTAGTTTATTATTACTTTTTTCCTATTACAGAGTTGTCCATTTTGTCCTTACTGGATATAATTTATCTTATACCCCAGTCGTCCTCCACCCCACGCTCTGCATATATTTGCTTTTAAGTAAGTATTTTGTTTGTGCATGAGCTTTTTTCTGTATTTTAGCTTTATCACTCTGGCACCGTATTTTGAATTTGGTGCCAAATTTATTTATTTATTTTTATACATCTATACAGGTCTGAAATGGATAATATATGTATCATCGCATAGTGGTCATGCGGATACAGAATAGTTATGTGTGCCACGTCTAATATGGATAGATTGGGAAAACAAGAAAGTGTGGGCAGGCACCAAGACTTTATAGGCACAATAAGGATACTATATTATTAAAAGTATTGTTTTTATTTCAAAAATATTATATTAAAAAACGGGAAAGGACAAAAAGATAAAAACTAGGTATGACATACAATATGAACAGAATATGCACTCCATACACAATAGGTCAATTAGTGTAGAAAGAACAAAAAGATTGTAAGAACAACAAAAGACCAACACATCTTATTGATCTATATAGTTACAATACAAATTGTAGGGTTCAAACACTATGTGATGGTGGCAGTCAAATTCTGTGTAAGCTCATAAGCTCGACATGTTACGCGCCTTGTGCGCTTCTTCAGGAGCATAGAGTGGAAAAAAACCTAGTCAATGTAGAAACTCATAATTAGGAAGGATAAAAACCCACAAATGTAAACGACTCTTTAGTAGATAGTAATAATTCCCAGCATTTTGGTGGAGAAGGCAGGGGAAAGAAACGGAAATGCTGTCGATCAAGGACAGGCTTGTAAATTTCATCAAGATATATGAACATTAAAGTTCCTTGTGGAGCTATGTAGTTCCCCCAATCATGCTGAGTCTAATTGTAGAATATATAGGAGTAGAGGTGGGTGGTGGAGCGTAACGCCGCTATCTCACCACAGGTAGTAGTTTGTAGAATCAGTACTATCTACTAAAGAGTCGTTTACATTTGTGGGTTTTTATCCTTCCTAATTATGAGTTTCTACATTGACTAGGTTTTTTCCACTCTATGCTCCTGAAGAAGCGCACAAGGCGCGTAACATGTCGAGCTTATGAGCTTACACAGAATTTGACTGCCACCATCACATAGTGTTTGAACCCTACAATTTGTATTGTAACTATATAGATCAATAAGATGTGTTGGTCTTTTGTTGTTCTTACAATCTTTTTGTTCTTTCTACACTAATTGACCTATTGTGTATGGAGTGCATATTCTGTTCATATTGTATGTCATACCTAGTTTTTATCTTTTTGTCCTTTCCCGTTTTTTAATATAATATTTTTGAAATAAAAACAATACTTTTAATAATATAGTATCCTTATTGTGCCTATAAAGTCTTGGTGCCTGCCCACACTTTCTTGTTTTCCCAATCTATACAGGTCTAATACTTTTTCCTTTTATTGCGCTTCCTAGCCTGGTCTTATTATGCCCTCTGTGGCCGCACAGTGCTCATTTCCCCTTTGGTTCCCCTTCTTATCGGTGGTCCGCTCCGGGAGATTTGAATTGGAAGGTTCCTCCTCTTTTGGGGAGAGCATTGGCAAGTGGTGTAAATTCTATTTTGTATACAATGTTACATAACTTTTTTGATTTATTGTACTAATTTTGTCTTCTTTGTATCTTTGTACAGTCAAAGGCACTTTTTGATTCGTATATTCCATGATGAAGCTATTAGGCGAAACATATCGGGCTAATGTACGAATATGAATTTCCTGTTTCAATTGAACACTCGCCATATGATCACTTTCATCATGAAATGCTGAATACCTTTGAACAAATGGCTCTGTTTGTTTTTTAACTGTAATCTTATTAAACGTATACTTTTTTATATATTGGTTTCCATTATTATCTGTAAGCACCCTGACAATCCCCTCCTTACTGCCTATTTGAAATACTTGACTATTTGGGATGAGGTGCCAACTGTTTGGGTGTTTTTTCCTTTAGTCAGACACTTATACAATAAATTAACTATAAATGGGGATTCCCCACAAAAATACTTGTGGATCATAAAGGTACCTAATGCGCGAATAATAATCTGGAGCAAGGTTTGTAAATCCTATGCTCGTGGGGCATTCTCCCCAACAACGAAGAGAACATAACGGATAAATCCACACATGGAAAATTATCACAAGACTGGCAAAAAAGCCACAGATGAATCCTCTTTACATTGCAAGATAATACTATGCATTCTACAAAATGACATGCTGCAGTTTTATGGAATCAAAAATTCCTCACATATCAATCGACGAGGGTCTTTGACGCTCAGGGATCCCGTTAATTGGTTTATCTCATGTTTTTCCCTTTAACCCCTGGAAATTAGTACAAGTTCAATGTACACTGGAGTTGCCTTCCAACTCTTTATTTTTTTCCATTCCTTTATGCTGGGGTAAATGACTATGTTTTCTTTTTCTCCAATGACACTTATACTTGTTATATGGTCCAGCACCTCCACCTACTGGAAGAAAATCATAACTACATCAAGAAACTAAATTGCACCTCTTTTAAAACTCATCTATATATAAGGCAAATGATATTCTTCAGCAAATGTACACAGACCTACAATGAATCTTAAACTATTTTCACTAAATGTAAAAGGACTAAATAGTCCTTACAAAAGAAGAGCTCTATGGACGGATGTCTTAAAATATGAATGTGACATCATCTGCATCCAGGAGTCCCATTTCGCTTTGAACAAAGCACCCAAATTTAACCATCACAAATTCCCTCCAATTTTCTCATCCAGCTGCAAAAAAAAAAGGAGTGATTACAGCAATTAAAGACACTGTCTCTTTCCAGCTTATTAACCTGAAAACCGACACACAAGGCAGATACATCATTTTGGTGGCCTCAATAGACAACGCAATCTACACAATTGTTAACATCTATGCCCCCAATAAAAATCCTCACCGATTCATCTACAAAATCATCAAGAAAATACGAAAAATACAGGAAGGAACTCTCATCTTTTCTGGCGACTTCAACGCACCAATGGACCCTGCTATGGACACTTCCAAGAAAGGAATCATTTCCAGAAGAGGTCTATCTTCAATTGTTTCCTCAGAAGACATGTATAACACCTGGAGATGTTTACACACAACGGATAAGGACTATACATTCTTTTAACATGTTCACAAATCATATTCCAGAATAAATTATTTACTTCTCCTGCCAAAGATCATGAAAGCCTGCATCCACAACATAACTTGGTCCGACCACGCACCAATCACACTTGAAATCAACCAAGGCCTACTTTGCTCCAATAACCACCTCTAGAGAAACAACACCTTAAAGCCTATGCTAGAGGTCTCCTTATACAAGTAGCAGCCAGGGGAAAAAAAAAGAACAAATATGTTAAATAATATTTTAAATGACATAACCAAAGTAGAAGAACTACATAAAAACAAAACCCCTCAGGACATCACCCTAGACCGCCAGCTTATTAATTTACGATCTGAACTGAGCGCTATCCTTATAGCGGATCAAGACAAAATTCTAAAAAAAATGAAAATAAATTACTACTCCCAGAACAACAAAGCAGGAAAACTTTTAGCCTCTCAACTCCGCTGTCAGGAAAGAAGTAAGTACCAGCCTAACCAATATCGCCGCTTTCTCACGGTATGCACGGTATGCACGGTAGAGCGACACCCCGGCGCATCCCTGGGCACAATGCAGCGGAATGGCTAATGCGCGTGCACAATTCATCGAAACGGCGAATGCGCACGCGCAATTCAGCGGACAGGCGAACGCGCGTACACAATAGCGCACGCACAACCTGAGCCTCCCACTGCCTATAAAAGCCACTCTGTACCATGGCCAAGTTGCTGGTTTGTCTTTCAGCCTCCTGTGTGTTTCCTGCTTGTATCCTGATTCTTGATTACCCGCTGTGACCTGGATTGACCTTGACTTACGCTGATCTCTTCCTGCATCTGACCTTCGGCTTGCCTCTTGGACCTCGCTACTTGCCTTCTGTGTTCGACCCTCGGCCTGTCTACGGATATCGATTCCTGTCTCCAGTGATTTGACCCTCGGCCTGCTCTCAGACTCTGCTATTTGTCTCCAGTGCTTGGCTTGCTCTCAGACTTTGCCTCCGGCTACAGTAGGTGACCGCAATATTGTGTCAATCTCACCACTGTTATCGGCGAGATTTGACACCTGCGAGCCCCGTCGCGGAAGCCAGCGTTGAGCTGGCTCGCTCATCGGGAAAGGAAAACTGTGTTTTTTCCTTTCGCGATAAGCGACAGGCATTGCTGACAGGTGTCTGGTATGAATCATAAGGGGGAATGCCGCGCCAAATTTTAAATAAAAAACCGTCATGGGTTCCCCTCCAGGGGCATACCAGGCCCTTAGGTCTGGTATGGATTTTAAGGGGAACCCCCTACGCCAAAAAAACGTCGTGGGGGTCCCCCCAAAATCCATACCAGGCCCTTATCCGAGCACGCAGCCCGGCCGGTCAGGAAAGGGGGTGGGGACGAGCGAGCGCCCCCCCCCCTGAACAGTACCAGGACACATGCCCTCAACATGGGGGGTGGGCGCTTTGGGGCAGGGGGGCGCCCTGCGGTCCCCCCACCCCAAAGCACCTTGTCCCCATGTTGATGAGGATAAGGGCCTCTTCCCGACAACCCTGGCCGTTGGTTGTCGGGGTCTGTGGGCGGAGGGCTTATCGGAATCCGGGAGACCCTTTAATAAGGGGCCCCCCAGATCCCAGCCCCCCACCCTATGTGAATGAGTATGGGGTACACCGTACCCCTACCCATTCACCTGGGGCAAAAAGTGTCAATAAAAAAACACACTAGACAGGTTTTTAAAGTAATTTATTAGTCAGCTCCAGGGGTCTTCTTCCGACTTCGGGGGTCTTCTTCTGACTTCTCCACTCTCTCCAGCCCCTTCTCTGCTCTTCTGCCGGGCTCCTCCGTTATCTTCTGCTCTTTTGCCGCTCTTTTGCCAGCGGTGGTCCGGTCTTCTCCGTCGTCTTGTTTCCTCTTCTCTTCTTCCGATGTTGACACGACGCTCTCTCCCGCTGTAATGCTGTGTGCGAGGTGTGTGACAACTTATATAGGCATGGGGCGTGGTCACTGGGTGATGTCACCCGGTGACCCCGCCCCTTATGATGTCACAGTCCCATCATGCCCCGTTTTTTCGGCTTCGGGGGTTCCCCTTAAAATCCATACCAGACCTAAGGGCCTGGTATGCCCCTGGAGGGGAACTCATGCCGGTTTTTTATTTAAAATTTGGTGCGGCGTTCCCCTCATGATGATTACCAGACACCTGTCAGCAATGCTTGTCACTCATCGCGAAAGGAAAAAACACAATTTTCCTTTCCCGATGAGCGAGCCAGCGCGAGATGTACAGCACCCTATCACGAGAACCAGAGCAAAGGGATCGCGCTGGAAACACATTCTCGTGGACAGGTACTGTACCTGTGTTTGACCCTCGGCCTGTTTTACGTACTTCCTATCAGTCTTCAGCATTTAATCATCAGCCTGTTTGCAGACCTGCTATCAGTCTCCAGCACAAGACTGCTCTGCCTGTCTAAGAGATTCTTGCCAGTCATCGGTGTTTGACCCCCGGCCTGTTGTTGGACTAGCTGCTCATCTACCTCACTGAGCTTCAGAATCTCTCAGTCCTGCACAGCTCTCTCCTTCCCGGTGACCTTCACGCAAGACCTGCCCTGCCTGCTGGTGACCCGTGCCTCTTTGTGCCCTTCACCCCCTGTACCATCTCCAGGAGTGGAGTGCGCTTAGTCGCAAGAGGTTACTGCTCTCAGCATCTCGGCCTCGGTGGGTACCCATATCTGACATCCGCCAGCGTCAAATAAAAAATAGAATCCATAAATTATCCCATCATACCTCAGGAAAAATTGTAATCAAACCTCAGGAAATAGCAGATACCTTCGCACAAAATAATGAATCACTATACAACCTAAAAGATGAAAGTATTACTCCCCAACCTAACATAGATAATATAACAGAATTTCTAAATAATGTAAAACTGCCAAATATTGATCCTATAGATTTAAAGCGACTCAATAAACCAATATCAATTGAAGAAACCCTTAAAGTGATCAATGAACTACCCAAAAACAAAGCTCCAGGAGCAGATGGCCTGTCAGGGGAATATTACAAGGCCTTCAAGGAAATTTTAGTTCCTTACCTAACTAACATGTTTAATTATACAGCTAACTGTAAACTTTTTCCCAAAGAACTATTGGAAGCAATAATAATAACACAACTGAAATAAGGAAAGAACCCCTCCTCACCTCTAAATTATAGACCCATATCACTATTAAATTCCGACCTTAAAATCTACGCAAAAATCTTGGCCAACAGATTAGTAAATATAACCCCCTCTCTAATAGGACCGGACCAAGTAGGCTTTGTTAATGGGAAACAAGCTCCAGACGGTACCAAAAAGATTCTAAACTTAATTAACCAAATTCATATCGATCGAACATCTTCATTACTTTTAGCATCAGATGCAGAAAAGGCATTCGACAGAATGCAATGGGTATACATCTCCAAAACCCTAACTAAATTTGAATATATCCATATACATTTTTTTGAAAAATGTAAATGTATTTTATTGGGATTTTATGTGATAGACCAACACAAAGTGGCACATAATTGTGAAGTGGAAGGAAAATGATAAATGGTTTCTAAATTACTTTGTCAGTACCTTGTAGAACCACCTTTCACTGCAATTACAGCTGCAAGCCTTTTTGTTGATGTATCTACCAGCTTTGCACATCTAGAGAGTGACATTTTTGCCCATTCTTCTTTGCAAAATAGCTCAAGCTCTGTCAGAATGGATTTAGGTCTGGACTTTGACTGGGCCATTCTAACACATGAATATGCTTTGATCTAAACCATTCCATTGTAGCTATGGCTGTATGTTTAGGGTTATTGTCCTGCTGGAAGGTGAACCTCCGCCCCAGTCTCAAGTCTTTTGCAAACTCTAACAGATTTTCTTCCAAGATTGCCTGTATTTGGATCCATCAATCTTTCCATGAACTCTGACCAACTTCCCTGTCCCTGCTGTGTGGTGTTTGAGGGTGATGTGCAATGTTAGTTTTTCGTCACACATAGAATTTTGCTTTCAAGCCAAAAAGTTCAATTTTGGTCTCATCTGACCAGAGCACCTTCTTCCACATGTTTCTTGTGTCCCCCACATGGCTTCTCCGCAAACAGGACTTCTTATGGCTTTCTTTCAACAATGGCTTTTTTCTTGCCACTCTTCCATAAAGGCCAGATTTGTGAAGTGCACGACTAATAGTTGTCCTGTGGACAGATTCTCCCACCTGAGCTGTGGATCTCTGCAGCTCCTCCAGAGTTACCATGGGCCTCTTGGTTGTTTCTCTGATGAATGCTCTCTCTGGTCAGTTTAGGTGGATGGCCATGTCTTGGTAGGTTTGCAATTGTGTCATACGCTTTGCATTTTTGGATGATGGATTGAACAGTGCTCTGTGAGATGATATTTTTTTACAACCTAACCCTGCTTTAAACTTCTCCACAACTTTATCCCTGACCTGTCTGGTGTGTTCCTTGGCCTTCATGATGCTGTTTGTTCACTAAGGTTCTCTAACAAACCTCTGAGGGCTTCACAGAAAAGCTGTATTTATACTGAGAATAAATTACACACAGGTGGACTCTGTTTACTATTTAGGTGACTTCTGAAGGCAATTGGTTCCACTGGATTTTAGTTAGGGGTATCAGAGCAAAGGGGGCTGAATACAAATGCACACCACACTTTTCAAATAGTTATTTGTAAAAAAAATGAAAACCATTTATTATTTTCCTTCCACTTCACAATTATGTGCCACTTTGCGTTGGTCTATCACATAAAATCCCGAAAAAAAAAACATTAATGTTTTTGGTTGTAACATGACAAAATGTGGAAAATTTCAAGGGATATGAATACTTTTTTTAAGGCACTGTACATTGTTTACATAGTTTGTAGATGCTATAACTTTTGTGCAAACCAATTAATATAGACTTATTGGGTTTTTAATTTTTTTTGCCAAAACTATGTAGCAGAATACATATTTACCTAAATGTATGAATACATTTGATTTTTTAAAAATTTTTTATTGGATGTGTTTTATGGCAAAAAGTGAAAAATATATATTTTTTTTGCAAAATTGTCTTTTTTTTTGTTTTTAGCGCAAAAAATAAAAAAAACAGTTGTGATTAAATACCACCAAACATTTTATTTGTGGGAGAAAAAGTAAATACATCTCATTAATGGACAGTGATTTATGACTGCGCAATTGTCAGTTAAGGTAATGCAGTGCCATATAGCAAAAAATGGGCAAGTCTGCTCTTGCCCCTAGACATTGCTGCACCATATAATGCAGACGCTGGCAATAATTGCTTGAACCTATCAGCCCTTGGCGCTGAGACCCCTTTCACACTGGAGCGTTTTGCAGGCGCTATAGCTTTAAAAATAGCGCCTGCAAACCGCCCTAAAACAGCTGCTCCATTCACTCCAGTGTGAAAACCCGAGGGCTTCCACACTGGAGCGGTGCGCTGGCAGGGCGTCAGAAAAAGTCCTGCCAGCAGCTTCTTTGGAGCGGTGAAGGAGCGGTGAACTCACCGCTCCTCCACTGCTGCTCCCCATTGAAATCAATGGGGAGGCGCTGCGATAACGCGGGCAAAACGGCGCCCCGGTGGCGTTTTGCTGGCAGATTTAAACCCTTTTCGGCCACTAGCGGGGGGTTAAAACCCCCCTGCTAGTGGCCGAATAGCGCCGCTAAAACGACGGTAAAGCAGCGCTAAAAATAGCGCCGCTTTACCGCTGACACCAGTGCTGGCACAGTGTGAAAGGGGTCTAAGGACTGAAAAATAGTTTAAAGGCATCGGTCAGCTGGGCACCTTCTCCACCACTCTTCCGCTGAGCTCATGAAGGGGGGATGGTAAATCGTCTGCAGGTCAAGTGGTTAATTAGTTTAGTTTTTAGGATTACATATGCTTTAATGATTCCGTTTTATTGTTTATTTAAATTCATATATTGAGGTTTTCTGTAGCACAATGAGACACCAGAGACAATTTGGTTGCAGAGTAACGTATTGTTTTATTGAAGCTCATAGCTCAGGACAGAGTCCAGGTACAATATCTTGGCGGTTACAAGAAGGTGCATTTCTCTAGCGGTTGCAAACACATAGCAAAGATTTTCCTGCATGAAAGATCAATTCATCAAAGGCCTAAAAGTCTACCAGCAGTCAAATAAAAGTTTATAACCTAACATTAGGAAGCATAAATAGGCAACTCTAGGTTCTTCACCTGGATTGGTGTGCTTTGGGCTTAGGGGCTCCTCCTGGAGTATCAAGGTGGAAGTTGGTACTACATGCATGCACACCGTGGAGCCGTATATCACTTTCCAAAATCAGTTGACAAAGTTTCACACACTGCAGGTTTACTTTAGGGCAGATTAATAAAGAGTAATAAATGCCCACCATACTGCTTCTGCCACCCCATCAAAGGTTTCTTCACAGTAAGAGCTGTGAAAATATGGAATAGAATCCCTCCAGAGTTGGTTCTTGCCAGCTCAGTAGATTGCTTTAAGAAAGGCCTGGATTTTTTCCCTAAATGTACATAATATAACTGGTTACTGACATTTATAGGTAAAGTTTGATCAACTTTTGAACTTTTGAACTTTTTGAGCAATCGGAATATCTGATTGCCTCTCGGGAGATCAGGAAGGAATTTTTTTCCCCTGCTGAAGCAAATTGGAACAGGCTTTGCTGGGGTTTTTCGCCTTCCTCTGGAAATTGCCTAGTGCACCTGGGACTAGAAACCAAATTGTGGGCTACCCTCACTAACGTTAGGCTAAATAGAGGACTGGGACTGCCTCTTTAAAATAATGGTAGCGTAGCACCAGCCCTACTACCAATGTCTCCAACATGATGGTTATTGCTCGGCAATGCAAGTGTAACCCACAGGAGAGAGAAAGCAAGAAGGAGAGAAGAGGTGGTAACCTCCAGTATGCTGGGCAGGATCAATGTAAAGCAAATAACTTAATTACTACACAGCTTTGTTAACTCTGCAATCCATCAAACTTTCCCCTTTAGTCGGAGGGGGGTGGGGTGCATTGGAAGTTTTTAGATAAAACCTGACCTCCTGGCAATCCGCCAAAGTCAGCCATGCATGCACCCTCAGTGATACAGCCTTGAATTATATAGTTCTTGGCACATTCCCCTGCAAGAAAAAAAAAAACTTTAAAGAAGAAATGTTAAAGGTGAACACATGATTTTAAAAACACTGTAATTCAGTCTACTGCTAAGGATGTTGTGTAGTAATGAGCTGAGCTGCCCTGGGTTCGGTTCTATCAGGGTTCGGTGAACTTCAAAGAAACCCAACCCCATTGATATCAATGGGAGCCCAATCTGGCCATTTTCTGGGCTAATAAGCAAGAGGGTGTCAACAAAATAGCCTGGAGGTGATGGGGAGCACTGCCTTGGGGAACATCTATACCAATACAAAAAAAGTTTTAAAAAAATATATTGGACCAGAAGCAGTGCTTTTTTTTATTGCTTAAAAAGTGGAGCTCCACCCAAAAGGGGATTATCTGCTTGTTCGCACCCCCACTGCCACATTTGGCACGTTTTGGGGGGGGGGGGGTAGACATGTGCACTGACAAAAATTTTGTTTTGTTTTCAATTTCGTTTCATTCGTTTTTTTGCTTTTTTCGGAAATTAGTACATTTTGTAAAATTCAGAAATTCGGAAATTCGAAAATTCGGAATTCGGAAATCCGAAAATTTGGATTTTCAAATTTTTGAATTTCCGAACTTCTAATTTTCGGATTTCCAAATTTCAGAATTTTCGGATTCTTGAATTTCTAATTTCCGAATTCCGAATTTTCACATTTACGAATTTCCGAATTCCAAATTTTCAAATTTACGAATTTCGAATTCCAAATTTTCAAATTTTCACATTTACGAATTTCGAATTCCAAATTTTCGAATTCCGAATTTCCGAATTCCCAAATTTTCGGAACTCGAAAATTCAAAAATTCATGAATTCATGAATCTGAAAAAAAGAGAGAAAATCAGTAAGATTCAAAGTAATAGCTAACTAATAATAACTATTAAATTATAAGTATTGGAATTTTCTTTCAAATTTGGCTGTTTGTGAACGTAACGAGTAGGGATGAGCTTCGTGTTCGAGTCGAACCCATGTTCAACTCGAACATCGTCTGTTCGCCCGTTCGGCGAATTGCGAACGATATGGGCCGTTCGCGCCAAATTCGTGTGGCGCGTCACGGCCCATAATTCACTGCGGCATCGCAGTGCATTGCTGGCTGATGATTGGCCAAGCATGCACTATGACCCGCATGCTTGGCCAATCACAGCGCCATCTGAACAGAGAGCCGTAATTGGCCAAAGCCAAGGAGGCTTTGGCCAATTATGGCTCAGGGGATTTAGTACATGCCCCACACTATATAAGGCCGCCTGCACGGCGGTCCTGTGTAGTGTGTGTTCCGGCGTTGAAAGCGATAGACAGAGTGACAGTGTCATTTGATTTGAGTTAGATAGATTAGGCAGAACAGTCAGTCAGTTAGCTGCACTTAGTGTATTGTGTATATATATGCATCCCAGGTGTTGCATATATATATATATATATATATATATATATATATATATATATATATACACTGTATTCAGTTTAGCTAGATCCGTTCCTGTTATCTTCTTACTGACAGGCAGGCTTGTCTTGTTACAGTATTTACAGCTACCTGAAGAAAATTGCTGGTGTTCTTTTGATCCTATTAGTACCACAGTCAGGCAGCTAGACTATTTACAGTTAGTGCAGTGCTCACAGTGTTCAGCTAAAACTACAAGTTAGTGGGGTGCGTCCTGCTCACAGTGTTCAGCTAAACCTACAAGTTAGTGTGGTGCGTCCACCTCACAGTGTTCAGCTAAACCTACAAGTTAGTGCGGTGCGTCCTGCTCACAGTGTTTAGCTAAAACTACAAGTTAGTGCGGTGCGTCCACCTCACAGTGTTCAGCTAAACCTACAAGTTAGTGCAGTGCGTCCTGCTCACAGTGTTCAGCTAAAACTACAAGTTAGAGCTGTGCGTCCACCTCACAGTGTTCAGCTAAACCTACAAGTTAGTGTAGTGAGACCTCTGCACAGTGTTCATCTAAAGCTACAAGTTAGTGCAGTGCGTCCTGCTCACAGTGTTCAGCTAGATCCGTTCCTGTTATCTTCTTACTGACAGGCAGGCTTGTCTTGTTACAGTATATACAGCTACCTGAAGAAAATTACTGGTGTTCTTTTGATCCTATTAGTACCACAGTCAGGCAGCTAGACTATTTACAGTTAGTGCAGTGCATCCTGCTCACAGTGTTCAGCTAAAACTACAAGTTAGTGGGGTGCGTCCTGCTCACAGTGTTCAGCTAAACCTACAAGTTAGTGGGGTGCGTCCTGCTCACAGTGTTCAGCTAAACCTACAAGTTAGTGCGGTGCGTCCTGCTCACAGTGTTCAGCTAAAACTACAAGTTAGTGGGGTGCGTCCTGCTCACAGTGTTCATCTAAACCTACAAGTTAGTGGGGTGCGTCCAGCTCACAGTGTTCAGCTAAAACTACAAGTTAGTGTGGTGCGTCCACCTCACAGTGTTCAGCTAAACCTACAAGTTAGTGCGGTGCATCCTGCTCACAGTGTTCAGCTAAAACTACAAGTTAGTGCTGTGCGTCCTGCTCACAGTGTTCAGCTAAACCTACAAGTTAGTGTAGTGAGACCTCTGCACAGTGTTCATCTAAAGCTACAAGTTAGTGCAGTGCATCCTGCTCACAGTGTTCAGCTAAAACTACAAGTTAGTGCTGTGCGTCCTGCTCACAGTGTTCAGCTAAAACTACAAGTTAGTGTGGTGCGTCCACCTCACAGTGTTCAGCTAAACCTACAAGTTATTTTTTTGCGAGCTCTGCACAGTGTTCACCTAAAGCTACCTGTAGAAGGTTGGTGGTGTTCTCATACTACAGGCAGGCAGTTGATTTTGCTAGCTGCAGTATCAGTACATATATATATATATGTATATATATATATATATATATATATATATATATATATATATATATATATCCCAGCTTAGTGCAGCTACAGGCCATTAGTATGTCTGGAAGGCCAAGAAAGAGAGGCAGACAGTCACAAGCCAATAAGAGAGGGCAAGCAGGCTCTGTGTCTAGTGCTGGTCGTGGAGACGGTGCATCCTCATCAGCACGTGGCCGTGGGACATGCTTGGCCTTTTTTTCGGCAGCTGGCCGTGTTGAGCCGCAACATGCGGAAGACTTAGTTGAGTGGATGACCAAGCCGTCCCTCCAACTGTTTGACCACAGTGTTGGGTACATGCTCCAGGAGGATGCCCAGCGTTTGGAAGGCTCTGATGATGATACTGAGCTCGATGAAGGCAGTAACATGAGCACGGACAGAGGGGGTGCCCAAGAAGGACAGCAATCTGGCAGTCATGCTCCCCCTGCTGCAGCATACTGCCAGGTTTGCTCCAGTGATGAGGAGGGAGGGGATGATGAGGTCACTGACTCAACGTGGGTGCCTGATAGGAGAGAGGAAGAGGAGGAGGAGGAGGTGGCACATCAACAACGAGGCAGGATGCCCTCCAGGGGCCAGCCTAAGGGCAGCACATTGACTGCATCACACCCCAAAGCTCCACATGTGCAGGGCGCTGCAGTCTCTGCGCGTTATTCAAAAAGTTCTTTGGTGTGGGCCTTTTTTGAGACAAGTGCATCAGATCGCACCGCTGCTATTTGTATCATATGTCTCAAGCGTATCTCGCGTGGCCAAAACATCTCCTGCTTGGGTACCACATGCTTGACCAGACATATGTTGACCTGCCATGCAGTTCGTTGGCAAGCGTATCTAAAAGACCTACACCAAAGAACAAAGAGGACCTCTCCTTGCGCCTCATCAGCTGAGATCTCCAAACCCACTATACCTTCAGTCCTCTCTGAGACCTGCACTGAGAGGAATGAAGGTGTAGAATTAGGTGTGTCACAGCCAAGTACTTGTGGGCAATCTGCTTTTGGTACACTGAGGTCAGATTGTACCAGGCAAATTTCCCTGCCCCAGCTGCTGCACCGCCGAAAGAAGTTTGCTCCCAGCCATCCACATGCGCAGCGGTTGAATGCTAGCTTGGCAAAATTGCTAGCACTTCAACTGCTACCTTTTCAGTTGGTAGACTCTGCCCCCTTCCGTGAGTTTGTGGAATGTACGGTTCCTCAGTGGCAGGTACCCAAACGCCACTTTTTCTCACGGAAGGCGATTCCGGCTCTCTACCGGCATGTGGAAGGCAATGTCCATGCCTCGCTGGACAGGGCGGTCAGCGGTAAGGTGCATATTACCGCTGACTCATGGTCCAGCAGGCATGGACAGGGACGTTACCTAAGTTTCACGGCGCATTGGGTGACTCTGCTGGCAGCTGGGAAGGATGCAGGACAAGGTGCAGTAGTGTTGGAGGTTGTTCCGCCACCACGCCTCCAAAATGCTAATGATTGTGACACACCTCTCTCCTCCACCCCCTCCTCTTCTTCTTCTTCCATGGCCTCTTCCTGTGCTTTGTCCTCGGAACCAGCAGTGCTCCGTAGCCGTTCAAGGGACTACGCAAGTACGCAGGCCAAAAGATGCCATGCGGTGCTTGAGCTGGTGTGCTTGGGGGACAGGAGTCACACTGGGGCAGAGGTTCTGTCAGCTCTGCAGGGGCAGGTTCAGAGGTGGTTGACGCCACGCCAACTTAAGGCAGGAATGGTGGTTTGCGACAATGGCACCAACCTTCTCTCTGCCCTCCGACAGGGACAAATGACCCATGTGCCCTGCTTGGCTCACGTCCTTAACTTGGTGGTGCAGCGGTTCTTGGGCAGGTACCCGGGCTTACAGGATGTCCTGAGGCAGGCCAGGAAAGTCTGTGTGCATTTCCACTGGTCATATAATGCCAGTGCTCGGCTGACGGACCTCCAAAAGGAGTTTAACCTGCTCTAATCTGTGACATGCCCACCAGGTGGAACTCAACGTTGGCCATGCTGCAGCGGCTGCACACGCAGCAGAGGGCCATCAATGAGTACCTGTGCGACTATGGCACCAGGACAGGGTCAGGGGAGCTTGTTTTTTTTTCCCCACGCCAGTGGGCCATGATCAGGGATGCATGCACGGTCCTGTCACCATTTGAGGAGGCCACAAGGATGGTGAGCAGTGACAGTGCATGCATCAGTGACACTGTCCCCCTTGTCCACCTGTTGGAGCACACACTGCGTGGAATAATGGACAGGGCACTTGAGGCAGAACAGAGGCAGGAAGAGGAGGACTTCCTTAGCTCTCAAGGCCCCCTTTATCCAGACAGTGTTCCTGCGTGCCCGCCGATCACACAGGAAGAGGACGAGGAGGAGGAAGATTGTGTCAGTATGGAGGTGGAGCCTGGCACTCAGCATCAGCAGCAGTCTTTAAGGGATCAGTCCCAAGAAACACATGGACTTGTACGTGGCTGGGAGGAGGTGGCTGCGGACCATGTCATCCTTAATGACCCAGAGGACTCCGGACCGAATGCCTCAGCAAACCTACGCTGCATGGCCTCCCTGATCCTGCAAAGCCTGCGTAAGGATCCTCGTATTCGTGGTATCAAGGAGAAGGACCAATACTGGCTGGCAACCCTCCTTGATCCACGTTACAAGGGTAAGGTTGCGGACCTTATCTTGCCATCGCAGAGGGAGCAGAGGATGAAACATCTTCGGGAGGCCTTGCAGAAAGGTCTGTGCAACGCGTTCCCAGAGACTGGGAGGTTACAAACTCCTGTTTCTGGACAACGTGTTGCTGAGGCTTCGGTCAGTCAAAGAAGGAGCGGTGGAGAAGGTGGCCGTCTGACCGATGCGTTCAGACAATTTTTTGGTCCGCAGCCCCAAGGTATGATCGGTTCCAGCAACTATCGCCAGCGTCTTTTTTACATGGTGCAGGAATACCTAGGGGCAAGATCTGACTTGGACACCTTTCCCACCGAAAATCCTCTGGGTTACTGGGTCTTGAGGATGGATCACTGGCCAGAGCTTGCACAGTATGCAATTGAGCTACTGGCCTGTCCTGCATCCAGCGTTCTTTCAGAACACACATTCAGTGCTGCTGGAGGCTTTGTAACCGATCACAGGGTGCGTCTGTCCACCGACTCGGTCGATCGACTGACCTTCATAAAAATGAATCAGTCTTGGATCACCACCAGCTACCAAGCACCTGATGCTGATGTAACCGAATAATTTTTTTTGAAATCCCAGATCCCTTCAAAGACTGCCTATACTGATGCTGAGTGACTATCCCTGAGAAATTATCCTCTTCCTCCTCAATCATCACGCTGATAGCTTGTAAGAACATTTTTGGTTCTGGGCGCCACCACCAGTGCCTAAGGCACAATTTTTCAGCCCCTGTTTAACAGGGACGTGTAATTACAATTTTTGATGCAATACTTTGCAGCAGGGCTCGTTTCTGAGTTACAACTAGAGTATCTGTGAGGGGTTGCAGTGTTGTGGCACCAGCACCAGTGCCTAAGGCCCAATTTTTCAGCCCTTGTTTAACAGGGGCGTGTAATTACAATTTTTGATGCAATACTTTGCAGCAGGGCTCATTTCAGCATTCCAACTAGAGTATCTGTGAGGGATTGCAGTGTTGTGGCACCAGCACCAGTGCCTAAGGCCCAATTTTTCTGCTCCTGTTTAACAGGGGCGTGTAATTACAATTTTTGATGCAATACTTTGCAGCAGGGCTCGTTCCTGCGTTCCAACTAGAGTGTCTGTGAGGGGTTGCAGTGTTGTGGCACCAGCACCAGTGCCTAAGGCCTAATTTTTCAGCCCCTGTTCAACAGGGGCATGTAATTACAATTCTTGATCTAATATTTCACAGCAGGGCCCATTTCTGAACCCACCAAGAGTGAGTGAGGACTTACAGTGTTGTGGCACCAGCACCACCACCACCAAAGGCCCAATTTTTCTGCCCCTGTTCAACAGGGGCATGTAATTACAATTCTTGATCTAATATTTCACAGCAGGGCCCTGTGAGGGCTTACAGTGTTGTGGCCACAACAACACCTAAGGCCCAAATTTCTGCTGAGTATATAGGGCAGGCCCCTACTTTCAAACATCTAACTTACAAACGACTCCTACTTGCAAACGGAAGGAGACAACAGGAAGTGAGATGAAATCTATCCCTAGGAAGGGAAATTCTCTCCTGTAAGAGTTAATATGGGAAAAACATTTCTCCTTTCCACTGATGCTTTCCAATCCTTGTTCCACAAAAAAACCCAAATTTTCAAAAAACATTTGTCATTGGGACAAAAAGTGAGGTGAAATCTTCTGAAGAGGAGGAAAGACAGCAAAACAAATGTCACAGGGGTAATAACCCTTCCCTATGTTTTCCAAAAAGCTTAAAAAAGATTTTTTTGGCTGGAGCTAAACACGTTAAAAATGTACCCAATCAAAATGACAAACAGATTCTACTTAACAACAAACCTACAGTCCCTGTCTTGTTTGCACCGCCTGTATACTGCTGTTCAGAGTATATAGGGCCTGGTGGCCCCACACCTTTCCTTATTTTAATTTGGGTGCGGGGTTCCCCTTCATATCCATACAAGACCCAAAGGGCCTGGTAATGGAATGAGGAGTACCCATGCCGTTTGTCTCACTGATTTTCATCCATATTGCCAGGACCCGACATTACATTAAACCCGCAAGCAGTTTTAAATGAGATTTTTTCCTTTAAAAATGACATTTTGTGCAGGGACTGTTCTAAACACGGGAAACACGCGCCACTTTACAGGCATACTATAGACACCCCCCAGGTACGATATTTAAAGGAATATTTCACTTTTTTTTTTTTTTTTTTACTTTAAGCATCATTAAAATCACTGCTCCCGAAAAAAAACGGCCGTTTATAAAAGTTTTTCTTGTATTGATACATGTCCCTTGGGGTAGGACCCGGGTCCCCAAACCCTTTTTAGGACAATACCATGCAAATTAGCCTTTAAAATGAGCACTTTTGATTTAGAACGTTAGAGTCCCATAGACGTCAATGGGGTTCTAACGTTCGTGCGAATTTTCGGTCCGTTCGCAGGTTCTGGTGCGAACCGAACCAGGGGTGTTCGGTTCATCCCTAGTAACGAGTACAAATTTATCTGAAGTTACGAATTATCCGAAATAACAAATGCCGCATCTAAACAAATGGAATGAAACAAATTAATAACAAATAATAATAATAAAAAAGGTTTTATTATTATTATTGTTATTTATTAATATGAGATTGTTACATTCCATTCGTTTAGATACGGCATCTGTTATTTCAGATAATTCGTAACTTCGGATAAATTCGTACTCGTTACGTTCACTAACAGCCAAATTTGAAAGGAAATTCCAATACCTATATTTTAATAGTTATTATTAGTTAGTTATTTCAGATTTTCGAGTTTTCGATTTTTCGGATATTCATTCTTTTGAATTTTCATATTTTCATCCTTATTTTCGGATTTTCAAATTTCCAAATTTTAGAATTTTCAAATTTCTGAAATTCTGAACTTACGAATTTCGAATTTTACGATTTCCGAACTTTTGAATTTCCGAAATTCTGAAATTTCAAATTTCCAAAATTTTCCAATTTCTGAATTTCGAACTTCCGAACTTCCAAAATTTTGAATTTCCAAATTCAAATTTTCCAATTCTCCAATTTCTGAAATTTCCAATTCCCAAATTTCGAATTTATGAAATTTCGAATTTCGGAATTCCAAAATTTCGGAAATTTGAAATTCGGAAATTCGGAAATTGAAAAATTCGAAATTTCGAAAATTTTGGAATCAACGAATTTGTCAAAATGTGGAATTTCGAAAATTTCGGAATTAACACATTTTTGTTAAAAAAAAACGAATTCGGAACTAAACGAATTGCACATATCTAGGAGCGTGTACGTGGTTTTGACCGGTACCCGCTCTCACTTCTGGGTAAGATCGCTGCACAGCTATCTATGAAATTTCTGGCCCCTACTCCTTTCCCCCACTGCCTTCTGGGACACACAGAGGACCCAGAAGATGGCGGGACCATTCAGAAAGCGTGATTCATACATGCGCATTAGGAAACAGACTATAAAGCTGCAAGGCTTCACTACCTGTATCCCTTAGTGAAGATGCCGGTGCTGGCACCTGAAGCCGTTTAATGAATCGGCTTGGGGTGCCAACATTGCAGGATCCCTGGACAGGTAAGTGTCCTTACATTAAAAGTCAGCAGCTACAGTATTTGTATTTTTTTTTTTTTTTTTTACAGACTGGAACACCTTTTTAAAGTAAAACAATAAAAAATTGCCAACTCCTTTAAAGTGGTTCTAAAGGCAGAATGTTTTTTACATTAAGGGAATAAACCTTCTGCAAGAAGCTCCCCTAGATACTTACCTGAGCCTGATCTTGATCCAGTGGTATACACGAGAGGCTCTCTCAGCTCTCCCCTACTCACAGGCTCTGAGAAAGCAGGGGGAGCCATTGGCTCCTGCTGATGTCAACCAGTGGGGGGGGGGTCAGGGCTCAGAAGTGAGCACGCATGAGTGCCCCCATAGCAAGCAGCTTGCTATGGGGGCACTCATCGTGGGGTGGGAGCCAGGAACGCCGGCGGGGTATCCAAGAAGAGGAGGATCAGAGCTACTCTGTGCAAAACCATTACACAGAGCAAGTAAATATGACATTTGATATTATTTTTATTTTACATTTAGAATCACTTTAAATAACCTGATGTGTCTGAGGGGTGCCCTAACCCTGCCAGTGAAGTGGCACATCTCTGTGATGTACTGAGAGTGCTGCAGCAGCACTGACATTAGAAACAAAATTGGGAGTTTTGAGGTACCAAAAAACCAAATCAAATTGATAATACAAATTTCATAAATTTATTCAAACATACATGATTTAAAAAAATCAATAAAAATGTAAAACTAAAACATGAATGATCGTGCGGTCACAATACAAAAGCTCCAGAAGAAGCCATGATTAGGGCGAAACATGTAGAGGCAACCAACTTTTGTACTGTGACCGCATGATCATTCATGTTTTAGTTTTACATTTTTATTGATTTTTTTAATCATGTATGTTTGAATAAAATTATAAAATTTGTATTATCAATTTGATTAGATTTTTTGGTACCTCAAAATTCCCAGTTTTGTTTCTTGGCATTTTCAGATTATATTTAGGGGAGGCGGTGCCTGTAGAGAATTCTCCGATCTTCGGTATTAAATTTCTTTTTTTCAGCACTGACATTCACTTGTAATAAACCCATCAATTGCGATGCCCAACACCCTCCAGCTCGTCGGGGAAAAAAAACCCCAGACCTGGTACATGCGACTAGTTCCTGCACTAACACTAGGTGAATGACAACTCCGCAAACTGTCATCAGTAGGGATGAGCCGAACGCCCTCCGGTTCAGTTCGCACCAGAACAGACCAAAACTTCGCATGAACGTTAGAACCCCATTGAAGTCTATGGGACTTGGACGTTCGAAATCAAAAGTGCTAATTTTAAAGGCTAATTTGCATGGTATTGTCCTAAAAAGGGTTTGGGGACCCGGGTCCTACCCCAGGGGACATGTATTAATGCAAAAAAAAAGTTTTAAAAACGGCCGTTTTTTTCGGGAGCAGTGATTTTAACCCTTTCATGACTAAGCCTATTTTTGAAATTTGGTGTTTACAAGTTAAAATCCGTATTTTTTGCTAGAAAATTACTTAGGGTTCCCAAACATTATATATATTTTTTTAGCAGAGAATCTAGAGAATAAAATGGAGATTGTTGCAATAGTTTATATCACACGGTATTTGTGCAGCGGTGTTTTAATTGCAAATTTTTGGAAAAGGGAGACTTTCATGAATTTTAAAAATTCCAAACAGTAAAGTTACCCCAATTTTTTTGTATAATGTGAAAGATGATGTTACGCTGAGTAAATAGATACCAAACATGTCACCCTTTATAATTGCACGCACTCGTGGAATGGCGACAAACTATGGTACCTATGAATTTCCATAGGCGACGCTTTAAATTTTTTTTACGGTTACCAGGTTTGAGTTACAGAGGAGGTCTAGGGCTAGAATTATTGCTCTCGCTCTGACGATCGCGGCGATACCTCACATGTGTGATTTGAACACCATTTACATATGCGGGCGCGACTTCCGTATGCGTTTTCCTCGCTGCGCGAGCTCGTGGGGACGGGGGCACTTTAAAAAAAAATTTTTTTTTAATTTATTTTATTTATTTTTATACTTTATAAATTGTGTTTAAAAATTTTTTTTTTTATACTTTTATTGCTGTCACAAGGAATGTAAACATCCCTTGTGACAGAAATAGGTGGTGACAGGTACTCTTTATGGAGGGATCGGGGGTCTAAAAGACCCCCGATCCCTCCTTTGCACTTCAAAGTATTCAGATCGCCGAAGACGGCGATTCTGAATACTGTATATATTGGCAGCCGAGTAAACGGGAAGTGACGTCATGACGTCGCTTCCACGTTTACATTGAGAAGGCTGGAACGAAGCCTCCCACAGCTTCGTTCCAGCCCGCCCCCAGCTGCCGAAGGCAGCCGATTGGACACCGGGCCTCCTGATCGCACGGGAGGCCCGGTAAGAGTGGCGGGAGGCGGCAGGAGGGGGGGATGTCCCCTCCCGCTCCTCCGGCTTTTAGCCGCATCGGTTGTTATACTCGGATAGCTGATCGCCCGCTGTAAACAATGGTATGATGCCTGCAGCTGCGGGTATCATCCCGGTATAACCCCGGAAAGCCAAGTACGCATTCTGCGTACGGTCGGTGGGAAGGGGTTAATAATGCTTAAAGTGAAATAATAAAAGTGTAATATTCCTTTAAATTTCGTACCTGGGGGTGTCTATAGTGTGCCTGTAAAGGGGCGCATGTTTCCCGTGTTTAGAACAGTCTAACAGCAAAATGACACCCGAACCAAAATTAAAAAAAAAACTGGTGTGTGGATCCCCCTAAATTCCATACCAGGCCCTTCAGGTCTGGTATGGATTTTAAGGGGAACCCCGCGCCAAAATTTTAAAAAAATGGCGTGGGGTCCCCCCAAAAATACATACCAGACCCTTATCCAAGCACGCAACCTGGCAGGCCGCAGGAAAAGAGGGACGAGAGAGCGCCCCCCCTCCTGAACTGTACCAGGCCACATGCCCTCAACATTGGGAGGGTGCTTTGGGGTCCCCCCCAAAGTGGGTGCTTTGGGGTCCCCCCAAAGCACCTTGTCTCCATGTTGATGAGGACAAGGGTCTCATCCCCACAACCCTTGCCCGGTGGTTGTGGCGGTCTGCGGGCGGGGGGGCTTATCGGATATTATCTTATATTTAAAGTCTTCTTCTTTCCATCTTCTTTCTTCTATCTTCTTTCTTCTATCTGCCTTTGGTTTCTTCCTCCATCTTCTTCTTCCTTCGATCTACCTCTGGTGTTCTCATCCGGCATCTTCCTCCGCGGTGTCTTCTTCCCTTCTTCGTTCTCAGGCCACTCCGCATCCATGATGGGAGGCTACTGCTTTGTGACGCTTCTCGTCTTCTGGCGGTTCTTAAATAACGGAGGGTGGGGCCACCCAGTGACCACGCCACCCTCTGACGCACGGGGACTTGACGGGGACTTCCCAGTGGCATTCCCGTGACATCAGAGGGGGGCGGGGTTACCCATTACGTAAGAAAGAAGATAGGAGAAAGAAGGTGAAAAGAAGAAGACTTTAAATAAAGGAATTGTCAAAAACTGTCTCTTGTCATTTTTAACATTTTTAACACTTTTTTGTGAAATGGTAGGGGTACTTTTGTACCCCATTACCATTTCACACAGGGGGGGCGGGATCTGGGGGGCCCCTTGTTAAATAGCCAGCCCGTGTTATTAATAGCCGGCCCGTGAGTAGTTTTAGATGACTTTTTTTTTTTAGAAATGTCATTTTGCTGTCAGACTGTTCTAAACACGGGAAACATGTGCCGTTTACAGGCATATTATAGACACCCCCTGGTACAAAATTTAAAGGAATATTACACTTTTATTGTTTCACTTTAAGCATTATTAAAATCACTGCTGCCCAAAAAAACGGACGTTTTTAAAACTTTTTTTTGCATTGATCCATGTCCCCTGGGGCAGGACCCAGGTCCCCAAACACTTTTTATGACAATGCCATGCATATAAGCCTTTAAAATTAGCACTTTTAATTTCTCCCATAGACTTTTAAAGGGTGTTCCTCGGCTTTCAAATTTGCTGCGAACACCGCAAATTGTTCGCTGTTCGGCAAACTGGCGAACAGCTGATGTTCGAGACGAACATGAGTTCGACTCGAACTCGAAGCTCATTCCTAGTCATCAGCTATATAAGGAAAGGGGAGGGGGTAGTAGTGACATTGTTGACTAAATGTGGCCACATTTGGTCAATGTTATGGGAGCATGAAGTGAGCATGCTCTCAGCACAGAAATCTTTGCCACCCATGGACACACACTCTATATTGTCAAAAGTATTGGGATGCCTGCCTTTACACGCACATGAACTTTAATGACATCCCAGTCTTAGTCCGTTGGGTTCAATATTGAGTTGGGCCACCCTTTGCAGCCATAATAACGTCAACTCTTCTGGGAAGGCTGTCCAGAAGGTTTAGGAGTGTGTCTATGGGAATGTTTGAAAATTCTTCCAGAAGCGCATTTGTGAGGTCACTAGCAAGCAAGATTCGGCAATGTTTGAGGGAGCGTTTCCACAGAGATTCACGCTATGAGGCTCATCTTTTCCATATATATGTGGATGCCCCTTGCTGAGGACTTCTAAACCGCATTGGTGAGGTGGATTGCAGCTGTGTGAACCAGAGGGATAGCTATGCCTGTGTCCCCCTGCAGTGGTGAGGCGCTCTGGTGAGTGCAGGCACAGGAGGGGGATGTGGATGGAAGAGGGGAGCACTGAAGGGTCACCTTTATTTTGCTTGTGCATGGATCACTGTTCACAGACTGCTATTTAATATTTTTTGGGATCAGTTTATTTCAGCACGGAAATTTGTGTGTATTTATATACACATATATATATATACATTTTTTGGGACTGAATCACACAGGAAATAACACTTGTCACTTTACTTATATTTTTATACCTTTGCTCACAATATGTGTTGAATGTTATTCTTACATTTGTTTTATTTATTTTTGATGGAAGCACTATTCACTTTATAGGGAGTGTTGGCAATACCCACATCAGTAGATTATATTTTATCCTTTTTATATGAATTTACACATATGTTCTATTTTTATTTGAACAGCGCCACTTCCCCTTACTAGAGTTTAAACATTTGTGAGGTCAGGCACTGATGTTAGACGAGAAAGCCTGGCTTGCAGTCTCCACTCTAATTCATCCTAAAGGTGTTCTATCGGGTTGAGGTCAGGTGCACAAAGCAAGGGCCATGTAGACATGCATGAGTGAGTTTGGGATGGAGGAACTTGACTGGCCTGCACAGAGTCCTGACCTCAACCTGACACAACACCTTTGGGATGAATATGAGCGCAGACTGCGAGCAGGCCTTCTCATCCAATTTCAGTGCCTGACCTCACAAATGCGCTTCTGGCAGAATGGATAAACATTCCCATAGACACACTCCTAAACCTTGTGGACGGCCTTCCCAGAAGAGTTGAAGCTGTTATAGCTGCAAAGGGTGGGCCAACTCAATATTGAACCCTACGGACTAAGACTGGCATGTCATTAAAGTTCATGTGCGTATAAAAGCAGGTGTTCCATAGCTTTTGACAATAGTGTATGTGCAGTATGTGGACTTTAGAGCCCACACCCTTTGCTTCCAAACATATGTGTTATGTGGGTGGAAAGCGGTTAAATTAATTTTTTTTTTGCGCTTTCTAACACTTGAGTAGGTGTGTGTGTGTACGGACATGTGCATTAGCAGGCTTGCTTGGATTAAAGGGTGTCAACATTACCTGGGCGAGCTGCAAGGCCACTGTAGTTTATGCACTGTAGCTGATCGCCAACACATTCTTGTTCGGTTGTTATGCACGTGTTGGTGTCCTGCGCAAAGCAGACTGGGCATTTAAGACCGTTCGGTGTTGTGTTTCCAGCCGGCACTTGACGATGCAGAAAAAGTAATTATAAGAAAGAAGGAAAACATAGTCAGCGACCAGCACCAGTAAGAATCCTCCATACCATTTCCCTAATATGACCCTAACAGAATCTGTAGTTACGTTCCAAGGAGAATCAGTTTTCTGATGCGCCTAAAGACACATTGGGGTTGATTTACTAAGGGGGTGGAACATTTTACTTACCAAAGTGGATTTTCCCATATATTTGTGAATAAGGTAAAACAGAGTGAAAATTGAATTTGCAAAGAATATCCAATTATGTGCAAGGAAAAAAAAAAAAAAAAAAGATTTTTTTTTTTGCTTGCATTTAGTTGGATGGTTAGTCAACACAACTTCAACTGCCAGGTGGCAGCAAAATGTTGCGGCTGCAGGAATGTCAACTCTGGCTGTAGAGTTTGAGAGGCTGCACACCTTTCTTGGAGGGGATGATAAGGGACTATATACAAGTGTAGCGGTCAGGCTATATGTATGACTTAATGTTGTATCATATCTTATCTTCTGGCGCCAGCTAGCGGCCAAAGTACAAAAAGACTGCATCTTTTTTTTTTTTTTGTTTACAAACTTTCTTACTTGGTACAAAGAAATAGTACAAAAAGCTTATTGACATATGTCATAAAATGTACAATCAAAGAAATTTCTACAAAAAGGAATAACAAAATATGTTAAGTGGTTCTTGAATGGAGTATATATTTATATATAAATATAGCTATTCCTATTATACATTAAACTCTATATTAATATAATACGCTGAACTTCGGTATTTGGTAGAATTATTCAGGGTTAAAGAAAAGATTAGCGTGGTTAAACCATGGGTCCCATTTCTTTGTGTAGAATTGGTTAGTGTTTTGTAGTGTGTGGAATATTTTTTCCATTAAATTAATATTGTTAATTCTGGTTTTCAAATGTGAAAGAGGAACTGTGGGGGATTTCCAATGGTATGCTATCAATCAGTGTACAGCAACACATATTGTGTGGATCAATCTCATATTATGTATGGAAAGACCGATGATAGGGGAAAATAGGAGACAGTTATATATAGTGAGGTTTATGTTGCTATTTGAGATTTTGGAGGCAAATTTTTCCAGTTGTTTCCATATCTGAGTAACTCTATCACAATCCCAGAAGATATGAGAAAAGGATCCTGCTGAATTGCAACCTCTGAAACATGTATGGGGGGTGTGAGGGAAAATAGCATGAATTTTAACTTGAGTATAATACCACCTAGTAAAAAGTTTGATTGCAGTTTCCTTGATCGTGATTGATCTTGTGCATTTGTGTAAGTTAATGATACATTTGTCCCAATTTTCTATTGTAAATGAGAAATCACATTCTTGTTCCCACTTGAGCATATAGGGAAGTTTGGATTGCTCTGCATTATTGACTAGATTAGAGTAGATTTCAGATATCAGGCCTGCTCTCCTATGTGTTTTTAGACAAATGTTTTCAAAAAATGATGGTGGGAGTGAGTTTACTGTTTGGAAATATGTACTAAAAAAATGTCTAATTTGGAGAAATTTATTAAACTCTGTATTGGGGATCTGATGTCTAGATTTCAATGAAGAGAATGAAGTAAAGTTGTTGTTTTCTAAAAAATTATAGCGGGATATTAGGTTATTATTTGTCCACCATGAAAAGTCTCCTCTCTCATTTGAGGAAAGGGGGAATTTTGGGTCACCAATAAAAGATGCAAGTGGAGGTGTGTTAGAGGTTAAGTTATATTTTTTGTTATGTAGTAAAAAGACTGCATCTTTAAACTTTATTTTTGTTATTGTTCAGAGTTTGACCTGGAAGTCTTTTGTTTGCTTACCTCTGGACATTAACTTAACCTGCCCACAATGCACAGGGACTCCCATAATCCTCAGGAAACAGGACTAAATGGGGGGAAGCCTATAAAAAGGCTGGGAGCGGCCATCTTAGCTCTCTTGGACACGCATGGTCAGCCTGGAAGGATCTGTGTGAGATTTCCAGCACAGCACGGCCTACTTCCACGGAGCAGTAATCCGAGCAGCGGCATTGTGACATCTCACAGAGCTGGACTGACGTCGGGGCAAGACTGGGAAGGAGCCAGAGGAGCCTGTCGTAGTCGGCTGGGAGTTCCGGAGCGTCTTGTGGAAGAGGAGCGGAGCATCCAGCACAGTGCCGGCCGGCCGGAGAAACAACCCTGCACATCAGAGCGGAGTCTCTTGACAGCATTGTCCTGGTTGGGTGAGAGGGCTGATGCCCACAAGTTTCTTGATGCACTTTCATACATCAGAATACACAAGACAGAGTTGCTGGGATCTGTAGTCCCACAGGCAAAGTCAAGAGGATTCAATACTAAGTCACTGCATTCATATCTCAGGTTACTTGGATAAAGAATCATTAACCCTTTGGATTACAAAATCACTTTGTTGCTAGCAGAAGAGAAGAAGACAAAGAAGGACTGTTCAGTAGCATATAAGGCCTTGGGTTATTTCACGACATCAGATTATGTGATAGTACAGGAGGGAGCTCCCTAGTGTTTTATAAGTCTCAAGCGCGCAGGAAATAGGACAGTGTTTAGCGTGAGAGACAATCACTCTGACTTCTCCTATTTACTTTATTATATTTCTCATATAGTATTCCAGACTTTATACACCTGTATTGTATTTTGTAAAGTTTAGTTGACTGTCAGACTATGTTGGTCTGACAGTACAATCATTGTAGTTTAACCTTTTTGATACAACTACAATAAATATGATTATTATTTAAGTACAACTGTGTAATTGTTGTTTTACTCTTCATCACCAGCCAAGAAGAGGATAAGGTAATTACAAACAGGTATACTGTATTGTGCATTGTGAAATTGCTTTATAGTTCTATTGTGTCTACATATTACTCCTTATCATGGAACCCGAAGTGTCAGAGGCGGGGGTAGCTTCAGGGGTCTGGGATTGGCAGTGGGAAAGCGAACAAATTAGCAGCTCCTACGGGGGTAGTGCGCTACACAAGATTTTAGTAATAAGAACGGTATCATTAGCAGTAATCAGCATGGATTCATGAAGAATCGTTCTTGCCAAACCAATCTATTAACCTTCTATGAGGAGCTGCTATCTAGATAAAGGAAGGCCGTAGACGTGGTGTATCTGGATTTTGCAAAAGCATTTGATACAGTTCCCCAGAAATAAAGCATTACTAGATTTACCGATTACCAACAATACAGACCTGATCAGGGATGTGGAAATACGGGGCAATTTAGGAAACAACGATCACAGGTCAATTGGCTTCAGTATAAATCACACAAATAGGAAACATAAGGGGAATACAAAGACACCGAAAAGAGCCAATTTCCCTAAACTACGAACCTTGCTAGAAGATATAAATTGGGATAAAATCTTAGGAACAAAGAACACGGAGGAGAGATGGGTTTGCTTTAAGAGCATATTAATAAGGGCATTAGCCAGTGCATCCCATTGGGTAACAAATTTAAAAGAGCGAACAAAAGTCCTGGATGGCTTAACTCCAATGTAAAAATGCATATAAATGCAAAGGAGAAGGCCTTCAAAAAATACAAGGTTGAGGGATCATCATCAGCATTCAGACTTTATAAAGAATGTAACAAGAAATGTAAGGGTGCAATTAGGGTGGCTAAGATTAAACTGCGTAGAGGGTTCTTTACTGTCAGAGCGGCAAGGATGTGGAATTCCCTTCCACAGGCGGTGGTTTCAGCAGGGAGCATCGATAATTTCAAAAAACTATTAGATAAGCATCTGAACGACCACAAAATACAGGGATATACAATGTAGTGTTGACATAAAATCACACACATAGGTTGGACTAGATGGACTTTTTTTTTCAACCTCGACAACTATGTAACTATGTAACACCGCCCCTCAAACTCGCCCACTGAGATCAATGGGGCCGCATCGCAACCACCAGCCAAAAACTTGCCGCACAATTATGGCACAGTCCTGGAATGTAAAATTTCCATGCAAATGAGGTGAAACAAATGTAAAAAAAGATAGAGAAATAATTCCACAGTAGCGTACTAAATTAATCTACAAATCTCCTAAATATTAACCTTGTGAAATGATCTACATAAAACACCCATACATAACGAAAAGTGTCCATATGGCATATCCAAAAAAGATATCTGCTCCAACATATGCAAATCAATATGGTAATAAAGTCCTTCATACACATGGAGACACCGTCTCAGCATTGCCGTGTAGCCACGTTTTGACGCGTTTTGTGACTTCAGACTTCGTCACAGGGGGTTTTTACATTGACATTTGTTTCACCTCATTTGCATGTGTATTGAATATTAAGTGGCAGCACAAACAGGGATTTTTCATTAGTGCAGTGTATATATATATATAGTCGTATAATGTAAAATTGCCATTTGGCAATTAAAAAAAAAAGATGTCAGGAGGGGGCAGTATCACCTCCTGAACACCCTGCTGCCGCTACTAGACCACCCTCTGGAAAGCGATCCACCACTGACCTCTTTTCAGAGGGAGGTAAGCAATACCTTCTGTCTGAAAGTGTCCAAAGTAAATTTTCTCTTTGAAGGGGGTAAGGGTAGAAGAACCAGGGAAAGCAAAAATATAAGCAGATTAAACTTCTGCTTGAGCCTAGGTGCACACTGATGCCGGTTTGAAATTGTGCGATTTCAAACCCGCATGTCAGTCCGACTTCGGGAGCGATTTCAGAGACATCTGTGAGGGGTTCCTGCACAGATGTCTATTGAAATCACCCCCAAAGTTGCCAAAAGTAGTGCAGGAACTACTTTTGGGGCAGTGCTGTTGCCGGCAATAGACGGCGATTTGACATGTCAAAACGGCCCGATGTGAACGTGGGCTTAAAGTGACATGAAAAAACCCTCAGTTTTTTAACTAAGTCCCTTCTAGAGCATTTTTTATTTTTAAATATGCATTTTTGGCTATAAAATCGGTTGTTGAAATTCGTCATGTCAGGATATTTGATCGAAATTTTCAGAAACAAAATGCAATTAAATACATTTTAGAACAGATAAGCAACATATAACAACCCTTTTTCTTTTTTTTGTAAAATCTTAAAGAAGGGGTTGCACTTTTTATATTTTTCAAGATATAACACTCTTAAATCATTGTGAGTAAAGATTTGTGTGCTTTATTATATATATGATTGTAATTGGAAATTATTGAATACATTTTATGAATTTTAGTGCAAACAAACACAATATAATACTCACCTTTTTGAGTAAACAGATACCAAACATGTTGAATCTTAAAATTGTTTGCATCCCTGGTATCAAGAAAAATGACGGTACTCAAAAAGCTCTATAAACACCTCCTTGATTATGCTCCAGGGCCGGGGCGAAATGCGTCAGTGCGTGACTTGGACAGAGCCAGGCTGAATCTGCTTTCATTTATATTACATATTATGTGATTACAGTACATTTATGGACTTTGAATTTCATCACGAATAACGATTTGTGTGTTTTATTATACATGATTGTATTTAGAAATGATTACTATTCGCTATATTCAGGGTTGCGTTGAACCATTCTATATTATGGCAACAGAGATGTAGTGAATATTGCAGCCTGAGCTGTATTTTTTTTTTACCTATGCCTGGGGGGACCACTTAATAACCACTTCCTGACTGTACTATAGCTGAATGTCGGCTACAGCATGGCCGGCTAGTTCTGGGAGGCCGTCATAAGACTGCTGATCACAGATTTAGGCAATCTTTACCATGTGATCAGCTTTGTCCAATTACAGCTGTTCACAGATTTAAACAGAATCCGGTTATCGGCACTTTTTTCCTCACAAAGATAGCATGAGAACAGAAAAAAAAGCCAATAACCGGCAAATGTAAAAAGGACATGTATATACTGATTATCATTGTCCTGATTATCATTGTCCTGATTATAAGTGCAGTCCCAACAGTGCCCACCAGTGCTGCCAATCAGTGCCCATTAGTGCCTCCTCATCAGCGTCATCTATCAGTGCCCACCAGTGTCCATCAATACTATCAGTGCAGTCTCATCAGCGCCTCCTCATCAGTGCCCGCCAGTGCCACCTCATCAGTGCATATCAGTGCAGCCTCTTAGTGCCCATCAATGTCCATCAGTGCAGCCTATCAGTGCCCATCAGTGCCGCCTATCAATGCCCATCAGTGCTGCCTATCAATGCAGCTTCATCAGTGCCCATCAGTGCAGCCTATCAGTGCCCATCAGTGCAGCCTATCAGTGCCCATCAGTGCAGCCTATCAGTGCCCATCAGTGCAGCCTATCAGTGCCCATCAGTGCAGCCTATCAATGCAGCTTCATCAGTGCCCATCAGTGCAGACTATCAGTGCCTACTCATCAGTGCCCACCAGTGCCACCTCATCAGTGCCTATCAGTGCAGCCTATCAGTGCCCATCAGTGCCCACCAGTCCTGCTTCATCAGTGCCCACAAGTGTAGCCTTATCAGCGCACATCAGAGAAGGAGAAAAATTACCTTTTTGCAAAAATTTTAAAACAAACTATGAAACAGTTTTTTTACCCAGATTGATCGGTCTTTATTGATTTATTTAGCAAAAAATAAAAACCCCAGGAGTGATTAAATACCACCAGAAGAAAGCTCTATTTGTTAATAAAAAATGATAAAAACCTTGTTTGTGTACAGTGTAGCACGACCGCGCAATTGTCATTCAAAGTGTGACAGCGCCAAAAGCTGAAAATTGGCCTGGCCAGGAAGGGGATAAAAGTGCCCCATAGGCAAATGGTTAAAAAAAAACCCTAAATAATAAACAGTGCCCAGAGTACTCAGACTTGGAGAGGACGAGGTAGCACTCTAAGAGACCTTTCACACTGAGCCGCCCCAGGCATCGGAGGTAAAGCGGCCCTATTTTTAGAGCTGCTTTACTGTCGTTTTAGTAGTGCTATTCGACCGCTAGCGGGGCGGTTTTAACCCCTGCTAGTGGCCGAAAAAGGGTTAAATCTGACGCAGAACGCCGCTGCGGTGCCGCTTTGCCGGCGGTATGGCGCTGCTGCCTCATTGTTTTAAATGGGCAGGAGCGGTGGAGGAGCGGTGGAGGAGCGGCGGAGGAGTAGTGAATTCACCGCTCCTCCACCGCTGCAAAGAAGCTGCTGGCAGGACTTTTTGTGAGGCCCTGCCAGCGCAGCACCCCAGTGTGAAAGCAATCGGGCTTTCACGCTAGGTTTGCAGCTGAGGCTTTTTTCAGGCGCTATTTTTAGCGCTGTAGCGCCTGAAAAACGCCTCCACTGTGAAAGGGGTCTTAGTCAACCAAACTTTACTGCTGGGACCAAATGGAGCTTGCTGATTGGAAAGCAGAGCACAGAAGCATCTTCATTAGCAGGCTCCTTCACTATCCAATCACAGTGTTCATCAAGCTGTACTGTTCTTCACTGCAGCAGAGAAAAGTAAATGATCGGGACCTGGCCACAGTATCTGGCAGAGGTGCCTGGATTGCAAAACTGATGAAAAGAATTACATATCTCTCAGGCAGGTAAGAATATATGTAAACTGTACACCAAACTGTTTGCTTACACTCATGCTTAAAAAAGTTATACTTACTTTGGATTGGGCAAGAATTACAACCGTCTTTTTCATCGCAGCATTTTGAGAATACGGAAATGTCAAATTCTTCACCAGCATTTAATTCGAAACGTTGTTCACAATAATCCTTGTAATCTACAGGGAAGCATCCTTTTTTGACTGCAGTTATTACGTCACCACCTAAAGGATGTATAAACAAAAACTCTAATAAACAGATTGAAATACACACACAAGCAAGTTGCTAGGAATGTACTGTATATACTATATACAGTATTATGGTCAAGGTTAAAGAATAAAATAGTAGATGGTGATCGTTTTTTAGACATTTGAGTTTATTTATTTTTTTATTTTAAGAAAGACAGAAACACAACAATTAACTTGTTAAATAATTCACTGAAAGGTGTCTTTTTTTAACTCACAAGCCTATATTACATTTGATACAAAAAGGGACAGGAACTGTCATGACATTTATACATCTTTTTAAATGTTCTCTAATGTACAGTATACTATATATATATATATATATATTTGTTTGTTTTTTAATCTTACCCACGTTGTTCTGTTCAATTTGTGTTGCGCATTTATAAGTATTTTCGTCACACTCTTCTAATTCCCCATCACAGTCATTTAGAGTTGTTCCTCTCTCAATGACTTTACAAGTGACACATTTCAGGGCATTGCCTACAAAACAAAATGTAGCATGTTACATCACACAAGACACAGAGAAATCCACTATTCAAATCTGCTTGTCTTTCCTTATATCTATTATCATCAAATGTATCTGTTTATTGTGATCAAATCTATCTATCTATCTATCTATCTATCTATCTATCTATCTATCTATCTATCTATCTATCTATCTATCTATCTATCTATCTATCTCTATCTATCTATCTATCTATCTATCTATCTATCTATCTATCTATCTATCTATCTATCTATCTATCTATCTATCTATCTACAGTGGGGACGGAAAGTATTAAAATTTTCACTCTTTGTTATATTGCAGCCATTTGCTGAAATCATTTAAGTTCATTTTTTTCCTCATTAATGTACACACAGCACCCCATATTGACAGAAAAACACAGAATTGTTGACATTTTTGCAGATTTATTAAAAAAGAAAAACTGAAATATCACATGGTCCTAAGTATTCAGACCCTTTGCTCAGTATTTAGTAGAAGCCCCCTTTTGATCTAATACAACCATGAGTCTTTTTGGGAAAGATGCAACAAGTTTTTCACACCTGGATTTGGGGATCCTCTGCCATTCCTCCTTGCAGATCCTCTCCAGTTCTGTCAGGTTGGATGGTAAACGTTGGTGGACAGCCATTTTTAGGTCTCTCCAGAGATACTCAATTGGGTTTAAGTCAGGGCTCTGGCTGGGCCATTCAAGAACAGTCACAGAGTTGTTGTGAAGCCACTCCTTTGTTATTTTAGCTGTGTGCTCAGGGTCATTGTCTTGTTGGAAGGTAAACCTTCGGCCCAGTCTGAGGTCCTGAGCATTCTGAAGAAGGTTTTTGTCCAGGATATCCCTGTACTTGGCCGTATTCATCTTTCCCTCGATGGCAACCAGTCGTCCTGTCCCTGCAGCTGAAAAACACCCCCACAGCATGATGCTGCCACCACCATGCTTCACTGTTGGGACTGTATTGAACAGGTGATGAGTAGTGCCTGGTTTTCTCCACACATACTGCTTAGAATTAAGGCCAAAAAGTTCTATCTTGGTCTCATCAGACCAAAGAATCTTATTTCTCACCATCTTGTAGTCCTTCAGATGTTTTTTAGCAAACTCCATGCAGGCTTTCATGTGTCTTGCACTGAGGAGAGGCTTCTGTCGGGCCACTCTGCCATAAAGCCCCGACTGGTGGAGGGCTGCAGTGATGGTTGACTTTCTACAACTTTCTCCCATCTCCTGACTGCATCTCTGGAGCTCAGCCACAGTGATCTTTGGGTTCTTCTTTACCTCTCTCACCAAGAGATAGCTCGTCTCCCCCGATAGCTCAGTTTGGCCGGACAGCCAGCTCTAGGAAGGGTTCTGGTCGTCCCAAACGTCTTTCATTTAAGGATTATGAAGGCCACTGTGCTCTTAGGAACCTTAAGTGCAGCAGAAATTTTTTGTAACCTTGGCCAGATCTGTGCCTTGCCACAATTCTGTCTCTGAGCTCTTCAGGCAGTTCCTTTGACCTCATGATTCTCATTTGCTCTGACATGCACTGTGAGCTGTAAGGTCTTATTAGACAGGTGTGTGGCTTTCCTAATCAAGTCCAGTCAGCTGGACTCAAATGAAGGTGTAGAACCATCTCAAGGATGATCAGAAGAAATGGACAGCACCTGAGTTAAATAGATGAGTTTCACAGCAAAGGGTCTGAATACTTAGGACCATGTGATATTTCAGTTTTTCTTTTTTAATAAATCTGAAAAAATGTCAACAATTCTGTGTTTTTCTGTCAATATGGGGTGCTGTGTGTATTTTAATGAGGAAAAAAATAAACTTAAATGATTTTAGCAAATGACTGCAATATAACAGAGTGAAAAATTTAAGGGGGTCTGAATACTTTCCGTCCCCACTGTAAATCTAAATATTTTATTCTATCTTTTCATGTGACAACATTGAAGAAATGAAACTTTGCTACAATGTAAAGTAGTGAGTGTACAGCTTGTATAACAGTGTAAATTTGCTGTCCCCTCAAAATAACTCAACACACAGCCATTAATGTCTAAACCACTGACAACAAAAGTGAGTACACCCCTAAGTCAAAATATCCAAATTGGGCCCAATTAGCCATTTTCCCTCCCCGGTGTTATGTGACTTGTTAGTGTTACAAGGTTTCGGGTGTGAATGGGAAGCAGGTGTGTTAAATTTGCTGTTATCGCTCTCACTCACTCATACTGGTCACTGGAAGTTCAACATGACACCTCATGGCAAAGAACTCTCTGAGGATCTGAAAAAAATAATTTTTGCTCTACATAAAGATGGCCTAGGCTATAAGAAGATTGCCAAGACCCTGAAACTGAGCTGCAGCACGGGGGCAAAGACCATGCAGCGGTTTAACAGGACAGGTTCCACTCAGAACAGGCCTCGCCATGGTCGACCAAACAAGTTGAGTGCATGTGCTCAGCGTCATATCCAGAGGTTGTTTTTGAGAAATAGATGTATGAGTGCTGCCAGCATTGCTGCAGAGGTTGAAGAGGTGGTGGGTCAGCCTGTCACTGCTCAGACCATACGCCACACACTGCATCAAATTGGTCTGCATGGCTGTCGTCCCAGAAGGAAGCCTCTTCTAAAACAAGAAAGCCTGCAAACAGTTTGCTGAAGACAAGCAGACTAAGGACATGGATTACTAGAACCCGACGTCACATGATGTCAGAAGGAGGCGGGGTCACCGGTTACATCACCAGGTGGCCCCGCCCTTGGCTGTATAACAGCTTTCACTGTGAAAAGATGGCAGTCGGTGGGATGCCTCCCATGGAGGCAGATTTTTACCGGGTTTTTTCTCGGGACCGCCGGCGCAAGATTTACATTGCGGGACAATTTTTTTTTAAAATAAAGGATTTGTCAAAAGCTGCTTTCATTTTTACCTTTTTGACACTTTTTTGGTGAATGGGTAGGGGTACAATATACCCCTACCCATTCACATAGGGGGGGCTGGATCTGGGACCCCCTTGTTAAAGGGGGCTTCCAGATTCCGATAAGCCTCCCACCTGCAGACCTCCACAACCACTGGGCAAGGGTTGTGGGGATGAGGCCCTTGTCCCCATTAACATGGGGACAAGGTGCTTTGGGGGGACCCCAAAGCACCCTCCCCATGTTGAGGGCATGTGGCCTGGTATGGTTCAGGTGGAGGGTGGTGCTCTCTTACCCCCCTTGACTTTTCCTGCAGCCTGACAGGTTGCATGCTCGGATAAGGGTCTGGTATGGATTTTTGGGGGGACCCCAACATCATTTTTTTTTAATTCGGCACGGGGTTCACCTTAAAATCCATACTGGACCTGAAAAGCCTTGTATGGATTTTGGGGGGTCAGGTGCATGCTTTGACCATTCATCAGACACAAATGCACTGTGATCTCGCAGTGCATTATAGGGTGTTCCCCAGCACTCAAATCTCCTGTGAACGCCCCATATGTTCGGTTCATTTTAGAACAAACGAACACCTGATGTTCGAGTCAAACTTGCGTTCGTCTTGAACCGTGGGCTCATCTTTACTATCTATCTATCATTGTTTCCACATTGATTCATTATCCCTTTAAAATGAGTAGGCTGCTTTCACACACATTTGTATTGCAACACTCCATAGCAGACAAATGGAAATTGGCCCTTAACCTTTCTGTTCCCTTCCATTCTCTATCCAAAACAATTAAACTAGATCAGTTTACTCCTAAATCCCATTATTATACATCTATAGCCAGTGCTCTAGATATTGCACAACAATGATAGCAAATAAGAAACAATAAGGGGTCTATTTATAAAGCATTTGTGCTAGCCGAACAAAATGGCACCGTCATTTTTGTAAGAGATTAATACCTGTATCATTAGCGCCATCTAGTGCTAAAAATGCAGTATAGTTTTCTGCAATACCTTAATGATTTCTTGTTTTATAACTAGACCCCTATGTGTCTAACATTAATGACCAAGTAATGTCCCAGTTATTTCTAAAGTCAATCCACAGTCATCTACTTGACCTAATGTGAAGCAATTGCAGTTCCAAATCCCGGCTGATGCCCTACATACCTTTTCAGAGAAAACTATTTTAGCTGAACTTATTCCAAAAAAGTGAAATCTGTTGTTCTCCCCTTGTATAGGGGGATCTAATAGGGATGAGCCGAACACCCCCTGGTTCGGTTCGCACCAGAACACCGCGAACAGGCAAAAAATGTGTGTGAACATCGTTAAAGTCTATGGGACATGAACGTGAAAAATCAAAAGTGCTAATTTTAAAGGCTTATATGCAAGTTTTTACCATAAAGTGTATGGGGCCCCGGGTCCTGCTCCAGGGGACATATATCAATCCAAAAAAAGTTTGAAAAAAGACCATTTTTTCAAGAGCAGTAATTTTAATAATGCTTACAGTGAAACAATAAAATGAAATATTCCTTTAAATATTGTGCCTTGTGGGGTCCCCTTAGTCTGCCTGTAAAGTAGCACATCTTTCCGATGCTTATTACAGTACCACAACAAAATGACATTTCTAAAGGAAGAAAATGTCATTTAAAATTGCTCGTGGCTGTAATGCATTGCCGGCTCCCTTCGGGTTTGGTATGGATATTAATGGGAACTTAGAAAAAAAATTATTTTTTTTTAAATGGCGTGGGGGTCCCTCCCAAAATCCATACCAGGCCCTTCAGGTCTGGTATGGATTTTACAGGGGAACCCCGCACCAATTTAAAAAAAAAATGGTGTGGGGGTCCACCTCAAAATCCATACCAGACCCTTATCTGAGGAAGCAGCCATGGCAGGCCAGAAAAGTTGGGGGATGAGAGAGCACCCCCCCTCCTGAACCATACCAGGCCGCTTGCCCTCAACATGGGGAGAGTGCTTTGGGGTCCCCCAAAACACTTTGTCCCCGTGTTGATGGGCCTCATTCCCACAACTCTTGCCCAGTGGTTGTGGGGGTCTGTGGGCAGGGGGCTTATCAGAATCTGGTAGTCCTGAGATCCCGCCGCCCCATGTGAAGGACAATTCCTTTAATTAAAAAAAATGTCCATCCATCTTCAATCACAGCAGAGAAAAAAAAGCTCCGCCTTGATAGAAGGCGTCCCGGCAACTGATGACTCTTGGCTGTGACCCCCAACAGCCAGAGCTCAGGTCAAGTTTTGTCCCACCCTATTTGGTCAGGCATTGCAATTTCATTAGGTGCAATGTAGGACCAGTAGTCACGAGACAGGCAGAGGCCGGAAAAAAACATGGCATAGTGGAACTAGTCCACACTACCACAATCAGCGGGGAGGAAGCCTGCAAGTCATACTTTCCATTACTTCCCCTCTAGTTAGGCATTATAGCCTGCATGTTCGTGAGGACAGCCAGATTTCACTTTTTGGGTACTCCAAGGTTGGACTTTATAGCTTCTTCTCATTGATCATTTCAGCTGTTCCTCCCAGAAATGGAAAAAGTACTGCTCTGGGCCAAAACCTCCACTCCAAGCCACTCGCCAGTTATGATGGCCCCTAAACAATTAAAGGGTCAAATGCACTCAATGGTCCCTTCATGTCCATTGCCGATTCATTATTGCTTCTCTAACTTTCTGGCAATATGATTCTGGTTTTGAATGAAAATATTTGGCACAGAGGTAGATTTTTAAAGCAGAATTAAACCCCCTTATCATTTTCAGCCAAGGAGGCTGCCATTTTGGCATCCTTGTTTGATCTTTAACTGCCATGATACTGCACACGTGATCAGTTATAACACCAACCATTTGATGGTTTGACAGCTTGGCTGAGAACACAAGCAAATGTGATAGTAAGCATTCCCAGCATTCCAGTAAAGTAACTGTTTTTTTTTTAACTGTTAAATTGATGGGTTTATTTCTGCTTTAAGCTCTGAATGGAACTGATAAAAGGTTCAAGGCTTAGTTTACACAGACCTAGAGCATTCTATTTGCAGCCAAGCTACTTGAATTTTCAACTCTCATTGGAAATACCTAAGAATAACTGTCACTTATCCTGGTTAGTAACAGCAAAACTAAACCCATCCATTTAACAGTTTCAAAAAACAGTTGCATTCCCGGGAACGTGCCAGGAATAACAGGGCTTAGTTCTGCTTTAACTTTATGAATTAAAGTGGAGTTCCACCCACTTTTTCAACTCTTCAGCATCCCTCACTAAACTGTGCACTGTAAACGAATTGGATATTTTTTTATTTTTTTTCTCAGCACCTACTGTATATCTGCTGTATTCATTTTTCACTTCCTCCTCCCTGGCCGTGGCCCATCGCATCATTTCCTGTTTGCAATGCCTTCTGGGAAGGGGCGGCAACTTCCTCTGACACTGCCGTTGCTATGGAAACTTGACCTGAACCCTATTACACTGCTTGTGCTGCACTGAGCATGTGCGAGATCTGCAAGGATGAGATCCAGGAAGAAATACAGTCTGGCTTCAGATGCCCACACTTAAGATGGCCACGGCCTGCTGTAAGTTTGTAAAATAACAAACTACTGCTATAAACTAACAAAACAGACCTTAGTTTACAGACTAACTTTACTAGAATACATTAAGCTTGTGTATTATAGGGGTATTTTTATTTAAAAAGTATAATTTCAGCCGGAACACCACTTTAAGCTGATTTTGTGGAATGGATCACTGTGAGAACTGGCCTAATAATGGGATAATTACATGGTCATTATTATTAGATATATAGAGAAAGGATCACTCTCTGCAGGGTACAGGCTTTTCTAATCAGGATCTGGCTCATGTTTAAAGAAAACAAACTGTAAGATTTTGCACACTATTTTTTTATGCACTTGGAATGTATTTAGCTAATTTAAACTGAAAGTTAAATTACACTTTGAGATTGAACAAAAGGCAAATACCGAATCAAATCAATGCAAATTATTTCTGTGGATCTAGCATGTTGGCACCCCTCTTAATGCCACTTTTGAGGTCTGAATGACTATGGAGAGGTGACTGTATTGGCGCACCTGTCCACCTTTGTGCTCTATATGTCACCTTCAGTATCATGGTGGTCATTGTTTACTATTGCCAACGTCAATCTTGTGCGACAGCAGGCGCACGGGAAGTGACGCCAGGATTGCACTTCCGCCCTGTGGACCGCAACCAGGAAGAGACGGTACAGCGTGCGTTCCACCCGCTGCCACAGGACATCTCAGTGCGCGATCTGAGGTGCAAATGTCTGCGATGGCCATCTAGAGTGAGATGGCATAGTAAACAGCAAGAGAGAGGATGGTTGTGCCCTCGGATTAACTGCAGTCCCCGCCAAGATGGGTCTTCTGGATGGAGGTGATGGTACTACTGTTGTTCCCTATTTAGTACTCTGTGATTTCCCATCTGCAGTTTGTGATGCCCGGTTCAGTGACGTATACGGACATATGTATGTGATCTATCTGTGGCCAGTCGGGTGCATGCGCTTCCAGTGTGTATACACATGTGTGATAAAATATATGGGTGGTTATAAAATATATGGGTGGTTATAATTATAGTCATAGGTGTGCGCAGCCTCTTGCATTAAGGTGTGCACCCCAAAGCTTAAATACATATGCATGTGTATATGTACTGATGGTGTCAGTAGGGCAGTGGACAGTGTAATTTAGTTAATTTTCTTTTCCCCAAATTTTTGGGCTTGCGTAAAATTTTTTGGGGGCGATGAAATATCAGTGGTCAAAACAGGGGGATATATGCAGCACACAAGGCAATTAGGGTGTGCCCAGGCACACCTGGCACACCCTGTGCGCACGCCTATGATTATAGTTGTAATTGTAATTATAAATATTACTATAAATATTACTATTAACATAAACATGAATACACATATTCAGCTACAACTATTCAGCAAAGGTCCGCCTTTTATAAGACCACCCACCATTTGGGGGAGGGGCTTTAGAGTAGATCTGGGATGTGGTTCCCAGGTGAACACATGTATAAGTAGCTGCAAGAGAGCAATAATGGTAAGGCTCTGAGGAAGAAGGGACACCTTCGAAATGCGTCAGCCAGCAGCGGTTCGTACGTCCTCTCTGTAGGATTTGGAAACTAATGTCAGTGGAAAGACTGCCATATGATTGCTATAAGCGTGCTTTTCTTTCTACTTTTGTGAGTAGTTTTTAACTATGTTTTTTTAACAAATGTACTAAAGGATAATGCACTAGGCTGGTGCGCCCTCTTTCTTTTTGTTTTTTGTTTAAATTAATGCAACCCTGTGTTCATTATTACGATTTATTACACTATTGCATTGCCTACACCAGCCATTTCCAACCAGGATTCTGTGGAACCTTAGGGTCCTCCAGGGGTGGCTAGGTGTTCCTTGATCTGTGGCTAACTGACCTCCCTTCTGATGGTGCCCACATAGTTCAAGGTGCAACCCCACTTGGCCGAGTCAGTGACCTCAAGATTGTCCTTCTGGCCACTCCTGTAAAAGGATGGCATTCTTCCCACTTACCACCATCAATGTAAGGGACATTTTTCCCATGATCTCCAATGGACTAATCTTACCAGGCTTTCCCTGAGACCTAAATATTACATCAAGGGTTCCTATGGGGTAAAAAGGTTGAGAAAGCCTGGCCTATACTATTGAACTATTATGCAGCACTTGACATATTGTCCCTGCCCTCGAGGAGCTTCAATCTAAGCTCCTTATTTTACATACTAGGGCCAACTTATGCAAGAGCCAATTAAGCCATTAGCATGTCTTTGGGGTACGAGGGAAAACCCACACAAGTACAGGGAGAACCTTGGAACTCCATGCAGGTGGTATCCTGGTTGGGATTTGAACTGAGTAGCCTAGTGGTGCAAAGCAGGAGTCCTAACTACTAAGCCATCCTATAGCATAACATGATAGAAATTCACTCATGCAGACCTGTACAATTACAGAAAGGTAAATGTTAGAAAAAAAAATACTTCTTAATAATTTGTTACCTGTAGCAATTACACCGCTGAAGATTAAGAAGGCAAGGATGTAATTCATGGTTATGGAAACCGGAATTCAGATTTGTAGGATGTTGAGTTGAATAGACAAGTCTGCCCGCTCCTGTGTAATGGATATCCGCAGCATTGGTATTTATATATTTTTGAGTGCCCTGTTATGCCAGAATGTAAACAATTCTTGGCAAAAGCCATATTCTCTTATTTACTCTTTGAGAGAACTGTTTATATATGTAAGCAATGACGTGTAAAGTTTGAACAAGAAGAATTGGAACTCTTTATGACTTCCTTTGAAGCAGGTACATATTCATCATATGTACTATTTATACTTTGCCCAAGGCAATTAGATCAGAAGGGTGTTCTGCAGATGGCATACTGAAGAAGGTATTCAGAAGTGGATAATATGAGTCATATATGTGGGCTCTCTGTGTCACCAATGGTGGACAAGGGCATCCTTAAAATAGATATAAACTCAAACAGTATAATTTGATTAATTTTGATAAATTTGATTTTCTGCTTGTGCCATTAGCTCAAAGCTCATAGATAGCTCCGACAATGTGAGAATTGACCATTAGCATCTTCAATCATTCAGTGTGATACCTTTGTAAATAATTGATGGTGCAGGTTGAAAGCTGGGGAGGAGGGCATGTGTATATACAATATACAGTGCCTTGAAAAAGTATTCATAACCCTTGAAATGTTCCACATTTTGTCATGTTAGAACCAAAAACGTAAATGTATTTTATTAGGATTTTATGTGATAGACCAACACAAAGTGGCGCATAATTGTGAAGTGTAAGGCAAATGATAAAAGGTTTTCAAAATGTTTTACAAATAAATATCTGAAAAGTGTGGCGTGCATTTGTATTCAGCCCCATTTACTCTGATACCCCTAACGAAAATCTAGTGGAACCAATTGGCTTCAGAAGTCACCTAATTAGTAGTTAGAGTCCATCTGTGTGTAATTTATTCTCAGTATAAATACACCTGTTCTGTGAAGCCCTCAGAGGTTTGTTAGAGAACCTTATGCCCTGTACACATGATGGGATTTTCCAACAACAAAATCCATGTTTTTTTTTCTGATGGATGTTGGCTCAAACTTGTCTTGCATACACACGGTCACACAAATCTTGTTGGAAATTCCGAACGTCAAGAACGCGGTGACATACAACACCTACGACGAGCCGAGAAAAATTAAGTTCAATAGCCAGTGCGGCTCTTCTGCTTGATTCCGAGCATGCGTGGAATTTTGTGCGTCGGAATTGTATACACACGATTGGAATTTCCGACAACGGATTTTGTTATCGGAATTTTGAGATCCAGATTGGAAAATGTCTGATGGAACCTACACACGGTTGGAATTTCCGACAACAGGCTCCCATCGAACATTTGTTGTTGGAAAATCCTATCATGTGTACAGGGCATTAGTGAACAAACAGCATCATGAAGGAACACATCAGACAGGTCAGGTATAAAGTTGTGGAGAAGTTTAGGTTGTGGAGAAGTTTAAAGCAGGGTTAGGTTATAAAAAAAAATATCCCAAGCTTTGAGCATCTCATGGAGCACTGTTCAATTGATCATCTGAAAATGAAAAGAGTATGGCGCAACTGCAAACCTACCAAGACATGGCCATCCACCTAAACTGACAGGCCGGGCAAGGAGAGCATTAACTGCTTCAGATCCGTGCTATAGCTGAATGACGGCTGCATCACGGACCTACATTGCCGGGACTATGTCTATTGACATCCTCCCCTTTCCTCCCTCCCCGCACGCTCTCGTGAGCACGCATCGGGGAAAATCCTTGTTGGCCATGTCCCTTGGACACAGCCAATCACAGATCACTATAACTGAGCGATCGGTGTGGCCAATGAGAGAGGATCTCAAATGTAAACATATGAGATCATCGCTCTTTGACGGCTCTCCCTCCTCACATGCGGTCTCTGTGTGACAGAGCTTCTGTGCTGAATCGTGAGTGATTCCTGGTCATTTTACAGTAACAAAACCGTAAAAAAAAACAGTGTGCCCAAACAGTGCCCAATCAGTACCACAGTGCCAATTATCATCTATAACTAGTGCCCATCTGTGCCCACCTGTGCCCATCAGTGCCCATCTGTGCCATCAGTGATCAGTGCCTGTCTGTGCCACCTCATCCATGTATATTTGTGCAATCAGTGCACATCTGTGCCACCTCATCAGTGCCCATCTGTGCCACCACATCGGTGCCCATCTGTGCAATCAATCAGTGCCCATCTGTGCTGCCTCATCAGTGCCCATCTGTGCCACATCATCAGTGCCCATCTGTACCGCCTCATCAGTGCACATCTGTGCAATCAGTGCACATTTGTGCTGCTTCAACAGTACTCATCTGTGCCTCCTCATCAGTGCCCATCTGTGCCACCTTATCAGTGCATATTTGTGCCACCTCATCAGTGCCCATCTGTGCCACCTCATCAGTGCCCATCTGTACCACCTCATCAGTGCCCATCTGTGCCGCCTCATCAGTGCACATCTGTGCGATCAGTGCCTATCTGTGCCGCCTCATCAGTGCACATCTGAGCCATTAATCAGTGCACATCAGTGCACATCTGTGCTCATCAGTGCCGCCTCATCAGTGCCCATCAGTGCAGGCTTAGCACACACCTGTGCAGTCTCATCACCACCAGCAACCATGTCCAAAAGATGCTTTTCCGCCGAGGAGGCATACCAAATACTTTCCACGGCCGACGAGAGCAACAAGGCACTCTCTTTTTCAGATTCCTTTTCAAATTCAGATTCTGAGTCTGATGTAAATTCCGAGCCAGTCCTCAGTAGTGGAACACTGACAGACTCAGAGGGGGAAGATACTCTGCCCACCAAATGAAGACGCCAAACCACAATGTCATCCACCAGCACCGCAGTGCCATTCACCAGCAACGCAGTACCTCGGCAAGAAGGGCCAAGTACCAGTGGGGTGTCACCTCAGGCCCAAAGGGTTAGGACCCATGCCAGCCTTCCCTATGCCCTTCAGAACCTTTTGTGGCTTCCTCCTAATTCAGTAGAAGCTAACATTCCCCCTTTCACTGCCCAGGCAGGAGTCCAGGTGGACACAGAGAATTTTTCCCCAATTAATTGTTTTATTTAATTTTTACGGGGGACATGTTAGCGTCAATTGTGGCCCAGTGCAACCTGTATGCACAACAATTTATTTTGAATAATCCAACATCCTATTATGCCCATCCCTATGAGTGGAGAGACCTAACAGTGGAAGAGTTGACGTTTTTTTGGGGCCTCACATTTTGTATGGGACTCACCAAAAAAAATGAATTGCGTTCCTATTGGTCAACCCACCCCATCCACCACATGTTAGCGTCAATTATGGCCCAGTGCAACCTGTATGCACAACAATTTATTTTGAATAATCCAACATCCTATTATGCCTGTCCCTACGAGTGGAGAGACCTAACAGTGGAAGAGTTGAAGGTTTTTTGGGGCCTCACATTTTGTATGGGACTCACTAAAAAAAATGAATTGCGTTCCTATTGGTCAACCCACCCCGTCCACCACATGCCGATCTTCTCCGAAGGTAATGCCCAGAACCAGATATCTGATGATCATGAGGTTCCTACATTTCAGTGATAATACCCAGTGCCCTCCCCAAAATGACCCAAATTATGACAGGCTTTACAAAATTCGACCAATACTAAATTATTTTTCAGAAATATTCCCCCAGTTGTTTACCCCGGACCAACACATATGTGTGGATGAGTCCCTTGTTAAATTTAGTGGCAGGCTTAAAATTTAAGTAATTTATCCCCAGCAAAAGGGCCCGCTATGGGGCGAAGGTGTATAAATTATGTGAACGAGCCACAGGGTACACATATGCCTTCATAGTGTACGAAGGGAAGGACACCCAGCTGCAGCCCCCTAATTGCCCGGACTACTTGGGATCCAGCGGGAAAGTTGTTTGGGACCTCATATACCCCCTACTCGACAAAGGATACTACTTGTATGTAGACAACTTCTACACAAGTCTGCCCCTGTTCCACAACCTTCACCAGAAGACACCAGCATGTGGTGTAAGAAAGAACCGGAAGGGCTTTCCTCAAAGACTTGTCAATGTGAAGTTGAGAAGAGGAGAGATGGCAAGTCTGTGAAACAAGGAGATTCTGGCAATGAAGTGGAGGGACAGAAGGGATGTCTGGTAAACGTAAGCCTCAGTTCCTGCCATTTACCCTCACACCCCTTATGCCACTGCCTGCTCTGTAACTGACCCTGGTTTGTTATTCGACCATGCTTCTGCCTAACGATACTGTACATATCTCTGCCTGATCTGCAACTGACCTTGGACTGTTTGACCATGTTATTTGCTTGCCTCTTGGACTGATCTTGTACCCTGCAACTGGACTAGTGGGATTCAACACAGGGTTTCACATATGTGAGGGGCTCCAGAATAGTTTTTCTGGATGAAGAAAACTTTTTTGCTTTCTCATTCTTAGATTAGGGCCTGGAGACTCGGAGGCTTCAAAGAGATTTGGGTGGGAAAAGCCTCTACCCCTGTCCCCATTCTGTCCTGAACGAAGCCCTACTTCTGCCTGTAGGACTTACTGCCATCATGTCTCTGCCTGTCGCACTGACCACAGCACATGGACCATGTTTCTGCCTACTACCAGGACCAATATTTTTGGCACTGCTGACAATATCTCTGCCTGCACTGAACCTGGACTGTATATGGTCAGTATCCCTGCCTGCTGCCTGGACAATTGTGTTCACTGTTGCTGACCAAGTCCCTGCCTGCTGCCTGGATCACTGCTATCCTCCTGTGGACAACTGCACTACTAAAACCACAGGTAATCTTTTGTTTACCCTTTGCTCAGCATAATATATTTTAGGGTGTAATTCTTGGTATGTACATGCTATGTGTCCCTGGAACACCTAACGGTGTTCCTCGCATGTTGGATCTCTGTTTGTGGCCAAGCTGTGTAAAAGTCTTATTTGGTATCGCCATACTCAGAAGTAGTGGCAGAATGTATTTTGGGGTGTCATTTTTGCTATGTAAATGCTATGTGTTGGAAATATCTTATAAACCGACAACTTTGTGTAAAAAAAAAAAGTGTTTATTTTTTTTCCACAATTTTCAAAAACTTCTGAAAAAAAATGAACCGTTCAAAAGACTCATTATGCCTCATAGATTATACGTTGGGGTGTTAGCTTTCCAAAATGGGGCCATTTTGTGGGCGTTTCCATTGTCCTGGTGCTCCAGGGCCTTGAAAATTGTAATAGGTGGTTGAGAAATGAAATGTGTATTTTATGCTCCTAGAACGCCTGAAGGTGCTACTTCAATGTTGGGCCTCTGTATGTGGCCAAGCTGTGTAAAAGTCTCACACATGTGGTATCATTATACTCAGGAGGAGTAGCAGAATGTATTTTGGGGTGCAATTTTTGCTATGTAAAGGCTATGTGATGGAAATATCTTTTAAATGGACAACTTTGTGTAAAAAAAATGCATTTTCATTTTTTTTCCACATTTTCCAAAAACTTCTGGAAAAAAATTAACCGTTCAAAAGACTCATTATGCCTCATAGATTATACGTTAGGGTGTTAGATTTCCAAGATGGGGTCATTTTGTGGGCGTTTCCATTGTCCTGATGCTCTAGGGCCTTCAAAAGTGTAATAGGTAGTCAACAAGTTAGATGTGTAATTTGGGATAGATTTATGGAATTTTTTTTATTGTTCTTACTAGTAATGGCGGCGATCAGCAATTTTTAGCGGGACTGTGACATTGCAGCGGAGAAAGAATTGAGTGTGCTCCTAGGGAATGCTTTCTAACTGTGTGGGAGATAGACTGATTGGAGAAAGAGAGAGATCTGTGATCCTGATTATCAGGAACATAAGATCTCTCTTCCTGTCTGACAGAACGACGGTCTGCCTCTCCTACAAATGATTGTGGGTGGCCGGCAGCCATTGCGTCTGCTCCCGCTGTGTCCAATTAGTAAATGTGCATGGGGCAATCCTTAGGTAGGTAAATAGGTAAGGGGTGTGGTCACCTGGTGACATCACCTTTTGACACCGCCCCTTGTAGCATCACCAACCCAGCATGCATCGGTTGGTGATGTCACCAGGTGGCCCCGCTCCTTACCTATTTAACAACTGTCAAACGCAGAGCAGGCATTCGGCATTTACCCTTCGTAGCGGGTGGAGTGTTTTTTCTTTTTTTTCTTTTTCCGGGTCTGGCGTTGGCGGCGGGCATCATCATTGACAATGGATACATCGGGGGGACATTGCAGAAGTAATCCTATACTTGTGAATTACAAACCACTGCCAACACCTCCCCTCTTACCCCAACTAAACATACCAGAAAAACCATGACACAAAATGTTGGCGTAAAATTGGACATTTCGCCCCCTTTATTTAATGATAACAAATATAACAAACATTCCTTAATAAAGGAAAACAAAATACTACAATAACAATCAAATTAAGGTTGTCGATCCTTGGAGGCACCAAATATCAAATTATCACTTTGTATCTGCGTACTACTACCACTGTCCACAGCCGCATCACACCGGCTCTGGGACGAACCACATTCTGCAGATACCACCATTGTAAATACCAGGTAATCCACCATAACTGGCATTCCACCAGGGACTCCAAACCTTAGATGGGTCCCTAATAACATCATCACAGCAGGTTATTTTAAAATGCCTCCAAAGACCCCAACTGCCACAGCGCAAAGTGTGAAGCTTCACACCTTTGTGCCCCTCCAAAAAAGCAATGCCCTCTGAACCCCATCTTGCAATCTCAGCAACCACAGATCCGTACCCACGTCATTAAGATGCACCCCGTCGCTGCGTAGATACCGCCACGTATCCACCTACAGCTCCTTTAGCCTAACCACCAAACCGCCGTTGCGCGTTACGAACCTGTCAACTTTCTTATTGATCTTCACCCTGGCCTTGTTCAATTTTTCCACTCACCTGGCAAAACGCCAAGACATGCAGCCTACAATGTCGGACCACACTACCACTGGGTGAGGAAAATCCAACTGCAGCCGCAGCTTATCAAACTTGATATGCCGAATGAGGTGTCGGCTGGAACAGACACCCAGATCATTGCCCCCAGCATGCAAGACCAGGATGTTCGGGGACCTGTCTCATCGTGAAACCCTATGGATCTCCAGGACCACCCTGCTCCACAACATTCCCGAAACATCTATCCACCTGACCCTGCCCTCGGACCTAGGGAAACCCAACTGACAGCCATTAGGTCTGACATCAGCCCTCTTAGTCCCCCAGTGAACGAAGGAGTGACCCAAACTCCACACGAGGCAGGCATGATCTGAAAAGAAATACAGAAACAGAAAATATAACATGAAAACTGTAACCAAAACACAGATTAATACACAGAATCTGAAAAATAATTAGACACCCCAAAAACCCATTTATGCATAACCCTTTCATGACTAAGCCTATTTCTGACATTTGGAGTTTACAAGTTAAAATCCGTATTTTTTGCTAGAAAATTACTTAGAACCCCCAAACATTATATATATTTTTTTAGCAGAGAATCTAGAGAATAAAATGGCGATTGTTGCAATATTTTATGTCACACGATATTTGTGCAGTGGTGTTTTAAACGCAACTTTTTGGGAAAAGGGACACTTTCATGAATTTTAAAAAAGAAACAGTAAAGTTAGTCCAATTTTTTTGTATAATGTGAAAGATGATGTTACGCCGAGTAAATAGTTACCAAACATGTCACGCTTTATAATTGCACGCACTTGTGGAATTGCGACAAACTATGGTACCTACAAATCTCCATAGGCTACGCTTTAAATTTTTTTTACGGTTACCATTTTAGAGTTAAAGAGGAGGTAAACTGCTAGAATTATTGCTCTCGCTCTGACAATCGCGGCGATACCTCACATGTGTTTACATATGCGGGTGCGACTTCCGTATGCGTTTTCATTGCTCGCGGGGACAGGGACGCTTTAATTTTTCTATTTATTTTTCTATTATTAAATTGTGTTTTTTTTTTTTTTTAATTGATCACTTTTATTGCTGTCACAAGAAATGTAAACATCCCTTGTGACAGTAATATGTGGTTACAGGTACTCTTTATGGAGGGATCGGGGGTCTAAAAGACCTCCAATCCCTCCTTTGCACTTCAAATTATTCAGATCGCTGAAAACGGCGGTTCTAAATACTGTATATTGTTTTAAATCCAGCGCCATTGGCAGCCGAGTAAACCAGAAGTGACTTTGTGACATCGCTTCCGTGTTTACATTCAGGAGACTGGAACAAAGCTGTTTCTGTCTCTAGCCTCCGGAAGTGGCGGATCATGGATCGGGTCTCCCGGTGGGACAGGAGGCCCGGTCAGAGCGGCGGGAGGCGGTAGGAGGGGGGGACGTCCCCTCCCGCTCCTCTGGGATAACAATCGAGCGGCTTTTAGCCGCATCAGTTGTTATACCCGAAGAGCCGATCGCCCGTTCTAAAAAAAGGTACTGGGATGATGCCTGCAGCTGCGGGCATCATCCGGTATAACTCCCGAAAGCCAAGACGGACATACAGTCTAAACTGGTCCTATTCCCACCTGCCGATGTGTTTTACCACTGCATCGTCTGAACCCCACCGGGGGGCCTCAGTGGAACGAATGGGAAAAGCAACTGCGTGCCTCCAACCCCGCAGCCATTAAACAAAGCCGAAGCACTGACACAAACTGGAAAGTGGACAAGGCAACAGGGTAAAACTGTAAATACGCCACTACCACGGAAACTTGGCAGATGGGCGAGCCATGAACCCTCAGCAATTGCAAATGCGCTCCCCTGCCCACTTGATCCGTCTTAGAAAAAAGGACCATTGCAGAGCCATAACAGCGGACGTCCGCCGCTAACAAGCCCCCTTGGGCAGCTTGGGCAGCTTTGGACTTACTTACCAACTCACCTACCCTAAGAGCTCCATAAAAGGCTAAGGCAAAAGCCGCATGGAATAACCAAAGCTTCAAAAACAGAAGAACACACCGCATTTGTCAGCAGGAACAAAGATTGCAGTATGTCAAAAGTGATAGGCTGGTGGTCGTCCGGCCTACAAGCCCCTTTTTGGTAACCGCACAGGGTCTGTTTCACGAAAAAGTCCTTGGTAAATTCCGGGATGCCCTGCAATTTAAAAAAGAAAGCCAGTTCTGCCAATTTGCGGTTCATGGTGGAGATGTTCACGCCCTTAACAAAACTTAAACAGACAAAACAGATCAAGAGATGTCTCACCTCAGCTGCCCATATCCACCCTTGCCTGCTGAAGAAGCTCCCCCCATTCTTGCCAAACCTTGTTGTATGAAGACCACATCGACTTGCTTAAGGAACCTCGAATCAAAACGGAGGCAAATCCAACGCAATCTGCCACAGCTGAGGAAGACAAGGGGTTCCACGCTGCTCCGCACCCGACGCTAACTCCCGGAATCTGTCCAACTGGAAATGAGAGAGAGTGTCAGCCAACATATTCTTCACCCCCGGAAGATGAACAGCATAAAGAAACATATTTAGCTGAAGACAACACAAAACAAGATGTTGCAGAAGCCAGATTACAGGAGGGGAGGACCCTGATAGTGAGTTGATGACCTGAACCACCCTTAGGTTGTCACAGTAAAAAGATTCCCCCCAGATTGCTAAGGCGACCACAAACTGAAAAAGTTCCAGAAGCACCAAATTTTTCAAGAAGTATGCCTCCCGCCATTTGGCATGCCAGCACTCAGCACTCCACTGACCCTCTAAGAAAGCTCCATAGCCAGTAGAGCTCAGTAAAAAGCTCAAGATCATAACTGCTGACCGGCCCCTCCATCCATAGTGACCAACCATTGAATGTTTCCAAAAGACTTGGCATAATGCGGCACACAAAATTCAGCTTGCTGAGGAGGGACTGTAACTCCCGGAGCTGGATTTTATGTTTGCCACTCACCAAACGGACCTCCTCCTTAATGTCATCAGGCAGACAGCACTATTGCCTGAGAATCAATTACTATTCACAGGAAGTTGATAGACGACGTGGGGCCCTCCGTTTTGTCAGCTGCAAGGGGAATCCCAAAACGCTCAGCGAGGTGCCAAACTGTAGCCAATAGAATCCACATAAATTAGAAGAGGGTGGGCCAACGCACAAAAAGTCATCCAAGTAATGAATAACTGAATTGACACCCACTACGTCGAGAACCACCTATTCCAGGAAAGAGCTAAAGGTCTCGAAAAGGGCACAAGCTATGGAGCAGCCCATAGGAAGGCACCGATCCACATAAAGGGAATCCAACCATCTACAACCCAACAGGTAAAAACTGCATGGGTGCACCGGGAACAAGCAAAAGGCCGACTCGATGTCGGTCTTAGCCATGAGAGCACCCTTACCATAGTGCCACACCCAAAAGACTGCAGCATCAAACAAGGTGTAAGACACTGCACATGCCTCTGGGTCAATAGCATCGTTAACCGACCCACCTTCGGGAATGAAAGGTGGTGAATCAAGCAAAATTTATTGGGCTCCTTCTTAGGAATGACACCCAAAGGGGAGAACACCAAGTTGTCCAAAGGAGAGTTAGGAAAAGGTCTGCACACCTCCTTAGCGAGTTTATCTGAAACCACCGGAGAGTGTAAAAGAGCCAACTGCAAATGGTCTGCGATGGGAGGGATCTGAGAAAGGGAGCAAGGTATTAAGAAACCTTCGGAGAAACCCGCCTGCAATAACTGTGCTGCAGGCGGTCCGGATATCTACAAGAACCCTCACTGAACGCCCCCCTACACACTCTGGGCCTCGCTAATGGCATCCAGATAACAAAAAAGGGGGAACAGTTCTCAGGAGATTTTTCCGATCATATTAGTAAAAATGGCGAATGCCTGGAGCCAGTTACTAAACATCCGCAAAATTAAACGGTAGCAACGTTTCTCCTCATCCTCCTTCTTGGATTCTTCCGGTTTAATTCTATCCAGAAAGAAAATCTGGAAAAATAGAATCGCGCTAACCTTAAATTGTTAACCAAAAATCAAAACTGATCTCATAAGTGCATCTAATAGTGAAAAATCATAAAAATTCATTGAAGTCAAAACAATTCCCAAAAACTGAATGTGCATAAGCACATTAATAATTAAACCAAGCATTGATGAATCTGTGGTTAATCAATTGGAAAAATATTATACATCAATATAAGAATATATAAATTATATGTCCATAATACATTCAGATAGTGATTATGAAAAAAAGCTAGTGAACAAATAAATCTAAAAAATAAATAAAATAATAAAAAAACAGAACAAAAGACCACCCGTGCAAAAATAAAAAGTCCATATAATGCAAGCAAGCCTTCCTCAAAAGCGTTGATTGAGAAATTGTGTTGAATTCATCACCAAATCAGCAAAAATGAACTCTTACCAGAGTTCCATGATCCCCCATAACAGAGGATCAGGGAATGCGTATAAGGAAACACTGTATGGCTCCAAGGACGTCAAACACAATCACAGATGCCGGGCGGTTCCCTCCCAACCAATCAGATCATCATGGAGATCCCACAGTGCATAAAAAATATATATAGAAACTCCATAGTGTAAACCTGATATTTATTAAATACATTTAAAATGAAGAAATACACACACACACACAGTGTTGCAGATAAAAAAGAGCCTGAAGTCTGCTGTGCCAGCCGGAGCACAAGCAGACAACCAGTCCTCTGGGTATACGAATGGAGTACGAGGTGACATCAGTGCGTCGCGCCGCCCTACGCATTTCGTAATAACGTACGTCACCCAGGGGCACGGGCGGCGCACTGCGTCACCTCCAATTATACTAAAATTAGCGCACCATGCCTCATTTTGAGCCACCCCACATCATTGCGCTTACGCAATAACATGAATACATGTCCGCCTTACTAAATTGCATATGGACATCTACACTGGCCACCGAATGAAAAATGGTCCTACGAAGTCCAGTCCACAAACGGATCAGGGATATATGCTGGGGACATAGACAAACTAAGTTTTAAAATTGCACATAAGGAATAAAATATGTCACATCGTGTGGACGCGCGCCGGAAATATCTCAATTGTATATAAAGGTGATAGGCTCAGCCTTCAAACAGAGCGACACCTAGTGGGCACCATAAAAATTGTCCACCTTGTTGTTAAAAACAAACATATTAATCAATTGTCCTATAATAGGTTCAATGGTAAGAATAGATTAAATTGATATGAATTTAAACGTACTAGAAAAATATATAAAAATATAAAAATAAATTGTAAAAATAAATTGTAAAAATATCAGCAGATGGAACAAAAAGGGTTCATCTGTTGTAATTAGCAAAAATTGCCAACACAATGTGTGGGGACTCAAACCAAAGATCATTAATAGAAAAAATGTATGGAGCAAAAAAATTAATGATTTTGTTTTCAAACACTCATAGGGTAAGTACAGTAAAAAGTGCATACACATTAGGTATCCAATAACCAGAAATATCCACTTATGTTAACCAAGACAGTCAATCATGATCATAATAAAAGGGCATTGAAATCAGATATCAATAGATCAATAGAAGATTCTACATAGTAACATAAAAGTCACAAGAATCCTAAACTTCAATGACCAAAAACAAACATGGATAGCGACAAAAAAATGCAGACTAGGAGTTATTGATGAATGCATTAACGTAAGTATCCACGTTTAAACCAAAGGGTACATACGTTTTGAGACGATAAATGCAAGACATTTCTTGTTTAGAGATTTCCCTAACTAATGAGCTACCCCTCCAATGGGGTTTATATTTGTCAATCCCCATGTAAAGTGTGTTGGGGGGGTCTCTATGGTGCACTTCATCTTAATATCTGGAAACTGTATGTTTTTTAAAACCTCTTTTAATGTTACTGATGTGTTCATTTAACCTGACTTGAAGGGCCCTTTTACTCCTCCCAATATATTGTAGCCCACATGAGCATTGGATGAGGTAAACCACACCCTCAGATGAGCATGTGATAAAAGGTTCCACTTCAAAGGTCCGTGAGGTGCTAGTTGATGTAAATTTGCAGATCTTCCTCTCCTTATAACTATTTAGGGAACAAACCTGACATTTCTTACATCTATAGTAACCCTGAAGGTTTTGGAAGAAACACCTGTCTGCTCTTGGAGGGTCCAGCACACTGGGGGCAATTCTATTCCCAAGTGAAGAGGCCCCCTTAAACACTCTCTGTGGTTTATAAGATACAAGGAGAAATGTTTGTTGGGACTTTAGAAGAGGATTTATGGGGTCGTTCAACTCCCCTCCTCCATCCATTTTGGTACAAAAAGAGAAAGAACGTAGGGCGGGACTTTGAATGAGGCACACGGAAGCAGTAGATATGGGGCAAGAAACAAATTTAATTGTAAAAAGGTAATACATTTCCACATGGTATTACACGAGGTCAATATAAATATTTAGTATTATATCATAGTAGGCGGTCCAACATGGACTCGTTTACACATATGTAATATATAGCTAGGAAAGCACAATAACATATAACATATAATATACAAGGATACCAATTTTACAGAGTGTAGAGGAAAAGAACAAGAGAACACAAATAAAATGTAACGTCCATACAATGTTATTGGTTAGGTACACCTTTCGGTAGTTGTAAGCTCTACGCGTTTCGGGACCTTTATGTCCCTCTTCAGGGGCAAGACCTCAAGGGTCACCTACGAATATGAAAAGACCACAACTTACATGCATGTATGCGTGATGGCGACACGGCCAAGAAAGCCAGGTCGGCCAGTAATACCACCCCCGGAGCCGAGGGGGCCCTTCCTGGTGACACACAGCCAGCCCAAAGCAGCGCCCCAGGTGGGTCACATGTGGGGGTGATGGTGATGAGGAATATGATAACATAATTTTGAGAATTACTGATACATTGAAGTAAAGGAATAAAAATTGTTAATGCGACAGTGTGCCGACATTCCCTAATAATAGTTAATAAGATACAGGAAGAAATGACGTTGGGGGCTCATGAACGGTGGCACCCCCCACCTTGGCCTCCCCTTGATTTTGGGCTTCACTATTTACTGGCCGACCTGGCTTTCTTGGCCGCGTCGCCATCGCGCATACATGCATGTAAGTTGGTGGGTCAGATGTATATATGTGATGGGACATGTTTTACATTTGCCCACCTCTTCTTCTGAACCTTTTTCAAATGTGGTCTTTTCATATTCGTAGGTGACCCTTGAGGTCTTGCTCCTGAAGAGTGACATAAAGGTCCCGAAACGCGTAGAGCTTACAACTACCGAAAGGTAGATTTTGTACCAAAATCGGGATGGAGGAGGGGAGTTGAACGACCCCATAAATCCTCATCTAAAGTCCCAACAAACATTTCTCCTTGTATCTTATTAACTAATTAGGGATGGAGGCACACTGTCGCATTAACAATTTTTATTCCTTTACTTCAATGCATCGGTAATTCTCAAAATTATGTTATCATATTCCATTCCCTTCTTCCTTTTTTTAATTTTGACATCCATCCATGTTTTGACTCATTTACTGATATACAAGTTTATAATTTATGTTTTTTATCAACATCTTTTTCATTAGACCAAGCATGCATGTGTGCGCTCTGAGGCCATTGGCTGTGACTTGCTTTTGGCCCTGTCGTTCTGCTACGTCCCGGAGCCGTGATGCGCACTAGGGGTGGCCCCTCCCCCTTGATCTGATGCGGGGGGGTTGGTCTTCCTCCACTGCGCGTCGACGTCATGTTTCCGTGCTGGATATCTGGCGTCCTTGTGGCACGCTCCTACCCGGCATGCCTGTTCTCCATCTCCAGTGCTCGAGGGGCTTCTCGTGGGTTTCCCAATGATAATCTGATTGGTTGGGAGGGGACCGCCCGGCATCTGTGATTGCGTTTGACGTCCTTGGAGCCATACAGTGTTTCCTTATACGCATTCACTGACCCTCCGTTATGGGGGATCATGGAACTCTGGTAAGAGTTCATTTCTGCTGATTTGGTGGTGGATTCAACACAATTTCTCAATCAACGCTTTTGAGGAAGGCTTGCTTGCATTATATGGACTTTTTATTTTTGCACGGGTGGTCTTTTGTTCTGTTTTTTATTATTTTATTTATTTTTTTATATTTATTCGTTCACAAGATTGCTTTTTTTCACAGTCACTATTTGTATGTATTATGGACATATAATTTATAAATTCTTATATTGATGTATAATATTTTTTCAATTTATTGAACACGGATTCATCAATGCTTGGTTTAATTATTAATGTGCTTATGCACATTCAGTTTTTGGGAATTGTTTTGACTTAAATGAATTTTTATGATTTTTCACTGGTTAACAATTTAAGGTTAGCGCGATTCTATTTTTCCAGATTTTCCTTCTTGTATTAATGTTTACATGAGAATTGCAGCTTCTGAGGGGTTACAATTTTGGATATGACTCCTCTCAAATTTAATTTATTCTATTTGACTTAGCGCAGTTTCTGACACATTTTCCACTTAATTCTATCCAGGTTAAACTTCTCAAGAGGCAACAATGTGAAAACTTCCACATAATCTCCCCCGCCAAATCTTGTCCCACACCTCAGATTTGAGATGCGCACACCAAGAACCCTCGAAACAGACATAAACCTTGCATTTGGCCGCATCGGCCATGTGAACCATGTCTGTGCTCTTGCTATTGTCCCTCGGTGAGTCCGCTGTGGTCTTTGCAGCCATCCCCGGAGCCGCCATGTCCCCCGACGTCCCTTCAGGCACCCATGTAGGAACCGAAACAGCCTGAGCCTTTTCCATCACCTGGCTGTCCCCCGATGGATCTGAAACCTACGCCGCCACTGGCGCTGAGCCGGAAGCTGAGCTCACATCAAAACGTTGTAACAAAAGCAGCCCGGCCACAGGATTATGGACAACTGCGGAATCGCCCTGCCTGCACAGCAGGCCCAGAGCCCATCGGCCATGGGATGAGGGTGAGTGCCACGCATGCTCAGAATAAATAAAGAGATGAAAGCTATTGGCTACTGCCTCGTTTATAGTCCCAATGTACGTGTTTTACGTCACCGCGTTCGGAACGATTGGATTTTCCGACAACTTTGTGCGACCGTGTGTATGCAAGACAAGTTTGAGCCAACATCTGCCGGAAAAAATCCGATGGATTTTGTTGTCGGAATGTCCGTTCAATGTCCAATCATGTGTACAGGGCATGTTACACTATTCTAGAAGCTACCACAATCACAATGGCTCTACTATGTACAAGATCTGGACTGTATCTACACAAATTCTACCATCAACATGGCGAGTCTTAAAATTTTGTCATTTAATGTAAAAGGCCTCAATAACCCCTTCAAAAGGAAAACTATTTGGAATGATGCTTTAAAATATGGCAGTGATATTATTTGCCTACAGGAGTCGCACTTTGCAAGAGACAATCCCCCTAAATTCTCCCATCATAAATTTCCGCACACATTATTTTCGAACAATCGGAAATAATTGTTGTCATGATCATTAGAGACTCTATTTCTTTTCAACTTCTCAACTCTAAACAGATTCCCAAGGACGTTATATTATATTGGTAGCAAAGGTTGAGAATTCCATATTGACAATTGTCAATGTATTTGCCCCCAATAAAAATCCTCAGCAATACCTACAAAAGATCCTAAGAACTGTCAAGAAATTCCAAAAAGGTAATATGTTATAATATGTGGTGACTTTAATGCTCTGATGGACTCACTCATGGGTACCTCTAAGGGATCTCATTCCAAAAGAAAGAGTTTGAAAACTATATTTCTACAAGAAGACCTTCATGACCCATGGAGATGCCTCCATTCAACAGAAAAGGACTATACCTTTTAATCTAATGTGCACAAGACCTATTCAAGGATCGATTATTTTTCTCACTGATAGATTTCTCCTGCAAAAAATTAAATCGGCCAAAATACACAACATAACATGGTCTGCCATGCTCCTATTTCGATGAGCATTAATCTAGAGCAAAAATCTCCCAACTGCTCAATATGGAGAAATAATACGTATATCCTATCACAAGGGGGGACTCTATCAGTGATGAAGGAAACATTAGAAGAATTTTTTCTATTAATGATAATGAATGTGTCTCTACTACTAGTTTATGGTGTGCTCATAAAGCATATGCCAGAGGTTTACTAGTCCAGATTGCCTCGTGGGATAAAAAAAGAAGAACGCAGGCAGTGAACAACCTATTAGCTGATATTTCTAAATATGAAAAAGAACACAAGGCTTCCCCTAATCATACTCCCCTTCTACAAAAACTTAACGATGCAAGAAATGAACTCAGAGCGATACTAATCTCTAACCATGAGAAATACTTAAAAAACTTAAGTTAAACCAATATTCACAAGGGAACAAGGCGGGTAAATATCTAGCTCTCCAAATATGCCATAAACAGAATAAACAGAAAATTGTAAAATTAGTCCACCATAAATCAGGGAAAACCATATACAACCCACAAAAGATAGCTGACACATTTGCTGAATACTATGAAGATTTATATAACCTACAAAATGATAGTACTGTTCACCATCCACAACCTGCGGACATAGCTAAATTTTTAGGAAAAGTGAACTTACCAACTATAGATCAATGTACCCTTGACATACTCAACAGGTCAATATCTATAGATGAAATCAAAGTAATTCAGTTTCTCCCAACAAACAAAGCCCCGGGTGCAGATTGTTAATCTAGCGAATATTTTAAAGCATTTAACAAAATATTGTCTCCTTACCTGCATAAATTATTCAACTACGCTGCAAATAATCAAGTGTCCCCCAAAGAGATGCTTGAAGCCATTATAATTACAATTCCTAAGCCAGGAAAAGATCCAACGTCACCTTCTAATTACAGACCCATTTCATTATTGAATACGGACCTAAAAATGTACTCTAAAGTCTTAGCCAACCGTTTAATAGAAATAACACCCTACCTTATTGGTCCAGATCAAGTGGGATTTGTCAAAGGTCGTCAAAGTCCCGATAGCACTAGAAGAATGCTTAACTTGATCAATCACATAGAACACAGACAAATGCCTTCTCTGCTGCTTGGTTTGGACGCAGAGAAGGCATTCGATATGGTCCATTGGAATTACACTGCAGAAACCCTAAAGAAATTTTGCTTTTCCGGTTTCATTCATGAAGCCATAATGTCTCTTTACACAGAACCATCGGCTAAAGTATTTACGTCAGGAAGTATTTCAAGCAGTTTTAAACTATCTAACCGAACCAGACAAGGTTGCCCCTTATCGCCATTCATTATTTCATTAATAATCAAACCCCTTGCGGAAACTATCAGAACCAATTCTAAAATTAGTGGTATTAAAATTGTACAAATAGAAAATAAACTGGGACTATTCGCGGATGACATCATATTGACACTTTTGTCTCCTATTCTTCTTCTCTGATCGAAGTTAAGAATACTTTAGAGGCCTTTGGAATAGTATCCTATTATAAAATAAATCCTAGCAAATGTTACGCCTTGCCAATGAATATTCCACCAGATCAAGTTAACGTTTTGTGTCAAAACTATATGCATTTCTGGGATAAGCCATCTATCTCATATTTAGGGATCCACCTCAGTTATCCCACTAACAAGCTGTATTAGGTCCATTACACAATTTTGCTAAAACAAATCACTCAAGACCTCCAATTCATCCAAAAAAATAATTTATCCTGGATCGGTAGAATATCGGCATTCAAGATGCAAACACTACCAAAAATGTTATATTACTTCCGATCCCTTCCAATTCCATTATAAGTTCTTTGGCCAAGTCAACTCTAAACTAAATAACTTGATCTGGGAAGGAAAAAAACCTAGGGTTGAATTCTCGATTAAGACCTTGACGAAAGCGAAAGGTGGCATGAATCTTCCTGATGTTCGCTTATACTACTATGCATCATTACTTGATCAGATGAAGCATTGGTTTACTTATTCAAATGATAAGTTATGGTTAAATATTGAACGTGAATTAGTTAAAGGTAATTATCTACGTTCTTTAGCTTTCGCTTATTATCTACTCCCTATGGTGAATATACGTAATTACCTAACACTTAAAGCTACCTTAACAGCCTGGAAGCTTATTTTAACCAAATTGCAACCTATAAATGACCCAGTCCAGGTTCTATTACCAATACAAACTATTGAATATTGCAAAGCAAGGCTTAATGTGACTCCCTGGATTAAACAAGGAATACATTTTTTTAATCACCTGCCAGATACTCAAAAGACCCATTTATTGGGTAAGCTTAATTCCAAAAAACACCTTAAGAATTGTAATCCTAATAGGACCATGGAGATTCCAAAGGTGATCTGGAATTTCTTCACCTCTAGCGAAATCAATAATAAAAAAGGCATATCACTATTTTATAAACTCATCTCCTCGTTTCCCCCAAATACCAAGACTTCTAATATGCTTAAATGGGAGAGTGATCTTTCCCAATCATTTTCATGGGAAACATGGTACAAAGCCATAAGAATGAAAAACTCAGCATCCTCCTGCATGGAACACTGGGAAAACTCCCAAAAAATACTAAATCGTTGGTATTTAACACCATACAGACTTTCCAAAATGTTCCCATTCTCATCCTCCTTATGTTGGAGATGTAACACCCAAATAGGTAATTTATTTATTTATTTATTTATTTTATTTATTTCAGGTACTTGTATAGCGCCGTCAATTTACGCAGCGCTTTACATATATATTATACATTCATATCAGTCCCTATACCCTCAAGGAGCTTACAATCTAAGGTCCCTAACTCACATTCATACCTATACTAATTTATTACATACATTATGGGGATGTAAAGCTTTGTCCAGTTTTTGGAGGTCAATTTCCTCATTTATAGCGTCGCTTACAGGAAATCTAATAGCACTCACACCAGCAATGGCTTTACTAGGTCTAAACTTAGATATTTACCCAATCAATTATAGGACTATTGTAGGCAATATTTTATTGTCCGCGAGACTCACCATAACCAGATTATGGAAATCCACTTTAACTCCTAACCTATCAGATGTCATACTAAAACTCAATTCTATAGCCCATTTTGAGCTAATACTAGTGCATAAAAATGATGCTATAGCTAAATTTACAAAAGTTTGGCTTGCATGGACTTTACATCCTAGAGCTTTAAATTTATTGAAAAATAAGGAGAACTACTAATATTGTGTTTCAGGTAGATCATATAACTAAGAGATTGTACTGATACGGTAACTTTCTCTCCTTTTTCCTTCCTTTCCTCCTTTCCTAATGTTTAGCAACCTACCCTTGTTTACAGAATGTTCCAGTTTGGGGTAAACAAGGATTCATTTATTATTCAAGAGTAATACACTATTAGTTGTATTGTATTGTACTGCGAACAAATCATAATAGATACTGGTAAGGTATTTTGGTCACTTATATAAATCTTATATATATGTAGGATGAAATTATTGAACCAAAATGTTGATGTAATACTTTGTTATATATCTGAAAAACCCAATAAAAATATTTGAACTAAAATATAATCGCTACAATTTTGAGAGAAAAGATAATTAGGATTTGTATGATCTGTATCTTATCAACATCTTAAAAGGGGAAGATGTCTACCAATCTCTCAGTACATCAAGTGGTTTCAGTCACAAGGTCCAGCAAGATGGGGAGTGGTCAAATATCAGCAGACTTCTTGATCGTCTAGGGGTGTATCTGGTGTGTGGGTCTGTGATCCCTTCTCTATGGCCCTCACAACCTTTATACCATTTTGTGACAATAAGCTCATAAAATTATCATAATCTCAGCCCAGAAGGTTTGGCTCATTCTGCATTGGTTGGGGAATTGTAATGATTTACCTGAAAAAATTTAGGTAATATCATCTTCAGCCACTGGGTGTGTCTGAGGACAGAAAATGTGTTCTAGACTTTTTTTGTTGAAGGAATATGTTTTCTTTTATAATGAGTATTTATCTATATTTTGGGGATATGAATGTATGTCTATACTGTTTGGGTATCCCCAGTAATTGGTACAAAATATAATCATTTAGTATAAATATGATTCATTATGATCAAACACAATGTATATTTATATGAACAGTTGCATGACTCCTGTATCACCTATGCAACCCTATTTGTCTTGAGACAACACATGTAATATGTGTATTTTCATATAGATGCGATCACGGTTTCTATGTCTTTACCACTATGATGCGTATCTACACACAATTTTTCATTTGTACTATATTAAATTATGTATTTCTACTTTTAGGATCACATATATTTACAATGCCATATGTATACCGGTTTTCAGTGTTTTCTCACAGCGTTTAAAATGAACCTTGAACATTTCAGACACATTTTCATTATTTACTATTCCGATCTTGGTGTCTTATTTGTCCTTTTGGTGTAAACATTAACTTTGCATCTTGTCCTTGTCAACATTGGGGTTTGACTAGGAAGGCAATGTCATCCTTTAAAACAATGGGGTTTATTTACCCAAGCTTTCCTTTAATTTATGTTTATTTGGCTTCAACATGAGTTCTGTTTCTTGACTCCGCTTAACCACTTAATCAGTTGCCGACTGCCGCATGCCAATGTACGTCGGCAGAATGGCACGGACAGGCATAAGGGCTTACCTGTATGTCCCTGCCTCCCAGCAGGCGGGGGGCCCTATCGGGCCCCCCCGGTGCCTGTGGCGGTCGGAATCGTTACAGGAGCGATCGGTGCTGAGGAGGAGGCCACCGATTCATGGCCACCCCCTCACGATCGTTCCTGATGAATGGAATGCTTCTTCTGCTTCTGTGATGTAAACAGAAGCAGAGGAAGTGATGTCATCTCTCCTCATGTCGGTCTTTTCGTTCCAGTGCCAAGGAGAGAAGACCTCAAGTAAGTCTGCACCAACACTACACTAACAGTAGAACATGTAGGCACACAAATCACCCCCCAATCACCCCCGATCACCCCCCCCCCGCACCCCTGTCACAGTGACACCATAGCAGTTTTTATTTTTTTACTGATTACTGCATTGGTGTCATTTGTGACTGTTATGCCCCGTACACACGGTCGGACTTTGTTCGGACATTCCGACAACAAAATCCTAGGATTTTTTCCGTCGGATGTTGGCTCAAACTTGTCTTGCATACACACGGTCACACAAAGTTGTTGGAAAATCCGATCGTTCTAAACGCGGTGACGTAAAACACGTACGTCGGGACTATAAACGGGGCAGTGGCCAATAGCTTTCATCTCTTTATTTATTCTGAGCATGCGTGGCACTTTGTCCTTCGGATTTGTGTACACACGATCGGAATTTCCGACAATGGATTTTGTTGTCGGAAAATTTTATCTCCTGCTCTCCAACTTTGTGTGTCGGAAAATCCGATGGAAAATGTCCGATGGAGCCCACACAAGGTCGGAATTTCCGACAACACGCCCTGATCGGACATTTTCCATCGGAAAATCCGACCGTGTGTACGGGGCATTATAAGTGTTAGGGCAGTTAGTGGTAGGCCCCTTTAGGTCTAGGGTACCCCCTAACCTCCCCCAATAAAGGTTTAACCCCTTGATCACGCTCCCTGTCACCAGTGTCACTAAGCAATCTTTTCTGATCGCCATATTAGTGTCACAGGTGACGCTAGTTAGCCAGGTAAGTATTTAGGTTCACCCACAGCTTTTTATAGCGTCAGGGACCCCCATATACTACCTAATAAAGTTTTAAACCCCCTGATTGCCCCCTAGTTAACCCCTTCACCAGTGATCACCATATAAGTGTTACGGGTGATGCTGGTTAGTTAGTTTGTTTTTTATACCCACCGTTTATTACCCAATAAAGGTTTAACCCCTGATAGCCCGGCGGGTGATATAAGTATTAGTATCAGATAGGGTCTGCGTCGCCCCAGACAGCAGCAGGTTAGTGCCAGTACTACTAACACCCACGCACGCAGCATACACCTCGCTTAGTGGTATAGTATCTGAACGGATCAATATCTGATCAGATCTATACTAGCGTCCCCAGCAGTTTAGGGTTCGAAAAAATGTAGTGTTAGTGGGATCAGCCCAGATACCTGCTAGCACCTGCGTTTTGCCCCTCCGCCCAGCCCAGCCCCCCCAAGTGCAGTATCGATCGATCACTGTCACTTACAAAACACTAAACACACATAATTGCAGCATTCACAGAGTCAGGCCTGATCCCTGCGATCGCTAACAGTTTTTTTGGTAGCGTTTGTTACATTTGCTGACAGTCTAGGAGCTTTTTTACCGGTGAGTCTCACTACTGTACCAGTAAATTTAGAGCCCAAAATGGCAAATTGAAGGTACAGTAGTGAAGAGGCCTACACGTTTCTGAGCATGACAGATAGTGAAGAGGAAGTCACTCATCTGTCAGATTCAGGTTCAGAATACGATCCTGTAGACAGCAGCGGCTCCATGACAGATAGCTCTGACAACGGAGTTGTGGTCCCTGCCAAGGTCAGGCGTACCAGACCTCGAACTTCTTCTGCTGTTGTTGTGCAAGAACCGCAGGGCTCTTTTATGGAGCAGAGAAGTACTAGCGCCGCTATTCCTTCTGGTGACCTGGCAAGCACCAGCGGCCTAGTACACCCTGGTCGTACATCCAGCACTGCAGTAACACTTGGTGACGTGGCGAGTCCCATAAGTGCAGTTCAAGCTGGCGGGGTGGCAAGCACAAGCAGTGTCCCGCTGCCACCAAGAAGAAGACAAAGGCAGGCCCGTCGTGCCCATAGTGTCCTTCCTGCAGAATTCGCCAATCCTAATTGGGAGCCCACCACTTCTGCAGCGCCCGTACTTCCCCCATTCATTGGCCAACCTGGCATTCAGATGGAAACAGTTGATTTTACGTCACTTGATTTTTATTCGCTGTTTTTCATCGAAGATCTGGATAGATCTATTGTGGACCAACGTAATTTGTATGCTGGTCAACGCATCGCCACTATTCTCCAGTCCTCCCTTGCCAGAGATTGGTTTCGGTTTCCGAATTTAAGACCTTTCTGGGCCTATCCTATTGACATGGGCATAGTTAAAATGAGTACGGTGCGGTCATATTGGTCCACTGCCCCAATTTACCATATGCCCGTGTTCTCTGCTTCCATGACCAGGGCACGATACGAGCAGATCTTGCGGTTCATGCACTTCAACAACAATGTCATCCTCATGGAGACGCTGGATACGATCAGCTCTACAAAATTCGGCCCCTCATAAACCACTTCAACATTTTGCAGACGTGTTTACTCCCCATCAAGTTGTCTGCATTGATGAGTCCCTGATTATGTTTTCTGGCCACTTGTCATTCAAACAGTACCTTCCCAGCAAGCGTGCCAGATACAGGGTCAAGATGTATAAGCTCTGTGACAGGGCCACAGGCTATACATGTAGTTTTATGGTTTACGAGGGAAGAGATAGTCATGTAGAGCCAACAAACTGCCCTGACTACATAGGAAGTGCTTGCAAGATTGTGTGGGACTTGGTGTCACCCTTATTCGGAAAGGGGTACCATTTCTATGTGGACAGTTATTACACAAGCATGATACATTTTAGTCACCTTTTTGATCATCAGATTGGAGCATGTGGCACTGTGCAATCTAATCGCCGGGGCTTTCCCCAGCGGCTTGTAGATTCTTGTCTTAGGCTGGGGGAGAGAGCCTGCTTGAAGTGTAATAATTTGCTCGCTATGAAGTGGAGGGATAATAAGAATGTTTTCGTTCTTACCTCCCTTCATGCAGACACGACGGTCCAAATTACTACGGCGACTGGTGTTGTTGAGAAACCCCTCTGTGTCCACGAATATAACCAAAATATGGGAGGGGTGGACCTCAACGACCAGTTGTTGGTGCCGTACCTAGTTGCCCATAAGACCAGACGCTGGTATAAAAAAGTGTCTGTTTATTTATTTCAATTGGCTTTGCTGAAAGCTCATGTGCTATACAGAGCTTCAGGACGGACTGGATCCTTCCTTAAATTCCAGGAAGAGATCGTCAGAGCCCTTCTGTATCCAGGCGGTGCTCCACCTCACCTTCCCAATCCAAATGCAGTAAGCCGGCTGCATGAGAGGCATTTTCCGTATGTCCTCCCGCGTACCCCTACCCAACGAGCCCCCCAAAGAAAATGTTGTGTCTGTAGAAAGCGTGGATATAGGCGTGACACCTGCTATTATTGTCCCTCCTGTCCTGACAATCCTGGTCTTTATATTGGTGAATGTTTTGAACGCTACCATACTTTAGTGGAGTTTTAGCGTAGGGTACAGCATTGCACAGACTAGGGACACTTTCACAGGGTCACCCAAGATGCCATCGCATTTTGAGAGACCCGAACCTGGAACCGAACCGTTACAGTTACAGTTACAAATAAAGGTGTAAAAAAAAAAGGATGTTTTACTGTTATTATGTTTTATCATGTTTGCTTTTCAGGTATGTAAAATTTTTATACTTTACTGTTTACTGTGTTTTCTTGTTAACCATTTTTTTGTTTGCAGGTATGCCATTCAGCTGCAGCACAGATTTATTTATCTTGACGCGGCTAGGCTTCCAAAAAGTCCCACACATGTGGTATCCCCGTACTCAGGAGAAGCAGCTGAATATATTTTGGGGTGCAATTCCACATATAACCATGGTATGTGTGAGCAATATATCATTTAGTGACAACTTTTTGTAAAAAAAAAAAATTTTTTTGTCATTATTCAATTACTTGGGACAAAAAATAAAATATTCAATGGGCTCAACATGCCTCTTAGCAATTTCCTTGGGGTGTCTTCTTTCCAAAATGGGGTCATTTGGGGGGTTTTGTACTGACCTGCTATTTTAGCACCTCAAAAAATGAGATAGGCAGTCATAAACTAAAAGCTGCGTAAATTCCAGAAAATGTACCCTAGTTTGTAGATGCTATAACTTTTGCGCAAACCAATAAATGTACGCTTATTGTCATTTTTTTTACCAAAGACATGTGGCTGAATACATTTTAGCCTAAATGTATGACCAAAATTGAGTTTATTGGATTTTTCTTATAACAAAAAGTAGAGAATATCATTTTTTTCAAAACTTTCGGTCTTTTTCTGTTTATATCGCAAAAAATAAAAATCGCAGAGGCAATCAAATACCATCAAAAGAAAGCTAGAAAATTTGCTAGAAAATTACTTAGAACTCCCAAACATTATACAATTTTCTACAACACCCTGGAGAATAAAATGGCGGTCGTTGCTATACTTTCTGTCACACCGTATTTGCGCAGCGGTCTTACAAGCGCACTTTTTTGGAAAAAATACACCTTTTTGAAATAAAAAATGAGACAACAGTAAAGTTAGCCCGATTTTTTTTATATTGTGAAAGATAATGTTACGCCGTGTAAATTGACACCCAACATGTCACGCTTCAAAATTGCGCCCGCTCGTGGAATGGCAACAAACTTTTACCCTTAAAAATCTCCATAGGCAACGTTTAAAAAATTCTACAGGCCGCATGTTTTGAGTTACAGAGGAGGTCTAGGGCAAGAATTATTGCTCTCGCTCTACCGATCGCAGCGATACCTCACATGTGTGGTTTGAACACCATTTTCATATGCGGGCGCTACTACTCACATATGTGTTCGCTTCTGCAAGCGAGCTCGGCGGGATGGGGCACATTTAATTTTTTTTTTTTCATATTTATTTTACCTTTTATTTTTTATTTTTACACTGTTTTTTTAAAAAAAAATTGTGTCACTTTTATTCCTATTACAAGGAATGCAAACATCTCTGATAATGGAAAAAAAATTAAAAGTCTGCAGCTACAAACACTGTAGCTGCTGACTTTAAATAAGTACTTACCTGTCCTGGGTGCCCGCGATGTCGGCCGCCTGAGGCCGACCCGTCCCTCGGCTCTCAGGTCCCAGCACCGCCATCCTAGGTAAGGGAAACAGGCAGTGGAGCCTTGCGGCTTCACTGCCAGTTTCCTACTGTGCACGCGCGAGCGGCGTGGTGCTCTGTGAATGGCCCAGTGGTGTTCTGGGAACACACACAGTTCCCAGAAGACAACGGGGCCACTCACCGAGGAGCAGAAGACACCGCGGAAAAGGAAGAGGCAGATTAGGAAGACTGCCTAGCAACAAGGGTTTAGGTAAGTATAAACATTTTTTTTTTCAATTTTTTTTTTTTTTTTTATGATTTTTGGTGTAATTTTTTTTTCAGGGTGGCCCTCCACTTTAAATATGAGATCTGGGGTCAAAAAGACCTCAGATCTCATATTTAGACTAAAATGCAATAATTAAAAAAAAAAAAAATTGTCATTTAAAAAAATGATTTAAAAAAAATGCCCCTTTAAGAGCCAAACGTCACTTCCGCCCTGCAGTGTCATGGTGGGGGCCATCTTCCCCTCACTCGTCTCCATCTCCATGCACAGCCACAAGGACCCGTTCGCCTCCGCCGCTGCCGACCGCTCCGGTAAGTGGCGGAGGGCACCTGAGCGCGGCGGGAGGGGGGTCCCTCTCCCGCCTCAAATAAAAGTGATCTTGCGGCGAATACGCCACATAGACCAATTTTATCTTGTAGCGGACCGCCAGCCAAACATGAGGATACTGGGATTATGGCAGCTAGCTGCTGCCATAACAACGATATCAGCCCTCAAACTAAGGACGTATATCGGCGTGCGGCGGTCCGGAAGTGGTTACAAAATGGGTTATATAGCTCAATCAGCCATTTCTGTTGGGAGGGGAAGTGGTCTTTTGGGAGCGCTGACTCAGACTTTAAAGTCTAAATGAAAAAATATGATATTTTGAGGTGTCTCCGCCATGACAAATCAGACACTTACCTGTCTTACGGTCCAGCGATGCGGGCGCATAAAGCCCCGATCCTCTCCCCCTCCTCTCTGTGGCGCCTGCATTCTAACTGTGGGCGCCACGCACTGCGCATGTGAATTGCCGGGCAATCTTCTGGGACCTGTGACGTGTCCCAGAAGATTGCAAGGAGGGAGGGGGGAGAGGTCATCTTCCTTCCGGCACAGTGGCTCCAGGGGAGGAAGTAGGACCTGGGTGCCTATAAAAACAGGGTACCCGCTCCCCACCAAAAAAATGACATGCCAAATGTGGCATGTCAGGGGGTCACCAACATTTAAAGCGGAAGTTCCATTAATGGGTGGAACTCCGCTTTAAGCTGTTGCCCACTGTGATTACAGTGAATGAATGGCTGTAGACTTTTCTATTCACTATGATGACCATGGGGAGTCATGTCTGTAGTCTCTGACCATCTCCTGTACTATGTCTGCAGTCTCTGACCATCTCCTTTATCATGTCTGCAGTCTCTGACCATCTCCTTTATCATGTCTGCAGTCTCTGACCCTCCCCTGTATCATGTCTCCAGTCTCTGACCCTCTCCTGTATCTTGTCTGCAGTCTCTGGCCCTCTTCTGTATAATGCCCACAGTCTCTGACCCTCTCCTGTATCATATCTGCAGTCTCTGACCCTCTCCTGTATCTTGTCTGCAGTCTCTGACCATCTCCTGTATCATGTCATCAGTCTTTGACCCTTTCCTGTATAATGTCTGCAGTCTCTGACCCTCTCCTGTATCATATCTGAAGTCTCTGACCTTCTCCTGTATCATGTCTGCAGACTCTGAACCTCTCCTGTAACATGTCTGCAGTCTCTGACCAACTCTTGTATCATGTCCGCAGTCTCTGACCCTCTCCTGTATCATTTCTGCAGTCTCCGACCCTCTCCTGTATCTTGTCTGCAGTCACTGACCCTCTCCTGTATCTTGTCTGCAGTCTCTGACCATCTCCTGTATCTTGTCTGCAGTCTCTGACCATCTCTTGTATCATGTCTGCAGTCTCTGACCATCCCCTGTATCATGTCTGCAGTCTCTGACCATCTCTTGTATCATGTCTGCAGTCTCTGACCATCTCCTGTATCATGAAAAAACAAAGAGAAAGCGCCTCTAAGTACAAGTGTTTAATTCAATATAAAAAGCACATATTCGCACTTACATAAAATTATATGAGTATCAGCTTCCAATAGAACCTGCATCCAGGGTGGGTAAACGGTCCGTGTGCGTGGGGCTTCAATTTAATCTGAGTGTTTCCCCGTCTATCTGAACCATCCGGGCGACGTCATTGATCTTGTGTGCCTCGCTGGAACGCGGAAGTGGCCATCCAACCTACACCGCACTGCAGCCGGCTTCTCCGTACGGAGGTCCGCGGCCATCCCCTCGGATTACATTGAAGTCCCACGCACACGGACCGTTTACCCACCCTGGATGCAGGTTCTATTGGAAGCTGATACTCATATAATTTTATGTAAGTGCGAATATGTGCTTTTTATATTGAATTAAACACTTGTACTTAGAGGTGCTTTCTCTTTGTTTTTTCATGAATATTATGGAGAGCTGATTTCACTCAACTGGAAGCTGCCCTCAGTACTATGTCCATCGAGATCCCCCTGGTCCCTATATCCATCTTCCATCACAGACTATCTATAGACTTTATAATAGTCTTTTTGATATAATTTTTCATTATACAGTATTGGACTATTTCTATGCCACTGGACTTGAGCGCTGTTACATATTATACTTGATCTCCTGTATCATGTCTGCAGTCTCTGACCAACTCTTGAGGTGGAGCGCTAATAGGAAGAGGTAACAAAGAAGAAAACTAATGCGCAAAACCAAGACGAGCCAAAGCAGCTAAAGATGACTAAGAAGCCGCCACACATACGGCAGTGTTTCCACACAGAAAAACAATAAGGTAAATAGAGATATGTGGCGCTAACTCAAAGTGCATAAATGTGATGAGATAAATATAATCCAATTCTTCAAGTAAAGTGCATATGCGTAAAGAACAAAATCACATAAATAAAATGACTAAACATCCATTAAATTCATAAAAAGTGACATCAGATAAATGACAGTGAAAATTCATGAAATATGACATCAAATAAATAAACAAATCCAAATGAAGGTGAATAAATCCAAAAATAGTCTAAAAGTGCATCAAGATAAAAAAAAAATCACAAATTTAGAAAAAAATTTAAAAAAATCGCATGAGATAAAAAAAGTTGCATGCAATAACAAAAATGACATAAGGTGCAAAAAAGTGCAGAAACGCTATAAAAATAGCCACAAGTCGATCCAATGAATGTAATACAGTTCCAACGTGAACAAAGTGAGTCTTCATACAACAGTTTGTGCAAAAAAAAAAAATAGATGGAAAAAGTGCAAGTGCAAACGATGATAGGTGACAGATTCCTCTTAATAACCGTACTCCATGGTGCACCACACGTTTCCCCCAGCCTCTCACCTCTAGCAAAGACCCCTAGGGTCAAGTCGAGCCTGCAATCAGGAAGTGGATGAAACACCATCAATCGATCAGTCTCCTCCGATCGTCACAGGTCTGGCAAATCTCCAAATGGAAGGCCTCAAGTTCGGCAAGTTGGGTGGAGGCATGCAATAGAAAGGAGTATCCCCATTGTGCAGTATTCAAAACAGGTTTATTCAAAACAACATAGTAACTTACATATACAGCATAATATGAACAGCACAGATCCCAGTACTTCCGGTCTTGGCCGCGGACAGAAGTGATGACAACCGACTCTTCCCTACTCTTTAGTCTTTTCTTTTCCCTCCATACTTTATTTATGTTATTTTTGTTCTTTACGCATATGCACTTTACTTGAAGAATTGGATTATATTTATTTCATCACATTTATGCACTTTGAGTTAGTGCCACATATCTCTATTTACTTTATTGTTTTTCTGAATAGGAAGAGGTGGAGTCTAAAGAGGAAGGGATGGGGTTTCCAGATGAAGGGTGGATCTTAAACCGGAAGGGGTAGGGCAAATTTAGATGGGGCGCCCGATTTTAGTCTTTCCTAGGGCAGCACAAAATCAAAATACACCACTGGACCCAGTCAAAGTCCAGACCTAAATCCAATTGAGAATCTGTGGCAAGACTTGAAAATTGCTGTTCACAGAGGCTCTCCATCCAGTCTGACAGAGCTTGAGCTATTTTGCAAAGAAGAATGGGCAAAAATGTCACTTTCTAGATGTGCAAAGTTGGTAGAGACGTCCCCAAAAAAGACTTGCAGCTGTACTTGCAGTGAAAGGAGGTTCTACAAAGTATTGACTCAGGGGGGCTGAATACAAATGCACGCCACACTTTTCACATATTTATTTATAAAAAAAAATGAAAATAATTTATAATTTCCCTTCCTCTTCATAATTATGTGCCACTTTGTGTTGGCCTATCACATAAAATCCCAATAAAATACATTTACGTTTTTGGTTGTAACATGACAAAATGTAGAAAATTTCAAGGAGTATGAATACTTTTTCATTGAAAAAATAAAAAGAAGTGGTCTGGTGTCCTCGGTGACCCACGTCCATCCCTGAAATATTCAACAAAAGATTCGCCCTAATGGGACTTTAAATGAGGTGGGCACCATTTGGCCTAAAAGCATCATACCAGTAATTGAAGTATAAAGTATATGTGTTTATTCAGGTAAAAGTCATGCATACATTGGTATCATCAGCAATGGCCAGTTGTAAAACAACATACATGTAAAATGAACAAAGGTACATAAATGGATAATAAACATGTAATACACGGGCATTTGGTGTACCCTAAGAATGGAACACATGTGAGACACAAGCATCTAGTGTAGCTGACGCGTTTCGTGAGACCCAGCTTGCTCTTCAGGGGTTGATGCGTGTACAGATATACCTAAGATAGAAGAATATAAATGGGTAGATGGTATAGTATTGATAAAATAGTTGCACAGCATGGGAACCATAATGTGGGGTCCCATACTCACCACTAAATGAGGCCAGGACAGCAGGTATGCGGTTCCCAGAGGTAACAGCAGGTGTCTCAACCGGGGACTGTGCCTTACCAGAGGACCATGCCTGTCCTCTGGTAGGGCAAACCAGAGGACAGGCATGGTGCGCATGTGAGGGTGTGTCCCCAGGGGTCTCACTAAGTCCATGTGTAATGGAAACTGTAGACGTAAAAAAGTATAATAATGCATTGAGTACTAATGATATATATGTGTCTATGTATAAATAGAGAGTTCATGTATAATGGAAACTATAGGCGTAAAAAAGTATAGTCATGCTTTAAGTACTAATGATATGTATGTGTCTATATATAAATAGAAAGCCTGAGCCAAGAATAGTAGGAGAATAGGAGACTGAAAGGGGAAAGGAAAATGGCATAGAAATGCCAGCAGGTGATAAGAGTCAGAGAAATGAACAAAAGAGAAAGAAAAAGAGTGAAAAAAAGCAAATTAAAATTGAAAATTATAAAATATACTTATAGTTTCCATTATGCATGGACTCTATATTTATACATAGACACATATATATCATTAGTACTCAATACATTATTATACTTTTTTTACGCCTACAGTTTCCATTACACATGGACTTAGTGAGACCCCTGGGGACACACTCTCACATGCGCACCATGCCTGTCCTCTGGTTTGCCCTTCCGGGGTCCCGTTCGGCTCCGCCTCCACAGTTCCCAGTTGAGACACCTGCTGCTACCTCTGGGAACCGCATACCTGCTGTCCTGGCCTCATTTAGTGGTGAGTATGGGACCCCACATTATGGTTCCCACGCTCTGCAACTATTTTATCAATACTATACCATCTACCCATTTATATACTTCTTCTATCTTACGTACATCTGTACACGCATCAACCCCAGAAGAGCGAGCTGGGTCTCGTGAAATGCGTCGGGTACACGAGATGCTTGTGTCTCACATGTGTTCCATTCTTAGGGTACACCAAATGCCCGTGTATTACATGTTTTTTATCCATTTATGTACCATTGTTCATTTTACATGTATGTTGTTTTACAACTGGCCATTGCTGATGATACCAATGTATGCATGACTTTTACCTGAATAAACGCATATACTTTATACTTCAATTACTGGCATGATGCTTCTTGGCCAAATGGTGCCCACCTCATTTAAAGTCCCATTAGGGCAAATCTTTTGTTGAATACTTTTTTAAGGCACAGTAAATAAAATATACCGTGTGTGATTATGTTTTGGACAGAGTTCAATTAAGTCAAGTCAAGCTTTATTGTCATTCTACTAATACATTCTCCTCCTCTCGCTTCTCCTCCTCCGACGAGTGTAGCTTTAGATTGGAGGAGGAGAGCGGTCACGTGAAACATCAGAGGAGAGCGATCATGTGACCAGCCAGATTGAATGGGGCTAGTGAGGTGTTTGTGGGCTTTGGTTTGCAGTGACGGTGGCACAGTGTGGGAAGGGTCTGTGAGAAGGGACTGGCACTGATTTTTTTTTAGAACTTTGGAGTATGCTGGCAGTGCTGTCCCAAGAGACTGGGGGTTTCCTGGGAGTGCAAGGGGGTTGTACAATATAAAGGGGCTGGGCAATGTATAGGGGGGCTACGTATGTGCAGGGGGTCTGCGTAATGTGCAAGGGGGTCTGTATAGTGTAATTGCAGGGGTCTCTGTAATGTAAAGGGGGGTCTGTGCAATGTGCAGGGGGCTCTTTGATCTGTGCATTGTGCAAGGGGGGCTTTGGCCTGTGCAATGTGCAGGGGGAGCTTTGGCCTGTGCAATGTGCAGGGGGGGCTTTGGCCTGTGCAATGTGCAGGGGGGGCTTTGGTCTGTGCTGTGTGCAGGGGGGCTTTGGTCTGTGTAATGTACAAGGGGGCTTTGATCTGTGCAATGTGCAGGGGGGGCTTTGGTCTGTGCAATGTGCAGGGGGCCTTTGGTCTGTGTAATGTACAGGGGGGCTTTGGTCTGTGTAATGTGCAGGGGGGACTTTGGCATACCTTCCAACTTTTTGAGATGGGAATGAGAGACGCCTATTAGCAAACATATGTAGGCATAGGACACACACCCTGCCACGCCCCCTTAAAGGAGAATTCTACTAAACAAATGATTGGTTAAACCCACAAGTGCTTTTTTTACCACCACTATTCTTTTATATTTGCTTTTGGAATTTACAAATGCAGCAATTTAGAAATTAGATGAAAGGTTTAGCGCTGAGAAACACTTTTTGAAAGATAAAAAGTGCATTTTATATACAACTATAAAGACCAAAATGAGGGACAAATGAGGAGGAAAGAGCGAATCAACTCATTCTGAAGCCCAATAAACATAAATCTGATACGAAACCAGTTGACAAATAGTCAAAATGTGTGTTCAGACCGAAGTTACAAAAGGACATTGCCTTCCTAGTCAAACCCCGATGTTGACTCAAGCTGTCTCACAGACAATGACAAGATGTGAAGTTAATGTTTACACCAAAAGGACAAATAAGACACCAAGATCGGAATAGTAAATAATTGAAATGTGTCTGCAATGTTCAAGGTTCATTTTAGACGCTGTGAGCAAACACTGAAAACCGGTATACATATGGCATTGTACATATATGCGGTCCTAAAAGTAGAAATACATAATTTAATATAGTACAAATGAAAAATTGTGTGTAGATACGCATCATAGTGGTAAAGACATAGAAACCGTGATCACATCTATATGAAAATACACATATTACATGTGTTGTCTCAAGACAAATAGGGTTGCATAGGTGATACAGGAGTCATGCAGCTGTTCATATAAATATACATTGTGTGTGATATTAATTAATCATATTTTTACTAAATGATTATATTTTGTACCAAATACTGGGGCTCCCCAAACTGTATATTCATATCCCCAAAATAATATCAGTGGCTGAAGATGATATTACCTAAACTTTTTTAGCTAAATCATTAGAATTCCCCAACTAATGTAGAATAAGCCAAACCTTCTGGGCTGAGCTTATGATAATTTTATGAGCTTATTGTCCCAAAATGGTATAAAGATTGTGAGAGCCATAGGGAAGGGATCACGGACCCACACACCACATACACCCCTAGATGATCAAGAATTCTTCTGATATTTGACCACTTCCCATCTTGCTGGACCTTGTGACTGAAACCACTTGATGTACTGAGAGATTGGTAGACATCTTCCCCTTTTAAGCTGTTGGTAAGATACAGATCATACAAATCCTAATTATCCTTTCTCTCAAAATTGTAGGGATTATATTTTATAGAAAATGTATTAATATATTGATTGTCTAGGTTGTGTATTATTGTACCCGTGTTTAGGGGAATTCATACACTCTTGTTAACATCTACCGTATTTATCGGCGTATAACACGCACTTTTTTCCCCTTAAAATCAGGGGAAAGTCGTGGGTGCGTGTTATACGCCGATCCCCGCTATCGCTATGTGAATGTCGGCGATCGCCGCCGACATTTACATAGCGAGTAGTTTTAAATATGGCGCCGCAGAGTTCGGAGGGACTCGGCGGTGCTGAACGAGCGCCGCCGAAATCACAGAGCTGAGATACACATACCCGAGTGTATTCGGCTCTTTCTGGCACCGCTCACAGTCACGCCCAGTCCCGCCATTGGACCTGTGTTATGTCCATCATAGGGCGGGACTGGGCGGGACTGTGAGCGGCGCCGGAAAGAGCCGAATACACTCGGGTATGTGTATCTCGGCGGCGTTCGTTCAGTTCCGCCGGCGCCGAGTCCCTCCGAACTCCGCGGCGCCATATTTAAAACTACTAACATGTGTATGGCGGCAGCAGGCGGTAGACATGGACACTGGGGACAAAGCTGCACTGGGGACAAGGCTGCACTGACAAGGCTGCACTGGAGACAAGGCTGCACTGACAAGGCTGCACTGGGGACAAGGCTGCTCTGGAGACAAGGCTGCGCTGACAAGGCTGCACTGGGGACAAGGCTGCACTGACAAGGCTGCACTGGGGACAAGGCTGCACTGACAAGGTTGCACTGGGGACAAGGCTGCACTGACAAGACTGCACTGGGGACAAGGCTGCACTGACAAGACTGCACTGACAAGGCTGCACTGACAAGGCTGCACTGGGGACAAGGCTGCACTGACAAGGCTGCACTGGGGACAAGGCTGCACTGACAAGGCTGCACTGGGGACAAGGCTGCACTGACAAGACTGCGCTGGGGACAAGGCTGCACTGACAAGACTGCACTGACAAGGCTGCACTGACAAGGCTGCACAGGGGCAAAGGCTGCACTGACAAGGCTGCACTGACACTGAAAAGGCTGCAATGACACTAACAAGGCTGCAGATGAACACTGATGAGGCTGCATTGATGGGCATTTTAATGTAAGTTTCTTTTCCTTAAACTTCCCTCCTAAAAGTTTTTTTCCTTAAAATTCTCTCCTAAACTTGGGGTGCGTGTTATACGCTGATAAATACGGTATTTAAATTTATGTGGTCCCAGGGAGAGTTCCATTGCTCCATCTAAATTTCAGGAGCTCTGTTGGTTCAATATTTATTTCAAATTGACAATATTTTTCTGTTGACTTTGTGAGACATACTTTGGATTCCTTCCAGCCGGAGAAATTCAGAGAACTGTTTCCCCGAGCGACAAGGTATATTGTGTTCTTGAATATAAAGCGTAGATTACCGCACATATTTTTCCAACAGACTAATTTGAGCTCCCCTGAGTAAATTGTAATAATTAGATATCATTTCATTGCCGTGTTGATGTTTTGATAATGTATGTGTGAAATATCAATCACCAGAAAATCCAGTTCTGTATGACATTGTATGACTATACTCGTTAATTAATAAAGGCAAATTATTTACTTATTAATTTTGTTGGGAGATATTTATACTTTGGTAAGAAAACCCCCATAAATTAACGAACTCAGGAAGTTTGTTAACACAGACCCCTGCACATTACGTAGCCCCCCCTATACATTGCCCAACCCCTTTACATTGTACAGCCCCCTTGCACTCCCAGGAAACCCCCAGTCTTCTGGGACAGCACTGCCAGCATACTGCAAAGTTCTAAAAAAAAAATCAGTGCCAGTCCCTTCTCACAGACCCTTCCCACACTTTGCCACCATCATTGCAAACCAAAGCCAACAAACACCTCATTAGCCCCATTCAATCTGGCTGGTCACATGATCACTCTCCTCTGATGCTTCACGTGACCGCTCTCCTCCTCCAATCTAAAGCTACACTCCTCAGAGGAGGAGAAGCGGGAGGAGGAGAGCGGCCAGAAAGAACGGGGAGAATGAGGCATCTGCGTGTTCCGATTCACCATGAGTCTTTTACACAGCCTACAAAGGATGCATGTGAAGGGACTGGTAGTGATCCTCTTCCATCTTTAGAGTACACCGGGGCCAGGAGAGTCGGGGCAGCCGTTATGACACCCCTGCCCAAACCCAGCCCCTAATCCTGCCTCTGTCTTACTATTTTACCCCAATTGCTCTTTGCCCCTTTATCGTACCTCAATCTTTACTCTGTCCCTCTAATATGCACTAATTCTCGCCCTGTCCCATTATTTTACACCATTTCTTTCTCTGTCCCACTATTATACCCCAATACCCCCTCTATCCCACTATTTTACCCCGTTTCTCCCTCTGTTCAACTATTATATCCCATTTCTTTCTCTGTCACACTATTATACCTCAATCCCCCCTCTGTCCCACTCCCATTTCTCCCTTTGTTGCACTATTATACCCCATTCCTCCCTCTGCCCCACTAATATACCCCAATATCTCTTCTGTCCCACTATGTTACCCCAATCCTCCCTCTGTCCTATTATTATACTCCAATCCCACCTCTGTTCCACTATTATACCCCAATCCTCTCTCTATTGTACTATTAAACCCCAATTCTCCCTCTGTCCCCCAAGTGTACCCCAGTCTCTCCTGTGTCCTTCTTTTGTATCCCAATTCCCCTTCTGGCCCTCCACATTTACCCCTATTGTTCCCTAATCCCCCTTCTGTTTCCTTTTGTACCCCATTCCCCCTTCCCCATTTAACAGGATGACAACTCATGTGCAAACATTGGAGACAGGGACAGAGCAATGTCACTCTATAACTGGTATTAACCTGAACAAGAACTCTTATTGCAGGACAACCAGGTATTAGATTAACCACTTGCCGACCAGCCGCCGTCATTATACTGCGGCAGCTAGTCGGCACATTCCTGCGAGCCGTCGTAGCTATACTTCGGCTCCTTCAAGCGGGATAGCAGGCGCAACTGCGAGGGTGCCCATGCTCGTGACCAGCGGTCACGATGACCACCAGCCACGAGCCATCGCGGGCATGACAGGCAGAACAGGGACATGTGTGTTAACACACAAATCCCTGTTCTGTTCTCAGAGGAGATGCATTTTGTGAGTTCCTAATAGATAGGAACCACGATCTGTCATCTCCTATAGTCAGTCCCCTCCCTCTACAGTTAGAACACATAACCAGGGAACACAGTTAACCCCTTGATCGCCCCCTAATGTTAACCCCTTTCCTGCCAGTTACATTTATACAGTAATCAGAGCATTTTTATAGCACTGATCACTGTATAATTGTCAATTGTCCCAAAAATGTGTCAAAAGTGTTCAATGTGTAAATTGCCTGGGTGCAACTCGAGCTTTTTCACACTGGGCAGAGGCACCTGACAGGGATGCCCTCTGTCTCCGTTACTATTTGCCCTTGCATTGGAACCCCTTGCAATCGCCATCAAACAACACCCAGACATATCTGGCTATTCCCTTCAATCTTCTCCCTTTAAGCTTTGCATGTATGCAGATGACGTCATGATCTTTATGACTCAACCCCATGTCTCCCTTCCCAACTTGTGTACCATTCTAATGAAATTTGCCTATATTTCTGGACTTGCAGTGAACATATCTAAGTCCACTGCGCTTCCAGTTAATCTTCCCTCTGCCCATTGTGAGATACACCGTAGTTACTTTCCATTCCATTAGTCGACTGACAAAATTCCTTACCTCGGCATCTACATCACGCCACACTTCTCATCTATTTATGAGACTAATTACCCAGCTTGCTTGTCCAGACTCCGGAACGTACTTAAAATTTGGAGTTCATACCAAATATCATTCTTAGGAAGAGTCATGGCAGTCAAAATGACCCTATTACCAAAACTCTTATTTCTTTTCCGATCCCTCCCTATTAATATTCCTAAATCCGGTATCGACAAGCTACAACAAGATATTAATAGATTTATCTAGCAGAATAAACGCCCCAGATTCTCCAAACACATTCTCTATAACTCCCAGACTACCGGAGGCCTAGGTCTTCCCAACCTTTGGTTTTACTTCCTGGCGGCACGCTTTTCCCAAATAGCACAGTGGAACATTCCAGACTCAAAGGTACCCTGGGTCAAATTTGAGGCCAAATTTGTTAGGCCGTATAGCCTCATGTCCATGCTATGTTCACCTTCCAACTTTACACACAAGCTTTCCCTCCTCAACTCCATTGTTTTCCATTCTCTCATCCTCTGGCACCAATATAAAAACAAGCTTAACTTAATTTCACCTGCCCCCCCAGGGCTCATCCTTTCTTGGGGATCCGCTATTTGTTACTGCATTTAATAACCCAGACAGTTTCACATGGTGGAAATCTGACTCCCTAATAACTCTAGCGGATCTTCAGTCTGGAGATACATTCGTTACATTTGAACAGCATCGTGCACAGAAACAAATCCCACTATGGGAACACTTTCACTTTATACAAATAAGACATTTTTATATAACACATTTTAACCCTACAAAATATAAAGAAAACGAATTGCGCTAGGTGCATAAATAATATGTGAAAAATTATTAAAGTAAATAACCGTGAAGGGAGTCCTGCTGCTGAATACTATAACCCCAATACGAGGGCACAAAAGATAGATGTAAAAAGAGCAGTGCAGCGCTGGACAAATATCACAAGTGTGAAATGTGTTATGTCTAAAAAATGAAATGACCAACAACAGTGAATGACAGCCAATAAAACCGGCTGATATATAAATCAATCAATTAAGTGCTCATAAATAATTACAAAAGGCATGGTAAAAGATAAATATAGTGAGAAACAGTTCATATAATAAAGTGAAGGTGAGAGTAAAGTCCAAAAAATTATGATGTTCAATGCGGAATCCTGGATCAATATTCCACCGCTAGTGCTGCCCACCACTTGGTGATAAAGTAATGAAGGCTTACCAGAAAGCCTGCGACCACCCTTATTCAGGGGGGTCAAAACAGGCTTAGTAGAGATATATGGACCTCAGGGAATGTCCCGCAGGGAGCTCTGTTTGATGTCCTACCAACCTCCTTCCTGGACGGCTAATCAGCAACAAACAGGGAGCCAATTCGAAGGGTGTAGTCACAGGGGCACTTCCTATATGGCAATCAGTGTTTAAAGATAGTCATCAGGGCGAATCCCAAAAAGATCTCGAAAATATCTGAAGGCGACAGGAGCATATGTCTTAAAGCTGTCTTATTGAACTGTGCTGGGACTTGCACATAGGAGACCATTCAGGTAGTTTACAGCAGAGGTGGTGGGAAAGAAAACTGCTTCAGAGGACTCTGATTTATCTGGGCAGCCTTCCACTGGAAAAAAAATTGGTCACTGCGGTGTCAATGCTTCAGGAGAGACCACTTATAAGAAGACAACATCATCAACTTTAAAAGGTGCCATCCAACTGGGTATTGGATATACTGTTGGAAACTTAACTTCCAAACCAGAAAGGGATGTTCTGATGCAGGATTTTTATGTTGTGGAAAGTATCTTCTTCCCAAGTGAAGGAAGTAATCTAACACCTGCCCATCATTATCCAGACTTTCGCTTTAAGACTTATGCTCCTGTCGCCTTCAGATATTTTCAAGAACTTTTTGGGATTCGCCCTGATGACTATCTTTAAACACTGATTGCCATATAGGAAGTGCCCCTGTGACTACATCCTTCGATTGGCTCCCTGTTTGTTGCTGATTAGCCGTCCAGGAAGGAGGTTGGTAGGACATCAAACAGAGCTCCCTGCAGGACATTCCCTGAGGTCCATATATCTCTACTAAGCCTGTTTTGACCCCCCTGAATAAGGGTGGTCGCAGGCTTTCCGGCAAGCCCCCATTACTTTATCACCAGGTGGTGGGCAGCACTAGAGGTGGAATATTGATCCAGGATTCCGCATTGAACATCATAATTTTTTGGACTTTACTCTCACCTTCACTTTATTATATGAACTGTTTCTCACTATATTTATCTTTTACCATGCCTTTTGTAATTATTTATGAGCACTTAATTGATTGATTTATATATCAGCCGGTTTTATTGGCTGTCATTCACTGTTGTTGGTCATTTCATTTATTAGACATAACACATTTCACACTTGTGATATTTGTCCAGCGCTGCACTGCTCTTTTTACATTTTAACCCTACCCCTTCCTCCCCTCCCACATCCTATGAACAAATTTGTCGTGATGCCCACAGAGGCAAAGGCCTCATTTCCACTCTTTACAAAACGGCATTAGTTTCATATTTTTCAGCTGATCCTCTATATAGAAATAAATGGGAATCTGACTGTGATGAACAATTTGAAGCCGAAGGACTGGGATACCATGCTGACAAATTTACGTAAGGCTACTAAATCACTGGAGGTCAGAGAAACAACCTACAAGGTAATGACCAGGTGGTATTACACTCCTTCCAGACTTCAAGTAATGTTCCCAGGAACATCTGGTTTATGCTTCAGAGGCTGCCAACAGATGGGCACGTTTAAACACATTTTTTGGGATTGTGCACAGCTGGCCCCGATCTGGGGAAAAGTAACTGCCGTGGCTTTGGCAATAACCGGAACTCCTTTGCAGCTCACAGCCCCAATGTGATTACTGGGTGCGACCATCCCAGGGACTCTCCGCAGGGAAGAATGCCTTATACATACTATCTGTGTAGCTACTTTGTGGGCCATTGCTCTTCATTGGAAATCTCCTGTAGCTCCGCTTTCCTCCATAATGAACAGAATAGATGTTGTGATAATAATGGAAAGGATCTTGTATACCCTACAGGATAGTTTGCATTTGTTCGATTTCAGATGGGAACCCTGGAAAACCCATAGGCACATATTGTCAGCATAGGACTAACGGTAGTTCAGAGTTGCATTAATGTCTTAAATGTCTTGCAATCCTTGTATGTACCCTCTCTATGGTAGTTTTACTGTTGCTTCGGATGGTTCTTTATGTTACCCTTCTATGTCATTCCTTGGAAATCAGTTATACGATGTACCATGTTACAGGCTTACATGAATTTATTTTTATTTTTGTTATGATTTTGCCTTTATTGAAAATAAAAAACATTTGTAAACAAAAAAAAGTGTCCGATGTGTCCGCCATAATGTCGCAGTCACAATTAAAAAACGCAGATCACCGCCATTACTAGTGAAAAAAATAATAATGATAAAAATGCCATAAATCTATCCCCTATTTTGTAGACGCTATAACTTTTGCGCAAACCAATTAATATACACTTTTTTACCAAAAATATGTAGAAGAATACATATCAGCCTAAACTGAGAAAAAAAATTGCTTTTTTTTTTTTTAAAATTGGGGATATTATATTATTATAGCAAAAAGTACAAAATATTGTGTTTTCAAAATTGTCACTTTGTTTTTGTTTATAGCACAAAAAATAAAAACCGCAGAGATGATCAAATACCACCAAAAGAAAGCTCTATTTGTGGGAAAAAAAAGAACATCAATTCTGTTTGGGTACAACGGCACACGACCGTGCAATTGTCAGTTGAAGCGACGCAGTGCCGCATCGCAAAAAATGCTCTGGTCATTGAGCAGCCAGATTTTCCAGGGCTGAAGTGGTTAATGAAAGCTACAGATTTATTACCACTGAAAATGACTTTTGAAATTACATTAACATGTTAAACCCTATATACAGTATGATGTCAGTGACTGGGCTTACATATACCTAAAGTCAAGAATTGCTTCCAGTCAGGAATAAAGTATGATGCTCTGCTGTAGGCCTGAGGAAGGAGCCCATCAGTCAGTGTAAAGAGTACCTGTCACATGCCTATTTCTGTCACATGGGATGTTTACATTCCTCGTGACAGCAAAAAAAGTGATCAGATTTATTTTAAATGGAACAGTGTAAACATAAAATAAATGAATAAGAGAAAAAAACACCCCTGTCCCCGCATGCTCGCGCACCAAAAAAAATGCATACATAAGTACGTACGCATACGTTTAAAACATTTTTAAATCACACATGTGAGGTATCGCTGCGATCGTCAGAGCGAGAGCAATAATTCTAGAAAAAGACCTCCTCTGTAACTCTAAACTGGTAACCATTAAAAAAATGTAAAGCGTCGCCTATGGAGATTTTTAAGTATCATCGTTTGTCGCCATTCCATGAGTGCATGCAATTTTAAAGCGTAACATGTTAGGTATCTATTTACTTGGCGTATCATTCACAATATACAAAAAAATTGGGCTAACTTTACTGTTTAGTTTTTAAATTCAATATACACCTATTGAGTTTTTTCGTTACTAAAAATATGTAGCAGAACACATTTTGGCCTAAATTTAGAAAAAGAAATTTGATTTTTTTTTAAATTTTATCGGATGTGTTTTATAGCAGAAAGTAAAAAAAAAATATTTTTTTTTTTCAAAATTGTGTCTTTTTTTGTATATAGCGCAAAAACTAAAGACTGCAGAGGTGATCAAATACCACCAAAAGAAAGCTCTATTTGTGGGAAAAAATTACATAAATTTTATTTGGGTCGCATGACCACGCAAATGTCAGTTACCTACTTGACAGCCGCTTAAACTGTAAACATACGTCATAACTTTGTAAATATCTTTATTTACAGTAGGCGGCCAGCTTTTATATTAACATGATCCCAGTGGTGGATTCGCCACAAGATCACTTTTATAGGACGCGGGAGAGATGCCCCCCTCCTGTCGCTTCCTGGTGGTTCCCGAGCTTACCAGAGCCGTCGGTAACCAATCCGATGGCTAGGCAGAAATCTGAGTGAGGGCAAGATGGCCCCCACTCAGCTCTATGCCCTTGGAGGACTGGAGCGACGTCTGATGTCACTTCCGCCTCTCAGGCTTAAAGGGATGACTTTTTTTCTCCCTTAAAGGCAAAATGTCACTTTTTTATGCTTTTAAAGGTAAATGAGAGATTTGGGGTCTTTTTGGTCCCAGATCTCTCAATAAAGAGGACCTGTCATGCTTATTTATATTACAAGGGGTGTTTACATACCTTGTAATAGGAAGGAAAGTGATAAAAAAAAAAGTAAAATAAATAAGATTTTTTTTTTAAAGCGCCCATCCCTCGGAGCAACGTGCAGAAGCGAACGCATACGTAAGTGGTGCCTTCATATGTAAACGGTGTTCAAACCACACATGTGAGGTATCACCATGATTGTTAGAGAGAGAGCAATAATTCTAGCATTACACCCCTTCTGTAAAAATGTTTTCAGCGTCTGCAATTGTACCGTAGCTTGTGGCCTTTCCACGTGTGTACACAATTTTAAAGTGTGACATGTTAGGTATCTATTTACTCGGCGTAATATCATCTTTTACATTATAAAAAAAAATTGGGCTAACTTTAATGTTTTTTTTTATTTCATTAAAGTGTATTTTTTTCAAAAAAGCGACCGCTGCGCAAATACAGTGTGACATAAAATATTGCAATGACCTCCATTTTATTCTCTAGGCACTCTGCTAAATATATATATTTACATAGATTGGACTTGATGGACTCGTGTTTTTTTTCAACCTCACCTACTGTATTTCGGAGTTCCAAGTGATTTTCTAGCAAAAAATACAGATTTTTACTAGTAAAAAACAAATTTCAGAAAAAGCCAGGGTCAGCAATGGTAAACTGCGGCTGGTGAAAAAAAAAACACCTGTAAGGCAATTGCATAATATGCTAGTATGCATCGCATTCAAGCACATTATGGAATACTTATCTTAGAACAAAGCCCTTCTGCGGTGCGCTTTTACTACCAAGAGGGCTGTCCTCTTCCCCCGGTCTTTCTTCCTGATTCGCGTGCTCCAACTATGTGATTGACCGGAGCCGCGATGATGATGCGCGCAGGAGCCCTCTGTTCTGGCACAAAACTCTGAAGTGCCGGCAAGGTACTGTTGGTGGTATTTAATCACCACTGGGTTTTTTATTTTTTGCTAAATAAATGAATAAAGATGGAAAATGTAAAAAAAAAAAAAAAAAAACTTCTTCAGAGTTTGTTATCAAATTTAGCAAACAGGTAATTTTTCCCCTTCACTGATGTGTGCTGATGAGGCGACACTGGTGGGCACTGATGAGGCTGCACTTGTAGGTGGCACTAATAGGAGACACTAATAGGCAGTGATCGGCGGCACTAATGGGCATTGTTAGGCAGCACTGACAGGTGACACTGATAAGGAGGCACTGAGTGGCAGCACTGGTGGGCACATATTGGCAGCACTGGTGGGCACAGATTGGCAGCACTGGTGGGCACAGACTGGCAGCACTGATGGGCACTCATGAGGCGGCACTTCCTTGCGCTGTCAGCATGAGGAAAGGAATGCCGATAACCGGCTTCTGTTAACATCATGATCAGCTGTGATTGGACACAGCTGATTACATGATAAACACAGTGATCACAGAGAGCGCTGCCCGCGCCCCGCAGCAGGAATGTGGTGGGCATGATCAAGGGAGGCCGTCATATGATGGCCTCCCAGAACTAGCTGGCTGCGCTGTAGCCGTCATTCGGCTATAGCACAGTCGGCAAGTGATTAAGGGGCCAGGGTCCACCTGCACATGCTTTTATCTATGTGCACCAATTTGTGCACACTTAAACGTGAGTGTATTTTAAGGAGCTTTTAACCACATCCCGCCCGGCTTATATCAGAATGACGTCTGGGCGGTGGTTTCATTATACCGACTGGGCGTCCTGACATAACGGTGGCGCGTAGCGCGGCAAACTGTAGTACGGTGTTTTGCTCTGACACACCACATCTCCAATCATGGTAAAGAGCCTATGACGTTGGTTCTTTACCACGTGACCAGCTGTGTCCAATCACAGCTGATCATATTGTAACCAGAAAGTTCCAGTTATCGGCTTTTCCTCCCCTTGCGCTGAGAGGGCACGAGTAGAGAAGAGCCAAAGTGGCCCTCCTGCACTAATTATCAGTGCAGACTCATCATCGGTGCCCACAAGTGCTCACCTAGAGTGCCAATCCGTGCCCATATGGGATGCCTATCTTTGCCCACCAGGGATGCCAATCAGTACCCACCAGGTGATGCCAATCAGTGCCCCTCAGTAATGCCTGTCAATGTCTCCTCATCAGTCCTGCCTGTCAGTGCCATCTATCAGTGCCTATCAGTGCCACCCATCCGTGCCCATCATTGCCACCCTTCAGTGCCACCTATCAGTGCTCATCATTGCCGCCTATCAGTGCCCATTATTGTCACCTATCAGTGCCCATCAGTGCTGCATATTAGTGCCGCCTATCAGTGCCCATCAATGCCACCTATCAGTGCCCATCAGTACCAGCTATCAGTGCCCATCAGTGCTGCATATTAGTGCCACCCATCAGTGCCCATCATTGCCATCTATCAGTGCCGCCTATCAGTGCCCATCAGTGCTGCATATTAGTGCCTCATCATCAGTGCCCATGGAAACATTGGCTGGGGTGCCGACATCGCTGGACTCCGGGACAGGTAAGTGTCCTAATATTAAAAGTCAGCAGCACTTTAAGTGTGTGCTTGATAGAGTGCACTTCTCCTTTAAAACACATGAAGTGACTGGATGCTGTTTATAATACCACGTGAATCCTTCACCAAACTCACTCCAATATCCAGTACATCCTTCCTGAGGACTGGTGCCCAGAACTGGACAGCATACTCTAGGTGCGGCTGGACCAGAGTCTTGTAGAGTGGGAGAATTATCGCTTTATCCCTGGAGTCAGGACCGGCGCTAGCAATAGGCAGATTAGGCGGCAGCCTAGGGGGCCAGGGTAGGGGGGGCGGCATAATACTGATCCCCAGCCACTCGCTGGGGATTTAGACTTTTAAACTACCTGCAGGGATGGCGTCACCACCCATACGGCAGCATAGGTGCCTTATGGCGCCAGGCTAGGGGGGCGGTAAAATGCGCCTGTGAAGACATCCCCGGATGTTACTTTTCTAGTGCTCTCTGGGACGGGTCTTTCACTGTGAACGCCGGTTTTGCTAGACTCTTCACTCTATCCCTAGCCTGCAATGCTGCCCTAGCAGTGGCAGTGAGAAGAGGAGGGGAGAGAGTCAGTGTTCTGTGACAAAAAGAGCAGCCGCCCAGAAGTGCTGCATGATAGATGGAACTGGCCTGGGGCGGATGAGATGGAAGCCTTGCATGCAAGCCCGGGCTTGCCGCAATTTCCCACCTCACTCCTCCTGGACTGTCGGGGATCTATTGTGGGAGGACAGGCAGCAGCGCCGCTCTCCTCGAGGTGAGGCCACCACTGCCATTCTCCCAGTGGAAGAACAGGCAAACAAAACTGCAAAAAAAAGTGTTGCATTCTGTACAGTGGGAAACAGATGTGCATGGGGGGGGGGGGTACAGAGGGGAACAGATTTGTGGGGGGGGTACAGTGGGAAACAGATGTGCATGGTGGGGTACAGAGCAGAACATATTTTTGGGGGGTACAGTGGGCAACAGAGGTGCCGGGGGAGTGCAGAGGGGAACGGATTTGTGGTGGGGTACAGTGGGGAACAGAAGTGTCAGGGGGTGCAGAGGGGAACAGATTTGTGGGGAGGTAAAGTTGGGAACAGAGGTGCCAGGGGGTACAGAGGGGAACAGAGGTGCTGGGGGGTTACAGAGGGGAACAGATGTGTGGGTGGGATACAGTCGGGAACAGAGGTGCCGGGGAGGGGGAAGAGGAGAACACATTTGTGGGGGGCTAAAGTTGGGAACAGAGGTGCCGGGGGGGTACAGAGGGGAACAGAGGTGCCTGGGGGTGCAGAGGGAACAGATTTGTGGGGGGTACAATGGGGAACAGAGGTGTTCAGGGTGGTACAGTGGAATTCCCCAAAATACAGAGCACTTAGCACAAACACATCGGATATAACACTTAATACACTAAAATTATGGGATCAGATTCACACTCAAAATAAATGGAGTTATAACTCTCCTCTGATTTATTTGAGGGATAATACATTTTTTGAACCCGGTATGAGGGAGGTGGGGGGGAATTGGATTAAGAACGTTAATACACAATTAAAAGACGTAATTAAAGAAGGGAAAATTTGCACATTCCATGATTTGAAAACTGAGACAGATTTAATGGAGCTTGATGTGTGGCGGTACATCCAGTTGACACATTTTGTAAAGAAACTTCAGAAACCAATTAGAGGCGAAGAAGATTATAGGCTGCTTGAGCAGCTTTGTTTGAGAAAGGAATCCAGAAATATCATTTCTCGGCTGTATAAAATTTTAATGACTAGTGAGGAGCTGGATGTACCTCCTTACATCAAGAAATGGGAAAGGGAATTGGGGACACAATGTAGTAATCACGTGATAGGGAAAATCCTGGAAATGCTGCATACCTCCTCAGTTAGCACGAGGATGACAGAAACAAATTTCAAGTGCTTAGCAGGGTGGTATGCGACCCCAGACAAACGTAGCAAATTCCAACCAGAGAAATCTGGGGAATGTTGGAGAGGGTGTAAAAATATTGGCACAATGGCCCATATATGGTGGGAGTGTCCCACCATCAAAGTGTATTGGAAGAAAATTATACGCTTAATAAAGGAAATTACTAATAAGACGATTCAGGAAGACCCATGGATTTGTTTATTCCATGGGACTGAGGAGGCAATCAAGCAAAATCAAACATCGATAGTTCCAATTTTGTTGGATACTGCCAAGTAGGGATGAGCTTCGAGTTCGAGTCGAACTCATGTTCGACTCGAACATTGGCTGTTCGCAAGTTCACCGAACAGCGAACAATTTGGGGTGTTCGCGGCAAATTCGAATGCCGCGGAACACCCTTTAAAAGTCTATGGGAGAAATCAAAAGTGCTAATTTTAAAGGCTAATATGCAAGTTATTGTCATAAAAAGTGTTTGGGGACCTGGGTCCTGCCCCAGGGGACATGGATCAATGCAAAAAAAAGTTTTAAAAACGGCCGTTTTTTCAGGAGCAGTGATTTTAATAATGCTTAAAGTCAATCAATAAAAGTGTAATATCCCTTTAAATTTCGTACCTGGGGGGTGTCTATAGTGTGCCTGTAAAGGGGCGCATGTTTCCTGTGTTTAGAACAGTCTGACAGCAAAATGACATTTTGAAGGAAAAAACTCATTTAAAACTACTCGCGGCTATTGCATTGCCGACAATACACATAGAAGTTCATTGATAAAAACGGCATGGGAATTCCCCAAAGGGGAACCCCGAACCAAAATTTAAAAAAAAAAATGACGTGGGAGTCCCCCTAAATTCCATACCAGGCCCTTCAGGTCTGGTATGGATATTAAGGGGAACCCCGGCCAAAATTTAAAAAAAAAAATGACGTGGGGTTCCCCCTAAATTCCATACCAGACCCTTCAGGTCTGGTATGGATTTTAAGGGGAACCCCGCGCCAAAAAAAAAAAAAAAAAAAACGGCGTGGGGTCCCCCCAAAAATCCATATCAGACCCTTATCCGAGCACGCAACCTGGCAGGCCGCAGGAAAAGAGGGGGGGACGAGAGTGCGGCCCCCCCTCCCTCCTGAACCGTACCAGGCCACATGCCCTCAACATTGGGAGGGTGCTTTGGGGTAGCCCCCCAAAACACCTTGTCCCCATGTTGATGAGGACAAGGGCCTCATCCCCACAACCCTGGCCGGTGGTTGTGGGGGTCTGCGGGCGGAGGGCTTATCGGAATCTGGAAGCCCCCTTTAACAAGGTGACCCCCAGATCCCGGCCCCCCCCCTGTGTGAAATGGTAAGGGGGTACATAAGTACCCCTACCATTTCACGAAAAAAGTGTCAAAAATGTTAAAAATGACAAGAGACAGTTTTTGACAATTCCTTTATTTAAATGCTTCTTCTTTCTTCTATCTTCCTTCATCTTCTGGTTCTTCTGGTTCTTCTGGCTCTTCTGGTTCTTCCTCCGGCGTTCTCGTCCAGCATCTCCTCCGCGGCGTCTTCTATCTTCTTCTCCTCGGGCCGCTCCGCACCCATGGCATGGGGGGGAGGCTCCCGCTCTTCTCTTCTTCTTTTCTTCTCTTCTTCTCTTCTTCTTTTTTTCTTTTCTTCTCCGGGCCGCTCCGCAATCCATGCTGGCATGGAGGGAGGCTCCCGCTGTGTGACGGCGCTCCTCGTCTGACAGTTCTTAAATAACGGGGGGGGCGGGGCCACCCGGTGACCCCGCCCCCTCTGACGCACGGTGACTTGACGGGACTTCCCTGTGACGTCACGGGGAATGCCACAGGGAAGTCCCGTCAAGTCACCGTGCGTCAGAGGGGGGCGGGGTCACCGGGTGGCCCCGCCCCCCCCGTTATTTAAGAACTGTCAGACGAGGAGCGCCGTCACACAGCGGGAGCCTCCCTCCATGCCAGCATGGATTGCGGAGCGGCCCGGAGAAGAAAATGAAGAAGAGAAGAAGAGAAGAAAAGAAGAAGAGAAGAGCGGGAGCCTCCCCCCCATGCCATGGGTGCGGAGCGGCCCGAGGAGAAGAAGACAGAAGACGCCGCGGAGGAGATGCTGGACGAGAACGCCGGAGGAAGAACCAGAAGAGCCAGAAGAACCAGAAGAACCAGAAGATGAAGGAAGATAGAAGAAAGAAGAAGCATTTAAATAAAGGAATTGTCAAAAACTGTCTCTTGTCATTTTTAACATTTTTGACACTTTCTTCGTGAAATGGTAGGGGTACTTATGTACCCCCTTACCATTTCACACAGGGGGGGGGGCCGGGATCTGGGGGTCACCTTGTTAAAGGGGGCTTCCAGATTCCGATAAGCCCCCCGCCCGCAGACCCCCACAACCACCGGCCAGGGTTGTGGGGATGAGGCCCTTGTCCTCATCAACTTGAGGACAAGGTGTTTTGGGGGGCTACCCCAAAGCACCCTCCCAATGTTGAGGGCATGTGGCCTGGTACGGTTCAGGAGGGAGGGGGGGCCGCACTCTCGTCCCCCCCTCTTTTCCTGCGGCCTGCCAGGTTGCGTGCTCGGATAAGGGTCTGGTATGGATTTTTGGGGGGACCCCACGCCGTTTTTTTTTTTTTTTTTTGGCGCGGGGTTCCCCTTAAAATCCATACCAGACCTGAAGGGTCTGGTATGGAATTTAGGGGGAACCCCACGTCATTTTTTTTTTAAATTTTGGCCGGGGTTCCCCTTAATATCCATACCAGACCTGAAGGGCCTGGTATGGAATTGAGGAGGACTCCCACGTCATTTTTTTTTTTTAATTTTGGTTCGGGGTTCCCCTTTGGGGAATTCCCATGCCGTTTTTATCAATGAACTTCTATGTGTATTGTCGGCAATGCAATAGCCGCGAGTAGTTTTAAATGAGTTTTTTCCTTCAAAATGTCATTTTGCTGTCAGACTGTTCTAAACACAGGAAACATGCGCCCCTTTACAGGCATACTATAGACACCCCCCAGGTACGAAATTTAAAGGAATATTACACTTTTATTGTTTGACTTTAGGCATTATTAAAATCACTGCTCCTGAAAAAACGGCCGTTTTTAAAACTTTTTTTTGCATTGATCCATGTCCCCTGGGGCAGGACCCAGGTCCCCAAACACTTTTTATGACAATAACTTTCATATAAGCCTTTAAAATTAGCACTTTTGATTATTCATGTTCGTGTCCCATAGACTTTAACGGTGTTCGCATGTTCGAACGAACTTTTTTCCTGTTCGCATGTTCTGGTGCGAACCGAACAGGGGGGTGTTCGGCTCATCCCTACTGCCAAGAGTCAGATTCCTAAAAAATGGATGGAGCCTGAGAGCCCTAAAATTCGTGAATGGTTGTTCTATGTTAATGAAATTTACATAATGGAGAGTGAGGAGGGCGCCGAAGCAGAGTTTGAGGAGGGGACTGAACCAAAAGATAAATGGGCAGGGTGGCGAAGGTACAAGAAGACCTGGAGCTATGTGGAGGAGATCACTGGCTAAAGGTTAAACGGGTATAAAACAAGGGAACTACGTGAGGGAATTAGGTTATTGAATTATATTATAGTAACTCAGCAGAATTGGGAAGGGAGGGGGGTGGGTATTTTTTTTTTTTTTTCTCTAGGTTGTGGGTCATTAAAGATGGATTTTATCTATATGTATGTCAATATATGGATTTTTGTATTTTGAAAATATAAAGAATTAAAAAAAAAGAAAGAAAGAACAACTAATGCAATGTGCACGTCGTCATACCCCATTACCTGATCCTTATGCGGGTATCATCTTGTATTCTGATCTATCACAAGCGACAATCTTAGCCCGCAAAAACCTAAACTCAATTACCAAGATCCTTAGGAATCATAACATGATCTATAAATCCACAATTCCATTGTTTTTTTTCATATATGACCACAAGCTGTCATTCCAATAACTGTTACCGATACTTGTTCTCCATTTCCTTATGGTTTCTTCTTTTTTCTCCTCTTCTCAGTACTAGTTTATTATTACATTTTTCCTATTACAGAGTTGTCTATTTTGTCCTTACTGGATATAATTCATCTTATACCCCAGTTGTCCTCCACCCCACGCTCTGCATATTTTTGCTTTTAAGTAAGTATTTTGTTTGTGCATAAGCTTTTTTTTTGTATTATAGCTTTATCATTCTGCCACCGTATTTTGAATTTAGATCCAAATTTATTTTTTAATTTTTATAAATCTATATAGATCTTATACTTTTTCCTTTTGTTGCGCTTCCTAGCCTGGTCTTATTGTGCCATCTGTGGCCGCGCAGGGCTCATCTCCCCTTTGGTTGGTTGATCCCTTCTTGGAGGTTGTCCGCTCCGGGAGATTTGAAGCGATAGGTTCCCCCTCTTTTGAGGAGAGCATTGGCAAGTGGTGTAAATTCAATTTTGTATACAATGTTGCATAACTTTCTTTGATTTATTGTACTCATTTTGTCTTCATTTTGACTGTATATTTGTACAGTCAAAGGCACTTTTTGATCCCCTGATGAAGCTATTAGGCAAAACATGTCGGGCTAATATACAAATTTGGATTTCCTGTTTCAATTGAACACTCCCCATATGACCACTTTCATCATGAAATGCTGAATACCTTTGAAGAAAATGGCTCTGTTTGGTTTTTAACTGTAATCTTATTAACCACTTCCGGACCACCGCATGTGGATATACGTCCTTACTTTGAAGGGGGATATCGTTGTTATGGCAGCAGCTAGCTGCCATAACCCCGGTATCCTCTTGTTCGGCCGGCGGTCCGCTTTCTGATGAGAATGGTCTCTGCGGCAGATTCGCAGCAAGATCACTTTTATCGGTGGTGGGAGGGGCCCTCCACCACTTGCCGGAGCCGTCGGCAGCGGCTGAGGCGATCGTATCTTCACCCTTGCTGGGCATGGAGACGAGTGAGGGGAAGATGGCCTCAACCATCTCCATAACAATGCAGGGCCAGAGCAACGTCAAAACGTCACTTCCGCCCATAGCTCTTAAAGGGCCATTTTTTTATTGCATTTAAGTGTAAATATGAGATCTGAGGTCTTTTTGACCCCAGATCTCATATTAAAGAGGTCCTGTCATGCTTTTTTTCTATTACATTCCTTGTAATAGGTATAAAAGTGACACAATTAAAAAAAAACAGGGTAAAAAAAAAATAAAAGGTAAAATAAAGAAAAAATAAATATATTTTTTAATCCTGCCGAGCTCGCGTGCAGAAGCGAACGCATAGGTGAGTAGCGCCCGCATATGAAAACGATGTTCACACGATCGGTAGAGCGAGAGCAATAATTCTAGCCCTAGACCTCCTCTGTAACTTAAAACATGCAACCCTGTAGAACTTTTTAAACATCGAAACAAACATGGAGAAAAGTTTGTCGCCATTCCACGAACGGGCGCAAATTTGAAGCGTGACATGTTGGGTATCAATTTACTCAGCGTAACATGCCTGTTCGCATGTTCTGCTGAGGAGAGAGGGAGGAGCCTGGTAATGGCTCTGTGCATGGCGTGAGGATCCTGAGAACCCTCTCCCTGCAGCTGAGAGGAATGATCGGCCTGATGAGAAGGTGTAGGTAGCTTCCCTCCCCGCCCCCCCTGCTCATCACTCTTATCACTCTCTGAGCTGTCTTGCGGTGTAAGCCAGAGGAAGTTTGTACCTGCGTCTGCCTGCATCCCCCTCCCCACCCCTCCGTAGTCGGGCGGGCTAGAAGGCTCATCGAGGACGGGGGGTTAGGAGAACTGGAAAACCGCGGAGATCGGAGCGCTTCGGAAGCGACGGCAGCAGGGAAAACGGTGCGCTGCTGGGGGCTGTTTCAAGTCCCCAGCGGTGTTGCCGGCCGCGGAGAGCGGAGGAACCAGCTGAAGTGCACCGGGGAATTTCAGAGGAGAGAGCCAGGAGGTGGGTGAGTGGAGCAAGGAGCAGCGGCAGCGGACACTGAAGAGCTGAGAGCGGAGAACAGCTGCGACTTCAGCGGGTCAGACAGACCTGGGCAGATTGATAACATCAGAGACAGCACCTGAGCGTTCGCAGCATCAGAGAGCAGCAGCAAGCAGTAGTGAGCGTCCCTTTGTGTCCCAACTTCAACAACAACTAAAAGATAAGTACCGTATTTTTTTTTTTCCTCTTTTGGCTTTTTTCTATTGCAATTGTCTTGAAGTGAACAAGCAAAGGAAAAGTAATAGAACAAAAGAAAGGGAAAGGGAAAGAACACATTGAAATAAAATGGAATGAAAAGTGAAAGTAAATGAAAGTAAATGAAGGCGAAAGAGCTGAAAAAGTTGAATCAAGTGAGCTAAGAAAAACAATAAAAACAGGGGGGGGAACAGGGGAGAAGAGAAGGAGAAGGCGAAAGAGAGACAAGCCAACGGAAGAGTTGTCTCCCAGCCCCCACCTGTTTGCTGCTGCTGCTGCTGCTGCTGCAGTATCTCCCTTTCTTGTGATTTTTTTTTTTGTTTTTTTTTTTGTTTTTTTTTTGTTTTTTTTTTTGCAAATGGTACTAACTATAGGCTTGATAGTACAAACTATAGAATAAGAAGAAATTTCATAGTAACAAAAATGTGGAACATATAAGCTCATACTGGAACTATTCTGCTGAATATATAAATCATCTTGCTGAATACTTGAATTAGATTGCATTATATCGCTAAAACATTTGAATTATTTTGCTGAGCACCTGGGCCCTCATGCACACGGGCTGTTAGAAAAGCGCTGTGAAGACGCCGGTGTCTTTGCAGTGACTTTTTTTAACTTTTTTCAGCTTTTTGCAGCGTTTTTGCAATAGCGTTTTTGAGCGTTTTTTTTTTTTTTTTCTTCAATGGATCAAAAACGCTGGAGGACGTTGGAGAATGATGTTTTTGGGCATTTTTGAGCGTTTTTTAGCGTTGGAGCGTTTTTGTAGCTGAGAGGCGTCTCTCGGAACCCATTGGGCCTGGGTTTTTTTTGTTTTTTGTTTTTTTTTTTTTTGCAGCTTGGGAACGCCTATGCCACTTGCGGCTCGGAGACGCCTGGGTGGGCGTGGGGCCGTGGACTGACATAGACAGGCCTTTTTGAGCTGCAGAAGGGGCTTAGAAAAGCAGCTGTAGGGATGTCCGTGTGCATGGGGACTTAATACTATGGTTTAAACAATTGAACAGCACCAAGGAATGCTTAATGTACTTAAGGTAGTAACATAACTTCTGGGAAAAGGAGACTACTCATATCTCATTAATTATCTCTATTATTGGATTGTGGGGAGGATGGTGGGTATGAGAACGGAACAAAAGAAATATTGTAAAAATAAGTCAATTTAAGAAGGCTGGGAGATTTTTTCATCATTAAGAGACCCCAACCAAGGGGTATTCTGGAAGGCAGCTTCGAAGATCTTATAAATCCAGCCATAGAAACAAACATGAAGGGGAAAACAACAAGAAGTGCGGGAGCAATACCGAAATCACCTAGGACCAGTCTAGGCCCAAGTCCAGGCCCTATGAACAGGTATATACAGCAAGGAATCGGAGAAGGAGAGAAACAAGTGGGTTCAAAGGGCAGACAAATAGATACAAAAGAGAAGGACAACAAGGATAAAAAAGGCCAGTATAAAGTACAAACAGAAACCAGCCAACTCTCAGAACCCAGAATGGAGCCAGAAATGGGAGAGGAAGACAGAGGAAAGGAGGAAGGACAACAAGGGCCACAGTTGCCAACAAAACAGGATATGGAAAAAATGTTCGCGGCACTAGAGAATTCCCTAAAAGCAGAGTTATCAACACTCCATAAAGACATGGGATATATGTTAAACAGAGTGGAAGAAGTAGAGATCAAAGTAGACCTACATCAAAAAAACATAAAGGAACTGGAAGAGGAAATAAAGAAACTAAAACGGGAACAACAGGAACAATCATATAAAATAGAAGAGCAAGAAAATAGAGATAAAAAGAAAAACTTGAGAATACGCGGGTTACCGGAAACAGAACAAGCAGAAAACCTAATAGAAAAAATGAACAATCTCTTCAACCAAATCTTGGGAAAGGATGCAACCAACATAATAGGAATAGAAAGTGTCTTTCGAGTAAAAAAACCTCAAAGGTTCTCAAGGGAAACACCTAGAGATGTAATAGTACGCTTCAAAAAATGGGAAGAAAAAAAACAGATTTGGATAAACCTAAAGAGGAAAACACAAATAGAGTTTGCGGAAGGTAAATTACAAATATTTCAAGATTTGTCTCAAGAAACGTTGAAAAGACGACGGACATTAAAACCACTATTAGGAATCCTCAGGGAGCAAGAAATTCAATACAACTGGGGTTTTCCAGCATGTCTAATAGCAAGGAAAAACGGAATAAGTGCGAGGCTAAGATATGTGAAGGAGATTCCGGACTTTTGCAACAAACTAGAAATCCCCTCCCCAGAACTGGAAAAATATGCAAATAGACAGGAGCGAATAACGGCAGGAGATGACCTGCAATGGCAATTAAATTCAAGGAACAGACATCAAGATGTGGAATCTCGAGGAAATTAATAACTGAGAAAATACCACACATTAGTGCAAGGGGCCTTAGAGTGGAAAGGAGGGGGGGGGGGGGCTGGGGTTGATGGGATGGGAAAAAAGGAAAGTGAAAGGATTGGTAAAACACAACAAAAATGCAGGGAGAGGAAGACAGGGACTCACGGAGTGGACAGGGGGTCGCCCTATTAGTGCTTAGGCGAGGGGGGAATAGGGTGTCTCACAGAGCTCCGCCTCACAATAAATAGAGCAGAGGGGGCAGGGTGTGCCCCACAAAACAAAGTAAAATGCTCTCAGCTCTAGAGAATATGGGGGTAAAAAACCCATATCAGAAAAAAGGGAGGGGGAGGGTGGGAGGAGGGAAAAGGGAGGGAAGGAGGGAGGGGAGGGAAAGGTCTGATCCACATGAGTGGTTACATAGGCGCACCTATTTTGAGACAAGAGATGAGGAGAACCCATGCGTCCGCTGGGTGTCCCCTCCACCCGGCCTTCTAAGAGGACCGGGTGGGGGGGAGGGCCGGAGGACGGGCGGGGAAGAAAAGGCACAAGAATGGAAAACGTAAACAGCATAAAAATAATCTCCTATAATGTCCGAGGGCTAAATTCCCCAGGGAAGAGAAACATCATTCTCCGAGAACTAGAAAAAAGTAAAGCAGAAATAATTTTCCTACAGGAGACGCATATAACCCAAAACTCAAATACCAAAATTTATTCAAGAAACATACCAACATGGTATCAAGGAGACTCGCCAATAAGAAGGGCCAAAGGAGTAGCCATCGGTTTAGGGAAAAATGTACGTTTTCTAATAGATCAAAGGAAAATAGATCCGGAGGGTCGATATCTTTTTATTATAGGAACTATACAAGGGGTAAAATATACATTTGCTAATGTCTATTGTCCTAATAAGAACCCTAAAAAATATTTGATAGATATCATTAAAATACTAATGGAATTCAAACAAGGAAAATTAATACTAGCCGGAGACTTCAACTTCAGCATGGATAACAAAATGGACAGCACCTCAATAGTAAGGGACAAAGAGGTAAAACAACTAAAGAAATTAAAAAGAACGCTATATGAACAGCAACTAAGAGATCCTTGGAGAATTCAGCACCCCAGCACAAAGGACTACACATTCTACTCAACAGCACACAAAAGTTACTCCAGATTGGATTACATCATGGTCGAACATAGAAACTTGGAAGAAATAGAAGAAACAAAAATAGGTATAATAACCGCCTCAGATCACAGCCCAGTAACGTTGAGAATGAAAATAAAAGGAGAAGTCTTTGAAAGGGGTCAATGGAGAATCAACAAAACTTTATTAGAAGACAGCGAGACCGAAAAAAGTATCATAGAAGAAATTAAAAGATATTTTGAGGAAAACGATACACCAGAGGTATCGAAAGCAACTATATGGGAGGCGCATAAATCTGTTATTAGGGGCAAATTAATAGCCATAGGGGCAAGAAAAAAACAGGAAAGGAAAACAAACATGCAACAAATAATTAAAGAAATTTATGAATTGGAACGAAAACACAAAAATCAAGTAAACAACAAAATCTTCGGCCTATTATCTCAAAAGAGAGAGCAATTAAAAGACTGGATGGAACAAGAAGAAAGGAAGGAGTACAACAGAGTAGTACAAGAAAAATACAAATGGGGTAACAAACCAGGAAAATACCTAGCAAATTTGGTAAAAAAAAAAAGAAGTCTTTGAATTACATTGAGAAGATCAAAAATGAAAAAGGAGAAGTGGTAAATAAAACTACAGATATAGCGATAACATTTCAAAAATACTTCAGCTCCCTATATGCAATAAAAGGACAGGAAAGTTGGAAAGAAGCGAATACAAGAACAAAGAGGATACAAGAATATCTAAAAAAAGCAAATTTACCAAAAATAAAAATAGACCAACTAGAAGAATTGGAAAAAAATATTACGCAAGAAGAGGTAAAACTGGCATTAAAGGAAACTCCCGTAGGAAAAAGTCCAGGACCAGACGGGTTCACGGTCAAATACTATAAAAAATTTGAAGAACAGCTGACTCCAAAACTATTAGAATATATGAATTCCTTAGGGGAAGATGAAGAAATAAGAAGTGAATCGCTACTAGCTCATATTACAATACTACCAAAAGAAGGGAAAGACAAAGTTAACTGCTCAAGCTACAGGCCAATAGCCCTATTGAACGCTGATACGAAGCTGTACTCCAAGATCCTGGCCACTAGGATAAAAAAACTAATCCCACAGTGGATCAACCCGGACCAGACTGGTTTTGTCCCGGGGAGAGAGGGGCGGGACAACAGCCTAAAATCATTACTGATGTTGCACAAGAAGGTGCAGAATGAGACCCCAGTTCTATTCCTGTCATTGGATGCAGAAAAAGCATTCGACAGGGTAGACTGGGGTTTCATGATGGATACATTGCGGCACTTGGGTATCGGGACAAAAATGATGAAGTGGATAACAAATTTGTATAATGGCCCGACAGCAGTTGTAAAAGTAAACGGTAGACTCTCTCCAACAATTAAGATGCAGAACGGAACACGGCAAGGCTGTCCACTGTCTCCACTATTATACGTATTGGCTTTAGAACCATTATTAGCAACACTCCGCAATAACAAAGAGGTAGAAGGAGCGAGACTAGGAGGAAAAGAGCATAAGATCGCAGCTTACGCGGACGACATCTTGATGTACGTATCCAACCCAAGAGTGTCACTCCCAAACATATTGAAAGAAATAAAAAAATATGGAGAACTGTCAAACTTCAAAATTAATCCAATAAAAACGGAAATATTAAACATAGGACTAGAGAAAAAGGAAGTTCAGTTTTTACAAAAAGAATTCCCATTTACGTGGGTAAAAGAACTAAATTACCTTGGAATTAAAATAACTCCTAGAGTCGAAAAAATTTACCAGGCAAATTTTATCCCATTGATCAATGAGGTCAAAGAAGAAATGAAAAAGTTAAGAATACAGCCACTTTCATGGATTGGAAGAATAAATATGTTCAAGATGATGATACTACCCAAAATAAATTACAGATTACAGATGTTACCAGTAAAGATCCCGCAGAGCTTTTTTAAAATAATTAAAACAATTTTGTTAAAATACATATGGTTTAATAAAAAACCAAGAATCAAATACACGCTGATTACAAGGAAAAAGGAGCACGGAGGTCTGGCCGCTCCAGATATAAGTAGGTACTATAAAGCCATAGTTTTAACACGAATGTTAGAGTGGACAAATGAGAAAAATGAAAAAAAATGGGTGGAAATGGAAAACATAATAAGCGGAGTCACATTACATAAGAATATTTGGATTCCACGGAAATATAGAACATTGGACACTGACACACACGAAATAACAAAAAATGTATTTAAAATTTGGGACACCATTCACTTAAAGAATGAATGGAAATATAATTCACCACTATTAGCACTCACAGGATCGAATTTCTTCACCCCTGGGAAGGAAATATTTGGAATTCAAGGAATACGTAACCCACAATTGAAAGATATCACTAGAAATGGCAAAATAAGAACACGAGTAGAAATAGAGGAAAGGAATGGATGGAAGATGAATGAATGGAATTATAATCAACTAAGGCACTTAGTAAGCACAATACCACACCCACTGAGAGACGAAACGAAATTAACCGCACTGGAAAAGCTATGTAGCAATGAAATACCATTGAAAAAGGGAACATCAAAAATTTATAGTACACTGACAGATTTGGAAGCACAAGAAAGACCAGAATACATAAATCAATGGGAAAAAGAAATGAATATAAAAATAGATAACCAAAAAGTGGAAAAAATGATAGAAATGGGATATAATAAGGCCTGGGACATGAAGACTATTGAAATGAATTATAAACTAGTATCAAGATGGTATATGACCCCAGTAAGAATACACAGATTTCATCAAGACAAAACCTCTTTGTGTTGGAGAAAATGTGGCCAAATAGCAACGATCATACACATATGGTGGGAATGCCCAATAATAATGGAGTACTGGAAGGAAGTGTTAAATAACATAAAAGAAATAACTGAAGAAGAAATAGAACAAAACATCTGGACTTGCCTCTTCCATATCTATAATAAACCTAAGAAACAATATAGAAAATCAATAGTACCTAACCTCCTGAATGCGGCCAAGGCCTTAATTTCCAAGAATTGTCTAAAAAGTGGAAAACCAGACATTAGAAACTGGCTAAAGGAAATAGATTATCACTACAAAATGGAAGGAGGAGAGAAAAGGGATAATAGTAGATGGGAAAGTTGGAAAAAATACAAAGTCTCAGACATTTATTTAGATAAGATAAAAGAAAGAATAGGTGCAGAGCCAAGTGGATAAATAAATAACATAAAGGAACGGACCAAACACAGGGGAGGGGGAGGGGGGGTGGGGGGAAATAAGAGGGACTGAGTGAGAATAAGATAATAGTGGGTTCATATTTATAGGAGGCGTTTTGTCGTCGATTTTTAAAATTATTAAATAATATCCTAGAAGGGAAAAACAATAAAGATGTGACGGAAACAATCCACAATGATGTGAAAAATGAGAAGAGATAAAGTTTGACATATAAAGTTGAAATAATGTCTCTCAGAAAAATTTTCGCTGAAGTGGAAAAAAAGAAAAAAAAAAAACAATATAAAAAGAAATTGTGCTAACTTTACTGTTGTCTTATTTTTTAATTCAAAAAAGTGTTTTTTTTTCAAAAGAAGTGCGCCTGTAAGACCGCTGAGCAAATACGGTGTGACAGAAAGTATTGCAATGACCGCCATTTTATTCTCTAGGGTGTTAGAAAAAAAACATATAATGTTTGGGGGTTCTAAGTAATTTTCTAGCAAAAAAAACAGTTTTTAACTTGTAAACAACACATCTGAAACAGAGGCTCGGTCCTTAAGTGGTTAAACTTATACTTTTTTATATATTGGCTTCCATTATTATCTGTAAGTACCGTGACAATCCCCTCCTTCCTCCCTATTTAAAATACTTGACTATTTGGGATGAGGTGCCAACTTATTGGGTGTTTTTTCCATTAGTTGGACACTTATGCCCCGTACACACGGTCGGATTTTCTGACGGAAAATGTGTGATAGGACCTTGTTGTCGGAAATTCCGACCGTGTGTAGACTCCATCACACATTTTCCATCAGATTTTCTGACACACAAAGTTTGAGAGCTTGCTATAAAATTTTCCGACAACAAAATCCGTTGTCGGAAATTCCGATCGTGTGTACACAAATCCGACGCACAAAGTGCCACGCATGCTAAGAATAAATAAAGAGATGAAAGCTATTGGCTACTGCCCCGTTTATAGTCCCGACGTACGTGTTTTACGTCACCGCCTTCAGAATGATCGGATTTTCCGTCAACTTTGTGTGACCGTGTGTATGCAAGACAAGTTTGAGCCAACATCCGTCGGAAAAAATCCATGGATTTTGTTGTCGGAATGTCCAATCAATGTCTGACCGTGTGTACGGCGCATTACTGTATAAAATAAATCTATAAATGGGGATTACCCACAAAAAAACTTGTGGATCATAAAGGTACCTAAAACGCGATTAATAATCTGGAGCAAGGTTTGAAAATCCTACGCTCGTGGGGCATTCTCCCCAACAGGGAAGAGAACATAATGGATAAATCCACACCTGGAAAATTATCACAAGACTGGCAAAAAAGCCACAGATGAATCCTCTTTACACTGCAAGATAATACTATGCATTCTACAAAATTACATGCTGCAGTTTTATGGAATCAAAAATACCTCACATATCAATCGACGAGGGTCTTTGACGCTCAGGGATCCCGTTAATTGGTTTATCTTGTGTTTTTTCCTTTAACCCCTGGAAATTAATACAAGTTCAATATACACTGGAGTTGCCTTCCAACTCTATATTTTTTTCCATTCCTTTATGTCGGGGTAAATGACTAGGTTTTCTTTTTCTCCATGACACTTTGTGCAGGGACTGTTATATACATAGGAAACATGAGCCACTTTACAGGCATGCTATAGACACTCCCCAGGTACAAAATTTAAAGGAATATTTCACTTTTATTGTTTCACTTTAAGCATTACTAAAATCACTTCTCCCGAAAAAACGGACATTTTTCAAACTTTTTTTTGCATTGATACATGTCCCCTGGGGCAGGACCCAGGTCCCCAAACACTTTTTACACAGTGGTGTAGTGGTAGCACTCTCGCCTAGCAGTAAAAAGGTCACTGGTTCAAATCCCAACCATGACTCTACCTGCCTGGAGTTTGCATGTTCTCCCTGTGCCTGAGTGGGTTTCCTCCGGGTACTCTGGTTTCCTCCCACACTCCAAAGACATGCTGGTAGGTTAATTGGCTTCTGTTCAAAGTTGGCCCAAGTATATAAATGTGAGTTGGGAACCTTGGATTGTGGGCTCCTTGAGGGTAGGGACCGATGTGAGTGTGCAATGTATGTGTGGAGCGCTGCGTAAATTGACAGTGCTATATGGGTACCTTAAATAAAAATAATAATATAATAGATAAGCATCTTAATGAGATACAATGTACAGAGGGGAGAATTGCAGTCACACACCCACACTCACTCAGGTTGAACTAGATGGAACTGGATATGTCCCATAGACTTTAATGGTGTTCGCGTGTTCAAATTTTTTGCCTGTTCGCATGTTCTGCTGCGAACCGAACCTGGGGGGTGTTCGGCTCATCCCTACACCTCAATAACCTATTTAGAGATACAACTCTCTTACCCATCAACCAAAACATACAAGGCTAATTACCCCCACCTTTTAGACCTAGTCAACAAAGACCTACAAAATATACAAAAACACAACTTTCCTGGGTAGGAAAAATAGCAGCATTTAAAACGCAAACCCTCCCTACAATATTATACTATTTTAGATCATTACCAATCCCAATTCCGACTAAATTTTTTACACAATTAAATACAAAACTAAAAAAATTATATATGGAACAGAAAAAAACCCCATTGTGGCATTCTCCATTTTAAGGAATGAATCTACCTGACATCAAGATTTATCATTATGCAACCTTAATGGATCAGATGAAATTTTGGTTCTCTACCACAGAAGACAAACTATGGTTAAACATAGAAAAAGAAGCCACCAAAAGACATGACTTATACGCCCTGGCAATAGCTTACTCTATACTTCCAAAGATTAACCTACCTAATTTACTTAGTATCAGAGCTACACTAATAGCCTGGAAGGACATACTTTCCAAAACTAAAGTCATCAAAAATAAATCCATACTATTTATACCGACAGGAACATTTAATTATTGCAGAATACGCCTAAATGTTGATGAATGGATCAAGGAAGGATATCATCTTTATATAGATCTATCCTTGCAGTATAAAATGATAATTTTAAGCAAACTAGGAAGATAGACCCGTTTTTAAAAGAGTTCAATCCCAATAATCCTATAGAAATTCCCTCAATAATGTGGCAATTTCTTACTCAACATAATAACCAAAAAATAAAGGGAATTTCCTTTTTCTATGAACTACTAACTAATTATCCAAATAATATTAAAAACACACACGTGATTAAATGGGAGAAAGACTTAGCTCAAGAATTCTCTTGGGACCAATGGAAAAAAGCCATTCATATATCCAGTAAATCTTGTAATCGTGTATCGAACACTGGGATAATGCACACAAAATACTGAATAGATGGTATTTGACCCCATCCATATAAATGGTCAAAAATGTATCCCTCTACATCTGACATATGTTGGAGATGTAACGAACAGACAGGTAATCTTCTGCACATATTATGGAGCTGTAAAAACTAGCAAAGCTTCTGGAACTCAATAGCTTCATTTATAGCAGACCTTACAGGAAACCCTAAACAAGCTTACTCCGGCCACAGCCTTACTCGGCCTAAATTTGGACATATACCCTACAACATTTAGAACAATAGTAATCCATACACTAATAGCAGCAAGGCTCACTATAACCAGCCTCTGAAAATCCAGAGACGCACCCAAATTATTGACAGCTATAGTCAGACTAAATATTCAAGCTCAGTATGAACTTATGCTTGCTTATAAAAACTATTCCACTATCACATTAAAAAAAAAAAAAAAATGGAATACCTGGCCATCCCATCCTAGAGCATCCAACTACCTAAAAGAGTGTAACTTGTAACTTATCCTTAAGTTTAAAGTACAGTTAAGCCACCTTTTCAATCGGATTTGCAAGTTTTGTTTTTGTTTTCATTTTTTGAACCCAACTATCTGGTAAATTTGGTGGCCTGTCCATGCCTACAGTTTGAATCCATTAGGGGTAGACTGGTACAGGTTATCAAGTATTTTATACTTACGCAAAACCTTTTTAAATTAATGTAACCATGTTGGATACATATGAATAAAGTAAATGACTATTTGTATTGTTAATTAATAACTTTCAATAAAAATGTATTGTTAAAAAAAAAATCCCCCATTATGATGACACTTCCCATCCTTGCTGCTAATCCAAATTGTGATAGGAGGTCCATCTCCACCTCCTCCCTCAGATTAGGGAGCCTATAGCATACTCCCAGTATTATTTTTCTCTTAGCTTCATCCCTTTGGAGCACTACCCATAAGGATTCCACCTCCTCCCTAGCTCCCTTAGTAATGTCATCTCTCACATTCACTTGTACATTATTGTTGATTTATAGACATACCCCTCCCCCTTTTTTACCCTCTCAATCCCTGTGATAAAGGAGTAGATGGATATTAGAGACCTTGTGCTCCTCCACCTTCCGTTTGAGGATGCCCCACAGATGCTCAATAGGGTTTAGGTCTGGAGACATGCTTGGCCAGTCCATCACCTTTACCCTCAGCTTCTTTAGCAAGGTGGTCGTCTTGGAGGTATGTTTGGGGTCGTTATCATGTTGGAATACTGCCCTGCGGCCCAGTCTCCGAAGGGAGGGGATCATGCTCTGCTTCAGTATGTCACAGTACATGTTGGCATTCATGGTTCCCTCAATGAACTGTAGCTCCCCAGTGCCGGCAGCACTCATGCAGCCCCAGACCATGACACTCCCACCACTTGACTGTAGGCTAGACACACTTGTCTTTGTGCTCCTCACCTGGTTGCCGCCACACACACTTGACACCATCTGAACCAAATAAGTTTATTTTAGTCACATCAGACCACAGGACATGGTTCCAGTAATTCATGTCCTTAGCCTTCTTGTCTACAACAAACTGTTTGCGGGCTTTCTTGTGCATCATCTTTAGAAGAGGCTTCCTTCTGGGATGACAGTCATGCAGACCAATTTGATGCAGTGTGCAGCATATGGTCTGAGCACTGACAGGCTGACCCCCCACCCCTTCAACCTCTGTAGTAATGCTGGCAACATTCATACGTCTATTTCCCAAAGACAACCTCTGGAGATGATGCAGAGCACGTGCACTCAACTTCTTTGGTCGACCATGGCGAGGCCTGTTCTAAGTGGAACCTGTCCTGTTAAACCGCTGTATGGTCTTGGCCACTGTGCTGCAGCTCAGTTTCAGGGTCTTGGCAATCTTCTTATAGCCTAGACCATCTTTATGTAGAGCAACAATTCTTTTTTTCAGATGCTCAGAGAGTTCTTTGCCATGAGGTGCCATGTTGAACTTCCAGTGACCAGTATGAGAGAGTGAGAGCGATAACATCAAATTTAACACACCTGCTCCCCATTCACACCTGAGACCTTGTAACACTAACGAGTCACATGACACCGGGGAGGGAAAATGGCTAATTGGGCCCAATTTGGACATTTTCACTTAGGGGTGTACTCACTTTTATTGCCAGCGATTTAGACATTAATGGCTGTGTGTTGAGTTATTTTGAGGGGACAGCAAATTTACACTGTTATACAAGCTGTACACTCACTACTTTACATTGTAGCAAAGTGATAATTCTTCAGTGTTGTCACATGAAAATATATAATAAAATATTTACAAAAATGTGAGGGGTGTACTCACTTTTGTGAGATACTGTATGTATGGACATTTATTATATTTATTTTGAATTGTGCTAACCACCAGAAAGATGTCACTTATGTTGTCATATAATTTTTGCAACGTTTGCGTATGTATGTACAGTATGTATTATCCTTCATAATACTTTAATATTTGTCTGCGTTTGGTTTGCATTTTTCATTGCATTTTATGGTCGGTTTCAATATTTTGCAGAGGGTGACACCATTATTGTTATATTGCACTTTTTGTGCACACTGCTGTTTTTTTAGGGGTTTTGCTATACATTCAGGCTGTATATCTCTATAGTATTCATAGAGGTTGACAACATTATTGCACGTATCACATACACTGGTTTGCAGCGTATTGATCCCCAGGGGGGTATTTATGATTTTTAAAATATATTTTTGGTCTCACTGGGCAGTTTTTGTGTTGTGCTTTTTACACATTCACACAGATAATATTTTTTAAGGGTTTTTTTTTTGCACACCTTATGTAATAATTTTGAATAGGGTGTTTTCACTAATACTTTATGGTCACCTTATTGGTTTGGCGTAGCCCCATATTGCCTTTATTTTTGTCAATTACCGTATTTATCAGCATATAACACGCACCCCAAGTTTAGGGGGGAATTATAAGGAAAAAAATGTTTTAAGGATGAAAAATTTCCATCTAAATGCCCATCAATGCAGCCTTGCACAGCGTCCATCTGCATGCTTGTCCAGTGTCATTTGCAGCCTTGCAGTCATTTGCAGCCTTGCAGTCAGCAGCCTTAGTGTCATTTGCAGCCTTGCAGCTTTGTCAGTGCTGATCTGTAGCTTTCTGTGTCCATTTGCAGCCTTGCTCAGGCTGCAGTTAAACTGCAGTGACTTTTCATTGTCACTGCAGTTTGAAAATGGCTCCCCTGCGATCCCCTGCGATCTTGAGCTTCAAAATCGCCGACCGCGATTTGAAAATGGCGCCGCTGGCACCGAAATACACAGAGCCGGTCCTCGGCTCTTCTCGGCGGCTCTCGTTCACTTTCGGCTCCACTCGTAGTCCCGCCCGGGATGGGCGTGGCTGTGAGCGGAGCTACCCGAACCTAGCCGAGTACACTCGGCTAGGATCGGGCGGCGCTCGAGTGAAGCCAAAAGTGGCCGAGAAGAGCCGAGGACTGGCTCTGTGTATTTCGGCGCCGGCGGTGCCATTTTCAAATCGCGGTCGGCGATTTTGAAGCTCAGGATCGCAGGGGATCAGCGTATAACACGCACCCGCGATTTTCCCCTGATTTTAAGAGGAAAAAAGTGCGTGTTATACGCCGATAAATACGGTAATTTGATGTGGGGACATATGTGTTACAACCAAAAACGTAAATTTATTTTATTGGGATTTTATGTGATAGACCAACACAAAGTGGCACATAATTGTGAAGTAGAAGGAAAATGATAAATGGTTTTTAAAATACTTTGTCAGTATCTTGTAGAATCACCTTTCACTGCAATTTCAGCTGCAAGTCTTTTTGGGGATGTCTCTACCAGCTTTGCACATCTAGAGAGTGACATTTTTGCCCATTCTTCTTTGCAAAATAGCTCACGCTCTGTCAGATTGGATGGAGAACATCTGTGAACAGCAATTTTCAAGTCTTACCACAGATTCTCAATTGGATTCAGGTCTGGACTTTGACTGGGCCATTCTAACACATGAATATGCTTTGATCTAAACCATTCCATTGTAGCTATGGCTGTATGTTTAGGGTCGTTGTCCTGCTGGAAGGTGAACCTCCGCCCCAGTCTCAAGTCTTTTGCAGACTCTAATGGGGCGTACACACGGTCGGACTTTTCAGCTACAAAAGTCCGACAGCCTGTCCGACAGACTTTCGACGGACTTTCGACGGACTTGCGGCGGACTTTCTAACGAACAGACTTGCCTACACACGATCACACAAAAGTCCGTCGAATTCTTACGTGATGACGTACACCGGACTAAAATAAGGAAGTTGATAGCCAGTAGCCAATAGCTGCCCTAGCGTGGGTTTTTGTCCGTCAGACTAGCATACAGACGAGCGGATTTTTCGACCGGACTCGAGTCCGTCGGAAAGATTTGAAGCATGTTTCAAATCTAAAGTCCGTCGGATTTGAGGCTGAAAAAGTCCGTTGAAAGTCCGGAGAAGCCCACACACGATCGGATTACCAGCCAGCTTTAGTCCGTCAGCGTCTGTTGGACTTTTGTAGACGAAAAGTCCGACCGTGTGTACGCGGCATAACAGGTTTTCTTCTAAGATTGCCCTGTATTTGGCTCCATCCATCTTCCCATCAACTCTGACCAACTTCTCTGTCCCTGCTGTGTGGTGTTTGAGGGTGATGTGTAGTGTTAGTTTTACGCCACACATAGCGTTTTCCTTTTAAGCCAAAAAGTTCAATTTTGGTCTCATCTGACCGGAGCACCTTCTTCCATATGTTTGCTGTGTCCCCCACATGGCTTCTCACAAACTGCAAATGTGACTTCTTATGGTTTTCTTTCAACAATGTCTTTCTTCTTGCCACTCTTCTATAAAGACCAGATTTGTGGAGCACATGACTAATAGTTGTCCTGTGGACAGATTCTCCCACCTGAGCTGTGGATCTCTGCAGCTCCTCCAGAGTTACCATGGGCCTCTTGGCTGCTTCTCTGATTAATGCTCTCCTTGCCTGGCCTGTCAGTTTAGGTGGACGGCCATGTCTTGGTAGGTTTGCAGTTGTGCCATAATCTTTCCATTTGCTGATGATGGATTGAACAGTGCCCTGTGAGATGTTCAAAGCTTGGGATATTTTTTTATAACCTAACCCTGCTTTAAACTTCTCCAAAATTTTATCCCTGACCTGTCTGGTGTGTTCCTTGGCCTTCATGGTGCTGTTTGTTCACTAAGGTTCTCTAACAAACCTCTGAGGGCTTCACAGAACAGCTGTATTTATACTGAGTTTAAATTACACATAGGTGGGCTCTATTTACTATTTAGGTGACTTCTGAAGGCAATTGGTTCCACTAGATTTTAGTTAGGGGTATCAGAGTAAAGGGGGCTGAATACAAATGCACCCCACACATTTCAAATATTTATTTGTAAAAAAAATTGAAAACCATTTATCATTTTCCTTCTACTTCACAATTATGTGCCACTTTGTGTTGGTCTATCACATAAAATCCCAATAAAATACATTTATGTTTTTGGTTGTAACATGACAAAATGTGGAAAATTTCAAGGGGTATGAATCCTTTTTTAAGGCACTGTACATTGTTTACATAGTTTGTAGATGCTATAACTTTTGTGCAAACCAATTAATATAGACTTATTGGGATTTTATTTTTTTTTGCCAAAACTATGTAGCAGAATACATATTTACCTAAATTTATGAATACATTTTTATTTTTGAATTTTTTTTATTGGATGTGTTTCATGGCAAAAAGTGAAAAATATATATTTTTTTTTTTGCAAAATTGTCAGTCTTTTTTTGTTTATAGCGCAAAAAATAAAAAACCCATTTGTGATTAAATACCACCAAACGAAAGTTTTATTTGTGGGAGAAAAAGTAAATACATCTCATTAATGGACAGTGATGTATGACTGCGCAATTGTCAGTTAAGGTAATGCAGTGCCGTAAAGCAAAAAATGGTCAAGTCTGCTCTTGCCCCTAGACATTGCTGCACCATATAATGCAGACGCTGCTTGAACCTTCCAGCCCTTGGCGCTGAGACCCCTTTAACATTGGATTGTTTTGCAGGCGCTATAGCGTTAAAAATAGCACCTGCAAACTGAGGGCTTCCACACTGGAGCGGTGCGCTGGCAGCAGCTTCTTTGGAGCGGTGAAGGAGCGGTGAACTCACCGCTCCTCCACCGCTCCTCCACCGCTGCTCCCCATTGAAATCAATGGGGCTGCGCTGCGATACCGCTGGCAAAACGCTGCTCTGGCAGCGTTTTGCGGGCGGATTTAACCCCTTTTCGGCTTCTTACGGGGGGGGGGGGTTAAAACCTCTGCCACTAAAACGATGGTAAGGCAGTGCTAAAAATAGCGCCACTTTCCCGCTGACACCGGTGGTGGCACAGTGTGAAAGGGGTATAAGAACTGGAAAATTGTTTAAAGGCATCGGTCAGCCGGCCACCTTCTCCACCGCTCTTCCTCTGAGCTCATGAAGGGCGGGGATGGTAAATCGTCTGCAGGTCAAGTGGTTAATCAGTTTCGTTTTTAGGATTACATATGCTTTAAACAATTTAATGATTCCGTTTTTTTGTTTATTTAAACTTATATATAGAGGTTTTCTGTAGCACAATGAGACACCAGAGACAATTGGGTTGCAGAGTAAAGTATTGTTTTATTGAAGCTCATAGCTCAAGACAGTGTCCAGGTACAATATCTTGGCGGTTACAAGAAGGTGCATTTCTCTAGCGGTTGCAAACATATAGCAAAAATTTTTCTGCATGAAAGATCAATTCATCAAAGGCCTAAAAGTCTACCAGCAGTCAAATAAAAGTTTATAACCTAACATTAGAAAGCATTAATAGGCACCTCTAGGTTCTTCACCTGGATTGGTGTGCTTTGGGCTTAGGGGCTCCTCCTGGAGTATCAAGGTGGAAGTTGGTACTACATGCATGCACACCGTGGAGCCGTATATCACTTTCCTAAATCAGTTGACAAAGTTTCACACACTGCAGGTTTGCTTTAGGGCAGATTAATAAAGAGTAATAAATGTCCACCATACTGCTTCTGCCACCCCATCAAAGGTTTCTTCACAGTAATGCCCCGTACACATGGTCGGACATTGATCGGACATTCCGACAGCAAAATCCTAGGATTTTTTCCGACAGATGTTGGCTCAAACTTGTCTTGCATACACACGGTCACACAAAGTTGTCGGAAAATCCGATCGTTCTGAACGCGGTGACGTAAAACACGTACGCCGGGACTATAAACGGGGCAGTGGCCAATAGCTTTCATCTCTTTATTTATTCTGAGCATGCGTGGCACTTTGTCCGTCGGATTTGTGTACACACGATCGGATTTTCCGACAACGGATTTTGTTGTCGGAAAATTTTATATCCTGCTCTCAAACTTTGTGTGTCGGAAAATCCGATGGAAAATGTGTGATGGAGCCTACACATGGTCGGAATTTCCGACAACAAGGTCCTATCACACATTTTCCGTCGGAAAATCCGACCGTGTGTACGGGGCATTAGAGCTGTGAAAATATGGAATAGAATCCCTCCAGAGTTGGTTCTTGCCAGCTCAGTAGATTGATTTAAGAAAGGCCTGGATTTTTTCCCTAAATGTACATAATATAACTGGTTACTGACATTTATAGGTAAAGTTGATCACCGGAATATCCGATTGCCTCTCGGGAGATCAGGAAGGAATTTTTTTCCCCTGCTGAAGCAAATTGGATCATGCTTTGCTGGGGTTTTTTGCCTTCCTCTGGAAATTGCCTAGTGCACTTGGGACTAGAAACCAACTTGTGGGCTACCCTCACTAACGTTAGGCTAAATAGAGGACTTGGACTGCTTCTTTAAAGTAATGGTAGCACCAGCCCTACTACCAATGTCTCCAACATGATGGTTATTGCTCAGCAATGCAAGTGTAACCCACAGGAGAGAGAAAGCAAGAAGGAGAGAAGAGGTGGTGACCTCCAGTATGTTGGGCAGGATCAATGTAAAGCAAATAACTGAATTACTACACAGCTTTGTTAACTCTGCAATCCATCAAACTTTCCCCTTTATGGAGAGGGGAGTAGGGTGCAAGTGTAGTGTTTAGATAAAACCTGACTTCCTGGCAATCCGCCAAAGTTAAGCATGCATGCATACTCAGTGAGACAGCCTTGAATTGCATAGTCCATGGCCATTTCCCCTGCAAGAAAAAAAAAAAAAACTTAAAAGAAGAAATGTTAAAGGTGAACACATGATTTTAAAAATTCTGTAATTCAGTCTACTGCTAAGGATGTTGTGTAGTAATGAGCTGAGCTGCCCTGGGTTCGGTTCTATCAGGGTTTGGTAAACTTCAAAGAAACCCAACCCCATTGATATCAATGGGAGCCCAATCTGTCAAATTAAAAATGGCCATTTTCTGGGCTAATAAGCAAGAGGGTGTCAACAAAATAGCCTGGAGGTGATGGGGAGCACTGCCTTGGGGAACGTCTACCAAAGCAAAAAAAAGTTTTAAAAAAATATATTGGACAAGAAGCAGTAGACATGTGCACACTGAAATATTTCGTTTCAGAATGTCGTTTTTGTCCGAAAAATAAATTTATTTAGTTACTCCCGAAATTCGTTTTTATTTATTTTGTTTCGTTAAAAAATGCATTCGGCCGAAAATCCGAAATAATTAAGGTCGAATCTGTCATTGAAGGCTTATGGTGTCTGTCGAATGTTCTAAGAAGATTCGACGGAGCAGCTAAACTGTACGACGCCGCAATCGTACATTTCCGGTCGAATGTTCCGCCTACAAGCTATAGTAGAATTCTAATGTTGTATGACACTAGTAATAATTATATTTATTAATTATTATTACTAGTCAACCAACATTAGAATTATTCTATAGTCTATGGACGGAGAATTTGACCATAAATGTCCGCTCGCGGCGACTGCTTCGTCGAATCTTCATGTCGAATCTTCATGTCGAATCTTTTCTCTCTATGTCGAATAATCTTGGACTAATAGAGCTAAGGTTAGGCACATTCAACCACAGGTTCGATGGATACAGATCGCAATTGTCAGCGTTATGTCGAACCTCCTGTCTATATCGAACTGTTGTCGCAAAGAAAACAAAAATAAAGCATTTGTTTATGTCGGATCTTTTGGTTTTCAGATTTTGCATGTTTGTTATTGTTTGTTAAAATGATAACGAAAATTTGCCGTTTTACCGCCAGCGCCCGCACCGCCTCAGTGTGAAAGGGCTCTAAGATAATAAACCTTCTGCAAGAAGCTTCCTCCCCCCCTTCCAGCTCTCCCTAGATACTTACCTTAGTCTGATCTTGATCCAGTGGTGTACATGAGAGGCTCTCTCAGCTCTCCCCCTACTCACAGGCTCTGAGAAAGCAGGGGGAGCCATTGGCTCCTGCTGATGTCAATCACAACCAGTGGGGGGGGGGGGTCAGGGCTCAGGGCTCAGAAGTGAGCATTTTGATAGCATAAAACAAACACTCCTGCGCACAAGTGTATAACCAGACAGTATATAAATTGTGATGATAAATGCCACAGGCCTTGCTGCCCTCAAGGATAGGGATATCCTAATAGTCAAAAGAAAAAAGAAAAACAAGGGCGCACCAGCCTTGTGCATTATCCTTTGGATGTATTTTATTAAAAGTAGATAAAAAGAAAACTACTCACAAACATCTGTAGGAATCTTGCAATGTAATTCAGAGACTATTTACACTGCAAGATTCCTACAGATGTTTGTGAGTAGTTTTCCTTTCATCTACTTTTAATAAAATACATCCAAAGGATAATGCACAAGGCTAGTGCGCCCTTGTTTTTCTTTTCTCAGAAGTGAGCATGCATGAGTGCCCCCATAGGAAGCAGCTTGCTATGGGGGCACTCATCGTGGGGTGGGAGCCAGGAACGCCGGTGGGGGACCCAAGAAGAGGAGGAGATACTCTGTGCAAAACTATTACACAGAACAGATAAATATGACATTTGTTATTATTTTTATTTTTTTATTTGTTGTATCGGATTGAGGTCAGGTGCACAAAGCAAGGCCCATAAGGACATGGATGAGAGAGTTTGGGGTGGGGGAACTTGACTGGCCTGCACAGAGTCCTGACCTTAACCTGACAGAACACCTTTGGGATGAATAATGCCCCGTACACACGGTCGGACATTGATCGGACATTCCGACAACAAAATCCTAGGATTTTTTCCGACAGATGTTGGCTCAAACTTGTTTTGCATACACACGGTCACACAAAGTTGTCGGAAAATCCGATCGTTCTGAACGCGGTGACGTAAAACACGTACGTCGGGACTATAAACGGGGCAGTGGCCAATAGCTTTCATCTCTTTATTTATTCTGAGCATGCGTGGCACTTTGTCCGTCGGATTTGTGTACACACGATCGGAATTTCCGACAACGGATTTTGTTGTCGGAAAATTTTATATCCTGCTCTCAAACTTTGTGTGTCGGAAAATCTGATGGAAAATGTGTGATGGAGCCCACACACGGTCGGAATTTCCGACAACAAGGTCCTATCACACATTTTCCGTCGGAAAATCCGACCGTGTGCGGGGCATAAGAGTGGAGACTGCGAGCCTGGCCTTCTTGTCCAACATCAGCGCCTGACCTCACAAATATGCTTCTGGTCAAACATTCCCATAGACACACTCCTAAACCTTGTGGACAGCCTTCCCAGAAGAGTTGAAGCTGTTATAGCTGCAAAGGGTGGGCCAACTCAATATTGAACCCTACGGACTAAGACTGGGATGCCATTAAAGTTTATGTGCATGTAAAGGCAGGCGTCCCAATACTTTTGACAATATAGTGTATGTGCAGTATGTGGGCTTAAGAGCTCTCCCTCTTTTCCACCACAGATATGTGTTATGTGGGTGGAAAGCGTTTAAATTAATATTTTTTTTGTGCCTTCTAACACTTGAGTAGGTGTGTGTGCGGACATGTGCATTAGCAGGCTTGCTTGGATTAAAGGGTGTCAACATTACCTGGGCGAGCTGCAAGGCCACTGTAGTTTATGCACTGTAGCTGATCGCCAACACATTCTTGTTTGGTTGGTGTGCACGTGTCGGAGTTCTGCTTAAAGCAGACTGGGCATTTAAAACCGTTCGGTATTGTGTTTCCAGCCGGCACTTGACATTTCAGAAAAAGTAATTATAAGAAAGAAGGAAAACATAGTCAGCGACCAGCACCAGTAAGAAACCTCCATACCATTTCCCTAATATGACCCTAACAGAATCTGTAGTTGCGTTACAAGGAGAATCAGTTTTTCTGATGCGCCTAAAGACACATTGGGGTTGATTTATTAAACCTACCAAAGTGGATTTTCCCATATCTTTGTGAATAAGGTAAAACAGAGTGAAAATTCACTTTGCAAAGAATATCCAATTATGTGCAAGAAAAAAAAAAAAACAAGATTTTTTTGCTTGCATTTAGTTGGATGGTTAGTCAACACAACTTCAACTGCCAGCAAAATGTTGAGGCTGCAGGAATGTCAACTCTAGCTGTAGAGTTTGAGAGGCTGCACACCTTTCTTGGAGGGGATGATAAGGGACTATATACAAGATTTTAGTAATCGTTAGCAGTAATCAGCATGGATTCATGAAGAATCGTTTTTGCCAAACCAATCTATTAACCTTCTATGAGGAGGTGAGTTGCCATCTAGATAAAGGAAGGCCCGTAGACGTGGTGTATCTGGATTTTGTAAAAGCATTTGACACAGTTCCCCATAAACATTTACTGTACAAAATAAGGTCCGTTGGCATGGACCATAGGGTGAGTACATGGATTGAAAACTGGCTACAAGGGTGAGTTCAGTGGGTGGTGATAAATGGGGAATACTCAGAATGGTCAGGGGTAGGTAGTGGGGTCCCCCAGGGTTCTATGCTTATGAATTTGTTCATAAACGATCTGGAGGATGGGGTAAACGGTTCAATCTCTGTATTTGCAGACAATACTAAGCTAAGCAGGGCAATATCTTCTCCGCAGGATGTGGAAACCTTGCAAGAAGATCTGAACAAATTAATGGGGGAGGCGACTACATGGCAAATGAGGTTTAATGTGGAAAAATTTTAAATAATGCATTTGGGTGGCAAAAATATGAATCCAATCTATACACTGGGGGGAGAACCTCTGGGGGAATCTAGGATGGAAAAGGACCTGGAGGTCCTAGTGGATGATAGGCTCAGCAATGGCATGAAATGACAAGCTGTTGCTAACAAAGCAAACAGAATATTGGCATGCATTAAAAGGGGATTAACTCCAGGGATAAAACGGTAATTCTCCCACTCTACAAGACTCTGGTCCGGCCGCACCTGGAGTATGCTGTCCAGTTCTGGGCTCCAGTCCTCAGGTAGGATGTACTGGAAATAGAGAGAGCCCAGAGAAGGGCAACAAAACTAATAAAGGGTCTGGGGGACATTAGTTATGAGGAAAGGTTGCGAGTACTGAACTTATTCTCTCTGGAGAAGAGACGCTTGAGAGGGGATATGATTTCAACGTACAAATACCGTACTGGTGACCCCACAATGAGGATAAAACGTTTCCGCGTAAGGGAATTTAATAGGACACGCAGCCATTCACTAAAATTAGAAGAAAAGCGGTTTAACCTTAAACTGCGTAGAGGATTCTTTACTGTCATTACTGTCTTTACTGTCAGAGCGGCAAGGATGTGGAATTCCCTTCCACAAGCAGTGGCTCAGTGGGGAGCATCGATAATTTAAAAAAACTTTTATATAAGCACCTGAACGACCACAACATACAGGGATATACAATGTAGTATTGATATAAAATCACACACATAGGTTGGACTAGATGGACTTTTTTTTTCAACCTCGACAACTATGTAACTATGTAACACCGCCCCTCAAACTCGCCCACTGAGATCAATGGGGCCGCATCGCAACCACCAGCCAAAAACTTGGCGCACAATTATGGCACAGTCCTGCAATGTAAAATTGCCATGCAAATGAGGTGGAACAAATGTCAATGTAAAAAAGAGAGACAAATAATACCACAGTAGCGTACTAAATTAATCTACAAATCTCCTAAATATTAACATTGTGAAATGATCTACATAAAACACTCATACATAATGAAAAGTGTCCATATTATTATTATACAGTATTTATATAGCGCCAACAGTTTACGTAGCGCTTTACATATGGCATATCCAAAAAATATAGATGCTCCAACATATGCAAATCAATATGGTAATAAAGTCCAACTTAAAGTGATGAAAAGAAAGTGAAACAAAATCTCATTGATCCACCAAAATCCTTCACCAAAGTGATAGGTGCCAATTCCACTCTCTTAAGGATAAAACTCACCAGATGCTGTTGCCATTCACTCTCGTGTCTGGCAAATATTGCCTTATTAGATGTTATTGAAAAGCCGCTTATACACGCCAATCTCCATCCAGATTAATAAAGACACTCTCAATATGTGGGGATAGAAATTGAGACAGAGCCTCCAATAGTGTAAAAACACCTTAAGGTAATCAGTTTTTTTTAAAAGCAATGCACTTACATCATAAAAGATTCAAAATCGCTTTGTTAAAATTCCAAACATGCCAGGTGACTCAGTGTTGTGATCTCCTCATAGCTTCCTTCATACACATGGAGTCACCGTCTCAGCGTTGCCGTGTAGCCGCGTCCCAACACGTTTCGTCACTTCGGACTTTGTCACAGGGGTTTTTTACATTAACATTTGTTTCACCTCATTTGCATGTTTATTGAATATTAAGTGGCAGCACAAACAGGGATTTTTCATTAGCGCAGTGTGCACATATATATACATATAATGTAAAATTGCCATTTGGCAATTAACAAAAAAATAGTTAAAAAAAAAAAAAAAAACGATGTCAGGAGGGGGCAGTATCACCTCCTGAACACCCTGCTGCTGCTGCTAGACCACCCTCTGGAAAGCGATCCACCACTGACCTCTTTTCAGAGGGTGGTAAGCATTACCTTCTGTCTGAAAGTATCCAAAGTAAATTTTCTCTTTGAAGGGGGTAAGGGTAGAAGAACCAGGGAAAGCAAAAATATAAGCAGATTAAACTTCTGCTTGAGCCTAGGTGCACACTGATGCGGGTTTAAAATTGTGCGATTTCAAACCTGCATGTGAGTCCGACTTCGGGAGTGATTTCAGAGACATCTGTGAGGGGTTCCTGCACAGCTGTCTATTGAAATCGCCCCCAAAGCGGCCCGATGTGAACGTGGGCTTAAAGTGACATGAAACCCTCAGTTTTTTAACCAAGTCCCTTCTAGAGCATTTTTTATTTTTAAATCTCCATTTTTTGGCTATAAAATCGGTTGGTGAAATTCGTCATGTCAGGATATTTGATCGAAAGCCTATTTTCAGAAAAAAAATACAATTAAATACATTTTAAAACAGATAAGCAACATATAACAATCCTTTTTCTTTTTTTTTTGTAAAATCTAAAAGAAGGGGTTGCACTTGTGTGCTTTATTATATATATGATTGTATTTGGAGATTATTGAATATATTTTATGAATTTTAGTGCAAACAAACACAATATAATACTCACATTTTTGAGTAAACAGATACCAAACATGTCGAATCTTAAAATTGTTTGCATCCCTGGTATCAAGAAAAATGACGGTACACAAAAAGCTCCATAGGGCGAAACGCGTCAGTGCGTGACTTGGACGGAGCCAGGCTGAATCTGCTTTCATTTATATTACATATTATGTGATTACAGTACATTTATGGACTTTGAATTTCATCACCAATAACAATTTGTGTGTTTTATTATACATGATTGTATTTAGAAATTATTACTATTCACTATATTCAGGGTTGCGTTGAACCATTCTATATTATGGCAACAGAGATGTAGTGAATATTGCAGCCTGAGCTCTATTTTTTTACCTATGCCTGGGGGGACCACTTAATAACCACTTCCTGACTGCGCTATAGCTGAATGACGGCTACAGCATGGCCGGCTAGTTCTGGGAGGCCGTCATATGACTGCTGATCACAGATTGAGGTAAAGAGCCAATCTTTTCCCACGTGATCAGCTGTGTCCAATCATGGCTGATCACAGATGTAAATAGAATCCGGTTATCGGCACTCCTTTCCTCACAATGACAGCATTAGGAGAACAGAAATCTGTTTATCAGTATACACTGATTATCATTGTCCTGATTATCATTGTCCTGATTATCAGTGCAGTCCCAACAGTGCCCACCAGTGCTGGCAATTTGTGCCCACCAGTGCTGCCAATCAGTGCCCATTAATGCCTCCTCATCAGTGTCATCTAGCAGTGCCACCTATCAGTGCCCACCAGTGCTGACTATCAGTGCAGCCTCATCAGTGCCTCCTCATCAGTGCCCACCAGTGCCACCTCATCAGTGCCCATCAGTGCAGCCTATCAGTGCCCAACAATGTCCATTTGTGCAGCCTATCAGTGCCCATTCGTGCAGCCTACCAGTGCCCATCAGTGCAGCCTCATCAGTGCCCATTAGTGCAGCCTCATCAGCGCACATCAGTGCAGCCTTTTAGTGCCCATCAGTGTCCATCAGTGAAGCCTATCAGTGCAGCTTCATTAGTGCCCATCAGTGCAGCCTATCAGTGCCTACTCATCAGTGTCCACCAGTGCCACCTCATCAGTGCCCATCAGTGCAGCCTATCAGTGCCCAACAATGCCCATTTGTGCAGCCTATCAGTGCCCATTCGTGCAGCCTACCAGTGCCCATCAGTGCAGCCTCATCAGTGCACATCAGTGCAGCCTCTTAGTGTTCATCAATGTCCATCAGTGAAGCCTATCAGTGTAGCTTCATTAGTGCCCATCAGTGCAGCCTATCAGTGCAGCTTCATCAGTGCCCATCAGTGCAGCCTATCAGTGCCTACTCATCAGTGACCACCAGTGCCACCTCATCGGTGCCCATCAGTGCAGCCTATCAGTGCTAATAAGTGCCCATCAGTGCCCACAAGTGTAGCCTTATCAGCGCACATCAGAGAAGGAGAAAAATTATATTTATGCAAAATAAAAAAAAAAAAAATGAAACTTTTTTTTACCCAGATTGATTGGTCTTTATTCATTTATTTAGCAAGAAATAAAAACCCCAGTAGTGATTAACTACCACCAGAAGAAAGCCCTATTTGTTTGAAAAAAATGATAAAAACGTTGTTTGGGTACAATGTAGCACGACCGCGCAATTGTCATTCAAAGTGTGACAGCGCTGAAAGCTGAAAATTGGCCTGGGCAGGAAGGGGGTAAAAGTGCCCAGTAGGCAAATGGTTAAAAAAAAAAACCCAAAAAGTAAACGCCCAGAGTACTCAAACTTGGAGATAACGAGGTAGCACTCTAAGAGACCTTTCACAATGAACCACCCCAGGCGTCGGCGGTAAAGCGGCGCTATTTTTAGCGCCGCTTTATTGTCGTTTTAGCATCGCTTTTCGCCAGCTGGCGGGGCGGTTTTAACCCCTGCTAGCGTCCGAAAAAGGGTTAAATCCGCCCGCAAAATGCCACTGCATCGGCGCTTTCCCAGTGGTATGGCGGCACTGCCCCATTGTTTTAAATGGGCAGGAGTGGTGAAGGAGAGGTGGAGGAGCGGCGGAGGAGCGGTGGAGGAGCGGTGGAGGAGCGGTGGAAGAGCAGTGGAGGAGTGGTGGAAGAGCGGTGGAGGAGCAGTGGAAGAGCGGTGGAAGAGCGGTGGAGGAGTGGTGGAGGAGCAGTGGAGGAGCAGTGGAAGAGCGGTGGAGGAGCGGTGGAGGAGAGGTGGAGGAGCGGTGGAGGAGTGGTGGAGGAGAGGTGGAGGAGCGGTGGAGGAGCGGTGGAGGAGCGGTGGAGGAGCGGTGGAAGAGCAGTGGAGGAGTGGTGGAAGAGCGGTGGAGGAGCAGTGGAAGAGCGGTGGAGGAGCGGTGGAGGAGAGGTGGAGGAGCGGTGGAGGAGCGGTGGAAGAGCGGTGGAGGAGCGGTGGAAGAGCGGTGGAAGAGCGGTGGAGGAGCGGTGGAAGAGCGGTGGAGGAGCGGTGGAGGAGCGGTGGAGGAGCGGTGGAAGAGCGGTGGAAGAGCGGTGGAGGAGCGGTGGAAGAGCGGTGGAGGAGCGGTGGAAGAGCGGTGGAGGAGCGGTGGAAGAGCGGTGGAGTAGCGGTGGAGGAGCGGTGGAGGAGCGGTGGAAGAGCGGTGGAGGAGCGGTGGAGGAGCGGTGGAAGAGTGGTGGAGGAGCGGTGGAAGAGTGGTGGAGGAGCGGTGGAGGAGCGGTGGAAGAGCGGTGGAGGAGCGGTGGACGAGCGGTGGAAGAGCGGTGGAAGAGCGGTGGAGGAGCGGTGGAAGAGCGGTGGAGGAGCGGTGGAAGAGTGGTGGAGGAGCGGCGGAGGAGCAGTGAATTCACCGCTCCTCCACCGCTGCAAAGAAGCTGTTGGCAGGACTTTTTGTGAGGCCCTGCCAGCGCAGCGCCCCGGTGTGAAAGCACTCGGGCTTTCACACTGGGTTTGCAGCTGAGGCTTTTTTCAGGCGCTATGCGAGAACTATTTTTTAGCGCTGTAGCACCTGAAAAACGCCTCCACTGTGAAAGGGGTCTTAGTCAACCAAACTTTACTGCTGGGACCAAATGGAGCTTGCTGATTGGAAAGCAGAGCACAGAAGCATCTTCATTAGCAGGCTCCTTCACTATCCAATCACAGTGTTCATCAAGCTGTACTGTTCTTCACTGCAGCAGAGAAAAGTAAATGGCCACAGTATCTGGCAGAGGTGCCTGGATTGGAAAACTGATGAAAAGAATTACATCTCCCTCAGGCAGGTAAGAATATATGTAAACTGTACACCAAACTGTTTGCTTACACTCATGCTTAAAAAAAAGTTATACTTACTTTGGATTGGGTCTTTATTACAACCGTCTGTTTTATCGCAGCATTTTGAGAATACGGAAAGGTAAAATCCTTTTCCAGCATTTAATTCGAAACGATGTCCACAATAATCCTTGTAATCTACAGGGAAGCATCCTTTTTTGACTGTAGTGATTATGTCACCATCTAAAGGAAGTATAAACAAATACTCTATTAAACAGTTGCTAGGAATGTACTATATATATTATATAAAGTATTATGGTCAAGGTTAAAGAATAAAATAGTAGATGGTGATTTTATGTATACACTATACTGTCAAAAGTATTGGGACACCTGCCTTTACACGCACATGAACTTTAATGGCATCCCAGTCTTAGTCCGTAGGGTTCAAAATTCATTTGGCCCACCTTTTGCAGCTATAACAGCTTCAACTCTTCTGGGAAGGCCGTCCACAAGGTTTAGGAGTGTGTCTATGGGAATGTTTGACCATTCTTCCAAGAGTGCATTTGTGAGATGAGGCACTGATGTTGGAGGAGAAGGCCTGTCTCACAGTCTCCGCTCTAATTCATCCCAAAGGTGTTCTATCAGGTTGAGGTCAGGACAGTCAAGTTCCTCCACCTCAAACTCGCTCATCCATGTCTTTATGGACCTTGCTTTGTGAACTGGTGCACAGTCATGTTGGAACAGGAAGGGACCATGCCCAAACTGTTCCCACAAAGTTGGGAGCATGAAATTGTCCAAAATGTCTTGGTATGCTGGCTGACGCCTTAAGAGTTCCCTTCATTGGAACTAAGGGGCCATGCCCAACCCCTGAAAAACAACCCCACACTATAATCCCCCCTCCACCAAATGATTTGGAGGGGTGGTCCAATACTTTTGGCAATAAAGTGTGGATGAGCGAGTTTGACTGGCCTGCAAAGAGTCCTGACACCTCAGCCCAATAGAACACCTTTGGGATGAATTAGAGTTGAGATTGCAAGCCAGGCCTTCTCGTCCACATCAGTGCCTGACCTTACAAATGTGCTTCTGGAAGGATGATCAAACACATATATATACTGTATATATACAAATACATACAACTTCTGATATAGCTCAAACTTTTGGCTCACTGCCAGCAAAACCTTGTCCCTTAACAGAGTCCGAAGTCCCCATGTGCTCGAAGAAAAGGTCAGCACAGTCCAACAAGGTCTCAGTAGCCCATTCACTACAAGCATGTCCTGTTCTGCCTCACACCTGATGGACACCTGCTGATCATTGTATGCCCTTTTCAGCCCTCTACTGCAGGCAAGGCTACCCCTTAAGGGCCACTGGATGTGTAGTGAGGATTTAAGGCTATTTTCAACCCAAAAATCTTTCCAAGCCTTGGAATTCTGGGTCCCATATGAGGACTTAATAATCCTGGGAAAGCTGCAAATCAACCAGGGCCAAACAGAGACTGAATCCTATCAGATGTAGTGTCATTGTATTCGGGCAGCCACAGGTGGTGAGGATGCTGAATACAATAGCCGGCATTGGAGATTCCTCCATCTATGCTGTTTTCCATGGATAGGGAAATGGACTGACCCACACTGTAAAATATTAATTTATTACCTTTTATTACAGGTACTTATATAGCTCTGTCAATCTACGTAGCTCTTTACATATATATATTGTACATCCTCATCAGTCCCTGCCCTCAAGGAGCTTACAATCTAATATATGAGTCTATCATAGGTGAGCGCAGACTATTGTATTAAGGTGTGCACCTCAAAGCTCCAACACATATGCCTTTGTGATATATTAACCGCCCTCTTCCCCATTCATCATCCTAAAACAATGGGGGGGGGAGCAGGTGAGCACACAGGGGGACCTGGGCGGCAGAAAGAAAAGGAACTGGGACAAGAGGGGTGGCATACATTGGTACCAATCCCCTGTATTTTCTTCCCGTGGCAGCTGAATATCGGCAAGAGGAAGAGGAGGAGAAGCCTACTTTCAGCTGCTGCAGAAGAAAATACCACTCCAGTCGCCTATCCTGTTTAGGTTCTGGGGGTCGCCAAGTAAGGATCGCAGCTTACCTGTCACCTGCCCACAACTGATGGGTTGCCAACTCCAGGATTAGGGGTGTGCCCAGGCACACCTGGCACACCCCTTGCGCATGCCTAATGGGTCTATGTATGAAAAGATTTGTCGTGGGGATGTCTTCACCATTCACACAGGTGCAAAAGAATTATTACCGTTTTGTTTGTAATATGAATACCTCCTATGGTTGTCAGCTCCATCTAGTGGGCATAATGTGGTAATTGTTTTGGTTTGAAGTATTTTAGAAAATGGCCAATAGTTGGAGCTGACGATCATAGGAGATGATTAGAATACAAACAATATGGTGGTAATTCATTGTACCTGGTTGTAAACTGAAGATATCTGTAGGGCAAGTTTTTTACACATGGACCCCTCGTTTTCAGACATTTGAGTTTTTTTTTTTTTTTTTTTTTAAGAAAGACAGAAACACAACAATTTAACTTGTTAAATAATTCACGGAAAGGTGTCTTTTTTTAACTCACAAGCCTATATTACATTTGATACAAAAGGGACAAGAACTGTCATGACAGTTATACATCTTTTTAAATGTTCTCTAATGTACAGTATACTATATATATATATATATATTTGTTTGTTTTTTAATCTTACCCACGCTGTTCTGTTCAATTTGTGTTGCGCATTTGTAAGTATTTTTGTCACACTCTTCTATTTCCCCATCACAGTCATTTAGAGTTCTTCCTGGCTGAATGACTTTACAAGTGACACATTTCAGGGCATGGCCTACAAAACAAAATGCAGCATGTTACATCACACAAGACACAGAGAAATCCACTATTCAAATCTGCTTGTTTATCCTTCTATCTATCTATCTATCTATCTATCTATCTATCTATCTATCTATCTATCTATCTATCTATCTATCTATCTATCTATCTATCTATCTATCTATCTATCTATCTATCTATCTATCTATCTATCTATCTATCCCTCTATAATATATATATATATATATTTACAAAAATGTGAGGGGTGTACTCACTTTTGTGAGATGCTGTAAATTATAGAGGGATAGATATATCTATATATATAGATATCTATCTACCGTATTTATCGGCGTATAACACGCACATTCATTTTAGGAGGGAAGTTTCAGGAAAAAAACTTAAATTTTAAATAAGGAACTTTGAAGCAAAATAAGGGTCAGTGCCCATCTGCAGCCTCACCATTGCCATCAATGCAGCCTGATCAATGCCCATCTGCAGCCTCACAAGTGCCATCAATGCAGCAGCCTCACCATTGCCATCAATGTAGCAGCCTCACCATTGCCATCAATGTAGCAGCCTCACCATTGCCATCAATGTAGCAGCCTCACCATTACCATCAATGTAGCAGCCTCACCATTACCATCAATATAGCAGCCTCATCATTGCCATCAATGCAGCAGCTTCACCATTACCTTCAATGCAGCAGTCTCGCCAATGCCATCAGTGCAGACTGATCGTTGCCCATCTGCAGCCTAGAGGATACAGGGAGGGGGCGGGACGAGCGCCAACAGATTACATACAGTGAGAATCTCCTATGATAGACAGAACAGTGGTCCAATGGCAGCCCAGGAGACGGGACTTCTTATTACAGAGGCCGCCAAGTAAACAGGAGATTCTCCTGTATGTAACCTGACGGCGCTCTTCCCGCCCCCTCCCTGTCCCCTCCGAGGCAGCTAAAATTGAAGTGTTGGCGTATAACACGCACACGCTATTTGCACCCGATTTTCATGGTGAAAAAGTGAGTGTTATACGCCAATAAATACAGTATATATTTAGATATATCTATATATATCTATAGATCTCTCTCTCTCTCTCTCTCTCTCTCTCTCTCTCTCTCTCTCTCTCTCTCTCTCTCTCTCTATCCCTCTATAATATACAGCATCTCACAAAAGTAAGTACACCCCTCACATTTTTGTAAATATTTTATTCTATCTTTTCATGTGACAACACTGAAGAAATGACACTTTGCTACAATGTAAAGTAGTGAGTGTACAGCTTGTATAACAGTGTAAATTTGCTGTCCCCTCAAAATAACTCAACACACAGCCATTAATGTCTAAACCGCTGGCAACAAAAGTGAGTACACCCCTAAGTGAAAATATCCAAATTGGGCCCAATTGGCCATTTTCCCTCCCCGGTGTCATGTGACTCATTAGTGTTACAAGGTCTCAGGTGTGAATGGGGAGCAGGTGTGTTAAATTTGATGTTATCGCTCTCACTCTCTCATACTGGTCACTGGAAGTTCAACATGGCACCTCATGGCAAAGAACTCTCTGAGGATCTGAAAAAAAAGAATTGTTGCTCTACATAAAGATGGCCTAGGCTATAAGAAGATTGACAAGACCCTGAAACTAAGCTTGAACACGGTGGCCAAAACCTTACAGCGGTTTAACAGGACAGGTTCCACTCAGAACAGGTCTTGCCATGGTCCACCAAAGAAGTTGAGTGCACGTACTCAGCGTCATATCCAGAGGTTGTCTTTAGGAAATAGACGTATGAGTTCTGCCAGCATTGCTGCAGAGGTTGAAGCTTTGGGGGTCAGCCTGTCAGTGCTCAGACCATACGCCGCACACTGCATCAAATTGATCTGCATGGCTGTCATCCCAGAAGGAAGCATCTCCTGAAGATGATGCACAAGAAAGCCCCCAAACAGTTTTCTGAAGACAAGCAGACTAAGGACATGGATTGCTAGAACCCGACGTCACATGATGTCAGAAAGGTGCGTGGTCACCTGGTTACATCACCAGGTGGCCCCATCCTTGGCTATATAACAGCTGTCACCGCGAAAAGAAGGCAGCCGGCGGGACGCCTCTAATGGAGGCAGAGTTTTTTGTTCTTGGGACCGCCGGCGCCGTGATTGACGATGGATTTACATCGCGGGACACTTTTTTTTTTAAATAAAGGATTTGTCAAAAACTGTCTGCTGTCATTTTTACCTTTTTGACACTTTTTTGGTGAGTGGGTAGGGGTACAATGTACCCCTACCCATTCACATAGGGGAGGGGCAGGATCTGGGGGCCCCCTTGTTAAAGGGGGCTTCCAGATTCCAATAAGCCTCCCACCCGCAGACCCCCACAACCACCGGGCAAGGGTTGCCCTAGATAGTATAATTTTCTGCAATACCTTAATGATATCATGTTTTATAAATAGACCCCTATGTGTCTAATATTAATGACCAAGTAATGTCCCAGGTATTTCCAAAGTCAATCCACAGTCATCTACTTGACCTAATGTGAAGCAATTGCAGTTCCAAATCCCAGGTGACGCCCTCCAAACCTTTTCAGAGAAAATTATTTTAGCTGAACTTATTCTAAAAAAAGTGAAATCTGTTGTTCTCCCCTTGTATAGGGGGATCCAATAGGGATAACCCGTACACCCCCTGGTTCGGTTCGCACCAGAACACCGCGAACAGGCAAAAAATGTGTGCGAACACGCGAATACCATTAAAGTCTATGGGACACAAGCGTGAAAAAGCAAAAGTGCTAATTTTAAAGGCTTATTTGCAAGTTATTGCCATAAAGTGTATGGGGCCCCGGGTCCTGCCCCAGGGAACATGTATCAATGCAAAAAAAAAGTTTTAAAAACGACCGTTTTTTCAGGAGCAGTAATTTTAATAATGCTTAAAGTGAAGCAATAAAAATGAAATATTCCTTTAAATATTGTGCCCGTGGGGTCCCCTTAGTCTGCCTGTAAAGTAGCACATCTTTCCGATGTTTATTACAGTACCACAGCAAAATGACATTTCTAAAGGAAAAAATGTAATTTAAAATTGCTCACGGCTGTAATGTATTGTCGGCTCCCTTCGGGTTTGGTATGGATATTAAGGGGAACATAAAAAAAAATATATTTTTTTTTAAATGGCGTGGGGGTCTCTCCCAAAATCCGTAACAGGCCCTTCAGGTCTGGTATGGATTTTACAGGGGAATGGCATGGGGTCCCCCTCAAAATCCATAGCAGACTCTTATCTGAGCAAGCAGCCATGGCAGGCCAGGAAAGTGGGACGAAGAGAGAGTGCCCCCCCCCCTGAACCATACCAGGCCGCTTGCCCTCAACTTGGGGAGGGTGCTTTGGGGTCCCCCCAAAGCACCTTGCCCCCTTGTTGATGGGGACAAGGGCCTCATTCCCACAACTCTTGCCCAGTGGTTGTGGGGGTCTGCGGGCGGGGGGGCTAATAGGAATCTGGAAGCCCCCAGATCCCACCCCCCATGTGAAAGACAATTCCTTTATTAAAAAAATGTGTCCGGCGATGTCAATCCATCTACAATCATGGCGCAGAATAAAAAAAGCTCCGCCTCGATGGGAGGCGTCCCGCCAACTGCTGTCTCTTGGCTGTGACAGCTGTTATATAGGCAAGGGCAGGGCCACCCGGTGATGTAAACGGGTGACCCCACCCCCTCTGACATCACAATGTCAGAAGGGGGCGTGGTCACCCGGTTACGTCACCGGGTGGTCCCGCCCTTGCTTATATAACAGCTGTCACAGCTAAGAGACAGCAGTCGGTGGAGCTTTTTTTTAAAAAAAATTTTCATATTTTTCAGGTCCGTCGGCGCCGTGATTGAAGATGGATGGACATCGCGGGACACTTTTTTTTTTTAAATAAAGGAATTGTCCAAAACTGTCTCCTGTTGTGTTTACTTTTTTGACACTTTTTTGGTGAATGGGTAGGTGTACAATGTACCCAATGCCCATTCACATAGGGGGCAGAGTATATGTGTGTGTGTATATATATATATATATATATATATATATATATATATATATATATATATCAAATACACTGCCACTAGTTAACTAACCTGCCTGCCTAATCTAGCTCAAACTATCTCTGTCCACACACTATACACAGCTTCTATGTAAGCAGCCTCATATAGTGTGGGGTGTGGACTTAGTCCCCCTGAGCCATGATTGGCCAAAGGCACCCTGCCTTTAGCCAATTATGGCTCTCTAAGCAGAGAGCGCTGTGATTGGCCAAAGCATCCAGGTCAGGTGCATGCTTTGACCGTTCATCAGACATCACTGCACTGAGATCTCGCAGTGCATTATGGGGCATTCTGTAGGTGCTTGAATTTGCAGCGAATGCCCCATAAATTTCGAAATTCGACGTACAGGCAAACACCGACTCGAACCACTCATCTAGCTGAGTTCATTCTAGGCTCATCCCTAGAATCTAATAGTGAGGAATTCTTATCTCATTCTTCAGTCCCCCAACAGCCAGAGCTCAGGTCATGTTCTGCCCCATCCTATTTGGTCAGGCATTTTAATTTCATCAGGTGGAATTTAGGACCAGTAGTCACGAGACAGGCAGAGGCCAGCAAAAAGCGTGGCATAGTGGAACTGATCCACACTACCACAATCAGCGGGCAGGAAGCCTGCAAGTCATACTTTCTATTACTTCCCTTCTAGATGGGCATTATAGTTTGCATGTTCGTGAGGACAGCCAGATTTCACTTTTTGGGCACCCCAAGGATGGGCTTTATAGCTTCTTCTCATTGATCATTTCAGCTGTTCCTCCCAGAACTGGAAAAAGTTCTGCTCTGGCCAAAACCTCCGCTCCAAGCCACTCACCAGTTATGATGGCCCCTAAACAATTAAAAGGTCAAATGCACTCAATGGTCCCTTCATGTCCATTGCTGGGTCATTATTACTTCTCTAACTCTCTGGCAATATGATTCTGGTTTTGAATGAAAATATTTGGCACAGAGGTAGATTTTTAAAGTGGAACTAAACCCCCTTATCATTTTCAGCCAAGGAGGCTGCCATTTTGGCCTCTGTTTGATCTTCAACTGCCATTATACTGCACATGTGATCAGTTATGACACCAACCATTTGATGGTTTGACAGCTTGGCTGAGAGGACGAGCAAATTTGATAGTCAGCATTCACAGCATGCCGGTAAAGTAACTGTTTTTTTTTTTACTGTTAAATTGATGGGTTTAGTTCTGCTTTAAGCTCTGAATGGAACTGATAAAAGGTTCAAGGCTTAGTTTACACAGACCTAGGGCACTCTACTTGCAGCCACGCTACTTGAATTTTCAACTCTCATTGGAAATACCTAAAAATAACTGTCACTTATCCTGGTTTGTAAGAGCAAAACTAAACCCATCTATTTAACAGTTTCAAAAAACAGTTGCATTCCCAGGAGCGTGCCAGGAATAAGAGGGTTTAGTTCTGCTTTAACTTTATGGATTAAGCTGATTTTGTGGAATGGATCACTGTGTAGACTGACCTTATAATGGGATAATTACTTGGTCATTATTATTAGATACATAGAGAAAGGATCCCCTCTGCAGCTGCTGGCAGGGTACAGGCTTTTCTACTCAGGATCTGGCTCATGTTTAAAGAAAACAAACTGTAAGATTTTGCACACTATTTTTTTTATGCACTTGGAATGTATTTAGCTAATTTAAACTGAAAGTTAAATTACATTTTGAGATTGAACAAAAGGCACATACCGAATCAAATTAATGCAACTCTGTGTTCATTATTGCGATTTATTACACTATTACATTACCTACACCAGCCATTTTCAACCAGGATTCTGTGGAACCCTAGGGTTCCTCCAGGGGTGGCTAGGGGTTCCTTGATCTGTGGCTAACTGACCTCCCTTCTGATGGTGCCCACATAGTTCAAGGTGCAACCCCACTTGGCCGAGTCAACAACCTCAAGGTTGTCCTTCTGGCCACCCCTGTAAAAGGATGGCATTCTTCCCACTTACCACCATCATTGTAAGGGACATTTTTCCCATGATCTCCAATGGACTAATCTTACCAGGGGTTCCCTGAGACCTGAATATTATTTCAAGGGTTCCTATGGGGTAAAAAGGTTGAGAAAGCCTGGCCTACACTATTGAACTATTATGCAGCACTTGACATATTGTCCCTGCCCTCGAGGAGCTTCAATCTAAGCTCCTTATTTTACATACTAGGGCCAACTTATGCAAGAGCTGTTTAAGCCATTAGCATGTCTTTGGGGTACGAAGGAAAACCCACACAAGTACAGGGAGAACCTTGGAACTCCATGCAGGTGGTATCCTGGTTGGGATTTGAACTGAGTAGCCTAGTGGTGCAAAGCAGGAGTCCTAACTACTAAGCCACCCTATAGCATAACATGTTAGAAATTCACTCATGCAGACCTGTAAAATTACAGAAAGGTAAATGTTAGAAAAAAATAATACTTCTTAATAATTTGTTACCTGTAGCAATTACGCCGCTGAAGATTAAGAAGGCAAGGATGTAATTCATGGTTATGGAAACCGGAATTCAGATTTGTAGGTTGTTGAGTTGATTAGACAAGTCTGCTCACTCCTGTGTAATGGATATCCGCAGCATTGGTATTTATATATTTTTGAGTGCCCTGTTATGCCAGAACTTAAACAATTCTTGGCAAAAGCCATAGCCTCTTAATTACATTTTGGGAGAACTGTTTATCTATGTAAGCAATGACGTGTAAAGTTTGAACACCTGTGTGGAAACAAGAAGAATTGGAACCCTTTATGACTTCCTTTGAAGCAGGTAGATATTCATCATATTTACTATTTATACTTTGCCCAAGGCAATTGGATCAGAAGGGTGTTCTGCAGATGGCATACTGAAGAAGGTCTTCAGAAGTGGATAATATCAGTAATATATGTGGGCTCTCTGTGTCACCAATGGTGGACAAAGGCATCCTTAAAATAGATATAAACCCAAACAGTTTAATTTGATTAATTTTGATAAATTTGATTTTCTGCTTGTGCCATTAGCTCAAAGCTCATAGATAGCTATTACAATGTGAGAAGTGACCATTAGCATCTTCTCATTCAGTGTGATACCTTTGTAAATAATTAATGGTGCAGGTTGAAAGCTGGGAAAGAGGGTATGTGTGTATACTATATACAGTGCCTTGAAAAAATATTCATACCCCCTGAAATGTTCCACATTTTGTTATGTTACAACCAAAAACGTAAATGTATTTTATTGGGATTTTATGTGATAGACCAACACAAAGTGGCACATAATTGTGAAGTGTAAGGCAAATTATAAAAGGTTTTCAAAATGTTTTACAAATAAATATCTGAAAAGTGTGGTGTGCATTTGTATTCAGCCCCCTTTACTCTGATACCCCTAACTAAAATCTAGTGGAATTGGCTTCAGAATTCACCTAATTAGTAATTTGAGTCCACCTATGTGTAATTTAATCTCAGTATAAATACACCTGTTCTGTGAAGCCCTCAGAGGTTTGTTAGGGGACCTTAGTGAACAAACAGCATCATGAAGGTCAAGGAACACACCAGACAGGTCAGGGATAAAGTTGTGGAGAAGTTTAAAGCAGGGTTAGGTTATAAAAAAAATATCCCAAGCTTTGAACATCTCATGGAGCACTGTTCAATTGATCATCCGAAAATGAAAAAGAGTATGGCACAACTGCAAACCTACCAAGACATGGCCATCCACCTAAACTGACAGGCCAGGCAAGGAGAGTATTAATCAGAGAAGCAGCCAAGAGGCCCATGGTGACTCTGCAGGAGCTTCAGAGATCCACAGCTCAGGTGGGAGAATCTGTCCACAGTAGAACTAATAGTCGTGCACTCCACAAATCTGGCCTTTATGGAAGAGTGGCAAAAGAAAGCCATTGTTGAAAAAAACCCATAAGAAGTCACATTTGCAGTTTGCGAGGAACCATGTGGGGGACACAGCAAACATGTGGAAGAAGGTGCTCTGGTCAGATGGAACCAAAATGTAACTTTTTGGCCTAAAAGCAAAACGCTATGCGTTGCGTAAAACTAACACTGCACATCACCCTGAACACACTATCCCCTCCATGAAACATGGTGGTGGCAGCATCATGTTGTGGGGATGCTTTTCTTCAGCAGGGACAGGGAAGCTGGTCAGAGTTGATAGGAAGATGGATGGAGCCAAATACAGAGCAATCTAGGAAGAAAACCTGTAATGCCCTGTACACACGATAGGACATTCCGACAACAAAATCCATGAATTTTTCCAACGGATGTTGGCTCAAACTTGTCTTGCATACATACGGTCTTGTCGGAAATTCTGAACGTCCAGAATGCGGTGACGTACAACACGTACGACGACACTAGGAAAGGGACGTTTAATAGCCAGTGCGCCACCCTTTGGGCTCCTTCTGCTAATCTTGTATTAGTAGAAGTTTGGTGAGAGATGATTAACGCTTTTCAGCCTGGTGCTTTTCCGATCGTTGCTGCTCTTCAGTTTGTGCTTGTGGGTTTGTATCTGGTTTTCAGACCTTGCCCCCCCAAAGCGCAAGTGAAGGTCTGTATAAAATATATGGAGTACTTTGTGGGTAGGGGGGCCATTCATATGCCAGAAAATGTTTAATAAACATTTTAAAAATACATTTTTTTATTTAAACTGAAATAATATTTCTTTTGATTTACTGCTTGTGTTTCTTTTAGCTGTCTCCTAGGTTCTCCAATGGGCTTTTTTTGGACATTTTCTTCAATAGTGCAAACGTAATTTATTTGATACATGAGGTGACAATCTCTTCTTCAGCTAACTATTATTATGTTGTGGGTGTGCTACACACACACACCTTGTTTTTGTTGTTAATTTATGTAATGCATTACTGTAAAAAATATACATAATTTTCAGCAACATGAATGAATTTTGTAGTCACGAAAATGGCATGATTGTGGCAAATTATAAAGCACTGTGGAAGTTATTTACTAAAGGAAAATCCACTTTGCACTAAAAGTGCACTGCAAAAGTGCACTTGAAACTGTACTGAAAGTGCACTTTTAGTGCAAAGTGGATTTGCCTTTAGTAAATAACCACTATTTCTGTGTAAACACCAACTTAGTCCAAAAAATGATATTGAGCATTGAAATAAGAAGCCACACATTGTTGAGTAGAAAACTTTTTACTCTGTGCATATTCACATGTGCGTTAGAAAATGGTTTTTGAACAAACCAACATATGTTAGTAATAACATTTTTGTTTTTGAAAGTACAAATAGCCTTTTTTTGTGTTAAAACAGGCATGTTTAAAACCATAAAACAACACACAACTCAGGAACTTGCAAAGTTCAACTTTGACAAAGTGAAGGCAACATCAGACATTAGTATGTCCAAATTGTGTTGATCTTGCCTTCATCAGATGGGGTCATGTCGCCCCTGTGAAAGCCAAATTTTGAAGATGCACACAAATTGACAGTCAAAATGGGGATTTCCCTCCTAATCCCATGCCTAATGTCAACATGTGCTAGCTCCCATCATAGGGGATCAATGGACGTGTTTCGGGGGTGCAACCCCTTCCTCTTATCTACTCTAGTTGCGAGGAAGGGGTTGCACCCCCAAATCGCGTACCAAGATATCCCGTGATGGCAGATAGTACATGTTGACACATTATGTGCATCTTCAAAATTTGGCTTTACAAATTTTTGAGAAAAGTTAGAAAAATAGAAAGAATTTGATAAATGTTGGTGTGTTTTCGATTCTACCTAAAACATCAATGATGTTTTTGAGTCTTTTTTCAACATCATTGATGTCTTCCTTGATCTTCTGTAAATCCCGATTGCACACCATGATCTCCCCGATGAGGAGTTGTGCACTTGTGAAATGTGTTTCTTCTTCAACAACATCCACATCACCTAAAAAAAAACACACCATGTATTATAAATATGCAGACATCCATTTATTACCTGAAGCTGTGGTCTCAGACGCTCAGCTGTTGTGGTCTCTATTTCACCCACTTCATAAACCTCTCCTTGCTCCACATCCTGTGGTTGTTGTTTTTGGATTTCCCCTTCTTTAGGAGGTTGGGGGTCCCTGGTGACCTCAGATGTCCCGAGTCTTTTCTTCCCTATGTGAATAAAAAATAAAGGTATACTTAGCACACAGATATTTGAGGCAAGAAATAGGAATATGGAACATTGCTTGGAAGTGTCGTACAATTGTCTGTTTTGGCAGAGTTCAAAGCTGAAGACATGATTTTTTCCCTTTACAAAGCTGGAATACTTACCTTTTTTGTTAAAGTATCACACATGTAGAGACCCCTAGTATCCACTGGAGCACCTGTGTGGGACATCCTAAAAAGTTTGTTCTGGTGTCCCACACTAGTGCTCCTGCGTCCAGATGTGTAAACAGCTGCTGAGTGTCCTCTCCTTATACTGAATCAAGGTTGCATTTCATTCTAGTTAAAAAACCCATCTAGAGTACAATATACTAAACTTCTTTTAAGACAAATAGGCATGACCAAATGTAGTTAACCTGCATCTGCAAAAAACATTGTATTAGTGTTTACTACGAACGATTACTGTGCCCACGAACCTGAAACTTGCCATTTTAAACTGTAACACAGTAAAGAAAAGCACATGGAGCAGCACGAACGTAAGAAGAAGAATAGGAACACACGACAAAATACTTACTTTTTTACAGCACTCTCTTGATTCTTCTGTACTGCTCCTGCTCCCTCAATTTGAGGTCTGACCATCGTTTCCTCAGTTGATCCTTGGATCGCCATACCCCAAAATTCTTATGCAGACTTCTCACAACTTTAGTCATGATTTTGGCCTTTCTCACATTTGGGTTTGGGTACGGTCCATGCTTCCCGTCATAGTCGGCCCTCTTGAAGATGTCCACCGTCTCCACCATCTCTATAAAGGCCATATTTGAGGCCTTAAATATCCTCCAGAATCGGGAGGTTTATGGCTCCGGGCTTTCCTCATCATTGCTGCTACTCTCAGGCACCTTCTCTGTCTCTGCCATGTGCTCTCCCACTGCGCCAAAAGATAAGGGGCGGGGAATATACTAGAAAGAACGTCTGGGGCGAGCGGAGTTTCACGCAGGCGCAGTGTATATAAATCGTAACACGCGTGTGTCATACGTACGATCGGAGGAAGGAGTAGCGGAAGCGCTGATCGTTCTAACAAAGGTACAATTTTAACTCGGTGCATCAGTGGTCTATACTGCTTCTAGATTGAGGCCTATATTTGGACAAGATTAGGAGAGTTTAGCCTGACATTAGGGTTTGTCTTGTGTTGTGTCTTGCAGAGAAAATGGATCTATTCAATGATGAGGACTTTATCCCCATATTCATTACTATGTACAGGGAGCTGCCCTGTCTGTGGCAGGTAAACCACCCCTTTTATAACAATAAACCAAACAGTAAGGCAGCGCTGGATATATTGCTGGAGTTTGTGAAGCCGGTGATCCCCACGGCAACCATCCCCTATTTGAAGGCCCTAACTGGTGGCATGAGGAGCACTTATAATAGGGAGCGCAAGAAGATCCAGGATTCCTAGAGATCAGGAGCTGCAGCAGATGACATTTATGTACCCAGGCTGTGGTACTATGACAGACTGCATTTTCTGGCAGGCCAGACTGAACCCAGGCCAGCACTCTCCAGTCTTCCTTCAAGGCTTCCTTCCACCTCAGCTGAGGCTTCCGACGTCCAACCAGGCCAGGAAGAAGTGGAGGAGCCCAGCTTGAGCCAGGTATAGCATTGTTCAACATATTTCTAGTCAAATAATTAATGATGTTAACTAGATGTTATTAATGATCAGTAATTTCTGATTTTACAAAGTGTTTTACATGTCAATGGACAGTAGTAGCCACAAATAATTTTCTATTTATTAACATTCAATGAGCTGAAAATTGTGTGATTGATGAACCAAAAACTAAAACTATGTCCCTTTTTCATACACAGGAAAGTCTCAGCCAGGAGGAGGCCGTGGAAAGTGGCAGCCAGGAGGTGGCCGGGCCCAATAGACTGCCCGAATCCCATGTCCCTCACCTCCGCCTTCCAAAAAAAAGTCCCAGGAAGAGGAGTAACCTGGAGGAGGCAGCACTTGGCCTATTTCGGAAGGCTACTACGGCCCTCAGAACCCCCCCCAATAATCAAGAGGACTATACCTACATGGCAGCCTGCAAAATGCAGGAAATGGAGGAGGGCTTGAGGGGCGAACTCACAAGTCAAAGCCACGTTTGTGAGTTTAACCATGGTCCTCCTCCTCCACCACCTGCCACAACTACAACACCAGAGCCACAGCCTGGAAGCAAGTGTGTAAGGAAGACAAGAGAGTGATGGCCTGGGTTTGGTGTGGTCTGACAAAAGACGCAGACGCAGACTGTGGTAAGACCACAGCCTGGGGACATATATGTCATCTGCTGCTGTTCCTGATCTCTTGTAGTCCTGGACCGGATTTTGCTCACTATTATAAGGACTTCTCAATTTACTGTAAAATAATTGATGTGTGCCCTGGGGTACAAAGGCTTCGCAAATTTCACCAGTTTCTCCAGCGTTGCCTTCCTCTTTATTTTGTTGTGACCTATAATAAATGGCTATTTATTTTTCAGAAATACTTGGCTATATGTTTAACTTCAAAAAGGACAGTTTGTGAGTAGGCAGGTACATTTCAAAAATACAATGTGAAATTAACAAGGGACACTAACACCAACCTCCTTGAGGTTACAACATACAAGATAATAATGGTGTTGTGGTAACTTGACACAGAACGAAGAAAAAATTATGGAGATCACTATAAAAAAATAAAATAAAACACTATAACCCAAAATTCAAAACATTATTATGGAGATCTGACGAAAAAAACAAACAAAAAACAATTATTCATGAGATCACGAGAAATAATAAAGAAATCAGGTTGTCAGAACTCTGTGTGAGTATCAGCAGCAAAACAACTTCATTATTCTAGCATTCTACAGAAGAAGAGAATGCGTTGCATCAAAAGATTTCAAAATTTGCAGCGTGACGAATGTGCTATCTCCATTACGAACGCTAGTTTTACCAGCCCGAGCGATTCCGTCTCGTACTTGATTCTGAGCATGAGTGGAACTTTGTGCGTGGAATTGGGTACACATGATCGGAATTTACGAGAACGGATTTTGTTGTTGGAAAAATCGAGAGCCAGATCTCAAATTTTGTGTGTCGGAAATTCCGATGGAAAATGTCCGATGGAGCCTACACATGGTCGGAATTTCCAACAAAAAGCTTCCATAGAACATTTTCCGTTGGAAAATCCGACCATGAGTACAGAGCATTAGAGTCTGAAAAAAAAAACTTGAGACCGGGATGGAGGTTCCCCTTCCAGCAGGACAACGACCCTAAACATACAGCCAGATCTACAATGGAATGGTTTAGATCAAAGCATATTCATGTGTTAGAATGGCTCAGTCAAAGTACATACTTAAATCCAATTGAGAATCTGTGGCAAGACTTGAAAATTTCTGTTCACAGACTCTCTCCATCCAATCTGACAGAGCTTGAGCTATTTTGCAAAGAAGAATGGGCAAAAAATGTCACTCTCTAGATGGGCAAAGCTGGTAGAGACATCCCCAAAAAAGACTTGCAGTTGTAATTGCAGTGAAAGGTGGTTCTACAAAGTATTGAGTTAGGGGGGCTGAATACAAATGCACGCCACACTTTTCAGATATTTATTTGTAAAAAATGTTGCAAACCATTTATCATTTTCCTTCCACTTCACAAGTATGTGCCACTTTGTGTCAGTCTATCACATAAAACCCCAATAAAATTAATTAAAGTTTTTGGTTGTAACATGACAAAATGTGGAATATTTCAAGGGGTATGAATACTTTTTCAAGGCACTGTATATCTATATATACCCATCAGTCCTATCTTTAAAACCACTGACAGGTTAAGTGAACAACATTGATTATCTCATTATAATGGCTTCTGAAAGGTTGTGGGATATTGTAGGCAGCAAGTAAGCATGTTGTGTCTGAAGTTGATGTGTTGAAAAGCAGAAGACACACTAAAATAATTTATTAATCATATTAACGAGAGCATCTATGGAATAAAATTCACAGCAAATGTCCATAAACAGTCCATTGACTTCTTGGATCTGAAGATATTCAAAATCGAAGACATGCTTGGTACTAAAACACATATTAAAAGTACTGACCAGAATATCTACATCCCTATCAGGAGCTGCCTCCATCCGAAATGGAAAAAGGCCATTCCAAAGGGGCACTTCAGGAGCATAAGAAGGAACTGTAGTTTAGATAAAGATTATATTGAACAAACAGATGTACTTATACAAAGGTTCCAAGAGAAGGGATATCAACTTGATGACCTATTGGCAGTAAGGTAATTGGTGGGAGAAATGGAAAGGGCCAAATTACTGGAAAATAGGACAACAGAGCAAAAACCCTATTATGTGGCTTTTATCACAGGGTTTAATAAACAATATAACAAATTTGGAGAAATGTATAAAAAAATATTGGCCTGTTTTACGAAAGGACCCCACCCTCAGCAAAATTTTATCTAACAACACCTCCTTTATATATCGTAGCGTACCAGGATAAAGGACTACGTTGGTTCACAATATTCTAGATCCCCCAAAAAGAGGACAACTATGTTTAACTTAGAAGGTTTCTTACAGTGTTGCAAATGTGGCCCCTGTAGGCATTCTAAACCAATGGCTAAGAAAAAGAGATCCTATCGTATTAGACATTAAAGCAACATCCCATAAAGAATATTAAAACCTGCTGCTTGTAAAATGTAACCTTCTGTCCTGTCTGTGGGGGTTTCCTGGGAGTGCAAGGGGGCCGTACAATGTAAAGGAGCTGTGTACTGTGCAGGGGGAGGAGGCTGTGTAAAGTAAAGGGGCTGTGCAATGTATAGGGGGGCTACGTAATGTGCAGGGGGTCTGCATAATGTAATTGCAGGGGTCTACGTAATGTAAAGAGGGGGGTCTGTGCAATGTGCAGGGGGGGGCTTTGGTCTGTGTAATGTGTGGGGGGGCTTTGGTCTGTGTAATGTGTGGGGGGGGCTTTGGTCTGTGTAATGTAAAGGGGGGGCTTTGGTCTGTGTAATGTGCAGGGGGGGGCTTTAGTTTGTGTAATGTACAGGGGAGGCTTTGGTCTGTGCAGTGTGCAGGGGGGCTTTGGTCTGTGTAATGTGCAGGGGTGGGATTTGGTCTGTGTAATGTGCAGGGGTGGGATTTGGTCTGTGTAATGTGCAGGGGGGGCTTTGGCATACCTCCCAACTTTTTGTGATGGGAATGAGGGACGCCTATTAGCAAACATATGTAGGCATAGGACACACCCCCTGTCACGCCCCCTTAAAGTCTACAAAACAAATGATTGGTTAAACCCACAAGTGCTTTTTTTTTACCACTACTATTCCTTTATATTAGCTTTTTGAATTTACAAGAGGTTTCAAAGAGGATTGAAGTTGATGGCTCTCACAGCCTGGGGGAAAAACTGTTGAGCAGTCTGACAGTCCGGTTTTTGATACTCCAGTACCTTCTACCTGATGGCAAGAGCTGGAAGAGACTGTGGGAGGGATGGGTAGGATCCTTCATGATACTATTAGCTTTGCTGGAGCATAGTGTGTGGAAAGCGTCCAGGATGGAGGGGAGAGAGACACCAATAATCTTTTCAGCCGTCTTCACTAGCCGCTGCAGGGTCTTGTGGTCAGCAGAACTGCAGTTCCCATACCAGACAATGATGCAGCTGATCGGCACGCTTTCAGTGGTTCCCCTATAGAATGAAGTGAGGATGGGTGGCTTTTTTAAGATGGTGGAGAAAATATAGGCGCTGTTGTGCCCTCTTGGTTAGTGACGTGATGTTGGTTGTCCAGGTAAGATCCTCTGAGATGTGCACTCCCAGGAATCTAATACTGCCCACTCTCTCCACAGTCAAGCTGTCGATGGTCAGTGGGGGGTGATCAACAGAATTTCTCCTGAAATCCATCACAGCCTCCTTTGTATAAAATGAAAATAATAAAAGTAAATAAGAACTATAATGTGTGCAAGGAATGCTAAATTAATAAGCAATATGTGCTACATACTGCAAATATAAAATTATGTACAGCTCACATAATGCATAAAGGAGCGCAATGTTATCTAACCAATCACTAATGTTCAATAAAATGCAAACTGCACTACTACTGTAAAATGTGACACCGGCATGGCTCCAAACTGTCTGTCTGTGGTACTCCAATTCTTCCTCTATCCCTCTATTGTACCCCATTTCTCTATTAGTTCTTCTAGGAAACCCCAATTTCCCATCTGTCCCTTTTATTGTACCTAAGTCCTTTCACTGTTCCTATAATATATACCCTAATCCTGCCTCTGTCTTACTATTTTACCCCAATTGCTCTCTGCCCCTTTTAGTACCCCAATCTTTATTCCGTCCCTCTAATATACACTAATTCTCGCCCTGTCCCATTATTTTACCCCAGTTCTTTCTCTGTCCCACTATTATACCCTAATCCCCTCTCTGTCCCACTATTATACCCTAATCCCCTCTCTGTCCCACTATTTTACCCCAGTTCTTTCTCTGTCCCACTATTATACCCCAATCCCCTCTCTGTCCCACTATTATACCCTAATCCCCTCTCTGTCTCATTATTTTACCCCAGTTCTTTCTCTGTCCCACTATTATACCCCAATCCCCTCTCTGTCCCACTATTATACCCTAATCCCCTCTCTGTCCCACTATTTTACCCCATTTCTTCCTCTGTTCCACTATTATACCCCATTTCTTACCCTGTCCCACTATTATACCCCAATCCCCTCTCTGTCCCACTAATTTACCCCGTTTCTCCTTCTGTTCCACTATTATACCCCATTTCTTTCCCTGTCCCACTATTATACCCCAATCCCCTCTCTGTCCCACAATTTTACCCCAATCCCCCCCTCTGTCCCACTATTATACCACAATCCCCTCTCTGCCCCACTATTTTACCCCGTTTCTCCCTCTGTTCCACTATTATACCCCATTTCTTTCTCTGTCCCACTATTATACCCCAATCCCCCTTTGTCCCACTATTATACCCCAATCCCCCTGTGTCCCACAATTTGATCCCAGTCCCCCCTCTGTTCCACTATTTTACCCCATTTCTCCCTCTGTTCCACTATTATACCCCATTTCTCCCTCTGTTCCACTATTATACCCCATTTCTTTCTCTGTCCCACTATTATACCCCAATCCCCCCTCTATCCCACTATTATACCCTAATCCCCTCTCTATACCCCAATCCCCCCTCTATCCCACTATTATACCCTAATCCCCTTTCTATACCCCAATCCCCCCTCTGTCCCACTATTTCACCCCATTTCTCCCTCTGTTGTACTATTATACCCTATTCCTCCCTCTGCCCCACTAATATACCCCAATATCTCTTCTGCCCCACTATGTTACCCCAATCCTCCCTCTATCCTATTACTATACCCCAATCCCACCTCTGTTCCACTATTATACCTCAAATATTTCTGATGGTATGGAGCTGCCAGCTGTTTCTCTTTCCTGATGACTACATTGTCTTTCGATGCGTGGGAGGACACCTCAACTTGGACACCCCGACCACAACTTCCAATGTAAGATTTTGTTTCCCCTGTTCTGAGCCATACAACCCCCTTTTGTTTGAATCAATCCTCCCTCTATTGTAGTATTAAACCTCAATTCTCCCTCTGTCCCTCAAGTGTACCCCAATCTCTACTGTGTCACTCTTTTGTATCCCAATTCCCCTTCTGGCCCTCTATTATACCACATTTACCCCTATTGTTCCCTAATCCCCCTTCTGTTTGCTTTTGTAACCCATTACCCCCTTCCCCATTTAACAGGATGACAACTCATGTGCAAACATTGGAGACAGAGCAATGTCCCTCTATAACTGGAATTAACCTGAACAAGAACTCTTATTGCAGGACAAACAGGTATTAGTTTAATGAAAGATACAGATTTATTACCACTGAAAATGACTTTTGAAATTACATTAACCTCCCTGGCGGTATGATTATTTCGGATTTTAGGTGCTGAAAGCGGTACAATTATTTTGCATGGAAATTTGGCGTTTTATATTGTAGGTCTGTAAATCTTAACAATAACACACTTAAATCTGTCCAAACCAGAGTCTAGTAGATATCCCGGGTATGATAAAGTTTGAAACACAAAAACATAAATTATAATATAATAAATAAAAATAAATAATTAAAAAAAATTTAAAAAAATAGTAATAAAATAAATTTCCCCACAATTCACTATCGCTCAATTCTGCAAGTGTTCTAATTTATTATCGCTGTTTTCTAGCTGGTCTAAAGCCACTTTTGACGTAAAGGGACACTTTTTGGTTGCTATGGACAATCTCCAGTTTCCAGGCAGAAAGAACAGTGTATATCATGTAAAACTGCATGCAGGGCATGGGCCAAAGCAATGGGGACAAAAGGGATGTGAAATCATTTCATACAGTACTGTAATCTGTAAGATTACAGTACTGTATGTGTTATGATTTTGACATTTTTTTGAATTTGCCGCCAGGCTCCGCCCCCGTGCGTCGCGCCGCTCGCAGGGAACGGAGCCTGGCACGGAGAGGCTTCGGAGGAGGACGGAGTCCTCGGACACTGCGGGTGACATCGCAGGATCCCGGGGACAAGGTAAGTAACGCCGCCCCAGGATCCTGCAATGCGATCCCGAGTGTGGCTCGGGGTTACCGCTAATGGTCCTGAATTTTAACCCCGAGCCACACTCGGGAAAACCGCCAGGGAGGTTAACATGTTAAACCTTGTATACAGTATGATGTCAGTGACTGGGCTTACATATACCTATAGTCAAGAATTGCTTCCAGTCAGGAATAAAGTATGATGCTCTACTGTAGGCCTGAGGAAGGATCCCATCACTCCGTGTAAAGCAGGGGTCTCAAACTGGCGGCCCTCCAGCTGTTGCAAAACTACAAGTCCCATCATGCCTCTGCCTGTGGGAGTCATGCTTGTAACTGTCAGCCCTGCAATGCCTCATGGGACTTGTAGTTTTTCAACAGCTGGAGAGGCGCCAGTTTGAGACCCCTGGTGTAAAGAGTACCTGTCACATGCCTATTACTGTCACAAGGGATGTTTACATTCCTTGTGACAGCAATAAAAGTGATCTGATTTTTTTTTCTAAAGGACAGGGTAAAAATAAAATAAATAAATAAATAAGAGAAAAAAACAAAAAAATGTAAAGAGCCCCTGTCCCCGTGTGCTCGCGCACCAAAGAAAATGCAATACGTAAGTCGCGCCCACAAATGTAAAACGTTTTAAAATTACACATGTGAGGTATCGCCGCGATCGTCAGAGCGAGAGCAATGATTCTAACAAAAGACTTCCTCTGTAACTCTAAACTGGTATTTACTCGGCGTAACATCATCATTCACAATATACAAAAAAATTGGGCTAACTAACTGTTTAGTTTTTTTTTTTAATTCCGTAAAGTGAATTTATTCCCAATAAATTGTGTTTGAAAGACCGCTGCGCAAATACTGTGTGACATAAAATATTGCAACGACTGACATTTTATTCTCCAGAGTCTCTGCTAAAAAAAAAATATAAATATAAATATATATATATATATATATATATATATATATATATATATATATATATATAAATACTGTATATAAAATGTTTGGGGGTTCTAAGTAATTTTCTATAAAAAAATACTGATTTTAACTTATAAATAACAAATGTCAGAAATAGGCCTGGTCCTTAAGTGATTGTGAAGGTAATTTTTTTTAAAATAACAAACATATCTATACTTACCTGCTCTGTGCAATGGAATTGCGACCGCAAACCTCCTCTTTTCGGGTCCCCCTCCGGTGCTCCTGGCCACTCGTGCGTGCTTGCTCCCAAGCCCTGCAGGTGCATCCATTAACACAGACAGCGGGACTTGGCTCCGTCCCTGCTCACTGGCTTTGATTGACAGCACTAGGAGCCAATGGCTCCCATTGCCCCAGCAAAGCCAGCGAAACACGGAAGCAGTGGCGTACCAACGGGGGGGGGGGTCCGCCCCGGGTGCCACACATTGGGGGGGTGTCAGGTAGGGATGTTGAATACAATCATATAATCAAATTTATGCGTCATCCCGGCGCACCCCTGTCAGAGCCCTCTTCTCCCTCCTCCTCTCCTTGCCTGTTATGCAGAGCGGCGATCTCCCGCTGTGTCATGGAGCTTGGATCTGGAATGTTTTCGGTGGGCGTTGTAACAAAGTTCCGCCTCCTAGACTGGCTCCTGTGTTAGACGGCAGACTAATCCAATGCCAGGAAATTGAATCAGTGTGACGTGTATCATAGGAGCCGGTCTAGGAGGTGGCACTTTGTTACACCGGCCACCCGGGCAATTCAAATCCAAGCTCTGTGAAAAAAAGCAGGAGATCGCCGCTCTGTGTGATCCATCTAGGCACTGATAAGGCTGCATTTGATGGGCACTGATGAGGCTGGATTTGATGGGCACTGATAAGGCTGCATTTCATGGGCTCTGATTTGGCTGCATTTCATGGACACTGGCGAGGCTGCATTTGATGGGCACTGATATGGCTGCATTTTATGGGCACTGGTGATGCTGCATTTGATGGGCACTGGTGAGGCTGGATTTGAGGGGCACTGGTGAGGCTGCATTTGATGGGCACTGCTAAGGCTGCATTTGATGGGCACTGATATGGCTGCATTTAATGGGCACTAATATGGCTGCATTTAATGGGCACTCATATGGCTGCAATTGATGGGGACTGGTAAAGCTGCATTTCATGGGCACTGGTGATGCTGCATTTGATGGGCACTGGTGAGGCTGCATTTGATGGGCACTGATAAGGCTGCATTTGATGGGCACTGATAAGGCTGCATTTGATGGGCACTGATGAGGCTGCATTGATGCATCGATCTCTTGTATCATGTCCTGAGTCTCTAACCATCTCATGTATCAAGTCTGCAGGCTTTGACCATCTCTTGTATGATGTCTGCAGTCTCTGACTATCTCTTGTATCGTGTCTGCCGTCTCTGACCATCTCTTGTATCATGTCCGCAGTCTCTGACCATCTCCTGTAGTATGTCTGCAGTCTCTGACTATCTCTTGTATCATGTCTGCAGTCTCTGACTATCTCTTGTATCATGTCTGCAGTCTCTGACCATCTCTTGTATCAAGTCTGCAATCTCTGAGCATCTCCTGTTGCATGTCCTCAGTCTCTAGCCATCTCCTGTAGTATGTCTGCAATCTCTTACTTAAACTTAAACACATTGGTAATAGTGTTAGCTATCTGTTTAGCTGAAAGTAGGACTGTGCAGGGGAGGCAAAGAGTAAAATGGGGCACTGTGATTAGAGAGACTGGGTAGGAAGACTGCAAGGGGCACTGTGATGAGGGGCTGTGAAATTCATGCAATAAATATTCTTTAAAACATAAAAAATGTGTGTGGGTGTTTTTACATTTTAAAGCTGGGGGGGGGGGGGGGGGGGGTGCCATTTATAGGATCCGCCCTGGGTGCCAAATGCTGTAGGTACGCCCCTGCCCGGAAGTGAGGGGTGAGAAGATCTGCAGACATGCACAGTGCTTGACCGGTGTAGTCAATATATCCCCAACTTTTTCTTACCACCCTTAAACCCCACAAACTCCCCACACCCCCATTCCCATACAACCATCCAATGATAAGACCAGACAGGTGTTTGGAGTATAAATGGCCATAGCAGCCTTTTTATTAACCAAGATATTAAATAATTTCCAAATAACCTTTGCAAGAACAACTTTTAAACACACAGCCTGTTGGTCTTTGACGGCACACCAAACTTAACATTTTCCACCACTACGCTGCGGGACCTTTTACCATACCAGGCCTCCAGCCGTATCACCAGCTTGGAGACAACCCCTTTCCCGCAGTGCAACCAATACCGTATTCTAGCATACCGTTCCACTGGAATACCCCAGAGGGGCCCATACCACGGATGAGCCCCCCACCACTTCCATCACATCTGTTTTCTGCCACCATCAAAGACCAAAGACACCGCCGTTACACAGCTGCTATGATGACCCGAAATCCATTGATCCTGAAATATAAAAAAACAAACAAAGACAAAACAATAGGGAGGGTGGGTGGGAAACTGCTTCCTTCTGTCTCCCTCACCAACTGCTCCTGGAAGTCCCCGCCTACCCCCTTTTGTACAGCTCCTCCCCCCTCCAGCACTTTTCCTCCTGAATCCTCCCCTTCAAACCTCTTCCAAATTAACCCCTTGTTGACTCTCCTTTCCACCTTGTCATGCCGGGCCCTCCACTACTTGTTTCCTTTGTCTTTTCCATTCCGGGCCTCACTTGACCAGTGTAGTCAAGATATCCCCAACTCTTTCTTACCACCCCTAAACCCCACAAACTCCCCACACCCCCATTCCAATACCACCATCCAATGATAAGACCAGACAAGAGTATGGAGTATAAACGGCCATAGCAGCCTTTTTATTAACCAAAATATTAAATAATTTGCAGATAACCTTTGTAACGACAACTTTTAAACACACAGTCTGTTGGTCTTTGACGACACACCTAACTTTAAATTTTCCACCACTACACTGTGGGACCTTTTACCATACCAGGCCTCCAGCCGTATCACCAGCTCAGAGACAACCCCTTTCCCGCAGTGCAGCCAATACCATATTCCAGTATACCGTTCCACTGGAATACCCCAGAGGGGCCCATACCACGGATTAGCTCCCCACCACTTCCACCACATCTGTTTTCTGCCACCATCAAAGACCAAAGACACCGCCACAGCCCACAAGGATAATACCTTACCCTTAAGGGCCCCTCCACACCCGCAGGGCCCGCTGAATCCCATCCTAAAGACCCAGCGCCCATAGATCTAACCTTCAGCCGAGTGGTGAACTCTATCACCCCGCAGGAACAATCCCACAATAAAATCCAACTCCATATGTCTGATAACCAATCCCCATTACGTGAAACAAATCTACCCACCACCTTGTTCACTTTAATTCAAGCTTTAATAATCCTTGCACTACCCTGCTCCACACCATCCCTGGAATTCCCAGTCACCGAATACATGCCTCCCTCCGAGAGATACCCAGCTGTCTGCCATCTGGTCTAACATCTTCTCTCCTGGCCCCCCAAAAGCCATAAGAATGCCCCAAGATCCAGACAAGGCATGTGTAACCTCCATCTGAAATGACATAACAAACAAACAAGGGGAAGCACCAACACCAACACAACACACATACCTTGACAGCAGTAAAACTAACAAGTTGAACCGCCCCCCTAAACCCGTACCCCCCCCAAAACTCAATCTGTTAACCCTTGTGGAAGCACATAGGAGCGAAATCCCCTGGCTTCCCACCGCCCAATCCTCTTAACTGCCACCTCATCCAACCCACACCTGGCAGCTTCTGTGGCTGCCCCGATGCAAAAGGAGTGTGAGGCAAATTGCATGCAGTCAAACTCCGCCACTTGAAGGCACTTCCTTAAAACTGCCACGAATTGGAAGCTGGACAAATATCACCCATCCCCATGCAATAAGAATGGCCCACCCTCAACCGAACGAACTCCCAGGAAGTCCCATACCCCTCGCACCGGGCAAACCCTCGAACCAGGTAGTGAAAACAGCTGAACCCTCATCCCTATTTCCCTATGATCCGTTTTAGACCTGCGCCAATGTAACCCCTCCCTGTCTTCCAAAGCACACACATCCTGGGCCAGAAACCCCCTTGCTACCCGTCTGGATGGGCTCACCAACTCCCCCACCCAAAATGCTCCAAAAAATGTTATGGAAAAAGCAGCTGTAAATCAAATTACCTCATAACCCGAGGAACATACTGACCCCAATTTTTCACAAATGGCCAGAAGAATCGAAAAGAGACCTGCCTCCTAACGTCTTTTTGTGAGTGGCACGTACAATACCCTTTAATCGCTTGTTTCACCCAAAAATCTTTTGTGAAATACGTCAGGCCCTGCAGCTTGAACAAAAAGGCCAAACCCGCCAGCTTCCGCTCCATGGCAGACACTGACCCCCTTCCCTCCATGTGCCTGGAAACAAAATACACCATTAACAACCTTGTCTCAGACCCACCCAGCTCAGCTCCCGCCAGCCGTATGAAAGCTAACCACTCCCTCCATACCTCAGAGTAAGCTGCCCATGTCAACCCACTCACGACCTCCTGATCCAGCCCGCTGCAACTCCAAGACAATCTCCCAAAGCCAACCCGGCAAGGAAAACCTCTTCCTCCTCTGCAGACAGAGCCAGCTCCCTGAACTTGTCCTACTGAAACCAAGACAGGGAATCAGCCCGGGAGATGCACAGCATACAGAAAATTGTTGAACTGTAAACAATGCCAAACTAAGTGGTGCAGCAACCATACCACCGGCTGTGATGACGCGGAAATCCGGTTGATGACTTGAACCACCCCCGACAACCTAATCTTCAAGTTCTTACACGCTTCCCCCCACAGCTCCATTGCCAGGACCACTGGAAACCATTCCAAAGTACCAGGTTCCGAAGGAACCCCGCCTTCACCCAGGATCTAGGTCAAGATTCTGCACTCCATTGCCCTTGAAAGAATGCCCCATAACCCGCAGACCCTGCCACCTCCGTGACCAACTCTAAATCAAAATTACTCACCGGTCCAGCCATCCAAAGTGATCACCTGTTGAACGTCTCTAAAACGTGTGCCAAACTCTCAAATCCTTCTTACGCTCCCTGGTCAGTCTGATGAAGTGGGTCGGGGCACGAACCCCAGCGTTAGCCGCCAACAGCCGTCGGCAGAAACCCTACCCCATGGAATAATTCGACAGGCGAAATTAGACTTACCTAACAAAGACTGTAACATCCGGAACTGGACCTTGCTCTGCCCCATCATCCCTCTAATCTCAAGCCTGAGATGCTCTACCTTGCCCCTTGGCAGCCGACCCTCCATGTCTCTGTAGTCAATAATGATGCCTAACAAACTAAGTTCCATAGTTGGGCCCTCAGTCTGCAACATGGACAGGAATCGCACACACATTAGAGGAAGGAGGCCCCATACACGGAAAATCATTGAAATAGTGGATGACGGAATCCTAGCCAGACACATCCCTAGCAACCCATTCCAACAATGAACTGAACATTTCAAACATGGCGCAGGAAATGGAGCAACCCATGGGCAGACATTGATCCACAAAAACTGCCAACAGCACCCCAACAGCCGAAAACTGTCCGGGTGTACTGGAAGCAAGCAAAACGCTGATTCAATGTCCGATTTCGCTATAAGTGCCCCTTGTCCATAGCACCTCACCCATCCGACAGCAGCGTCAAAGGAAGTGTAAGACACCGTACAAGCTATGGAATCGTTAACAGACCCCCCTTTTGGAAACGAGAGGTGGTGAATACGTCGAAACTTCGGTTCCTTCTCAGGCACCACCCCCCAGGGGTAAGCTACCAAACCCTCAATGGCTTAACCTTAAATGGCCCCCCCATGCACCCCAGCGCCACTCCCTTTGCCAATTTGACTGAAACCACCCCCGGATTCTGTAGAGCAGACCGCAAATTCCACGTAATAGGCGGTACCTCAGTCAAGGAGCACGGTATCCTACAACCCTCCGAAAAACCCCAAGGCCAAACATCCTAGCAGCTGCCCTATCCGGGTACGGATTTAGGAAAGGCTACATCCTTTTTCCCTTCACCGGATTCATCCCTCTTGTTAGCAAACTCCACAGCACGCTTCCCCTTTTTGAAGCAGCGTGACAGGGGATGATTGCCTCCGCATCCGGAACACTCGTGCTTAAAGCAGCAGAACCCCCCAAACTTACAGGAGTCCTCGTTAAATTGCCAGCACCCCCCCACTTCTTTCCGGCCGGCATTCCAGAGGCGGGTGTCCCCCCGGCCCCCCCTGAAGAAATTGATTCAGGGCATTGATCCACAAAAACTGCCAACAGCACCCCAACAGCCGAAAACTGTCCGGGTGTACTGGAAGCAAGCAAAACGCTGATTCAATGTCCGATTTCGCTATAAGTGCCCCTTGTCCATAGCACCTCACCCATCCGACAGCAGCGTCAAAGGAAGTGTAAGACACCGTACAAGCTATGGAATCGTTAACAGACCCCCCTTTTGGAAACGAGAGGTGGTGAATACGTCGAAACTTCGGTTCCTTCTCAGGCACCACCCCCCAGGGGTAAGCTACCAAACCCTCAATGGCTTAACCTTAAATGGCCCCCCCATGCACCCCAGCGCCACTCCCTTTGCCAATTTGACTGAAACCACCCCCGGATTCTGTAGAGCAGACCGCAAATTCCACGTAATAGGCGGTACCTCAGTCAAGGAGCACGGTATCCTACAACCCTCCGAAAAACCCCAAGGCCAAACATCCTAGCAGCTGCCCTATCCGGGTACGGATTTAGGAAAGGCTACATCCTTTTTCCCTTCACCGGATTCATCCCTCTTGTTAGCAAACTCCACAGCACGCTTCCCCTTTTTGAAGCAGCGTGACAGGGGATGATTGCCTCCGCATCCGGAACACTCGTGCTTAAAGCAGCAGAACCCCCCAAACTTACAGGAGTCCTCGTTAAATTGCCAGCACCCCCCCCACTTCTTTCCGGCCGGCATTCCAGAGGCGGGTGTCCCCCCGGCCCCCCCTGAAGAAATTGATTCAGGGCCCGCGGTGAAGACATAAGTCGCATCCAAAGGCTGATGTCTTTATGATCCCACCGGAGCAACAGTCGAACCGCCCTACGCCACCTAAACTGCTCTTCATACCGCAGTCACGTGGTCCCCCATACACCCTATGTGCCTCACCTAGTGCATCCATATAACAGAACAGAGCTGAGCAATGTTCCGGGTTTTTCTCACCTATGACGCTGGCCATGATAGCGAACGCCTGCAGCCAATTCACGAATGTCCTCGGGATCAAACGGTATCTTCCTTCTTTGAGTCACCGGACTTGACCCTATCCAAATAAAAATTTTTCAGGGGGAGTAAAGAGAACATCTCCACATACTCACCCTTACCGATCTCGTCCCGTATCTCCTGCTTCAAGTGAGCCCCCAACAGTCCCTCAAAAAAACGTAAACTTCACACTTAGCGGCATCCGCAATTCTTACCACGTCTGTCCTGGCAGCATCCCCCTGTTCCCCTTCTTTGAATTTGACTCCAGCCGCCATACTCAACGTCACTACTCCCGACATAGCAGCGGAGAGGCCTGCCAGAGCCGCGGGCCCCCCCTGTCCCCAGCCTTCTCTTTACTCCCGCCAATCCACGGCACCACCTATGGGGGCACCCCTTTTACACCCGCGAAGCGTTGAACCCAATCCCGCAACCCCCCCCAGCAATTCCTGCAGTTGCCCAGCTGTCCCAGGGGCGACAGGCGGACTGCCCAACACCCGTGGGCCAACCCCCCAAGCCCCAATGCTACCCCTGTCACCAACGCTACCCCTGTCACTGCAGACCCCCCACCCCCCATAACCTGCACAGTGCATCATTTAAATAACATGTGATACAGAGACAGACTTACCAGGCTTACCGGGCATGTCCCCCACAGCTGTTGCTCCTGCTTCCCCCGCTGGCGTGCGATGCTGGTGTTCCTCCTCCTCTGGCCTGAGACTTCTCCCTCCAACCGCACCTCAGGAGCCGCCAGCCTCGGCGTCAGCAGCCCCCCAGGCAAAGCAGGCCTGGAGGCCGTGGATCCCTGCAGCTCGGCGGACTGCCGTCTCGTGCTTGACACTGCCACCAGCCGCACTGCGTGGATCCCCTGGTAGGGGATCCGCCATCCCTTGCCTCCCTCGGTCTCCTCCAGGGCCCCCTAGCCACCGGCCACGTCTGAGGTCGGCCCAACAGCCATACCGCTGCTCCTCCCCCGCCGGATCTCCCCCTTGGATGGGACAGGTGGGGGGGAATCGTACTATCCTTAGTCTCCCGCCACGTGGGGGAGGAACGAGCGCCTTTACAGCCCATAGCCCTGCCCCTGAGCTCCGCCGGCGACAGGGATTCCGCCAGGTCCCCCCCGGCTGAAGCTTGAGTCCGCCTCGCCAGTGGGGCCGACGGGTCCACAAGTGGGCTCCTGGGATTGCGCTGATCTCTGCTGGAGGAGCCGGACAAGAAACGCTCCAGAGGCCGAGACCTCTGAGCGTGTGGGGAAACCTCACCTCCAGTGGTCGACCCCCCCACCTGGACCTGGATCATTTTAGTCACCTGGCTCCAAAGCCAAGCGGATCCACTCGTTGCCGCCGCTGCCCGCAAGCGTGTCAGGATAGGATCAATCTCAGTCATGACAGAGGAGCAGCGTGACAAACTGCTTTCTTCTGTCTCCCTCACCAACTGCTCCCGGAAGTCCCCGCCTACCCCCTTTTGTACAGCTCCTCCCCCCTCCAGCACTTTTCCTCCTAAATCCTCCCCTTCAAACCTCTTCCAAATGAACCCCTTGATGACTCTCCTTTCCACCTTGTCTTGCCCGGCCCTCCACTTCTTGTTTCCTTTGTCTTTTCTGTTCCGGGCCTCACTGGATCGAATGAGGGATCAGGTAGGTAAACACGGCTTTAGGCTTTAGAACCACTTTAACATCTGTATGCATATGTACTACTAGTGAAAATATACCAGAATAAGGAATAAGCTACATGAAAGAGCCCCAATATTTTTTTAACCACCTCCATACCGGGCCTATTTTGGCACTCCTCTCCTACATGTATAAATCAATGCTAAAACATTACTCAGAACCCCCTAACATTATATATGTTTTTTTAGCAGACACCCTAGGAAATAAAATGGCGGTCGTGGCAAATTTTTATCTCGCACGGTATTTGCACAACAATTTTTCAAACGCATTTTTTGGGGAAAAAAAGAAGTTTAATGAATTAAAAGATAACAAAACAGTAAAGTTAGCCAACATTTTTTGTATAATGTGAAAGATGGTGTTACACTGAGTAAATAGATACCCAACATGTCACGCTTTAAAGTTGCGCACACTCATGGAATGGCGCCAAACTTCGGTACTTAAAAATCTCCATAGGCGACGCTTTAAAATTTTTTACAGGTTACCAGTTTAGAGTTACAGAGGAGGTCTAGTGCTAGAATTGTTGCTCGTGCTCTAACACATGCGGGCAGGACTTACATGTGCGTTCACTTTCACATTTTTTTTTTGGATCACTTTTATTCCTATTACAAGGAATGTAAACATCCCTTGTAATAGGAATGGTGCGTGACAGGTCCTCTTTATGGAGCGATGCGAGGTCAATAAGACCCCACATCTCTCCTCCAGGCTGGAAAGCATGAGATAAAAAAAATCACTATCTCATGCTTACCACCCACGATCGCGCCTTGGTTTACAATAGTGGCTCGGACATGACGTCATAACGCCGCGCCTGGTCCTCCGAAGGTCATAGAGATGACTGGTGACCATCTGGTCACCGGAATTCCCTATGGTCGTCACCGGCAGCTGGCGATTCTTTCTCTGGGTCCCTGATGGCACGGGAGAGCCGGGGGAAGCACCGGATAGCGGCGGGGGGGATGGGGGGGATACTGCCGCTATGATTGTTCTTATGGTGCACTGAATCCCTGGCTGAAAACGAGGATATCTGAATGTTGCCTGTAGCTGCAGGCATCATTCAGATATTCCCACTGAAAGTCAAGGATGTCATATGATGGCCTTGGATTGGAAGTGGTTAAACTTAGTATACAAAGAATATATGTACTTTATTACCAAAAGTATTGGGACACCTGCCTTTACACGCACATGAACTTTAATGGCATCCCAATCTTAGTCCGTAGGGTTCTATATTGAGTTGGCCCATCCTTTGCAACTATACCAGTTTCAACTCTTCTGGGAAGGCTGTCCACAAGGTTTAGGAGTGTGTCTATGGGAGGGTTTGACCATTCTTCCAGAAGCAGATTCGTGAGGTCAGGCACTGATGTGAATGAGAAGGCCTGGCTCACAGTCTCGGCTCTAATTCACCCCAAACATGATCTATCAGGTTGCGGTCAGGACTCTGTGCAGACCAGTCAAGTTCCTCCACCCCAACTCATTCATCCATGTCTTTATGGACCTTGCTTTGTGCACTGGTCCAAATCATTTGGTGGAGGGGGGATTATGGTGTGGGGTTGTTTTTCAGGGGTTGGGCTTGGCCCCTTAGTTCCAGTGAAGGGAACTTTTAAGGTGTCAGCATTCCAAAATATCTTGGACAATTTTATGCCCCCAACTTTGCAGGAACAGTTTGGGGATGGCCCCTTCCTGTTCCAACATGACTGCGCACCAGTGCACAAAAGCAAGGTCCATAAAGACATGGATAAGCGAGTTTGGAGTGGAGCAAATTGTCTGGCCTGCAAAGAGTTTTGACCTCAACCCAAAAGAACACCTTTGGGATGAATTAGAGCCGATACTGCGAGCCAGATCAGTGCCTGACCTCACCAATGAGCTTCTGGAAGAATGGTCAAACATTCCCATTGACACACTCCTAAACCTTGTGGACAGCCTTCACAGAAGATTTCAAGCTGTTATAGCTGCAAAAGGTGGGCCAACTCAATATTAAACCCTATGGACTAAGACTGGGATACCATTAAAGTTAATGTGCATGTAAAGGCAGCCATCCCAATACTTTTGGTAATATAGTGTAGGTCAAATCTGATGAGTCCATTTTGGTTTCCTTCTTTCTTGGTGCTTCTACACACCAATATACAGATTTAAATTGTCTTTAATAACACACTAACAAGTAACAAGGTCATGTTATAGACACACAATGCATATTGAGCTTGGAGGTGGAAAGACTGGAAGAGAGAGCTTATCTGCTCAGTGTTCGTAGACCTTGACCAATGACCAGCAGATTGTCACTCTACCCTAGATGATTGTGCTCTTCCAACCTTTGTGGTAACAGTTTGGTAAAGACCCTTTTTTGTTCCAGCATGACTGTGCCTCCAAAGCCAACTTCATAAAGACATGGTTTGATGAGTTTGATATTAAGGCATTTCTGACCACTGACCTCAACCCTACTGAACACATTTGAGATTAATTTGAGCATCGGGTGCAAACCATTCAACAATATCTGACCTCACAAATGCTCTCTTGGCTGCATGGGTGCAAATTTCCCCAGACACACTCCAAATTCCAAAATCTTGTGGAAAGCCCTCCCAGAAAAGTGTAGCCAAGAAGGGAGCAAATCCCATTAATAATGACCAATGTTTTAAAAGGGGATGTCCAATGATCTCACACAAGTGTAATGGTCTATTGACCACAAACGTTTGGCCATATAGTATACTTTAATAGAACCTGTTAGGCAAGAATGGCAAACTTGCACCTACACTTATGTCACGATTTTCTTTGGAAACTTATTCATATTCCTTATGAGCCCATTTTCTTCATCCTAAACTTATCTTGGCATAAGTCAATTTAAGAATTATTTACACAGGTAAACAGTACTCTGCCATCTGTTCAGTCAATTTTGCAGGAAGCATGATTTTTACAGGAAGCATGATGCAGGAAGCTTGGCAATGCCTCCTAGAACTAAGGACTCAGGAAGCTTGGCAATGCCTCCTAGAACACTTTTTTGGCTGTAAGTCCGTTGGGTAGTCACCTCATCCTGGTTTATAGAGTTTTCTCAAATATTGCAAGGCTCTTAATTTGTGCACTTTTTCTTTGGGCCTGCTCCTGCAGAACAACTCTATAATGTTTCCACGTGGACGAGTGACGTATTGGAGAGGATGGAGGAGTGGCGGCCATCTTAATGGTAGGAAGCACTGGTCGCTTTCCTTTTTTGCTTGTATCACATTTACTACATGTGAGTTTTTACTTGTAGCTTGAAAGATTAAAGTTGTTTTGCTTTGGATGTCTGCGCAATGAGAGTGTTCTTTTCATTCCCCTGCATATGTGACTACTGTGCTATTCCTCTGGAGTACACATTTTTGCCAAAGCTATCCTGAGATTAAGCTTGTACATTTCCTGGTTGGTCAGTGGAGGGCGGATCTCTAGGCAATAAGTGGAGCTTTTGTTGAATGTGAGGAACCATGGATGCAACCTAAAAACGCAATTATTTTTGTGTATAACCCATACACTGAAGGTTAGGGTCAGTTTTTTAGGGTGTTGGTGACGGGTCCTTTCTTCTCCATCTCATCAAAATCTTGTTTATCACCCCCTTTTGAATAACGCTACACCTTTACCCCATATTTTCATTATTGCACCCAACAATATTGTGTCAGCAGCCTCACTTATTATTATTTTTTTGTATTCATTATTAGCGCAACAAACTTGTCTTGTGTATATATATATATATATATATATATATATATATATATATATATATATATATATTTATATATATATATATATATTTATATACTCTGTATTCAGTGTAGACTATATATACAGTGCAGGCAGTCTAGTATATATATATATATATATATATATATATATATATATATATACAGTGCAGTCAGTGTAGAATATATATACAGTGCAGGCAGTGTACACTATATAATACAGTGTATTGAAGTGGTTAAGGGGAACCTTATGACAGAATTAAGAAAAAAAACAGCATGGGTTCAACCCCCCCCCCCCCCAGTCAATACCAGGCCCTTCGGGTCTGGTATAGATTTTAAGGGGAACTCCACTCCAATTTTTGTTTTAAATTGCGAGTAATTAGAAATTATTGCGTCATAGGAATACTTGTATAATAGTCCATTCTGGCTTGGAAGTTTAGCAACATGGAAAGAACTGAGACTTTCTCTCTCTTCCTCCCCTTTCCAGGGTTTCAAAGCCAATAACCCAGTCTTTTTACACAATGCAGAGCATTAGCCTCCTAGGTTCCACAGTAAGTATAACAAGCATAGTTTACTGCATATACAGACTGATTTTACTGTTGTAGGTTTAGTAACATTTTACCATCTGGATCAGGGGCGTATCTACAGGGTTCACAGGGGTTGAAATTGTGACTTGGCCCCATGCTGCAGGGAGAGACCCTTGTATGTAGGACCAGTGCCCAGGTGGCTGGAGGCCAGGGATGGGTAGCAGAGCTCCCTGCTCTTCATACTGACTGCTTTTTAGTCTTGCATCCCCAGCCTGAGTTCCGGTCCCCCGAGTCATTTCCATCCATTCCTTTGTGTAGTGCTCTCTCTTGCAAACAAACTTTAAGCACACAGGTGAAGCCCTATGAGAGCCGGCTACCCAGAGGACACCGCAAGCTTGTCTGCCAGCATCCCCCCCTCCTCCCCGTCATACACAGATCGCTCTCGGAGATATGCTGATTGCTCTGTCCGTGCTGCTGCTGGAAGGAGCCCAGGTGATCATGGATGAGGGCTCTGCAACATGGTCATGGTGAGTGAGATGACCCCATATCCCCCATACACCATTTCATACCCCACTTCATCTCCCTTGAGGACAGGGCCCCCTTCTCACCTGGAGACAGGGCCCCCATCTCCCTGGGAAAAGGGACCCCTTCTCACCTGGGGACAGTGACCCCCATCTCCCCTGGGGACAGAAACCCCATCTCCCCTTTGGACAGAGACCCCATCTCAGTTAGGGACCCCATTTTCCCTGGGAACCAGGACCCCATCTCCCCTAAGGACAGGAACCCAATTTTTCCTAGGGACAGGAACCCCATCTCCAGACCATGCTGGCTGGCAGGGCTGGTGTCAGCCACCCTAGGGTGCCAGGATGGGGGAGGGAAATGTAAAATCTAAATCCTCAGCCACTTGGGGATTTGGGGGTGTGTACTAGCGGGGGTCACGGACACTGTGGGGGGTACAGCAGTATCAGTGTGGGTTGGCTGGAGGACAGAGAGGGGTCTAGCAGTACCGGCGCAGAGTAACTGGAGATGGGGGTGGGCACAGCAGTACCAGTAGAGGGTCTCTGGAGGCGAGGGGATACAGCAGTATCAGCAGGGTGACTGGAGGCCGGGGGGTAGAGCAGTATCAGTTCCTGGGTGGGTGAAGGACCGATGGGGGTCTAGAAGTACCAGAGTGGGGTGGCTGGAGGACAGGGGGGTCTGGGAGCACTAGTGCAGGATGGCTGGAGGATGGGAGAGTACAGTAGTATCAGTGCAGGATGGTTGGAAGATGGGGGAGGGTGGTTGGGCAGCAGTACCAGCACTGGGTGGCTGAAGGATGGGGGGAAAAATCCTTGTATTGGCACTGCCTGTACGCCTGGATAGGAGGAGCGGCGAGGGTAGCTATATATAGAGCAATTGATCTCTACATTTTCCTCCAGCCTGCCTTTCCATGCCTGTGGGAGGGAGAAGAGGAGGAGCAGGCTGATTCAGCGGCTGCAGGAGGAAAATTGAGCCGCCCCCGTCGCTCCTCCTATCCAGCTTTTTTCCACTGTCCCCTGTGTGCTCTCCAGCTGCCGTGTGCTCTTTCCCGGACCCCCCATGTCCCTCTGTCAGGACAAAGAGTGGGGAATGGGCCAGTAAATGTGTCATTTACCGGCCCCTTCTTTTTCTGAATGGAGAGTCAGTGATCCATACGGATCACTGACTCTGTCCGTTCATAACTGTGGCATAGTAAACTGTGTTTACTATGCTTCAGTTTATGAATTGACAGGAAGCTCTGTACAGAGCTATTCCTGTCCATTCATTCTGTGTAGCCGAGGCTGCAGAGAAGGAGATTAAAGACCGTGTCCTCAGTTTCCTTCTCTGTCTCAAAGATGGAACATCAGAAGTCTTTTTAGACCCCTGATATCTCACCAAAGCCCCCCCAACGGGACTCCTAAAAAAATGTAAAAAATCATTTTAAAAAATAAAAAAAATTTTTAAAAACGACTGATTCCAGTGGAGGTACTACAGGGGTCACAAAGGTTTCGGAGAGTCAAGGGGCCCTTCATGGTTTCTTTCTGAAGGTTCTAGTTACACCACTGATCTGGACCCATATATACTTGCAATTAAAATATACCAGGATAAGGAAAAAGATACAGTATATGGATGGCCTCCCTAAGGTGTGGATAGCAGAGTCAATTGGAATTCGGGTAGAATCAAATAGGGTCAGCCAAAGTTTAGGTCTGTCCTGAACCAATTCAAAAGTTGCTAGGCCAGAGATATCGAGCCATTGGCCCCAGATTTTTTCAAACTTAGTATACTAAGAATATATACTTATATATGCTACCTTTTGTAAGGATAAATTCTTCTCCATCAGCAAATATTCTGTTTTATGGTATTTTAATAACAAAAAGTCAAATTTGGATGACTCCATCTCTGATTTCTTATTCCTTGGTACTTCTACACACTAATATGCAGATTCAAATAGTCTTAAATATTAAACTATTAAGGTCACGTTATGGACACGCAAAGCTCTCTGATTCTGGAAAGGCTGGAAGGGACAGTGTTCAATGAGTATCAATAGACTTTGACCAATAACTAGCAGACTGTCACTCTACTGTGCTAGTAGTTCTTTTCTATATATACTGACCAAGAGCAGTTAAACTGTATTTACACAGTATTCTATTCCACCGACACAATTCTTCAAACTATGCTGGGGAAGCAACCATTAGAACCTGGCCACATGCAGTCTTGATGCTATTATATTACACCAGGGTGTGTTACTGAAAGCAACGAGATGTATGGGTGACTGCATGATTCTCCTGCTGCTCTAGCACACGCCACAGCCTTTGTTGGTGATTCACAGATCCGGCCATGTTTATAGCACCTTCCTACACATAATACTTACAACTTCGTGAAATATGTTAATCATCTATTTTTACTGTATAAGGCCAAATGTTTGTGGGCATCTGACCATCAACCTACTCATATGGCCAATAGTGTGTGAATACTGCTCCAAATGATTGAGTTCAGGTGTTTCCAGTGAAGGGTAGTGTTAATACTACAGCAAACAAAAATATTTTAGACAATTCTGTGCTTCCATCCTTGTGATAACAGTTTGGTGAAGGTCCTTTTCTGTTCCAGCATGACTGGTCCTTTTCTGTTCCAGCTCCATGAAGACATGAATATCCCAAATCTCCTTATATTATAACTAAAAGTAAAAGCAAACTGAAAAAAATATCAACTTATGTCTGTTGTATCCAGTATATGATACCTGAAAAAATTCCTTAATAAATCAAGTAAAATAAAAAATACACAAACCAAAACCAATGTAAAAAAAAACAAAAAACAATATATAAGTCCAAATCTGTGATAAGAAACTATCTGCAATGAATGTCTTATAATTCAAAAAATACCAGCGTGACTTGTGCAGAATCCAGGTGATGACACATTATCACAATTTCTGTGCAGAGAAATAAGGTGACTTTTCCGTGCTTCCCTTTTGTTTTATTCACTCATCAGAAAACCCTACCCCTTCAGGGGTAAAGAGTGTGTAGTCAAATATACCTCTGGTCCTGGTGTCCCAATGATAAATATGACCTCCTTGTATAATAGGGTGTCCACATAAAATTAATAGTAGAAACATAAATCTGGTATAAACAAAATGTATTTTCCAAAAGTAAAATCTTTTAAAAGGAAGGAGCTACAATTGCCTCAATTCATATAGGCATACAGTTTTAGGCTCAGCCCAATAGGCTAGTGGTCAGTGCTTCTACCTTGAAAGACTCATGGGTTCAAATCCCACAGAGGGATGCCAAAAAATTGTCTTGGACTCAGCAGCAAATGCTGAAAATAGACAAATGCCTGTAAGACAATGCACTTTAGTTTGGAAGAAACTGTTTGTATGCCTATACGAATTGGAGCTCTTTCCTTTCAAAAGATTTTACTTTTGGAAAATAAATGTTGTCTATACCGGATTTACGCTATGAGTGCCCGTTTCTACTATTAATTGTATGTGGACACCCTATTATACAAGCAACGCCACTGAGCAGGAGGTCATATTGATCATTGGGACACCAGGACCAGAGGCATATCTGACTACATGCTCTTTACCCCTGCAGGGGTAGGGTTTTCTGGTGAGTGCATAAAACAAAGGGGGAGCATGGAAAAGTCATCTTATTTCTCTGCACAGAAATTGTGATAAAGTGTTATCACCTGGATTCTACACACTGGGATTTTTTGAATTGTGGACATTTATTGCAGATAGTTCTTTATCACAGATTTGGACTTATATATTGTTTTTTGTTTTTGTTTTTTTACCTTGGTTTTGGTTTGTGTATTTTTTATGTTACTTGATTTATTAAGAATTTTTTTCAGGTATCATATACTGGATACAACAGACACAAGTTCATAATATTTTTTCAGTTTACATTTACTTTTAGTTATGATGTATTTTCATAATTATACATATTCATATATTCACGTATATTTTATATAAAAAAATAATTTGTATATGACAATACAGTTATAATTATACACGATTTTCAAATATTTATTTTAAGCAGCGCCAAATTCCCTTCCTTTTTATAATTAACTAATTGGACTTCACTTGTGAAGTTTTTTTCAGGGAGGCTGCAGCTTAGCACACACCTAAGAGCGAAATTTTAGTTAAATATATCCATGAAGACATTGTTTAATGAGTTTGGTAGGAAGGAACTTAGGACCCCTGATCTCAACCCTACTGAACACCTTTAGGATGATTTTAAACACAGAGTGGAAGTCAGATCTTCTTTTCCAACATCAGTATCTGACCTCACAAGTGCTCTCTTGGCTGAATGGGCACAACTACCCCCAGACACACTCCAACATTTTGTGGAACATCTTCCCCAAAGAATGTAGGCTGTTCTATCCACAAAGTGGGGGCCAACCTCATAGCAATGGCCATCGTTTTGGAAGGGGATATCCATTAATCTCATGTGATGGCCTAGTGTTCACATACGTTTGGCCATATAGAATACGTTAATAGATTCTGTTGAGCAGCACTCAGGCAAACTTGCACCTACACTGATGTCACTGACTGCTTTGGAAATGTATGCACATTCCTCATGTCCCCATTGGTTTAACTTCTTACATTTATCTTGGCATAAGTCAGTTTGAGAATTATTTACACTTATAAACAATGATCTGCCAGGTTTTATCATCTGTTCAGAAAACTTTAAGGATACAGGAAGCTTGGCAATGCATCTAAAGTTGGCTGTGAGACCATTCAATAGTCACCTCACCCTGGATTATAGAATTTTCTCAAACATTGCCCCAGGCCTGTGCACTTGTTCTTCCATACACTAATCTATATATACGGTTAAACTCCCGAGGAAGCGCTTTTCCTCACGCAACTAGTTCAGCAGAAACTGTTACACCCAACTAACCAACCCTATGGGTTCAAGTGGTATATATTTTTTTATATTGAAAACTGGCTACAAGGGTGAGTTCAGAGGGTGGTGATAAATGGGGAGCACTCAGAATTGTCAGGGGTGGAAAATGGGGTCCCCCAGGGTTCTGTGCTGGGACCAATCCTTTTAATTTATTCATAAACGACCTGGAGGATGGGGTAAACAGTTCAGTCTCTGTATACGATACTAAGCTAAGCAGGGCAATAACTTCGCAAGATGTGGAAACCTTGCAAGAAGATCTGAACAAATTAATGGGGTGGGCAACTACATGGCAAATGAGGTTTAATGTGGAAAAATGTAAAATAATGCATTTGGGTAGCAAAAATATGAATGCAATTTATACACTCTGGGGAGAACCTCTGGGGGAATCAAGGATGGAAAAGGACCTGGGGGTCCTAGTAGATGATAGGCTCAGCAATGGCATGCAATGCCAAGCTTCTGCTAACAAAGCAAACAGAATATTGGCATACATTAAAAAGGGGATTAACTCCAGAGATAAAGCGATAATTCTCCCGCTCTACAAGACTCTGGTCCGGCCGCACCTGAATTATGCTGTCCAGTTCTGGGCACCAGTCCTCAGGAAGGATGTACTGGAAATGGAGCGAGTACAAAGAAGGGCAACTAAGCTAATAAAGGGTCTGGAGGATCTTAGTTAAGAGGAAAGGTTGCGAGCACTGAACTTATTCTCTCTGGAGAAGAGACGCTTGAGAGGGGATATGATTTCAATGTACAAATACCGTACTGGTGACCCCACAATAGGGATAAAACTTTTCCGCGGAAGGGAATTTAATAAGACACGTGGCACGTGGTAAAATTAGAAGAAAAAAGGTTTAGCCTTAAACTGCGTATAGGGTTCTTTACTGTAATGCCCCATACAAACGATCGGATTTTCCAACAACAAATGTTGGATGTGAGCTTCTTGGCGGAAAGTGTGTATGCTCCATCAAACATTTGTTGTCGGACTTTAGGCCAACAAATGTTGGCTAGCAGATTCTCAAATTTTCCCACCAACAAATTTTTGTTGTCAGACTTTCCGATTGTGTGTACACAAGTCTGTCGCACAAACGTCCACGCATGCTCGAAATCAAGTACGAGCCAGAAGCACTCGGTCTTGTAAAACTAGCGTTCGTAATGGAGTTTTCAGGCACGTCTTGTACGCAGACATCTCAAGTCTCCCGCGACTTGCGGGAGTCTCAAGCATTTGACTGTGGGCTCCCGGACACCCGCGAGCGCCAGGCAATCTCCCGGCTGAGCCTGTCACTCAGGGGGCCGCTGTCAGCTGCTAGGAGCTTTGGAACAGCGAGGGAGAGAGAGAAGCGGCAGCAGGGGCTGTGCTGTGAACAGGAGGCGGGGCTGGATGAGGAAATGTCTAACAGCGGAGGACTGGAGGAGCAAGTGTATCGTGCAGCAGACAGAGCCCTCCCCCTCTCCAGCCCGCCACATTTGACTACACAGGTGCTGAATAGGGGCGCCGGTGTTCTGCCGAGAAAGTTCCCCCTGGCGAATAGGGACTCCCCTGTACTGAGCAGGCGCAGCGCTTGCGTGGTACGAGCCGCCGAAAATAGCCGAAGCTGAACAGCTGAGAGTCAGCTGTATGCGGCGCCTCTAACAGGGCCCCTCGCGGGCTCGCTTCGCTCAGCATAGTTTTATTCAAACTCTATGTCCACTTGGATGGTGGGGCTTGAACCTGGACTCGTGTAGAGCTGACGATCAGCTATTTAACTTCGGAGACTTTCGGCGGCTTCGTAGTCATTTGTACTGTGCCAGCGCAGCGCTTGCGCAGTACAGGGGGGTCCTTATCCCGCCAGGGGAGCTTTCTCGGCAAGACACCGGGAGGGAGATACATAGTACCTGAAGCCCGAGGACATAGCAGAAGAAGGTATGACCACAGCAAAATCCTTCAGCACTGAGCACACATTATTCTGCCTGAAAGGAAAGCGCTGCACAGTCACATGTAATGCTGGCTGGACAGTGTCTTCCAGAAATGTATGTCTTCAGGCAGTGCAATGCTACTGATCAGCCTGAATCTTTTTTTTTTCTTTATAGCTGCACACTCTGATAAGATCTCTGGAAGACCCTGCAGCCATTCTGTGTCCAGTGACAGGTCACACATGGTTGGTTTTTAACCATTTCAGCTCAGCTATTTAGCCAGAGCTCTGTGTGCGCTGCATAGATTGATGTTTTTGTGAAGGATTTACTGCTGATTCAGGCTAGAAGTTTTACAGACCCATTAACTGTTTACTGTCCTCCACTAATCCTCACCAGTTCACTTTTTGTAAGAATTGTTTTGTTTTGGAAATTAAATGTGCTGCTGCCTTGTCACTTGGTTGTACTTTTCAAAGGAGGATTACTGACTTGATCTTGCAGAACTGGCTTAAATAGAGTGGCACAGCCCTGTGATACTATTTACTTGTACATTGAGTTCAACCATAAACGCAGTCTCTAACCATCTCTTGTATCATATCTGTAGTCTCTGATCATCTCTTGTATCATATCTGCAGTCTCTGATCATCTCTTGTATCATGTCTGCAGTCTCTGACCATCTCTTGTATCATGTCTGTAGTCTCTGACCATCTTTTGTACCACATCTGCAGTCTCTGACCATCTCTTGTACCATGTCTGCAGTCTCTGACCATCTCTTGTACCATGTCTGCAGTCTCTGGCCATCTCTTGTATCATATCTGTAGTCTCTGACCATCTCTTGTATCATGTCTGCAGTCTCCGACCATCTTTTGTATCATGTCTGCAGTCTCTGATCATCTCTTGTACCATGTCTGCAGTCTCTGACCATCTCTTGTATCATATCTGTAGTCTCTGACCATCTCTTGTATCATGTCTGCCGTCTCTGACCATCTCTTGTACCATGTCTGCAGTCTCTGATCATCTCTTGTACCATGTCTGCAGTCTCTGACCATCTCTTGTATCATGTCTGCAGTCTCTGACCATCTCTTGTATCATGTCTGCGGTCTCTGACCATCTCCTGTTGTGTGTCTTACACATACATGTCTGCAGTCTCTGATCATCTCTTGTACCATGTCTGCAGTCTCAGACCATCACTTGTACCATGTCTGCAGTCTCTGACCATCTCTTGTATCATGTCTGCAGTCTCTGACCATCTCTTGTACCACGTCTGCAGTCTCTGACCATCTCTTGTATCATATCTGCAGTCTCTGATCATCTCTTGTACCATGTCTGCAGTCTCTGACCATCTCTTGTATCATGTCTGTAGTCTCCGACCATCTCTTGTACCATGTCTGCAGTCTCTGGCCATCTCTTGTATCATAGCTGTAGTCTCTGACCATCTCTTGTATCATGTCTGCAGTCTCCGACCATCTTTTGTATCATGTCTGCAGTCTCTGATCATCTCTTGTACCATGTCTGCATTCTCTGACTATCTCTTGTATCATATCTGTAGTCTCTGACCATCTCTTGTATCATGTCTGCCGTCTCTGACCATCTCTTGTACCATGTCTGCAGTCTCTGATCATCTCTTGTACCATGTCTGCAGTCTCTGACCATCTCTTGTATCATGTCTGCAGTCTCTGACCATCTCTTGTATCATGTCTGCAGTCTCTGACCATCTCTTGTACCATGTCTGCAGTCTCTGATCATCTCCTGTTGTGTGTCTTACACATACATGTCTGCAGTCTCTGATCATCTCTTGTACCATGTCTGCAGTCTCAGACCATCACTTGTACCATGTCTGCAGTCTCTGACCATCTCTTGTATCATGTCTGCAGTCTCTGACCATCTCTTGTACCACGTCTGCAGTCTCTGACCATCTCTTGTATCATATCTGCAGTCTCTGATCATCTCTTGTACCATGTCTGCAGTCTCTGATCATCTCTTGTACCATGTCTGCAGTCTCTGACCATCTCCTGTTGTGTGTCTTACACATACAGTGGGAACGGAAAGTATTCAGACCCTCTTCAATTTTTCACTCTTTGTTATATTGCAGCCATTTGCTAAAATCATTTAAGTTCATTTTTTCCTCATTAATGTACACACAGCACCCCATATTGACAGAAAAACATAGAATTGTTGACATTTTTGCAGATTTATTAAGAAAGAAAAACTGAAATATCCCATGGTCCTAAGTATTCAGACCCTTTGCTGTGACACTCATATATTTAACTCCGGTGCTGTCCATTTCTTCTGATCATCCTTGAGTCCAGCTGTGTTTGATTATACTGATTGGACTTGATTAGGAAAGCCACACACCTGTCTATATAAGACCTTACAGCTCACAGTGCATGTCAGAGTAAATGAGAATCATGAGGTCAAAGGAACTGCCTGAAGAGCTTAGAGACAGAATTGTGGCAAGGCACAGATCTGGCCAAGGTTACAAAAAATTTCTGCTGCACTTAAGGTTCCTAAGAGCACAGTGGCCTCCATAATCCTTAAATGGAAGACGTTTGGGACGACCAGAACCCTTCCTAGAGCTGGCCGTCCGGCCAAACTGAGCTATCAGGGGAGAAGAGCCTTGGTGGGAGAGGTAAAGAAGAACCCAAAGATCACTGTGGCTGAGCTCCAAAGATGCAGTCGGGAGATGAGAGAAAGTTGTAGAAAGTCAACCATCACTGCAGCCCTCCACCAGTTGGGGCTTTATGGCAGAGTGGCCCGATGGAAGCCTCTCCTCAGTGCAAGACACATGAAAGCCCACATGGAGTTTGCTAAAGAACACCTGAAGGACTCCAAGATGGTGAGAAATAAGATTCTCTGGTCTGATGAGACCAAGATAGAACTTTTGGCTTTAATACTAAGCGGTATGTGTGGAGAAAACCAGGCACTGCTCATCACCTGTCCAATACAGTCCCAACAGTGAAGCATGGTGGTGGCAGCATCATGCTGTGGGGGTGTTTTTCAGCTGCAGGGACAGGACGACTGGTTGCAATCGAGGGAAAGATGAATGCGGCCAAGTACAGGGATATCCTGGACGAAAACCTTCTCCAGAGTGCTCAGGACCTCAGACTGGGTCGAAGGTTTACCTTACAACAAGACAATGACCCTAAGCACACAGCTAAAATAACGAAGGAGTGGCTTCACAACAACTCCGTGACTGTTCTTGAATGGCCCAGCCAGAGCCCTGACTTAAACCCAATTGAGTATCTCTGGAGAGACCTAAAAATGGCTGTCCACCAACGTTTACCATCCAACCTGACAGAACTGGAGAGGATCTGCAAGAAGGAATGGCAGAGGATCCCCAAATCCAGGTGTGAAAAACTTTTCCTTGATAACTGCTTTGGATACCTTTTGTGAAGATATACTAACCCTTGTGCATTACAAATACCTTTATTTGAAGTTTGAATGCTCCACTGTTAAATTTAAAAAGCCTTACCACCAGCATACTTTGTGGCAGATTTACTCACTAACCAATGGTTAGCCGGAGTCAATTGGATTACATCTAGGCCCCAATAGATAGCCACAGCCCACTTATTCAAGACCATGGATGTTTGGTGGCATTGATTGCTGATTATTATTGCTTTCAGCACTGTTCTCCACTCGCCTAGTGCTTGAAATAAGACCCTTCAAGAGGAGTAAAGAGAAGGAACACCAGTCCACTCCATTTCAGGGTCATTTCCATGATTTTGCTGTTATTAAGCTGTTACATTTACCATTGTATAACCTGATCCTCGGAACTTATTTCTGCTCTAATAAAGACCAGCATACAGCTATTAGTGGCCAAGTTGTGTTAACTGCAGCAAAAAAAACTCAGGTTTGCAAAACTATGAAAATCTTAAAACAAAGGGGGGGAGATTTACTAATACTGGTGCACACAGAATCTGGTGCAGCTGTGCATGGTAACCTATCAGCTTCCAGGTTTTATTATCCAAACTTAATTGAACAAGTCGAAGTAAGAAGCAGATTAGCTACCATGCACAGCTGCTCCAGTTTTAGTAAATCTCCCCCAATGTGTTAAATAATGACAGCTCCACAGGTAAGTGCTCCAGTGGACAGCTGCTACTCTAATTATTGTAGGAAAGAATTAATAAACTATATGTGATGATAGAAATAGCGCAAATCCACACAATTCATTTAAAAACCCTTCAATCTCAAAATGTGAATACTTCAAACTTACTGTATATATGTATATATAATATCACATATGTACTAAACAAATTCTATATACAAAATCTATGTACTAGTGCATATCATAGCGTGAACTTATGTGCAATATTCTTCTCTTCACATTCTCAAATGTGCTGAATATAGTCCAGAAGAATCAAACTACAATGTTGAAAAATTAAAAAAAAATGATGAATAAGTGACAAAAGCAGTGAAATAAACCAATATAATAAACCGTCTTTGCTTTGTGAATGCTTCAAATATGTCACCACTGTGCGAATCCTTCACCGTTCTCCCTAAACTGGACTCACCAGATCGATAAAATGATAAAATCAGATATCAGCTAGAGGAACACACTCTCCTTGAAGACGTCACACGACGAAACGGATGTAGGGCGGTGCCAGGACGCTGAGGACATTGCGAATGCCAGTTCACACTCGGGGTCTATGACAGGTCCGGAGGTGAAGGTCTAAATACAGCTGAGTGTGTTACTCCCTAGTGCCCGGCAGGCACTCTTCAAATGTGAGTGGATTACAATTAGTTTTTAACTAGCCTGTGAGATGTTTTTACGCTATGGGAGCCTCATTCCTTCTTTTTTGTCTTTCCCATGATATGCTGTGATCTGTGAGAGGGAGAAAATCTGACCATATAACTGTGATTGATGATCGTGTGAGGAGAGTGTGTTCCTTCAGCTGATATATGATGTTATCATTTTTTCGATCTAGTGAGTCCAATTTAGGGAGAGCGGTGAAGGATTCACACAGTGGTGAAGTATTTGAAGCATTCACAAAGCAAAGACGTTTTATTTTATTGTTTTATTTCACAGTTTTTGTCACTTTTTCATCATTATTTTTACATTTTTCAAAATTGTGGTTTGACTCTTCTGGACTATTTTCAGCACATTTGAGAATATTGCACATAAGTTTACACTATGATATGCACTAGCACTTTATAGATTTTGTATGTAGAATTAGTTTAGTACATATGTGTTATTATATATAAAGTAAGTTTGAAGTATTCACATTTTGGAATTGAAGGTTTTTTTTACAATTATGCAGATTAGCGCTATTTCTATCATCACATATGAAAATCTTAAGACCAGCTGGCTAGACTAGAAGCATAAATTCTTTGGTATATAAATCAGCTGCCATATATATTTAACTGCTTCCGGTAATTTGGTGCAAGAGGTCTGGGACACGAGAGCCCGCCACCGGCGACCCACTCCCGCTATGATTGGACACAACGAGAGCCAATAAGCGTGTCCGTCAGCCGCGATGGCCGCCGGCCAACCACGATTGTCCACAGGAGAGGCAAAAGGGCGGTCTGCCTATGTAAACAAGTCACAGCACCCTCCCCCCCCCCCACAGCTAGAAAGCACTCCCTAGGAGCACACTTAACCCTTTGATCGCCCCTAATATTAATCCTGTCCCTGTAAATGTCATTAGTACAGTGACAGTCCATTTTTTTTAGCACTGATCACTGTATTGGTGTCACTGGTCCCCAAAAAGTGTCACTTAGTGTCAGATTTGTCCGCCTCAATGTCGCAGTCCCGCTAAAAATCCCTGATCATCGCCATTACTAGCAAAAACAATTTGAAAAAATAAAAAGTCCATAAATCTATCCCATAGTTTGTAGACATTATAACTTTTACGCAAACCAGTATACGCGTATTGGGATTTTTTTTTACCAAAAACATGTAGCAGAATACATAGTTAATTAAATTGATGAAGAAATTTGATTTTTTACATTTTTTTATTGGATATGTTTCATAGCAGAAACTAATAAATATTGTTTTTTTTTCAAATTTGTCTGTCTATTTTTGTTTATAGAGCAAAAAAATAAAAACCATAGAGGTGATCAAATACCACCAAAAGAAGCTCTATTTGTGGGAAAAAAAGGACATACTGTACATTTTGTTTGTGTACAGCGTCGCACGACCGCGCAATTGTCAGTTAAAGTAACGCAGTGCAGTATCCCAACAAATGACCTGGTCAGGAATGCGGTAAAACCTTCAGGGGCTGAAGTGGTTAAACTATGTAGTTAACTGGTTTCCTAGAGTTCAAATTGAATGGGTTTTGCGGAAAAAAACGAAAAAGGACACTATTACTATATTTGTAATAGAATGCTATTTTAATTGCCCCATAAATTTTATGAAATTATTGATGGATTTTTTATAATATTTATTTAGGAAAAATAATACTACTATTACTACTTCTACAAAAAAATAAAAATAGAAGGCAGAGCGATAAGGTATAATGGCTGTTTAAGGACAAACTCTTAGTATATTTAATCCAGCCAATGACAAACCTAATGTAAAAAAAATCATAATTACAAAAGTGTTAAAAAGTTTACAAAAGGGTGGGGGGTTATGTTCCCACTGTACATTACATAAAATCATGAAAGTAGTGGTCAAACAGATGGAAGAGCAGCCAATGCGGTCGCAGCTGCTTCTTTAAGGTTTGAAGATCTCTTCCTCGGAATAGTTTTTGTCGTGTCTATTTAGGCTATGGGGAGGCAATAATTGGAAGCAATGGCAAGGATAATACCTAATGCAAATAGAGCAATCCAAAGAGGAGGTTAAAGTGATACTAAAGTTTTCTTATTTGTTCCTTTAACCACCTCAATACTGGGCACTCTTACCCCCTTCCTGCCCAGGCTATTTTTCAGCTTTCATCGTTGTCACTCTTTGAATGACAATTGCGCGGTCGTGCTACACTGTAACCATGTGAAATTGTTATCATTTTCTTCACACAAATAGAGCTTTCTTTTGGTGGTATTTAATCACTGCCGGGATTTTTATTTTTCAAGAAAAGACCAAAAATTCTGATGAAAAAAACGTTTTCTTAGTTTCTGTGAGTAAATTTTGGAAATAAGTAATTTTTCTCCTTCGCTGATGTGCGCTGATGAGGCGGCACTAATGGGCAATAATAGGCTGCACTGGTGGGCACTGATGAGGTGGCACTTGTGGGCACAGATGAGGCGGCACTTACTGTATGGGCACTGATTAGGTGGCAATGATGAGGAGGCATTAATATGCCGCACTTATGGACACTGATGGGTGGCACAGATGAACACTGATAGGTGGCACTGATAGGTGGCACTCATGGCCACTGATAGGTGGCACTGGTGGGCATTGATGGGTGGCACTGATGGGCGACACTGATGGACAGTGATGGGCAGCACTGATAGGTGGCATTAATAGCCAGCACTGACTGGCATCACTAATGGGCACTGATTGGTGGCACTTGTGGGCACTGGTGGGCACTAATTGCTGGCACTGGTGGGTACTGGTTGGCATAGCTCCCAACTGTCCCTGATTTCGAGGGACTGTCCCTGATTTGGAGCAATGTCCCTCTGCCCCTCATTCCTCCTCATTTGTCCCTCATTTTGGTCTGATCTATATAGTTGTATATAAAATGCACTTTTTATCTATCAAAAAGTGTTTTCCAGTGCTAAACTTTTCATCTGATTTCTAAATTGCTGCATTTGTAAATTCCAAAAGCCAATATAAAGGAATAGTAGTGGTAAAAAAAGCACTTGTGGGATTAACCAATCTTGTTTTTTTTTTGTACAAGTCTCCTTTAAGGGGGCGTGGCAGGGGGTGTGTCCTATGCCTGCATACTTTTGCTGATAGGTGTCCCTCATTCCCATGTCAAAAAGTTGGGAGGTATGCTGGTGGGCACTGTTTGCTGGCACTTCTGGCGCTATATTATAATCAGGGCAGGATGCTGATCTGCTCTCCTCACCACACACTTTGTCAGTGTGAGGCGAGAAGCTCCAATTACTGGCATCTCCATGTTTACATGTGACCAGCTGTGTTTGGACACATGGTTAAAAAGCTGCGGCTCTTTACAGAGATCGGGGTTGCCCCGTATCCTAGCAACAAGGCACGCCCATGGGCACATGAGAGCGGCCGCTCTGGGACAACGTCATATGACATCGTCCCAGAACGAGAGCCGCACTTCCCCGCCATCATTTGGCGGTGGGCGGGCGGCAAGTGGTTATAAACAGCAAACAGGTTACACTTACCTCCCCGCAGTTGGTTTTGCATAAAGCAGCCCGGATCCTCCTCTTCTTGGGCCCCTCGCTGGCACTACTAGCTCCTCCCTCCTGTCGAGTGCCCCTCGCTTGCTCTGGGGGCACCTGAGCCGAGCCGCAGCTCTATGTGTCTATTCAGACACAGAGCTGTGGTTTGGCCCCTCCCCCTCTCGCTCATCATTGGCTAACTGACTTTGATTGATAGCAGCGGGACCCAATGGCACCGTTGCTGTGTCTCAGCCAATCAGGAAGAAGAGTCCGGACAGTGCAAAATTGCTAGATCAAGATGGGCTTGGAGGGGCCGAGGGGGGCTGCTACACTTCCCAATGCATAGAATGCATTAAGATAAAAAAATCTTCTGCCTTTACAACCACTTTAAGAACAGCCACCGATATTCATATATGATTGTCTCTAGGCATAAGCGTGTCGTTTCACAAGGTGAGTGCCATCCATGGTTTGGCCATCATCATGTGGCGGTATTAAACAGCCACTCCCAGAATACCCCCCAATAGAGGTAGTTTAGCATAACACGCAATTAGGGTTATAATATCATTCCATCAAAATAGTTCCTAAGAAGCCACCAAGAAAACCAAGCCTGATGATCCCTTTGCCTCCCATGGACCCTACTCACATTCACCATGCTAATAATAATAATTTTATATTTATGTATTTATTTGTTCATGGATCACCCCCGTAACATCTCTAAAATTCGCCCCTTTTTAACAAATGAAACCACCAAACTCCTCATTCACTCCCTTGTTATCTCTCGCCTTGACTATTACAACTCCCTTCTCATTGGCCTGCCTCTCCATAGGTTATCCCCTCTTCAATCCATCATGAATGCTACTGCCAGACTTATCCACCTTACCAACCACTCAGTGTCTGCCACCCCTCTCCTACAATCCCTACACTGGCTCCCAATCACCCAGAGAATTAAATTAAAAATACTAACCACAACATACAAAGCCATTCACAACTCTGCCCCGAGCTACATCACTAATCTTGTCTCCAAATATGACCCAAATCGACCTCTCCGCTCTTCTCAAGACCTCCTACTCTCAAGCTCTCTCGTCTCCTCCTCCCATGCTCGTCTCCAGAATTTCTCCAGAGCCTCTCCCATCCTCTGGAACTCGCTACCTCCACCTGTCCGGCTATCCCCTACTCTTGCTACATTGAGGCGATCCCTGAAAACTCATCTCTTCAGGGAAGCCTATAACGTCTCTAACTAATCTTTTACCACTTCCATCAGCTCATTCCCCACAGTTACATCCTTTTGTACCACCTGCCCCACCCTATTAGATTGTAAGCTCTTCTGAGCAGGGCCCTCTTAATCATCTCGGATTTTATTGTGTTATAACTGTATTGTCGCCCTTTTATATTGTAAAGTGCTGTGTAAACTGTTGCGCTATATAAATCCTGTATAATAATAATAATAATACATGAAAAATAGTTTAATTCCTGTTTAAATGTATTGGATTTGCAACCATTAAGAAAGACAGACAAGTATTTATATTTTGTAATGGAATGTTATTTTAATTGCCTTGTAAAGGATATTATTGAATTCTCTATGAATTTTTATAGTATTTAGGGCTGGTCCACACCTGAATCACACAGGAACTCGGTCTGCATTCCTGTGTGAGTCCGGTGCGATTTTCAGCCTATTCATTTGAATGCGTCATTTTTCAAAAATGCACAGCTCCAAATCACATGGTATTGCAGAATCATGCAATCCGGTGGAGGAAACACACTGCATTTGCAAACATGCGTTTGGGGTGTCTTTAGGAATACATTGATACATGCAGAAGATCACACACCCAATGCATTTTGTACGCGTTCTGGTGTTCTGGTGTGAATGAGCCCTTATACTGGTATAATAATCATATTGTTCCATGTTATATATTTATTCATGAACACTACATAAAATTGTTTTGTCCCTTATATAAGATTCAAACTTGAAGTTTAATTCCCAGAAAACATGACATCAGCTTCAACCTCCCATCAGCACAGATGGCACTACTAGACCACAGCAGAGACCCAGAAGAAACATTTTATTCAAGTTACCGTCCCAGTAAAAAGATCAGAACAAGGCTTGTGCAATGACTCCACTGCATTTTTCTAAATGGCCACTAGATGGCTTTGCGGCAAAATTTGGCAAGTGAATCCCCGCCTGACAGATGAGACCAGCTGTCCGCAGGTTGTAAAAGACACCAGATAAATTCTGCAACAAAAACTTTTTTTAATATTATCGAACTGAATAACATTTCGTTTGTTAAAGTACTTTGTATCATAACATTTTTAAAATAATTTTAAAAAGTTTTTTTATAACTCTTTGGTTACATCTCAGCGCTTCTGATCTTCTGTAGCCTCTTTGCAGCCACTCACCCTCTACATTCAATGCAGTGATGGCTGCAAGGCATTTTTTTAGGGCATGTCTCTGTAATCCTGTCCTAGGGTGATAACACTGCTCCTCCATAGATACAATACAGTGAGTGAGTGTTGTCATCCTACAGGAGGAAGTATGTTCTTGGCAGGATAAGCAGCTGATAATAATGAAAAATGCCTGAAAAAAGAAAGCTAATGCATCCACTATATATTACTGTAGCACCCTCTAGTGTGTGCTACTAGAAGTGTAGTGCAGGTAAAACGTCTGGTTCTGGGATAAACCTGAGTCATTGAATCTGGGTCAGGATTATTAGAGGCCGGGGCTTGATGACTCATCCTGGCAGCTCTCTGGTGCCTACGCTGTTTCTAGAATGTTGGAGAATGTTCTGAAGCTAGTGGGTGGAGGTAAGAAGGAGCTGTCTTGAATATTTATGGGTCCTCAGCTAATCCTCAGAAGTGGGCCTGGCAGGGGGACTGAGAAGCCCATAGATAGACAAGGGCCATGCCAGCAGGGAGTTCTGGTGGAAGATAAGCAGTGCTGAGGAAGGCTGTCGGTGGCCGTTGAGGGACTCCTGACTGGGGGGGAAGGTGGGAGTTTACCTCCAGCTGGAGCTCCGGAAAGCTGGCCGGGAAGGATCTCACCACAGGAGGCAGTTGGAGGGATTCAGGCTGGAGAGGCAGTGGAGAGAGCAAGGAGAGACAGTGAGTAGATTTGCACGGTGCATGGACAACTGCCAACTGTAGCAGTGCTCTTTTGAAGACCATGGTGTGTCAAGTCTTCATCCAACCTTGCCCTGGAAGGTCTCCATGTGTGTGTTAGTCAGGAGGTCTGGCAATAGAGAAGCAGCCAGGTGCGGCTTGAGGCAGCCAGGTGTGCTAGCATTTTTCTGCAAGCAGTGGAACCAGGATCAGCGGCCACAGGGAAGCAGAAGGAGATGTGATATGCTGTTTCACTCCATTTGTGCTACTTTTCAAGGGGCTGAGAGTTTCTGCCTGTAATGTGCTGTTGCTGAACTGACAAAAAGCCTGTTGGTTCCTTCAGGAGTTAACCAGCAGAAGCGGAACAAAGTTTGTGCAGTTGAACTGAAGAAGAGGAGTCTGTAGATAGGGAGGAAGTGTCCCGGAAGTTGAATTGTTGTCACACTGGGCATCCCATAATCCCCTACCTCATCTGTTGGAAGATGTGTCACTCTGTGATATGGATGGAGAGATCATAACTGAGAAGGAAGCACCTGGGTATTATTTGGGACATAGATGAGTTTGTTTCTTTGTCCTAAAGAATACCGATGTAACGTTAGTCATGGAACTAGGGTGTTCCTTGAGCCTAACAATAGATAGAGGTGCATGCTACCCTGGGCATGGTCTCTAAAATCAAGGCACAAGGATGGAATTTTGTGGTTTTGTCATTATTTCAGGTTTATATGTGTTGTTGGACTCGACATTTATATAGGAAGGTCTCGCATTTATCTATGGAAGTTGAGGGACGAATTGACGGTAAGGTCTCTTCGTACAAGTTAGAGGCTTTGTTTCTTTTTCAGAGTCCTGAAGTACTGCTGATATGTCAAAATTGCGATAGAAAAGGCCATATTGAGTAAGCCTGCCTAATCCTGACTCGTATATACAATGAAGGGTTATAGGAGGTTCGGAGTGGGATGCCTAATTTGATGGGTCACATATATACAGTATGTATATATTATGGCAATTATTGTGTGATAGTATAGTCTGACATATATGTATTAGGTTAGTAGTATCGGTGAGTAAAACCCTCCTCGAGGTTCTGTATCTAAAAGCTGGTTAATATGTGGCTCTGAGTGTGTGTTGGTGAATGATGAGTGAATGAACACCCCTTGCCTGTATTGCACCTCATTGTGAAGATACCGGAAAGGAGAAGACATGGAATGGTGCCATGGAAGCTGTCGCTGAAGAATGCGGTGGTGTGTAACTCAGGGGCAAAGCGGCACATGTTGGGAAGCACAAGAAAGTTATGAACTGTTCCATAGGAGCTGTTTCTGAAGAGGGTGATGTGTGCCCTTCAGGCACAAAGGGAAAGCAGGGAAAAAAAAACAGAATTGGTAGATATTTTGCTCATTTTTTTGCTCATTTTCAGTGGCTGTGTACTGACATGTTCTTCTGATGGGACTGACCTTAAATTAAACCTGTTGCTTTCCCATAGCCAAGTTTGCTTAAAGTCCAACTCTGGGCGGAAAAAAAAGGGGGGCTGTGCCGACAGTGCATTGGTCAACTGCTCGTTTTTTTTTTTTGATTGAGGAACAGTGATATACTGTACTTACCTAATCCTCACACAAGACCAGTCTCCGTGGCTCCTGCCACCCCGAGGTTTAACGTTCTTGTGCGGTGGACTGTTCTCAATGTCATCAGGCCCATAGACCTGCTCTGGACGTGAGGACATCAGGAACTGTGAACCATTGGATTGTAGGGGAGCACCGTTTGCCAGTGGAGCAGGGGATTATTGAGTTTACAGCTTTCTTCTCTCCCCTGGACAAAACAAGCAGTTGACCCGTGCAGTGCGGGCACAGGTCCACTGCATGGAATTTCTTTTTTTTTGCGCTAAGTTGATCTTCAAATGCCTACATGCCCAGCGTAAAAAAGAATACTCCACTCTGATGCCAATCCCCCCCACCGTACCAAAGGATGCCAGATGTGTATGTGATAGTACTGGATCGATAGAAGTGAAAGTTGTTTCCAATGGATTTACCATAAACCAATTTTGCCTTCAAAGAAGCAGATCTGTGATAGAAATATACTGTGGGTGGACCTTATTCTGGTCCTAGGCTGCTACCTCGCTGATAGCAATAAAGGGAGCACCTGGTACAGAAGTTTATCTCACTTGAAAGACTTTTTGAAAAAGCCTTAACAGAGGTCCCTAAGTACGTTTTGTCAACAGACATTGACTTTTCAAGCTCTGAAAAAGGGGGAGGCATTTTCCCAAAACATGTTGGATGTTTTTGATACGCTTAACAATTAAATGTTTAAAAATGTTCTTCAAGTGAGATAAACTCCCGTTCCAGAGGATAGCTACCAGTGCTAACTGTTTCAAAGCTTAGAAAACACCAAGCAAATCCTTCTTCCATACCTTCACTTACTCCTGTGACCTCAATGCAGTAAGTCAGGGGTCCATAGCACAGTGTGGTAGTGATGTCTTCTGGACTGCATTCTTCTCCATTTGCTGTGTTGCAGCTGTAGCATTCTATTGCATTGGGCTCCATATCCTTAATTATGGGATCTAGTAATAGAAGCCTAAATTGGGAAAGTTGGGACTGGTTAGACCTTCACTTCAGAATATTTTCCATGTTTTATTTACAATCTTATTGTCTATACCTCCATCTCCGGTGCAAGTGCTGCTGTAACATCACATGTATACATATGAGATTTTTGTTCTGGTTGTATAATTTCATCAATGGTGACCACTATATGGCACCATGGGGGTATATATTTGATGTACTCTTGATGTCTGTATTACGTGTGCACATACATATGTGCTTGTAAATACTTTATGAAATGATATTTATTGCAATGTCTTTTATATATGTGGTCTATCATATTGATATGATTGTGCATTCGATCACGAATAAATATGCAATTTTCTATTCAGTCGTTTCCACGGTGTCCATGACCTCATTTTAAAGTCCCAACTTTCCCAATTTAGCCTTGAATTTAGGGATGGAGGCACACCACATATGTGCCTCATCTAAAGTCCCAAATCCCCCCTCTTCTCCTAGTAATAGAAGCAATCAAAGTCAACAGTACAAAGGCCCTTTGAAAATATTCAGCTGAACTTAAAGTAAACCTAAACTTAAACTCTGGGGCACCGTAAAGCTGAAGTCTGGGGAATCTTCAAAACTACCATCTCAGTGGAGCTCCCCCCCACTCTAAAAATTAATGTAATTTTCATTTTTGTCTACGGCAGGGGTCTTCAAACTATGGTCCATGGGCCACATCCGGCCCGCTACAAGACTTTATACATTGGCTCAATCAAATCCTGGGGGGGGAACCTGGGGCAGAGCCACACTGTGTGTGACTATGGATGCACATAGCCTGGCTCGGGAGACTATTAACCACTCTCTGCTGTTTTACTATGCCAGCCACTTCCCACTCTTCAACCCACTTGGATAGTTTGATCAATCCAGGAGTCTAAATCATCCTCTCCTGAGGGTGTGGGAACTGTCCCTGAAGAACTTGCGATAACCGTAATCGGTTGGCATTGCTGACTTCTTAAGGAGCCCTTCGACTAGTTTCCTTAACTCAGTTATCAGAGAAGAGAAACTTTCAGAGGATGTGATTGGCATTGAGGTATCGGCCTCTGGATCTGGTTTGGTGTGTCCTGAGTCCTCTGGATTAGAATTTGATCCACCCTTATGAACTAACAAAGCATTGACATCCACAGTCAGTTGGAAGACGTCAGGAACTCCCTTCTTCCACTCTGTCAGGACATAGGTACAATTGGAGCTAGGATCTGTCTTCACATCCAAAATGTACATTCTTTGATCTTGATCAAAGGCATCTAGTGCTTGACGGGCCAGGTACTCAGTCCAGTCACTGCCAGGAACATCAATTACTACATGCAGCTCCACTTGGCTGTTTCCTTCTCCACACCACTGGATCATGGCAGCAGGGTCCATCTTGTTGTCTTTTGGGGGTGCTGTCTTGAGGAGTTAAATGCAGAGTAAGGTATCCTCGTACGGCCCACATGTGTATCGCTACCCCCGGAGGAGCCGCTTAAGTTTATTTGGTTCTGTGCTCTGTCTCTTAACCCCAAGAACAGTCTCAACCCCTCTGGCATACCTGGCAATAATGTTAATGTAAACACCACCAACGAAAGACACACATTATTGTAAAACACAGAGATAGTCTTTACTGTGAAATTTCTTTGAAATGGTAACAAACTATAGCAATATAGCTGAACAGTAGATAAATATACCTCAAATAGGTCAACGGTGTAATAATGACTGAAATCAGGAGCAATAGAACTCAATAGTACTGTATGGCTGCTTCCAGGGGACTCCTCAAGGCAAGTAACCCCAAAAGCAGAGGCAAAACATTTTAACAATTGGCAGGTCACAAAAATGGCAAGCACTGTAATGGATTGGCCACCACTCTATTTAGATTGGACTCTAGGAGTCCAGGCAGGAGGAGAGCAGAGGAATGACTCTCTCTTGTCAGACATCTCCCTTCTGTCCCCTGACACCACAGACCTATAAAACCATAAACACTGCACCTAGTTCCATGGCCAATAACGTAACTCCTAAGTCAGACTACCCGCTCATGCACTACATATACTGAGCCCCACTTATGTGTGTGTGTGTGTGTACCTGTATGGCACCTGTAGCTTCAGTCCCTTGGAAGAAGGTCTTGAATGTTCAGCTAGCCACTTTAGTTGGTCCACTTACAAATCCTGTTTGGTAGAATGAAAATGCAGCATGCTGGCAGCATCCCAGTAGCAAGGTGGACACTGTGACTGCTCAACAGAGTGCAAGTGTGATCAGGCTCCACAAGTGTAGGCAAAATTGGCAATGTTGTCTGCATGCATTGTCTTTAAAGTGGGAAAATGTAAATGCCCGCTCAACAATCTTGCGACAAAGGCCCAAGCAAAGTATCCTGGAATAGCAGGCTCTTTAGGTTGCCAGACTGGCTACCTTACAACCAGAACTCTTCTTACTGTCTGCACAGGTGCACCTGGAAAATGCACCTGGGATCCCCCTCTCAGGCAGGATGTTCCTAACCGGCCGTGGATCTTGGAAGGAACCGTACGCCATCTTGGGAGGCAGCACCTATCCCCTGGGTCCAGTCTTCTCATTGTCTCGTGGCATCTGTCTACCCCCCCAGGCAGACAAGATGGTGCCCTTCTCTCCCCCTCAAACATTCTGGAGTGTATAGTTCTGTCTCCATGAAACACTACAGGGCTGCATGTATAGGGAAATACATGTCCCAAGATGCTTTCTCCAGTCTTACTGGCTCTCCATTGGTTAGTCCCCTCCTCCAGGGAGGAAGCAGGGGAGGCAACAGAACGGGCAGCCGTGTCCCCGTGAGCGTCGCTTGGCACGCTGTGTAAAGAAGAGGACAGGTAGGGGGGAATTCCCCCACAGGCGCTGACAGGCTTCTCTATCTTCTGCTTGTCTGCGTGTGTTCGCCTAACCGGTCGGAGATCCAGGGCCGCGGGCTGATCGAGCGGGTACCCGCTACACATAGTAAAAGTAAATTTTATTGCTTTTAATTCCTCAGTAAACAAAGTTCAACTGAATTGTGTGTGTGTTTCTACTTGTCTTGGTCACTATCAAAATGTCTGAACCCAGGGTGACAGAGGTGTCGGAGGCAACTAGTGGGGTACAGGTTCATTGAGCAGCCCTCACGGGGGTAGCGCTACACTTATACTGTATACTAGCAATGAAAATGTTCCAGGATAAGGAAAAAGATATCTGGATGGCCTCCCTAAGGTGTAGATAGCAGAGTTATTTGGAATTTGGGTACAACCAAATATGGTGCCCCAAAGTTTAGGTCTGTCCTGAGCCAATTCAAAAGTTGCTAGGCCAGGGATATCGAGCCATTGGTCGCAGATTTTTTTAAACTAAGAATATACGTATACTTACAGAAGCTGCTCATGTAACTATATTTTCTTCTTCATTAGCAAATATTCTGTTTAATGGTATTTTAATGAAAAAAGAGGTCACACTTGGATGACTCCATCTCTGATTTCTTATTCCTCGGTGCTTCTACACACTAATATGCAGATTCAAATAGTCTTAACTATACTAAAAAGGTCACATTATAGACACGCAAAGCTTGCTGATTCTGGAAAGGCTGGAAGAGACAAAGTATGGAGCACTAATCTGCATGTTTAGCTCAAATCCTCTTGTTTCACATATGCTCCCAGAACATCCCCCCCCCCCCCAGAAAACCACATATGCTCCCAGCCAGGGGCGTTGCTAGGGGGTGGCTTTTGGGGCTATAGCCCCGAATATGGGGCCCATAGCCCCGAGTCTCTTGCTGCACGGTCCCTGCCTAACAAGCAGGTTGCGGTTGCTGCAGCGGGCGGGCTGGCTGCATGAAAGAGGCAGAGGAGAGGAGAGAAGCGAGCGGGCGGACAAGCAGAGATGACATGTCTCTCCGCCGGCCCCACATCAGCGCTCTTCACAGCCAGGCCTCTTCAATTTGGGAGTGAGGTGCAGCGAACAGCAGAGATGACATCATCTCTCACTGCCCGTCACACATCAGCGCTCTTCCACCCTCACAGCATGGTGGAGTGGAGGTCACATGCTTCCTGTCATCATGGAGCTCCACTGTGCAGCCAGACCCCTTTGCTTCAATGTCGGAGATGCGGCGGGGAGCAGCGAAATGACATCATCTCTCAGTGCCTGCCCCGCATCACCGCTCTCCTGCTGTCACTAAATGGACCAGTGCTGTCAGCCTGCCACCAATGCAGCGTCAATGCACATTTGGTGGCACTGGCTGGCATGGCAAGTGACAATCCACATCAGTTGGCAAGTGACAACCCACATCTGGAGGCTGGTGACGTGGCAAGTGGCAATCTGCAAATGGTGGCAGGTGACGTGGCAAGTGACAATCTGCAAATGGTGGCAAGAGATGTGGTAAGTGACAATCTGCAAATGGTGGTAGGAGACGTGGCAAGTGACAATCTGCAAATGGTGGCAGGAGACGTGGCAATCTGAAAATGGTGGCAGGTGACGTGGCAAGTGACAATCCACATCTGCTGCCAGGTGAAAGTGGCAAGTGACAATCCACATCTGGTGGCAGGCGACATAGCAAGTGACAAACCACATCTAGTGGCAGGTGACGGTGGCAAGTAACACGCTGCATCTGGTGACAGGCGACAGTGGCAAGTGACACGCTGCATCTGGTGGCAGAAGATGTGGCAAGTGACACGCCCAAGGCTCCCACTGATTCTGTGGTATGGTGAGTTGAACCATTTCATTATATATTAGAATGTAACAATAGAAATAATGCACTTCAATCACCCTGACACCATATCAACCATGGTGCCATGATGATTGAAGCGCCAACACCAGCCATCGCCCGTGAAAAATTGCTTACCACCGGTCCCCCCCCCCCGCAGGCGTGCAAAAAGTTTGGTGACCGCTGCTATGGGCTCTAACCCCAGATCTTTTGCGGACCTACCAACGCCTCTGCTCCCAGCATATTTCCCCTCCTCAAGAAAATTCCCCCTTCCTAGCACAAATCCTCTACCCCTCAAATGTCCCTACCAAGCACACAGATCCACCCCCCCCACTCCAAATCCCCCCTTTCAACACAAATCCCTCCTCCCCAATCCCCCATCTTGGCAAAAATCCCCCCTCCAATTCCCCCCGAATCGTCTCTAACCAAACTTCTACTAACACGAGATAAACACGAGATTAGCAGAAGGAGCCCAAAGGGTGCCGTAGTGGGGCTTGAACTTCCTTTTTATAGTCCCGTCGTACGTGCTGTATGTCACCTTGTTCAAAACCAGCGAACTTTTGCAGTGATCGTGTGTGTCCAAGTCCATCCGTTTTTAAGTCCGGCGCACCTAGATGACAAAGTCCGGCGTAAAGTCTGCCGAGCAAAGTCTGCCGTAAAGTCCGCTCGTGTGTACGCGGCATAAGACCTCACAATGTTATCAAGAGAGGCTTATTTCGATTCCTCATCTTAGCAAGCCTTGCCTTCATTCCTAATGTAGCGCACCCCCTAAAGAGCCGCAAGTAGAATGGGATTCTCCAACCTGCCCAGCCAGGAACACCGAATTTCCACAGGTAGTCAGAGAACAGTCTGTGACTTTGTTTTGTTTGTTTTATTGAGGGATATGAACTTGGATAGGGATTGAAAATTATGGGTTTCCCACTTGACAATCTTCAGGGACAACTTCTCCTATATACAGCTCCTCTTCTTCCTTCAGCACTCGTTTACTTGCAGAAACCCAGCTGTGTCACCTTGTTGCAATTTGGTAGAAAAGGCCCATTAGAGGCAGGGACTCGCTGCCGCCACGCCCATGCTCTATCCACAGCCACCACCACCTATTCATGCATCCGGCCCCTTTCAGGACGCTGATCGCATAAATTACAGCGGCAGGGGTGTTTTTTTGAAGCACCCAATTAGAGCCAGAGGCTCTAATAGGCTTCAAAATAGGGTGGGCTCATGGTGCAGAGCATTGCGCTACAAGCCCACCCAGGTGTTACAACAGCAAATTAATATTTACTATTGAAACATTGATTTTCACTCCGGCCAATCAGAAGCAGGTCTGAGACCCATTTTCCGATTGTCTGAAAAGAGACAGCAGAGGAGGAGGGAGGAAACGGAAGCTGGCACGATGCCCGTGGAGAGCAGGGGAAGGGGAAGCCGCTGGTGAAGCCCGGGAGAAGCGCTGCGCACCTTAGATGGGGTAAATGCACCAGGTAGGGTGCCACTGTTTGCTGCCCCCCCCCCCGCAAAAAAATTACCACCGGCCGCCACTGTTTTGTGATAAAAGTGGCTTCCCACCATGGTTTAAACCAGACTCCCATAGGCACATTACTGCTGGGATCTATACTATATATCTTTCCTATAGCAAAATTAGAGCTTGATCTGAAACGGGTTCTGGCCTTTCTCAGTCCAGCTAATCTCAAACCCAATTCTGTGGCTTACCAATAATAAGGTAGCTTAAACCTAACCCCTGTCGGAATCTCACTAACATTCTATTTATCCTTCCTGAGAGTGATGTACTTATGCTGCACTATAGCACTTATGATTGAATGCTATTTATTAATATTTGGACACAGACATGAAAGATGCATTTTATACCAGTGTTTAGGGTCAAAGGGTCAGTTTACTGTCCTTCAGACTTCAGGGGGACCGAACTGTGACCATTGGGAGTAGAAAAGGTCCTGACGTCAGTGGGGAAAAATAATGCCCCATCGTTGGTTTTAATGGGAGTATTTGTGCCCCATCATTGGTGTCAGTGGGGGGAATTGTGCCCCATCATTGGTGTTATTGGTGGGAATTGTCCCCTCCTAGCACAAACCCTCCAAATCCCCCATCCTAGCACAAATCCTCTTGTCCCATCTCCCCTTTTAACACAAATACCACCAAAATCACCATTCCTAGCACACCTCCCTAAATTTCCCTTCCTAGAACAATTTTTACTTCCTGCCACACCCCCAAATTCCCCCTCCAAACACAAATCCCCTCCCCCCAATCTCTTTGTGGTGCCCCCGAATCTCAAATGATACCAAAGGGAGGCCCCTCCTGCCCACCCCTTGTTTATAGCACCTTCCTACACATAATTCTTCATGAAATATGGTAATCATCTATTTTTACTCTATAAGGCCAAATGTGTGTGGGCAACTGACCATCAACCTACTCATATGGCCAATAGTATGTAGATACTGTATTGCTCCAAATGATCGAGTTCTGGTGTTTCCAGTGAAGGGTACTGTTAATACTACAGCAAACAAAAATATTTTTGACAATTCTGTGCTTTCAACCTTGTGGTATCAGTTTGTTGAAGGTCCTTTTCTGTTCCAGCATGACTGTGCCCCTGTGTACAAAGCCAACTCCATGAAGACATGGTTTAATGAGTTTGGTATGAAGGAATTTAAGGCCCCTGATCTCAACCCTACTGAACATCTTTAGGATAAATTTGAACACAGAGTGCAGGTCAGGTCTTCTTATCCAACATTAGTAACTGACCTCACAAGTACTCTCTTGGCTGATTGGGAACAACTTCCCCCAGACAAACTCCAAAATCTTGTGGAACATCTTCCCTGAAGAGTGTAGGCTGTTCTATCCACAAAGTGGGGGCCAACCTCATTAGCAATGGCCATCGTTTGGGGGATATCCATAGATCTCATGTGATGGTCTAGTGTTCACAAACGTTTTAACCATATAATATACGTTAATAGATTATGTTGAGCAGCACCCAGGCAAACTTGCACCTACACTGATGTCACTGTGTGCTTTGGAAGTGTATGTACATTCCTCATGTCCTCATTGGTTTGATTTATTACATTTATCTTGGCATAAGTCAGTTTGAGAATTATTTACCCTTATAAACAGTGATCTGCCAGGTTTTACCATCAGTACAGAAAACTTTAAGGCTGCAGGAAGCTTGGCAATGCATCTGAAAACACTTTGTTGGCTGCAAGACCGTTAGATAGTCACCTCATCCTGGATTATAGAATTTTCTCAAATATTGCTCCAAGCTCTTGGTTTGTGCACGTGTTATTCAGCTCAGCTTCTGCAGAATATATCTATTCTTTTCAGGCTTGTCACCAGACTTCTTAAAGCCCTCCACTGCACTGTATTTTGCTCATAGTCTTTCCAAGAACCAAAAACACTAAGATGCATATCGCTTTATATTAAAGGGGTGGTTTTACAATTTACAAAAATCTCTGTGGTTATTTCAGGCCCATGTTAGAATTAATGTCCAGAAATAAAAGCAATTATGGGCAATTTTATGTGTAAAAATAAATTACCTCCATTGATGCCAGTTCCATATTTGGCTGCTGCTCCGTTTGGTAAAACTGTTGCTTTTATTCAGCCCCCACAGCACTGTAACGCCAAACATCCAGCCATGAGACTTATAATTCCAGCTGTAGTACACTGATCAATCATAGCAGATTGCTCATTGTACATTTTCTCTATTCAGAAACCAGAGGTACTGGTCAGAGAGAGAACAGAATGAGTGGGCACTCAAAGCAATCAATTTAGCTAAGTCATAGACATGCACACAGGGTGTGCCTGGTGTACCCGGGCACACCCCAATCACCCCCTATGATGCAGATTCCCCCTGCTGCCTGGGGCCCCCTTCCACAGGGCTGCGGCTTCCCTCCTCTCCCGGCGGCTGCTGCTGCAGACACACACAGTTGATGTTTTAGGATGAGTGGGAGAAGGGGTAATGTCATTTACCGGCCCCTTACCTTTCCGAATGAACACAGTGAGTGATTGGTACTGTGTGTTTGAGCTTTGGGGTGCACTAATGCAATTGGCTGCTCTCACTAATGAGCTTAGTATTTATCTACCTTCACCGATTTGCAAGGGACAGTGTGACCTGCTTCCCCCATGCTGGTCGACCCCCAGCTTGCCAGAATCCTTGTTTGTAGGGGTGACCATCAAGAGACAGACTGTATCCAAGAGGACATTATTTCAAACACAGAGTGGTGAGCAGCACTGGCCCACCTTTTGTTGTGTTGAACTTTGCCTGCACCTCTCTAGGACACTATTACTTCTGGTGGAACATTCCTTAAAAGGGATCTCCTCGTCCCTTCCTTGATAATTGCTTTGGATTCCTTTTGTGAAGATATACAAACCCTTGTGCATTACAAATACCTTTACTTGAAGGTTGAATGCTCCACTGTTATATTTTGTGGCAGATTTACTCACTAACCAATGATTAGCTGGAGTCAATTGGATTACATCTAGGCCCCAATAGATAGCCACATCCCACTTATTCAAGGCCATGGATGTTTGGTTGCATTGATTACTGATTATTATTGCTTTCAGCACAGTTCTCCACTCGACTAGTGCTTTGAAGCAAGACCCTTCAAGGAGGGATACAAACAGAATGAACACCAGACCCCTCTATTTCAGGGTCATTTCCATGATTTTGCTGTTACTAAACTGTTTACTGCATTTACCATTGTATAACCTGATCCTCAGAACTTATTTCTGCTTTAATAAAGGCCAACATACAGCTATTGGTGTCAAAGTTGTGTTATCTGCAGCACAACAAAACTCAGGTTACTGGCTTACAAGACAATGAAAATCTTAAGACCAGCTGGCTAGACTACAAGCATACATTCTTTGGCATGTAAATCAGCTGCCATATACAGTGCCTTGAAAAAGTATTCATACCCCTTGAAATTTTCCACATTTTGTCATGTTACAACAAAAAACATATATTTATTTTTTGGGGATTTTATGTGATAAACCAAACAGAGGACAAAGAGGCACATATTTGTGAAGTGGGAAGAAAATGATAAATGGTTTTCAATTTTTTTTGGTAATAAATCGATGAAAAGTGTGGCGTGCATTTGTATTCAGCCCCCTTTACTCTGATATCCCTAACTAAAATCTAGTGGAACCAACTGCCTTCAGAAGTCACCTAATTAGTAAATATAGTCCACCTGTGTTTAATTTAATTTCAGTATAAATACAGCTGTTCTGTGAAACCCTCAGAGGTTTGTTAAAAAACCTTAGTGAACAAACAGCATCATGAAGGCCAAGGAACACACCAGACAGGTCAGGGATAAAGTTGTGGAGAAGTTTAAAGCAGGGTTAGGTTATAAAAAAATATCCCACGCTTTGAACATCCCACGGAGCACTGTTCAATCCATCATCCGAAAATGGAAAGAGTATGTTACAAATGCAAACCTACCAAGACATGGCCGCCCACCTAAACTGACCGGTGAGAGCATTCATCAGAGAAGCAGCCAAGAGGCCCATGGTAACTCTGGAGGAGCTACAGAGATCCACAGCTCAGGTGGGAGAATCTGTCCACAGGACAACTATTAGTCGTGTTCTCCACAAATCTGGCCTTTATGGAAGAGTGGCAAGAAGAAAAACATTGTTGAAAGAAAGCCATAAGAAGTCCCATTTGTAGTTTGCAAGAAGTAATGTGGTTGACACAGCAAACATGTGGAAGAAGGTGCTCTGGTCAGATGAGACCAAAAATAAACTGTTTGGCCTAAAAGCAAAATGCTATGTGTGGTGGAAACCTAACACTGCACATCACCCTGAACACACCATCCCCACTGTGAAACATGGTGTAGGCAGCATCATGTTGTGGGGATGCTTTTCTTCAGCAGGGACAGGGAAGCTGGTCAGAGTTGATGGGAAGATGGATGGAGCCAAATACAGGGCAATCTTAGAAGAAAAACTGTTAGAGTCTGCAAAAAACTTGAGACTGGGATGGAGGTTCACCTTCCAGCAGGACAACGACCCTAAACATACAGCCAGAGCTACAATGGAATGGTTTAGATCAAAGCATATTCATGTGTTAGAATGGCCCAGTCAAAGTCCAGACCTAAATCCAATTGAGAATCTGTGGCAAGACTTGAAAATTGCTGTTCACAGACGCTCTCCATCCAATCTGACAGAGCTTGAGCTATTTTGCAAAGAAGAATGGGCAAAAATGTCACTCTCTAGATGGGCAAAGCTGGTAGAGACATCCCCAAAAAGACTCGCAGCTCTAATTTCAACAAAAGGGGGTTCTACAAAGTATAGACTCGGGGGGGAGCTATACAAATGCACGCCACACATTTCACATATTTATTTGTAAAATATGTTGAAAACCATTTATCATTTTTCCTTCCACTTCACAATTATGTGCCACTTTGTGTTGGTCTATCACATAAAATCCCAATAAAATACGTTTACATTTTTGGTTGTAACATGACAAAATGTGGAAAATTTCAAGGGATGTAAATACTTTTTCAAGGCACTGCATATTTAAACTATGTAGTTAACTGTATATTTTAAACTAGAAGTATAGCCTCATGTAGTAAATTTTAGCAAAGTACCATCATCTAAATTGATATATTGGCATTAATGTACCCTGTATGTCATTTTTTATATGTAATAAATAATTTTTATATTACTTACATCATTAGTCATTAGTACCGAGATAGTCCATCACAGTTCTTGAGGTTGGGAATTGATATATGGTCAGCTTCAGCAACTGCCCTACTCTCCCATCCTCATCCCCCTTTCTCTATATGTAGTTAACTGGTTTTCTAGAGTTCAAATTTAATGGGTTTGCGATCATTAAAAACAACAAAGGACACAAGTATAAATATGTGTAGTACAATGTTATTTTAATTGCCCCATGGATTTGATTGAATCATTTATGCATTTTTTTTATAATATTTATTCAGGCAATATAATACTACTACAACTACTACTACTACTAATAATAATTGTATATTTATGTATTAATTTGTTCATGTATACTACATAAAAAAATAGTTTTGTCGCTGTTCAAATTTATTGGATTTGCAACCATTAAGAAAGGCAGAGGACACAAGTATTTATATTTGTAATGGAATGTTATTTTAATTGCCTTGTAAAGGTTATTATTAAATTCTCTATGAATAAATTGATAGTATTTAGTGGCCGGTCACACTTGAATGACACCGGGACACAGTCTGTGTTCCTGTGTGAGTCCGGTAGCGATTTTCAGCCTATTATTTGTGGATCACACAAAAAGTAGTGCATGCACCACTTTTTAAAAATGCACCGCACCAAATCACATGGTACCGCAGAACCGTGCAATCCGGTACAGGAAACACACTGCATTTACAAACTGTGTTTGGGGCATTGTTAGGAGTATATTGACACACCCAGAAGATCACACATCCGATGCGTTTTGAACACGGTGCATTCACGCTTTCCCAAACCATTTTCAGGTGTGAATGAGCCCTTATACTGGTATAATAATAATATTATTCAATTTCATATTTATTTATTCATGAATACTACATAAAATAGTTTTGTCCCTGATATAAAATTCAAAGCTGAAGTTTAATTCCCAGAAAACATGACATCAGCTTCAACCTCCCATCAGTACAGATGGCACTACTAGACCACAGCAGAGACCCAGAAGAAACATTTTATTCAAGTGACCGTCCCAGTACATTTAAGATCAGAACAAGGCTTGTGCAATGACTGCATTTTTCTAAATGGCCACTAGATGGCTTTGCGGCAAAATTTGGCAAGTGAATTCCCGTTTGACAGAAGAGGGAAGTCCAGCTGTCTGCAGGTTGTAAATAGCACCAGATACATTCTGCAACATTGAAAATCTGATCTTTGAAAAAAAATATTTTTTTTCAATTATCTAACTGAATAACATTAATTTGTTAAAGTACTTTGTATCATATATTTTTTTAAATAATTGTTATATTTTTTTTTATAATCCTTTGTTACATCTCAGTGTTTCTGATCCTCTGCAGCCTCTTTGCAGCCACGTACCATCTACACGCACTGCAGTGATGGCTGCAAGGCATTTTATTTAGAGCATGTTTCTGTAATCCTGTCCTAGGGTGATAAAGCTGCTCCTCCATAGATACAATACAGCGCGTGAGTGTTGTCATCCTACAGGAGGAAGTATGTTCTTGGCAGGATAACCAGCTGATAATAATGAAAACATGCCCGAAGAAAGAAAGATAATGCATCCACTATATCAGGGGTAGGCAACCTGGGGCCCTCCAGCTGTTGTGGAACTACATTTCCCATGAGGCATTGCAAGGCTGGCAGTTACAATTACTCCCAGGGGTATGCTGGGACTTGTAGTTCTGCAACAGCTGGAGGGCCCCAGGTTGCCTACCCCTGCTCTATATATGTCTGTAGCACCCTCTAGTGTGTGCTACTAGAAGTGTAGTGCAGGTAAAACATAGTCTGGCTCTGGGATAAACCTGAATCATTGAATCTGGGTCAAGGTTATTAGAGGCCGGGGCTGGATGACTCATCCTGGCAGCTCTCTGGTGCCTCCCCCTGTTTCTAGAATGTTGGAGAATGTTCTGGAGCTAGTGGGCAGAGGTGAGGAGGAGCTTTCTTGAATATTTATGGGCCCTCAGCCAATCCCCAGGAGTGGGCCTGGCATGAGGACTGAGAAGCCCATAGATAGGCAAGGGCCATGCCAGTAGGGAGTTCAGGTGGAAGATAGAGAAGCAGTGCTGAAGGAGGCTGTCGGTGGCCCTTGAGGGACCCCTTACTGGGGGGGGGGTCCTCGGGGTGGAGCTCGGAAAGCTGGCCTGGAAGGATCCCACCATAGAAGGCAGTTGGAGGGATTCAGGCTGGAGAAGCAGTGGAGAGAGCAAGGAGAGACAGTGAGTAGATTAGCACGGTGCAGGGACAGACAAGGGAAGAGACTGCCAGCTGTAGCAGTGCTCTTTTGAAGACCATGGTGTGCCAAGTCTTCATCTAACCTTGCTCTGGGGAATTTCCATTTTCAATTTGTATCAGTCAGGAGGACTGGGAAGAGAGAAGCAGCCAGGTGGGGCTTGGGGCACCCAGATGGGGAAGCAGTGGAACCTGGATCAGTGGCCACAGGGAAGCCGAAGGACATGTGATATGCTGTTTAACTACATTTGTTGCTTCTTTTCAAGCAGCTGAGGGTTTCTGCCTGTAATGGGCTCATGCAGAACTGACAAAAAGCCTGTTGGTTCCTTCAGGAGTAAACCAGCAGAAGCTGTGCAAAGAGGAACTAAATTTGTGCAGGTGGAAGGAAGAAGAGGAGTCTGTAAATAGGGAGGAATTGTCCCTGAAGTTGAATTGTTGTCACACTGGACATCCCATAATCCCTTACCCCATCCAACTTATCATCCCCTAATAAAACTACAAAAACAAGCCAAATACTAATTTCTGTAAATGGATGAAAGAAGGAAATACTGTGTTGTGCGGTGGTGGAGAACCCTGACTTAAGCAACTCCTATGAGGGTAGTGCTATATTACATGCATTGTTCTTGAGTTTAGATACTCTTAAACTGTGTGGATCCTTTGCTTTGACCTCAAGCAATCCTTTGCTGAAAAATGCCAATGGCAAGTTATTGACACTGATCTGCAGATCACGAGTGCAGCAGATTTATTTTGAATATCTATAAGGTTTTAAAAGAAGAATAGTGGCTTGATGGGTAGAAAGTCTATCTAGCATTACTGGGGTCCATGGTTCAAATTCCAGTGAGGACACTACCTGCATAGAGTTTGATTGTGCTTGTATTGATTTCCCCCATAATATAAAGTCATACTTATATGAACATTTGGCCCCAGCATGTAAGGTGTGGGCAGGGCTGGCCTAAGTCATTGTGCTGCCTGGGTCCAAGAGCAAAATGCTGCCCCCCCCAAAAAAAAAAAAAAAAACACAGCCACCAAACGGTCCCCCCATCCATTATTTTCTATCATGATAATTAAAACTAAAATGTAATTTATCAGGAAGTCAGATTTACATGCAACAGCACATTGTCTATAGACACAATTATATGACATACCATTATGTTCAATTCCAAACCACAAACCCCATATCAGAATCCCCTCATCAGAGACCATTCCAACACAGACCCGCCCCCCCCCTCCATCACAGACTCCCCCCCATCAGACTCCTCTCCCATTACAGATATCCCCCCCATAAGACTCCTCTCCCATCACAGATCCCCCCCAATCAGACTCCTCTCCCATTACAGATACCCCCGCCATCAGACAACTCTCCCATCACAGATACCCCCGTCATCAGACTCCTCTCCCATCACAGATACCCCCCCTCCCATCAGACTCCTCTCCCATCAGAGATGCCCCTACTCCCATCAGACAACTCTCCCATTACAGATACCCCCGCCATCAGACAACTCTCCCATCACAGATACCCCCCCATCAGACTCCTCTCCCATCACAGATACCCCCCCTCCCATCAGACTCCTCTCCCATCACAGATGCCCCCCCCTCCCATCAGACAACTCTCCCATCACAGATACCCCCGCCATCAGACAACTCTCCCATCACAGATACCCCCCCCATCAGACTCCTCTCCCATCACAGATACCCCCCCTCCCATCAGACTCCTCTCCCATCACAGATGCCCCCCCTCCCATCAGACAACTCTCCCATCACAGATACCCCCGCCATCAGACAACTCTCCCATCATAGATACCCCCCCCCATCAGACTCCTCTCCCATCACAGATACCCCCCCCTCCCATCAGACAACTCTCCCATCACAGATACCCCCGCCATCAGACAACTCTCCCATCACAGATACCTCCGCCATCAGACAACTCTCCCATCACAGATACCCCCCCCATCAGACTCCTCTCCCATCACAAATACCCCCCCCTCCCATCAGACTCCTCTACCGTCACAGATACCCCCCATCAGACAAAAATCTGGACTGTTGGCAAGTATGCATTTACAAACTGCATTTGGAGCATTGTTAGGAATATATTGACACACGCAGAAGATCGCACACACAATGCGTTTTGAACGCAGTGCATTGAAGGTTTCCCAAACCATGTTCTGTTGTGAATGAGCCCTTATACTGGCATAATAATAATATTATGACATTGTATATTTATTTATTTATTCATGAACACTACTTAAAATAGTTTTGTCCCTTATATAAGATTCAAACTTTAAGTTTAATTCCCAGAAAACATGACATCAGCTTCAACCTCCCATCAGTACAGATGGCACTACTAGACCATAGCAGAGACCCAGAAGAAACATTTTATTCAAGTTACCGTCCCAGTACATTTAAAGCGGAGTCCCACCCAAAAGTGGAACTTCCACTGATTTTTCTCCCCACCCCCCAACCCCCCCCCCAGTGCCACATTTGGCACCTTTCGGTGGGGAGCCAATACCTGTCTTTGACTTCTGGGATTCCGTGCCACGCCGCATTACGTCAGCAGCTCGGCTCCCTCCTCCTCTCCCCTCCTTCCAACGTCAAACGTCACTTCCGCCCAAAGGTGGAATTTTTTTTTTTTCTTTTTGACCCCCCAGATCTCACATTTAAGAGGTCCTGTCATGCTTTTTTTTCTATTACAAGGGATGTTAACATTCCTTGTAATAGGAATAAAAGTGACACATTTTTTTTTTAAGGACAGTGTAAAAATAACAAATAAAAAGTAAAATAAATAAGAAAAAAAAATAAAGCGCCCCGTCTCGCGGAGCCCGCGCGCAGAAGCAAACGCATTCATAAGTCACGCCCAGATATGAAAGCGGTGTTCAAACCACACATGTGAGGTAGCGCCGCAATCGTTAGAGTGAGAGCAATAATTCTAGCCATAGACCTCCTCTGTAACTCAAAACTGGTAACCTGTAGAAATTTTTAAACGTTGCCCATGGAAATTTTTAAGTGCCAAAGTTTGCCGCCATTCCATAAGCCGGCGCAATTTTGAAGCGTGACATGGGTATCAGTTTTTTCAGGGTAACATTATCGTTCACAATATAGAAAAAAACTGGGCTAACTTTACTGTTGTCTTATTTTTTAATTCCCAAAAGTGTATTTTTTCCAAACAAATTGCTCTTGTAAGACCGCTGCGCAAATATGGTGTGACATAAAGTATTGCAATGTCCGCCATTTTATTCTCTAAGGTGTCTGAAAAAAATACATATAAGGTTTGAGGGTTCTAAGTAATTTTCTAGCAAAACAAAATGATTTTAACCTGTAAACAACAAGTCTCAAAAAGAGGCTCAGGGCTGAAGTGGTTAAGATCAAAACAAGGCTAGTGCAATGACTGCATTTTTCTAAATGGTCACTAGATGGCTAGACGGCAAAATTTGGCAAATGAATCCCCGTTTGACAGAAGAGGGAAGTCCAGCTGTCTGCAGGTTGTAAATGGCACCAGATACATTCTGCAACATTGAAAATCTGATCTTTGAGAAAAACTATTTTTAGTATTATCTAACTGAATAATATTTTGTTTGATAAAAGTACTTTGTATCATAACATTTTTAAAATAATTTTTATATTTTGTTACATCTCAGTGCTTTTGATCGTCTGCAGCCTCTTTGCGGCCACTTACCGTCTACATGCACTGCAGTGATGGCATTACATATATTGTTCTTGGATTTAGATACACGTCATCTATGTATTGCAGATACCTGCTGCATCAGGATCCTCTGCTCTGACATCAAACAATCCTTTGCCGAAAAATACCAATGGCAAGTTATTGGCACTGATCTGCAGAGCACAGGCACCCCAAGCATTTTAGATCACGAGTGCAGCAGCATTATTTTCAATATCTATAACGTTTTTAAAAGAAGAATATCAGTTTAGTGAGTAGCAAGCCTACCTAGCATTACTAGTGTCCATTAGTCAAATCCCCATCTGCCTGAATGGAGTTTGATTGTGCTTGTATTGATTTCCCCCATAATATAAAGTCATACTTATATGAAAATTTGGCCCTTTGCATGTGAGGTGTAGGGGATTGCAAGCTCCTTGAGGTTAGGGACTGATGTGAAGTTGCAATAAGTAAATTGTTGTTTCTTAGATTGTATATATAGTTTTGCGCAGAGCAGCCCTGATCCTCCACTTCCCGGGTCCCCCATCGGCGCTCTGGGCTCCTCCCTCCTGTTGAGTGACCCCAAAGCAAGCAATTTGCCGGCTCTCTTGTCCATAACTCCCAACTGTCCCTGATTTGGAACAAAGTCCCTTTGTCCCTCTTTCCTCCTCATTTGTCCCTCATTTTGGTCTGATCTATATACAGTATCTCACAAAAGTGAGTACATCCTTCACATTTTTGTAAATGTTTTATTCTATCTTTTCATGTGACAACACTAAAGAAATGAAACTTTGCTACAATGTAGAGTAGTGAGTGTACAGCTTGTATAACAATGTAAATTTGCTGTCACCTCAAAATAACTCAACACACAGAACTGTTGAGTTATTTTGAGGTGGGAGCAGGTATGTTAGTTCAGCATGGAACCTCATGGCAAAGAACTGTCTGAGGATCTGAAAAAAAGAATTGTTGCTCTACATAAAGATGGCCTAGGCTATAAGAAGATTGCCAAGATCCTGAAATTGAGCTGCAGCACAGTGGCCAAGACTATACAGCAGTTTAACAGGACAGGTTCCACTCAGAACAGACCTCTCCATGGTCGACCAAAGAAGTTGAGTGCACGTGCTCAGCATCATATCCAGAGGTTGTCTTTGGGAAATAGACGTATGAGTGCTGCCAGCATTGCTGTAGAGGTTGAAGGGGTGGGGGGTCAGCCTGTCAGTGCTCAGACCATACACCGCACACTCAGGGCCGGTCCCAGGCGGGTGCACGGGGTGCAGTGCACCCAGGCGCCACAGAGGTGGGGGCGCTGAAGCGCCAGAGTGCTCCCGTCCCTCCTCCTCCTCCCCTCCATGTCCAGAAGTAGCTCTGTCCGCAGCAGCTCACCGCCGCCGCTGTGCTTTACATTGCTAGAGCCTGTCCCCCCTCCCTCCTCCTCCTGTCAGAGGAGGGCAGCCGCCGGAGATCGGAGCGGCTGGTCTCTGTGTTGAGAGAGACCAGCCGCGCAGTGACTTCGCTGGGGGGAGGGGGGGCGGCCCGTGCCTGCAGCCTGACACAGGTTCTCTCTCTCCTCCGCTGTCTCTCACTCCCGCCTAAGCTGCTGCCTGCAGCCTGTCTCGATCTGCTCTTCACCCGGGCAGCGCGGCTACACACTGTCCTCTCTAGCTGCTGCCCGGGTGTTAATGTGTCTATCTGTACTGATAGAGGGAGGTTTGTCCCTGGGGCGGTCTGTACTAATGGGGGGGTTGTCCTGGGGGGGGTCTGTACTAATGGGGGGGTTGTTCTGGGGGGGCGGTCTGTACTAATGGGGGGGTTGTCCTGGGGGGGGTCTGTACTAATGGGGGGTTGTCCTGGGAGCGGTCTGTACTAATGGGGGGTTGTCCTGGGGGGGGGCTGTACTAATGGGGGGGTTGTCCTTGGGGGTCTGTACTAATGGGGGGGTTGTCCTGGGGGGTCTGTACTAATGGGGGGGTTGTCCTGGGGGTCTGTACTAATGGGGGGGGTTGTCCTGGGGGTCTGTACTAATGGGGGGGTTGTCCTGGGGGTCTGTACTAATGGGGGGGTTGTCCTGGGGGGTCTGTACTAATGGAGGGGGAGTTGTCTTGGGGGGGTCTGTACTAATGGAGGGGGGATTTGTCCTGGGGGGTCTGTACTAATGGAGGGGGGATTTGTCCTGGGGGGTCTGTACTAATGGAGGGGGGGTTTGTCCTGGGGGGTCTGTACTAATGGAGGGGGGTTGTTCTGGGGGGGTCTGTACTAATGGAGAGGGGGTGTTTGTCCGGGGGGTCTGTACTAATGGAGGGGGGGTCCTGGGGGGGGTCTGTACTAATGGAGGGGGGTTTGTCCTGGTGGGGGGTCTGTACTAATGAAGGGGGGATTTGTCCTGTGGGGGTCTGTACTAGTGGAGGGGGGGTTCTCCTGGGGGGTCTGTAGTAATGGAGGGGGTTTGTCCTGGGGGGTCTGTACTAATGGAGGGGGGGTTTGTCCTGGGGGGGTCTGTACTAATGGAGGGGGGGTTTGTCCTGGGGGGTCTGTACTAATGAAGGGGGGATTTGTCCTGTGGGGGTCTGTACTAGTGGAGGGGGGTTCTCCTAGGGGGTCTGTACTAATGGAGGGGGTTTGTCCTGGGGGTCTGTACTAATAGAGGGGGGTTGTCCTGGGGGGGTCTGTACTAATGAAGGGGGGCTTTGTCCTTGGGGGGATCTGTACTAATGGAGGGGGGGCTGTCCTGGTGGGGGTCTACTAATGGAGGGGGGGTGGTTTGTCCTGGGGGGGGGTCTATACTGATGAAGGGGGGTCTGTACTGAGAGAGGAGTTTATACTTAGTGGGGGTCTATACTTAGTGGAGGGAGGTCTGTACTGAGGGGCGACTAAAGTTGGTGGAAGGAGGGTGACACCATGTTATACCGCACCTGGTGACACCAACCCTAGTGACGTCACTGCAGCTGCAGGCTCTTCTTTCGCCCCTTCCCCTCCCTCTCCTCCGCACGTGCACTGCTATACTAGTGAGCGGCGCTGGCCAGCACAGCCTCCCACTATGTTTCTTCCCCCGCCTTCATATCAGCCAGGGAAAAATAGAATAGAAAAAGGAGAAGAGGATTGTGGGACATGTAGTCCCGAGGACTGGCAGCCCCACTGTAACACGGAAACTGCAGTCCACACAGCAGGCTCAGCTGAATGGGAGAGAGAGAGATACAGGAGCCTGGGAAAGCTTTCAGGGAAGTGCACCCAGGACTCCAGAGGGAGAGGGCAGTGCTCAGGGAACACCATCAGAGAGGAAACCCCGCTGCCCTGCGCCACCAGAGGGAAAGCCACACAGCCTGGTGCCATCCCTGGTGGAGAAAGGAATGGAGAATACAGATCTGGGTGCTACCCAGCGGAGTCACCACGGGCAATTCAGAGTGAGCTTACTCCTGATCAGAGGAACCATCGCTGGGTCAGGTGAGAGGGCCAATCGGCCATTATCTACTAATGTCCATAGGAACTGCAGTCTCTGACCATCTCCTGTATTATATCTGCAGTCTCTGACCTTCTCTTGTATCATGTCTGCAGTCTCTGACCATCTCCTGTATCATGTCTGCAGTCTCTGATCATCTCCTGTACTATGTCTGCAGTCTCTGATCATCTCCTGTACTATGTCTGCAGTCTCTGATCATCTCCTGTACTATGTCTGCAGTCTCTGACCATCTCTTGTACCATGTCTGCAGTCTCTGACCTTCTCTTGTATCATATCTGCAGTCTCTGATCATCTCTTGTACCATGTCTGCAGTCTCTGACCACCTCCTGTACTATGTCTGCAGTCTCTTACTGTCTCTTGTATCATGTCTACAGTCTCTGACCATGTCCTCTACTATGTCTGCAGTCTCTGATCATCTCCTGTACCATGTCTGCAGTCTCTGATCATCTCCTGTACTATGTCTACAGTCTCTGATCATCTCCTGTACCATGTCTACAGTCTCTGATCATCTCCTGTATTATGTCTACAGTCTCTGATCATCTCCTGTACCATGTCTGCAGTCTCTGATCATCTCCTGTACCATGTCTGCAGTCTCTGATCATCTCCTGTACTATGTCTGCAGTCTCTGATCATCTCCTGTACCATGTCTACAGTCTCTGATCATTTCCTGTACCATGTCTGCAGTCTCTGATCATCTCCTGTACCATGTCTGCAGTCTCTGATCATCTCCTGTACCATGTCTGTAGTCTCTGATCATCTCCTGTACCATGTCTGCAGTCTCTGATCATCTCCTGTACTATGTCTACAGTCTCTGATCATCTCCTGTACCATGTCTACAGTCTCTGATCATCTCCTGTATTATGTCTACAGTCTCTGATCATCTCCTGTACCATGTCTGCAGTCTCTGATCATCTCCTGTACCAATATCTGCAGTCTCTGATCATCTCCTGTACTATGTCTGCAGTCTCTGATCATCTCCTGTACCATGTCTGCAGTCTCTGATCATCTCCTGTACCATGTCTGCAGTCTCTGATCATCTCCTGTACCATGTCTGCAGTCTCTGATCATCTCTTGTATCATGTCTGCAGTCTCTGACCAACTCCTGTACCATGTCTGCAGTCTCTGACCATCTCCTGTACTATGTCTGCAGTCTCTGACTGTCTCTTGTATCATGTCTGCAGTCTCTGATCATCTCCTGTACTATGTCTACAGTCTCTGATCATCTCCTGTACTATGTCTACAGTCTCTGATCATCTCCTGTACCATGTCTGCAGTCTCTGATCATCTCCTGTACCATGTCTGCAGCCTCTGATCATCTCCTGTATCATGTCTGCAGTCTCTGACCAACTCCTGTACCATGTCTGCAGTCTCTGACCATCTCCTGTACCATGTGTGCAGTCTCTGACTGTCTCTTGTATCATGTCTGCAGTCTCTGATCATCTCCTGTACTATGTCTGCAGTCTCTGACCATCTCTTGTATCATGTCTGCAATCTCTGACCAGCTTCTGTACCATGTCTGCAGTCTCTGATCATCTCCTGTACTATGTCTGCAGTCTCTGATCACCTCCTGTACCATGTCTGCAGTCTCTGATCATCTCCTGTACCATGTCTGCAGTCTCTGATCATCTCCTGTACCATGTCTGCAGTCTCTGATCATCTCCTGTACCATGTCTGCAGTCTCTGGCCAACTCCTGTACCATGTCTGCAGTCTCTGACCATCTCCTGTACTATGTCTGCAGTCTCTGACTGTCTCTTGTATCATGTCTGCAGTCTCTGATCATCTCCTGTACTATGTCTACAGTCTCTGATCATCTCCTGTACCATGTCTGCAGTCTCTGATCATCTCCTGTACCATGTCTGCAGTCTCTGATCATCTCCTGTACCATGTCTGCAGTCTCTGATCATCTCTTGTATCATGTCTGCAGTCTCTGACCAACTCCTGTACCATGTCTGCAGTCTCTGACCATCTCCTGTACCATGTCTGCAGTCTCTGACTGTCTCTTGTATCATGTCTACAGTCTCTGACTGTCTCTTGTATCATGTCTGCAGTCTCTGATCATCTCCTGTACTATGTCTGCAGTCTCTGACCATCTCTTGTATCATGTCTGCAATCTCTGACCAGCTTCTGTACCATGTCTGCAGTGTCTGATTGTCTCTTGTATCATGTCTGCAGTCTCTGACCATCTATTCTATCTTGTCTGTAGTCTCCGACCATCTCCTGTATTATGTTTGCAGTTTCTGACCATCTCTTGTATCATGTCTGCAGTCTCTGATCATCTCCTGTACTATGTCTGCAGTCTCTGACCATCTCCTGTACTATGTCTGCAGTCTCTGACCATCTCCTGTACCATGTCTGCAGTCTCTGACCATCTCCTGTACCATGTCTACAGTCTCTGACTGTCTCTTGTATCATATCTGCAGTCTCTGACCATCTCCTGTACCATGTCTACAGTCTCTGACTGTCTCTTGTATCATGTCTGCAGTCTCTGATCATCTCCTGTACTATATCTGCAGTCTCTGACCATCTCTTGTATCATGTCTGCAATCTCTGACCAGCTTCTGTACCATGTCTGCAGTGTCTGATTGTCTCTTGTATCATGTCTGCAGTCTCTGACCATCTATTCTATCTTGTCTGTAGTCTCCGACCATCTCCTGTATTATGTTTGCAGTTTCTGACCATCTCTTGTATCATGTCTGCAGTCTCTGATCATCTCCTGTACTATGTCTGCAGTCTCTGACCATCTCCTGTACTATGTCTGCAGTCTCTGATCATCTCCTGTACCATGTCTGCAGTCTCTGACTGTCTCTTGTATCATGTCTACAGTCTCTGATCATCTCCTGTACTATGTCTGCAGTCTCTGACCATCTCCTGTACTATGTCTGCAGTCTCTGATCATCTCCTGTACTATGTCTGCAGTCTGTGATCATCTCCTGTACCATGTCTGCAGTCTCTGATCGTCTCCTGCACTATGTCTGCAGTCTCTGATCATCTCCTGTACCATGTCTGCAGTCTCTGATCGTCTCCTGTACTATGTCTACAGTCTCTGATCATCTCCTGTACCATGTCTGCAGTCTCTGACCAACTCCTGTACCATGTCTACAGTCTCTGTCCAGCTCTTGTATCATGTCTGCAGTCTCTGACCGTATCCTGTATTATGTCTGGGGACTCTTTCTAACAGAAGCCCTCTCTGTGTGGATCAGAGAGACTCCCCTCCAGGTCTCATTAGTGTTCTCTCTTCCTGTATTTTCTTTATTGTTAAGAGATCATGGGAGGATTTCAGGGTAACAAAGACTTCTTAGGGGAGCAGCTCTGTGTTTGAGTCGTTGCCATAGAATCATTTGTAAAGGGGTGGAGTTGGTAAGATGACCACACCCACATGGGGCGCCAGAAATATTTCTGCACCCAGGCGCCGGTGACCCTAGGATCGGCCCTGCGCACACTGCATCAAGAAAGCCCGCAAACAGTTTGCTGAAGACAAGCAGACTAAGGACATGGAATACTGGAAACATGTCCTGTGGTCTGATGAGACCAAGATAAACTTATTTGGTTCAGATGGTATCAAACGTGTGTGGCGGCAACCAGGTGAGGAGTACAAAGACAAGTGTGTCTTGCCTACAGCCAAGCATGGTGGTGGGAGTGTCATGGTCTGGGGCTGCATGAGTGCTGCTGGCACTGGGGAGCTACAGTTTATTGAGGAAACCATGAATGCCAACATGCACTGTGACATACTGAAGCAGAGAATGATCCCCTTCCTTCGGAGACTGGGCCTCAGGGCAGTATTCCAACATGATAACGACTCCAAACACACCTCCAAAACGACCACTGCCTTGCTAAAGAAGCTGAGGGTAAAGGTGATAGACTGGTCAAGCATGTCTCCAGACCTAAGCCCTATTGAGCATCTGTGGGGCATCCTCAACTGGAAGGTGGAGGAGCACAAGGTTTCTAACATCCACCAGCTCCGTGATGTCGTCATGGAGGTGTGGAAGAGGATTCCAGTGGCAACCTGTGAAGCTCTGGTGAACTCCATGCCCAAGAGGGTTAGGGCAGTGCTGGAAAATAATGGTGGCCACACAAAATAATGACACTTTGGGTCCAATTTGGACATTTTTACTTGCCTTTTCATTGGTGTCAACCAAAGTGCCACATCCAGCCTGCGGGCTGCAATTTGGAGACCACCGATCTACACCAACATGTAGTTGGCTATCCACGAGTGGGTCAAGGTGTGTAGATCAGTGGTTGCCAGTCTTAGTCCTCAGGTACCCCCAACAGACCATATTTTGTGAATTTCCCTTAAAATAGCCTTCGTAAACATCAAGCCAGTGGCATTGAATTAAAGCACCGGCGAAAGGTGAAGGAAGTCCTAAAAACACAATCTGTTGAGGATACTTAAGGGCTGAGGTATCTCTGGTGTAAATGATACTTACATTGTCTAACAGTTGATTTATTAAAGAAACAAAATACCATAGTTGTGTCACAATAGATGTCTTTGATGGAAGATAATTATTTCAAATGAGCAGCCATCTTTATAAATAGGGGAGATGTGCCCCTGTTGTAGAGGATGGTAGGAATCATAATAGTATAGAATATACTATTAATATAATAGAAAATAATTAGAAATAATTAGAAATAATAGAGTAATAGTATTTATTATAGAGTAACTGAAGTTTTCATCGATAATGTAAAGTGCTACGTAAACTGTTGGCGCTATATAAATCCTGTATAATATAATGATAAAATAATATAATGTAGAATGTCGACATGTTTCAAAGGGTCGCACCTGCTTCCTCAGTGCCTGTTGGCACTGACCAGATGTCCTACCTTCATAAATAATTAACTTTTATAGGCACTTTTGGCATGAAACTATAGTTTCGATTTGGCTATTCTTCCATTTCATGTCTGTGGTGTTATGTAGATCAGTGTTTCTCAACTGGGGTGCCATCTGGACTTGTCAGGCATGCCACTATGCGTCCCATATTTTTGCATAATGCCATGCATTTCTATGGTGCTGGTAGGTATTCAGGGCCTCCCCAGCATTCAGAAGGGGACAGAAGTCTGCCTCCACCTACACCTGCTCTGCCCCCCACTCACTGGCATGCCACCGCAGCTACACTATGATGAAGGTTGTGAGGTAGGACCCTGATGTAAAGGTGGGGGTTGAGGATGCTGATGTGAAAGTGGGAGGGTAGGTTGATGACTCTGATATGAAATTGAGGGGTGGAGATTTAAATGTGAAATGGGGTGGGGGGAAGCAGAGGACTCTGATGTGGAAGAGGGGGGAACTGAAGATGGAAGATTAAAATGGAAGGTGGGGGGCTGAAGTCTCTAATGTGATATGCACATTCTGATGTGAAAGGGAGGGCTTTTGATGTGACAGGGAAGCATATTTTAGACTGAGGCGCCTTGAGATTTTGTTTAGTTTAAGTGGGTGGCATGGCCCAGTGGGTGGTATTCCTACCCAGGAATAATAAGTCATGCAAGCAGCATCTAAAATCATCAGGTTCATCTTCCCATCTCCATAGGAGAAAACATGAACACTTATTTAGGCTGAACTTTTATAATGATGGATGGGTCAGCTAGCTAAGGTACCAGTAGAACCCTCTCATCCCAAAAGTTTCCTGTTTTTCTTGTATTGCCTAATTTATTTTGTACATCTGTGCTGTGTCTGCAGTAGTTGGAATGAATAATTGACTTACACAATAGTGCATTAAAGCTGGGGCTGAGCTATTATGTAATGAACTGCCTTATTCCAGTTAAATTGCCATGTGATTTATTGGAATTCTGTTTTCTTAACCAGGTATTTAATGTTCCGTGCAATAGCATTTGGTGTTCTCTTTTTGGTTTATTTTGTAATACTGGATGAGACTGAAAGAAAGAGTATATCATTGGGGAAAGAGGAGAGTGGGATTCCAAATCCAGATGGGTATGCATATTGGAAAGTTAATGGACATTAACTCTATAATGTGGGAGTTACACATACTGCATATGTGTACAGTCGATATCACTGTTTCGTGACCACACTTTCGCCAATAGCTCCTGGTCACTGTTGACGATCTGGAATTGGTAGGTGGGCACTCGATCACGTGATCACTGTGAAAGCCAATCACAGTGATCACATAATTGGGAAACCCATGTGCCACCTCTAGTGTTACAATCTCTTAAAGGGCTGGCTTCTGCCAGCTCAAAGGGGTTGGATAAGCAAAAAAAAAAATTAAAGCCCAACTGCAGCTTAACCTTTTTAAACAGGTATAGGAAGATTTATTTATTTTCCTTTTGGAAAAAGTTTTAAACTAAACTATATGGTTTCTCCCAACCTCTGAATCAAAGGATATTGCTACCGGGGATTAGCAAAATACACAGTGGAGGGTACCATCATCCTATAGTGATATAATAGAGAAGGAAGGGAGATTGAACAGGGGCTACTCCAAAATTGCCCTTAATCACCAGGAGAAGTTAGGACTATCACGGTACCCAAATATACAGTAGGACATTTGATAAAAATAGAATTTATTATACAAAATACAAAAATACCAGTTACAACAAAAACAGCAAGGTGATTGTTGCAGAAATACCATAGAAAAATAACATTAAAATTGACAATTGAAACCCCCACAGATATGTAGAGGCACAGTGATGTGGGTATAGACGTTGACCTCAACAGTTTCGCGGCCAATGCCGCTTCCTCAGGAGGCATCAAACTATAACATCTAACAAACATATAATTACAAAATTACAGTAACACGGAAATCTAAAATAAAACTATATTCCTATATTTATATTGGAGTATTAACAAGATGCAGCAAAACTCACCAATAAAGGCCCATTCGGGCAACAGACGGCATAAATTGAGACACCCAAGGCGGGTGATCCCCCTGGGGGTGGACACGGGGGGCTATTGTGACGAACTAAAAATAGACAAAAGTTAAATTAATTTCATTGATACTACGTGGGTTTCCACACTGAGTTAGTGCACTGGAGAGAAAACAAAGTGTGAATGAAGGAGGTGAGAAAGGAGGAGGAGGGAGGGATGAATAGAAGGAAAGAGGAGGGGAAAGGGGGAGGGGAGGGGGAGGAAGGAAGAAGAGAGGAGAGAGGGGGAAAAAAAGGGGAGGGGGAGTGAGAGGAAAGGAGAAGACGGGTAAGGACCAAGTGAAAAAAGTAGGGGGAAACAATGGGGGAGAGGAGGGGGGCAGAGAAAAGGGGGGGAAGAGGGAGAGGAAAGGGAAGGGAGAAGGGAAAAGGGGGGGGGAAATGGGGGAGCAAATGGGAAAGGAGGGGAAGAGAAGGGAGGGGGAAAGGAGGGGGAAAAAAGGGGGATAGGGAGGGGAAAGTGGGAGAAGAAAAGAAAAAAAGGGAAAGAGGGACAGAGGGGAGAAAAGAGAGAAAGGGAGGAAAATAAAAAAAGAAGAAGGGAGAGAAAGGGGAGGAAAAGGAGGGATGATGTGGGGGGAAAAAGGGATAAACCTACACCCTTGGGAAACACCAGACACATAGTGCGTGAACAAGAGTAATGAAAAAAACTCACCCAATATTAGGATGGAGTGTGTAAGGCACCCGGTATTGGGCCGAAGTTGCTCAGGAACTGGAGGAATTGGTAAAAGGGATCTAAGCAAGAATTTGAAATACTTTTGAATTAATCCAAACAGCAAGGTAGCTGAGAGGCTTCCCAATAACCAGCCAGGGGTGTTGGGTCAAATAGCACACACCCATGGATAGGGAGCAGTGATAGTGGACCAAACACCACATGGCCGGAGAGGGAGATAGGACATAAACCAGGTCCTCAGGTAGTGAGGAGAGCTTACCTTTCTGAGACTGTAAATTTGAAAATCCCGGGTGTCAGCCGTTGCAATGAAGGTGGTCGTACGATCACCTTAAAAACCCTCAACCCAGATGTACGTGCAGGCGCCGCAATGACGTCATCGGGTCTGTCTCTCCCAACTGCGCAAGTGCAAGTGCTGAAATGTGCATGCGCAGAGCCCTCAAGTAGTCGACGCTGATCAGCATCACCCGAGGGAAGCAAGGGGAGGAAACCCAACTGGAGGGAGGGTCCGCCCCTTGCTGGAGAGGCGCATGTCCGCCACCGGGGGAGAATAAACTCCTCAAGCCGCTGAGAGTATTGGAGGGTGATACTGTTAAGATAAACAACAATAAGGCTGTAAAAGACAAAGTTATCAGGCGGCTAGTGTACCAAACAGGGAGAGAACGGTAAAATTACCTAACCCCTGGAGTGGGACACAACCGCATGATTGCTGAACAAACAATTATACAAGAATGCAAGACCATCAGGGAATTACGACAGAGATTGGGAGACCACCTTTATGCATCAACCAATGGCAAGCTCACCATGGTGGGCCATCACATAGAAATTCATCACAGGTTCAATTCCGAGTGTGCAAGAGTCTTTGTCCTGGAAGTTATTCCAGAAGATCCTAGAGGAGGTGATTGGGATCGCAAAATCCTAAGACGTGAGTTTATCTGGATTGAACGACTCAACGCTCTCACACCCCCCGGCCTCAACGAGGCGCATTCATATAAATACTTTCTATAAACAATCTTTTCAATGTCATTCCCATACACATTCCTTCTCTATTCTGGCTGTTATTTCCTCTCCGAAGGGGCTTTTTGAATGTCTTGTTTTGGTCCCTGTACATATATGCCCCCTCTTCAGCAATCCACCATCTTTCTGGCCCAGCTTCCCTGGCACGTCCCTCTGTGGTGTACTAGAGTGGTTTAATCCTATACTAATGTATATTTAACTTTATGTCTATGTCCTTGTCTTCCAGATTTAACCCGAATGCTGTTAGACTTACTTTGGAGAGATCCTGTGCTTTGTAAGAACAGTTTTTTGCATTCTTGTATAATTGTTTGTTCAGCAATCATGCGGTTGTGTTCCACTCCAGGGGTTAGGTAATTTTACCGTCCTCTCCCTGTTTGGTACACTAGCCGCCTGATAACTTTGTCTTTTACAGCCTTATTGTTGTTTATCTTAACAGTATCACCCTCTAATACTCTCAGCGGCTTGAGGAGCATGCTCCTCTCCAGCAAGGGGTGGACCCTCCCTCCAGTTGGGTTTTCTCCCCTCTCTTCCCTCGGGTGACGCTGATCAGCGTCGACTACTTGAGGGCTCTGCACACGCGCATTGCGGAACTCGCACGTGCGCAGTTGGGAGAGACGGACCCAGTGATGTCGGCGCCTGATGTCATTGCGGCGCCTGCACGTAAAATCTGGGTTGGGGGCTTTTAAGGACCGCACGGCCGCCTTCATTGCGACGGCTGACACCCGGGATTTTCAAATTTACAGTCTCAGGAAGGTAAGCTCTCCTCACTACCTGCGGACCTGGTTTATGTCCTATCTCCCTCTCCGGCCATGTGGTGTTTGGTCCACTATCACTGCTCCCTATCCATGGGTGTGTGCTATTTGACCCGACACCCCTGGCTGGTTATTGGGAAGCCTCTCAGCTACCTTGCTGTTTGGATTAATTCAAAAGTATTTAAAATTCTTGCTTAGATCCCTTTTACCAATTCCTCCAGTTCCTGAGCAACTTCGGCCCAATGCCGGGTGCCTTACACACTCCATCCTAATATTGAGTGGGTTTTTTTCATTACTCTTGTTCACGCACTATGTGTCTGGTGTTTCCCAAGGGTGTAGGTTTATCACTTTTTCCCCCACACCATCCCTCCTTTTCCTCCCTTTCTCTCCCTTTTTTTTTCCTCCCTTTCTCTCTTTTCTCCCCTCTGTCCCTCTTTCCCTTTTTTTCTTTCCTTCTCCCACTTTCCCCTCCCTATCCCCCTTTTTTCCCCCTCCTTTCCCCCTATCTTCCCTTCCCTTCCTTTCCCGTCCCCCCTCCTTTTCCCTTCTCCCTTTCCTTTCCTCCCCTTCCCCCCCACTTTTCTCTGCCCTCTTCCTCTCCCCCATTGTCTCCCCCTACTTTTTTTCACTTGGTCCTTACCCGTCTTCTCCTTTCCTCTCACTCCCCCTCCCCTTTTTTCCCCCTCACTCCCCTCCTTTTCCTTCCTCCCCCTTCCCTCCCCCTTCCCCCCCCTTTTCTTTTCTTCATCCCTCCCTCCTCCTCCTTTCTTACCTCCTTCATTCACACTTCTTTGTTTTATCTCCAGTGCACTAGCTCAATGTGGAAACCCACATAGTATCAATGAAATCTATTTAACTTTTGTCTATTTTTAGTCCGTCCCAATAGCCCCCCGTGTCCGCCCCCAGGGGGATCACCCGCCTTGGGTGTCTCAATTTATGCCGTCTGTTGCCCGTAGGGGCCTTTATTGGTGAGTTTTGCTGCATCTTGTTAATACTCCAATATGCATATGCCTTAGGCAATATAGTTTTATTTTAGATTTCCATGTTACTGTAATTTTGTAATTATATATTTTTTAGATGTTAAGGTTTGACGCCTCCTGAGGAAGCGGCATTGGCCGCGAAACTGAGGTCAACGTCTATACCCACATCACTGTGCCTCTACATATCCATGGGGGTTTCAATTGTCAATTTTAATGTTATTTTTCTATGTATTTCTGCAACAATCACCTTGCTGTTTTTGTTGTAATTGGTATTTGTGTGTTTTGTATAATAAATTCTATTTTTATCAAATGTTCTACTGTATATTTGGGTAACGTGATAGTCCTAACTTCTCCTGGTGATTGAGAGCAATTTTGGAGTAGCCCCTGTTCAATCTCCCTTCCTTCTCTATTCTCCCAACCTCTGTTAATGTCAATTTTGCAGGATATCTTGGTCTGCATATACATGTGGAGAAAAATCTAAATAAAGGGTTGTGAAAAAAGGAATTCATATAGTGAGTACTATTATTACAGCTATTACCCACTTAACAGTTTCCAGAATACAATATTTTTTATAAACAATGGCCCTTTAAATAGCAGCTAAAATTTTAAAAGAGAAGCTTCCATCCTCACATTATTTTCAGGGCATCCCTAAAAGTGGGATGTTCTTTAAATCAAGCAGTGACCACAACTTTACAGTCACATTTTGGCATGCCCTCTTCCAACCACAGGCCTCCCTATCCTCCATCAAATGTGATCAGCGTCCACACTGGCCAGTGGCCAGTGTGAAAAAATGGAGGGATGGAAGGAAGCAGACCAGAGCTCAAACAATAAAAGCTAGGGTTGATATTTCCATAAAGAAGCACCCTTAGATTTTTGAGAATGCGTGTCCTCTGAGGGGAACCCAAAGGTAAGTACTATGGATTTTGAACCATGTTATAAGGTAAGGTAAACCCATCAGTTTAATTTAATTTAAAGCCTAACTCTAGGTTGGGCACTCCTCAGACATCTGACCCTTGCCACTTGCAGAGCTTTTCTCCCCGCCTCACCACATCTTTAAGCCAACTGTCTTCTATCTGGTCACATGATATTTTGTGCCCTCCATTGGTGGATGATCCCAAATGCTGCAGAGAAAGTTGATCAGGTTAAAGTGGTCTGCAGCATTCTTCTTTGAGCCCAGGCCAAATTGAAGATACACCACCAAGTGGTGTGTCCTTGATGCTCTGGGTTAATAGGAAATGGATTGAATGACACTGTGGGTCTTACAATCCAGAAGAGAACCAGCAGGACTGGACAGAACAGGTTCATTTTTATATTCATTTGAAGCTAAATTTGGTCTTCAAACTTTATGATTGAGTTAATTGATTACAACTGAGCTTTGCAAATAAGTTACACACATTCTAAGTGGTATACATACATATTTTATTTCAAAAGCCAACTGCAATTATTTATACTGTATATATCCTTATATGTTTTCGGAAAGCGTAAAAAAATAACTTCTGTATACAGGGTCTACAAGACATAAACTTTACATTTCAAGATGTATAATATACCAAACCTTAGTAGAAAAGCGTAGGGGAATTTAATTTTTTTTTACATATACTACAGTGTTCTCATATTTATTACAGGGTGGCATCTGAATTGTGAAGACTATGTTGGGCATGTTTCAGATAGCATTCATTGATAGTTAACACAAACAGACATGGCTTCCAACATACATACAAATTACATTACAAAGACATAATAACTTAACAAACTACTCCTAAATTGATCTTTAGTGTCCATCACTTCAGTTCAGTTACATACAGCAATGTAATTGTGAGGACAATGGTCAAGACTCCGGCTTTGCTTCTCAAAGAGGGGGCACCATTGTTAGCTGTATCAGTATCTTTCCCAGAAAGAGATGTGTTTAGGTTCGAGGTGCCATTATTCCCAACATTACCATAATGGCTGTTGTTGCCAAAACCTGACCCTGGAGGCGCCATGTTGTGATTAAACCCATCGGTATTGGTATAATTTAGATTGGTATCCATGCCAAAAATTTCTTTTCTGAATTCAGAGGGTAACTTATAAAGATCAAAGTCAGGTAAACTAAATAACAGAGCAGTCAGATTGTGCTGGTTGCCTTTATTTAACTCATTCAATTTTTGGGAGAGGACAGCTACGCTAACATTAGTCATATTGGACAGAACATTAAGAAAATAGCTGTTGTTGGCTAAATTTGAGATATTCCAGTTTGAAGGATGCATGTGGTTGTTATACCCAGTGGTATTATGAAATGTATGGCTCACATTGTTATTGTAGCCGAAAATTGCTGTTTTCAGTGCAGGGGGCAATCGGTTAGGATCAAAGCCAGGGAAACTAGATAATACAGCAGCCAAATTGCCAGGTTTATTCAGATCTACTCCTTTCAATCTTTGAGAGAGTACTGTTGGGCTTAAACCAGTGGCATTGGACAATATATTAATTATATTGTTGTAGTTGTCGGTAGCGGACCCATTTAGTCCTGGTAGCAGATGATAAGAGATGTTGCTTCCTAAATTGCCATAATGACCTGGTATTGCTGGTGGTGGCATATTAGGGTAACTGTTCCAGTATGAACTACTTGAATCGTTTTGATTACCATTTGACTCTCCGTGACTGATTCCCCCCGGCGGCATGAAGATATTTCCATTACTAGTTCCCTCTGCGCCATACATGCTGTAATTACTGTCATAACTATTTCCAGGAAAATATCCCTCAGGTGGCCCATTCATTACTGGTGGTAACATATTAGGGTCATAGTTCCAGTATGAACTACTATTTTCATCTATGGAATTATGGAAATAGCCACCTCCTGTGGTAATGTTAGGATTACTGCCATTGAGAGTGCTGTTAATGTAATGACCTCCAGGGGGCATTATATGTGGGTTATGATGACTACTTGAATTACCCCCGTAATTGCCAAGGTAACTACTATTGCTATGAACATTACCTGTAGACGTTGGATCTGAGCCATTGTGGGTCGATGAATTACTACGAGTAGTGCCATTACCAAGGTAAAGCCCATTTTCTGAGTTTGGTTTTGGGTTAGAATTATTGAAATAGGCACCTCCACTGGTACTGTTAGGATTACTGGAACCAACATAACTATGCCCACTATTATTGAAAGTGCTGTTGTAACCATAGGATCCATTATAGCCTCCAGGGGACAGCATATGTGGGTTATGAACACTGGAATTGCTCCAGTTACTGCCATTGCTGTAGCTATGAACATTATCTGTAGACACTGGTTTTGAGCCACTGCTGGTTCCAACAGAGGAGCCATTATGATTTGCACCAAGAGTGCTGTGGTTGCTACTGGAAGACCCATTATAGCTTCCTCCTGTAGAAGTCATATTTAGGTTACTACTGCTAGAATTGGTCCCATTACTGGATCCATTATTATGTACTGCAGATGGCTTTGAATTTGAAATGAGTCCATTGTTGTGGGTCGAAGAGTTACTAAGATTGGTGTCATTACCATGGTAAAGTCCATTTTCTGTAGAATTATGGTTGCCGACCGGAGGCTTCTGCTCTGAGTTATTAGCAATGCTGGAATTGCCAGACCCGCTTCCATTCCCATAGCCATACCCATTATCTTTTGGCATAGAATGGGAGCCGTTGGTATTTCCATGCCATCCTGGTGGGGAGGACCCTACCAAGACATTGCTTGAATTGCCTCTGTTTTCTCCAGCATGGTATCCCGTTGAGGAGGTAGAATTTCCATGACCATTCACATTACCTGGTAAAGCAGAACTCATGTTATGAACATTAGTGGAATATCCTGAGCTTTGGAATAAGTCATGAGAATTTTGTTGTATCTGTGATGTTACAGGGGACTTTTGAACATTATTAATATTACCAACATAAGCACTGCTAGTGGTCATGGTATAGTTGCCAGACCCAGTGCTTGAAACTGATGAAGCAAAATTTGAGTTAGAAGCATTGTTACCCACTCCTGAATGGCTACTGACCCCTTGGCCATGAGAAACAACGTTATTTGTTGGCACAGCAGAACCAGACCCATTATGACTCTGACTCTGGGTTCTATTAACACCCGGACAAATTCCCCCTGTAAAACTAGAACAATTATATTGACTTGGTGTAGTTTTGTTAGGGATGTTTCCATGTGCCCCGCTGGCTCCATTTTCACCAGATGAGAAGTTGGGTATGTGTTGAATGCTACTAACGTTACTGTTAGTAATATTGCTTGACAACAAAGTTGAATTGCCACCTGGTTTTTGCCCTTGTGGTATTGTACTGTGATTGCTGTTGACTCCTGCAGAGTAGTTGCCAGCACTGTGAATTGTGTAATTATCACTGCTAGAATTATTTCTAAATGTCTCACTACCTGAATAAAGATTACTGTCATAAAATGAAGTTTGGTCCTGTTGAGAAAAATAATCATAGTCTTGCCCTGGGATAATTTGTGTGGTTGAATTTGAATTGGATGAGGCAGAAAAGTTACTGTTCAGCCCATAAGAAGATTCTGATGCATAATCACTGTCCCAAGAGCCCTCAAGACTTGTTGGCTCTTGGGAGGTTGTATTGTTATCATCTTCTACCGAGAAAATTTCAATATTATAGAATGTTTCAGTTTTAATAGCATCGATGGAAACATTCCCGTCTGTAGTTTCCTGATCAGCTGAATCTAGATCATTGTAATCAACTGAATTTTCATTCTGTTGACCTAAGGTATTGGAGCTTGGAGTTTTTGCAGTGGATAGATTCTGGTTGCTTAAAGAGCCTGAAGGTGCGCTGTTCAGGCCATCAGAAAGAGGCGAACTGGCATTAGTCTCACTTCCGTAGCTATTAATGTCCAAAGAACCAAGAAGTTTGGTTGGCCCTTGGGAGGTTGTAGTGAGATTGCTATCATCGTCTGATGAGATATTATCAATAACAGAGAATATATCTATTTCACTAACAGCTACAATAACATTTCCATCTGTAGTTTCTGAATATAGATCACTGTCATCAGTTACATTTTGGTCTGTAGGTGCGCTGTTCAGGCCATCAGAAAGAGGCGAACTGGCATTAGTCTCACTTCCGTAGCTATTATTGTGCAAAGAACCAAGAAGTTTGGTTGGCCCTTGGGAGGTTGTAGTGAGATTGCTATCATCGTCTGATGAGATATTATCAATAACAGAGAATATATCTATTTCGCTAACAGCTACAATAACATTTCCATCTGTAGTTTCTGAATATAGATCACTGTCATCAGTTACATTTTGGTCCTCCTGATCTATGTTATCATAAAGAGTGCCTGGAATTTTTTCAGTGGATGGATTTGCATTGCTTACAGAACCAGGATTGGAGCCATTAAGAGCGTCATAGAGTGAAAAAGTAGGATTAGCACCACTACCCTTGATATCATTGTTCCAAGAGTCACCTTTGATATTTGGTTTACCACCAGGAGTCTTGGCAGAAACAGGGGGGACATCAAGCACAGAAAAAGTGTTAAGCCCCTCATCCTCCATATTATTGTTATTGTTTTCATCATTATTTTTTGGGGATACAAAGGGGGCACCAGAACTATAGTTGTTAAAAGTATGTCCTGTTTTGATGGGGTTGTAAAAGTATTGAGGCTTTTTGACACCACTGTCTTGTCCACTATAGGTAGCTTGAATTTTACGGTCATTTTGGATACCTGTTTCAGGAAAGTAACCGCTGCCTTGGAGAGTGTCCTTTGTGAAGTTATTGTTGCAATGACTTCCATTGCAGCATCGGATTCTTGAACCTCTCAGGTTTGCTAACAATGGCAGGACTAAGCTGTCACACATGTTGGGGGTAGCACAGCCTTTAAGCATAGCGAGTGTTGGCTTACCACCTGGGAAACAAAAACAGTAAGTTGGAAGAGTTTAAAGGAACATAGAACCTGTGCATTTTTTTTAATCAACTTCATTTTAATATATATATATATATATATATATATATATATATATATATATATATATATATATTAGTCAAAACCAGGGGCCTGCAAACTTTCTAAGCAAAGGGCCAATTTACGGTCCTTCAAGCTTTGAGGAGGGGGGGCAAACTATGGCTAGTGGGTATGGAAAATGCCCCAGCATCAGTGCCCCATCATTGCTTTTAATGGGAGAAATGGTGCCCCATTAATGTTTCAGTAGACGGAATGGTGCACCTTCATTCATGTCAGTTGGAGGAATAGGGCCCCAAGGGCCAGATAAGGGCAAGCAAAGGGCCACATCCGGCCCCCAGGCAACAGTTTGGAGACCACTGGTTAAAACCAAGTCAAAAGCTTGGCCATCTTCAACTGAAGAAAATGTGTTGCTAATATCACTTAGTATGCAATACATATTTAAAGTATATGTATAGCCAAATCTTTTTTTTTAGTTTTGGACAGAGAAGGAAATGGTTAAAACCCCTGTCATTTATTTTTTAGTTGTCTGTGTCCCATTGGGAAGATTTCACTTCACTTCCCGTCCTAGAGAAGCAAAAGGAAATGAGAGGAAATCTCTGCAATGTGAGGGAAATTCCCCTCCTAGACAGCTGTCACCAGAATGGGTGTCCAAATATAAAGATTTTTCTCCCTCACTGTACTGGTGGCAACTGTAAAATTTGCCCATCGCATTCTCAGAAGGGTTGAGCCGAACTGCCCTGGGTTCAGTGATCTTCAAGGAATTTTGGATGCCAACCTCAAACCCCTATTGAAATTAATGGGAGCCAAATCTGTCAAATTAAAAATGCCCAATTTCTGGACTAATAAGCAAAGGGTTACCAAAGAAAATAGCATGGCAGGAATGGTATGTCACTCAGTGTAAATCCATCATTCAGTAAGATGCCTGAACCTTTTCCTTCTTGCGGCAGATCCCAACGATAGCCTCTCTGAGCTATATAAGGGAAGGGACGAGAATGCGTAGTGACCTAATTGACTAATAACCATATTTGGGCAGTGATGTCACTCTTATTCCCACCCCTTTGCTTACCTGACCGAGGAATCCCATGGACCCGCACCCGCTTGTTACTTAGGAACCACTGACAGCAGGAAGCTATCATATACAGAAGCAGTATTTCTACTGCTTCTATATGCCATGCTCTGCTCATGCCAAAAAGGGGGTAGAATAGGCAAAGGTTTAGGCATTCATTGGAACACCCAAACAGGCAAAGTTCGGTTCGTACCTAGGTTTGGACTGAAACGCCAACTTATCCCTAATTCTCAGTGACAATAGTCACAGGAAAAATAGGGTAAAAGCAATAAACCCTTCCCTACTCTACCCAAAACTGAAAAAAATTGGCTATACTGTACACTTTAAAGCCGATTTCCAGTTATTTTTTTTTTACCAGCATGGGAAAGTTGTAAAACCTCTGTTTAGTCTTTCCAATGCTGTCGATGATGCCATTGAAAAGTTTTCCCCTAGATGTGCAAAGCTGGTAGAGACATCCCCAAAAAGACTTGCAGCTGTAATTGCAGTGAAAGGTGGTCCTACAAAATATTGACTCTGGGGGGCTGAATACAAATGCACGCCACAATTTTCACATATTTATTTGTAAAAAATTTTTAAAACCATTTATCATTTTCCTTACACTTCACAATTATGTGCCACTTTGTGTTGGTCTATCACATAAAATCCCAATAAAATACATTTACGTTTTTGGTTGTAACATGACAAAATGTGGAAAATTTCAAGGGGTATGAATTCTTTTTCAAGGCACTGTATGTTAAAGTGGAGTTCCACCCAAAAGTGGAACTTCTGCTAATTTGTTTCCTCCCCCCCTCCCATGCCACAATTGGCACCTTTCGGGGTGGAGGGGGGGACAGGATACCTGTCTTTGACAGGTATCCTGTTCCCACTTTCGGGAGCCTTAGCCCCGGATATTGATGTCACCGCTTGGCTCCCTCCTCTTCCCCCTGTCGCCGGGCCAGTAGGAGAGAGGAGCAGAGCCTTGCGCATGCACAGTATTGTTCCTGGCGTGAAGCCATAAGGCTACACTTCTGGGTTTCCTTTACCCGCAATGGAAACATCAGCTGCGGTGCCGACATCTCTGGACTCCAGGACATGTAAGTCCTATTATTAAAAATCAGCAGCTGCAGTATGTGTAGTTGCTGCCTTTTAATTTTTGCAGCGGTGGGCGGACCTCCGCTTTAATGTGATTAAAACTGCATGATGTTAGGTATAAAAGACATAATATCAATGCATTAAACAAGAAACATCGGTAGTGGGTTAGATATAAGCTTTGTAAATCTACCCCTTTCTGTTTCTGTTTGAGGCTTGTAAATTGCAAATGTTCGATAAAAATATTTTAAAAGAAAAAAAAAAATCAGTTGTTGATAGAACTCCCATCAGCACAGCTAATTAATGGCACAAATTTCAAATTTTTTACTAGCTACTCCATCCATACCTTGCATGTTGATTCCTGCAAGTTCATAACAAGATGTTAGGGATCCGTAGCACTGCGTAGTGCTGTTAAGCGGTGAACAGCTTTCATCTTCAATCGTGTTGCAACTTATGCATTCCAAACCATTGGGTGTTTGGTCCGGCTGTTTAAACCCTGGAAAAAATATAAAAACAAATAGCAAACATGAATTTTTGGAAAATTATCATTGTATTCCATCTCATTTCTGTCTTTCTTATTGCTTTAAAAGTTCAAAGACTTCAAATGTGAGCTAAACTATTATAATTCTGTATTTTTTTTTTTAACCATTTAGAGATGAGGTTTGGATTTGCCGTGTCTTGGTTTGCAGTTCATCTACAGGGTTTCGAAATATGTCACTCCTTTTTCTCTGATTTTGGTTCGGAAAACCTTTGAACCCATAATGCTTGTCATGGCCAGCAGGTTTGAAATGGCTAGTAATGGGGGCTTTTGGATATGCCAGCCCCCTCCAGTTAAAAGAGGAGGAGAGGGGTCAGTGGAGATATTGGGTTAGTGTTTTAGAAGATGTTGTAGGGAGAGCATATGGAAAGACTACAAACTGCATAGAAGGGTTTAGATGAGTTTAGGTCCAAACTAGATCAACCCAATTAGCATGAACCCATGAGAAGCTCTCAGCCGATCACATCCCTGCTAACCCAATGGGCTGCTAGAGGGAGATTCCCACCCCACAACTGCACCCAACAAACAACAAAGTGGTGGGGATGCTCATGACATCACTGACCTAATACGGCTACATGGCTACTCCTGGGGCAAGAAGCTGTGGGAGGGAGATTCCCCGCCCCACAGCTGCACCTAACAAAGTGGCAAAGATGTTTGTGACATTATTGACCTAATATGGCCCCTAGCCATATTAGGTCAATGTAATTGACCATATTAGGTCACTGATGTCACAAGCATCACCACCCCTTTGTATATGCCCAGTTTGAATCCAACTCCAAAGTCTCTCAAGATAACAATCTGTGCTGTAACTTCATCCCTGCCCTGGTGAGGTGAGAAATAGCTAATGTCACAGATCACATGACCAGCAGATCAGGGTCTCTGCTAAAACTAAACTATCATTTCGGCATCTGGCAATACCAAAATGAACCAGCTGCTTGGACTTGGAGACACCATATTTTTTACAGCTGAAACATAACACAAAGATAATGTTTTTAAACATTTTAATTGCCGTACCAAGCAGAAGGCACAATAGAGAATATGCTATTAGAGTATCCTTTATCAATTTAGCAACATTCACTTTGTGAAATAGTCAAGAAGAGTGCCAAACATTCGTTCTAAGAATCCTTATCATTTGTTGTTGATAAAAATAAGACAACTGGGAAATAAAAGGTAGCTAACACAGTCCGGGAGGTCAACAATCCCCTTTCATCAAGGTGTAGATGAAAAAAATTACAAAACTTTCTATAGGACCATATCCAAAAACTCCTGAGAAGTGTTTGAAGTTAGAAGTGGAGCAGTAGACGTTTGTTGGAGGTGCTTGTGCGGGACTAGTAGGTCCTGCACCTCCAACTGACGTACGACCCTCTCTCAACTTAGAATACTTCCTAGGAAATTTTGAACAGAGTATTTTAGGAAGCTTGCTGTGACCCCAAAGAAAAACCCATGGAGCACTACTCAAAACACCAGCATAGACTAATCCAGTGACTTCACCGCTGGCAGGAGCCAGCACCCAGTAGGAGCTTGTCTAAGCTCACAATAAAATGTCCAGTGTCAAAGATAGAGCGCAGCACACTGAAGGCAGCCCAGTCCTGAAGTAAAGGAATGGCTTCAGCTTGTCTCCATCGAGGCCACACCTCTCTTATGCATTTCACCCTCCCACAGACTTAATCGTAGAGGTGGGAGTGGCATTGTGCTTTCAGGTTTTTTGCATCATGAGCTTCCTTAAACGAAATCAAATAAAAAACAGCTTAACTATAAAACCTGAAAGCACAATGTCACTCCCACCTTTACAATTAAACCCGTGGGAGGGTGAAATGTGTTAGAGGGGAATGGCCTGGGAGGAAACAGGCTTAAGCCATTCTTTTATTTCAGGACTGGGCTGCCTTCAGTGTGCGGCGTTCTGCCTTTTAAACCCCAATGAAGGAGGATTGTTAACCTTGGAACATGTTGGATACCTTTTATCCCCCTGTGTTCCATTTTTACCACCAATAGAATATGGATTCTCAACACCATTTTTTGGCACTCCTCTTGTCACTTTTACTTAGATTTCTCAGTTATGGAGGCCATTACTCCTTGGAGAGCATATGCATTGTGGTAGAGCTGTCAAGATTAAGTCATTAAACCCAACCAACCCTTTATTGGGCACCTTTCACTTTTACTTGGATAACATTCACATCATTTTCTAAGAATGATGTGTTGGTGTCTCATATTACCTATTTCGCTGTTACAGAAATTCTCATTGCAGCACTTCACAAACACGGAGGACTGCCGACTGGTGTACATCAAGCTCCCAGAACAATTCATCTCTCCACATCCTTTCAAGTTGGTGTTTGTAACGTCACCTTGTGAGGGAAAAAAAAAAGTATTTGCATTATAATTTTTAAAGTTGAGCAAACCCTAATAAGGCCCTTGGTACTCCAACCACTACTCCAAGCAAAACTTTATTCGGACAGAGAGGGAAAGGTTAGGACCTTGGTCAGGTTTCTATTGCTGTTTCTGTGGCCATTGCGTACAGGAATTGAGGCCCTCTCTCCAAAGAGGGCAGAGATAGTAGTAATCTTTTATTTTTTTTAAAAAAGAAGAGTGGTACAACATGTGAAGCGATGTCAGGCTTCCATCCCCATCTTCTCATTTTCTTCGTGGTTACCAAGACAGGAAGTAAGGAGAACACTTCTCAACAGATTGAACTAAAAACCCAGAATTGAAGCACCACACCATAATAATAATAAGTTAAGATGCAACTCTACTTCAAAGACAATTTTCCAGGCTATACTCCCTGTTCATAAGGGCTTGAAGGAAATTAAACAATGTACTCATGACTCAAAGATCAATATATAATTGGTGTTATGACAGCGGATTGTTTTTCACAGCATCCATCAGCAGCTGGTTTAAGCAGGCTGCTTAAACCAAATGTTTATAGATTCTGCAAAAACCCATCCACTGCATGGGCAGTGCATTGGCTGCATGGGCAATGCTTCTTTTGCCAGACCATTATTAAAACACAAAACTTCTCATAAGATTATTTGTGCATTTATATTATTTTATGCCAGTTATTTCCCTGTAAAAGCTCCCCCTTGTGTAGACATCCAAAAGCTCCTACTTCTGCTGGGTGCCGCCATCTTGGATGCGATGTCAGCAGCCTCAGCAGACTTAGAGCTCTGACACTTCATAGTACCCCATTTTGCTTCCCCCTTGGCAGTTACATGAAAATTTATAGAAATAAGAGGGGCAGAGGAGCTGGGCCAGTACAAAGAGTAATAAGACACTCCCAGAAGAGGAGAGGGCTATCACACAGGAAGTGGGGTTGTGCTAGGAAATTGACTCTCCGAAGTTGTCAGGTTTCCTAGTAAGTTCAAAGGTACAGTGCAAGAGAATAAAATTTAATTTATGAAACACAAAACACTACAAAGCATTTAACCACTTGCTTACTGGGCACTTAAACCCCCATTCCTGCCCAGGCCAATTTTCAGCATTCAGCGCGGTCACTCTTTTAATGACAACTTCGCGGTCATGCAACACTGGTGGGCACTGAGAGGTGGCACTGATGGGTGGCACTGATAGGAAATGATAGGTGTCACTGATGGGCGGCACTGAAGGACACTGATGGGTGGTACTGAAAGGCACTGATAGGTGGCACTAATAGGCGGCACTGATAGGTTCTACTGATAGGTGGCACTGATGGGCACTGGTAGGTGACACTGATAGGCAGCACTGATAAGTGGCACTGATGATGAGGCACTGATGGGCACTGGTTGGCAGCATTGATGGGCACTAATAGGTGGCACTGGTGGGCACTAATAGGTGGCACTAGTGGGCACTGGTAGGCAGCACTTTTATGCACCTGTAGGTGGCACTGGTGGGCACTGGCAGGTGGCACTGGAGGACACTGCATAGCAGCAGTGCCTCTCCCTGTTCGGGACCGATGTCCCTCTGTCAGAAGCCGGTTATTGGCTTTTTTTTCCCTTCACGCTGTTAGCGTGAGGGAAAAAAAAGTTGATTACCGATCTTCTGTTTACATCACATGATCAGCTGTCATTGGCTGACAGCTGATCACGTGGTAAGGGGCCGGGATCTGTGATCAGCAGGGGGTGCGCAGGCAGCTCATGCACGGGAGGACGTCTATTGACGCACTCCCGGCAATTAAGGCCCGTGCTGTAGCCGTTATTCAGCTATAGCATGGGCGGGAGGTGGTTTAAATACTCAATTTTTCTGTGATTTTATCTGCTTTTTTAAGTTTTCATTTTAGACTTAGATATTGTAGGGAATGGTTCAGACCACTGGCAATTTTTTTCGTTGCTTTCTGTATCCTATCGGGGAGCTTTTCCTTCGCTTCCTGTCCTAGAGACACAAGAGGAGATCCCGCCAAAGTGAGGGGATATCCCATCTTAGACATTTGTCACCAGAACAGGTTTCCCCATTGTGAGATTTGCCTTTTTCTCTTTTTCCAGTACTAGCTCTAAAACTGTGGCTCTCCCATCACTTTCTTTACCACAGTCAATGGACACCAGGACCAACAGTGAGGTTAAACCTTTCTATGCAAAAAATGTTTTGAAAGTTTTGGCTTTACATACACTTTAAGATCTTGAAACATGCATTCAACCATAGCACACAGATTATTGATCAGGCCCTGAATTAACGAAGAGAGAAAAAGGAGTCTAGCACAGCAGCTAGGCTTGCCATTTCCCAATAATTGTATGATGCTTACCAGTGGCGGAACTACCAGGGTCGCAAAGATCGCACTTGCAACCAAGCCCTGGCATTCTGCCATCATGGGGGGGGGGGCCCAAAACGACAAGAATGGGACCCGCTGCAGAACTGCTGTGACCCCAAAGACATGTGACTTGCTTGTGATTTCCTTGTGACTTCCTTGTCGCTTGCTTGTGACTTTTGTGATTTAACATTGCTGTCTATGGCATTAAAATCGCACCAAAGTCACTGAAACGTAGTGCAGGAACCTTTTTTCTTGTTGCTGCGACTTGAGTTGCGTTGAGACCCATTGAAGTGAATGGGTTTTGACTTGTCATGTGACTTTATGTGTTGTAAGTCGCATAAGACGCAGCAGTGTGAACAGGGGCTTATGAAGGGCCCAGCAATGGGCATAAAGTGCCCTGGGATCAGTGGGAAGGGCCCCAGGACTCATGGAAAGAGCCCTGGGAGTCAGGGGGCCCTTCATGGCTTTATGCACCAGGGTTCTGAAGGTTCTAGTTAAGCCTTTGATGCTTACCGAGATTTCCAAGCACAAAAATATCCAGACACTTGTCCTGTTGTCCACGGCATTTCAAGTTACTTATAGTGTCACTGTTGCAGTCTTTTCCAGATGATATACATGAGTAGCAGTTCAAGTCATTTTCTTTGGCCTCAGGCACTGGAGGAAAAAAATAATATTGAATAAATGCATAAATAGCCAAAACATTTGATAAGGGGGACTCTACACATATTTAAAATCAAAATCTTTTTTTGTGCTTGCATCTTGGGATATCTTACCCAGAATGCAATGCTGTGATGAATCGGATAGGTTTGCCTGGTAATCACAACCACATAAAGAAAAGGAAAACTTCCTATTGTGTCTACAGTACAAGACATAAGCGGAAATACTGTATCTCAAATGGGACACAGATGGCAATAAAAAGCCAGACAGGGGCTTTATCCACAAAGTAAAATAAAATAAAAAATTGACTTTAGATGCACTTTGGCCCTTTCCTATCTGTTATCTGTTTATTGTCTTTGCCCAGCACTATGTCCCCTGCTGGAGACACATTAATAAAAGTTCTCCCCTTTGAGAGCCAACCACTGACATTTTTCATGGTTGCTGTCTCTTAATCCTGGCTGTCACTGATGCCTGGCAACCAATCAGAGTTTTTCCTAAACGTGTGATCACTACTTCGGCTATGTCCTATGTAATTGTTAGATACCTCTGGCTTATTAAGTGTAGATTAAAGTTTATGTCAAGTTTTGGTTAAAATGGGGAATGATCTGTCGGGGCTCCATTAGAGTGATTTATTCTTTCTTCCTTCCTGTTGACAACTATTTCACAAGACATTAAGTGAGCGAAATTCTGAAACGGCAATGAATACAGCAAAAAAAAACTGACAGGGGTAATACTCTCCCTCTACTCTACTAAACAAAAACATTTGTATTTCTGTCTGTGTCTCTGTTGAAGAGTTTCTCTTATTTCCTGTCCTATAAAACATTGTCACCAAAACAGGAAGTGACAATGGATCTCTCTTATCGATCTCCAATTAGCAATTAAAAACCTGTCAGGGATTCTAACCCATCCCTAACCTATCCAAAACCAAAAACCACACACTTTAAGAGGAAAAAAGGAGAAACGAGGAACTGGAATCAAACTATCAGTAGATCAATTAGATTATCGTGGGGTGACTGCTAAGACTGGTAAGACTGCTCTCAACTAAAATGGAGCTCCTTTTACAAGAATACCTAGAGTTTAGAGTTCAAGATCCATGTGTACAAAAGTCTAATGAGGGAACTAGTCAATGGTCTTGAATTCATAGACTTTTTGTTTGACATTCCCATTAGACTTTGTAAATGAGGATATATTTTAATTAGGTCAATGCTGTAATAAAGCCTTTCTCAGTCAAGGTTCCTCCAAAGGTTGTTTTAACACCAAGCAACTTCTGCCACTTAGATGAGCAACCACTGACATCAATAATTACAAGTAGAAACTAGGCACTGGATTCAATTTACGGTGGAGCAATCAGATTATGGTATGGCGCAGTGACATTACTAAGGCTGCTCTCAACGATAATGGAGCTCCTTTTAAAAGGATACCCAGAGTTGAAGATCCATGTTTACAAATTCTAATAAGGGAGCCAGTCAATCGTCTTGGACTCATAGACGTTTTCTTTGACTTTGTACATAAGGATAGACTTTAATTAGGTCAACGCTGTAGTGCAGCCTTTCCCAACCAGGGTTCCGTAGAACTCTTGGGTTCCTCCAGAGGTTGCTAGGTGTGCCTTAAACACTAAGCTACGTCTGCCACTTAGACAAGCAACCACTGACATCAGTGATTACAAATAGAAACAAGGCACTGGATTCAGCTTATCAGTGGATTGATCAGAATATGTTAGGGCCCAGTGGCACTGGTAAGGCTTCTGTCAATGAAAATGGAGCCCTTTTTACAAGGAGACCCAGAGCTTAAGAGCCACCTCTACAAAGTCTAATGAGAGAGCCAGCCAAAGGCCTTGGACTCATGAGGGATTTTTATTAAAACTGGAGCACTCAGAATCTGGTGCACTGTGCATGGTAGCCAATCAGCTTCTAATGTCAGCTTGCTCAATTTATCTTTGACAATAAAACCTGGAAGCTGATTGGTTTCTATCAGAGCTGCACCAGATATTGCATGCGCCAATTTTAGTAAATCTCCCCCATAGACTTTTTGTTTGGCTCTCTCACTAGGCTTTGTACATGAGAATAGACTTTAATTAGATCAATGCTGTAATGCAGCCTTTCTCAATCAAGTTTCCGTGGAATCCTTAAATTCCTCCAGAGGTTGTTAGGGGTTCCTTGAGCAATGAAGAACTTCTGCTTCTTAGATAAGTAACCACTGACACCAATTATTTTAACTACCTGTAGGGGGGTAATTCTTCCCAATGACCACAAGAGTAATGCCCCGTACACATGAGCGAAAATTCTGCCAGCAAAAGTCCAATGAGAGCTTTTGGTCCGAAAATGCGACCGTGTGTATGTTCCATCGGGCTTTTGCTGGCGGAATTCCAGCCAGCAAAAGATTGAGAGCATGTTCTCAATTTTTTGGTCTCAAAAAAGTTCCGATCGTCTGTACCAATTTTGACGCGCAAAATTCCACAGTAATGTACCATGAGCTGTAGATAAAGATTTATAAACAGCGGTTCCCTGAACCTGGAAAGTTTTTTCAAGGGTTCCTCCATGTTCAAAAAGTTGAGAAAGGATGCTATAGTGTAACCAAGAAGAGATCATGAATGAAATGAAGAAGACATACTTTATCCATGTCCATTTGTCAGACAAAGCCCTGTGTGAAGGTCAAAGGGGCCCTTTATCACCTTAATTCGAAAGAGATCTTTGATAGTCAGATTACAACCACCACGACATAGCTTTGTACAAACTTTCCGGCCCACAGTTTTGCGCATAATTGTTGTACCATGGTCAATTTGGCCATATGAATGAGACTCAACTGAACAACATGCTATTACCTTGGATGGTTTCTTTGTTACAAAGATCCGTGTCACATGTATTCTCTTCAAGGGTCAGTTTGACTATTGCACTAGGTGATAGCGATATGTTTCTGTGGGGTGTCTTGGAACTGACACAGCCCTTAAGGACTGAATTTTCTTTAAAAGGAACTTCAAGGGAAATAAAAATAAGAATTACACAATTACACACAACACACAATTACACACAACATCTTAAACACAATCAAAGAGTAGGTCTACTTTTGTTGAGAAAGAAAATCCCCCCCCCCCCCCCCCCTTAGGTGATCAATGTACGTTGCTAACAAACTTTGTTGCAGATTCCTACCTGTTCCTGCCCTGAAGAAAAAAGCTGTTTATTGTTCTGTAGAATTAATCCGAATGGGAGTGACTTTTTTTTCATTATTAATTAGCTGATGCACATGCAGTGTTCTGATGAGAAAAGTTCCAGTGACTGCATCCCTTTAGAAGTTAACCCTTTGGGAGTATCTTGACAAAAATGACATTTTTGTGGCAGGGGATGCCTAAAATCTGACCTGTATCTTAGTGCAGACTTCTGGGAAAATGAGTGAGCCAATCACACAAGCAGGAAATGACATTTCTGGGGGGTGTTCTGTATACCATCTGTGCACAGAATGCCTCCAGGTTGCCATATTGCATTATATTTGCAGAAAATTACAGAGCTGCAGATTGCAAAGGAAAGGGCATTTTTAATAACTTTCAATTAAAATATGACCTGTAAAGCAATTGTATATGCTGTACTTTTTTTTTTTACTATGTTTTTTTCCCAACGAAAATGGAGTTACACTTTAATGATTGGTAGACTACAATATATTATTTTTTGGGTTTTTTGTGTTTAAAGGGGTTGTAAACACAGCAGAACTTCAGTTATTTTTTCATCTTCCCATCTATTAAATCTTCTGTCCTTGTTGTTTTAACTTTGGATGGCAAATTATTTTTTTTTTCCAGCAAATATCTTATACAGCCCACTTTCTGTTTCTTGTCTGGTAATGACATCGTGCACAACTCTCTCTCTCACGCTTGTGAGAGTTTGCCAGGAAGGGAGGGGGATGAGTCATAAGAGGGCCAATGAGAGCTGCAGAGCTGGAGGTGTGCCTCTGTGTGTCTGTGTAAATCCAGGAAGTGAACAGGCAGCAGCTTCAGCTGCCCACGGTTAAAATGGCTGCAGCCAGACTGAGTGGAGGGAGATTCCTGCAGTATATTTGGCAAGTACAGAATCACAGTATATATAAAATAATATGCAAAGTGGTTGGAGGGAAGCTTCAGAATGACAAAGATGTTTTGATTACAAATTATGTGAGAAGACTGCAGTTCCTCTTTAATATAAATTTAATGAAGCGACTGGCCTCAGATGATACAAAGAAATGAAACAAATCCTACATAAGCTGTATCTGTTTATCCACAGTCTTCTCTACATCCATTCAAAGTGCAGAATTTATACAGCTTTTCTGAGATTTCAGAAAACAGGGGGCGGGAGCTGGAATGACACACTGCAGAGCTCAAGAAGGAGAGCTTTGAGAGCTGATTGGAGGGAAGATACACATCCCCCTATCACACAGGAACAAAGCTGAGGCTGTCAATCACAGGCTGTGTGATGGAGCTCCCTCCCGCAGCCTTTTTTCTCTTGGTGTCATGAAAACAGAAGTTAGAAGTGATTCATGCAGATAGCAGAGGAATGAGGCAGCAGACAAAAATGACACTTAGCGCTCTGGATTGAGACAAGTACACACTATAGAGGGATATGCTTTGTTCATGTTTCATGTCCAAGGTTTACAGCCACTTTAATCCCGATGTAGCTTCTTGGTTTTATTTTTACCTGTCTAGATTATACTTGAGGTTTTTAAATCTATTATAAATAACACTGGAGACTCACAAGACTTCACCACCATAAGGGAGCTTCCACATGTGTCATTGCTCCCGGGACATGTGACTTCTTTTAATTTGCATTCCTTTAGAGTTCCCAAGCAGGAGTGGCACTTCAGGGCCTTGGCTAAATAAGAGAGAGAAAAAAGGACAGGATGTTTTATTGGTCTAAGAAAAGAAATCTGTAAAATAAAAATATGTATTAAATACTGGCTATAGGTGTACAATTATACCATGGGGCCATGGAGATCTAATTATTACCCTCCAACTGTCCTTCAACATATGGAGGGGAAACTGACATTTATAATACTTTCCCCAGTTCTTTACTCCAGTTGTGTCATTGGAATAAAATGTCATTGCAAAGATGGTTCAAGTTGAATTCTCTGGGAAACAACTGATTTTGGACATTTGCTACATAATAATAATAAGTGACCTCTAATGATGGGTGCCCTATGTGGGGATGGTGACGGTTTAGGTAAAACCCAGACTCTTCTGTAAGCACCGAAATTCCAATGCTGAGACTGCCAGTTCCGACTCTCATACAGTGAATGACAATGGCTCTTCTCCATCTTCCTCTCCCCTCATCCCTTCACTTAGACCTCATGTGCACTGCTGCTGGTAAACGGAGGTTCAGAGGCAGTTGGATGCTTTTTTCAGCTGCCCCTGATCCAATGTTATCTTATGTGTACATGTACACAGGTTCGTTTAATGTAGTTTTTAGGCAGTTGCATTTAGAGGCTTTTCTTTGAAGGCAAAAAGATGGGTTCAGATATCGACGTTTCTGACGTTTCAGACGCCCAACGCAGCTAAACGCGGTACCAGCATTTAGCCGCGTTTTCGTTTAGAAACGTTTTTAAAGGTGCCCAATTTTTTTTACATTACAAAACTTAAAGATGATAGCAAATGATGAAAAACCACTAAAAAAAATATTTTAAAAACTTGTAATTGCTTGAAATGCTTTATAGACCATTTATATACCCCTAATGAGCCCATGAACCAATCCAATACACCACTACCATTGCTGTTAGCCAAAGTAGAATTGGAATTTGACCTATATGTTGTTAGATTTCAACCAGATTACCCCACCATTGAGCTTCACCCCCGACTTGATCAAACATAATTGCATTAAATTTAATATCTGGCTTTTTTAATTGCATTTTTCCCTCATGTTAAATTCTAGGTAGCTTCGATAATGATTAGGGTTAGGGTTTTCCCCTTTAAGAACAAGTTACAAGAACAAGAACAAGTTTAGGGTTATGGTAAGGGCTATGGTTTTCTGTTAGGGTTAGGGTTAAGTTTACGGTTAGGATTTAGGGTTTCCCATTAGGGTTAGGGGGTTATGGTTAGGGATAGGGTTTTCCCCTTGAAGAACAAGTTTAGGGTTAGGGTTTCCGGTTAGGGTTAGGGTTAAGTTTCCGGTTAGGAGTTAGGGTTAGGGTTTCCCATTAGGGTTAGGGGGTTATGGTTAGGGTTTTCCCCTTCAAGAACAAGTTACAAGAACAAGTTTAGGGTTATGGTAAGGGCTATGGTTTCCTGTTAGGGTTAAGTTTCTGGTTAGGGTTTCCCACTAGGGTTAGGGGGTTATGGTTAGGGATAGGGTTTTCCCCTTGAAGAACAAGTTTAGGGTTAGGGTTTCCTGTTAGGGTTAGGGTTAAGTTTCCGGTTAGGGTTAGGGTTTCCCATTAGGGTTAGGGGGTTATGGTTTTCCCCTTGAAGAACAAGTTTAGGGTTAGGGTTTAGGGTTTCCGGTTAGGGTTAGGATTAGGGTTTCCCATTAGGATTAGGCGGTTATGGTTAGGGTTTTCCCCTTGAAGAACAAGTTTAGGGTTAGGGTTTCCGGTTAGGGTTAGGGTTAAGTTTCCGGTTAGGAGTTAGGGTTAGGGTTTCCCATTAGGGTTAGGGGGTTATGCTTAGGGTTAGGGTTTTCCCCTTGAAGAACAAGTTTAGGGTTAAGGTTAGGGTTTCCGGTTAGGGTTAGGATTAGGGTTTCCCATTAGAGTTAGGATTAGGGTTTTCCAATAGGATTAGGCGGTTATGGTTAGGGTTTTCCCTTTATAGAACAAGTTAGGGTTAGGGTTTCCGGTTAGGGTTAGGGATTCCTATGACGGTTAGGGGGTTATGGTTAGGGTTAGGGTTCTCCCCTTGAAGAACAAGTTTAGGGTTAGGGTTTCCGGTTAGGGTTAGGATTAGGGTTTCTGGTCCTCACACGCGATTTCCAACGTCTTTCCAGCCTCATCAACAGCAACGTCAGGAGCATTTCCTCATATATGCTCATTATGGTATCCATAGTAAAAGCACCGAAATTGAGGTAGATACAAGTACACTGCTGCTCTCTCAGCTGCTGCTACTCACTCTGGTCTCACAGAATGGCTGAAATAGTTAAAAAATACTGTTTGGCCTTTGGGAGGGTTCTATGATGTTATCTTAAATAAACGCTCCTAGACGCAAACGCGGCAAAACGCTGCAAAAAGTGGCATGCAAATGCGGCTAAACGGGTGCTTTTAAATGACGATTCCAAGCTGTCATGACACATGACAAAATGTGGAACATTTCAAGGGGTATGAATAATTTTTCACGGCACTGTATGTGCAATTTTAGTGATTGGGTTTAGCTCCACCTTCAATTTGCTTTCGATTGGCATAGCCCAATAAATCAAAGAGCTCATTTAAACACTTTGAAATGGGTAAGATATTTTTCTTGCAGGTATAATATCAGGAGAGTCATGTTTTGTTGCTATAAAACAGCCCCAGCCCTGATAGTACTAATAATAACAATAATTATAGTCTGAGATAACGATCACTTTCTCCCGCGCCATCCTTCATCCAGGATTGTGACCGATCCTTCCTATTTTACTGCACACCCGCCCTGTCTTCACCACCTGCACCCATATGTTAGTCACCTGTCCCCTTCCTGTATTTATGTGCATGCATTTATATATACATATAAAATATTCATTCCAGGCTTTTCCCATCCTGCCCATCAAATGCTAGTTATTATTTACAATTTAAATAATGAGTAGTCCACCTACTCGCCCATTGTATTCCTGATACTCCCAGCTCAATTTTCCAGGGCTGAGGTTATGCAGTTTACATAATCATAAAACATAAAGCTGAACTCCAGCTTTTAATACACTTTACATAGCTGAAGTTGTGAATTTATGGTATTTATTTGATTTGCAATAAGCTCTTTATTTGGGACTTTCCTGGACTGCAACACACTGGTTTATTTATGTTTTTATCAAGTTTATACACATATGAATTGATGGCATTTATTTGATTTGATTTAGTTATCACTTTTGATTGGGACTTTCGTGGATTATATCACACTTGTTAAATTATGATTTATAGTATTTTTGTATGAGCACGGCTTGTCTTCTTATATAACTTTTGACAATTATTTCGCTTTTTAAGCTTGAAGGCACGCAGGTTGTGATATTTAATCTTATGCAGGGGTTTATTATTACTTATAGCTTCTAACTTCAGCTTGTTCAATTAAGCTTTGATAATAAAACCTGGAAGCTGGTTGGTTTCTACGCACAGCTGCACCAGATTTTGCACTCTCCAGTTTTAGTAAATCCCCCCCAAAAAGTTTTCAAAAACATCCTTCCTTATATTTTCATTTTTTATCTTAGTCCGCCCTTTGAGGTCTCTACCAAGATCATATCCAGCATGAAAGTCAAATGCCCTTCATTTCCTCACCCAGAGAAAGAAAAGGAAGTGAGATGATGTCTCTCCAAAGTAAAAGGAAAATTCCTCACTGAAATAGGTATCCTCTTTTGGTGGCTTTCCTCTTACCTTCTGTTTCTGTGACCAATGTCAAATTTTGGATCACTTTCTCAGGAACAATGGTCAACAGGACAAATAGGGAGGGTGGATTTCCCCAGTAGAGACATAACAATAACAACCCAATGTTTTAACACCTACCCACATCTAGAGCTTTTTTTTTTTAAGCAGACCCTCCATTGTCAATGGCAAATGGGAGGTCTAATTTTTGCCAGCCCTCTGCACCCCCACCACCACCAATAAAAAATAGCTTAAAAAATTAAAAAAAGCTATTTGTTTTCAAACTGTATACCCTCCCAAAAAAAACAAAAAAAACAAATACTTACCTTACAGCTGACCTCTAATGCTTCTGGGAGCATCGCCATGCCTCCATGAGCTAAAAATCCCACAGAATGCACTCGTCCAATGGACTAAAGAGCATTCTCATGGGATTTGATATGATGCTAGAAACACTGCAGTAAAGGACCTAGACCCATTGAAGTGAAAATGCTAGACCCGTTATGGAACATAAGGCATTAGACCCATTGCATTAACATGCTAGAGCCATTGCAGTAAAAGCACTAGACCCATTACAGTAAAGACACTAGACCCATTGCTGTGAAAAGTCTAGACACATTATGGGAAAGGCACTACACCCATTGCAATAACACGCTAGACCCATTGCAGTGAACACACTAGACCCATTAAAGAAAAAGTGTTAGACCCATTGCATTAACAGGCTAGACCCATTGTAGTAGAGGTGGTAGACCCATTGCAGTGAACATGCTAGACCCACTACAGAAAAGGCCCTAGACCCATTACAGTAAAGACACTAGACCCATTGCTGTGAAAAGTCTAGACACATTATGGGAAAGGCACTACACCCATTGCAATAACACGCTAGACCCATTGCAGTGAACACACTAGACCCATTAAAGAAAAAGTGTTAGACCCATTGCATTAACAGGCTAGACCCATTGTAGTAGAGGTGGTAGACCCATTGCAGTGAACATGCTAGACCCACTACAGAAAAGGCCCTAGACCCATTGCAGTGAATACACTAGACCCATTACAGAAAAGACACTAGACCCATTGCAGTGAATATGCTAGACCCATTACAGAAAAAGTGCTAGACCCATTGCATTAACATGCTAGATCCATTGCAGTAAAGGTGCTAAACCCATGGCACTGAATACACTAGACCGATTACAAAAAAGGCATTAGACCCATTGCAGTGAACATGTTAGGCCCATTACAGAAAAGTGCTTGACCTATTGCATTAGCATGCTAGACCCATTACAGAAAAGGTGATAGACCCATTGCAGTAAACACAATCTATATTTTGTTCTGATTTTAGCATGCTAGGAAATCTGCAATACATGTTAATAATTCTGCAGTACAGCAGAGAATCATTGGTTCTTACCTGGGACAATGAAAACCAGAAGACAGAGCAATAAGAGGCCCCTCACCGCTACGTATGTAGCCATCTTCTGCATGCCCATGATAGCAAGAACCAGGGCACAAAATGATGCTTAAATATATATGGCATCAGTTTTCATCATATATGAGAAACGCCTATGAGTTCCTCCCCTTCATCTCTTAGGATGAGTAACACACAAAAACCAGCACAAGGAGTAATTAATATTTTGGGAGACAGAGAATGATTATGTACATGGAAACTACCACAAACAATCCCAGGGCAATGAACATGTGTGAGTTGTATCTGTACCTTTACAGAACAATGCTGAGGTCAATGAAAAGAAGAATAGTGCTTCAAAATAGGAAGTGAATAAAATCAATAAATTCAATGGTTTTGGGTTATGCCCATACTAGGGATGGATGTAGAAGAACTTGCTGTCTCAGCCCCGTTTGCTACTGTTGTTACCCTAGAAAGGGGCCAGCTGAAGGAAACCATTGCAGAGATAGGCATAGAGTGTATAGAGTGTTGCTGTAAAATTAATTAAAAAAAAGGTGTCCACTACCCCCACCTATAACTGGTGGGGGTAGTAGTGTATTAATATTACTTTTATATTGGTCAGGCAACGCACTGACACCTTTGCAGCCATTGTGCGATTTTCTGGGTGTTCAGTGTGTCCCTGTACCTTTAAGAAGGGATGGGCTCCCTTCAGTCCACCTGCCCTCCACCTATCCATCAGAATGCATGTGCTTCCATTGTGGAGTCACTCATAAGCTAGTTATAGGATCACAGATACAAGGGTGCCGTGGCGAGGCTCTGTGGCTTACGCATGCATTTGCAAATGTGTGCAAACTAAACCCCTGTTTTAACGTATACTGTTAGATAGGTTGATTCGGTTGTCAGCGGGCTGGCCGGTGAGTAAGCTTGGATCTTTCCTTGGATTTATCTTTGACCTTGTTTATATCATAGAGTGTTGCTGGCAGTGTTCAGTTTGGCATGACACAATGCCATGGTTGGAGAACTTGGATGTGCATGCTGAGATATTTGACTCAGTGGTTAGAAGGTACTTGGCATACAGTATGTTCAAAACACCTACCCTCTAGCCCTCTTTTAAACCTTTACAACACTTGCAAAATGAGAGTCCCATTTTTTACTCTATAGAGTAGAGCAGTCTTTCTCAACCTTTTTAACACTGAGGAACCCTTGAAATAATTTTCAGGTCTCAGGGAACCCCTGGTAAAAAATGATTATATGTACAACTCATGATAAATTAGTGTGATGGTCAGTGGGAAGAATTTTCCTTACACTTGTGGTCAGTGGGAAGGATTACCCTCTTACAGATAATTAAAAATATCAATGGTGTCAGTGGGAACTAATCTGAGAGGCAAAAACTGATAATTAATCAAGAATAAACAAGGTCAAGGATAAATCCAAGGAAAAAAAACAAGCTTAACTTACCGACTAGCCCACAGAAAACCAAGTAAACCTGTCTAACAGTATGCGTTAAAAGCAGGGGTTTAGTCTACACACATTTGCACATGCATGTGTAAGCCACAAAGCCTCATCAAGGCACCCTGGTATCTGTGGCCCACAATACCTGTTATTAGCCTTCCAATGCTTCTTACTGTGATAGCCAGCTATAGATGGGGGCAAGTGGCATCCCCTTCTTTTTTTATCACTAATTAATCAAGAACCCTGGTTGAGAAACCCTGGAGTAGAGCCACGAATTTTAGCCTGCTTCCTAAGATAAAACCAATAATATATAAATGGCCTTCACTCACAACAAATACACACTACAGGGGACAGAGATAGTGGCCTTATGTTCTGGTAAAACAAACAAAAGTTACAGCATATTACTAAATAGCAACTGTGAGTCCCAACAATAATAAAAGTGAATAATCAAAAAAAATGTGTAATGTGTTAAAACCAATCACAACCTCTGAAGACATCAGCATTTGACGAAATGCGTAGGGGTGTGAACTGAGAATGTTGATGTCATCATGTACGGAGGTCTTTGCCGATCTATGCTGGATCCTCTGAGAATGAGTGGTCAGGGTACGCATGTTCATATAAACCAACTGGCTCAGCTCCTCTCCAGCTCCCAGAGTGTCAACCAGCCCCACTTCAGGATGTCATCAGGATGCATATACATAAAAACAAATATGCCAGCAATAGTGTAAAATCATTTTAAAAAAACTTTTACAATGTTAAAAAGACTCACTCGATCAATGTCTATAGTGCTATATAATGTCTCGGCCAGCATCGAACATCAATCGGCAAAGTCGGCCATACGTGATGACAGCACTGTGTTCAGGCCACACCCCTACGCGTTTCATCAAACACTGACATCTTGAGGGCTCAGCATTTTATTTAAATCCGGGATACGATGGAACATTTCACAGTGGAAGAGTGTGTGTTGTAATAAGTGGTACACAGTGAAACAATTATATCATACCATATTGGACTGTTATTGGGACTTTTTCTGAGCACTAATTAGAATATTGCTGCAATTAAAGGCACATGCATTTTTATTCATGCACAGTTTGATCATTGTAATCTTTGCTCATATGAGTTTACACTTGTTTTTTTGTGTGGTCACTATTGTGACTGGTTATAACACTTTTTTTTGTTTTGATTATTCACTTTTATTGCTGGTGGTATTATGCTGCTTAACATAAGTCTCAGACCCAGTTGAAATTCTCGTTCTCAGATCTTGTTGTCAGAAAAATGTGAACACAGAGTTGGAGGCTTCAACCTTTCCAAGTCTCTGCAACACCTCTGGGCTCCAAAACCCAATCCAGGACTTGCCAATCCTGGAGAAAACTGCAAAGCCGATTTTCGCTACCTAGAAAAGACATGGTAGCCCCTCAGCCTGCATGTGTGAGAGCTCTAGGTGAAACTAGACTCTTCTGACACCGTGGCAAGGCACAGTACTGTCACATTGAGTTTACATCTACTGCTATAATTTCATTTTTGTAAATGTCTTTTCATGTATGGGCTGGTATAGACACAGAAACGTTTTTCATCAACTGCCAGGAGATCTTTATTGTATTACCACACCAAGATGATATGGTCTGATATCATGTAATATTATGTTATAGCCCAAAACAGAAACCAGTCTTATGATGTATTGTCTAATGACCTATGATTCATTCTACTGATGTTGAACTGGGTGTGGCCAGTCAACATCTCCAAGTTCTCTTCTTTCACAATAAACTATAATATTGTTTGAACTGGAAAAGATTTATGACTGTCCATAGTATCACAGCATTGACCTTCTCTATAAAGCTTAGGGATCGTGGATAGTTGCAGTTGGTGCCATGACTTGAGTATATGCGGCTTCCAGAAATTGTGCATTTATTTTGGAAGTCAATCTCAGATTTACGGAGACATGGTCAAAGAAAAGGCTTGATAAGAACAAATCATCACTGGTCTTTGGCAAGAATCTAAACTGAAGGGGGTGTTCGGGACTTTCAATGAAGCACCTAAATAGGTGCCTCCATCCCTGATTGTTGCAATAAGAAAGAAGGGTTATGGGACTTTGAATGAAGCATGTGAAAAAAAATGGATACCTGGTCAAAATACTGTATTTATTTAACATATGCACATATCATAGCACATCCAATTTGTACATACATAAGTAGAAATTATTTCATCTATATACACACCCATGACACATTAAAATTCATCTATATACATGATATCATAATGACACTTATACAGTATATGATATTATGAGCCAATATTGCTTCATATGGTAGGATCAATAAAAGACGGAACCACATGGTATACATTACACCGTATATTGAAAACATACATGCATCTAAAAAATCTTGACGCGTTTCGTGGGTTGATTCCACTTCCTCAGGAGCAAATGCATAAAATTTATCTGTGGAAGACATATAAAAACCAGTATAGTCTAATTATTGGACCCAAATGACGGGGGAAAAAAAGGAAGTTGGGAGGAAAGGAAATATCCAACTCTATAGTACTTACAAAAATATGCTCAACATCCAAAAACACGGTCCTGCAGACTGGGGGCCGTCTAGAATGTCTATCCCGGGAGCTGTGGTGGTGAGAACCCACGGAAAAGCCAGTCACACACATACATATCCTACACCTTTTCTACACAGGGGTCATGGTCTAACTTATATGTCCTTTTATCTACGCTTCTTTCCAAGTGTCTAGAGTTACTAATGACTATCAATTTATTCATATATGGTATCAGCAGCAATCATTACACAATAGTTACACATATTGTATTCATTTCATAGACACTTCTGGAGTCACTGCTATGTACCACTAGTGACCTTTACATGGACACTCTCATCCTTATGGGGATATGTATGTGTGCGCCCGGCATTTCTTTTTTTCTTTCTTTCATTCTAGATGGCCCCTAGTTTGCAGAACCATGTTTTTGAAGGTTGAGCCAATATGTAAGTACTATAGAGTTGGATATTTTCTTTCCTCCAAACCTCCCTTTTTTTCCCCGTCATTTGGGTCCAATAATTACACTATACTGTTTTTTATATGTCTTCCACGGATACATTTTATACATTCTCTCTTTCTGGGGAAGTGGAATCAATCCACGAAACGCGTCAAGATTTTTCAGATGCATATATATTTTCAATATATGGTGTAATGTATACCATGTGATTCCGTCTTTTAATGGTCCTACCATATGGAGCAATATTGGCCATATACTACCATATACTATATAAGTGAAAAAGCAACAAAAAGTGTGGCGCTAGACAATGTCATATACTAATGAAAACAGACAAATTGGACAAAGAGGGAGGATCGTAAATAACTGTTTTTGAACATATAGTCCTCGTATGAACCTCAAAGATGTATAGTCTATGTGGCAATATATTTAGGGAAGAATATTGAAGAATTATATTAACATCTTGACTGGAAATCCGCTCACTACCACCTAGAGTTGAGGAGGCTTACCGGATATGGTGGACCCAATGGGGCGTACGCCGGATTGGGTCAAACAAGGCTTAGGTGGTGAGTGGCTGTATGTACTCAAGGGACGTGGCGGTCTCACGGATTGGTTGTATTCATCCGGATGGTACCAGGAGCTTGAGAAGTGTAGGTGGTCCCCCGGATGTAGGAGGTCATGTAGATCTCAAAAGAGACAATGGGGTCCCATTGTCGCCACTTTTTCTCAAACAAGCGCTGTTTTAATATTTGGATCTACATGTGAGTGTACATCTATTTTACCTTAAATAAATATTTTTAGTTTTTTCGGATTCACACTATGTGGCCCTCTTTTTCTTTTTCCACCCCTCTGCATCTATTCCTGGTCCGCTGAATGTTGGATTTGAGGGGTCCTCCTACGGAACACCCTACCACTCTTTTGAGATCTACATGACCTCCTACATCCGGGGGACCACCTACACTTCTCAAGCTCCTGGTACCATCCGGATGAATACAACCAATCCGTGAGACCGCCACGTCCCTTGAGTACATACAGCCACTCACCACCTAAGCCTTGTTTGACCCAATCCGGCGTACGCCCCATTGGGTCCACCATATCCGGTAAGCCTCCTCAACTCTAGGTGGTAGTGAGCGGATTTCCAGTCAAGATGTTAATATAATTCTTCAATATTCTTCCCTAAATATATTGCCACATAGACTATACATCTTTGAGGTTCATATGAGGACTATATGTTCAAAAACAGTTATTTACGATCCTCCCTCTTTGTCCAATTTGTCTGTTTTCATTAGTATATGACATTGTCTAGCGCCACACTTTTTGTTGCTTTTTCATTTTATACTTTGTTGGTCGTGTTGGCTGCTTCCCTTGTCTTTCGTTTTGGGGTAGCGCAGAATAATCTATACCAATATACTATATAAGTGTCATGATAATATCAATGTATATAGATGAGTTTTAATGTGTCATGGGTGTGTATATAAATTACATAATTTCTACTTATATATGTACAAATTGGATGTGCTATGATATATGCATATGTTAAATAAATACAGTATTTTGACCAGATATCCATTTTTTTTTCACGTACCTTATTTAAAGTCCCATAACCCTTCTTTTTTTTATTGGCAAGAATCTAAGTATAATTAAACTGACAGAGGTTTGAGAGTGCCACCAAGGCTCACATGAGGATCAGTGTGGCACCTCAGGGGTGGGTCAATGCTAGGAAACTGCATTTCATTGGCCACTGTTTCACTAGGGTCACTGGCTGGGAATGTCATACCTGTAGCTGACTTTTCACCCTGCAGGAAACATGAATTTCTCTACTGTGCACACCTCTTCATCACCACACAGCCTTAGCAAGAAACAAAATTGCAGCCAGGTCTACTCTTTCTAGTTGACTGTGGCTTCATGCATTCCTATAGATGGTTCAAACTCTGCTGGGTGGCTAAAAGGCACCATAAGTAGGGACTATCCATAGGTATATGGGAGAGCGGCACCTTTTTCCTATGCTCTACAGAGGTTGACACCAGGTCAGATTCAGGTGCTTAAAAAAACAAAACATTTGATGATGTAATAATGATTATAGAGCTTTAATAACTTATGTCTTTTATATACGTATAAAAGTGTTGTTATCATTTACTTCATTTACTAATCCCATTTTTTACAGATTACACTATTCTGAATTACTATGCGATTAATGAAATTTGTAGTATATATAAATGAATGGCAGTGATGGATCCAAATAAAAGGTGGAGGCTGATTCATAGCAACATATGTAATATTTCAAACAGGACATGCATACACACGATGTTACACCCAGATTATAAACAACTAAACTAAAGAGAACAAAAATAAATAGTGTCACTCCAGTTCAGTAAAATCTCACCAACATATGTCGAAAGAAGATTATACAATATTTGTTATATGAAGACACCTACACAAGAGAACTGTAAAAGCGGAACTCCAGTTAGTAATTTATTCAACATCACCATGTTAAAAATAATAAAGAAGGGTCTTCTGGTAGTTCTGGTGACATCACAGATCCTTGCTCTTGCCCTCCTGCGGTAGCAGCAGGTGGTTCTTATTTGCGCACTTAATGGTGATCATGTAATTAGGTGCGGGCGCCATTCAGTCCAGGAGTACATTGAGCCAAGGCTGCGTAATGACAAACCCCCAAAGGGGTGGCTCCATAATAGCCTGGGCACTCAAAAAGTGTTTTGCATCACTCTGGCTGTCATTCAACCCCAAAGGTTAATGACATCTAGTGGTGTAGAAGAGTATCTGCGTAGGGCAGCCTCAGACTAAATGTGATTATTGCAGAAAAATCTGCTTTTACTTTTTAATACTGCTGGCCTGTGATTTCAATGATACAAACTGGAGGTCTATTTTAACCCCTTCAAGACCTGCCTACGTTTTTTTAAAGTTTTGATTCTGGTAAAATTTCATATCACAATTATTAAAACATTCAGAATATATTTTATATGATAAGAAGATAAATAGGCAAACATATATATTTGCTTACTTACTATACTATACAGAAACCTCAAGTACGCATAGGTTTTGATACACAGTCAATAAATAAGCGCATATATTGTATACTGATAATATATATATATATATATATATATATATATATATATACATATATACAGTGGGGACAGAAAGTATTCAGACCCCCTTACATTTTTCACTCTTTGTTATATTGCAGCCATTTGCTAAAATCATTTAAGTTCTTTTTTTTTTTCCTCATTAATGTACACACAGCACCCCATATTGACAAACACAGAATTGTTGACATTTTTGCAGATTTATTAAAAAAGAAAAACTGAAATATCACATGGTCCTAAGTATTCAGACCCTTTGCTCAGTATTTAGTAGAAGCCCCTTTTGATCTAATACAACCATGAGTCTTTTTGGGAAAGATGCAACAAGTTTTTCACACCTGGATTTGGGGATCCTCTGCCATTCCTCCTTGCAGATCCTCTCCAGTTCTGTCAGGTTGGATGGTAAACGTTGGTGGACAGCCATTTTTAGGTCTCTCCAGAGATACTCAATTGGGTTTAAGTCAAAGCTCTGGCTGGGCCATTCAAGAACAGCCACGGAGTTGTTGTGAAGCCACTCCTTCGTTATTTTAGCTGTGTGCTTAGGGTCATTGTCTTGTTGGTAGGTAAACCTTCGTCCCAGTCTGAGGTCCTGAGCACTCTGGAGAAGGTTTTCGTCCAGGATATCCCTGCACTTGGCCGCATTCATCTTTCCCTCGATTGCAACCAGTCGTCCTGTCCCTGCAGCTGAAAAACACCCCCACAGCATTATGCTGACACCACCATGCTTCACTGTTGGGGCTGTATTGGACAGGTGATGAGCAGTGCCTGGTTTTCTCCACACATACCGCTTAGAATTAAGGCCAAAAAGTTCTATCTTGGTCTCATCAGACCAGAGAATCTTATTTCTCACCATCTTGGAGTCCTTCAGGTGTTTTTTAGCAAGCTCCATACGGGCTTTCATGTGTCTTGCACTGAGGAGAGGCTTCCGTTGGGCCACTCTGCCATAAAGCCCCGACTGGTGGAGGGCTGCAGTGATGGTTGACTTTCTACAACTTTCACCCATCTCCCAAATGCATCTCTGGACCTCAGCCACAGTGATATTTGGGTTCTTCTTTACCTCTCTCACCAAGGCTCTTCTCCCCTGATAGCTCATTTTGGCCAGACGGCCAGCTCTAGGAAGGGTTCTGGTCGTCCCAAACGTCTTCCATTTAAGGATTATGGAGGAACCTTAAGTGCAGCAGAAATTTTTTTGTAACCTTGGCCAGATCTGTACCTTGCCACAATTCTGTCTCTGAGCTTTTCAGGCAGTTCCTTTGACCTCATGATTCTCATTTGCTCTGACATGCACTGTGAGCTCTAAGGTCTTATATAGACAGGTGTGTGGCTTTCCTAATCAAGTCCAATCAGTATAATCAAACACAGCTAGACTCAAATGAAGGTGTAGAACCATCTCAAGGATGATCAGAAGAAATGGACAGCACCTGAGTTAAATATATGAGTGTCACAGCAAAGGGTCTGAATACTTAGGATCATGTGATATTTCAGTTTTTCTTTTTTAATAAATCTGCAAAAATGTCAACAATTCTGTGTTTTTCTGTCAATATGGGGTGCTGTGTGCACATTAATGAGGAAAAAAATGAACTTAAATGATTTTAGCAAATGGCTGCAATATAACAAAGAGTGAAAAATGTAAGGGGGTCTGAATACTTTCTGTCCCCACTGTGTATATATATATATATATATATATATATATATACAGGCCTTTTTTCTCAGAAAATAGGTGCAGGAACTCAATCACGACCCCCCAACATCTCACTTTCACCCCTCTTCAGCTCTGACCTCTGCATGCAACCCCCCTTCCACTGCCCCTATCTTCTTCCTCATTAACCACTTCCGGACCGCCGCACGCACATATACGTCCTATCTTTGAAGAGGGATATCTTTGTTATGGCAGTAGCTATCTGCCATAACCCTGGTATCTTCTTATTGGGGCGGTGGTCCAGTTTTCGATAATAGTGCTCTCTGTGGCGGATTCGCCGCAAGATCACTTTTATCAACGGCAGGAGTGGGGCCCTCTGCCGCTTACCGGAGCCGTCGGCAGTGGCGGAGGCGATCGGGTCCTTCTGCTGGCTGGGTATGGAGACGAGTGAGGGGAAGATGGCCCCCACCCATCTCCATATCATTGCAGGGCGGAAGCGACGTCAAAACGTCACTTCCACCCATAGCTCTTAAAGGGCCATTTTTTTTTTTCAAATGACCAAATTTTATTTATTTTTTTTCTATTGCATTTTAGTGTAAATATGAGATCTGATGTCTTTTTGATCCCAGATCTCATATTTAAGAGGTCCTGTCATGCTTTTTTTCTATTACAAGGGATGTTTACATTCCTTGCAATAGGAATAAAAGTGACACAATTTGTTTTTTAAAAGAACAGTGTAAAAATAAAAAATAAAAGGTAAAATAAATAAGAGAAAAGAAAATAATTTTTAAAAGCACTCCGTCCCGCCGAACTCGTGTACAGAAGCGAATGTATACGTGAGTAGCTCCGCATATGAAAACGGTGTTCAAACCACACACGTGAGGTATCACCGCGATCGGGAGAGCGAGAGCAATAATTCTTGCCCTAGAACTACTCTGTAACTCAAAACATGCAACCTGTAGGATTTTTTAAAGTGTCGCCTATGGAGATTTTTAAGGGTAAAAGTTTGTCGCCATTCCACGAGAGGGTGCAATTTTGAAGCATGACATGTTGGGTATCAATTTACTCGGCATAACATTATCTTTCACAATAAAAAAAAAATTGGGCTAACTTTACTGCTATCTTATTTTTTCATTAAAAAAGTGTATTTTTTCCAAAAAAAGTGCGCTTGTAAGACCGCTGCGCAAATACGGTGTGACAGAAAGTATTGCAACGAATGCCATTTTATTGTCTAGGGTGTTAGAGAAAAAAATGGATAATGTTTAGGGGTTCTAAGTAATTTTCTAGCATAAAAAACTGTTTTTAACTTGTAAACAACACATCTCAGAAATAGGCTCTGTCCTTAAGTGGTTAAAAGCTCCACCATCTTCCACTTGTCTTAATTGCTGTATTAAGCTGAAGCACACAGGGGGCTCTACTACGTACCCACACACTGTAGGCGTCTCTGCTTCTCTCACAGGGAGATCATCTAGTGGGGGTGTCAGAACCTGCATCTCCCTTGTCTCCATCATGCACTCAGTGGGAATCGCTCAGGAGATCAGATCTGTAGGAGCTTTTGGGAGACAAGCTGTCACTTGTAAACATAGAAGCCAAATTTCTATTTATAAATATATATATAAAATTAACCCAACACTAAGTAATTATTCTACCATTACAAGTCTTACCTATTAGCTAGCCTAACTTATTTCTTTATTATATTTTAGTAACTTTATTCATTTTAAAGGGTATGTAAACCTCATCAATGAATGTCCCTTATTTGCTTCCTTTTAGTCTATTAAATTTACTATTGAAAGCATTTGTTATATTTGTGTGATAAGTGCAAATAAAATACATGTTTATCTAAATAACTGAAAAAAAATGAAAAGAACAGGAAATCAATAGCAAAATGGTAAATAGACAACAATATCATGAAAACCTTGAAAAAAGGTCCTTTTAAATATCAATTCACACAATTTTTCAGAAATCCATCCCACCCCTGGTCAGGCTTTGTTATTTTTGGTAACTGTACAAAGGTTATTATCAAGAGGACTTAAGCAATCTTTCATTGCGCTAAATATATTGCCAACTGCTCCCGTTTCCCTGATTTGCTGTTGCCCCGTCAATATTTTAATTACGGAGTCCCATCCATTAATATTACATCAAAAGGATCAGCATCCATATTTTAACATATTCCATTAGGAACTGGAACATAGTGTACTATAGATGGCAGTTACTGAGAGCTCAGGAACAGTAATTTGGTCATTTAATACAATTAGTGGTTATGGACAGGGTTGGTCAGGCAGTTGAGCTGCAGCTTCTTATCTAATGGAGCTCTTTACTAATTCACTGATCGATCTTAAGGATTCACGCAGCATATCGAAGATCCGTGAAGGACAATTGATGCTGCAAATAAAGGACAGTAGAGGGTCGGAATCACTCTAGATTGCCACACCAAACTGTTGTCGTAGGTGATTTCCCCAAAGCAGCTCTTAGTTAGACTGAACCAGTATCTTGCCTCCCCCACTACCCCTCACATACCTTTGGAATTGTTCTGCTTATGAGATCAGTCAACCAGTAGTAGTGTAGTGTGTAAATGTGCACAAACACATTGCACCACAATGCACCTTTACCCACAACAAAGGAAGGTCGGAGAACACATGCTTTTATATAAAAAAAAGGAAAAAAACATAAAAATGCACAGTAACATACATAAGACCACATGGAAGAGCAATTGACTGCAGGCATGTTTTTATGTGCATTGTACTGTAACTGGGCCCTTAGTGTGGGGAAAGTTTGGTAAGGGGCACCGCCATGTTTAACAACTTACCCACTGGACACTTAAACCCCTTCCTAACCAGACCAATTTTCGGCTTTCGGTGCTTTCACATTTTGAATGACAATTACTCAGTCGAGCAACACTATACTCATATGAAATTTTTGTCCATTTTGGCCAAAATTTATAATACTACACATCTTTAGTAAAAAATAACCCAAATAAGTGTATATTATTTGGTCTGTGTGAAAGTTATAGAGTCCACAAGCTATGGTGCCAATCTCTGAAAATTGATCACATCTGATGCACTGATGGCCTAACCCCTTTTTTGAGGCCCTAACAAGCCAGGAAAATACAAATACCCCAAATGACCCCTTTTTGGAAAGTAAACATTCCAAGGTATTTAGTAAGAGGCATGGTAAGTTTTTTTAAGTTGTAATTTTTTCCCACAATTCTTTGCAAAATGAAGATTTTTTTCTTTTTCTTTTTTTCACAAAAACACCCCAATGTATAATCTATGAGGCATAATGAGTCTTTTGAACATGTCATTTTTTTCTACAAGTTTTTGGAAAATGTGGAAAGAAAATGAAAAAGCATTTTTTTTACACAAAGTTGTCCATTTATACATTTATACAATATTTCTAACACATAGCATGTACATACCAAAAATTACACCCCAAAATATATTCTCCTACTCCTCCTCAGTACAGCGATACCACATGTGGGAGACTTTCACAGCCTGTTCACATACAGAGGCCAAACATGCAGGGAGCACCATCAGGTGTTCTAGGGGCATAAATTTCAAATCTAATTTGAGTACCTATTACACCTTTGTGAGGCACTGTAGTGGCATGGATGAGCATGAATGGGGATGGATGAGCTGTGGATGGGGATGACTGAGCATGGTTGAGCCATGAATGTGGATGGTTGAGTATGGATGGGATGACTGAGCATGAATGAGGATGGCTGGTATGGCTGAGTGTGGTTGGGTATGGCTGAGTATGGCTGGGTTTGGATGGGATGGCTGAGTATGGCTGAGTACAGCTGAGTACAGCTGGGTATGGCTGGGTATGGCTGAGTATGGTTGGGTTTGGATGGGATGGCTGAGTATGGCTGGGTATGGCTGAGTACAGCTGGGTATGGCTGGGTATGGCTGAGTATGGCTAGATATGGCTGGGTGTGGCTGAATATTGCTGGGTATGGCTGAGTATTGCTGGGTATGGCTGAGTATGGCTGGATATGGCTGAGTATTGCTGAGTATGGATGGGTATGGCTTAATATGGCTGGCTATGGCTGGGTATGGCTGAGTATGGCTGGGTATGGCTGAGTATGGCTGAGTATTGCTGATTATGGCTGGGTATGGCTGAGTATGGCTGAGTTTGGTTGGGTATGGTTGGGTATGTATGGGATGGCTGAGTATGGCTGAGTACAGCTGGGTAAGGCTGAGTATGGCTGGGTATTGCTGAGTATGGCTGAGTATGGCTGGGTATGGCTGAGTATTGCTGAGTATGGCTGGTTATTGCTGGGTATGGCTGGGTATAGCTGAGTATGGCTGGGTATGGCTGAGTATGGCTGAGTATGGCTGGGTATGGTTGGGTATGTATGGGATGGCTGAGTATGGCTGAGTACAGCTGGGTAAGGCTGAGTATGGCTGGGTATTGCTGGGTATGACTGGGTATTGCTGGGTATGGCTGAGTATGGCTGAGTATTGCTGAGTATGGCTGGGTATGGCTGAGTATGGCTGAGTATTGCTGAGTATGGCTGGGTATGGCTGGGTATTGATGGGTATTTCTGAGTATTGCTGGGTATTTCTGAGTATTGCTGGGTATGGCTGACTATTACAGTAAACTGGCCCTTTGTTTAAAAAGTTTGGAGACCTCTGCCATACATGGTTCAAACCATCTATGGCCAGCTTAACCTCCTTAGCGGTATTCCCGAGTGTGGCTCGGGGTGAATTTTCAGTACCAAAAGCGCTAACCTCGAGCCACACTCGGGATCGCATTGCAGGATCCAGGTAAAGTTACTTACCTTGTCCCCAGGATCCTGCGATGTCCCCCCCGCTGTGTGTGCGACCTGTGTCTCCGCTCAGTTCATCACAGTGCCGGGCTCCGTTCCTTGCGAGCGTCATGACGCAGGGGGGCGGAGCCCGGCGCCAAATTCAAAAAGTTAAAAACACACAATACATACAGCACACTGTAATCTTACAGATTACATTAGTATATCACATTATTTCACATACCTTTTGTCCATAGTGGTTTGTCCAGTGCTCTGCATGCAGTTTTATATTATAAATACTGTTCTTTCTGTCTGGAAACTGGAGATTGTCCATAGCAACCAAAAAGCATCCCTTTTCATCAAAAGCGGTTTTAGACCAGCTAGAAAACAGCGATAATAAATTAGAATCACTTGCAGAATTGAGCGATAGTGATTTGAGGGGAAATCCGTCATCAAACACTGAAAGTAATGACAGCGACAATTCTGCAACTGAGCAAATTTCTGTGTTTTTGATTTGATTACATTATTGAATAATTTGTATTATTATTATATTATTATTTGTTATAATTATTTATAGTTATTTATTATATTATAATTTATGATTTTGTGTTTCAAACCCAGGCTGTCTACTAGACTCTTGTTTGGACAGATTTAAAGGGGTTGTAAAGGTAAAAATTTTTTCACCTTAATGCATTCTATGCATTAAGGTGAAAAAACTTTTGACAATACCGCCGCCCCCAGCCCCCCCGTTTTACTTACCTGACGCCTCGAATCTCCGCTGCTCGTTCTCCTCATCTCCATTGCAGCTCAGCCTGGTCGCTGATTGGCTGCAGTGGATGGATTGAAAGCAGCGCAGCCATTGGCTCGCGCTGCTGTCAATCACATCCGATAATGCGGCGCGCCGGTGGGCGGGGCCGAGTGATACAGCGAGCGGCTATAGCCGCCGGCTGTATCACGGGAGCGCGCCCGCAAGCACTCACCACCATGCGAGGGAGCTCGCATTAAGGTGGTTAATGCTTGCGGGGAGGAGCTGAAACAGCCGCCGAGGGACCCCAGAAGACGAGGTTCGGGGCCACTCTGTGCAGAACGAGCTGCACAGTGAAGGTAAGTATAACATGTTTGTTATTTTTAAAAAAAAAAAATTTACCTTTACAACCCCTTTAAGTGTGTTATTCCTAATGCCCTGTACACACGATCAGACTTTCTGACAACAAAACCGTGGAATTTTGTTCGAAGGTTGTTGGCTCCAACTTGTCTTGCATACACACGGTCACACAAATGTTGGCCAACAATTACGAATGTAGTGACGTACAAGACGTACGACGAGCCAATAAAAAGGAAGTTCAATAGTCATGTGATATCTCCATTACGAACGCTAGTTTTACAAGACCGAGCGCCTTCCCGTCGGAAAGTCCAATCGTGTGTACACGGCATAAGAATTACAGGCCTACAATATAAAACGCCAAATTTCCATGCAAAACAATGTACCGCTTTGAGCATCAAAATCTGACATAATCATACCGCCAAGGAGGTTAGAGCTGTGTCTGATTTTTAAGACGAAAGGGGGATTTGCGTCTTTATTTGAGCTCTTGTCTTAAAAGTGATCTTATCTCTAATACCATGTTTGTCACTTAGTTTGTGATCAAATGACTTGCTATTCTGGGCCATGCTCTGAAATACGCCCCTTTAGCTTATCTCGCATGTCTCTAAATATATGCAGTGAGCTAGCCTGCAATTATGCCATTGCAATAAAAACCTCCTGCACTGTTATTAATTGCTGACAGTGAATCACACGGGTACGCTGTTTGTGCTCACTCTCATTGATGCTGAGGCAATGCGCCTGAAAAATTCCTTATAGCTGAAACTAGGTCAATTTCACTCTCGCTCATCTCGCTGGGACACCCCGAGGGGTTTCACCTTGGAAAAATCCATGAATGTCATTATAAATGCAGGGCTAACCCACTTTCAGCCAGGAGAACTATATCTAGTTGATAGTTACACAAAAAAAAAAACTCAATGTTAGTTCAAGCATTCCTCAGATATGTGAGGGATAAAACGAAAGTGATGCAAGAGTGGGCATAAGTTTTTTATTAACTTACATAGCTTGTTCACATTTCACATGTTGGTAGAGTAACCCTCCCTCTATAGTAAATCTTTTTCTTCTTTTGTATTGCAGGCAAATAATGGATTCAAAGCAGAAGCAAAGCTCTGTCACTGAGTTCTTGACAAAGAAGGGACAGCCACATAAGGCTACGGAATGTTTATGGGTGGATCCACCATGATTTAAAGCCTGTATATGATTTTGTTATATGGTTGTAGCTGATAGACTTGGTTTTTACTGTATATGTATTTTAATGTATGAAAAAAATTTATTTTTTTAATAAAATTTTTCTTGTATTGGCACATTAAAATCCCCCTTTCTTCCTGGAGAGTCCCTCCGGGTACACTAGGAATTAATTTTGTTGAAATGTTTATGGAGAAGCCACCATTGACAAGAATCATCAATTACAAGACATTTCTCTTAACAGGGGTGTCATCTGCATAAACATTCTGTAGTCTTCTGTGGATGTCGGACAGCCTGCTACCCTCCTTCATCAAGAACTCAATGATAGCATGTTGCTTCTGCTTGGAGTTACTATAGAGGAAGAGTGATGCCACGTACACACGATCGGATTTTCCGACGGGAAATGTTGGATGTGAGCTTGTTGGCTGAAAGTCTGACTGTGTGTATGCTCCATCGGACATTTGTTGTTGGACTTTCCGACAATAAATGTTGGCTAACATGCTCTCAAATTTTCCGCCAAGAAATGTGTGTCGTCTGACTTTCCAATCGTGTGTACACAAGTCCACCGTCGGACAAAAGACCAAAGTACAAACACGCATGCACGGAATCAAGGACGAGCCAGAAGCGCTCGGTCTTGTAAAACAAGCGTTTGTAATGGAGATATCTTGTACGTCACTACGTTCGTAATTGTTGGCCAACATTTGTGTGACCATGTGTATGCAAGACAAGTTGGAGCCAACACCCTTCGAACAAAAGTTTACAGTTTTGTTGTCGGAAAGTCTGATCGTGTGTATGGGGCATTACTCTACCAACATGTGAAATTTGAATGCTCTAGGTATGTGAATTAAAAAATATTTTTGCATTACTTTTGGTGCAGCCCAAGCATTATCTTTCTGATTATTATTCTATATAGGCCTAAAAAAATAAACTTCTGTACTTACTGCCACTAACATGTGATACCCACACTTTTATGTATGTAGCACCCTGATGTTTAGGCAGGGCTGCTAGTAAATTTAGTTGCCAGGCGATAGTTGCCTTGGCCAATTGTTAGGAGAACAATTGATTTCCCCCTCATTCTGGAATTGCTGCACTTCTCTCTTCTGTCACTAGGTGGCCTGATAGCTGGTGACATTGAATAAGACAAAGGCATAGCAAGGACAGATTATGAATGAATGGAGTGTCTCAGCCAATGGGCAGGGATTTTCTTGGGTCCCTTGGCCTGTTGGGAGAGCCTATTTATTTGGGTGGAGTCAGGTGATCGGGGTTCTTTGCCACCTGGACTGCTGTCTGGGTGGACGTGTGTTATGTTGCCCCTGGCTGCTAGGCTGTAAGCGTTAGGCCTATACCGGGGACATCTGGCTGCTAGGCTGTCTGAGGCCTATCCAGAAGCAGGAGAGCAGCGTAGGGTTGGGACTGCAGGCTTGTAGTCAAACCAGAAGTGACGGTCCCACCGGCCGGGGAACCAGTTGTGGTCGGAGGTAGAGGGGAAGCAGTCGCCACTACGGGACCCTCCACCTTGCTACCAGAGACTGCTGTGAGTAAGCCAGTACCAGAGCAGAGTTCTCACCAGCCGGGGACGGTAAAAGAGTGGGAAATCTTCAGCAAGTGCCAAGTCAGGGACCCAGCGGGACAGCTGAGGTGATGCTTGTGGAGCATCAGCAAGTGCAAAGCCAGGGACCTAGCGTGTCAGCAGGGGTGAAGCTTGAAGACTATCTGTGAGTTCCAAGCCAGGGATCCAGCAGGGAAATGGGGGTGACGCTTGAGGAAGATACTGAGTGCTAACAGTGAAATCAAAAAATGTCCTAAACAGAAGGGGGATCAAGAAAAGATGGGGCTCATTGAAGGGCAACACACGGTATGAAATATCAAAATATGTTTACTGTAGTACAAAACTTATATATATTTTACATGTGGATGAAAGAGTATAGACCAAATACTATACTGCCCTGGGTATAAAAGACCACACATGGGATCACTCTTCTATCACAGACAATAGTGATCTACCAGTGCCCCACATTGTGCCCCTCCCCGCGGGCCCCCCCTCCTGCCCCTCTTGGCTCGAGCTGCCCCCTGGGGGATTGATGTCAGTCTGCAACCACATTCAGCAATTGCTGGACACTTCTTATTGTTAGCTGGTTGAGCAGACATCAATTTCCTTGGCGTCCAGATGCCTTTGTTTGTCCTTTTGTTACATGTTGTTTTGTCCCCCCAGTCTGTGATTGCATTAACTGACCCCTTGAGGCCAGCCAATCTTTTATGCCCAGGGCAGTATAGTATTTGGTCTATACTCTTTTATCCACATGTAAAATATATATAATTTTTGTACTACAATAAACATATTTTGATATTTCATATTGCGTGTTGCCCTTCAATGAGCCCCATCTTTTCTTGGTCCCCCTTCTGTTTGGGACATTTTTTGATTTTGCAGTTTTTCAGGGGCTGAAGAGCAAGTACGGTTGTTTTGGTACATCAAAATACATATAGATACATGTTTAATCAAGCCTCTTTGGACTCTATTTGTTTTGGGTGCTAACAGTGGAAGAGCTCAGGGGATCCAGTAGCTATTGGATCTGAAGTCTAATGAGAGAGACTGGGAGCTTGTTGAGTGAAGACCCACAGTGAGTGATTGTGGGGTAAGCTGAGAACTGTTCATGTTGCAAATAGTTGGATACAATTACAATTAGTAACTTTTACAAGACCGTTGCCATAGGAGACAGCGTCCTACCTATACAGAAGTGGTGTCCGGCTGGAGGCCTTCACCTGTATAGCTGTCTGCCTATAGAAGTCTCGGAGTCTGCCAATTAACATTGCATCTACCTAACGGTGTCCTGGTCCTAACCCTTTCTCCCCGAGTTCTGTTTAACCACTTGCCGACCGCCGCACGACTATATACGTCGACAGAGCGGCACAGGCAGGCAAAAGGACTTACAGGTACGTCCTTGCCTGCCCGCGGGTGGGGGGTCCGATCGGACCCCCCCCCGGTGCCTGCGGCGGTCGGCAAATCTCCCCCGGCGATCGGTGGTGAGGGGGAGGCCATCCATTCGTGGCCCCCCCCTCGCGATCGCTCCCAGCCAATGGGATCATTTCCCTGCCTCTGTATTGTACACAGAGGCAGAGGAAATGATGTCATCTCTCCTCGGCTCGGTATTTTCCGTTCCGGGCCGAGGAGAGAAGACTGCAATGTGAGTGCACAACACACACACACACAGTAGAACATGGCAGGCACACAAAACACCCCGATCCCCCCCCCGATCACCCCCGATCCCCCCCCAATCACCCCCCCCCCCCCCTGTCACAAACTGACACCAAGCAGGTTTTTTTTTTTTTTTTTTTCTGATTACTGTATTGGTGTCAGTTTGTGACAGTTACAGTGTTAGGGCAGTGAGTGTTAGGCCCCCTTTAGGTCTAGGATACCCCCCTAACCCCCCTAATAAAGTTTTAACCCCTTGATCACCCCCCGTCACCAGTGTCACTAAGCGATCATTTTTCTGATCGCTGTATTAGTGTCGCTGGTGACGCTAGTTAGTGAGGTAAATATTTAGGTTCGCCGTCAGCGTTTTAAAGCGACAGGGACCCCCATATACTACCTAATAAATGTTTTAACCCCTTGATTGCCCCCTAGTTAACCCTTTCACCACTGATCACTGTATAACCGTTACGGGTGACGCTGGTTAGTTTGTTTATTTTTTATAGTGTCAGGGCACCCGCCGTTTATTACCGAATAAAGATTTAGCCCCCTGATCGCCCGGCGGTGATATGCGTCGCCCCAGGCAACGTCAGATTAGCGCCAGTACTGCTAACACCCACGCACGCAGCATACGCCTCCCTTAGTGGTATAGTATCTGTACGGATCAATATCTGATCCAATCAGATCTATACTAGCGTCCCCAGCAGTTTAGGGTTCCCAAAAACACAGTGTTAGTGGGATCAGCCCAGATACCTGCTAGCACCTGCGTTTTGCCCCTCCGCCCGGCTCGGCCCAGCCCACCCAAGTGCAGTATCGATCGATCACGGTCACTTACAAAACACTAAACGCATAACTGCAGCGTTCACAGAGTCAGGCCTGATCCCTGCGATCGCTAACAGTTTTTTTGGTAGCGTTTTGGTGAACTGGCAAGCACCAGCCCCAGGCAGCGTCAGGTTAGTGCCAGCAGCGCTAACACCCACGCACGCACCGTACACCTCCCTTAGTGGTATAGTATCTGAACTGATCAATATCTGATCTGATCCGATCAGATCTATACTGGCATCCCCAGCAGTTTAGGGTTCCCAAAAACGCAGTGTTAGTGGGATCAGCCCAGATACCTGCTAGCACCTGCGTTTTGCCCCTCCGCCCGGCCCAGCCCAGCCCACCCAAGTGCAGTATCGATCGATCACTGTCACTTACAAAACACTAAACGCATAACTGCAGCGTTCGCAGAGTCAGGCCTGATCCCTGCGATCGTTAACAGTTTTTTTGGTAGCATTTTGGTGAACTGGCAAGCGCCAGCGGCCTAGTACACCCCGGTCGTAGTCAAACCAGCACTGCAGTAACACTTGGTGACGTGGCGAGTCCCATAAGTGCAGTTCAAGCTGGTGAGGTGGCAAGCACAAGTAGTGTCCCGCTGCCACCAAGAAGACAAACACAGGCCCGTCGTGCCCATAATGCCCTTCCTGCTGCATTCGCCAATCCTAATTGGGAACCCACCACTTCTGCAGCGCCCGTACTTCCCCCATTCACATCCCCAACCAAATGCAGTCGGCTGCATGAGAGGCATTTTCTTTATGTCCTCCCGAGTACCCCTACCCAACGAACCCCCCCAAAAAAGATGTTGTGTCTGCAGCAAGCGCGGATATAGGCGTGACACCCGCTATTATTGTCCCTCCTGTCCTGACAATCCTGGTCTTTGCATTGGTGAATGTTTTGAACGCTACCATTCACTAGTTGAGTATTAGCGTAGGGTACAGCATTGCACAGACTAGGACACACTTTCACAGGGTCTCCCAAGATGCCATCGCATTTTGAGAGACCCGAACCTGGAACCGGTTACAGTTATAAAAGTTACAGTTACAAAAAAAGTGTAAAAAAAAAAAAAAAAAAACACAAACAAAAATATAAAATAAAAAATAATAGTTGTCGTTTTATTGTTCTCTCTCTATTCTCGCTCTCTCTATTCTCTCTATTGTTCTGCTCTTTTTTACTGTATTCTATTCTGCAATGTTTTATTGTTATTATGTTTTATCATGTTTGCTTTTCAGGTATGCAATTTTTTATACTTTACCGTTTACTGTGCTTTATTGTTAACCATTTTTTTGTCTTCAGGTACAGCATTCACGACTTTGAGTGGTTATACCAGAATGATGCTTGCAGGTTTAGGTATCATCTTGGTATCATTCTTTTCAGCCAGCGGTCGGCTTTCATGTAAAAGCAATCCTAGCGGCTAATTAGCCTCTAGACTGCTTTTACAAGCAGTGGGAGAGAATGCCCCCCCCCCCATCGTCTTCCGTGTTTTTCTCTGGCTCTCCTGTCTCAACAGGGAACCTGAGAATGCAGCCGGTGATTCAGCCAGCTGACCATAGAGCTGATCAGAGACCAGAGTGGCTCCAAACATCTCTATGGCCTAAGAAACCGGAAGCTACGAGCATTTTATGACTTAGATTTCGCCGGATGTAAATAGCGCCATTGGGAAATTGGGGAAGCATTTTATCACACCGATCTTGGTGTGGTCAGATGCTTTGAGGGCAGAGGAGAAATCTAGGGTCTAATAGACCCCAATTTTTTCAAAAAAGAGTACCTGTCACTACCTATTGCTATCATAGGGGATATTTACATTCCCTGAGATAACAGTAAAAATGATTAAAAAAAAAAAAAAATGAAAGGACCCCTGTCCCCCCTGCTCTCGCGCTAAGGCGAACGCAAGCGTCGGTCTGGCGTCAAATGTAAACAGCAATTGCACCATGCATGTGAGGTATCACCGCGACGGTCAGATCGAGGGCAGTAATTTTAGCAGTAGACCTCCTCTGTAAATCTAAAGTGGTAACCTGTAAAGGCTTTTAAAGGCTTTTAAAAATTTATTTATTTTGTTGCCACTGCACGTTTGTGCGCAATTGTAAAGCATGTCATGTTTGGTATCCATGTACTCGGCCTAAGATCATCTTTTTTATTTCATCAAACATTTGGGCAATATAGTGTGTTTTAGTGCATTAAAATGTAAAAAAGTGTGTTTTTTCCCCAAAAAATGCGTTTGAAAAATCGCTGCGCAAATACTGTGTGAAAAAAAAAAATTAAACACCCACCATTTTAATCTGTAGGGCATTTGCTTTAAAAAAATATATAATGTGTGAGTGTTCAAAGTAATTTTCTTGCAAAAAAAAATAATTTTTTCATGTAATCAAAAAGTGTCAGAAAGGGCTTTGTCTTCAAGCGGTTAGAAGAGTGGGTGATGTGTGACATAAGCTTCTAAATGTTGTGCATAAAATGCCAGGACAGTTCAAACCCCCCCCAAATGACCCCATTTTGGAAAGTAGACACCCCAAGCTATTTGCTGAGAGGCATGTCGAGTCCATGGAATATTTTATATTGTGACACAAGTTGCGGGAAAGAGACAAATTTTTTTTTTTTTTTTTTTGCACAAAGTTGTCACTAAATTATATATTGCTCAAACATGCCATGGGAATATGTGAAATTACACCCCAAAATACATTCTGTTGCTTCTCCTGAGTACGGGGATACCACATGTGTGAGACTTTTTGGGAGCCTAGCCGCGTACGGGACCCCGAAAACCAAGCACCGCCTTCAGGCTTTCTAAGGGCGTAAATTTTTGATTTCACTCTTCACTGCCTATCACAGTCTCGGAGGCCATGGAATGCCCAGGTGGCACAAACCCCCCCAAATGACCCCATTTTGGAAAGTAGACACCCAAAGCTATTTGCTGAGCGGTATAGTGAGTATTTTGCAGACCTCACTTTTTGTCACAAAGTTTTGAAAATTAAAAAAAGAAAAAAAAAATTTTTTTTTTTGTCTTTCTTCATTTTCAAAAACAAATGAGAGCTGCAAAATACTCACCATGCCTCTCAGCAAATAGCTTGGGGTGTCTACTTTCCAAAATGGGGTCATTTGGGGGGGGTTTGTGCCACCTGGGCATTCCATGACCTCCGAAACTGTGATAGGCAGTGAAGAGTGAAATCAAAAATGTACACCCTTAGAAATCCTGAAGGCGGTGATTGGTTTTCGGGGTCCCGTACGCGGCTAGGCTCCTAAAAAGTCCCACACATGTGGTATCCCCGTACTCAAGAGAAGCAGCAGAATGTATTTTGGGGTGCAATTCCACATATGCCCATGACCTGTGTGAGCAATATATCATTTAGTGACAACTTTGTGCAAAAAAAAAAAAAAAATAAATTGTCACTTTCCCGCAACTTGTGTCAAAATATAAAATATTCCATGGACTCAACATGCCTCTCAGCAAATAGCTTGGGGTGTCTACTTTCCAAAATGGGGTCATTTGGGGGGGGGTTGTGCCATCTGGGCATTTTATGGCCTTCAAAACTGTGATAGGTAGTGAGGAGTAAAATCAAAAATGTACGCCCTTAGAAATCCTGAAGGCAGTGATTGGTTTTCGGGGCCCCGTATGCGGCTAGGCTCCCAAAAAGTCCCACACATGTGGTATCCCCATACTCAGGAGAAGCAGCTAAATGTATTTTGGGGTGCAATTCCACATATGCCCATGGCCTGTGTGAGCAATATATCATTTAGTGACAACTTTTTGTAATTTTTTTTTTTTTTTTTTTGTCATTATTCAATCACTTGGGACAAAAAAAAATGAATATTCAATGGGCTCAACATGCCTCTCAGCAATTTCCTTGGGGTGTCTACTTTCCAAAATGGGGTCATTTGTGGGGGTTTTGTACTGCCCTGCCATTTTAGCACCTCAAGAAACGACATAGGCAGTCATAAATTAAAGGCTGTGTAAATTCCAGAAAATGTACCCTAGATTGTAGGCGCTATAACTTTTGCGCAAACCAATAAATATACACTTATTGACATTTTTTTTACCAAAGACATGTGGCCAAATACATTTTGGCCTAAATGTATGACTAAAATTGAGTTTATTGGATTTTTTTTAGAACAAAAAGTAGAAAATATCATTTTTTTTCAAAATTTTCGGTCTTTTTCCGTGTATAGCGCAAAAAATAAAAACGGCAGAGGTGATCAAATACCATCAAAAGAAAGCTCTATTTGTGGGAAGAAAAGGATGCAAATTTCGTTTGGTTACAGCATTGCATGACCGCGCAATTAGCAGTTAAAGCGACGCAGTGCCAAATTGTAAAAAGTGCTCTGGTCAGGAAGGGGGTAAATCCTTCCGGGGCTGAAGTGGTTAAGAGATAATGAATCTCTTTGCATTCAAAAAGTGTCTGGCGTCCACCGTTTCATCTTGGATTACACCCACCATGCCTTGTAACCCACTCTACACAGAAGGATGTCAGCTGTCCTTGACTCTGGAGGTCACCATTAGGCCTAAAGGAGCCCGGGACTTTGCTACATGTATGTAGCAGTTATTAACTCCATCATATGGGGTGGCAAAAGAAGAACACACCATGGACGGTTTATTTCCCAAACAGCTTTTTATCCAGCAGGCCATATTTTACAAAACTTTATGTTTTAGAAGGTTTCAAGTTTAACTTTCCAAGCAGTAATTGTAGTTGAACAAGTACAGATTCAACAGGCTCAACACACAGGTCTTTAGTCCTTACAGAATAGTGAAAATTACTAAAGGTGGTCCTCCTTAAGTTCTTAATTCTTTCTGTGCTGTACTGCACTATGTACTTCCCACAAGTCCTTATTTCAGGGCTCCCAAGAGTTGAACAAAAGGGAACATACAATGGAGCTTCCTTCTGGCAGCACACCCTGCCACCCAGGAAGGGGTCCTATTCCCAGAGCTCATCGATTGCCTGGGTCCTTCACCTATTCCCTAGCCCTACTTCTCAACCCTGTATAACTTATGCCGTAGGTCTTGCTTCCCTCCTTACTTAGTAAAGTGAGATACACTCACCAAAGTCCTCCATACAGATTCCACACCGCCACTGTTTCCAGGTGGAACCACTCATCCAGTGCTGCACTGCTCCCCTGAGATTGCTGGTCCCCTGCCACTCCCCTCTTGATGACTGCATCCTCTTCTGGATCCTGAGAGCACCCCTCTGCAACCCATCCAATAGGAAGTGTCCATGTCAAGTACAGTTGGCAGGGTTTTATCCCAGAGTGGGGGTTTAACTGTCACTAAACAAGATAGGGTCCTGTCTCTACTTAACACTTCCCAATAAAAGCACAGCAGGGGTCCAGTGCGTCCCTGTTCACCATTTCAGGTCCGATTTCAGTCCTAATTTTTGGCTGAATTCGGACCTGAAACAGACCAGAAGATGCACAGGACCTCTGTGCAATTCGCATCGGAGCCACTCTGGAGATGTGTGAACCGTCTCCATAGAGCTGGTCACAATCTCCTGGCATGCGAATTGGATGCAGGGAAACCCACATCCATTTCGCAATAGTGTGAACCTAGCCTGTAGCTTGTGTCCCAAGCTCTCACTAGACTCTGTTGCTGCTCCAAGATGCCACCCAAAGCCAATGGGGAGGACACACTAGTCCTGGGCTAATAAACAGCAGACACTTGAAAAGTGAACGTTACTTATCAACCATAGGACTGTTGTATCAAATACAGCTAACCCAACAGAGCAATGCCATCACCCCTTAGGTATAGCAGAAGCTGCCACCCAACCATACCGGCCTATATGTTTAGGTACCTGGCTGTCATGATGATCCAATGGCTCCAGTATTTTCACTGACCCAGGAAAAGTATAAAACCCAAATGCAAGGGAAGAGTTCTACTTAAAGCCCAACTTCAGGTTACATTTTTATTGCCGGAAATAGTCCCTCAGGAGTGTTAAATATTCATAGTCAATCCAGAACTGTCTCCCCATTACCCCTTCTCCATCACAAGATGTTTTCAGTTATCCTCGCTGAATGACATGCAGCACCGCTTAACACATACTATGAGAGCAGATGTCAGGCCTCGCCCTCTAAGGGGGCGTCACCATATAACTCTTCATCCACAATGTTCTGGTGCAGTGGTGCTGACAGCATAACATTAGTACTGCTCCCCGCATCAGTGGGGATCACCCAGATTAAAAAACAGGAGCCTGTGTTGTCACATGGCCAGCCTGAAAACTTTGGAAAAAATACATATTAAAACATGAAAAGCTTTAAAAACTTTCACTGAGGACCAGAAGAGCTGAGGAGGGATCCCGGGGAAGCCCTGTGTGGGGCTCTATCTGCACCCACCATTATTCTATACCAGGGGTCTTCAAACTATGGCCCTCCAGTTGTACAGGAACTACAATTCCCATCATGCCTAGTCATGTCTGTGAATGTCAGAGTTTTACAATGCCTCATGGGAAGTGTAGTTCTGCCACAGCTGGAGTGCCGTAGTTTGAAGATTCCTGTTCTTTACTAACCTACACTTTGTTGCCAGTTGATAAAGCCTGATATGTTCGCCATCATTGGTAATTGCCGCTATTATATTTACACAACAGTGTACATTAAATCAATCAACCTAATCCCTTTTTTTGTCGAGGCTTTGTGACTATCATAACAAGCTTTGTAATTAATCCTTGCTTATAGTTGTTAAAGAAGATTAGTTGGATCACTTAGGTAAGCGATGTCACAGAAATGCAGCAATAAAACGGCGATGGATGTTTCCTTAATTAAACAATTCTCCTGTGTATAGTTTTAAATGTTTTATATATATATATAAATATATTTTTTTTTTTTAAGAAAAAAACACTTGTTCATCCCACCCATTCCCCAAATATAAACAACCTCAGCTACTTATGTTTTTTGAGGGCCCATTCATATTTGAGTGTTAATGCAATACATTACTGTGCATCAATGCACTCTGCATCAAGACATTTTGAATGAATGCGACCAGCGTAGCATGAGTAATCTTATTTATGTATGCCTATCATTTTAATTATTTTTTATCAAGATTTAATTTTTTTGTAGATGGGTACTGCCATATTATTAAAAGCCTGTATTTTCTCTATTGAAGTGCTACACACTGATTTCGCCGGGAACAGGAGGAAAAGCTTCCCTCAAAAGTACCTACAGTGACCAATCACATTCTTTGTTTCTTCCGGCAAATAAAAGATGAAACATTATTGGCCACCATGTCTAATTTATACATGTTTGAGGATGATAATATGTAGGTCTTTAAAAAAAAAAAAAAAAAGAATAGGCTCCTAGGTTTCTGATTGACAGCAGTATTGAACTAAAAGACTAAGCTTCTGTAACTGGTTTTATCTCAGCAGCTGATCAGCAGAGATGCTGACTGCACTAAATCCCATATGGATAGCCACCATTGGGATGCATCCATAGCACTGTAATATGAAGCTAAGGGTGCCATTTCCCCGTTTCCAAGGGACAGTTCTTATTTTGAGAGTTCTGTCCCTGGGAATGGAACGTCCCCAATGGTCAAGTGTTTGTGCATGTGTATGTGGGTGGAAGGATACGTGGAGGAGGAAAGCAGAGGAGAACAATTTCTTCATGCACAAAAACACAAGCAAAAGCATTCAAGAAAACGCTTGTCTTGCACATTTGCATGCGCATCCATTGAAGTCTATAATGCCAAAAAACACGCAAACACATTTTTCAATGTTCAAGCTGCTGAGCAGAGACATGTGAACAGAGACAATAGAAAAGAATAGGATTTTTGATGTTGAGCGTTGCGGCATTTAGAGAAAATGCATAACAAACATGCAACAAAATGCTCAGGTGTGAATAGGGGCTAAGGCCTCGTACACAGGGTTTGGTTGTTGTACGACCGAGCGTCTGATTTTTGTCAAAAGCAGGATTTTGTCTAGCATACTAACTATCCGCAAATTGTCGTTTGAACGTAGTGACGTACTATGAGAGTATAAAGAGGAAGTTCATTTCTCAAGCGCCACCCTTTGGGCCCCTTCTGCTAACTTTGTGTTAGTAGAAGTCTGGTGAGCGTTGATTCGCGATTTTGAGATTGTACAAAACAAATGCCTTTTAACCGATTCAGCCCCGGAAGATTTTACCCCCTACCTGACCAGAGCACTTTTTGCGGTTCGGCACTACGTCGCTTTAACTGACAATTGCACAGCCATGCAACGTTATACCAAAACAAAATTGATGTACTTTTTTCCCACACATAGAGCTTTCTTTTGGTGGTATTTGATCACCTCTGCGTTTTTTGTTTTTTTTTGCGCTATAAACAAAAAAAAGAGCGACAATTTTGAAAAAAAAAGAAATTTTTTTAACTTTTTGCTATAATAAATATCCCCCAAAAATATATAATTTTTTTTTCTACATATCTTTTCCATATTTTTGGTAAAAAAAATCGCAATAAGCGTATATTAATTAGTTTGCACAAAATGTATAGCTTCTTCAAAATAGGGGATAGTCTTATGGCATTTTTATTATAAATTATTATTTTTTTATTAGTAATGGCGGTGATCTGCAATTTTTATCATGACTGCGACATTATGGCGGAAACATTGGACACTTTTGACACTATTTTGGGACCATTGTCATTTATACAGCGATCAGTGCTATAAAAATGCATTGATTACTGTGTAAATGACACTGGCAGGGAAGGGGTTAACACTAGGGGGTGATCAAGGAGTTAGGTGTGTCCTAGGGAGTGATTCTAACTGGGGGGGATGGGCTACCACTGACATGACAGTGATCACTGCTCCCGATGACAGGGAGCAGTGATCGCTGTCATGTCACAAGGCAGAATGGGGAAATGCCTTGTATCCATAGGCATCTCCCCATTCTGCAGCTCTGTGACATGATCGCCGGGACACCGGCGGACATTGAGTCACAGTCACGCTGTATGCGGCGATCGTGAACGCTGTACCCTAGCTCCGCCAAATAAAGGGGACATACAGGTACGGCCATTTGCCCACCGCTGCCATTGTGCCGACGTATATCGGTGTGCGGCGGTCGGCAAGTGGTTAAAATACGTTTGGCTTAACTCCATCAGTATCACCAGCAAAGCAGCTTCGTTATTATCCCATTAAAGAAGATGAGAATTGTGCGCTGCATTTCGACATTTCATCTATTGCCGCGTCATGAATGTTAATTCTAGATTATGAACGCTAGTTTACAAGACCAAACTCTTCCCGGTCGTTCTTTGATTCCGAGCATGCGTGTTTGTACTTTCCACTTTTGTGTGATGATTTCTGTACTGACCATCCGAAAAAGTCAAATCGGCTGTCGAAAGCACAGAACTAACTATCCAAAAATTTGCAGAGAGCTCGTCTTACGAATTTTCCCTTCTGATTTTCGTATCGTGTGTACGAGGTTTTAGACTTACTCCAGTGTAAGTAAGGAAACAAAACATCAACACAGATTCTTTTTTTTTTTCTTTTTTTTTTTTGTACTACAGCATTGGCACTGATCATGTAATCATAGTAAAGGCAGAATCTCACTCTGACAGCAGCTGATATGGCCTGTCTCAATATCTAAAGAACAAAAGCAGGTAGGGATCCACAATAAAATTGTATCCTATGTAGATATACCAAAACAGTGCTACGCTGCCAATCATATAAATGTGTAGATAATAAGATTAATACTAGATCAATTATACCAATTTCAGTGCAAAATAGAGTGTACAACTACACCTCCACCAGATTGCTGCTAGTGCCTGATCAAATGAATAGAACACTCCAAAGACATGCTGGTAGGTTAATTAGATCCTGTAGAAAATATTGGCCAAATATGTGTATGTTGTATGTATGTGTTTGTAAGCATGTTGGGACTACATGGGACAAAGGACAGCGCTATACCACAGATGGACACCGGTGGCAAAAAGCGCCCTGAGGCAAATCAGTTCGCATAGGTAGCACTATACAAGTCACTCATTCATTCATTCATGGTACCTGCATAGTTCCAGGACCAACGCCACTTGATAAAACCAGCTTCACGGCACCAGTGATCTTTTTAGTTGTCTGCTAGGGTGGCATTCTGACTGCTACTGTAAGAGGGGCATTGTTTTCATTGATGACCAATGTAAGGGGCAATTTTTTTCATCCATAATGAGTTTGTTTTAGCAGAGGTTCCCAAGACCTGAAAATTTTTTTAAGGGTTTCTCTAGGTTTGGAAGGTAGAAAGGCTGGATTATATCATCACTACAGACAGGATCATTATAAGAAATTAACTGGAAGTTGATTTTCTAACTGTTTATTCCAGTCAGAGCCTTTGCTATTGCCTAATTTCAATACAATGCACACTTTAAGAGTGTCCAGACGCCGGACACAGCGGTCTATGGGAAGCTTTCCCAGCTTGCAATCAGATGATTGCAACTGGAAAGCTGATTTGCCCGTGTTTAGGGAGTGTTTGGGACATAAGCAATGTGCCCGCAAACACTCCCACTCTACAATGATTTGTCTCTGGCTCCTGTCCTTTTTTGTTATTGGCGGGGACCGGAGGACGACTGGGCGGTGCTTTTTGCGCTGCACTGCAGCTGAGCGGTGACGGTAGATAAAGCTAAGGCTCAGTCTCCCTCTCCTCTCCTTCGAGTCCTAGCTGACTGTCTGACAGCCGCAAGCCGCCCCTAAAGTATATACCCTGATCTGTGATGTTGAGCTATATACCCTGATCTGTAATGCTGAGCTATATACCCTGATCTGTGAGGCTGAGCTATTGTCAGGGCTGGGCTCAGCCCTTCCTTCTCTGAGCTCAGCTGTCGGTTAATTGCCAGCTCCTTCCTCTCCACAGTTACTCAGCTGTTGATGATATCCTGCTCATCAGTCCTGCCTACTTAAGCCGTCCAGTCCAGAGCAGCTCTGCCTTCGCCTTGGTCACATCACAGGAACTATCTCCTGTGATCCTGTTCAAAACTTGCTTTGCTGACATCCCTTCTGGCTCCAGATCCTACTTGCTGTTCCACTACATTGATCCCTGACTTCTGGCTTGGCTGACTATCCTTTCCGGTTACTGAACTTTGGCTATGTTTTGACTACATTTGTTCTTTTTACTTTTATTATTAAACAAGTGTCATTTAACTGTATTTCTCTCTCGGTCTGATTTCATGATTTCTGACAGCTATATACCCTGATCTGTGATGTTGAGCTATATACCCTGATCTGTAATGCTGAGCTATATACCATCATCTGTAATGCTTAGCTATATACCCTGATCTGTGAGGCTGAGCAATATATCCTGATCTGTGAGGCTGAGATATATATCCTGATCTGTGATGCTGAGCTGTATACCCTGATCTGTGAGGCTGAGCTATATACCCTGATCTGTGAGGCTGGGCTATATACTCTGATCTGTGAGGCTGAGCTATATACCCTGATCTGTGAGGCTGAGCTATATACCCTGATCTGTGAGACTGAGCTATATACCCTGATCTGTGAGGCTGAGCTATATACCCTGATCTGTGAGGCTGAGCTATATACCCTGATCTGTGAGGCTGGGCTATATACCCTGATCTGTGAGGCTGAGCTATATACCCTGATCTGTGAGGCTGGGCTATATACCCTGATCTGTGAGGCTGAGCTGTATACCCTGATCTGTGAGGCTGAGTTATATACTCTGTCCTGTGATGCTGAGCTGTATACTTCGTCCCGTGATGCTGGAGATGTATACTCCTGTTCTGTGATTCTGGGGCTGTATACTCTGTCCTGTGATGCTGAACTGTATACTTCTGACACTATGGGTGGAAGCAAGTGGAATACAGGGGACGGAGTGGGTGGATTCTATAAGGAGTGGGGCTTATGAAAAGTGGGAGGGGTCCAAAAGGAAGAGTGGGGTTTGGCACCCCCCATCCTAAAACTCTACCAGCCAGATGCTGTATCAATGCTTGAATAAATAATGATATTTAAAGCGCTTCACAATGTGCATAAAAATGAATATATATGAATAAATATAAATACTCAAATAAACCCAGCGGTGAGTAAAAATTCCTAAAAAATCCAGCAGTCAGCCGCCTTAGACAGGAGCAGATTCACTGCAGTACACTGAGTGATACTGCTGATCTGCACAGAGCGTCCTTGGCTCCTCCCACGCGTTACATCACAGTCACGTGACTTTTTCAAGGATCCTTGAAAAAGTCACGTGACTGTGATGTAACGCGTGGGAGGAGCCAAGGACGCTCTGTGCAGATCAGCAGTATCACTCAGTGTACTGCAGTGAATCTGCTCCTGTCTAAGGGCTGACTGCTATAGTAAAACCTGCATATGCCTTATCATTATAAGGCACACGTGAGTGGATTGAAGTTTGCCTGTGTACCTTGGTATCCTAACTATTGCACAATGATTGTTTTTTTCTCTTATCTGCCTGTCAAATGAGATCTGTTTTATGATTCTCACATTGGTTGTGAACAGAAGCAAAAGAAACATTGTTACTATAAAGGTCAATGAGCACCTTAATTAAGCAAGTGTTTTTAAACAGCTTTGCTAGTGGGACTGGATCAAAGCTCTATATCAATCGGATTCTACACTTGTATAATTGAACCTTCTGAATACATCCCTATATATTTATTTTTATGTGGATTTTTAATGTGGATTTTTTTACACATTTGGTGTCACTAATTTTTTATAATTTTACACTATTTTGATTGCTGGATTTTTTAGGAATTTTTACTCACCGCTGGGTTTATTTGAGTATTTATATTTATTCATATATATTCATTTTTATGCACATTGTGAAGCGCTTCAAATATCATTATTTATTCTTTTTAAGTGACTCTGAAAACACTCTTTTTTGATAGCAGCCTCACTTGGTTTTCTGTGTAATTATCAGCTATTTAGCATCACAGCGCTTTGTGTTTTATATATTCTGTATCAATGCTTGACTTCAACACAAGCAATAGTGTTTTCTAATACAAACAATTATAATGCCTCGCTCGAAGCTCGTCCATTTTGTACTACAAAGGGTGAGAACCATAATTTTAATAGCACCTTGAAGAAACAAACTTGTGAAAAACTCATGAAAATATTCAGTGCAAATTACATATAAAATGAGTATATTGTCTGTAAGCCAAGATAGAAAACCATAAGAATAAACAGACTCAAGCAATGAGTTCAAATGTATCTGAACTCAAATACAAAAGGGTAATATATTGCAGCTTAGTAGTCTTCGAATGTGGTGGCTGCATTCTTCATAAATTTTGCACTGGTGATCCAACCTTCTGATCTACTGCTACTATTGTATCAATGGAAAAGAACCTTTGTCAACTGCTCCCCTGATTTGGACTAAATACACAACCTTCTCTCTTTATCTCCTTTACAGAAGGGGGGGGGGGGGGGTTGATAGTTTACAGAATACAGCCTGGAAGGAAGATAACCTTGTTTGAGATTTCATTTTAGTTAACAAGAAGTGAGAAGGACATTGGTTCTCTGGCAAGACCAACAGGTATTTTTCTTTAAAATGGCAAAAATGTATTAACCTGAAAAAATAAAACTAATGCAGCTACCACATCTAAGGACTGATAAGCTACAATATATTACATTTTTGTTTGTTAAATTTAGATACATTTTGAAGTTTTAGAAGACCAGATGGAAGGCTTCAATCTTGAGATGGTGTTTGGTGCTGTTGGCCATCTACTTGACAAAAATCCAACTTATTAAACAGTAAAAAATACATTTTTTAACGGTACTTGTTGTCAGTTTAAGGCAAATAGAATTGTATCAGGTCAAATGGTAGGTTTAGGGCCTAAAAAGCTCAGTTTCTATTAGAAGCTGGGCTTTCAATTACATTTTAAAAAGCAATCTAACAGAAAAAAAATAAGGTTCCCTAAATCATTGAAACTGTGTTTGGTGAGCCAAAAAGAATGTGAAAAAAAAATAAGAAGAATAATAAAAAAATATATAAAATAAAAAATAAATTCTTAGAATAGCTAAAATGAGAGCAGGGTCTATGATGTGAAAGTCTTTTATTAAATCTCGAATTAAGTTACAATGCTGGTCTTTGGTTTGCACACAAACTTTAGGCCCAAGTTACAGTTGGCAGTTCAGTTGACTTTATATCCTCTATGCATGTATTTAAGACCTTAAAGGGGGGGGTAAAATTTTTTGGTGCTTGCCTAAGGATTAGAAACTACGAGAAGCCTTGTATGCACGCATTGCACCTGTATAGAAAATCTTGACTATTGATGGAGACCCCAAGATCTTGTTGCATAAATACCATGGGAGTTATTGGACATCGCTGGGCATAAAAGGTGTACAAATACTGGTTAACCAAAAATATAGTCCCACCTAATAAAAGGACATTTAAGGCTGTGCAGACAAGTAAGGATTTAACAATCTCTTTAAGTATGGAAGCACATATACATATGTGTGTTTCAAAAGGTGACCATGACATGTAAACTGCTCCAGAGTGCGGAAGAGTGAAATTCTTAATCCACTTCTTCAATGGTGGGTCCGGAAGAACCACCAGCTGCACTGCCACCAGCTCCAGGAAATCCTCCGGGCATTCCACCAGGCATTCCACCAGGCATACCAGCTCCACCAGCACCTTGGTACAGCTTGGTGATGATGGGGTTACAGAGGTTTTGCAGTTCCTTCTGCTGATGTTCATATTCCTCTTTCTCAGCCATCTTAAGAGACAAAACAGAAAGATGCAGATGAGGAGAGCAGTTGACAATGTTCAAGGTGTAGAAAAGAAGTCACAAATTTGTGGAAGTAGTACATTTCAATAACAGAACCTAAAATGAGCCCATGTACAAGAAGTTTAGAATACTTGACTTACTGATTGTAGAAGCGAGTAGGAGCCCCGTGTAAGATACAAATCAATCCTAGAGGGAGCTCACACAGGGCTATAGACCCCCACTCTTCATTCTCTTTATGACAGCACTGGATACCTGTACAGTCAATCAACAAGCACCAGCACTGTCACGTGGGAGGAAGGGTACAGAGTCTCATGCTCTCCCACAACAAAATTACTGGGTGTTGCCCTTAACTGTTCCAGGTGAACAAAGAGATAGGGGAACAAAGGGAAAGAAAGTTTAAGCTGCTTTGGGACATTACTAAATAATCCATGTTTCTTTGCCCTCCATAGACAAAATATACGTTCACTTTAAAAAGCACAAAATCCTTATTTTCACATTTTTACAAGCATGTACCCAAATGCCTTTTTGGGGCACTCGACATTCCAATAGTTACTGTATTTGCTTAGAACATGAAATCATAGGACAGAGTAGCTTATTACAGTTTCTGTGAACATCCCATTTGCACGTTGGCAAGCCCATGTCTATGGGGCCAGCAGATGCTCAGTGGATAACTGAGTAGGAAGGGAATAAATGATAAATTAAACACCTGCTTCTACCCCCACTGCTCACCACAAAAGCATCTTACCGCATCTTCCTCTTCTCCATAAGTATAAGAATGAATGCTCAGCTGAACCAACTACTAATATTTATAGAGCAGCTTGTGGACAGCAGTGGTCACCTTGGGATAAACTTGAAGATTGCTTCCCGAGCCTTTTGGCTAAGATCAAGTGTAGTATTTGTTCTCATCAGTTTGCAGTAGGTGAGCTCCACTGCTATTGTGGCCTTATGGCAGGAATTGCTTGTTGGTATGATAGGGAATCCTGAGGAACCTTCAACATGAGAAGGAATCCAAACTAAGTACCCACTGGGTAAGGTGTGGGCATCCTGATTTGAGCAGAGCTACTTGGCCTGGCTGAAGGCTGAGAGGGTGGAGAGCCTGTGGTGTCAAGTGTCCCCTTGAAGTGATGATCCAAGGGTGCTCTCTTAAAAACACTGGTGGTTTGGGACCACACTGTGAGAATGAGCACAAGGCCATGACACCACATGCTTTTTTTCTGTCCTTTGCCTCATGGGCTAGGCCTTTTGGCCAAAGCTAGGGCAATTTGTTTTACCAGGCTGCAAGGTCTATCCATTGTCTGGAACTTATTGGCATTTACTTTCCTCCACTTGTCTGTGCACTCCACTTTTTACATGTGTTTTTCTCCACTGTGGGTGTGGTATTTGGGCCTAATCTGAAGTCTAGAGGGAGGATGTGTAGCCATCAGGTTACTTCCTCATCTGCCTTGTGGGTCTCTGTTCAGTAGAGACCTCACCCAGTACTTTGTGTTTGGCTTCAGCTAACCATAAGGAAAATTGGGTCTACCAAGCCTTTTGGCTAGGTTGACCAGACCCTGTTAGGAGTCTTGCACTCCATGGGGGGGGGGGGCACTAAAGGGTTATTTCTCTTCAGGAGGAGACCAGTGAAGGTTAAAAAAAAAAATCACATAAAGGGAACATGGTAACATTATTACCTTAAGAGTAGATATTGTTTAATGATGTCAACAATCTTATCTGATGCTCTGCAAAAGCTCCAAAAAGAAAGCAAAGGTAACCATATCACAAGCCCTTAAATTGATTTATTAATGCATCCAGCAAACTGACCACTCCATCCAATGTACAACCCCAAATTCATTTCACTTCGTTAGGGGCTTACTCATAGGGTCATTTTAACTGATGGTTGAACAAAACCAGTTCAAAGGTTGGTCATTACAGTTCAGTTATAGAGTTTTTCAGTTCCATACATTAGATAGTTTTCATTTCTGTAGATACTTTCTTGTCTGCTGCAGTGATCAGTGTCAATTACTGTTTTGAAAAATGTGTTAAAAAACAGTACTCTTTTTAAAGACTCCACCCAAGCCAAGCGTGGCAGTCATTACAAAAATAAATTGTTCATACGATAAAATTACCACATACCTGGTTCCTGTCTAACCAGGAGATGACCTCATTGCATTTGTCCAATATTTTCTGTTTATCTTCTGGGCTTATCTTGTCATTCAGCTTCTCATCTTCCACTGTGCTCTTCATATTGAAGGCCAAGGACTCCAGAGAGTTCTTGGCCGCAACTTTGTCCCTTTGGGCTTCATCTTCAGACTTGTACTTATCTGCTTCTTGGACCATACGCTCAATATCCTCCTTGCTGAGACGACCTGCCAGAAAAGTTTGTACAAATAAACTTTATTTTAAAGGGTAAAACATATTTAATTGGTTAGGCTTCAATGTTAAAAAAAATGTCCTTAGTTGTTTTTTTGCCCTTCCAGTATACAAATTGTAAGAATAAAAAATAACGTCACCTAATGGGTCAAATTCACACCACATGAGTTGCAATGAGGTGCATTAGAAAAATGTGTGCATGCTTCACTTCTAGCGTACTGACCTCCATTTTCCACCTTTTTGGCAAATGAAAGGAGTATGATTTTCCATGACTGCTGTGCCGTAATACATTCATTTTTTATTTTAACTCACATTTAGAGTAGTATATACTACGTACAAACACGGATTGTATTATATAATATACAACAGAGGAATCTGAGGCACTCACGGGAGGTGTAATTCAAAATTAGTTATAGTTTAGCTAGCATAGTAAATTACAACAATTAGAATTTTATGAGTCCCGAGAGTACCTCAGATTCCTGCGATGTCTCCTATCTCTGATAGTTGCAGGTTGCACCCAAAGTTCATGCTCTAGTTTACTGAATGCCATTATCTTCTTATATATATATATATATATATATATATATATATATATATATATATATATATATATATATATATATATACACAGTATATATAATATTATTTTAATCTACTCATTTTAATGTGTATAGGCAAAAAATAAATAAAAAAATGTATGATATGTTTTGTCTTGCTACAAATGCTGGAAGTACAGAAAAACACTGGTTGATCCTGCCAGAAATAAAGGGAGCTCCTAAGTTTTAGTTACCGTATGTACTGGCAACACTGTACAAGGAATCCCAAGTATCCTTGTCCAGTTCTTTGTGAGCTACATTATACTCCTCTGTTATATTAAGGAGATGAAAAAGAGGTAGGTTTTCTGTAGTGCAGTAGAGGAGAAATAGGCAGGGCTGGCCACACGATTTGAGATTTCCCATGCCCGGTGCTTGCGCAGCCCCACTGCCAGAAGAAGTTTTCAATGTTCCAGGGGTTGGGCGTCAAGTAAAATTGACTTTAGGAATAATCAAAATTTTGAATTGGGGGTGATACCTAGGAAAGCATTGCCTCTTAGGTCACATTTAGAGCCATGTGGTAAATATACTAGTACAGACGGGATACATTTGGGTTCAACACAATTGACTTTGTTGGTGCTTTCTTGAAATCGTTAAGCTTTGGTCATTACACACGTACCCTACTAACCTTTGTCATTGGTGATGGTGATCTTATTTTCCTTGCCAGTGCTTTTGTCTGCAGCAGACACATTCATAATTCCATTGGCATCAATGTCAAACGTCACTTCAATTTGGGGAACCCCACGTGGAGCAGGTGGGATACCGGTTAACTCAAATTTTCCCAGAAGATTGTTGTCCTTGGTCATTGCTCTTTCACCTTCAAATACCTGCCAAAAACCATCAGGAAAACTATTGGTTATTGTTCTGTAGCTTGATATATGCTAACAATGATGGCAAACACAGTTGCTATTAACCAACCAAATGATCAGCAATATCTGAGGGACAATGTTATTTTCATTATTTCCTGTCTATAGTTATGAAGCAGATGAGTATAAAGGCTCATGTTTTTTAGCTGCCATCACAGAATCATTGGTAAAATCGGTGTGCCGCTTTTACAATTAGAGAAAATGTTGGTAAAATTGACCAACCCTAATCCTAACCTTCACCACAAATGCTGTCAAAATGAGCCTAAATGTTTGCCATGCAGTCTGTTATGCCCCGTACACACGATCGGACATTGATCGGACATTCCGACAACAAAATCCTAGGATTTTTTCCAACAGATGTTGGCTCAAACTTGTCTTGCATACACACGGTCACACAAAGTTGTCGGAAAATCCGATCATTCTGAACGCAGTGACGTAAAACACGTACGTCGGGACTATAAACGGGGCAGTGGCCAATAGCTATCATCTCTTTATTTATTCTGAGCATGCGTGGCACTTTGTCCGTCGGATTTGTGTACACACGATCGGAATTTCCGACAACGGATTTTGTTGTCGGAAAATTTTATATCCTGCTCTCAAACTTTGTGTGTCGGAAAATCCAATGGAAAATGTGTGATGGAGTCTACACATGGTTGGAATTTCCGACAACAAGGTCCTATCACACATTTTCCGTCGGAAAATCCGACCGTGTGTACGGGGCATCAGGGTGAAATTTGGCAGAAAAAAATAGTTTTGTGTTCAAAGAGCTACCGTAATATGGTGATCATTGCCTTTAACTTCAGATAAACTTCAAAACTAACCCCTGTGTTAACCAAAACCCTTTGTAGAGAAACAAAGAGTTAGGATTTGCAATGACATTCTTCTGTTCTTCAGTGTATAACCCCATGTTCCCAGCTAACAGGATTTAGTTACATGAACAAATTCAGGATAGGAGCTCCCCTAACCCTCAAGCGCAATTTGAAGCCAACTGTACTACTAAAACCCAAAAATAATGCTATATCTACAACCAAAACTTTTGTGTTTCCATTGGACAATTTCCCCTCAATTGCTGTTCTGGTGAACTCAAAATTTTGAATTTCATATTACTTTTAATTATGGTAACAATGATCAACAGGTCAAATAAAGAGGGTGAAACATTATTCTATTGAGTGCAACAAGTAATAACATTTATTCTGGACACACATCAGAGGCACTCCCATCCTGTACTCTTACTTCACGGTTTTACTCGAACAGTAATAGTTTTATGGTACATAAATAAACTTAGGATAGGAGCTTGCATAACCCATGGGAGACATTTAAAGCCAATTGCACCCTTAAAAACCAAAACATATATCAGAAGCCAAAATATCGGTGTCCCAATTGAAATATTCCCCCCTATTGCTGTTTTAGTGAACTCAAAGTTTTGGATTTCCTATCACATTTAATTCTGGTAACAATGGTCAACAGGTCAACAATGGTAAATCTCCCTAACTTGTATTCTATTGAACATAACAAGTAATATAATTTATTCTGGAGACACATCAGTAGACCACCCTTTACTCTTAATTCATGATTTTATATTTAACTGTTTTTGAGGTTTCTTTAATATTAGAGAGGTGCCTGTGGATTCAAATGCACCATTGGGATACACCCAGCAAGGAGCGAGGACTATATCCACACCTAATACTCCAGCCTTACCATAATATAAGCCATAAAAAAACAGGACACCATCCTTTCTTTATTAAAAAGGAGAAAAAGGTCTTAGATACATTTTAATTTTGCTTTACTGATTGACTCAAATGCATTCTACTGAATGGTGAAATTTTGACGAAATATCTGTATTTTGGGCTCATCCCTATTTAAAATATGGATATTTTCTGCCTGAAATGATTAGCTTTGTGCACCCATTACCTGAATTAGGACCCCTGGCTGGTTGTCGGAGTAGGTGGTGAAGGTCTGGGTTTGCTTGGTGGGTATGGTGGTGTTACGTTTAATTAGCACAGTCATGACTCCTCCAGCCGTTTCTATACCAAGAGACAGAGGGGTGACATCCAACAGTAGAAGATCCTGAACATTCTCCGATTTGTCACCAGACAAGATCGCAGCTTGAACAGCTAATATAAGAAAAATAAATAAAAACTAGAACATCAGAGGAATGGAATCTTAATCATTAAAAGTAACAAGAGATTTAAAAGGTTATTTGGAGCATCCATAAAATGTAAATACCAGAAGAATCTTTACAGGTTGCAATGAGGGATAACATCTGATGATAAGCTACACAACTAGCAGATTACAATGTGTATTTGTTCACAGCACCCACAGCTTGGGTAATTGTACATTGCCCATTACTGTCTAATTTATTGGTTGAAAGCTAGAGCTGAACTTCAGTATCTAAAACCATTTTTTTTGTATAGAGTGGAGAATTGGTAGAACCTTTCTCAGCTTTTTATTGCCATCTGTGGCTCGGGTAGGGAGATTCTTTTATTATTATACACATCCTGTTGTATCTATGGAAAGTAAAGTGAAGATAATACTCTCTTTCGAGACACAGATGATGAAAAAACTGACAATTGTTTTAACCATTTACTACTCTGTCCAAAACAAAAATTTTTAGCTTTAGAGCAGGGGACTTCAAACTACGGCCCTCCAGTTGTTCAGGAACTACAATTCCCATCATTCCTAGTCATGTCTGTGAATGTCAGAGTTTTACAATGCCTCATGGGATGTGTAGTTCCGCAACAGCTGGAAGGCCGTAGTTTGAAGATTCCTGCTTTAGATACTTACTTTAACGTCTGGATGCCGTCTTGCACATGAAGCCATGTGTCAGTAATGTGACTGGCAGAGTAGAATTTTTAATGTATGGTGTGACTACTAATTTAATCACAAATATTCAAAACCAGGACCATGTCTTTTTAAAATTTTGTTTAATTAGTAGGATAGTGTTTAGGTGATATAAATTTGTGAACACAGAATATAAGATTTACCTGCCCCATAGGCTACAGCTTCATCTGGGTTAATACTTTTGTTAAGTTCTCTTCCATTGAAGAAGTCCTGCAGAAGCTTTTGGATCTTTGGAATGCGAGTGGACCCTCCGACCAGTACAATGTCATGAATCTGAGCCTTGTCCAACTTGGCATCTCTCAGAGCCTTCTCTACTGGCTCCAGAGTTCCACGGAAGAGGTCTGCATTAAGTTCCTCAAATCGGGCTCGGGTGAGGGAAGTGTAAAAGTCAATGCCCTCGAAGAGGGAATCTATCTCAATACTGGCTTGAGTGCTGGAAGACAGGGTACGCTTGGCACGTTCACAGGCTGTACGTAGCCTACGAATGGCCCGCTTGTTCTCTGTTATATCCTTCTTGTGCTTGCGTTTGAACTCTCCAACAAAGTGGTTGACCATACGGTTATCAAAGTCCTCTCCACCCAAATGGGTGTCTCCAGCGGTGGATTTGACCTCAAAAATACCATCTTCTATGGTAAGAATGGAGACATCAAATGTTCCACCACCAAGGTCAAAAATCAAGACGTTTCTCTCACCACCCACCTAGAAGTTTACAAAGAAGAAAAGAGTTTCACATTTATTCTTAGGCAAAATCATTATGTACAGTTTACCTGGGTACTGCTTGGATAAGAGTATTAAAGAGAAAGTAAATTGTATGTTACTTTTCCTTTCGCTATGGTCAAGAAAAATGAATAAATGCATAAAAAGAATATTTTTTTAAGTCAGGTAAATTTCAAAAACTGTATTATTATTGTATAGTTTATTTTATTTGGCAAATAAAATCCTTAACACTTTCACTTTCCTTCCTATCACCTCACAGCCTTCATTCAAAGCAGTACTTCCAAGGCAACCTGCTACTGCCATGCTGCCTCCTTAAAAAACCCTCAATGCTCTGAGAAATTTTTTCATATTATAAATCTTAATTCATAAATTCATAAAACTAAGATTATATACATATTGTTAAATAAACATACAATTGTATAAATAAATATATATATATATATATATATATATATATATATATATATATATATATATATATATATACACACACACACACACATACACTATATTGTCAAAAGTATTGGGACACCTGCCTTTACACGGACTTGAATGGCATCCCAGTCTTAGTCCGTAGGGTTCAATATTGAGTTGGCCCACCCTTTGCAGCTTCAACTCTTCTGGGAAGGCTATCAACAAGGTTTAGGAGTGTGTCTATGGGAATGTTTGACCATTCTTCTGAGGTCAGGCACTGATGTTGGACAAGAAGGCCTGGCTTGCAGTCTCCGCTCTAATTCATCCCAAAGGTGTTCTATAGGGTTGAGGTCAGGACTCTGTGCAAGCCAGTCAAGTTCCTCCACCCCAAACTTGCTCATCCATGCGATCCGATTCTGGTACGGATCAAAAAACGTGTCCTGTGCGAGTTTGGTCTGAATGCGATGGGAATTCAGCCATACAAGCTGTGTGGGTGAATTTGCATCGCACACATGGCCTGTGATTTGCACAGCAATGTGAATCACATGCGATGTCTGACATGGGAGCAGTGGGAACTGGCCCTAAATGTGCCCCATCTCCTATTGTGGTGTTTGTGGGAGCTCAGGGAGATTCACACCACCAGGCATGCAGAGAATGCAGGGATGGGAGGTGTGCTGGCTCTGAGGCTGAAAAACAGCCAGTGCAGTGACCTCTGTTATCAAGCCTGAGAAGAGGAGGGGGAGAACACAGGCAGGATCAGAGAGGCACGGTGGAGTGGCTGGAAGAACATCAGAGACAGTAGCTGGCCGGAGCGGACTTCGCCTCCCTCCATTATCAAGCACAGGTAGAGAAGGGGGGAGCACTTGGGAAGGATCACAGAGGCTAGGGTTGTCCCGATACCACTTTAAGACCGAGTACATGCTTTTGTGACCGTGGCACGAATATGCAGCAATGATGGGCAGTGAGAGGTGGCACTAAGGCGTGGACTGTCAGTAGATTTTTATTTATTTATTTTTTACAATTTATTTTTTTTATTATTTTTTACAATTTATATAAATATATATTTTTTTACAATGCTTTCTAATTTTTTTTTTTTTGGGGGGGGACAGTCAGTGTTAGTTTTTTTTAATTTTTTTATTATTTTTACAATTTTATTTTAGAATATTTATTTATTACAATGTTTCCTTTTTGTTCTTTTTTTTATTCAATCCTGTTGGGGGGTAGGGGGGCTTTGGTCAGATGTCAGGGGTCTAAACAGACCCCTGACATTTCCCCTTTGAGACATGGAGAGGGACTGAGGATGTCTACCCCCTACCAGTCTCTTTCTCAGCAGCCTCAGCTGCTCAGAACATAAATGGACAGAGGCTCCTCTCCATTCATAAACTGAAGCTTCGTAAACACAGTTTACAATGCTCAGTTATGAATGGACAGAGTCAGTAATCACTGCATTCGGAAAAGGAAGGAGCCGGTAAATGACATATTTACCGGCTCCTTCCTCCGCTCTCCATCCTGAAAGATCTGGGACGGGGGGGCGGAGGAGGACGGGGGGGACCAGAGGAGCACACGGAGGGGGAGCCGGGGAGAACAGAGGGGACCAGAGGAGCGCACTGAGGGGAAGCGGAGAGCACACAGAGGGGGACCGGAGGAGGACAGGGGGGGACCGGAGGAGCCCACGGAGGAACACAGGGGAGGACACAGAGGGGAGCCGGAGGAGGATACAGGATACAGGGGACACTCAGGAACAATCGCGCAGCGACGGGGGAAGTTATAATCATCGATCTCCCTGTGTGCTTCTCCTCCCCTCCGCAGCTGTCAGCTGCTTTATTGAAAGCCAAAGAGAGAGATTGGTGATTATAACTTCCCCTGCCGCACCGAAGTACTCCTGCAAATACTCGGTACTAATATCGCTATCGGGGCAACCCTAACAGAGGCATCTGTTCTGCGGCTCCAGGGCTACAGTTTTGTCAGGCTGGATCAGTGTGATATCAGGTGTATTTACAGATCTTCTACTTGTAGTTATGCCCAAAGGAGTGCGGGAGGGAGAGGAGAGTTAGCAGTATGCCGCTGCCCGGGAAACCTGCAGATCGGACCAGCAGAGCTCTCTATGTGTCTGCTCTGGATGTTTTGCAACACAGTCAGGGGCGGGCCCCCTACTGGCCCCAGGCCCTCGGGCAGCGCCCGAAATGCCCGAATGGTCAGTCCGCCCCTGTCCATGTCTTTATGGACCTTGCTTTGTGCACTGGTGCGGTCATGTTGGAACAGGAAGGGGCCATCCCCAAACTGTTCCCACAAAGTTGGGAGCATGAAATTGTCCAAAATGTCTTGGTATGCTGATGCCTTAAGTGCTCCCTTCACTGGAACGAAGGGGCTAAACCCAACCCCTGAATAACAACCCCACACCATAATCCCCCCTCCACCAAATGATTTGGACCAGTGCACAAAGCTTAACTTAACCCCAGTTGTGGTTCAGTAAAACATTTTAATAATTTGCTAATCATCAAAATTCTGAAATTCTGTATCAGAATTCGCACTGAAGTCAGTGGAAATCTTAACCTGGCTCCAAAAACGTGTGTATTACGGAGCAGCAAATGATGCATAATTGTGTAAAATAATATGGAAAGTTCCTGGAAGCCTGATGAGTTGGTGGGACTGGTGGTCAAGAAGCAGATATAAGGCAAAACAACCTTTGAATAAACTTTTGAACCCTTTCTCCAAGAAGCCTTTTGGGAACCCAAACCAACCCCAAAAAATAAAATTGGCTTTTGCCATTAGAATCTTTAAAATTTAGTCCAAATTTAACATAATTTACAATTCAGGATCAACTCTACTCGAATCCTTGTGAAACTCTGTGGTTGATTCACTAACACAGGAGAGTGCAAAATCTGATGCAGCTGTGCATGGTAGCCAATCAGCTTCCAGGTTTTTTGTTTGTCAAAGCTTAATTGAACAAGCTGAAGTTAGAAGCTGATTGGCTACCATGCACAGCTGTAACAGATTTTGCACTCTCCAGTTTTAGTAAATCAACCCCTGTCTGTCCATGTAAAGTCCTTGAACCGTTGTATCAGGAGACCAGGATCAGCACCATTCTATGATGCTGAAGGACCCGACCGGCATTTTCAATTTTTACCTTTTAGACAACACTACTTAGAAATCCTGACATCCATTGTACAGTGGATAGATGCGATCAGTAAATAGCCAATCATTCAAAGGATTACGTACCTAATTGTTTCATTCCAGATTGTCAGAACCCACCTTGTATAGCCAGCTGTATAATGACAAAGATGTATCAAATATCTAGGCTGGTGTCATTGCTCTTACCTTCTTGTCCAAACCATAGGCTATGGCAGCTGCAGTTGGCTCATTGATGATACGGAGGACGTTGAGACCAGAGATGGTTCCAGCATCTTTAGTTGCTTGTCTCTGGGAATCATTGAAGTAAGCCGGAACAGTGATTACTGCATTAGTGATTGTCTAAAGAGAAAAAAAATGCCGGATTCAGCGCAACAAAGCTTTTGAAATACCTGATTTATGTATTGATTCTGTGCTGTCTATATACTGTAGCATCCACCTGTAGTAAGGTAAGGCATAGGAGATACTAATAAATGAATAAACTTATATAAACTAATAAAAGTAGATATGAATATAATAACAGCTTAGTTACCATAGGCGTGCTCATGGGGTGTGCCGGCCGTGCCTGGGCACACCCTAATCATCCCACATGTGCATCGCTCTGCCTGGCCCTGCCAGTTCCATATGGGTTCCCAACAGCAGAGAGAGGAGCCCAACTCACAAATCCATTGTTTATCTGCCTGGCGGGGCGGAAAGGGGACTATTTAACCACTTTCGGGTGCAGGCGGAGTGATCTACTGCACTGCAGATCCCGATACACGATATATACAAACACGTATGTGTTTGAACTTTGGGGTATTGTAATAGGCTGCGCATACCTATGTTACGTACTGTCGGACCTGAAGAGACTAGTAAAGTTTAATACCTTTTCTTGCATTTAGGGTAAACTTGTCAAAAAATGCATTAGTTGAAGTTTACTTCAGTGAAAGCTTGTCATAATTGTAATATGCATTTGTAATATGCAAATCTAAGGTTTCTGTTAGACCTAGTTCACATCTCACGTAGTGGGAAGGAGCGCTCCTGCTCGTGATTTTTTTTTGTACTATTTACACGCGTTTCCATGTGTCGCACATAGGGCAGCCCATTCACTTTAATGGGTTGCCCTATTCATGTTTGTCACCAAAAAGAAGCTCCTGTTCCTTTGTGGGCAATGAGCTTTGCGTGATTTTTAAAGGCACTTTTCGCCATATTTCCGAGTGATTTTGTTGTTCCACAATCATGTAAAAATTGCACCACAATCGGGGTGCCATTAAATATGAATGGCACCCAATTGCTCCTTTTTTCGTTTTACTGCGATTTTACTATGATTTGGATTTGCAGGTAGAATTGTGGTGATTTGGCCGGCGATTCGAAATCGCCAAGTGTGAATGGGGCCTAAGAGCTGATCTTTGAGTCTACCCTCCCACCACTGTTGGTCAGCCTATAAAAATACATTTTGTGTGCCAATCACCCCCTCCAGTACACTATACATAGCAGTGGCGGCTGGTGGAATATTTTACCCGATCTAGGTTGCGGGCAGTGCTTCCTCTGGGGGCGGTGGCTTCCCCCTGCGTCTGCTCCTCCTTGGCGGCCAACAAGATCGCTTCTCCTCTCAGCCAATCGGGTCTCAGGACCGGATTTCTGATTGGCCGGGAGGAGAATCAGGAAGACAATAGCTATTGTCACACAACTGGGTGGGCTCAGGGCTCCCCATGCCCACCCTTTTTTGAAGCCAATTAGAGCCTCAGGCTGTAATCATCTGCTTCTAAAAAAAACAAAAAAAAACCCATTGGAATCCATGCGTCCAGTGACCTGCATGTAGATTAGGGTCCGGACGCATGGATTAGGGGGGCCGCCACTGATACATAGTATAAATGCATTAACTCTATTTATATTATTGCGAGAAATATACAGTACTGCGAGACTACAAACAGTATAAATGCTCACTTAGTTGGAGGGGGGGAGTAAAGTAGAGGAATATTTACCTTATTGTTCACTTTCCCAACAGCCGGTTCTCTTTACTGATCTTCAGCCTCAGTATCTAAGGTGGGTCCTGCATTGTACAGCAATGAAGAGCAGCTGGAGCATAAGTATCCCCCGGTTTCATATCCCGTCTCCAGACTGAAAGGCATTTAATCCTTACTATAAGAAGGGGGGGCACACAAAATGTATTTATGGATGGCAGACAGGAGTTCAGCTTTAAAGATGAATTCCAGGTATGGCAAATTTTACATCGTTACATTGGTCCAGCTTGGGCCAATGTAAGTGTGTACAGTATGTGCCATCAGTGTTAATTTCCTCAACAAAAATATTTTCGTCATAATATTCATTAGCTGCATTTTTCCAGTGATGAAAATGACTCCAAATTTTCTACATTTTTCAAAATCGATTCCAATTTTCATCAACGAACGGAACGAAAATTTGAGGGAGGGACGTTTTACTTATAAAGACCGTATATAACGGCTAAATCTGTGTCTGTGTAGTTTGGTCAATCCTTAACACCATAAATAATAATGGGTCTAATGTTAATGGTTTCATAATTAACTGTCAGGTGTGCAGCTGCTGGGGACTAATGAGGAAAACTGCTGGGCTTGCATCCCTTTAGACGTGTTCCTATTGAAAGTATCTCTCCAAAAATGACATTGCTGTTGCAGGGGATGCCTGAAATCTGACTTGTATCTTAGGCAGATTTCTGGGAAAATTGGTAAACCAATCACACAAGCAGGAAATGATGTTTCTGGGGAGTGGTCAGTACACATGCTGTGTGCAGAACAACTCCAGGTAGCCATATTGCATTGCATTTATAGAAAATTACAGCGGCTGCAGATTGAAAGAGAAAGGTAATTTTTAATAACATTCAATTACAATACGATTAGTGTCGCAATTATATGCGCTGTATTATTTTTTCTTTAATAAGTAAGAATAAAGGGTACCGCACTTAGGATGAAATGTAAAGGTTGCAGCCTCCCCTAAAGAGCTCCCATAAGAAAACTCTTAAAGAATAGAAAATGAACAGAAATGGGGTAAATGTGGGGGTAAATAACCATACCACTGTGATCCAAGTTATGCGGGGAATTTCCTTAGCCATCTAAAGAGTGATCTGATAGATCATCTTTTGGGACACAGGTAGCGCCATTTACCCTATTTCTGTTAATTTTCTATTATTTTTTCTTTCTTTGTTTTTTTTTCTTCCCACGAAAGTGTGGAGTTACCCTTTAAATGTACAATTCTTCCTTTAAGGAAAAGGTGACAAATGGAACAGGGCTAATCCTACTATTTGGTAGATTTTGATACATGGCATGGTCTGTGCATTTAAATGCCAAGAATTGAATCAATCAATAACTTTTTAGGTGGTAAGAAACACTGAATTACTCATTGGGGTTGATTAACTAAGATAAATAGACTGTGCACTTTGCAAAGTGCAATTGCGCCAAAGCTTAGTAAATGAGGTAAAGCTTCATCTTGCAAAGAATACCCAATCACACGTAAGGAAAAAAAAAAATGCTTTTTTGCTTGCGCTTTTAGTAAGCTCTGGAGGAACTGCAAAGTGCACAGTCTATTTGCCTTTAGTAAATCAACCTCATTGTGTACTTAAAAGGTGTATTGGAGTCAACTGGCAGCTCTTTTTATCCTAGGACTGCCACGGGTGGTCCTTAGAAAAAAGTAAATATAGGATAAGGAATAGAAATGCCATGCCACCTTTAAAAGTCCATAGTGACATATTATTTTAAATCACCATATCGTCTGATTTACTAAAGGCAAATAGACTGTGCATTTTGCAAAGTTGCACTCTGCATGAGCAGTTGCTCCAGTGCTCAGTAAATCAGTGATCAGAAGCTCTGCTGACTTCCATCATCCAATCATGTCCAAGCAAAAATGCTATTTCTTTTATTTTCCTTGCACATGATTGGGTATTCTTTGCAAAGGGAAGCTTTACTTCATTTACTAAGCCCAGGAGCAACTGCACTTTGCAAAGTGCACAATCTATTTGCCTTTAGTAAATCAACCGCAATGTGTTTCGGGGGAGTTGCGAGACTTCCCCTTTCTTCGGGGCTATAAATATATAAAACTGTGAATATAATCAATATTAAAATATTGTTTAAAAAAATCACAAGTAACATAATATGTTACACATCACAAAATATGTTAACAATTATTTATCAATTAAATATAAATTATAAATCAATTATAGATTAAAATGTAGATACAGGCATACCCCACTTTTAAGTACACAATGGAGTTTATTTACTAAAGCTGGAAAGTGCAAAATCAGGCTCACTTCTGCATAGAAACCAATGAGCTTCCAGGTTTTATTACCAAGGCTTAATTGAACAAGCTGGGGTTAGAAGCTGATTGGTCTCTATGCAGAAGTGAGCCTGATTTTGCACTTATCAGCTTTAGTAAATAAACCCCATTGTGTACTTAAAAGTGGGGTATGCCTGTATATTCTGGTCCATTCACTAGAGGGCCATTTCTAGTTTTATCCATTGATTAATGTGTTGAATAATGGTGATTCATAGAATCTTATATTTACAGCCTGTATGATTTGTAGTTAATTACTCGTAATTGGATACACTATGATTCAAGACAATTCTATGAATCATTATTAATTAACTCATATAATCTTTATTATGATATATAGATGAGACATGACATATCCCTCTTTTGAACAGAGTAGATTTGAATTTTAAATCTACAATAAATTTATAATATTTGTAATTTAAAATTTGTATTATATTTTCTGAGTTCTTAAAAATAAATATGTATTAATCTTTATTTGTTAGTTTGTATAATAGTATTTAAAATATCATTTAAATAAGACATTGATTATTTTCATGGATTTTTATATTTACAGTATACAAAAGGGAGGCCCTACCATACCCCGTTGGATGTTGGATTGTCCTTGGCAATTATAAATAAAATATCATTCTGAACTTTTATACATGGAGCGGAGCGTCTATTTCTTAGCCTATAAGAATTAGATTACTAAGAGAATTTTTTTTTTTTTTAATGTTAGAAGCAACATCTCATTCAGTTATGTTTTGTCTATGAACAAAAGGTCTCAGCTAAAGTTTATCAAACAGTTCTGTATTACAGAATACAGACTACACACTTCTTATTCGAAGTAGTCATAGACCTCACATTTTGGTTGGCATGCAAACATGAGCTGATGGTCATAAAAGGTGGTCGTAGACTTCAGATTTTGATAGGACATGGGATCATGAATTGCCTGTTCCAATGTGTCTTTTTTGCCAATTACAAGCATAAAAATGATTGTTTGAGCCAAAAAAGCTTTGTTTGCATATATTCTAGAGCAGTGGTTCTCAACTCCAGTCCTCAGGACCCACCAACAGGTCAGGTTTGCAAGATAGCTGAAATACATCACAGGTGATATCATTTGCTGCTCAGGGATTGCAGTATTCTAGTCTGCATCTCCCCAAGGTAATACTTAAAATCTGGCCTGTTGGTGGGTCCCGAGGACTAGAGTTGAGAACCACTGTTCTAGAGGAAGAAGACAGAACCGGGAGGGGGGGGGGGGGCACTGCCCATCCATATTTTATTCCAAGGGGACAATAGATCGGAAAGAGCAGTTAGCCGAAGCAGGTCTACTGCTCCTTTGGACTTGACATGTTACCGTTAGTATTAGTAAACTTACTTTTCCTAAGTAGGCCTCAGAGATCTCTTTCATTTTGGTAAGAACCATAGATGAGACTTCTTCAGGATAGAAAGATTTTGTCTCTCCTTTATATTCTACCTGAACCTTGGGTCGACCACCATCATTTATTACATTAAAAGGCCAATGCTTCATGTCAGACTGGACAACGGCATCATCGAAACGTCGGCCAATCAAACGCTTGGCATCTGTAATACAAACAAGTCTGATATCAGTGGCATGTTACATTTCATATTCCATATAACTACAAATGCCCATCTAAAAAAATCTTTCTTACTTGCCCGAAAAGTATCTCTAGAAAAAGCTCCCAACCAACAGCTATTCCAACTAACAGAATTTCACTCAGCTTCCTTACCGATTTGTAGATGATCTTCTCAGTTGTTATCTGAGACAATTACATGACTGCAAAAGGTTTTTGAGAAGATCTGAAATTTAACTTAGTAAGAACCTAGACCAATCCAAGAGACAGCATGCTGCAATTGTATGTGTAATGATGATCTGACAGAACTCAGGCTTACCAAAAACAGTATTAGTTGGGTTCATGGCTACTTGGTTCTTTGCGGCATCCCCAATAAGTCTCTCTGTGTCTGTGAAGGCCACATAGCTTGGGGTGGTACGGTTTCCTTGGTCATTGGCAATAATCTCTACTTTTCCATGCTGGAAAACCCCTACGCATGAGTAGGTGGTGCCAAGGTCAATGCCTATCGCTGGACCCTTAGACATGTTGTCTCTGTAAAAATAAAACAAACAAATTAAGAAGTTATGAAGATTTGTGCACAGAATTATTTATTTTTTTAACACACAGCAACATAGGGAGCAACACGGATATGTAAAGTTCAACACATCTGAGCCAAGCTATTATTTTTGTATAGTCGGCAAGGCCTATAACCTTTGTCAGTGTTATTGCTGCCCTCATTGAGGAGATTTTCTCTACTTCGGTACCTAATGCACACCTATAGGGTTTCCATATGGAGGAATAAAAAAAAAAAATATATATATATAATAATATAATATATATATATATATATATATATATATATATATATATATATATATATATATATATATATATATATATATATATATATATATATATATATATACATATACACATACATACATACACACACTATATATATATATATATATATATATATATATATATATATATACGGTATATATAAAATATATTATATAGAAATACACATACATATATATATATATATATATAATATATATATTATCATATTACACTGATATCCATTGTTCTCTGCTCTGAACCTGACAACTTTTAATTATGAAAAACTAGGCCAATAGCTCACAAAGGACAGGGATACATTCCATATTACCCAAACACCAGCTAATCAGAAGGTGAAGGCAAACAACACAACCCAAAAGTAAAATAAATAAATTGAAAGCAGATCATCAACATTAGATTACACCCAAGAAACACACATTTGTATTGTATACTAGTTTGATTAAAGTTAAATTGCAGGTTATACCATCTCATGTATGTATGTAAAAGAATCAAAATGACACCCTATATAAAAAGCAATGCTTATTAACATTAAAAAAAGAAGAAGAAAAGAAAAAGAAAGCAGAAACAAACCAGAGCTGACCCCCCCCCCCCCCCCCAGTAGGTGGCACTCCTCTTCTGGGTTGAATTAAGGCCAGTGTCATTCAACCCATCCTCTTTGAGCCCAGGAAGCATGGAAGGTTTATACTTTATTATGTAAGCTATTTTCTGTGTCATAGAAAGGACTGCCCATTGCTGTCATCAGATTAGAACATGGAGGATGCTTGATGTTACCAGAAGACAGTATATACTTGGTGAATTAAAAAGAAAATATATGTGAAGGCAGCTTCAGGTTTGGGGGTTGAACAACTGCAGGGTAAGTTGCTGGAGATAGGCTTTAAAGGAATCCTGCATTGAAAGACACATAAGCTGCCCTTACTGTTCTCTTACTTTCCGGGTTGTCTCTGGCTTCAATACTTTTAGCTTTATGTGGAAGGTCTTTGTTAGCTTACACAAGGAGCAGAGTATAGGGAGGACCACTGTGTTACTGTTACAGGTGGCTACAAAGCTGCAATAGAAAAAAGAAGTATCAGCCTCCCAGCTATACGTCATACAAGAGGTGTGTGAATCACTAGCCTGGCCGAACAGAGCGCCACATATTTTCTTGTGTACATATATGAATTAGAACATTGGGAAATAAAGCTGAGTATTTCCAGTTCCCTAAAGTACAGTATATGGCTCACAGCTTGTAGACATCTGACCATCACACCTATATGAGCTTGTTAAACACCAATATCCAATATGGAAGCCCCACCCACAATCCCCACTCCTTAGAGCTATAACACCCTCTTCTCTTCTGGTTAGGTTTTAGAGTGCATCTGTGAAAAGCTGTGCCCATTCAGCCAAAAGGGCATTTGTGAGATCAGATACTGATGTTGGATGGGAAGGCCTGGCCTGAATGTTCCAGTTCATGCAAAATGTAGGATTGAGGTCAGGGCTCTGCGCAAGCCACTCAAGTTCCTATGCCTTTATGGAGATGACGGATGAGAAGATCTGGCTCATTCTAATTCATCTCAGAGATGTTTAGTAGGGTTGAGGTCAGGGTTCTGTGTAGGTCACTCTCTCAGGTTTCTCAATACTAAACTCATCAAACCATGTCTTGAGGTCAGGGCTCTGCACCAGCCACCCGAAAGTTATTAAACCATGCTGTGACAGACCTACTCGGAACAGAGGCTTTTGGAGAGGACTGAATGCTAGCCTCTTGCCTACCGATTATGGGCCCTGGCATTTGAGGGAAAGGTGCTCTTTGTGAGCTGTATGCCTGGGGACCCTTGAAGTGGCCTTACTTTAGATTTGGGCCCATATCCCCCCAAGAGGCACAGACTCTGGGGACCCTGTATTTGTCATATTACAAATAGTGACTGATTCATACTGTTAGGACACATACTGTGAGGAGATGCTGATGTCAATTCCAAAGAGTCTTTTCATCCAGTGTGCTAATTAACGTGTGATAATTTGTATTGTATAGTCGGTGAGCTAGGAGACATGAAGTCTGTCCTAAAGGTCATGTCTCTGAGTCACCTAGGCTGTCTAAAGAATAAGATAATTAGCTCATGTTAATTAGGTTTCTGGTGAGAGGTTGTAGTTTCATCCTGCGGTATATATTTGTGTGAGATCTCAAAATAAAGATTCAGTCCTGTTTGAACCTCAATACAGAGCCCCGTCTCGTACTTTGGGGAGAATTATTCGTATGGGTTTCTTGTTCGGCTGATTGAAGTGTTCGGTAGCTGCCTTTGTGTTCGGAAATGGAATGTCTTAAAGGCTTTAAACCCTTTCATACTCGGGGTGTTGTTACACATCCCTTTATGAAGATGTTGGCTGAGAAGACCTGGCTCATTACAATTCATGCCAAAGGTGTTCAGTAGGGTTGAGATTAGGGCTTTCTACCAGCCACCTGAAACTCATCAAACCATGCCTTTATGAAGATGTTGTCTGGGAAGACCTGGCTCATTCTAATTCATCTCAGAGATGTTCAGTAGGGTTGAAGTCAGGTCTTTGTGTAGGTTGCACAGGTTCCTCCACAACAAACTCCTCAAACCATTTCGTTATGGAGATATTGGCTGAAAAGACCTAGCTCATTCCAAAGGTATTCAGTAGGGTTGAGGTCAGGGCTCTGCATCAGCCACCCGAAACGCATCAAACCATGCCTTTATGGAGATATTGGCTTAGAATACCTGGCTCATTACAATTCATGTCAAAGGTGTTCAGTAGGATTGAGCTTAGGGATTTCTACTAGCCACCTGAAACTCATAAAATCAAGCCTTTATGGAGATGTTGGCTGAGAAGACCTGACTCATTCTAATTCATCTCAGAGATGTTCAGTAGGGTGGAGGTCAGGGCTCTGTAGGTCGCTCAGGTTCCTCCACACCAAACTCCTCAAACCATGCCTTTATGGAGATGTTGACTGAGAAGACCTGGCCCATTCCAAATCATCACAAAGGTGTTCAGTAGGTTTGAGGTCAGGGCTCTGTGATGGCCACTCAAGTTCCTCCACCCCAAACTCACCAAATCATGTCTTTATAAAGTTGGCTTTGGAAGCGCAGCCATGGTGGAACTGAAAAAACCTTCACCAATTGTCTAAAATTTCTTTATAGTATTAATACCCTCCAGTGGAAACACCTGAACGTATTCATTTGTTGTCAACATACTTTTGGCCATATAGTGTCATTTTGATTCACTGATTACAGCATTAGCATGTTACATCTTGTCCTATCCCACCAACGTTATTTAGAATCATTCATAAAAACCGACTTATAGTTATCGTAGAGCTAGAAAAATCCCTGCTCAGCAAAAGCTTCACTATGGCTGGATGCACCACAATGGTTGTGCGATTTTCTCCTGACTCATCATTGCGCTATTCTTCCCCCTAATAAAGTCTTTTCTGGCTCTGTAAAAATATCCGCATGGTCAGCCGTGTCTCAACCAGACACACAACGCTCATAGAACAACAGGATTAAATTGTGTACCCTCACCCATCCGAAACATGTTAGAAAGCAAGCTCATCTCAACCACAGGAGCCTGTAAAATATGATGATATGTGCTGCCAATTAAAGAGCGACTCTCGGCAATATATAAAAAAATCATTAAGTCATTAATTGTATTCAGGAAGCTGTGGAACTGTGATAAAATTAGAGTCCATCAAGTTTATGGTAATGAGTTCTATATAATCTTCTTCATATTCATTAGGACACTTACACAGCGTATGCTTGCGACTGCAACTCTTTTCTTAGTTACTATGCCATGCACTTCCTCCACCATGGTCCAAGGCAGGTGTGAAGAACTAGAGATTACAATTAAACAGGGCAGGCACTCAGTACACAGTAAATGGGAAACACTCGCGCCTTGGAAGGATGGCAATGTATGAGCCGCTGCTGTCCGATGTTGTCCCCACTAGAGGGCAAAATGAATGGAATGTGTAATAGACGGCGCCTGCTCTACCTTAACTGTGTGCTAAATTTCAATGTATAGATCCATATAGGTGACTATGCCTTATTATTATCCTACACAACTATTATTTCTAGTTGTTATTTTTTTTTATAATCACTTTTTCTTTATTAAGACAGCTTTCAACATACAACATATAAATACACATTGCACAATATATCTTTATAAATCTTTTCATTAACATAAACCACACTAACCCCCCACCCCGAGAAAACACACCAGATCCTTGATCAGGTCCTCTTCAAAAGAGAGAAAGAGAAAAAAAAAGGAAAAAGCCCACCCACTTACCTACCCATAACCAAAATTCAATTTGTGCAAAACATTATTCAAAATATAATTAACCCCTTGCCAACCGGCTCACGCCGATATACGTCGGCAGATGGGCACGTACAGGCATATTAACGTACCTGTACGTTGCCCTTTAAGACGCGGCATTGTGGGCGTACGCGTCCGCCGCGAGCTCAGTGAGTGTGATCGCCGGTCCCGCGGACTCGATGTCCGCGGGTATACCCGCAATCGTCTCACGGAGAGGAAGAACAGGGAAATGTTGATGTAAACAAGCATTTCCCCATTCTTCCTAGTGACAGGACACTGATCACCGCCCCCTGTGATCGGGAGCGGTGACCAGTGTCGCGTCACACATAGCCCCTCCCCCCCACAGTTAGAATCACTCCCTAGGACACACTTAACCCATACAGTGCCCCCTACTGGTTAACCCCTTCACTTTCAGTCGCAGTTACACAGTAATCAGTGCATTTTTAATTGCACTGATCGCTGTATAAATATGAATGGTCCCAAAATAGCGCCAAAGGTGTCTGATGTGTCCGCCATAATGTCACGATAAAAATTGCAGATCGTCGCCATTACTAGTAAAAAAAAAAAAATTATGAATAAAGATGCCATAAAAAACTATCCCCTATTTTGTAGACGCTATAACTTTTGCGCAAACCAATTAATAAATTGCGATTTTTTTTTTTAACCAAAAATATGTAGAAGAATACATATCGGCCTAAACTGAGGAAAAAAACTATTTTTTTATATATTAAACCGCAGAGGTGATCAAATACCACCAAAAGAAAGCTCTATTTGTGGGAAAAAAAGGACGTCAATTTTGTTTGGGAGCCACGTTGCACGACCGCGCAATTGTCAGTTAAAGCGACGCACTGCCGAATCACAAAAAAACGTTCTGGTCTTTGGGCAGCCAAACGGTCGGGGGCTGAAGTGGTTAAGAAGGGGGCTTTACAGCACCCTATTACATGTGTCAAACAACCTACAATACAAGAAAAAAAAATTATTAATAATAATAATAATAATAATAATAATAATATATATATATATATATATATATATATATATATATATATATATATATATATATATATATATATATATATATATATATATACGGAAAGTATTCAGACCCCCTTAAATTTTTCACTCTTTGTTATATTGCAGCCATTTGCTAAAATCATTTAAATTCATTTTTTTTCCTCATTAATGTACACACAGCACCCCATATTGACAGAAAAACACAGAATTGTTGACATTTTTGCAGATTTATTAAAAAAGAAAACCTGAAATATCACATGGTCCTAAGTATTCAGACCCTTTGCTGTGACACTCATATATTTAACTGTCCATTTATTCTGATCATCCTTGAGATGATCAGAATAAATTCTACACCTTCATTTGAGTCCAGCTGTGTTTGATTATACTGATTGGACTTGATTAGGAAAGCCACACACCTGTCTATATAAGACCTTACAGCTCACAGTGCATGTCAGAGCAAATGAGAATCATGAGGTCAAAGGAACTGCCTGAAGAGCTCAGAGACAGAATTGTGGCAAGGTACAGATCTGGCCAAAGTTACAAAAAATTTCTGATGCACTTAAGGTTCCTAAGAGCACAGTGGCCTCCATAATCCTTAAATGGAAGACGTTTGGGATGACCAGAACCCTTCCTAGAGCTGGCCGTCCAGCCAAACTGAGCTATCGGGGGAGAAGAGCCTTGGTGAGAGAGGTAAAGAAGAACCCAAAGATCACTGTGGCTGAGCTCCAGAGATGCAGTCAGGAGATGGGAGAAAGTTGTAGAAAGTCAACCATCACTGCAGCCCTCCATCAGTTGGGGCTTTATGGCAGAGTGGCCCGACGGAACCCTTTCCTCAGTGCAAGACACATGAAAGCCCGCATGGAGTTTGCTAAAAAACATCTGAAGGACTTCAAGATGGTGAGAAATAAGATTCTCTGGTCTGATGAGGACTTTTTGGCCTTAATTCTAAGCAGTATGTGTGGAGAAAACCAGGCACTGCTCATCACCTGTCCAATACAGTCCCAACAGTGAAGCATGGTGGTGGCAGCATCATGCTGTGGGGGTGTTTTTCAGCTGCAGGGACAGGACGACTGGTTGCAATCGAGGGAAAGATGAATGCGGCCAAGTACAGGGATATCCTGGACGAAAACCTTCTCCAGAGTGCTCAGGACCTCAGACTGGGCTGAAGGTTTACCTTCCAACAAGACAATGACTCTAAGCAAACAGCTAAAATAATGAAGGAGTGGCTTCACAACAACTCTGTGACTGTTCTTGAATGGCCCAGCCAGAGCCCTGACTTAAACCCAATTGAGGATCTCTGGAGAGACCTAAAAATGGCCGTCCACCAACGTTTACCATCCAACCTGACAGAACTGGAGAGGATCTGCAAGGAGGAATGGCAGAGGATCCCCAAATCCAGGTGTGAAAAACTTGTTGCATCTTTCCCAAAAAGACTCATGGCTGTATTAGATCAAAAGGGGCTTCTACTAAATACTGAGCAAAGGGTCTGAATACTTAGGACCATGTGATATTTCAGTTTTTCTTTTTTAATAAATCTGCAAAAATGTCAACAATTCTGTGTTTCTCTGTCAATATGGAGTGCTGTGTGTACATTAATGAGGAAAAAAATGAACTTAAAAGATTTTAGCAAATGGCTGAAATATAACAAAGAGTGAAAAATTTAAGGGGGTCTGAATACTTTCCGTCCCCACTGTGTATATATATATATATATATATAATAAAAAGGTGTATAATTTTGAATTTCTATTTTCATGTCCTATTATGTTTAGTGTTTTAATACAATATAATCTCACTCTACTATTTCATTTTTTATACCTCTGCACCTTTCATTTCAATTTACCCTTCTTTATGTGATTCCATTACATGTTGTCCATCCTGTGTCTAATTTATTAATATAACATATCCTCTTCCTTTAATAACATCAATCATCTCTCCACTGTGCCTCCAAGAGGAGGAGAAAAAAACAAAACAAAACAACAACAACACAAAAAACAACACAAAAAAATAATCTCATAGACTATCCGATATTTCTAGTTGTTATGACAAGGATATATGCGCAATATCAAAAGTGGATGAACGTCTATCAATACAATTTTCCACTTTTAACAGAGTCTTTTTTTGGTGGAAAAAGTGCTGTTGTGCTCCGTGTCCCATAGATGTCAATACATTCACCTCCAGGGAGTAGTGAACGATCGGAACTCACCGAATGTGTTGGACTCCTAGATGTTTATCCACTTTTGAAACTGCACATAATATCCTTGCCACGGGTTACTAATTTTTGATATTGCACATATATCCTTATCATAACAACTAGAAATAATAGTTTTCTGTAGGATAATAATAAGGCATAGTCACCTATATGGATCTATACATTGGAATTTAGCACACAGTGAAGGTAGAGCAGGCGCCGTCTATTACACATTCCACTCAGTACACAGTATATGCTTTCTTAATCAGCTCCATTGGCAAACCTTTACACAGACAGTATATAGTTGGCACTCCTCCTGCACATACTGCCCGCTGTCATTTCCTCCTCACTCTTCTCTTACACATATGGCCTCCTCTCATACCCCCAGACTCCTCTCCTGTACATACTGAAATTATTAAAAAAAGAGAAGAGAGAACCAACCAATGAAGAATCTTGACAGCTCTTACCACATCCCAAATATATTAGAAAACATGGAAAGAATGCCCCAAGGAGAGCTGACAAGATATTGAGAACAAAAATATTGGAAAAGTATAAAAATACATGAATTTTATTCAATAGGTAAATACAAAATGGTGTAGACCAGGGATATGCAATTAGTGGACCTCCAGCTGTTTTAAGAACTACAAGTCCCATGAGGCATAGCAAGACTCTGACAGCCACAAGCATGACACCCAGAGGCAGAGGCATGATGGGACTTGTAGTTTTGCAACAGCTGGAAGTCCTGCTAATTGCATATCCCTGGTGTAGACAATAAACATCTAAAAACATTTGAATAGAAACGCATACAGATAGAATATAACAGCTGCTAAATGTTGAGACAAATGTTGAGACACATCCCTTGGGGCATTCTTTCCAAGCCTCCTCTACATACTGTAGCATTCTTGGTGATATCCTTGGAACTCCCCTTCCTACACATACTGCCCGCTGTCATACCCTCCACACTCCTCTCCTGTACATACTGCCCACTGTCATACCCTCCACGCTCCTCTCCTGTACATACTGCCCACTGTCATACCCTCCACGCTCCTCTCCTGTACATACTGCCCACTGTCATACCCTCCACATTCCTCTCCTGTACATACTGCCCACTGTCATACCCTCCACACTCCTCTCCTGTACATACTGCCCACTGTCATACCCTCCACGCTCCTCTCCTGTACATACTGCCCACTGTCATACCCTCCACACTCCTCTCCTGTACATACTGCCCACTGTCATACCCTCCACACTCCTCTCCTGTACATACTGCCCACTGTCATACCCTCCACACTCCTCTCCTTTACATACTGCCCACTGTCATACCCTCCACACTCCTCTCCTGTACATACTGCCCACTGTCATACCCTCCACACTCCTCTCCTGTACATACTGCCCGCTGTCATACCCTCCACAATCCTCTCCTGTACATACCGCCCACTGTCATCCCCTCCACACTCCTCTCCTGTACATACTGCCCACTGTCATCCCCTCCACACTCCTCTCCTGTACATACCGCCCACTGTCATCCCCTCCACACTCCTCTCCTGTACATACTGCCCACTGTCATCCCCTCCACACTCCTCTCCTTTACATACTGCCCACTGTCATACCCCCACACTCCTCTCCTGTACATACTGCCCACTGTTATACCCTCCACATTCCTCTCCTGTACATACTGCCCACTGTCATACCCTCCACACTCCTCTCCTGTACATACTGCCCACTGTCATACCCTCCACGCTCCTCTCCTGTACATACTGCCCACTGTCATACCCTCCACACTCCTCTCCTGTACATACTGCCCACTGTCATACCCTCCACACTCCTCTCCTGTACATACTGCCCACTGTCATACCCTCCACACTCCTCTCCTTTACATACTGCCCACTGTCATACCCTCCACACTCCTCTCCTGTACATACTGCCCACTGTCATACCCTCCACACTCCTCTCCTGTACATACTGCCCGCTGTCATACCCTCCACAATCCTCTCCTGTACATACCGCCCACTGTCATCCCCTCCACACTCCTCTCCTGTACATACTGCCCACTGTCATCCCCTCCACACTCCTCTCCTGTACATACCGCCCACTGTCATCCCCTCCACACTCCTCTCCTGTACATACTACCCACTGTCATCCCCTCCACACTCCTCTCCTTTACATACTGCCCACTGTCATACCCCCACACTCCTCTCCTGTACATACCGCCCACTGTCATCCCCTCCACACTCCTCTCCTATACATACTGCCCACTGTCATACCCTCCACACTCCTCTCCTGTATATACTGCCCACTGTCATACCCTCCACACTCCTCTCCTGTACATACTGCCCACTGTCATACCCTCCACACTCCTCTCCTATACATACTGCCCACTGTCATACTGCCCACTGTCATACCCTCCACACTCCTCTCCTGTACATACTGCCCACTGTCATACCCTCCACACTTCTCTCCTGTACATACTGCCCGCTGTCATACCCTCCACACTCCTCTCCTGTACATACTGCCCGCTGTCATACCCTCCACACACCTCTACTGTACATACTGCCCACTGTCATACCCTCCACACTCCTCTCCTGTACATACTGCCCACTGTAATACTCTCCACACTCCTCTCCTGTACATACTGCCCACTGTCATACCCTCCACACTCCTCTCCTGTACATACTGCCCACTGTCATACCCTCCACACTCCTCTCCTGTACATACTGCCCACTGTCATACCCTCCACACTCCTCTCCTGTACATACTGCCCACTGTCATACCCTCCACACTCCTCTCCTGTACATACTGCCCACTGTCATACCCTCCACACTCCTCTCCTGTACATACTGCCCACTGTCATACCCTCCACACTCCTCTCCTGTACATACTGCCCACTGTCATACCCTCCACACTCCTCTCCTGTACATACTGCCCACTGTCATACCCTCCACACTCCTCTCCTGTACATACTGCCCACTGTCATACCCTCCACACTCCTCTCCTGTACATACTGCCCACTGTCATACCCTCCACGCTCCTCTCCTGTACATACTGCCCACTGTCATACCCTCCACACTCCTCTCCTGTACATACTGCCCACTGTCATACCCTCCACACTCCTCTCCTGTACATACTGCCCACTGTCATACCCTCCACACTCCTCTCCTTTACATACTGCCCACTGTCATACCCTCCACACTCCTCTCCTGTACATACTGCCCACTGTCATACCCTCCACACTCCTCTCCTGTACATACTGCCCGCTGTCATACCCTCCACAATCCTCTCCTGTACATACCGCCCACTGTCATCCCCTCCACACTCCTCTCCTGTACATACTGCCCACTGTCATCCCCTCCACACTCCTCTCCTGTACATACCGCCCACTGTCATCCCCTCCACACTCCTCTCCTGTACATACTGCCCACTGTCATCCCCTCCACACTCCTCTCCTTTACATACTGCCCACTGTCATACCCCCACACTCCTCTCCTGTACATACTGCCCACTGTTATACCCTCCACATTCCTCTCCTGTACATACTGCCCACTGTCATACCCTCCACACTCCTCTCCTGTACATACTGCCCACTGTCATACCCTCCACGCTCCTCTCCTGTACATACTGCCCACTGTCATACCCTCCACACTCCTCTCCTGTACATACTGCCCACTGTCATACCCTCCACACTCCTCTCCTGTACATACTGCCCACTGTCATACCCTCCACACTCCTCTCCTTTACATACTGCCCACTGTCATACCCTCCACACTCCTCTCCTGTACATACTGCCCACTGTCATACCCTCCACACTCCTCTCCTGTACATACTGCCCGCTGTCATACCCTCCACAATCCTCTCCTGTACATACCGCCCACTGTCATCCCCTCCACACTCCTCTCCTGTACATACTGCCCACTGTCATCCCCTCCACACTCCTCTCCTGTACATACCGCCCACTGTCATCCCCTCCACACTCCTCTCCTGTACATACTACCCACTGTCATCCCCTCCACACTCCTCTCCTTTACATACTGCCCACTGTCATACCCCCACACTCCTCTCCTGTACATACCGCCCACTGTCATCCCCTCCACACTCCTCTCCTATACATACTGCCCACTGTCATACCCTCCACACTCCTCTCCTGTATATACTGCCCACTGTCATACCCTCCACACTCCTCTCCTGTACATACTGCCCACTGTCATACCCTCCACACTCCTCTCCTATACATACTGCCCACTGTCATACTGCCCACTGTCATACCCTCCACACTCCTCTCCTGTACATACTGCCCACTGTCATACCCTCCACACTTCTCTCCTGTACATACTGCCCGCTGTCATACCCTCCACACTCCTCTCCTGTACATACTGCCCGCTGTCATACCCTCCACACACCTCTACTGTACATACTGCCCACTGTCATACCCTCCACACTCCTCTCCTGTACATACTGCCCACTGTAATACTCTCCACACTCCTCTCCTGTACATACTGCCCACTGTCATACCCTCCACACTCCTCTCCTGTACATACTGCCCACTGTCATACCCTCCACACTCCTCTCCTGTACATACTGCCCGCTGTCATACCCTCCACACTCCTCTCCTGTACATACTGCCTGCTGTCATACCCTCCACACTCCTCTCCTGTACATACTGCCCACTGTCATACCCTCCACACTCCTCTCCTGTACATACTGCCTGCTGTCAAACTCTCTGTGTGAGACTGAAGAGAAGTCCGGAGTTACACTTTAACCATTCACATATGGAAATAATACAGTCACTAAAGAATGCAAATATAAGATAAAAAATCTTTTAGGTGGGTGCAGGAAAACGCATGTAGCGGGGAATAAATCACACATCGCCGTCCTGGCAATAAATGAAGAAGGTTTCGCATTGCTAATAAATGAACTTGTGCTTTCATAAACACTTCTGCTTCTGGCGGAGTCGGTCCGGGTTCATGTCTGACCGGTTTGTACCACGTCAAATCAGAGAACAAACCGGGACATTCCAGAACGGAACGCACCCCTGGCCGCCGGCCAACAGGCAGAGCCGAGACACGGGCCCATCAGATAAGGGAGGGAGGGAGGGGCAGGAAACTTCCACTGCACAACGCAGGAACACAGGATCAACGCTTCCAGAAATAAAATCACAGCCAGAGAAGGGGAGGGGGGACAATTCTAACTCCACACCACCATGACTGATCGGGGAATCCGATCCCTATGGAAAGGGCAGCCTCACATTATGGACAGGCTTCATAACCAACGGCTTTATTTAGACTCTCTGCTGGGTGTCGCTTTGCAGATGTGCCGGGAAAGTTCTAGAATCGGCCAGGAGGAGCCATTGCAACCGAAAGAGGCTGATTTATAAAAAAAAATGTGCATGCAGAACAAATGCAAACAGGACACATTCTATTTAAAAATCATTGATTTTTAAATAGAAAACGCCACATTTGGCCACTAGATGGGGCTAAGTAATATAGGAAAATCTAATGATCCCCTATGGTTTAAATGCCTTTGCCAGCTCTTTATTATAAAGTTAAAGTGGAACTAAACCCTCCTCTCCTCTACAGCCAAGGAAGCCGCCATCTTGGCCTCTGTTTGATCTGCAGCTGCCCAGGGTGCAGCACATGTGATCAGATAGGTACACCAGCCATGGGATAACTTGACTTGTTCAGGAGCACAAGCAACTGTTACAGTTATCAATCTCAGCATACCTTGAGTGTAACTGATTTGTTAAACTGTTAAATGAATGGGTTTAGTTCCACTACAGGTCGAATGTAATTCATTGTTAAAAATAAAAAAAAATAGAAGGGTTTTGGAAAATACCACATTATGGCCACCAGATGGAGCTGGGGATCATAGGAAATAGTTACTAACGCTCACCGCCATCTAGTGGCCATAATGAAATATTTTACTAAACCATTTTATGGCCCAGTTAATTATCATTTGTTCTAGAGCGCCCTCTACACTTTATTTTTAAAAATAACCTTCGACATTTAGTGGAACTAAAAAGAGAACATTTGATTTTGTCCCATTTGCGCAGTACCTGCTGTTTTGCTGGACGAATAGCAATGCCGTTTTTTTTTCTTCTTAAATACACCCCATAAAACTCACATCTGTAGCAGCAGCTATGCTGAATAAATATCAATACAATTTTTTTTTTTTTATAATTCATAAAAAAAATAGGTTGGTTTGGAAAATACAGCATTATGGCCCCTAGATGGAGCTGAGGATCATAGGAAGTAATTACTGACCCCCAGCTCCATCTAGTGGCCATAATGAGATATTTTCCAGAAGAATTTACTTTTTTTTTTTTTAACACTGAAGAACATTCGACCTGTGGCGGAAGCAGAGGGAGATCATTCAATTTAGCCCCATTTTCACAGAACAAATGTACCGTAGTTTTACTGGATGAATACCTATGCAAATTTTTTTATAATTCATAAAAAAATTGAGTGGTTGGGCGGAATACTACATTATGGCCACCAGATGGAGCTGAGGATCAGAGGAAATAAATACTGATCCTCAGCTCCATCTAGTGGCCATATTAAGGTATTTCCAAGGACCAATATTTATATTTTTTTAAATAATGAATAACTTTCCACTTGTAGTGAAAGTAGGAGAACATTGAATTTTGCTGCATTCGCACAGAACAAATGTACTAGATGAATACCTATGCAATTTTTTAAAAAATAAATACTGCATTATGGCCACTAGATGGAGTTGAGGATCATAGGAAATAAATACTGACCCTCAGCTCCATCTAGTGGCTGTAGCAGCAGCTTTGCTGAATACCAATTCATTTTTTTATAATTAAAAAATAAAATAAAAAAAATCGGGTGGTTGGGGAAAATACCGCATTATGGCCACTAGATGGAGTTGATCATCATAGGAAATAAATACTGACCCTTAGCTCTATCTAGTGGCCACAATGGGGTAATTTCCAGAACCAATCTATTTTTTAACAATGCATAACCTTCGATCTGTAGAGGAAACAGAAGAAAATTCAGTTTTTGTGCCCGTTCTCACAGAAGGAGTGTACCTGCAGTTCCACTGGACAAGTACCGATGCATTTTTTTTTTTATAATTCATACAAAAAAATAGGGTGGTTGGAAAATAAATACTGATTTTCAGCTCCATCTAGTGGCCATAATGAGATACTTTCCCAAACCACTCTACTTTTTATCAATGAATAACATTCGATGCGAAGGGAAACTAGAAGAAGAACATTCAATGTTGACTCATTTGCACAAAACAAATGTACCAGAGGCTTTACTAAATGAATAGCTCTGCAATTGTATATATATATATATGTATGTACACCCCTAAAACCTAAAACTGTCCAAGGTGAACATGGGAAACGCCGTAAGCTACAAAGTGGACCTAGTAAGCTAAAAAATTGCATAGCAATTCATTTATAAAGCCTCTGGTCTGGTTTTGTGCAAATGGGTCAAAATTGAATGTCCTTCTTCTAGTTTCTCTACGCGTCGAATGTTATTCATTGATAAAAAGTAGAGTGGTTTGAGAAAATATCTCATTATGGCCACTAGATGGAGCTGAAAATCAGTATTTATTTTCCAACCACTCTATTTTTTTTTAACGGCGGTGTCACCCTCCTATGCAGTGTGGATCACAAGACCGACTGAACAGACATTGATAAATTCACATATATGACTTCTATGTGTTTTTCAGCCTCTCGTAGAACATATATATGATATTGATATTTTGGGAGTTTTCCAGTTCCCTCCACACCTACAATTAGTTGTGAGCTCCGGGGGAGGAGGCCATGCGTGTGAATTCACGTCAAAGTACATCCGACCCATCAATTACAGAACCGCGTCATCGCTTACCGCGGGAAGGTCTTTGTGGAATCTCATCTTATCACTAAAAATAGATTATAAAACAAGATGACAAATAACTATATAAGTTCCTGTAATAACCACTTCCCGCCCCCCCCATGGAGCAAAGTGCTTTCATCATCCTGACTGTCCAGCGGAGGGCGCTCGTTGGTGTGGTACGTCAGTCTGACACACCGCATCACCCATCTCAGTAAAGAGCCTATGACGGAGGTTCTTTACCATGTGATCAGCTGTGACCAATCACAGCTGATCACATTGTAACCAGGAGGTGAGGTTTATCAGCTTTTGCTCCATTTGCACTGACAGACGTGAGTAGAGGAGAGCCCATTGATTATCAGTGCAAATCCACCAGGGATGCCCACCCATGACCACCAGGGATACCAATCAGTGCCCATTACAGGTGCCAATCAGTGCCCATTAGTAATTCCTGCCAGTGCCTCCTCATCAGTGCTGCCTATCAATGCCACCTATCAGTGCCCATCAGTGTCCTTCAGTGCCACCTATCAGTGCTGCCTATAAGTGTCCATCAATGTCACCTCTAAGTACCCATCAGTGCGGCCTTTCAGTGCCACCTATCAGTGTCGCCTATAAGTACCCATCAGTGCGGCCTTCCAGTGCCCATAAGTGCTTCCTATCAGTGCCCATCAGTGCCACCTATAAGTACCCATCAGTGTGGCCTTCCAGTGCCATCTACCAGTTCTACCCATCAGTGCCCATCAGTGCAGCCTTTCAGTGCCACCCATCAGTATCCATCAGTGCAGCCTTTCAGTGCCCATCAGTGCCACCTATAAGTACCCATCTGTGTGGCCTTCCAGTGCCATCTATCAGTGCCACCCATAAGTGCCCATCAGTGCCGCCTATCAGTGCCCAATCAGTGCCCACCAGTGCCACCTATAAGTACACATCAGTGCGGCCTTCCAGTGCCATCTATCAGTGCCCATCAGTGCTGCATATTAGTGCCTCATCCTCAGTGCCCGTCAGTGAGGGAGAAAAATTACTTATTTACAAAATTTTATAACAAAAACAAAGAAAAACTTTTTTTTTTTTTTCAAGATTTTCGGTCTTTTTTCAAAAAAATAAAAACTGCAGAGGTGATCAAATACCACCAAAAAAAAAAGACATCGGTTTCATTTATGTACAGTGATGGATGATCGAGCAATTGTTAATTAAAGTGTAACAGCGCTGAAAGTTGAAAATCGGCCTGGGCAGGAAGGGGGGGGGGGGGGGTGTCCGGTATTGAAGTGGTTAAATAAATAAAAGTGTATCTTTTTATGTTTAGTCTTGGATGGAGTAATGAAGGGTTAGGACCTCCTGTGAGCTTTTATATTGGGGGTCTGTGTCCCCGCTGAGAGCAGGTTCGCCTTCTCCTTGTCCGTTGTCACTGCCGGGAGAGTGCAGGAAATGAGGAGGAATCTTCCTATGGGGGACACCTGTACTGGGGATCCTTTTATTTCTTCTGGTATCTCTGTGACAGGAAGTGACAGGAAATCTCCCCAGTGGGACACAGAGAGCAGAAAAAAAAGACTGGCAGAGGTTTTAACCCTTTCCTACTCCACCCAAGACTAAAGAAAATACTTCTCTTTAACCCATTTATGCTAAAGGTTGAAGTTTTTTTTTAATTTGCACATAAAATTCATCTGTTAGGTAGATTAGAGAGTAGTGGGATATAAATAAGCGTTCCCTAACTTGGTTTAAATCCACCGAATAAAGTCCAGCTGTGCAAATACAACCTGTCTAGGACCACCCAGTCCCACCCATCAGGGCATTGTGATATTTGCATAACTCCTCCCAGGAGCCAGCCCACTGCTTACATCAGTCTGAGGAGTACTGAGGCGGGGGGCTGGGATGTTTTCAAGAAGCTATGTACAGCCGGCCCCTCCCACCAGCCATGATCTGCCTGCATTGCATAGAGAAGCACAGAGACCCAGTGATGACATCACCGGGAATAAAATAAGAAATGTAAGAAAAAGGGAAATATTTTAAGTGATAATAACTACATTAGCATATCAATATTTCTTAATACCTACATCTGGCTGCATTGCATTGAGAAGCACAGAGACCCAGTGATGATGTGATGGGTCTAAAATAAGGTGTGTAATGATATTGGAAATGTTTATTTAAAAATGTTATTAGCGTGTTACATACATATAGTTACATACTAACATAGTGACATACAGTTAGGTTGAAAAAAAAAAATACTAGTCCATCTAGTTCAACCAATTAAAAAAAAACACATACATAGAAAACCTCCATATATCCTGTTCTATGCCCACAGGTAATGAGGGGCATCACTGCATAGAGAAGAATGGCATAGAGAAGAAGAGCATAGAGAAGAGCATAGAGAAGAAGAGCATAGAGAAGAATTCCATAGAGAAGAAGAGCATAGAGAAGAATGGCATAGAGAAGAATGGCATAGAGAAGAATGGCATAGAGAAGAATGGCATAGAGAAGCACAGAGACCCAGTGATGATGTCACTGGGTATAAAAAGAAATGTATTGTTGAGGAGGGGAAATGAGGAGCCAGAGAAGTATTCACTCCCCGCACTGCATACGTGTGAACCGAGCCTCGTGCAATTCTTAAAGGCGCGTTTGCTGCGATGGCAGCGCGATTCCTCCGTGCGACAACCGCGGCAAATCCGCACATCGTTTGGGGCGCCGTTTAGAATCAGCGCCACTGAAAAGCGCGTTGCACATATTGCAGGGCTTGTCATGCGATTTGGAATCCTGGGCAGATTTGCGGCGATTCCAAATCGCAGAGTGTGAACGGGGTCTGACGTGTAACTGGAACTTTTCAAACTGCAACTGTCATTTTTTATTTATTTTTTTTTCATCCCAAATGCAGCTTTGAAATCTCGGTGCTTCATCCTGATTTCAAAGCCGCCCGTCGGTCATTGCGAATTTGAACTCAAATTGCATGAGAAGTCGCACCGGTGGGAATGGGGGCTAAAGGTCAGAAAGAATAAAGCTGTCACCTGATTGGTTACTAGGACAAATGACAGTCACATAAATAGAAATCTATACAGGTTTATAGGATCGTTATTTGGAAGGAGCGGAGGCATTGATTGGCTGATTGATGTTGCAATCCGATCCCTCCTCTGTACAACACGGGAGGAACAATTTGTACTGATAAATAACAAGATCAGACTTTCCACAGAGATCAGAGCTCCGCCCAAAACGTAGCCGTCCAACCAAGTCATGTTTAAAGCTGAACTCCGGGAAGAGAAAAGGCGACATTCACACACCAGGCAGCCGCCGGAGAGACACGGTGAACTCTTTCTGACGGAGATACTTTCTGTTTGCACATACCCACGGCAGGACTGTGCTTAGACATTGTTAACCATACACTATACAATCTGATTGTACAATCTCCCCTAGGACCCTTTCACACTGGTGTGCTTTTTTTGCAAAATTGCATTTTTTTTTTACGCATTTTTTTTGAGCGTTGATGTGGATTTAATTAACCTTTTTTGGGGTTAATTCTCCTTTAAGGGGGTGTGGCAGGGGGCGTGTCCTATGCCAACATACATTTGCTAGTAGGTGTCCCTCATTCCCATCTCCAAATGTTGGGAGGTATGTATAGGGGTGCTATTCATAATAACGCATGTAACGTTCCTTGCTGTACATGAAGTGAAATGCACGTGTTGCATTTAGGCAGCCCATTAAAATGAATAGGCTTCCAATGCAGTCATGCGTCGCAAAAATCAGACGCGCAGCAAACTTTTTGCCGCAACGCACTTTGGTGCCTCGCCATGCAATGGATGTGCTTTGCCTTCGTTCATTTGGGGGATATTCAAAATGAAACGCACGTTGCAATAGGCAGCCCATTAAATTGAATAGGCTTCCAACGCGACAAAGCGGATGCGCTGCAAACTTTTTTCCGCAACGCACTTTGGTGCCTCGCCATGCAATGGATATGCTTTGCCTTTGTTCATTTGGGGGATATCTAAAATGAATGACACTGCAGTGTATCTAACATGCAATGCATTTAAGCAACCCATTAAAATAAATAGGCTTCCCACGTCGCAAAAATTGGCCGCGCCACAAACTTTTTTGCCGCAATGCACTTTGGTTCCTTGCCATGCAATGGATGTGCGTTGCCTTCATTCTTTTGGGGGATATTTAAAATGATTAGCACTGCACTGCAGTGTATCTAACATTTAGGCAGCCCTTTATAATAAATAGGCTTCCAACGTTGCAAAAATTGGACGCGGCGCAAACTTTTTGCCGCAACGCACTTTGGTGCCTCACCATGCAATGGATGTGCGTTGCCTTCATTCATTTGGGGGACATTCAAAATAAAACGCGCATTGCATGAGGCACCAAATAAAATTGAATAGGCATCCACTGCGACAAAGCGTCACAAAAATCGGACGCGCCGCATACTTTTTTGCTGCAACGCACTTTGGTGCCTCGCCATGCAATGGATGCGCTTTGCCTTCATTCATTTGGGGGTCATTCACAATGAAACGCACATTACATGAGGCAGCCCATTAAATCGAATAGACTTCCACCGCGACAAAGCGTCACAAAAATCGGACGCGCCGCATACTCTTTTGCCGCCATGCACTTTGGTGCCTTGCCATGCAATTGATGCGCGTTGCCTTCGTTCTTTTGGGGGATATTTAAAATGATTGGCACTGCATTGTCTCTAACACGCGTTGCATTTAGGCAGCCCATTATAATAAATAGGCTTCCAACGTCGCAATAATTGAACGCGGCGCAAACTTTTTGCCGCGACGCACTTTGGTGCCTCGCCATGCAGTGCACTTGTATTAGGGTGCTACTCCAAAATAAATACCAACCTGACTCTTCGACGCATGTAACGTGAAATGGCGGTTTGTTGCGTTAACGCATGCGTTCCTGCAACGCATACAATCACCCCCCCCAAATGATGCCGGTTTTGGCAATGCAATAGTGAAATCCTGACTTTGGAATAATGTAGCAGCTCCAGACGCAGGGAGTGGAGCGACGGATAATGTTTACATGACCATAAAACAAACATGCGTTTATAAAGCGCTCTGACGCAGGACGGACGCACACAGACCGATCGCTCACCTGTGCAGGCTCGCTCACCGTGCGCGGACTGATCCCCTCCCAGCCTCGGGCTCTCCCTCTAAATACTGATGGTGGTCGGCTCTTCCCAGCACAGCTGTGACGGGATTCAGAAGCTTCTGGATGTCCCCGAGTGTCTCTCCACCCACCGCTCCCCCCCCCCCCCCCTACAACGCCCGCCAGTCACGTAACCGTCCAGGCAGAGGGAGGGCGAGGAGAGGGACCAGCGCAAGAGGAGAGAAGATTCTGGATTTTTCTTTTTTCTTTTTTCTTTTTTTTTGGCTTCCCGTTATCAGAAGTTAACGCTTTCCTATTTCACGTATTCCAACCGGAGCGACGCAAAGGAGTCTCCGGGGCTTTTAAATAATTAAAAGTCTGGACTTTGGAGAAGTCCCGGGGGGGAGGAACCGTTCCAATACGCAGCAAGCTGGCCGGGGAGAATTGGGGTGAAGTCGTCAAAAGCGAGCGAACGCAAGGGAGCCCCTCAGGGCTTTTAAATGGTTAAACACCCGGACTTTGGAATAGTCCCAGGGGGAACCGTTCCAATACGCAGCAAGCTGGCCGGGGAGAATTGGGGTGAAGTCGCCAAAAGCGAGCGAACGCAAGGGAGCCCCCCCGGGGCTTTTAAATGGTTAAACACCTGGACTTTGGAATAGTCCCGGGGGAACCGTTCCAATAATACGCAGCAAGCTGGCCAGGGAGGATGGGGGGGGGGCGAGGTCGCCTAAAGCGAGCGGATGTATGGAAGCCTCTGAGGCTTTTAAATAGTTAAAGGGGAACTCCAGCAAAAAATGTATGTTTGTACAGAAGGGGTTAAAGCGAAGACTGGGAAAAGGAAATGCGACTCGAAAATCATTAGTGTTCGCGTGCAATGAATAAGGTACAAAAAAATGCGCTGAAAGAGGTGCATTGCGCATAATTGTGTGCATTTTATTACAGGCGCGGCTAAATTATGACCTGATGCAGAACTGGGTGATTAATCAACCAGAAAAAAAGGCTCTGAATTAAAGCTAAAGCAAAATCCCTGTCAATTTCTCCTGTTTTTTGGGTTTTTTTTTGTTTGGTTGGTATTTTTTTTGGGGGGGGGTTGTTCTTTTTTTTTTTTGGTTGGGTTTTTTGTTTTGTTTTTTTGGGGGGTTGTTTGCTTGTGTTTCTGCTTTTGCTTGGGGGTTTTGTTGTTTTTTTTTGGTTTTTGTTTATTTCTAGTTTTTTTTTTTTTTGGGGGGGGGGGTTTGTTTTGTTTTTTGGGGGGGGTTGTTTTGTTTGTCTTTTTCCTTCGTTTTTTTGTTTTGTTTTTGTTGCGGGGGGGGGGTTATTTTTTAGTTTTTTTGCTTGTCTTTTTCCTTGGGTTTTTTTTTTTTTTTTGGAGGGGGTTGTTCTTTTTTTTTGGTTGAGTTTTTTGTTTTTTTTTTGGGGGGGGGGGTTGTTTGCTTGTTTTTTGCTTGTTTTTCTGCTTTTGGTTGGGGTTTTTTTTTTGTTTGTTTTTGGTTTTTTGGGGGGGGGGGTTTTGGGGGGGGGGTTGTTTTGTTTGTCTTTTCCCTTGGGTTTTTGTTTTGTTTTTGGGGTGGGTTTTGTTTGTTCTTTTGTTTGTTTGTCTTTGTCCTTGGGTTTTTATTTTTTGTTTGTTTTGTTTTCGGGGGTTGTGTATTTGCTTTTGTTTTTGGGGGGTTTTGTTTTTTTTTTTGTTTGTGTTTTTCCTTGCGTTTTTTTGTTTGTTTTTTTTTTTTTATTAATTTTTTTTTTTTTTTGGGGGGGGGGGTTGCCATCTGTGTCCCCATTGGGGAGGTTTCCCTTCACTTCCTTTCCTATAGCCAAAACAGGAAGTGAGGGGAAATCTCTGCAAAGTGGGGGAAACACAAGAGGGTAGGGTGCGATGTATGTGTGGAGCGCTGTGTAAATTGACGGCGCCATATGGGTACCTTAAATAAATAATAATATAAAAAATTAGCATCTTAATGAGACACAATGTACAGGGATAGGGAGAATTGTAGACACGCACTCACATTCACTCAGGTTGAACTGGATGGACTGGTGTCCTTATTCAACCTTACTAACTATGTAACTATAGAACTAGTGTCCCCAGTGGAGGAGTTCCCCTCTATTCCTGTTCTGGGGGCAACCCAAAATTTGGGAGTTTCTGACTCTTTTGGTGATAATGGTCACCAGGCAGGAAGAATCTACATAACAGGGACAAAGACAGCAAAAGGGGGTTCTAAACCCTCTCCATTCTGTCAAAAACAAAAAAATAACATAGAAAAAGTTTTGCCTTTTAGTTATACTTTAACTACTTCAGCCCCGAGCCTCTTTTTGAGATTTGTTGTTTACAAGTTAAAATCAGGTTTTTTTGCTAGAAAATTACTTAGAACCCCCAAACATTATATATATATTATTATTATTATAGGTACTTGTATAGTGCCTCAATTTACGCAGCGCTTTACATATACATTGCACATTCACATCGGTCCCTACCCTCAAGGAGCTTACAATCTAAGGTCCCCAACTCACATTCATACATACTAGGGACAATTTAGACAGAAGCCAATTAACCTCCCAGCATGTCTTTGGAGTGTGGGAGGAAACCGGAGTACCCAGAGGAAACCCACGCAGGCGCAGGGAGAACATGCAAACTCCAGGCAGGTAGTGTCGTGGTTGGATTCGAACCAGCGACCCTTTTTAGTGCTAGGCGAGAGTGATATATATATATATATATTTTTAGACACCCTAGAGAATAAAATGGCGGTCATTGCAATACTTTATGTCACACCCTATTTGTGCAGCCGTCTTACAAGCACAATTTTTGGGGAAAAAATACACTTTTTTGAGTTAAAAAATGAGACAGTGAAGTTAGCCCAATTTTTTTCTATTTTGTGAAAGATAATGTTACGCTGAGTAAATTGATACCCAACATGTCACGCTTCAAAATTGCGCCCGCTCGTGGAATGGCGATAAACTTTTACCCATAAAAATCTCCGTAGGCGACGTTTAAAAAATTCTACAGGTTGCATGTTATGAGTTACAGAGGAGGTCTAGGGCTAGAATTATTGCTCTCGCTCTAAAGATCGCGGCGATATCTCACATGTGTGATTTGAACAGCGTTTTCATATACGGGCGCTACTCACGTGAGCTCAGCAGGACGGAGTGCTTTCAAAAAAAATAAAACTCTTATTTATTTTACCTTTTATTTTTATTTTTACACTGCCCTTTTTAAAAAAAATGTACACATCCCTTGTGATAGAAAAAAAACATGACAGGACCTCTTAAATGTGAGATCTGGGGGTCAAAAAGACTTCAGATCTCATATTTACATTAAAATGCAATAAAATAAAAAAAAAAAATAGTCATTTAAAAAAATGAAAAAAAAAATGTCCCTTTAAGAGCTATGGGCGGAAGTGACGTTTTGACTCCGCCCTGCAATGATATGGAGATGGGTGGGGGCCAATCTTCCCCTCACTTGTCTCCATATCAGGCCACAGGAAGGATCCGATCGCCTCCGCCGCTGCCGACGGCTCCGGTAAGTGGCGGAGACGACCAGATCGCAGCGGGAGGGGGGGGCCCTCTCCCGCCACCGATAAAAGTGATCTCGCCGCGAATCTGCCGCAGAGACCACTTTTATCCTAAAGAGAAACGCACGCTGTTCCTGAAAATACCGGGGTAATGGCAGCTAGCTGCTGCCATACCAACAGTATTTAGCGCCAAAGTACCGACGTACGGGTAAGCCGATTTGCGTGAAGTGGTTAAAGCTGAACTCCGGCCTTCCCTTCAGTCTCGCACAGTTGTAGCGGCTCCTCTCCTGGACTAAGCTACTTACTCTGATTCCACTGCACACTGTGAGCTTCTCACAGTGTACAATAGAAGCTACAGCAACTTAGAAACAGCCTCCACATTTTTTGGCTGGAGGAAGTCCAGCATCATCTAGCTCTTTCCACCCCAGCTTTGCTGTCCTTGGCCCGCCCCTTCCATTCATTGGACGTTAGTTCTTTCAATCAATGGAGGCTCAGCATCATATGTGGGTGTTACCTGGGGAGGACGGTATGCAAATGCAGCCTGCCTAGGACCGCCCCCCCATACCTTCCAACTTTTTGAGATGGAAATGAGGGACACCTATCAGCAAAAGTTTGCAGCATAGGACACACCCCTTGCCACGCCCCCTTAAAGGAGCATTGTACAAAAAAACAAGATTGGTTAAACCCAAAAGTGCAACAACTATTCCTTTATATTGGCTTTTGGAATTTACAAATCCAGCAATTTAGAAATCAGATGAAAGGTTTAGCACTGGGAAACACATTTTGAAAGATAAAAAGTGCATTTTATATACATCTTTATGGATCAGACCAAAATGAGGGACAAATGAGGAAGAATGAGGGACAGAGGGACATTGCTCCAAATCAGGGACAGTCCCTCGAAATCAGGGATAGTTGGGAGCTATGCTTCCCCTTTACTCCTCCAGATTGACATCCACCTATGAAGACATTTTTATATTTGCATATTTCTCTCCCACTGCTTACATCAGGGCGAGGGGCTCTTTAGAGGAGTACTGAGGCCGGGTGCTGTGATGTTTTCAGGAAGCCGTGTACAGCACCCCGCCAGCTCCTCCCACCTGCCATAATCTGTCTGCATTGCATAGAGAAGCACAGAGACCCGGTGCCATACCTCCCAACATTTTGAGATGGGAATGAGGGACACCTACTAGCAAATGTATGTAGGCATGGGACACGCCTCCTGCCACACCCCCTTAAAGGAGAATTAATCCCAAAAAAAGGTTAATTAAATCCGCAAGTGCTTTTTTTACCACTACTATTCCTTTATATTGACTTTTAAAATTTACAAATGCAGCAATTTAGAAATTGGATGAAAGGTTTAGCACTGGGAAACACTTTTTGAAAGAAAAAAAGTGCATTTTATATACATGGCCTTATGGCAGTGATGGTGAACCTTGGCACCCCAGATGTTTTGGAACTACATTTCCCATGATGCTCCACTACACTGCAGAGTACATGAGCATCATGGGAAATGTAGTTCCAAAACATCTGGGGTGCCAAGGTTCACCATCACTGCCTTATGGCATACCCCCCAACTTTTAGAGATGGCAATGAGGGACACCTATCAGTAAAAGTATGCAGGCATAGGACACACCTCTTGCCACGCCCCCTTAAAGGAGAATTGTACAAAAAAAATAAAAGATTGGTTCAACCCAAAAGTCCTTTTTTACCACTACTCTTCCTTTATATTGGCTTTTGCAATTTACAAATGCAGCAATTTAGAAATCAGATGAAAGGTTTAGCACTGGGAAACACTTTTTGAAAGCTAAAAAGTACATTTTATATATATCTATATAGATCAGACCAAAATGAGGAGGAAAGAGGGACAGAGGGACATTGCTCCAAATCAGGGACAGTTGGGAGGTATGCGGTGCTGAAGTCACTGGGTCTAAAATAAGGTATGCAATGAGACGCATTTCAGGTTAGAGAGAGCTACCAGGGAAGGTGAAATATAAAATGAATACATTTGATCAGCAGGAAGAATAATGCAGGGTGACAACACAGGAGTGCAATGGAAGGAGAGGAACAGAGCGTTGTCACCCTATAACAGGAAGTGCCTGAACAAGGTTCTTCATGGCAGGATCACATTCCTCCCAACTTTTTGAGATGGGAATGAGGGACACCTACTAGCAAAAGCATGTAGGCATAGGACACGCCCCCTGCCACGCCCCCTTAAAAGAGAATTAAGCTAAAAAAAAGGATTAGTTAAACCCACAAGGACTTTTTTTTTTACCACTACTATTCTTTTATATTGGCTTTTGAAATTTACAAATGCAGCAATTTAGTAATTGGATGAAAGGTTTAGCGCTGGAAAACACTTTTTGATAGATAAAAAGTGCATTTTATATACAACTATATAGATCAGACTAAAATGAGGGACAAATGAGAAGGAAAGAGGGACAGAGGGACATTGCTCCAAATCAGGGACAGTCCCTCTAAATCAGGGACAGTTGGGAGCTATGGGATCACCAGGGATTATTTTAATGAATTATCAGAGAAGAGTCTGAGTTTGGACACATTTCTGGGTGAAGAAGGCAGCGTAGGATCAGGTTATGACCTTGGACTACACGAGACGCCTTATGTGGATCTCCTGGCTCAGCCCCAGCAGTGGATGATGTGAGGAGTATTTTGGGAGGTCGGTATTAATGGAGAGGCCCGGGTTCCTGGGTTCCTTCGGAGGTGTTGAATGTCAGAGTTCACACACAGCTGACGAGTCCGGAGGGGCTCCGGGGGGAGGGGGGGACATCTCGCGTCCCTCATCATAACTCAGCATTAACACGCTGCTTCTCCTGCTACGTCTGCCTGCTAAATCTGAGCCGAGGAGGAGAGGTGACACCATGGAAATCACCCCCCCCCCCCCCCGCAGAGTGTCCCCCCTCTACCTCCTGTGTAAGGCTGCGGTGACCTAGAAGGTGACACCGATGAGTGCGGAGACGTTGGCAGTAAGGTCCCCGTTCACACTTGGGCATATGAAAATCGCAGAATTCTGTCCGTGATTCCAGGATCGCGGCAAAGATGTTCTTGCAGTGCTGTTATTTTTAAATGCACCCTCAAACTGCGGTGCGATTTTTTTTGCTGCGTCTGTGCGTGACAAAAAAATATGTGCAAATTGCCGCAAAATGCTCCTGGCCCGGTGCCAACATTTCATACATGAGGATCTTTGGTACATTTTTGGAGCGGAGGGAGGCCCATTTCAAATAAATGGTCCAGAGGCGCATGAAAAATATGACGTGGCAGCATCGCTCGGGTGTGAACGGGGAAAAAAAAGAATTATATTTCACAAGCTTAACTACTTCAATACAGGGCACTTATACACCTTCCTGCCCAGACCAATCTGAATGACAATTGCGCAGTCGTGCTACACTGTACCCAAACTACATTTTTATCATTTTGTTCCCACAAATTGAGATTTCTTTTGGTGGTATTTGATCACCTCTGCTGGTTTTATTTTCTGCTAAACAAATAAAAAAAAAGACCAAAAATTTTGAAAAAAAAATTTTTTTTCTTGTTTCTGTTACAAAACTTTGTAAATAAGTAAGTTTTCTCCTTCACTGATGGGGCTGCACTGACGGGCACTGACAAGGAAGCACTGATGAGGTGGCACTAGATGATGGGCACTAATATGCGGAACTGATGGGGCACTGATAGGTGGCACTGAAATGCAGCACTGATGGGTATACATAGGTGGCACTGATGGGCACTAAAAGGCGGCACGGATGAGCACTGATAGGCGACACGGATGGGCACTAATGGGCAGCATGGATGGGCACTGATAGGTGACACGGATGGGCACTGATAGGCGACACGGATGGGCACTAATGGGCAGCATGGATGGGCACTGATAGGTGACACGGATGGGCACTGATAGGCAGCATGGATGGGCACTGATAGGTGGCACCGATGTACATTAATGGATGGTACTAATGGGCATCACTGATTGGCAGGCATCCATTGTGGGCACTGATTGGCATCCATTGTAGGCACTGATTGTTATCCCTGGTGGCCATGGGTCACATACCTAGTGGTGGCATCCCTGGTGGTCCTGGTGGTGTCCCTGGTTGTCCAGTGTGGTCATCCTCGGGGAGGCTGCACTGATAATCAATCAGCACAGACCCCGCCCCCGTCAGAGGAGCAGCTGATCGGCTCGCCTCTGCTCGCATCTGACAGACACGGTTGGACACGGCTGATCGTGCGGGGCCGAGTCATACATTCGGCGGCTATTGTCACCGAATGCTGGACTCGGGAGCGCGCCCGCAAGGTAAAACCCTTTGGGAGAGCATTTCTCCTAGGGGGTTATCTGATGTGGGGAGGAGCCGCGAGAGCCGCCGGGGGACCCCAGAAGACGAGGTTCGGGGCCACTCTGTGCAAAACGAGCTGTACAGTGGAGGTAAGTATGATATGTTTGTTATTTAAAAAAAAAAAAAAAAAGAACCCTTACAATCACTAATTTACAATCAATAATTTAATCCCATTGAGAACTTGTGGTCAATCCTCAAGAGACAGGAAACAAAACAAAACACAAATTCTGACAAACTCCAAGCATTGATTATACAAGAATGGGCTGCCATCAGTCAGGATGTGGCCCAGAAGTTGATTGACAGCATGCCGGGGCGACATGCAGAGGTCTTTGTAAAAAAAAAAAAAGGGTCAACACTACAAATATTGACTTTTTGCATAAACTTCATGTAATTGTCAATAAAAGCCTTTGACACATATGAAATGCTTGTAATTATACTTCAGTATCTCATAGTAATATCTGACAAAAAGATCTAAAAACACGGAAGCAGCAGACTTTGTGAAAATGAATATCTGTGTCATTCTCAAAACTTTTGGCCACGGCTGTATGTATAAAAAGTTCGCTGAACGAACATAACACACATTTGTACAGTTTCAACAATATTTGCCATATGTGTAATAGAACTATCTTGCATGATCATTACCGCCATCTAGTGGTCATAATGCAGTATTTGTTTTTAAATACCTCAATCAGAAAAAAAAGGAATTTCGGTCACTAGATGGCGCTAGCAATCATATGAGATAGTTCTATAATACTGTGGAAATTTACAAATGTGTGTACATAGACACTTTGAGGAATAAAAAGCATTACATTGCATGTAATAAATCTTGAATAAGGGCCTTTATTGGGTCTATGTATAAAAAAAATTCTCTGCACTGATGTGACACACATTCACACAACTTGAACAAAGTTTGCCATATTCTGTGTTAGAACTATCTTATATGATGGTATTTGTTTTTTAGATACCTCAATCAGAAAAAATAAATAACATTTTGGTCAATAGATGGCGCTAGCGATGATGCGAGTTTGCAGAACATGGCAAATGTTGTTGAAGCTGTGCAAAGATATATCACATTCGTTTAGCGAGCCTGTAATACACACATATATATATATATATATATGACAGCTCAAGGAATAAAACGCATTACGTTACACCGCATGTAAGAAATCTTGAATAAGTCTATTTATAAAAAGTTTGCTGAACAAACGTGACACACATTCGTACAGCTCCAACAAAATGTGCTTTTTCCTTTGTTAAAAAACTATTTCATATGATCACTATCGCCATCTAGTGACCATAATGTGATATTTGTTTTTAAACTACCAGGAAAAAAAAAGTAATTGGGTCCCTAGATGGCACTAGTGATCATACGAGATAATTCTATAACACAGAACAGGGCAAATTTTGTTGGAGCTGTGCAAATCTGTGCCCCATTCAGAATACATTGCATGACATAAGGTCACTTTTTCATGCCACCTCCACTGTGGATCGCTTTTAAAAGGTGGCTGAGTTTTGGTTTGCAGGTGTTCAGGAGGCAATGCTGCCTCCTGAACTTTTTTCTCAGGACAGCCCCCAAAAATTAGAGACTGTCCCTGCAAACCAGGGACCTCTGGTCACCTTACTTTACCACCCCTTCCGCGATGGATCGTTTTTCAGTAGTAGCTGACTAGTGGTGTGCAGGGGTTCAAGAGAGGATACTGCCTCCTGAACACCTGCAAATATGAGATTGCATGTGGCATAGCTTCTCACTGATGCATTAAACATTTTAATGGTGTTTTATTTTTGTCTGGTTGTGTAATAAAAATGTAAATATGTTATTTTGCTGTTAACGATTCTTGGAAAAAAGAATTAAGTGGGAGGCACCTGCAGTATCTTGAATAAATCACATGATTTGAATGCAATTTAGTTTTGGTGGTGCCACCCTCATATTTACAGTCAATTATAGTTTCCTGGACTGTCTGCCAAGGGAAAGGCTGTACTCAGCTTTCTAATTATAAACTCCTCTTTCTTATTCTCTCATAACCCCAAATTCATCTTCATCTGTCTCTCTCTGAAGGTCCACATGCACAACTTCCCTCTCTGAAGGTCCAGATAGACAACTGCCCTCTCTGAAGGTCCACAGAGACAACTCCTCTCTCTGAAGGTCCACAGGCAACTCCCATCTCTGAAGGTCCACATAGACAACTCTTCTCTCTAAGGGTCCCCATGGACAACTCCCCTTTCTGAAGGTCCACATGGACAACTCCCCTCTCTGGAAGGTCCCCATGGGCAACTCCCCTCTCTGAAGGTCCACATGGACAACTCCCCTCTCTGAAGGTCTACAGAGACAACTCTCCTCTCTGAAGTTCCACATGGACAACTCCCATCTCTGAAGGTCCACATAGACAACTCTCCTCTCTGAAGGTCCCCATGGGCAACTCCCCTTTCTGAAGGTCCACATGGACAACTCCCCTCTATGGAAGGTCCCCATGGGCAACTCCCCTCTCTGAAGGTCCACATGGACAACTCCCCTCTCTGAAGGTCCACATGGACAACTCCCCTCTCTGAAGTTCCACATGGACAACTCCCCTCTCTGAAGGTCCATATGGGCAACTCCCCTCTCTAAAGGTCCACATGGACAACTCCCTTCTTTGAAGGTCCACATAGAGAACTTCCCTCTATGATTTTGGTGTTTTGGGTCGGAAGATCCACCAATGTCTTGCACTTGGCACCCTTAAAGCAGAGCTCCTCTTAAAAGGGGAAGTTCAACTTTAAGGCCTCCTCCCCGGCTCCTGTTTGTGAAATTGGGCTTTTGGGGGGGAGCGGGCCCCCCTCCCTCCCAAAGTCTTCTAGGACACATGACTGGTCCCAGAAGACTTTGGTAACATTACCAGAGCGCAGCGCTGTTCGCGCATGTGCAGTGGGCACCCAGCTGTGAAGCTGCAAGCCATGTTCCCATAGTAAAGAAGCCGGTGCGGGAGGACACAGGGAGAACACGACTGGGGTGAGCACAACACTGGATCATGGGACAGGTGATCAGCTGTTTATTAAAAGTCAGCAGCTACAGTTTTTGTAGCTGCTAACTTTTAATTTTCACTTAAGAGACAGGACCTCTTCTTTAAGTACTTACCTTGTATTTATTTTTACACTTTACTTCTTTACTCTCTCCTAATTTGTAAGGTGTAGGTCCTCGAAATTGTCCTGAAAGTCTTGGCAGGGAGGGTACATGGCCTTATGGTCAGATTCTCCTGCTCCCATGGGATCTCCCTTAAGGGAGAGCACCACCTAGTACTTGGGTGGACCTTGCCTCGGTAGATTCCCTGAATAATGGGGCCAGGTGGACCACGAGTGCCCCAGTCCTTGTCAGCAGGCCCAGGGGATCAGGGCTAGGTTTCTTTCTCTTTGGAGGAGGACCATGTTTACACCCGGTGCACTTTTTTTGTGGCTTACTATTTGTGTTCTCACTTATTGCTCCTAGTGTTTTTTTTCGAATGTGCGCACCAAGAGTGAGCTCAATGATTTTGGCGGTCCGATGAGACACATCACCCTTCAACTGAATCACTAGCTGTTGGTCCTAGACCTTGAGAGGTCATACAGATGTCACCCCATCAAAATAAAAAATGTCAACCACTATTATTAACCACTTCAGCCCCGGAAGAATTGGCTGCTGAATGACCGGTCTATTTTTTGTGATTCGGCACTGTGTCGTTTTAACTGACAATTGTGCGGTCATACAACGTTGCACCCAAACAAAATTGATGTCCTTTTTTTTCCACAAATAGAGCTTTCTTTTGGTGGTATTTGATCACCTCTGCGGTTTTTATTTTTTGCGCTATAAACAAAAAATGAGCGACAACTTTGAAAAAAACACAATATTTTGTACTTTTTGCAATAATAAATATCCCCAATTTTTTTTAAAAAAAGCTAATTTTTTTCATCAGTTTAGGCCGATATGTATTCTTCTACATATTTTTGGTAAAAAAAAAATCGCAATAAGTGTATATTGATTGGTTTGCGCAAAAGTTATAGCGTCTACAAAATAGGGGATAGATTTATAGCATTTTTATTACTATTTATTTTTTATACTAGTAATGGCGGCAATCTGTGATTTCTATCAGGACAGCGACATTATGGCGGACATAATGGACACTTGACACATTTTTGGGACCATTGGCATTTATACAACGATCAGTGCTATAAAAATGCACTGATTACTGTAAAAATGTCACTGGCAGGGAAGGGGTTAACACTAGGGGGCGATCACGGGGTTGTTCCCTATGAGTGTTTCTAACTGTAGGGGGAGGGGACTGACCTAGAGGAAGTGACGGATTGTGGTTCCTAGCTAATAGGAACTCACTATCTGTTACGCTTCACAGAACAGAACAGGGATTTGTGTGTTTACACACGTCACTGTTCTGCCTCTCATGCCCGCGATTGCTTGTGGCCAGCGGTCATCGCGACCATTGGCCACGAGCCTCGGCACCCCTGCTGTGCAGCGGGCGCCTGGGCTCGCCTGCTATCCCAATCCCGCGAGCCGACGTATAGCTACGATGGCTCGCGGGATCGCACCAACCTGCTGCAGTAAAATGACTGCGGCTGGATGGAAAGCGGTTAATGTATACCTAGCATAATAAAGGTGCACATAGCTAAGTCAGTTCACAGGACAGCACTAAGGCTCGGTTCACACTGGTGCGATGCGGGAAACCCTGCAAATTCAGTGCGGTTCCCGCATCGCACCTGAATCGCCGGCGGTTCACACTGCCCTCTGCGGTCCGCTGCGGGTGTCAATACAAAGTTAATGACATCGGTTTGCAGATCACAGTGTGAACCGTGAATTCGGACAGGAATCAGATCGCATGGGTGCAAACAAAAAAAAAAAAGGTCCTGCACGAGTTTGATCCGAATGCAATACGAATTCAACCATACAGTCTATATTGGTGAATTCGCATCACACAGACATCACATGTGATGTCTGGCATCGCACCAGTGTGTGACTAAATTTACTGCTTTTACAATTTGTGTTAAAAACAGAGGTTTCACACATTTGCAAACATATGTGTAGCACTGCCCACTGTAGGGGTTGCTGAGTATAGTTTTCCCTGAGCCACCCTCTGATTATTCTGCAGCCAGACACTTGGGTATTTTCACACTATCACCCGCACACTCTTCTACTCGTTATGCAATGATCATTCTAGGGTATTTGTTTTTTTTTTTGGTATTTATTGGTAGTACTTGGATAGGAGAAGGGATTAGTGGGATGCTCAAACTATGCACAGACGAGGACAACTCTCACTTGACCCCATTAACTTGACTCGGATAGCAGATTCCCTGCCGGACCACACTATAGCTGCGTGGGAAGAGAAGTCCTTTGCTTGCTCTGGCAGCTGACACAATGCACCACTTTTCTTCAGGACACTAACCGGTATCCCCTTTAGCTGACACCCATCCACTGACTTCATTAGCCTGAAGGGATGGCCCTCACAAAACAGGCCCCTAGAGGCAGATCTGTACTCACAGTAGCCAGAAACAGATCCTTCTAGACGTACCTCCCTCTTAGTCAGCTCTACAGGACATCTGGGTTGCAGCTTCTGCAGTTCCGGCCCTCAGGTCCACCCCCTGAGCCCACATGGGAATCTGTACAGAGGACATCATATGTCCCCAAGAACTGTGACTACCACCGGAAGCTGCTGTGCCTCTGGAGATCTTTACCGCTTGTCGGCTAACGCTCGACTTGGCCCATCGGGGGCCGCTGCTACAGATACCTATGCGGAGGCCTCAGCAACTCTTGAACAGTTTGGAATTCGAGCCTCTTTGGACCAGTTTCTCCGTGGACCCTCAGCAGGACTCTTGGATATATCCTGACCCCCTGCTACGTGGTATCTGGCAGAGTTCCCTATCACCGGATTGGACCATCACTCTCTATGACCCTCATGGGAATGCCTTCATGACCCTCTATAATTTTAAGGGTCCTGGTCATCAGGTGAGAGGCCATTCAGTTTTTGGTGAAGGGCACTTCTATCAGTCACACATTATTGGCATGAAATCACGTTTATCTGGTGGAATCCCACAGGAAAGTCTGGACATTGTCATTGCTCTTATTATCGATTGAAGGACTTTTACTATATTGTCATCCTCTTTATATCCCTGGACGCTCTGTTTGGTTTTTTTATTTGTTTAGCGCTGCACCTATTTTTATATTTTGACTTGAGGGATTTGATTGTTTGACCCTGGTGTTCAGCTGCTTTTGTTTTTTTGCATACATGCGCTGATATATCATTCATTTAATAACTTTACTGTTGTCTTATTTTTTCATTCAAAAAAATTTATTTTTTCAAAAAAAGTGCGCTTGTAAGACCGCTGCGCAAATACGGTGTGACAGAAAGTATTGCAACGACCGCCATTTTATTCTCTAGGGTGTTAGAAAAAAATGTATAATGTTTGGGGGTTCTAAGTAATTTTCTAGCAAAAAAAACTGTTTTTAACTTGTAAATAACAAATCTCAGAAAGAGGCACGGTCCTTAAGTGGTTAAGGTGAACTCCACACCAATATTTTTTTTTTAATGGCGTGGGCCCCCCCCCAAAAAAAATCCATACCAGGCCCAAAGGGCCTGGTATGGACAGGGGGAACCCATGTTGTTTCTTTCTTAATTCTGTAATAGGGCTCCCCTTAACCACTTCAATACACTATATTATAGGTTGTACACTGCACTTTATACCCTGCACTGTATTATATATACTACACTGAGTGCACTATATACTCTGAACAGCAGTATATATACTATACGGACTGCACTATATACTCTGCTGAAAAATTGGGCGTTAGGTGTTGGTGGTGCCACAACACTGTAACCCCTCACAGTTACTCATATTTGGGTACAGGAACGGTCCCTGCTGTTAAATATTATTTCAAAAATAGTAATTACAGTCCCTCTGTTAAACAGGGGCAGAAACATTGGGCCTTGGGTGTTGGTGGTGCCTGAACACTGTAACCCCTCACAGATGCTCTTGTTGGGTGCAGGAATGGTCCCTGCTGTTAATTATTATTTCAGAGGCTGCTTGCCCTCTTTTAGTGGTCTATGAGTGTCTGCCTTTCCTTGGAGGCCTTCCGGACATGATGGGTATTTTTTTTAACACCACACTACACTGTATTATATACTGTGTACACCGCCTGCACTGTATTAGAAACTGTACATCACCGAATGCACTGTATATATAGGCTACGCTGAATGCAGAGTATATACATACCTCCCAACTTTTTGAGATGGGAATGAGGGACACCTATCAGCAAAGGTATGCAGGCACACCCCTTGCCACGCCCTCTTAAAGGAGAATTGTACAAAAAAACAAGATTGGTTAAACCCACAAGTGCGTTTTTTTACCACTACTATTCCTTTATATTGGCTTTTGGAATTTTTAAATGCAGCAATTTAGAAATCAGATGAAATGTTTAGCTCTGGAAAACACTTTTTGATAGATAAAAAGTGCATTTTATATACATCTATATAGATCAGATCAAAATGAGGGACAAATGAGGAGGAAGGAGGGACAGAGGGACATTGCTCCAAATCAGGGACAGTCCCTCGAAATCAGGGACAGTTGGGAGCTATATATATATATATATATATATATATATATATATATATATATATATATATATATATATATATATATATATCAAATGCACTACCACTAACTGACTAACCTGCCTGCCTAATCTAGCTCAATCTCTCTATCTCCGTCCACTATAACACACTATACGGGCACCGTGTAAGCTACCTTATATAGTGTGGGGCGTGGACTTAGTCCCCCTGAGCCATGATTGGCCAAAGGCACCATGCCTTTGGCCAATCATGGCTCTCGCTGAGGAACGTGCTGTGATTGGCCAAAGCATGCAGGTCAGGTGTATGCTTTGGCCAATCATCATACAGCAATGCACTGCTGGCTTGCAGTGCATTATGGGGCTCTCAAATTTGCCACGAACGCCCCATAAAATTCGCTGTATGGCAAACGGGCGAACACCCGATGTTCGACTCGAACTCGAATCTCAACCCCTAGTGCTAACATCTAGTGGCAGTTCTGGGCCACTGAAACTTGTTTATTATTTGATTTTAGCATCTTCCTCTGTCCTCCACTTCTGTTTAGAGCTAGTTAGCTTAGTCTTAGCTAGACCCTCCCTACTTCTTCTGTGTTCCCTCAGTTGGTTCTGGTCATTCAAAGAGACTAATGCCCTGTACACACGAGCGGACTTTACGGCAGACTTTGTCCTGCGGACTTTACGACGAACTTTTCCGAATGAACGGGCTTGCCTACACACGATCAACCAAAGTCCGACGGATTCGTACGTGATGACGTACGACCGGACTAAAGCAAGGAAGTTCATAGCCAGTAGCCAATAGCTGCCCTAGCGTCGGTTTTTGTCCGTCGGACTAGCATACAGACGAGCGGACCTTTCGACCGGACTCAAGTCCATCGAAAAGATTTAAAAACATGTTTCATTTCTAGGTCCGTCAAACTTTTGGGGAAAAAAAGTCCGCTGGAGCCCACACACGATTAAATTGTCCGACGGACTCCGGTCCGCCGAACCAAGTATGCCGTAAAGTCCGGTCGTGTGTACGCGGCATTAGACTCTGGAAAGTTATTATCTTCTTACCCTTTGAAAGGCTGGAGAAACACCCTCTGCCCTGCTATTAGCTGAAGTAAAATTGTGTTGGATTAATATTATGTGTTTTACTGAAGAGCTAAGCTGCCTGTGGATGGTGCCAAGTCAGTAGGTGACTATGCTGTCCAGACAGACTGGGTCCAAAGAGGTATGTCAGTGCATGAAGCGGCATTTGAAACACAATACTGTATCTGTTTGTATACTGTTTGAAAAAAAAAAAGCATAAACATATTAAACAAGAAAAGAGTATTGCAGAGGTGTGTTAAATATGAGAAAAAATAATGCAGCAATAATCATTATAATAATCATTTGTTATGTGTGCTCACTAAATGTGCACATTTGTTAAAACGTACCATTAGGTTGCGTTTTGCCATATCATTGCTGGGTGCTTTTGCGCCACCTACTGGTAAAATATGAATATGCATGTAGCATTGATTCTCACCATTATACAATACATTGATCTATACAATAGCATCCGGTGCCATTACACATTTGCCTATAACTATATTGCTCCCATCCCTATTAAGGAAGATTAATTGACAGTAGCATTTTTCATGTCTGAAGCCCGATACTGTGACACTGGGTGACACTGGGAGGCATAGATGACAAGTGTCGATTGTCACAAAGCCTTCATTGTCATACACAAGCCCTATTCCCGGGCATGTATTCCTATAACCCCAGTCTCGGATAGTTGAGCTTTATTAATTTCATTTCATTTTGTTATAGGCCTGTTCAGTTCAGATTGATCTGTGGGTGCATGAGTGTGCGTGGGGCCTCACTTATGGCGTTTATTGTGACAACATTGTTAATATTGTGTTTTTAATATTGGGGTTTTCTTGGGGGTTACTGTCCATTTGTTGGATATGATCCATTCCAACTGCAAGTCATTTTTTCATAAAAGTTTTTTCTATACTAATAATGAAGGTGTATAGTGTGTGTGTGTGTGTGTGGTAGTGTTACTGGCAATCAAAGGATTAAAATGTATTAGTAAATACGTGCAGGGCAATCTGACGCTGTCTGGGATTTACACTAAATGATGCTAACGCTATCTGGCATCACCCGTGACACTAAAACAGTGTTCAGAAAAGATCTGTACACTGTACTAATGATACTGTGACAGGGCAGTGAAAGGGTTAACTGCGGGGGGTGATCAGGGGGTTAAAACTTTATTAGGGAATATGTGGCGGGTACCCTGATGCTATCTGGGACTGACGCTAACGCTATCTAGTGTCACTAGTCACACTAATACAGTCATCAGCAAAATATCTGTACACTGTACCTTATGACACTGTGATGGGGAGTGAAAGGGTTAACTGGGGGGGGGGGGACAATCAAGGGGTTAAATGTGCCTAACTATATGTTCTGGTGTCAGTGTAGTGCTTGTACTCACATTCGATGGTTTCGCTTCGCACGCTGGAACCGAAAAGGGCTCCAGGGGAGAAGATTGCATTGCTTCCTGTATCTGTGTATTGCAAACACAGACGCAGGAGGTTCTGTGATTTGTCAGAACCGATCAGCAGGTCCAGGCCATAAATCATTGGCCTAGACCTGAAGATTGATTGGTTCTGAACCGAAACACAGCACCACCAGCATGTGTGCGCCCCCCCCCCCCCCGCCAGAGGGTGCAAATCACGTACAGGTAAGTGATTTTTGCACAGAGTGGCCGACCTGTCACAGTAAATGTACATGGGGCGGTCAGCAACAGGTTAAGGGCTGACCCAGGCACCCCGGGATTGGCCAGATACCCTCAAGTATGCAGATCAGGACCCGGGACCATCATTGGAGGCAGTATTTGAGATTCTAGACACATTTGCAAATTTCTCAGGTCTACGGGTAAATTGGGAAAAGTCCAATATCATGGCTATCGGTGATGGAGCTCAGGCACGGGCATTTCCTTTGGTTCCAATTGCTTGGGTCTCTGAAATTAAATATTTGGGTGTACGTGTATCCCCTAAAGTTAAAGACTACTTGACACTTAATCTAATGCCACAGCTCACAAAGGTTAAAATACAATTAGAGGCCTGGAAACATTTACCACTCTCCTTAATTGGTAGGGTGAATCTCCTTAAAATGAAGATATTACCAGTGTTTTTATACTTTTTGCGCAACACTCCCATCTGGATCCCCTGCTCTTTCTTTCGGCGTGCAAACAGCCTGTTCAGCTCATTTTTATGGGGCTCTGGAAACCCTAGAGTAGGTCTCTGCACATTACAAGAACCCTATGGACAGAGAGGTTTGGCTCTACCTGACCTGTTCAAATATTTCATTGCAGGGCAGATGGTTTTTGCCAGGCGTTGGCTGGTAAGAGACGATGGCGATGCAGCGACAGTATTGGAGGCTGCCTTGGTGGGATCCTATGAGGGTCTTGGCTTTCTGTTGTACAGAGGACCACAGGCAAGGGCGCCCTTGACCGGCTCCATGCGTGCTACTATTCGAGCATGGGACAGGGCAAAAGTGCTAATGCATACTGATACAGAGGTATGGTCACCAGATACACTATTGTGGTTTAACTCCAGATTATCCCATTTTAGCAAAATTCCAGATCCAATAATATGGACCAGAGTTGGCATCAAACAACTAAAGAACATAGTGGGGGGGGGGACTGCTCTCCTTTAGCCAACTAAAAGATAGACATGACCTCCCAAACTGGTACTTCTTTCGCTATCTGCAGTGGCGGCACACATTTGTCACGCAATTTGGCACAGGCATGGTGGTACTTCAGTCCTCACCTCTGGAGCAGTTGCTCTGTGATGAGTCTGTGCAAAAGATACTGTCAGAAACATATAAAGATTTATTTGCTGAAAGGCCTCCAGCACTCAACAAATGTAGAGAGAAGTGGAGCTCCCTAGTACAAAATTTTCAAGGGGATGACTGGGACGATATGTGGGACCACCCTTTTCGGGTCCTAGTGTCAATATATTCAATTTAAAATACTCCACGGGGTATACTATACCCCAGCAAGACTAGCCAGCATTTATGGACTGGATGATGCAACCTGCTGGCGTTGTACCGCCGTGGGAGCGGATTTCGACCATGTATTTTGGCAGTGTCAGCTAATACAGGAATTTTGGACAGGGGTTACCAAAACCATTCAGGGACTGATTTCTCTACCTGTTCCCATGATATCAGTATGTTTGTTGGGCCTGGTGGAACATATAGCTCCACTAAGGGCACAGCGAACCATGCTTTCCCTCACCCTGTTTTATGCACGCAAAGCCATCCTTTTATACTGGAAAAAACCTGAGGCCCCATCTTTGGCTTTCTGGAAAGGCATAGTGAATAAATTGTGACCGTTATATAAAGCAACATATTTAGGCAGAGGGTGTCCAAAAAAATTTGAGAAGACATGGCAATGCTGGCTCTCCTCGGATGATACTGTATGAGTTACTGTATAATTGAAGGACTAAATGTCTCATGAAAGGAACATGCACTACATGAAGAGGCCTGGAAGGCTTAATAGCAACCAAGTTTTTCTTAGTTTCTGTTAGTAAATTTTTGTAAATAAGAATTTTTTCTCCTTCACTGATGTGCGCTGATGAGGTGGCACTGATGGGTACTGATAGGCTACACTGATGGGCACTGATGAGGTGGCACTGATGAGGAGGCACAAATATGCCGCACTTATGGGCACTGATAGGTGGCACTGATATGTTGCACTGATGAGCACTGATAGGCTGCACTGATGGGTAGCACTGGTGGGCACTGATAGGTGGCACTGATAGGGGGTACTGGTGGGCACTGAATGGTGGCACAGATAGATAGCACTGATGGGCACTGATAGGCACTGATGAGGCGACACTTATGGGCATTGATTAGGTGGCACTGATGAGGAGGCACTAATATGCCGCACTTATGGGCACTGATAGGTGGCACTGATGAGAACTGATAGGCGGCACTGATGGGTAGCACTGGTGGGCACTAAATGGCGGCACAGATAGGCAGCACTGATGGGCATTGATGGACATTAATGGGTGGCACTGATGGGCATTGTAACGAGCCCCTGCTCGCTCGATTCCACTCTCCCGACACTCCTCTGCAGCTAATGAATCAGATTGCAGATCGCAACATCTGACGGTTCGGTCATCCAATGCTCCGGGATTCGAACTACAGCTATGTGCCGATCTAATCCAGTTGTGATAGCTCAGAACAAACACCAGGCAGGCTGTATGTAAGTTCAAACAGGAATCTCACTTTTATTGATGCACACAAGACACTTTTATACACAGCAGTTTGAACACCCCACCCCCAACAACCACTTTCCTATTGGTCAATTGTAAAGTACCCTCTAGTCTTCACTCAGGTCCTCTTGTCCATGCAAATGAGGACTTGAAACAGGGTCAGCAGAGATTGGTCCGATAGCTTGAATAGGAGGACTGATATGTGTAATGACACAGAGAAGCCCCAGGGGGTAATTAAAGTACATAAACAAACAGTCAAACACAGAACAATGCATTCCTTCCAGACCATGGAGCCGTCTGGAGGGGGTTAGCCTTAAAACAGGGCAGCAGATCCCCCCCACTGTGTAATAGAATCAAAGGGAAATACTTCAGTATTCCAAGCTTCATGACAGGCATTGATGGGCAGCAATGATGGGTATTAATGGGCAGCACCAATAGGTAGCACTGATAGCCAGCACTGACTGGCATCACTAATGGGCACTGATTGGTGGCACTTGTGGGCACTGATTGCTGGCACTGGTTGTGCTTTGTTGTAATCAGGGCACTGATGAATGATAAGTGCCCTGATTACATGTCTCGATGTCCCCTGCGAGGAGATGCCACTGATCGGCTCTCCTTGTCACACACTCTGTCCCTCCGGTCGATTACTGGCATTTCATGGTTAAAGAGCCGCGGCCACAGCTCTTTACAGAGATCGGGGTAGCGCTGTGTCCTAGCAACATGGCGCTGCACACGGGAGCGGCTGTTCAGGTTTGCCGTCATATGATGTCTACCCAGAATGGGAGCCACACCGTCCCTCCATCATTTGGCGGTGGGCGGGCGGCAAGCAGTTAAACACTCAATTTTGTAAGCGATTTCAGCAGCAGTTAATCAGTATGCAGCTTCTTTATCTTTAAAATCCTTGCCTATGTTCCACTTTAAGTTGCTGCCATGACCACTACCCCAGATTGCCTGTTTCAGGGTGGCTCCTCTTTCCCTTGGATCATCCTATGGAGTCACCCTTGCCTGCAGGGACTAGCGTTGTTTCTCCCTGCACTGAAACACACAGCTCCCAACTGTCCCTGATTTTGAGGGACTGTACTTGATTTGGAATCATTTGTCCCTCATTTTGGTCTGATCTGTATACATTATATTACCAAAAGTATTGGGACGCCTGCCTTTACATGCACATGAACTTTAATGGCATCCTAGTCTTCGTCCGAAGGGTTCAATATTGAGTTGGCCCCACCCTTTGCAGCTAAAACAGCTTCAACTCTGCTGAGAAGGATGTCCACAAGGTTTAGGAGTGTGGCTATGGGAATGTTTAGCCATTCTTCAAGAAGGCCTGGCTCGCAGTGTCCATTCTAATTCATCCCAAAGGGGTTTGTCTCTTTGCTGCCTCCTGCCGCAATTGTGCTTTCGTTGCCAAAGGGGTTCTATCGGGTTGAGGACAGGACTTTGTGCCGGCCACCCCAAACTCGCTCATCCATGTCTTTATGGACCTTGCTTTGTGCACTGGTCCAAATCATTTGGTGGAGGGGAGATTATGGTGCGGGGTTGTTTTTCAGGGGTTGGGCTTGGCCCCTTAGTTCCAGTGAAGGGAACTCTTAAGGCATCAGCATACCAAGACATTTTGGACAATTTTATGCTCCCAACTTTGAGGGAACAGTTTGGGGATGGCCCCTTCCTGTTCCAACATGACTGAGCACCAGTGCACAAAGCAAAGTCCATAAAGACAGGGATGAGTGAGTTTGGGGCGGAGGAACTTGACTGGTCTGCACAGAGTCCTGACCTCAACCCGAAAGAACACCTTTAGGATGAATTAGAGCGGAGACTGCGAGGCAGGCCTTCTCATCCAACATCAGTGCCTGACCTCACAAATGCACTTCTGGAAGAATGGTCAAACATTTCCATAGACAATCTCCTAAACATTTTGGTATTATAGTGAAGTTGTATATAAAACGCACCATTTATCTTTCAGTGTTTCCCAGTGCTAAACCTTTCATCCAATTTCTAAATTGCTGCATTTGTATATTTCAAAAGCTAGTATAAAAGCATGGTAGTGGTAAAAAAAAAAAAAAAAAAAGCATTTGCGGGTTTAACTTATTCTCTTTGTTTAATTCTCCTTTAAGGGGATGTGGCAGGAGTGTGTCCTATGCTTACATATTTGTGCTAATAGGTATCGATTTTTCCCATCTCAAAAAGTTGGGAGGTATGGTAATGTAGCACCCTCTACCTTAGGTAGGTGCTAGAAGTAGGATTTTTGTAAGTGCAGGTAAATTTAATCAGGCCTAGCTGTAAACTGTTTGTTTTGATCTGTGTTGGCTGAGAGTGGCTGAGAGTAGGCTGGTGACTCACAGAAAGGATCATCTTTTGGTTACCCCCCTTCTGCTGCTAGAGGATTCTAGAAGGAGAGGGGGAGGAGAGGTCAGGTGGATCTGTCTGGGGTGTCTCAGGGAGCCCTGACCAATCCCCAACTAGGATTGGCAGGGGGCAGGCCTCCTTGATACACCCAGGGTTAGGCCAGCCGGGGAGTTGTTGTCAAGTGGAAGAAGTTGGAGATGGAGTACTAGGTTGTTACATAGTTACATAGAAGGTGAGGTCGAAAAAAGACACAAGTCCATCAAGTCCAACCTATGTGTGTGATTATATGTCAGTATTGTCTGAGCCTTTGAGGCACTCCCCAGTCTGGGGGGGGGGGTGACCTTGAGTCTGTGGGGTTCGGGTGCAAGTCGGAGCCTTTCTGAGAAACAAAGAAGGATCTGAACAGGAGGCACAGAGAGGGACCGGGAAGGACAACAGGAGCTAGTGTTGCCGGGCAAGTCTCCAGGAGGGATCCACCGGAGTGTAGCCAGGAGGGCTGGTGAGTGACAGGCACAGTTGCGAAAGCCGGGGAGGCATGCCGGAGTGGACTGGGCATGTGCAGTCTGGTGTGGATGTAGAGCCAGCAGGAGAGACTGTAATGTCATGGGCAGTGAAGTCAGGCAGCTGCAGTCGGGAGGGCTGGCAGGGCCTGAAGAGGACTGACTGGGAGCAGTAGTCCACCATAGGACAACTAGCATGAAATACTTTTCTTCCACTATTTGTTGCTACACTAAAGGGGCCCGCGGTCCCTGCCTGCAAATGGCAGTTGCTAAGGCCTGACAGAGTTAGAGTTGGGCCTACCATGTGCTAGCTGTGCCTGGAACCAAGTATTGTACAGGAGAGAGAGAAAAAGTCTGCAAATAAGCGTTGTGCTGGACGAGACTGAAGCTCTAGAAGTGTAAATAGAGGTTTCAAATGATCATCTTATTGATTCTATTATTGATTCTGGGCATCCCATAATCTCCCTTACCCTATCCAAGTTCAAAATCTGTCTCTAAGGTGAATGGGAAGTGAATGCCAGGCTGGGCAGAGGTGATAAGTGGAACCACAATATCCAGCAGCCCCTACGAGGGTACCGCTACATTTTGGGACTTGTTCTGGGACCATCTGTTCACGTGACATGCCAGCCGTTGCCCCTAGCAACCCTGGAAGCGAGCCAGGGAACTGTGTTTGTTCCACCAGTAATGAGCATTTGAAGCCGGGAAAGGACTTGTGTGCTCTGCCTGCTATTCAGTACTAAATAGTGAGTGTCGTTGCCCATAGCAACCAGACGGAGCCGTCACCAGATTATTGCTACCTGCTTATTCAGCTGCCCCAACCAGCGCTGGAGCAGACACTTAAATCAATCCTGCAATTCAGTGACTTTCTACCATGTGCTGTCACCTGTGGCAATCACGGCGGGCGATCGCCGACCATGGATTACAAATATGTCCAGTGCTCTGTTAATACTCGACATTTCTCACTGGATTACAAATATGCCCAGTGCTCTGCTAATGCTGGGCATCTTCAACTTTTGCTCCAAATTCCTGCATTTTTCAGTAAAATGTGTCTGGAAGTGTCTACTTTTCCCCGGGGTGATCGGGGTCAACCTGCGGGTGCCTGCAGGCGGGACTGTGCTGAGATGTTACCCTTCAGTGAGACATTGGTTACAAACTTTATTGTTGCTACCGGCAACCACCGGAAAATTCATCAATTCCAATTTGCTTGGGCACAGTCGGTGCCGAGCAATATGCCTGGACAAGTCCTGCTAGTATCAGCATGCCTGCAAACTTCAATTTGTCTAACAAGGGGTTACACCAGTGTGTCCAGGGAGGAGTCTGCCTATCAGTTCCTTAGGTGCCAGCCCATCTGGAACCGAGGGGGCAGTGCCACGCCCTGGAGGAGATGAAAGTTTCTCTACTAGCAGCAGACACCACAAGGTAGAGGAAGATGGCGGAAGGTAGCCGGCAGTTACCCAACTTAATGTGGTTGCCTGATATGCGGGAACAGACACTGGTGGACACCAGTGTTCGACTGGAACCTCATGGGGGATTTGCCCTCAGGGGTGTTCGATGGAGCCGAGCGACTATGCCTGCTCTGTACAGAGTGCTGGGTTCCAACCGCGGTGGTCACTGCCTGGGCCCAGTGCGGCCATTGTGGGGAGCCACTTACCCGACTGGGGCCCATCCAGCAGGAGCCAACATACTACACCATAGACCTGCTTTCAGGACTTTGTAGTCAGCAACCGCGGAAGAACCAGAAGGCCAAAGAGGGCCTAGGATCACCCCCCAAAGGCGGAGCGGAGTTGTGGCCTGACGACTCCAAGGCAAAAACAGAGGACATCAGCGGAAAGGAGACTGCTGTGACCTGTGGCCTGGCCAGGGACCTTGTGACTGTAGATATTGCCATACAGGAACCAGATGCAACCCTGAAGAGCCAACCAATTCCAAGCCCCTTGCCATCCCAGTCTGGAGGGAGCCATTGCGAGAGGAAGGTGCGCCTTCAGGTGAGCTGGACACGGAAAATGAGGGCCAGGTCATTGATTTGGGTTCCCCCAGAATGCAGGTCGAGTTTGGGTCTCTTGAGAGGTTGGCGGAGTGGTCATCCCCTAGTGAAGATTCTGAAGAGGAATGGGAGACTGGGGAATCCCAGGAACCCTGATAAGCAGCAGGCAGCTCTTTTTGAACAGGCCTTCCACCACCCAGACCAGAGCGCCCGTCTACCGTCAGTGGGTCATGAGGGCCCATGATGCCTGCGTTCTGCAAGGAAGAGGGAATGTCAGTAAATGTCAGTTTTTGTTTTTCTTTGGTTCACAATTACAAACATTTACGGATCGTAACAAAAAAAACTGCAGGATATTTTGTGGAGAACTTTTAACATAAAGTCCATAGGGGTGTTGTCTTTGCAAAAATGCATTTAAAAAGTAGTGCTCAAGTGTGGGAAACGAAAATCATTTTATAGCCCTTTTTTCCTAGTCCACCTTATGGCCTATGACAGTGATGGCGAACCTTGGCACCCCAGATGTTTTGGAACTACATTTCTCATGATGCTCAGGCACTCTGCAGTGTAGTTGAGCATCATGGGAAATGTATTTCTAAAACATCTGGGGTGCCAAGGTTCGCCATCACTGGCCTATGAGATCTTATGTGTTTTTTAAGTGTTCCTTTAATTTTTTTGAACAGTGTATATAGATCAGACCAAAATGAGGGACAAATGGGGAAGAAAGAGAAACAAAGAGACTTTGTTCCAAATCAGGGACAGTCCCTCAAAATCAGGGACAGCTGGGAGCTATGTGTCTAAAAACTGCACTTTATGAATCGATGGGGTCATGCACAGCTGTGTCCAGGGCCATAAACTAATAGACATATGCAATATCCAAATTAACGAAAACTCATCTAACTATTTTTTTCAAATATTCTTAAATTCGAATATTCTCAAATTCGTAAATTCATAAATTCGGAAATTCATAAATACGAAAATTCGGAAATTTGAAAATCCGAAAACACAAAAATCGAAAATCTGAAATAATAACTAACTAATAATAACTTAGCTATTACTAACTATTAAATTATAGGTATTGGAATTTCCTTTCAAACTTGTATAAAAGTGAAGTACTAATGCACTACTAGAAGTGTAAACGATAAGAGTAATAAAGTGCTTAATGCAAGAGATACCGTATATACTGGAGTATAAGTTGAGTTTTTCAGCACATTTATTTGTGCTGAAAATGCCCCCCTCGGCTTATACTCCAGTCAAGCACTTTTCTGCAGCAGAGAATGACATTCATTTTCTGAACTGAATTTGGGGCCCCATATCTCAGGGCCACTTGGTGCCAGGATCCCCAAATTTGGTGTGCAAACCCAGTGGAACTAGCGCTACAACATATCTAAAGCTGGGGTTTCTAGCACTAAGTGGCCCCGAGATACGGGGCCCCAAATCGGTTTGGAAAATGTCATTCTCTGCTGCAGAAAAGTGCTTGACATTTTCCAAACCGACTTTGGGGCCCCGTATCTCGGGGCCACTTGGTGCTAGGAACCCCAGCTTTGGATATGTTGTAGTGCTAGTTCCACTGGGTTTGAACACCAAATTTGGGGTACCTTGCATCAAGTGGCCCAGAGATAAGGGGCCCCAAAATCTGTCAACTGTGTCCATCTGCAGCAATGTCATTTCGGGACCCTTTGGGTCCAGAGACCCCAAAATTTGGCTGCTGCTAGGGGGCATCTAGGAACCCTTAACTACTGAGTTTGAAGTTCGGGGGACCTATGGCTGCAAATAGGCACAGTGAGGCTGCAAATGGGCATTGTTGACCCTCTTTTCTACTTACAGTAGCTGCGCATTTCTCACCCTAGGCTTATACTCGAGTCAATAAGTTTTCCCAGTTTTTTGTGGTAAAATTAGGTGCCCCGGCTTATATTCAGGTCGGCTTATACTCGAGTATATACGGTAAAGATAAAGCTGCTGAACTTCTATAGTGTTGCCAGCACCAGTGAATAAATAAAAAATATAGTGAAGCAGCGCTAAATAACTCTAAACCAATCTTTAAGTATAAGGTGCTAATAGTAAAGTGCTAATAATGTTCATTAAATAACTCTAAACCAATCCTTAGATATAAAGTGCTAATAATAAAGTGCTGATAATGTCTCACTTCCCAATGTGCAAAACAGTGCAAAACAATGGCATCGAAAAAAATAAAAGTCAACAAAACAATATGAGGATTGAAAGTGGAAGTAGAAGTGGAAGTGATCCAAAGTGTATCCAAAGCATCTAAAGGTACTATGCAATAGTCTCTTTTGGAAATAAAAAGATGTACAAAAAAGTGAAACAAAAGGGAGAGGGAAAGGAAACAGAGTCCAATTGCAGGTAAAATGATAGCTGGTAGATATCCTTCTCCAATCCACACCCTGTGTGTGCTAGCCTCTGATCTTAAAAATAGACCCCAAATGGTTCTAGTCGTGCATCAACAGACATATAACAGACATATAACGCCGATGTGTTCTTTTCCTCCTCCGTGGGTATATCCTGGACAGATGATCACTGCAGTATCAAGACTGTTTCTCCATAGGATCAAATTTCAAATTTGGCTGTTAGTGAACCTAACGAATACGAATTTATCCAAAGTTACAAATTATCCGAAATAACGAATGCCGAAACGTAACAAATGAATAATATTAATAATAACAAATAACAATAATAATAATAATAACTTTTTATTATTATTATTATTATTATTATTATTAATTATTAATTTGTTCCGTTCCATTCGTTTAGATGCGGCATTCGTTATTTCGGATAATTCGTAACTTCGGATAAATTCGTATTCGTTACGTTCACTAACAGTCAAATTTTAAGGAAATTCCGATACCTATCATTTAATAGTTAGTTATTATTAGTTAGTTAGTAATTTTTTCAAATTTTCTTTCTTATTTTCGGGTTTTCAAATTTTTGAATTTACAAATTGCGATCATAACGAATGACCCGAAAAACAGAAAAAAAACCTAAAACAAACGAAACGAAAACAAACAACTTTTTCGGCAGTGCACATGTCTATAAACTAGTCAGTAGAGGAATTGTACACATTTATACATAAGTAGTACATTAGGCACGCATTTTATGCAGGATCTTCTGCTAGTCGTGCCAACAAGAACCCGCATTCCATGCAGAAAATGCACAAATGTCTGTGTGAATGAGCCTATAAAATCACCCCTGTTTTTGAGCACAAAGAATGAAGATCTGTTCTAGCTAAGGCAGGTAGAAGAAAGGTAAACAGCGTTGGAGCATGCCCAGTTCATGGAAGAATTACCTGGGCTGGCCGTATGAATAAGGTATCTGGATGAGTTGCAGTTTTACTTTCAGTTTCCTTTCATCAGAATAGAAACTATCTATCTATATATATAGGTATACGGAACAAGAACGAGCGGAAAGAGACAGATACCCAAAGAACGTTCAAGGAGAAGACATGTTATAACAAGCAAGGTAACAATTGCCGGGACTTCCTTAAAATGTTTTGGATATATTATATGTAGGAATGTATCCATTTAGAAGCAGTTAGGCTGTATTCACCCCTGAGCGTTGAGCTTTTGGGTGTTTTTTGGGGCTTTTTTTGGCGCATTTTTGAGCGTTTATGTACAGCGTTTTTTAAGCATTTTTGAGCTTTGCCATTTTTTAATTAGTCAATAGAGAAAAATAGCATCTGTTTCATCATTTGTTGCCATTTTTTTTAGCTTTTTTATCCACTTTTATTTATTACCAGTATTTATTACTCTTTATTTATTATTTTTTTGTTACTTTTTTGTAAAGGTTTAAGAGTTAGGGTTTAAAGCAGGGGTATCACACTCAATTTCATTGCAGGCCTCATCAGCTTTATGGTTGCACTCAAAGGGCTGGTTGTATCTGTAAGACAAGATGTCCAGAGCACCCCACCCCCCCTTACATCAGATGTCAAGATCCCCCCCCACCATCGGCAGTTAAGAGCTCCCACTCTTCCTTACATCACAGTGCATCCCCCTTGCCTTGTGCTACTGCCAGGAAGAATCTGGGGGAGGAGCTGGGAAGCAGAAAGTGTAGGGTCTGGAGGAGAACCAGAAGGGGGTTTGAGCCATCTGCCGGAGTCTGCTGAATGCTGAGACCAGGGGAGGCGGAGAGAAAGGGGTGCTGCAGCTGCACAGGAAGGTACAGGATCTGTAGAAGGAGATCTGTCTTCTTCACTGCTGCCGACTGCTGAGACAGTGGGTGGGGGGGGTGGGGGGGAACGAGGGGGGTGCTGCAGCTGCAGGAAAAGTGCGAGGGCCACATGATATGGCTGGATTTGGCCCCAGGGCCTTGTGTTTGACACATGTGGTTTAAAGGTTAGGGGTTAATTCATTCATTCATTATTATTTAGTTATTGACTTAATATTTATTTTTTTTATTTTGTCAGGTTAGGTGTTAAGGTTATGGGTTAATATTAGGGTTAAGGGTTGGGGTTAGGTTTTTTATTTATTTTATTTATTTATTTGTATTGTTTTTATTTACCGGTATTAATTTAATTTAATTTATTTATTTAGTTAGTTATTATTATTCGTTTTCATTTAATTATTGCACTTTTTTTTTATTGCTTTCGAGCAGAAAAAATGCACTAAAAGGTTCGAATCAAGCATTTTCTTGGAACAGAAAATGCTCCAAAAACGCACCAATCTGCCCAATTTAAACTAACCACAAAAGCTCCAGAACTTTTTTCAGCTTCAGGTGTTTGGGTTCAGGCGACTTGGAGTTGAGATGTGAATCAACTCCATAGAGAATAATTGACTTTGTTTTTTTTTTTTTTCCAAAACGCTGAGGTGTGAATGGGGCCTTAAACTTTTCTCTGTAGGCCGAGGAATAGACTTTATTTTATTTAGATATATACATTGCCTTCTTAATGTATACGAAGTGTGACACTTTAATTCCCGGAATGGAGTGTAAAAAATTTTTGTCAACTTCAGGCTTCACACTGCTGCGACATGGGAATCCGACTTGTGAGACCTCAAGTCGCATGGCGTGTCAAATGCAATGTTTCCCCATTAGAGCCGTCTTTACTGATGCTACACAAGTCGCTCTGACTTTAGAAAAGGTTCCTGCACTACTGTGGTCCGACTTAGCGATTGTACAGGCTCCTTAGTAGCATCCAAGGGAGTCGCAGAGCAAAGTCATACAACTTTGCCGTGTGGACCGAGCCTTAAAGTTGACAAAGAATTTTAGGGTTTAACGTGTATCCTCACAGGGTGACACTGTGGATACACAGATAATAATATGCCAACGTCCTAATATTGTTTAGAAAAAAGATTGGAAATTGGAAAATGGACTTTATAGGCACACCAATAGGATTTGTAAAAATAAATTGAAGTTTTTAATAGGATAGAGTTAAAATCATGGTTTACAAACATATATTAAAAAAAGAAAATATTATAATGTTATATGACCCCCTAAGACTCAAATAACACCTCCAAATTATATATCAATCCAAATAAATAAATCCAAATTATCCTTAACATTGCACCTATTTGGATTAATATATAATTTGGAGATGTTATTCGAGTCTTTGGGGTCATATAACGTTATAATGTTTTCATTTTTTAATGTATGTTTGTAAACAATGATTTTAACTCTATCCAATTAAAAACTTCAATTTATTTTTACAAATTCTATGCCTGTGCCTATAAAGTCCACTTTCCAATTTCCAATCTTTTTTCCGAGCCTCAAAGTTGTCCCCTCGTGAAGCCACACACTTTTCTGAAATTCGATTTTTGGAACGCTGCGCACTGCATGTCTGGAATGTCATCAAGTCTGTGTCCTTTTAAGGCATTTTTTTAAAAGTGATTCTAAGGATTGTAATTAAAAAAATACTAATAATAACAAACATGTTATTCTTACCTGCTCTGTGTAATGGTTTTGCACAGAGCAGCCCAGATCCTCTTTTTTTTGGGTCCCCCACCAGCGGTCCTGGCTCCTCCCCCATGCCCCCATACTAAGCCTCTTACTATGGCAGCACTCAAGCAGGTTGGCTTCTGAGCCACGCAGAGCACGTCTCTGCCCTGTCTCCCCGCTCTCTCCTCATTGGCTTACTGACTGTGATTGACAGCAGCAGGAGCCAATGGCTCCGGCTGCAGTGTGAGCCAAAGAGGAGAGAGAGACCCAGGAAAGCGGCTGCTCTTATGCATCTCGCTGGATCGAGATGGGGGGTAAGTTTTCTGAGGGGTTGGGGGGTGCGCTGCACACAGGTTTTTTACCTCAATGCATAGAATGCATTAAATCAGATCTTCACTGCATCTGAGCACCTCAAACCGAAAACACTATTTAACCGCTTGCCGACCAGACGCCGCATTTATACTACAGCAGGTTGGCTCGGCTGCGCCGAATCACCGTAGGTGTACGTTAGGCTCATACAAGGCGTTCTGTGGGCGCCCATTGGCCAGCAGGGGGAGCCAATCAGCGGGTCCGGCAGACTTGATCTCCACCGGCCACCCGCGATCGTTCCTCACAGAGACAGAATGGGGATCTGCCTGTGTAAACAAGGCAGATCTCTGTTCTGACAGGGGATGACACAGGATCTTGTCATTCTGCTATGCAGGAAGATGGATCTGTGTGTTGTCCCAAGCAGCCCATCCCCCATACAGTTAGTAAACACACGCAGGGAACACATTTACCTCCTGATGTTAACCCCTTCCCTGCCAGTGTCATTAGTACAATGTCAGTGCATATTTTTAGCACCTATCACTGTAATAATGTCAGTGGTTCCCAAAAAAGTGCAAAAAATGCTGTCTGATCTATCCGCCGCAATGTCGCAGTCCCGCTAAAAATCACTGATCACCGCCATTACTAGTAAAAAAAAATAATAATAATAAAAATGCCATAAATCTATCCCCTATTTTTTAGACGCTATAACTTTTGCACAAACCAATCAATATACGCTCATTGGGGGTTTTTTACCAAAAATATGTAGCAGAATACATATTGGCCTAAATTCATGAAGAAATTAGATTTTTTTTATATAATTTAAATTACTTATAATAAAAAAATATAGACCATTAATTTCTTTGTAAGTGGGCAAACTTACAAAATCTGCAGGGGATCAAATAATTATTTTGGCCACTGTATTCTCTCACATTTACATGATCTAATTCAGTGGAAAAAAAAGTTACCATAAATAACACAAAATGTTCTCCTAAAAGTGAAATTCAGGTTAGTTTAAACTGTTGATACCAGCTGTTCTAGGCGTCTGCTTTTCTTATCTGGTGACAATCACCCAACGTTTTCCAAATCTCAGGGTACTCTGTTATGGAAATCTCCCTTTTAAAGGCATGTTCATATTCCATCAAACCCCAACACTTGACCAATTTACTCTCACCAAATTGACCCACGTGTGGGGAAAGCACCATATTTTGTAGGCCCATGAAGGAGTAAAAAAAAATCAGGCCTTTCCATACTAAAAGGCATACTAAGAATAGAGGTCTTAGCAATTATGGAACTTTTCAATTTCCTTTCATAACTGACACAAATAGATTTATTTTATAAGATGGAGAACAATGTAAAAAAATTCAACAAAATACCAACCAAAATTTATCTTTCTGTGCTAATATATTTTAATGTGCCATACTGTCTATTCATGGTTGATGTTCCTTTTGTCCAGGAGTCTGGTTCAACCATAAGAATGGATGCAGGTTATGGATTTAGTCCACTTTCTGATGAGGAAATATGGGAGATTGCTCAAGCTCTACAAGAAGTTGATGCCACATCAAGAGATGGTACTGTGTCCGAAACTGAGCTACGAGAGATCATAAATGCATTGCGGGAAACTACATTGTGTGACACCGCTGGGAGGATCAATGAGCAAGACAAGCGCATGGAAAATCCTATAGAGAACATTACTGTAACTGGAGAATCGAGATCTGGAAAGGCTACTTTTCTCAACGTCATCCCAGGTCTTGATGATAATGAATTTGAAGGTGCTGCTAAAACTGGAGTGGTAGAAACCACAAAATATCCTTCAGATTACCCACACCCCCAGTAAGTATGACTTCCATCTCTTTAGCCACTTGAAGACCGGACCTTTTCTGGAACTTTTTGTTTAAAAGTTTAAATCAGTATTTTTTGCTAAACATTATATATATATTTTTTAGCAGAGACCCTAGAGAATAAAACGGTAATATTTTATGTCACACTGTATTGGCGCAGTGGTCTTTCAAAAAAATTTTTGGGAAAAAAATAGACTTTATCATATAAAAAAAAAAACACACAATATTTACCCCAATTTTTTGTAAAATGTGAAAGATGATGGTACGCCGAGTAAATAGATACCTAACATGTCATGCTTTAAAATTGCGCACGCTCGTTGAATGACAACAAATTATGGTATTAAAAATCTCCACGCTTTAAAATATTTTACAGGTTACCCATTTAGCGTTACAGAGGAGGTCTTGCACTAGAATTATTGCTCTCGCTCTAACGATACCTCACATGTGTGGTTTTAACACCAATTACATATGCTTGCACGACTTACATGTGTGTTCACTTCTGCATGACAGCACAGAGGGTTGGGGTGCTTTAAAAAAAATATATATTTTTTTTATTTTTTATCTTTTACACCTTTATTTTTTTATCACTTTTATTCCTATTACAAGTAATGTAATCATCCCTTGTAATAGAAAAAGGGATGACAGGTCCTCTTTATTGAGAGATCTGGGGTCGAAAAGACCCCAAATCTCTCATTTACCCACCGCTTCTAAAAGTGAACCTGCGGCAAATATGCCTGCAGGGCCACTATTATGTGAAACAGAATCGACCATAGTAAAAAACAATACCAGGGTTATTATGGTTGCTGCCATAACAACGGCATTTAACGTCAAAGGAATGACGTGTTTTTACTTTGGGCCGGTCAAGAACTTGTAATACAAGAAAGGTAACATGCCTACATGTTCAACACATTTACAATATATTTGTGATAAAGGCTACAAAGATATGGAAATATAAAAAAATGTTCCTTTCTAAAGGATCATCTCAGTATCCTATACGACGTTGAACATAATGTGTGCTCATAAAAATAATTAGATGAGCAGGAGCCAGGTACTGCACATGACTAGGATACCACAGATCACGGTTTCTCAATCAGGGTTCCTCCAATGGTTGTTTGGGGTTCCTTGAGCAGTGACCAATTTTTCCCTCTCAGATAAGTTCCCAGTGACACCAATGATCTTTTTAGCTATCTGTAGGGGGGAAATTCTTCCCCAAGACCATAGATGTAAGGAGCATCTTCCACTGACCATTACACCAATGTATCATGAGTTGGAGATATAGCCATTTATAACAGGGGTTCCCTGAGACCGAAAGGTTTATTCAAGGGCTCCTCTGTGCTGAAAAGGTTGAGAAAGTCTGCCACAGATGTTTATAGCCTCTTAGTAAAAGGTTCCACTCCTTACCCTCAAATTACCCCTCTGTAACCAAATAATAAGAACGACGCCAATATGGAGAAATTTTGGCCACAGCGGCCATTTATTAACAATTAACCAAAAAAGTAACATTTCTTAAAACAGAAACAATAATAATAATAATCATAATCAAATAACCATAAGGCCCCTTTCACGCGATCGGACCGTTCAGGTCCGCCTGTCAGTTTTGACGGCGGACCTGAAAGGGCTCCCCATTTTAGCCTATGGAGCGACGGATGTCAGCGGAGACATGTCCGCTGACATCCGACCCGGTCCGATCCGCTGAAAGCAGACGGATGGCCCTACGTCCGGATCCGTCGCTGACGGATCGGATCGGGTGAGATCTGATAAAAACAGACATGCTGTCCGTTTTCATCCGATCCCTCCATAGGCAACAGCGGCGCCTGACAAGCCCCTCCCCACTCAGTGAGCAGAGAGGGATCTGTCATCCGCCGGCTCAGCGGAGATCAACTAAGAGATCTCCCGCTGAGCCGGCAGACCGAGGCGGGCTCTGTGGAAGCGGAGTCCACCTCGTGTGAATGAGGCCTTACATAGAAGTTGCTGGTCTTAGGATGCACCACGAACCAACATGAAGATTGTATCTGTGTGACTACTATAAGCTCCCCAGCCGCACTACACCGGCCCAGGATCAATCCACCTTTTCGCAGATAAACTATATTGCCAAAAGCATTGGGACGCCTGCCTTTACACTCACATGAACTTTAATGGCATCCCAGTATTGTATCAATATTGAGTTGGCCCACCCTTTGCAGCTATAACAGCTTCAACTCTTCTGGGAAGGATGTCCACAAGGTTTAGGATTATGTCTATGGGAATGTTTGATGATCAGTGCAGACCCCCCATCTATCAGTATAGACACCCCATCAATGCAGAACCCCCTCTTCCATCAGTGCAGACCCCCCACCATCAGTGCAGATTCCCCTCCTCCATCAGTGAAGACCCCCCTCCTCCATCAGTGCAGAACCCCCTCCTCCATCAGTGCAGACCCCCACCTCCATCAGTGCAGACCCCTCCTCCATCAGTGCAGAACCCCCTCCACCAGTGCAGGCCCCCCCTCCATCAGTGCAGACGCTCCCATCAGTGCAGACGCTCCCATCAGTGCAGACCCCCCTCCTCCATCAGTGCAGACCCCCCTCCTCCATCAGTGCAGACCCCCCTCCATCCATGCAGACCCCCCTCATTTAACAGTGCAGACCCCCCTCCCATAGCGCCCCCCCCAAGCATATGTCCATTTGCATTATATTTTTACAGACTTCAGAACAGAGCAGGATAGGCACAGCAGTGTGTCCCTTGGACTCCCTCCTCCTCCTCCTGTGTAGATGTGGGAGGCGGCTTCGCTCTGCTCCGCTGTGTAAGACAGGGAGATGATCAGGGTAGAGGGTGAGGACCGTGCGGCGTTAGCGGTGCTGCTGCCCGTGGGTGTCACCCCTCTGGCAGGTGTCACCCGGTGCGGGCCGCACCCCCCCGCCCCCCCCCCTAGCGATGCCCATGTCTACTGGGTAAGATTACCAAAAAATTTAACATTTATTATTCACTTGGCTAGAGAGAAAATGTGGCCACTATGGAGTATTCCCTCCCTCCCTGCTGAATATTTAATTTATTTTATATTATGGAGAATGTAACAGGAGGTGCTAGAAGACAATAAACAGTGGACACTGAACAGTAACACCCCAAAAACTCCCAGATAGACAAAAGAAGTGTCAGGAATTATGGCAGGAAAATTGTTGGAGTATCCAAGACATATGAGTAAGCAGGGACTATCTGAGCTCACCAGGCTCCACCTATAGTTAAAATATGACTTTTGGATGAACTTTAATGGAAATCTTTTTTTAATAAACCCACAATGTGATTTCGTTTTTTGGAGTTTTTTGGTTTTTGTGTGCATGCCAGCGGAGAGGAGGAATAGTTTTGAGGACCTTGTGAGGCTGACAATGACCCACCAACAGGAAAATTGGGGTATGTGGAGAGCATGATATGTTACATTCTTATACGGTATGTGAGCAATTTTCTGGGTGAGATATAAGCGAGATATAAGCGGATGGGATTTAAAAATAATTTCAGTATATAGCCATAGTATCCTTTTACCGCAACCCACATTGACCATACTGTACATGCCCTACTATGAAGGCTTCCATATGAGACTAAAACACTGCCACTGCAGGGACAGAACTGGCAGCTACTGTAAGAATGAATGGACTGTCATCCTATAAAGAATTTATTTGTCTGAATTCTGGGGTATTTTGAAGGTAGATTTCAGAAGAAAGGTACAGAATCTTATAAAATGAATTGTAAACCTCCATAGCAGGGAATATTTTGTACTTAGACACTCCTGCAAGAAAATATGCTGAAATGAGAATGAAAAAATGAGAATTTTGCGATAATAAAAATATGTTTTTTTTTTTCCAAATACAGTATTTAATTATATGTGTTGCATGCTTACCAGCAGCACCTGGAAAATTGCATCTTCTTCTCCTTTAGTGTGTATATAGCAAAGGTTTGGTCTTTAAACTGTTACCATTTGCTCCCCACTTTGCCTTATTAACCTCTTGCTTACTGGGCACTTAAACCCCCCTCCTGCCCAGACCAATTTTCAGCTTTCAGCGCTGGCGTACTTTGAATGACAATTGCGCGGCCATGCTACACTGTACTCAAATTACATTTTTATCATTTTTTTCACACAAATGGAGCTTTCTTTTGGTGGTAATATATTACCACTTGGGTTTTATTTTTTGCTAAGCAAACAAAAAAAGACAGACATTTTTGAATAGTTTGTTATAAAATTTTGCAAACGGGTAATTTTTCTCCTTCATTGATATTCGCTGCTGAGGCTGCACTGATGGGCACTGATGGGCTGCACTGATGGGCACTGATGGGCTGCACTGATGGGCACAGATAAGGCGACACTGATAGGCACAGATAAGATGACACTAATGGGCACTGATAAGACGGCATGGATGGGCAGTGATAAGACGGCACTGATGGGCACTGATAAGATGGCACTGATGGGCCCTGATGGGTGGCACTGATGGATGGCATTGATAAATGTCACTGATGGGCACTGATAGGTGGTACTAAAGGGCACTGGTAGGTGGCACTGATGGGCACTGGTAGGTGGTATTGATAGGCAGCACTGGTGATGAGGCACTGATTGGTGATTTATAGGTGGCACTGTGGGCACTGATAGGTGGCACTGTGGGCACTGATAGGTGACACTGTGGGCACTGATGGGTGGTACTGTGGGCACCAGTAGGTGGCGCTGGTGGGCACTGGTAGGTGACGCTTGTGGGGGGCACAGAAGCCTCTGCAGAGGCTCTCCACAATCGGGACCGATGTCCCTCTCACAGCCACCGGTGATCAGCTTTTTTTTTTCTCCTCACGCTACCAGCGTGAGAAAAAAAATAGCCGATTACCGGCTCTGTTTACGTCACCTGATCAGCTGTCATTGGCTGACAGCTGATCACATAGTAAGGGGTCGGGATCGACTGCCAGGGTCTTATTAAAGCCTGCCATTAAAGACTGCCAGGGTCTTATTAAATGTCATGCTATGTAAAAATATTTTTTATTTTTCTTTAGGAACTTTTCCAAAATGGATTCTTTAGAAACTTTTCATATTATCTCAACGGAGGAAGTGGAGGAAATCAAGGCAGCTTTAGAAGAAGGTGACTTATGTTCAGCAACCGAAAAACTCAGTCGGTCTCTAAGAGAGATTGAAAATGCTCCATTAAACATTGCAGTAACAGGAGAGTCAGGATCAGGAAAGTCTACTTTTGTCAATGCCATCCGCGGCATGGATAATGATGAAGAAAAAGGTGCTGCTAAAACAGGAGTTACAGAGACCACCATGGAACCAAAACCCTATCCACATCCAGATTACTTTAACGTGACATTTTGGGATCTACCCGGAATTGGGTCCCCAAATTTTAACCCAAACGATTACCTCAAAGCTGTTAATTTCCATCAATATGACTTTTTTATAATTATGTCATCGGAACGTTTCCGACATAATGATATGGAGCTGGCTAAAGAGATCAAGTCCATGGGAAAGAAATTTTACTTTGTGCGATCAAAAGTAGACTCAGACTTGCACGCTTCTCAAATACGTCGGAAAAAGTCATATAATGAAGAGAATGTATTGCGTGAGATTCGGAATGACTGCATTCAATGCCTAAATGATGGAGGGATCCAAGATCCAAAGGTGTTTCTCCTCTCCTCTCTAGACTTTAACAAATTTGACTTTAATCAAATGCAAGAGACGCTAGAACAGGAACTTCCAAGTCAAAAGCGACATGTGTTTATGTTATGTTTGCCCAATATTTCTCGCCCAATTTTAGAAAAGAAAAGAAAAGCCTTAAGGAAGCATATCTGGAAGTGGGCAACTCTTTCCTGTGCTGTGGCAGCAGTCCCTATTCCAGGACTGTCAGTGGCTTGTGATATTGGCATTTTGGTGAGAGAAATGAGAAAATATCAGAAAGCGTTTGGCCTGGATCAAAGATCACTTGAAAAGTTGGCCAACAGATTTGATAAAGATGTCAAAGAATTGAAGTCTGTGATCAGATCACCTATAGTGTTAAAAGAGATAAACAAAGAGCTTGTCACCACCTTTTTAACCAGAGGAGCAGTCGGGGCACTTGTGCTTGTTGAATATTTAACCAGTACTATACCTGTGATTGGCACGGTGGTTGCAGGTGGCATGTCGTTTGGTACAACATATTACATGCTTTATCACTTCTTCAAAGATATTGCTGATGATGCTGTAAGAGTTCTCTTAAAAGCTTTAGAGTCTCCAGTTTAGAAAATGTTATCATATATTGGATACTCATGTGAATGCTACACACTCAGCTTCAAATAGACCTATTGATTACACATTGCAAATCGACACACTATAGGGTTGATTTACTAAAGAGAAAGCCACCGCGCACTACAAGTGCACTGCAAGTGCACTTGGAAGTGCAGTCGCTGAAGATCTGAGGGGAAGATCTGAAATGAGGGGAAGCTCTGTTGTTTTCTATCATCCAATCATGTACAAGAAAAAAATTATGTTATTTATTTTCCTTGCATGTCCTCCTCAGATCTACAGTGACTGCACTTCCAAGTGCGCTTGTAGTGCTCAGTGGATTTGCCTTTAGTAAATAACCCCCCCTCCCCCCGGCTAAATGTGTGTAGACTCATAACCATTGCACCTACCTAAATGGCTCAAAGTGTGTAGAAACCCCTCCTAATTTTTGAGTTCAGGTGTTTCCAGTGAAGGGTACTGTTAATAATACAGCAATCAACTGTGCATTTCCAACTTTGACATGGTTTGATGAGTTTGGTATGGAGGGGCCTGCATAGAGCCCTGACCTCAGCCCCAATGAACACCTTTAGAATAAATTAGAATGGCAATTTTACTTTGCAAGTGTTCTTTTGCCCAAATAGGCTGAAATCCCCACAGGCATACTCCAAAATCTTGTGGAAAGCCTTCCCAACACATTGGAGGCTGTTATAGGGAGAGGGGGCCATCCCCTTATTAATGCTCCTAATTATGGAATGGGATGTCCAGCAAGGTCATATTGGTGTGATGGTCAGGCGTCCACAAACATTTTACTGCATATTGCATCCAAAAACAAGTCCAAGTCTTTCCTTAACAAACTGTTATAGTGCACTTTATTAAACTTTTCCCCTCTTCTTTAAAGGAAATCAGTCATGAGGCCCCCATTACTGACCTAAGTCTGTTTGTTAGCTGCCATACTGACCCTACACTTCATTATTTTGAATCTCTGATTTAGAACAAGTACGGTATACTGATAAGGACTTCTCATTTTAGCTTGACTCTACCGATTTGCATATTTGTTGTAAATCAGAGACTCCTCAGAAAGTATTAAAACAAATGTTTCAGTAATACAGCCAGGTTTCTATTATGGTTAGAAGGAGGTCCTGTATGTAGTGGTGGTCCCTAAGTTTATCTCATGTTAGGTTTTCTAACTACCTAATTTGAGAGGCTCGTGACACAGTTGACAATTTGTTCAGACCGCCAATCACTGCAAATCAAACAAAACCCATGAGATGCCATCATATAGACCAAGAGTCTCCAAGCTTTTCAGCATGAGGACCATATCTTATATTTTAAGAATATTTGTAGGCTGAAAAATAATCAGTTTTATATAAATGCATACAATTTAAGTCCCCCTTACATTTAAGCTGGACCAATGTTACTTTGTAAAAAAAAATGTCATACCTGGATATTTTCTTTAGGAAACTTAGTAGGCACAATTCTGCTATGGAGCTGTACTATTCATAAACCACAGTAGGGGATTGGGGTTCAGAATTTTGGACATGAATGCTTCCATTTTTGTAAATGTTCCCTGTGAAAAGTAGGTATCCATTTTAGAAAGGTAAATACCTGACAGGGAGACTTCCAAAATAGTTTAGCAATTCACAGAATATAAAAGTAAAGGGTATAAAATTACAAAATTCACAAGACAATGGCATTGAGTGACTATTTAAAGAATAACCACATAGCACAGTGAGTTTTTTTGTTGTATAAGTTTCAAAGGATATCAAAATGCACAATACATACCTAATCTAATCTTCTTTTAAAATTAAACAAGATCAATTTTACTAACCTTTTGTTATAATTGATAATACAATGAACTTTTATTAATTAAATTGCCTGCATTTGAAATTTTGGCATTCTTTTGTAAGCTAAAATAGATGCTGATGATTATAAGTAAAATAAAAGTTGTGTTATTCACACTCAAGACTCTTTCTTCACTACTACATATTATTAAAGCCAGATATTACAATTCCTTTTGTATTTTAAAAATTCTATATCACTATATTTGCTAGGTAGAGTGTCATTAAACTATGCACTGTTGGCATCTTGCCTGTACTAGAACTGAAGACAAAACTTTTTTTTTTTCCATTTTTGATAGAGTAAAGCTGGCCATAGATGGATTTCTTTTTTATCCCTGTTCTGGGGACAACCCATGATGTGCATTTAGGAAAGAATCCAGGCCTTTTTTCAAACAATCTACTGAGCTGACTAGAACCAGCTCTTGAGGGAGTATATTCCACATTTCCACCGCTCTTGCTATTAAGAAACCTTTCCGTATTTGGAGATTAACTCTATTTTCCTTCAGATGTAAAAAGTGTCCCCTTGTCAAGCTGTGATGACCTTAAAGTGAATAACTCAACGCCAAGTTCACTATATGGACCACTTTCATATTTATACATGTTGATCATATTCCTACTTAACCTCCTCTTCTCAAGAAATTCAGTTCATCCAATCTTTGCTCATAGCTGAGCATTTCCATGCCTCTTAGTTTGGTTGCTCTTCTCTGCACTTTCTCAAGTTCCCTGATATCCCTTTTGTGAACTGGTGCCCAAAACTGAACTGCATATTCCAGATGAGGTCTTACTAATGAACAAGGAAGGACTTTGCTCACTTTGGAAACTGCAGCTTGGCACTGCATGCTATTATTAAGCTTATGATCTACCAGAACACCCAGATCTTTTTCCACCATTGATTCCCCCAGTTGTACTCCCCCTAGTATGTATGATGGGGGAGCCACACCCATTTCTTCCCTCAGCACCACTGGCCTATGGTGGCTAAGGATGTGTTGCTTCATCCCATGGCTGACTTCTCTGCTGCATAGTTTACTTGCAGCTGTGCAGCCATCACCAACTGTCACAAAATGCTGCCAAACTTTAGAACAACGGGTGCTGCCACTGTGTGGTGAAGATTTTTTAGAGAGTTTCCTCTTCAGCTGCATATGCTAGAGCAAGTTGCTTAATTTTGGTTGTAGCCTGGCCTGCGCACTCTGCTATGCTGCTGTGTTTTTGTGATAAGGTGGCCCCATGCCAGGAATAGTGAAGGAGGTTACTTGACTAACAGTTGTGCTGGTGGCTCTAATGTTTATGGGAGACTCAACCGGAACAGGAGAGGCAGGTGCCATCAGTGCTGTTCTTTCAGGGGAATACAACAGTGGGGAATCAAATTTATTTTGGGAAGGAGAATATTCTATCCCATAAATATTTGGTTCCTGATCAAAAATAAAAGGTAAGGTATAATCTGAATCTTCCATGTTTGCGAAGGTGGATTTATCACCATCAGATGTTGGGGGGACCTGCTGAATTCCCTTTTCTCTCAGATAGCTAATGGGAAATGTGAGTAAAAAATCTCCTTCATTACTTCTATGACCTGCAGATGTAATTTTTTCAGTGGTGATGGTGGTGCCAATGGGAGTGGTGGTGGTGGAACTATGAGCGTGCAAAATGTCTTGCTCATATTCAAATATTTCACTTTTAGGCTGCTTAAATGGATGTTCAGAATCAAAAGCCTGTGTTGGTGGTACTGTCAGGCCTTTCCTGTAAAGAAGACTTGGTGTCACCACATTTCTCAAAGTGCCCATAGCGGAGGTGGTGGTGACACAACTGGCACTAGTAGTAATTGTGCAGGTTGTTCTTGGGGAAAGATCCTGAAAAAGGCGACGACATGCAATAGATGCCGACTGCTTTCTGGTCTCAGAGCAGGACCTCTCAGCCTTGCTAGTAGAGGATTTTGAACCAACAGTTTCCCTCTCTGACCTTTTCTGTTTGAAGGGGGGCCTTAGCATAGCACTACTGCTAGTCAAAGTATCAGAGCTTGGCCTCTTGCAGCTGCTATATCTGCCCGAACCAGGACAGGCAAGCTGCTCCTGCTGCTTCATTTGCCTCCCCTTTGAAAAGCCACTCCTGTGAGACCTAACATGACTGCGCAATTGTCATTCAAAGTGTGACAGTGTTGAAAGCTGAAAATTGGTCTGGGCAGGAAGGTGTATAAATGCCCTGTATTGAAGTGGTTAATATTCACTTTATTCATTTATCTTTTATATCAATTTTGATATCTCTTCTCCTTGCACTTGTTTGCATGGTTTATCTCGTGAATCATATGGACATTTGTTTTATAATTGTATATTAGTTTTTATGTGATCACAGTGCAATATCGTAATTGTTGGACATTTGTATTGTATTTTTATGTGGATCATTGTACACTCAGCACTTCATTGATCACATTAGCACTTTAATTTGGAGCGCAACTGGATTTGCAAGCTGGGCTGACTGGGAACAGTAGTCCACCATCCAACAATGTGCCTTTAAACTACTAGGCCTCCGGGGAGAGGTGCTGCAGACCTCTGGCCTAGTAGCAGCGAGCAACCAGAGCCTGCTTAAGGACTTATTCAGAGTGGGTCTTTCTTGCTTAGAGAAGAAGATGTGTCATTACTTTACTTCAGGATACGTTTTGTGCAGGAGGAAAGGAGTGCTGATAAGTTTTGTGCAGAAGAAGAAGAGTTCTGGGAACATCACCCTTACACGGTCACGAGTGATGGATGGGGAATGCCTGAAGTAATAGTCTGCGGGAATTAAGCAGAGGAGGAGCAACAGTCTGCATGCATGGTGATGCAGGAGAAAGATCAACCTTTTAAATATGATGGCAAAAATCAACCATTCTATGGGCATCCCATATACCCTATGGGAGTCTGGCAGTGGGGTGATTTGGTGGATATTTGTTATTAGTGGCAACTACACCGCTACACAGACATACAGGAACATCTTCCAGTCTAACATTTGCCTTGCTTGCAAATGCAGTGGACTACCTGCAACACACTTTCAGGGGCAGATTTCTAGTCGTCCAGGTCACTGTTAAACTCCCATTCTCGAGGTGCTATCCTTTGCCAATGGGTGACAGGGCACACATTATACCTTTCAGAGAATGTCTCATTATGGCTGCTTGCAGTGGCGGCTGCAACAACCCCCCCTCGCTCACTGTCTGCCGGTCGGTCCACCACTTACCCCATCTAGGTGGCGGGTGGCAGGCTGCAGCTCCAGTGTGTGCTCTCCTCCAGCACGGCTGACCCCATCTATGGCGGGTGGCAGGCTGCAGGCAGGGGCTCGGGTGTGTGCTCTCCTTTAGCATGGCTGACCCCATCTATGGCGGGTGGCAGGCTGCGGGCAGCGGCTCCGGTGACCTCTCCTTCAACACGGCGGACTCCACCTACGGCAGGGTAGCAGGCTGCGGGCTGCGGGCTGTGGCTCCGGGGTCTACACCTCCAGCATGGCGGCTTCCACCATGCATCTCTGCACTCCTATTCCTAGGCTCTAGGCATCCAAAAGGATCGCCTGACGTTTTGACCAATCGGGAGACCGGTCTCACGACCCTCTTCCAAAAGAAAGGCATTTTCTGTTGCTTGTGAGAAAGAGGAATACCTGACTGCATTTACAAATCTACCTTTGAACTACTTTGCAAATATGTGTGCCACCTGTATGGCCAGTCATCTGCAAAAAATGTGAACAATGCAATATACAAAGCATTCTGCATGGCATAGTCAGCTTTGCCAGAACTATCCATGCCTCCGACAAGTGACCCCCTTTACCAACACTGTAAAAGGGCAAACTATCAAGCAGACATAATGAGACATTTTCTGAATATAATGTGTGCCCCGTCACCCATTGGCAATGGATGGCACCTCGAGGATGGGAAGTTAACAGTGACCTGGACGTAGGGTTGTCACCTTTTCTTCAAGTCAAACCCGAACGCTTTTAGCGGCGCACAGCAATTTTTTTTATAGTATAAACCATACATATATTTTGCTATTAAATAACATTTCTAATCATATGAAGTTAATAACAAGAGTCCCCCTTTACATCAGAGTCCACAGAGTTCCCCTTTTACATCTGAACTCGCAGAGTTCCCTTTCACTGTAAGGGGGGACTCTGCAGACTCTGATGTATTTTTATGTTTTCTCTCATGCGATGTAATAGTTGTATAATGAACGACATACGTTTTTTGACGGCATATTGTATATGCAGATACTGGGTTCTTTGATTCACTTCTTCACATTTTTTTGGTTAATCTTTGGTCCCTCTATCATTAATCTTTAAATATAGATAGGAGGGTAAGTCTTTAGTAGCTTTGCAGATTACATCATTGTAAGTTTGCAATGGCTGTAAGATATATGACCCGTTATTTCTATTTTGCAGCAAGTGGAGGGAGATTCTGTTTATTCGAGATTTATAAATCCATAATGCTTGTTGGATCATACTGGAAGATAAAGACTTTTTGGCTTCTTGGTTTCTCAGTACTGGTTTATATACTTGTCAGACCCGGTCCACATACTCCACATGCATCGCCACAACAGTATTGCATGACTATGCACAGCCAGTGATAGCTAGGTTTTTTCGTTGACTGCAGCAATTGGAAGGAGACTTTTATTATTTAATGCCATTGACACGCATATATGACAGTAATTTGAGACTAGAATGGAGACAATTTTACAAAGGGGCTTCAGGTTTCTATAAAGGCGCTTCAAGTTTTTCAAAGTTTTTTAAATTTCAAAGATTTTTCATTGAATTATTTGATTTTGCGATTATCTGTAACATCTCTCTGATAATAACTATTCAAACTGTATATTGTATCCATATTGCTTATTTAATTTGGTATACCCATATTTAAGTGTGTTTTCTACTGTATTTTCTTACTATAATCTACTTTGCTACCTTTATACTAGTTATTCTATGATGACATTAATATTGATGCAAGAGATCCTATATAATTACAGTTTATTGTTTACAGGTGGCTTTTTTAGGCCCCTTTCACACTGAGGCATTTTTCAGGCGTTTTAGCGCTAAAATTACCGCCTAAATACTGCATGAAAAACGCCCCCATGTATCTCAGTGTAACCTTTCATACTGAGGCGTTGCACTGGCTGTGCGTTGGAAAAAATCCTGCAAACAGCTTTTTTGGAGCATTTTTTGGGCGCATAAAATAGTGCTGTAAAAACGTCTATTCCAATTGAAATGAATGGGAAACGCTGTAAAACCGCGGTAATACCGCTTTAAAACTGCCCAGAAGCTGTGGGGAAGGTCACATGACCGCAGTAAAGTGGAGGATGCTGGGATACCAGGAAATCCTGTTGAAAAGGGGAGAGGAGACCAGACAGAGCAATACAGAGTATTATGGAGGAGGAATCTGTAGAGATGCAGCCAGATGAAGTCATAGCAGAAAGACCCTCTGGCAGTGGAGATCTAGAGGAATTCATTGACACAATGCGGAGGCACCCAGAACTTTGGGACAAGAAACATAACTGGTACTCCAACCGCTTAAAGAAAAGTGCTGGATGGAATGCTGTTGCCGACCTACATATAGAAAACTGGAATTCACTATCAGGAAACCAAAAAGCTGAGAAATGTAAGTTGAAATCCCAATCTAGTTCCTATTCCAAATTCCGGTATTCTTTACCCTATTCCATGGCTCTGTAGTCCCAAACTCCCAATCATAACCCTAATCCCACCCCTCCTAGTCCCAAACTCCTAACCCTAATCCCTCCCTTCTTAGTCCCAAACCCCTAACCCTAACCCTAATCCCACCGCTCTTAGTCCAAAGCCCCTAACCCTAACCCCACCCCTCATAGTCCAAAACACCTAACCCTAATCCCACCCCTCATAGTCCCAAACCCCTAACCCTAATCCCACCCCTCCTAGTCCCAAACTCCTAACCCTAATCCCACCCCTCATAGTCCAAATCTCCTAACCCTAACCCTAATCCCACCCCTCCTAGTCCCAAACCCCTAACCCTAATCCCACCCCTCATAGCCCAAAACACCTAACCCTAACCCTAATCCCACCCCTCCTAGTCCCAAACCCCTAACCCTAATCCCACCCCTCATAGTCCAAAACTCCTAACCCTAATCCCACCCCTCTTAGTCCCAAACTCCTAACCCTAATCCCACTCCTCCTAGTCCCAAACCCCTAACCGTAATCCCACCCCTCATAGTCTAAAACACCTAACCCTAACCCTAATCCCACCCCTCATAGTCCCAAACTCCTAACCCTAATCCCACCCCTCCTAGTCCCAAACCCCTAACCCTAATCCCACCCCTCATAGTCCAAAACACCTAACCCTAACCCTAATCCCACCCCTCATAGTCCCAAACCCCTAACCCTAACCCTAATCCCACCCCTCCTAGTCCCAAACTCCTAACCCTAATCCCACCCCTCATAGTCCAAAACACCTAACCCTAATCCCACTCCTCATAGTCCCAAACCCCTAACCCTAACCCTAATCCCACCCCTTAGTCCAAAACTCCTAACCCTAATCCCACCCCTCTTAGTCCCAAACTCCTAACCCTAACCCTAATCCCACTCCTCCTAGTCCCAAACCCCTAACCCTAATCCCACCCCTCATAGTCCCAAACACCTAACCCTAACCCTAATCCCACCCCTCATACTCCCAAACCCCTAACCCTAACCCTAATCCCACCCCTTATAGTCCAAAACACCTAACCCTAACCCTAATCCCACCCCTCATAGTCCCAAACTCCTATCCCTAATCCCACTCCTCCTAGTACCAAACTCCTAACCCTAATCCCACCCCTCATAGTCCCTAAGCCCCAATCCTAACTCTAATCCCACCCCTCTTAGTCCCAAACTCCTAACCCTAATCCCACCCCTCATAGTCCAAAACACCTAACCCTAACCCTAATCCCACCCCTCAATGTCCCAAACACCTACCTAATCCCATCATTGTACATGTGACTTTAATCTATTTTTTTTAAATAAGGTTCATAACTTTATTATGTAATGTAGTAATTTAATATAATTGACTCACTAAACATATTAACAAGTGAATTTATTATAACATGTAACAGAAGTGAATAGATACATGGCTTTAATAAACATACATCAAACTATTCAAAGGAAGTATTTAGTCTGAAATACAATAAAGACTGTAAATTGAAGGTTTAGAGCATGTTTTCTTGCCAACTCAGTGCACCAGCCGGACTCCTAAAGTAGTCTGCAAAAGCATCTCTAATTGTGAATCCTACTATTGGTCCACATACATGCAGAAAATTGGCAGGTTTAATATTGTGTGACAGAGTATCCTCAAAATTTACTCCATCTCTCTCTCTCACCACATTATGTAATATACACGCAGCCTTAATTACCATACATGCTTTTTCAACGTTAAGGTTTATTGTTTTTAGAAAAATTGACACTTGTTCGCCAGTTATACCGAAAGCGCATTCTACAAGTCTACGTGCCCGACACAGCCTATAATTAAAGATCTCTTTCGTGTATCTAGATTTCTCAGCGAATAAAGTTTCATGAGATGTTCGTGAATAGCAAAAGCATCGTCGGCTACAAACACAAATGGCATCCTCTGTTCTGGGCTGTGGTCGGTTATCTGGTAAATCTAATTCATTATAGGCAAGACGTTTTCCGAATTTACTATGCTGAAAAACAGCGGAGTCTGCACTGCTGCCAAACGATCCAATATCTACATAAATTAATTTATAGTCAGCATCGACAGCAGCCATTAAAACAACGGAAAAATACTTTTTATAATTGTAGTACTGGCTTCCACTATGACGTGGTTTATTAGCCTAATATGTTTTCCATCAATAGCTCCTAAACAGTTTGGAAATTGGTCTTGTTCAAAAATCGCTGGCAACATCTTCCCATTTAGCCTTGTCTGGAATTGGCATGACTGTACTTCTCAGATCCCAGATTCCATCAAATGTTTGCTTCACAATTTCGCTTATGGTTGATATCCCAATGCGAAATTCATATTGCAGCGATGAGTATGTATTTCCTGTTGCAAGATATCTGTAAAAGAAAAATTAAATTTATCAAAACAAATAGCATGGGCACTCACATGAGTGTAGACAGGTAGGCCGCAACACCCCATAAAGTGCAAAAAATTGTACGAGAACCCCTAACGGGGCTTTAAAGCAGCCAATAAAATACAGTATTGATAGTTGAAAAAATTCAGTTTTATTAGTACAAAAAATATATAAGTAGCATATTATAAAAATCACTGAGGATAGGTTCTGACTATTCGAGTCAAGACATGATCTGATGTGACATACCATTACAGTGAACAAAGCATACAATTAAACCAGGTGCTAGGCACAATGCATTAAATGGCGACCAAGGTTATCTTAAAAGTTATTTTTCTTAAAAGAGGTAGCAACAGATATTGCCTGTGATACCATACATGTATGTGGAACAACAAGTTGTATACGTGAATTCTGACGCGTTTCGACCCTTCCCGGGTCCTCTTCAGAGGATGGTTGCCCACTGTGAAAAGGTCAACATGTGTCAGACATAGCATCAATCCAACAGTACCAAACTTATGTATGTGCACCATCTACTAAAGTTGCCTAGATCATATAGTTACCTATTACAGAAATTATGACGTTTCCGCGTGCAGTGTAAGCATTGTAGGTTATTGTATTTTTATGTGGTACAGTTTCTCTTTAGTTCCCCTGTCTCCCCGTGTCGGAACAGCTCCCAGGAGAGCGGGTGGTGGGCCAAGTGTGTCTTGCGAGGGATCACACCTATCAACCCCCATATAAGAGGGGGAAGTAGAGGAGGGGGGGGCAACGAACAACCCGAAAAGCACCTGAAAGGGTATACGTTGTTGCTAGAAGTAGAAAAATATTGAGTGTTAAATACTGAAGAGCGAGGGGGTCACTTGATTAATCCACACAGATTGGGAAATTTCCCAGCTATGGAGATTTATAGAGATGTTGGATAGTGGGTACATGGGTGTGCAGAGGGCATAGCTAAGGGAAGGGAAGAAAGAGGAGGAAAAGATATAAGGGTGTGTGTGAAATAGACGAGTGGAGGATAGCAAATGCCCTGCTGCCAATCAATCCCCATGTACCATAGAAAGTATATGCAAAGAGCAATAGGTAAAGGTGCCGACAAACCACCAGTGAATGGACGGAGTGAAATGGGGGGGGGGGGAGGGAAGGGGAAAACCAACCAAAATGGATTGGAGTGGTGGAATAAATAGAAAAGGGAAGGGGAGAAAAAAGAAAAAAAAAAAAAGGAGGGGAAGAAAGAGGGAATGGGGAAGGGTGGGAAAGGGAAGGGTGACCAAGGGAAAAACGGAAAAAGGGCAACGGAAAAAGGGGGGGAGGGGAAAGGGGGAGGGAAAGGAGAAGAGACGGGAAAAGAGGGGAAGGTGCTGCGGGGTGGGGGGGGGGAAAGGAGGGGGGAAAAGGAAAAACGGGAAGGAGAGGAAGGGGAAAGGGAGGAAAAAAGAAAAAGGAAGGTGGACAGTGGGGTTGGGGTGATGGGGGGGAGGGTGGGCAGAGAGGGTGGAGAAGTAAAAGTGGAGTGAAAAGCAGGGTGTGGGACAGAGAGGGACGGGGGGAAAGGGAGGGGAAGTGAAAGGAGAAAGGGAAGTGCGAGTGAAGTGAAAAACAGGGTGGGACATGGATGGACGGGGGGGGGGGGGAACATGTGGGGGCTAGAGTGAAAAAAACCATGTGACGCAGATGTGCACAATGCAATAAACAAATAGTGAAGGTGACAAACAGTGTAAAAATACAAGGGAGGTGTCGGAACTGATTACCTATTTCAACTGAACTGAATGGAAGAACTGAAATGTTCTGGATGCTGAAAAATTAAGGTATAAATGAATCTGACGGGGTCAGCAATTATTTAAAAGAACCAAGTCGTTAGAAAGATATCACATTCGTTCCACATGTGCTTACCAGTGTTTGCTGTCAGTCTGTGTGACCTGTCTCCGGTTAAGAAAGAATCCAATGAGTGTCCCCTGGCAATTCCCATATTTATAGGGAGTGCCAATTGGCTAACTCCCTTCAGGTGTCTGTGTGCCCTGCGTCCCTCCTCCTCCCCCTCCATCGGGGGAAACGAGCAGCACACCGCTGTGCGCCCTGGTGTGGTCCCCCCGGCATTCCGGAAAGGAAGACACCTTCGGGCGTCCCCGTCACTTCCGCCGCAACTGCGCAGGCGCCGCTACGTCACGCGCACGCACCCTAGGGCGCGCGCTCGTGAGTGCGGCGTCCGGAAGGGATCCGGGACGCCGCTGGCAGGGAGAGAGGCGTCCCACCCAGGTGAAGCCACCTAGTGGGCGTATTGGGAGACGCAGGGCCCCAGCGTCTCCTCTCTCACCCTGCCAGGAAGACACAAAAAGTGCACCCCCGCCCCCAGAGGAGAGACACAGGCACTGGGAGAGACAATGGGGAACATAGAGCCATATTGCCCAGAATGTGCTATTATGCAGGAATGATAGTGATAATGATAAGGCATGGCACAAACCATTTATATAACTTGTTCAAATGGTGCTAAACATATAGTCTGTGTGCCGTGGGCCGATTGCTAGCTGGCCATCTTAAGTGCATCTTACCATACATGGCATTGTATACTTTGGCATGATTGCACAGTTGCAAAGACAATGATTTTTTGCAACCTGCGCGATCAGGATGGTACATATACAGAAACAAAAGAAAAGAACAAGGTTACATAATAGTAAGTATTAAAGCAATAAAAAACTCCGAACTGTTTGAGGCTAGATTTCACAAGGGGTAGAACGATACAGAGCACATGGTCCAGTAACATACATATTAATATGCATCTCGTACATATGAGCATAATGAAAAAAACAGTAATAATGATGACTTTAATGGTTGTGTGTGGGGAAAACCAGGCAGTGATATACACAAAGCTGGAAACGCTGATGAGAAAAATGTATTGGGGAAAATTGGCTGGGGTCAGCAGAGGGAAAGAGGGGGGGGGGACAAAAGGGGGGAAAAAAGGGGGGAAAAAGGGGGGGGGGAAGGGGGTGGTGAAGGGGGAAAGGGGGAGGAAAAAAGGGGAGGGGGGAAAATGGGGAGGGAAGAGAAGGGGGGGAAGAAAGGAGGGGGGAAAGAGAAAAAGAAGAAGAAGAAGAAAAAGAAAAAAAAAAAGAAGCAAGGGGGAGTCATTGTGTCTTCCCCGATGAGAATCCCTGCAAAAAGGGGGCAAATGAAATTGATTAGTTTAAACCTGGTGGAGAGGTGGCCTGTAACTGGAATATCCATCTCTGCTCTTTTTGCAGCAGAGACTTATTCCAGTCGCCACCTCTGTTGGGGATGTTTATTCTATAGAGGGCCACAAAAGTAACTTTGGGAACTTTGTAATTGTGTGTAAAGATTATGTGCCTCCCAATAGGGAGGTACGGGTTCCCCACCTCCATACTGTAAACATGTTGAGAGATGCGTTTCCAGAATTCCTGCCTTAACCAAGGCCGGATCATATTGGGAATAATGTTGCAAGGCCCTTTGCACGGCAGCCAACCCCTTGGAATGGGGAATGCTGCTGTACAACGCCTCGACATCTATGGTCACTAGAATCGCATTAAATCGCAACTCATCAGCGATTTGAGGCTACCTAAAAATGCGATTCTAGTGACCATAGATGTCGAGGCGTTGTACAGCAGCATTCCCCATTCCAAGGGGTTGGCTGCCGTGCAAAGGGCCTTGCAACATTATTCCCAATATGATCCGGCTTGGTTAGGTTTATTTTGAATGGTCTGCATTATATACTGCATCACAATTACTTTTGTTTTGACAACTCCCACTACCTCCAGGTGCAGGGTGTCGCTATCGGGACCTGTTGTGCCCCCTCTTACGCCAACCTGTACCTGGGGGAGTGGGAGAAGTCCCTCCTCGATGACGAGGACCTTGTCGAATACACCAGCCATATAACCAAATGGCTGAGGTATATCGACGATGTCTTCGTCATCTGGGAGGGACCCGACACCAAGTTATTTGAATTTTTTAATAAAATCAATGTGAACGATCGAAATTTGAAGTTCACAATGACCCATGACCCCCACAGCGTCACCTTCCTAGATGTCTCCGTTTCGACTACTGCGGAAGGACACCTTTCCAGCACTCTGTTTCGTAAGACAACTGCTGGGAATACGGTCCTTCATTTTGATAGTTTCCATCCGATCCTATTGAAAAACTCGATCCCCTACGGACAGTATTTGCGCCTTCGGCGCAACTGTTCCAGCGATGCTTTGTTCATAAAAGAAGCAGAGGGGCTCCAAAATCGACTGTTAGCAAGGGGCTACAGTAGATCTTGCCTTAAAAAAGCTTATAACCAGGCTATTGGACACTCTAGATCTCAGCTACTCTTCAAACCCAAACCCTCCCGAAGCTCCGAATGCAACTCTACCCGGATTATCATGCGCTACTCCCGTAAACATCAGGCTATTAGAAAGATCATAGAACGCTATTGGAGCATCCTTACAGATGACCCTAAGCTACGTGGATTTGTTCAAGACAGACCCACTATAACGTACAAAAGAGCTATGTCACTGCGTGACCAGCTCGTTCGCAGTGAATACACCAACGACAACAAGAGATTCAAGCATTGTTCCACAGTGCGTTCCTTCCCCTGTGGACACTGCTCGTATTGCTCACTCATCAAACAGGATAAAATCTTTGTTTTGCCTAATGGCAACACATTCACACCTAAACAGTTTGTAAATTGCCGCACTCGCGGAATAGTATACTTGATGGAATGTGAGTGTGGTGCATATTATGTGGGGAAAACCAGGCAGGAATTCTGGAAACGCATCTCTCAACATGTTTACAGTATGGAGGTGGGGAACCCGTACCTCCCTATTGGGAGGCACATAATCTTTACACACAATTACAAAGTTCCCAAAGTTACTTTTGTGGCCCTCTATAGAATAAACATCCCCAACAGAGGTGGCGACTGGAATAAGTCTCTGCTGCAAAAAGAGCAGAGATGGATATTCCAGTTACAGGCCACCTCTCCACCAGGTTTAAACTAATCAATTTCATTTGCCCCCTTTTTGCAGGGATTCTCATCGGGGAAGACACAATGACTCCCCCTTGCTTCTTCTTTTTTTTTTTCTTTTTCTTCTTCTTCTTCTTTTTCTCTTTCCCCCCTCCTTTCTTCCCCCCTTCTCTTCCCTCCCCATTTCCCCCCCTCCCCTTCCCCCCCCCCTTTTTCCTCCCCCTTTCCCCCTTCACCACCCCCCCCCCTCTTTCCCTCTGCTGACCCCAGCCAGTTTTCCCCAATACATTTTTCTCATCAGCGTTTCCAGCTTTGTGTATATCACTGCCTGGTTTTCCCCACACACAACCATTAAAGTCATCATTATTACTGTTTTTTTCATTATGCTCATATGTACGAGATGCATATTAATATGTATGTTTGTTACTGGATTCAACAAAATGGACCATGTGCTCTGTATCGTTCTACCCCTTGTGAAATCTAGCCTCAAACAGTTCGGTGTTTTTTATTGCTTTAATACTTACTATTATGTAACCTTGTTCTTTTCTTTTGTTTCTGTATATGTAACATCCTGATCGCGCAGGTTGCAAAAAATCATTGTCTTTGCAACTGTGCAATCATGCCAAAGTATACAATGCCATGTATGGTAAGATGCACTTAAGATGGCCAGCTAGCAATCGGCCCACGGCACACAGACTATATGTTTAGCACCATTGAACAAGTTATATAAATGGTTTGTGCCATGCCTTATCATTATCACTATCATTCCTGCATAATAGCACATTCTGGGCAATATGGCTCTATGTTCCCCATTGTCTCTCCCAGTGCCTGTGTCTCTCCTCTGGGGGCGGGGGTGCACCTTTTTGTGTCTTCCTGGCAGGGTGAGAGAGGAGACGCTGGGGCCCTGCGTCTCCCAATACGCCCACTAGGTGGCTTCACCTGGGTGGGACGCCTCTCTCCCTGCCAGCGGCGTCCCGGATCCCTTCCGGACGCCGCACTCACGAGCGCGCGCCCTAGGGTGTGCGTGCGCGTGACGTAGCGGCGCCTGCGCAGTTGCGGCGGAAGCGACGGGGACGCCTGAAGGTGTCTTCCTTTCCGGAACGCCGGGGGGGACCACACCAGGGCGCACAGCGGTGCTGCTCGTTTCCCCCGATGGAGGGGGAGGAGGAGGGACGCAGGGCACACAGACACCTGAAGGGAGTTAGCCAATTGGCACTCCCTATAAATATGGGAATTGCCAGGGGACACTCATTGGATTCTTTCTTAACCGGAGACAGGTCACACAGACTGACAGCAAACACTGGTAAGCACATGTGGAACGAATGTGATATCTATCTAACGACTTGGTTCTTTTAAATCATTGCTGACCCCGTCAGATTCATTTATACCTTAATTTTTCAGCATCCAGAACATTTCAGTTCTTCCATTCAGTTCAGTTGAAATAGGTAATCAGTTCCGACACCTCCCTTGTATTTTTACACTGTTTGTCACCTTCACTATTTGTTTATTGCATTGTACACATCTGCGTCACATGGTTTTTTTCACTCTAGCCCCCACATGTTCCCCCCTCCCCCCCCCCCCCCCGTCCATCCATGTCCCACCCTGTTTTTCACTTCACTCGCACTTCCCTTTCTCCTTTCACTTCCCCTGCTTTTCCCCCCGTCCCTCTCTGTCCCACACCCTGCTTTTCACTCCACTTTTACTTCTCCACCCTCTCTGCCCACCCTCCCCCCCCATCACCCCCAACCCCACTGTCCACCTTCCTTTTTCTTTTTTCCTCCCTTTCCCCTTCCTCTCCTTCCCGTTTTTTCTTTTCTCCCTCCTTTCCCCCCCCTTCCCCCTTTTTCCCCCCCACCCCGCAGCACCTTCCCCTCTTTTCCCATTCTCTTCTCCCTTTCCCTCCCCTTTTTTTTTTTTTCCCTCCCCCCCCCCTTTTTCCGTTCCCTTTTTCCGTTTTTCCCTTGGTCACCCTTCCCTTTCCCACCCTTCGCCGTTCCCTCTTTCTCCCCCTCCTTTTTTTTTTTTTCTCCCCTTCCCTTTTCTATTTATTCCACCACTCCAATCCATTTTGGTTGGTTTTCCCCTTCCCTCCCCCCCCCCCCTCATTTCACTCCGTCCATTCACTGGTGGTTTGTCGGCACCTTTACCTATTGCTCTTTGCATATACTTTCTGTGGTACATGGGGATTGATTGGCAGCAGGGCATTTGCTATCCTCCACTCGTCCTATTTCCACACACACCGCTTTGGGTTACTTCTTTTCCTTCACTTCTTCTCACTTTCCCTCTCATTCCTTTGTTTCCTCTTTCTGTCTTTCCCCCCTCCCTATCCTTTTCCTTATATCTTTTCCTCCTCTTTCTTCCCTTCCCTTAGCTATGCCCTCTGCACACCCATGTACCCACTATCCAACATCTCTATAAATCTCCATAGCTGGGAAATTTCCCAATCTGTGTGGATTAATCAAGTGACCCCTCGCTCTTCAGTATTTAACACTCAATATTTTTCTACTTCTAGCAACAACGTATACCCTTTCAGGTGCTTTTCGGGTTGTTCGTTGCCCCCCCCTCCTCTACTTCCCCCTCTTATATGGGGGTTGATAGGTGTGATCCCTCGCAAGACACACTTGGCCCACCGCCTGCTCTCCTGGGAGCTGTTCTGACACGGGGGAGACAGGGGAACTAAAGAGAAACTGCACCACCTAAAAATACAATAACCTACAATGCTTAAACTGCACGCGGAAACGTCATAATTTCTGTAATAGGTAACTATATGATCTAGGCAACTTTAGTAGATGGTGCACATACATAAGTGTGGTACTGTTGGATTTGATGCTATGTCTGACACATGTTGACCTTTTCACAGTGGGCAACCATCCTCTGAAGAGGACCCGGGAAGGGTCGAAACGCGTCAGATTTCACGTATACAACTTGTTGTTCCACATACATGTATGGTATCACAGGCAATATCTGTTGCTACCTCTTTTAAGAAAATAACTTTTAAGATAACCTTGGTCGCCATTTAATGCATTGTGCCTAGCACCTGGTTTAATTGTATGCTTTGTTCACTGTAATGGTATGTCACATTCAGATCATGTCTTGACTCGAATAGTCAGTACCTATTCTCAGTGATTTTTATAATATGCTACTTATATATTTTTTGTATTAATAAAACTGAATTTTTTTACATCAATACTGTATTTTATTGGCTGCTTTAAAGCCCCGTTAGGGGGTTCTCGTACAATTTTTTGAAAAAATTAAATTTATCTTTCAGTAAAACTGATCAAGCAGCGATGGAAAACATTAAGAGATCATTTCAAACGAGAGTTAATGAGACAACAACAAATCAGAAGTGGATCCAGCGGGAAACAAGGGAGAATTTACTGTCACTACTACGAATTAGAATTTTTAAAACCAGTGATGCAGGACAGACAGTAAATAGTAACATTTTTCTTAAAAGCAATGTATAGAAATAATAGCAATAATCACGTAGCACTGTCTAATCATTTATATTTTATTCAGAACAGAAAGCAATTTCAATAGTGAGAGTGAGACAGAGGAGCTTACTCAAGAAAACAACACTACTAATGAACCACAAGTTGCAGAAGAGGAAAATGTTGAAGATATCAGAGAAACAACACTGGAGCCACCACGAAAGTCAAATTCAAGATCCAAACCTAAAAAAACCCAGCAAACGCAGGAATTCATTGATGTTGTCAGAAACCTGATTGATAGCCAAAAAAATGAAAACGAGATATCATCTTGTACTAAAAGTTTGATTCCTCTGATTGCGCAGGTGAACCAAGAATTCCAATGTGATCTTCAAATTGACATTATGAAAGTGATTAAATCTTACCAACAAAAATCAAATCCTCAAAGTGTACACGCCCAAACCTCAGAAAACCCAAACCCACAACAATATGTTCGTTATGGGAATCCATGGGAAGAATCATCTTATCGTGCCCCTTCTTATAATTCTCCATGTGGACCAAACATTATGTCCATGACCCCACAATTTAATAAAAGGTTCCATGCAGGCCAATACGACATGCCCCCTAATTATTATCCCGCAATTCAAGCTCCTCCTCCTCCCCCTCCTCCTACTCCTCCTAACACCGCTAGAGAGGATTCGCACCCTCACCCCTCATTTTATCAAGATCTGTAATTGATAACGTTTGAATTAGGCCCCTTTCACACGTGCGGACCGTATGTCCGTATTTCATCCATCCGTTTTCGGATGAAATACGGACATACATGCATCCCTATGGGATAGCGAGTGTCAGCTGATGAACATCCGGGTCCCGCCCTGTCCTCCGCCGGCTCAGCTAGGAAAAACGGAGAGATCCCAGCTGAGCAGCGGATGTTCACAGGTCGGATCAACACGGATCCGTCCCGTGTGAAAGGGGCCTTACTAGTGTTAGTAAACCTTCATGTCATATGTTTTTCATGTTTATTGATTATTTTCATTCAAAGTTTTTATAATTCAGCTATTTGGATATATTAGGCCCCTTTCACATGTGCGGACCTTATGTCCGTATTTCATCCATCTGTTTTCGGATGAAATACGGACATACATGCATCCATATGGAGTGGATGAGTGGATGAACATCCGCTGACACCCGAAATCATCCGTCCCCGCTCTCGTCCGATTCTGCAGATGGCGGAAAATCCTATTTTTCTATCCGTCTGCAGAGCGAATCGGATGAACACAGACAGATGGTCCGTGCTCCTCCGATCCCCCATAGTGGAGAGCGGAGATCTGAAAGGGCGGTCCCTGCACAAACCCTGTCATCCGCCGGCTCAGCTGGGAAAAACGCAGAGATCCCCGCTGAGCAGCGGATGTTCACGGGTCGGATCAACACTCATATAGTAAAGATGATAATTTATTATTATATAGATTTCTATATTCTTGAAAATAAAATTACAGTATTATATTTTATGCATCAAATCTATGGAAAGAAACAGATTTGTTGTTAAAAACCACAGCTAGTAGAAGTTTGGGACATTGGTTTTTGGAGTTTGGGACATTGGAAGGGTGGGATTAGGTTTAGGGTTGGGAGTTTGGGACATGGAGGAGTGATATTAGGGTTATGGTTAGGAGTTTGGGACTAAGAGGGGTCGGATTAAGGTTAGGATTGGGGGTTTGGGACTAGGAGGGTGGGATTACGGTTAGGGTTAGGTGTTTTGTACTAAGAGGAATGTGATTAGGATTAGGTTTGGGAGTTTGGGACTAGGAGGGGTGGGATTAGGGTTAGGAGTTTGGGACTAGGAGGGGTGGGATTAGGGTTAGGGTTAGGAGTTTGAGACTTGGAGTTGTGGGATTAGGGTTAGGTGTTTTGGACTGTGAGGGGTGGGATTAGGATTAGGCGTTTGGGACTAGGAGGGGTGGGATTAGGGTTAGGGTTAGGAGTTTGGGACTAGGAGGGGTGGGATTAGGGTTAGGATTAGGAGTTTGGGACTAGGAGGGGTGGGATTAGGGTTAGGATTGGGGGTTTGGGACTAGGAGGAGTGGGATTAGGGTTAGGGTTAGGAGTTTGGGACTAGGAGGGGTAGGATTAGGGTCAGGATTGGGGGTTAAGGACTATGAGGTGTGGGATTATGGTTTTAGGGTTAGGAGTTTGGGACTTGGATGGGTGGGATTAGGGTTAGGGTTAAGAGTTTGGGACTAGGAGGGGTGGGATTAGGGTTAGGAGTTTGGGACTAAGAGGGGTGGGATTAGGGTTAGGAGTTTGTGACTAGGAGGGGTGGGATTAGGGTTAGGAGTTTGGGACTAGGAGGGGTGGGATTAGGGTTAGGATTGGGGGTTTGGGACTAGGAGGGGTGGGATTAGGGTTAGGAGTTTGGGACTAGGAGGGGTGGGATTAGGGTTAGGATTGGGGTTAAGGACTATGAGGGGTGGGATTAGGATTTTAGGGTTAGGAGTTTGGGACTTGGAGGGGTGGGATTAGGGTTAGGGTTAGGAGTTTGGGACTAGGAGGGGTGGGATTAGGGTTAGGAGTTTGGGACTAGGAGGGGTGGGATTAGGGTTAGGGTTGGGAGTTTGGGACTAGGAGGGGTGGGATTAGGGTTAGGATTGGGGGTTAGGGACTATGAGGGGTGGGATTGGGGTTTTAGGGTTAGGAGTTTGGGACTTGGAGGGGTGGGATTAGGATTAGGAGTTTGGGACTAGGAGGGGTGGGGTTAGGGTTAGGAGTTTGGGACTAGGAGGGGTGGGATTAGGGTTAGGGTTAGGAGTTTGGGACTTGGAGGGGTGGGATTAGGGTTAGGGTTAGGAGTTTGGGACTTGGAGGGGTGGGATTAGTGTTTAGTGAATTAGGATATACTTATGTTGCAATGCTCATCCAAGTGTAGTTTCTGAACTTATCAAGGTGCTCTCTCAGGTCACGATAGAGCAGCACAAATTGTCCTCTCTCTGAGTGCATTTGAGTGATGGGATGAACCCAAAAGTGTCGTTGTGGTCTCTGTTGTTGGAGAATATGTTCCCAAACATGTAGCACAAACAACAACAGCAGCACATGGAACTTCATCTTCTCCATGTTCTATTTCTTCTCTGACGAAAAAACAGGAAGTGCACAGGATGTGATATAAGGGGGACGGGTTGTTTGCTGACACTAATGCTTAAAAAAAGCTATAAAACGCGATTAAAACGCATGAGCCTTAGCGCTATTTTTAACGCTAACACAGCAAAACCGCGCTAATAATGCTCATCGTTTTTACCGCGGTTTTGCAACACCTCATTGTGAAAGGGGCCTTAAGCTCTGTAAATGATATAGACCTGTTTCTAGGATATTCAAGTTCATGTGAATATATATGTATCTTTTTCCACATGTGTTTCTCACTGTTGGGATGTTTGGTCTATGTGATGTTCCACAAGTGTGTCCTTTTCACTGATAATTGTTTATTGATTTAATTGATTGTTTCACCCCCAGTTTTTCATTGTTGGTTTTTTTATCCTCTTGTTCTATTTATTTGTAACTGCACTCATTCACACTTTAGCTATGAGTAAGCATCTTTGTATGTGAAACGCGTTAGCTATTGCTATCTACTGACCGTATCTGATGACTCTTGTTGGATTATAACCATGAAATAAAGATGACCGTTTCCAGAGTGCAGCAGTCCGGGATTTTCTTGCTTCCATAGACTTGTGCACAGTCTGCACCTGGCTTCCATCGAGGGTGGTGGTTTTTCCTTTGTGGTCCGCAGGGCTTGGAGAGCGGCAAAACCCTTTTATAGACTCTGATGTATGTAAGGGAGAACTCTGGGGCCTCTAACATAAGCGATGCTCTGGGAACCCTGATTTAAGGGGGGACACTGAGAACTCTGATGTAAGGGGAAACACTGTGGCCTCTGGTGTAAAAGGGAACTCTGATGAAAGGGGTGCTCTGAGAAGCCTGATTTGCCTTAGTGTACTCACTCAGATGCAAGTAAGAGAAGGGGGGATACTTCAGTCACAGACAGGGATGGATGGTGAGCTCACTCACCCCTTGGCACCTCTCATCCAGAGGCTGCTGGACTTCAAATTTCTGGGCCACAACTTTCCTTTTCTGAGGCACAGAGCCGGGGATTGGAGTGTTGGCGGACAAAGAGGGGTAGGGGTGAGAGGAAGAGGTGCAGGTTGAGCCCTCTCTCCTCTCCCATCTGTGTGTATGTTTGGGGGGGGGGTTTAGTGCTGGCTTTGGGCAGTGTGAAAGAAAGTGTAACAGCCACTCCAGGCTTAGACAACTGCAGCCAGCAACCCTGCTAGGAAGCCATAGTCCAGTCTAAATAAAGTGTCCGGGTTTCAGGCAGTTTGAAACCCGGACACATGATTCTAAACCCAAACTGTGCGGGTGAATCCTGGACGGGTGGCAACCCTACCTGGATGACTAGAAATCCTGCCCCTGAAAGTGGGTTGCAGGTAGTCCACTGCAGTTGCAAGCAAGGCAAATGTGAGACTGGAAGATGTTGCAGAATGTCTGCAAGACTGTCTTGTACTGATTTATGTCTCTGCAAAAATTGTGCAAATGTTTCCCAAGAAAAAGAGGAAAGAGCTACAATGGACGATCGCTCTGATGACAGTGATAGGGATGAGACTGATGAGTGAAGACACGGTTTCGTATTGTAGGGTGATTTTTGAGCTGTAAAGAATCTATTGTAGACTTGTTTGTTTGGCATTATTTGGCATTGAGGGGGATGGGGTTGCATTTTGAGTCATTTCAGGCAACTTGTAGTAAAGTGTACTGCTTTTTTAACTGTCTTTGATTACACAGTACCTACTGAAAATTCTGAAGAATATATCTCAGTTTTGATATATTTACAATGTGTATGTTTAACCAGTTCAGATCCGCGCTATAGCCAAATGACGGCTACAGAGCGGATTTACATTGCCGGGACTACGTCCATTGACGTCGTTCCCTTTCCTCGCTCCCTGCGCACTCTCATGAGCGTGCATCGGGGATAATCTGTGTTGGCCGTGTCCAAAGAACACGGCCAATCACAGATCGCTGTAAATGGCCAATCACAGAGGCCATTTATAGCGCAATCGCCGTGGCCAATGAGAGATGATCTCAAATGTAAACATATGAGATCATCTCTCATTGCCGGCATTCTCTCCTTACACAGAAACCGAGTGTGAGGAGAGAGAGCTTCTGTGAAGAATTGTGAGTGAATTTTACAGTACAAAAAACAAACAGTGTACCCAAACAGTGCGCAATCTGTGCACACAGTGAAAATTAGCATCTATAGCTAGTGCCATCTGTGCCCACCTGTGCGCATCAGTGCCCACTTGTGCCATCAGTGCATCATCTGTGCCATCAGTGCCCATCTGTGCCCTTTAGTGCCCGTCTGTGCCTATCTGTGCAATCAGTGCGCATCTGTGCAATCAGTGCGCATCTGTGCCACTTCATCAGTACCCATCAGTGCCCATCTGTGCCACCTCATCAGTGCCCATCTGTACCAATCAGTGCCTATCTGTGCCGCCTCATCAGTGCACATCTGTGCAATCAATCAGTGCACATCTGTGCCGCCTCATCAGTGCCCATTTGTGCCACCTCAACAGTGCCCATCTGTGCAATCAATCAGTGCACATCTGTGCTGACTCAACAGTGTCTATCTGTGCCACCTCATCAGTGCCCATCTGTGCCAACTCATTAGTGCCACCTCATCAGTGCATATCTGTGCCCACCTGTGCCGCCTCATTAGTGCACATCTGTGCAATCAGTGTACATCTGTGCTGCTTCATCAGTGCCCATCTGTGCCACCTCATCAGTGCCCATCTGTGCCACCTCATCAGTGCCCATCTGTGCCATCTCATCAGTGCCCATCTGTGCCACCTCATCAGTGCCCGTCTGTGCTGCCTCATCAGTTCACATCTGTGCCGCCTCATCAGTGCACATCTGTGCGATCAGTGCCCATCTGTGCCGCCTCATCAGTGCACATCTGTGCCATCAATCAGTGCACATCTGTGCTCATCAGTGCCACCTCATCAGTGCCCATCAGTGCAGGCTTAGTACACACCTGTGCAGTCTCATTACCACTAGCAACCATGTCCAAATGATGCTTTTCCGCCGAAGTGGCATACCAAATTCTTTCCACGGCCAACAAGAGCAACGGGGAGCTCTCTTTTTCGGATTCCCTTTCAAATTCGGATTCTGAGTCTGATGTAAATTATGAGCCAGTCCTCAGTAGTGGAACACTGACAGACTCAGAGGAGGAAGATATTCGACCCGCCAAACGAAGGCGTTTGTTCCCCCTAATGTTCCCCCTTTCACTGCCCAGCCAGTAGTCCAGGTGGACACGGAGAATTTTATCCCAAATAATTTTTTTAATTTAATTTATACGGAGGACATGTTGACGTCAATTGTGGCCCAGTGCAATCTGTATGCACTGCAATTTATTTAGCAAAATCCAACATCATATTATGCCTGTCCCTACGAGTGGAGAGACCTAACAGTGGAGGAGTTCAAGGTTTTTTTGGGCCTCACATTTAATATGGGACTCACCAAAAAAAATCAATTGCGTTCCTATTGGTCAACCCACCCCATCCACCACATGCCGCTCTTCTCCGCGGTAATGCTCAGAAACAGGTATCTAATGATCATGAGGTTCCTTCATTTCAGTGACAATACCCAATGCCCTCCCCGAAATGACCCAAATTATGACAGGCTTTACAAAATCCGGCCAATACTAAATTATTTTTCAGAAATATTCCCCCAGTTGTTTTCCCCGGACCAACACATATGTGTGGATGAGTCCCTTGTTAAATTTAGCGGCAGGCTTAAAATTAAGCAATTTATCCCCAGAAAAAGGACCCGCTATGGGGTGAAGATGTACAAATTATGTGACCAAGCTACAGGGTACACATATTCCTTCATAGTCTATGAAGGGAAGGACACCCAGCTGCAGCCCCCTAATTGCCCGAAATACTTGGGATCCAGCGGGAAAGTTGTTTGAGACCTCATATACCCCCTACTGGAGAAAGGCTACCATTTATACGTAGACAACTTCTACACATCTCTGCCCCTGTTCCACAACCTGCACCGGAAGAAGACGTCAGCATGTGGCACGGTAAAAAAGAACCGGAAGGGCTTTCCTGAAAGTCTTGTCAATAAGAAGTTGAGAAAAGGAGAAACGGCAAGTCTGCAAAACAAGGAGATTCTGGCAGTGAAGTAGAGGGACAGAAGGGATGTCTACATGTTGTCTTCGATCCACAATAACACCTATGTGGAAATCCCCAGAAGGAATGGCCCCATCCAAAAACCAACATGCATCCATGAATACAATTTGTTTATGGGGGGAGTCGACTTCAATGACCAAATGCTCCAACCATACCCTGCCACAAGATGGACATACCATTTTATAAAAAAGTAGCAATTTAATTTTTTCAATTGGCCATATTCAATTCCGATATCATTTACCGCAACTCCACGAGGCCCTACTTCTGCCTGCTGCCTGTAGGACTTACTGCCATCATGCCTCTGTCTGTCGCACTGACCACAGCACATGGACCATGTTCCTGCCTACTACCAGAACCAATATTTTTGGCACTGTTGACAATATCTCTGCCTGCACTGACCCTGGACTGTATATGGTCAGTATCCCTGCCTGCTGTCTGAAAAATTGGTTTCGCTGTTGCTGACCAAGTCCCTGCCTGCTGCCTGGACCAGTGCTATCCTCCTGTGGACAACTGCGCTACTAAAACCACAGGTAATCTTTTGTTTACCCTTCGCTCAGCATAATGTATTTTGGGGTGTAATTCTTGGTATGTGCATGCTATTTGTCCCTTGAACACCCGACGGTGTTCCTTGCATGTTGGATCTCTGTATGTGGCCAGGCTGTGTAAAGGTCTCATACATGTGGTATTGCCATACTCAGAAGGAGTGGCAGAATGTATTTTGGGGTGTCATTTTTGCTATGTAAATGCTATGTGTTGGAAATATCTTATAAACTGAAACTGTGAGTAAAAAAAAATGCGTTTTCATTTTTTTTCCACATATTCCAAAAACTTCTGGAACAAAATGAAACGTTCAAAAGACTGATTATGCCTCATATGTTATACGTTGGGGTGTTAGCTTTCCAAAATGGGGTCATTTTGTGGGCGTTTCCATTGTCCTGGTGTTCCAGGCCCTTAAAAAGTGTAATAGGTGGGGGCGTGGCTATGCAGGGCATGTAGACGGTCGCACTTCTCCTCTGCTCCACTGAGAATCCATGCTATAATCCTCCAGACCGTTTATCCTTGCCGGTGACAAGCCCTTAAAGGACCGCAATGACCCCGCAACATTAGCGACCTGTCTTATCGTTCAGTAGACGGTCAGGAAACATGCCAAAACGGGGCAAAGAGAACGGAGGCCCTCATGACGATCAGTCCCAAGATGGCGCCTTGCCACAGCGCTTATCTAAAGAAAAATACAAGGAGGTGGCTCAGAGACTTTTGTATGGCAGCAAAACCTCCAAGGAGCTGCAGTCTCCCCGATCTGATCCCGGGGAAGCGGTTGGAGGCCAGTCTGAAGCAGATGAGACAGTCCCATTGGAGGATGCTAATGGATTATCCCTGGACTGGAACGCAGTGAGTACACCCAGGGATCTATTCAATAGGCCCCAATCCACCCTGAGAGATGTTTTTTCACCAGTAACTACCTGCAATCTGTCCATCTCTACATTAACAAATGAAGTGAAAGGGATCAAAGCTGAGATTTCATTTGTGAGACAGGACATGCAAAAATTGAGAGAACGAACGGTTGCCATAGAGGGTAGAGTGAGTGCGATTGAAGATATCATAGCCCCCATGCAGAGGGATCTACAGTATAATTGCCATCTCACTGACCAGCACGCAGCCCGCCTCGATGATTTGGAAAACCGCATGAGGCGAAACAATATTCGCGCTTTGGGCATTCCTGAACGCGCGGAGGGTAAAAACACGGTCACATTCATTGAAAACTGGCTGATTGCTACCTTCGGCAAGGAAGCCTTTTCCCCACTCTTCTCAGTTGAAAGGGCGCACAGAGTCCCATCCCGTCCGCTACCTCCAGGTAACCATCCCCGTGCATTCCTCTTTAAGTTACTTAATTACAAGGACAGAGATGCCATCCTATCTAAGGCCAGGACCATGGGAGGTGCGCTTGTTATAGACAACTCCAAGATATCTTTGTTCCCTGACTTTTCTGCTGAGCTGCAGAAGCAACGTGCAAAGTTCACTGATGTAAAGAGAAGATTAAGGGAATTCAACTTACCATATGCTATGCTGTACCCTGCCTGACTCCGGGTGGTCGCACTTGGGGGAAAAACTACTTTTTTGACCGACCTGCCTCTGCGGCACTGTGGTTGGATCAGGAGGATAGAGCACTTAAAGATAATAATACACAAGTAAGGGCGCAAAAACTGGAAAGTTATAAGACCATCACCATGGGCAGATGTTTAACCATAAATACAGGTAGGTATATATGCTGCTATATTAAGGGAAAGGGCAATGATATATTAGTCCATGACAGTCCATGTAAAAAGCATAGGGAAATGGGATAATGGTATGGGATCCACAACCAGGGCTGCCTTCCAGGAGAACTGAAACCAAGATCCAAAATTTGAAGGAAAAAACACAAGGGGAAAGGTGCCTCTGGGTGTAGAATAAAACCAATTTATTAAAAAAACAATGTGCGAGCAACTCACATTTAGAAGATTAAAAAACAGCATGTAGTGGATTGAGGAGATGATCCATCATGAGAACAGTCCGTCAGGTCGGTCACAGTACCCTCTGCTAGCTTGCCGAGCGTGTGGCTTGCTGTGCACCACTGAAGCCGGCCGCGGTGGTGGTGGAATTCAGAGCGAGTCCAGTAACGCAAATGGGAGGCAGGCGCGGGGTTGTGACGTCACTGGAAAGTTAACTTTATATGACCATCAATTTCATGCCACTTACTCAGCATACTCTAGGGGAGTGAGCATATTAATACGTAAGGGTATTCAGTTCCATTGCTCTAAGAAACTTATAGACCCGGGAGGCAGATATGTATTCCTGTTGTGGTCAATTCATGGATTAACCTGTATATTGGCTAGTATATATGTACCGTCACCGTACTCATCAGAGGTGCTCAGGTACTTGGCGGGATTTGTGGCACAATATCCGGAGGTCCCCCTACTGGCAGTAGGGGACTATAATAATTATTTAAACAATTTTAAGGATAAATTACCTATTTCCGATGCTGTTAAGGCGTCAGGGTGAGGGTCATACACCCTTAGCCAGAGTAATTGGGGAACTGGGACTGGCAGATGTGTGGCGATGCAAGCATTTAGATGTAAAGAAATACTCATGCTACTCAGCCTCACATGGGGGACTATCCAGGATAGATTTGGGACTAGGCAATCACAAAATGTTACAACTGGTCACAGACTCAGGATACGCAGATAGACATATTTCTGATCATTCCTCATTTTGGGTATCCATCTCACTGCCAGATAGGGTTGGGCGACCGGTTTGGAGACTTGACCCTTTCTGGCTCTCGCTGTTCCCTGAGCCAGACCCGATAAGGGACTTGCTTAAGTTCTTCTTGCAGGATAATGTTGGAACGGCCACACTGGGGATAGTGTGGGACGCAGCGAAGGCCTTTCTGAGGGGACAGCTCATTAAGGTAATAACCCGTATCAAAATGGACACAAAAGCCTGTGAAACAACAGTGAGAGGAATGGTCACTGAGATGGAGGACAACTACACTGCTAACCCCACAGAGGACACTAAGAGAGCATGGCTGGGGACACAGTCATTGTCTAGGCAACTGGCATTGCAATTGACGGAAAATACGTTTTTTTCTGCAACAATCTCATTTTGAAGAAGGAGAGGCGACCGGGCACATGCTAGCAGTAATAGAGCATGCACAACAGTCTTCATCCCTCATTTCGGCCATCTGCGATGCTCAGGGTGTATTGAGATCCTCCACCTCAGATATAATACAAGTCTTCAGGGCTTTTTATGCTGATCTATACACTTCCAAGGTTGGACACACGGAAGCGGAAATAGAAGAATTCTTAGGGAAATGTGAGCTCCCCTGTCTGTCAGCCAGAGAAAGGGATATGCTTAATGCACCTCTGACAGAAGAGGAATTGACCACTGCCTTGTCCCAGTCTCAAAACAACAAATCACCAGGTATGGATGGCCTTCCTTCTGAAATATATAAACGTTATTCAAGTACCTTACTTCCCGCATTATTGAAGGTTTATAATGAGGCATTTAAGGAGGGGTCTTTGCCTGGCTCCATGAATGAGGCGATCATCATTGTCCTACTGAAGCCAGGCAAAGATGCTAGCTCACCTGGATCATACAGACCCATATCTTTGTTGACGTCCGACATGAAATTATTGGTCCGGATGTTGGCAAACAGACTGGCCAAAGTAATCCATAAAATAGTTCATAGAGACCGATCCGGGTTCATCCCCACGAGATCCACAGCTCAAAATATAGGAAGGCTATTTCTGAATCTGCAGATTCCAGTAGACAATACAGGAAACAGGGCGATCTTTTCGCTGGATGCAGCTAAGGTCTTCGACAGTGTCGAGTGGCCTTACCTGTGGAAGGCGTTGAAGTGTATGGGACTGGGAGACACGTTTATTCAATGGATTAGACTTTTGTATGCCGAGCCCATTACTAAGATAAGAATTAATGGGGAATTATCAGAACCTTTCCCATTGTTCAGGGGTACCAGACAGGGGTGCCCTTTGTCGCCCCTGCTGTTTGCCCTGGCTTTGGAACCTTTAGCAGCAAAAATTCAAGAAGATGCTACCATTATAGGATTTCAGCGGGGCACGGGCACAGACACTGTGTCATTGTATGCTGATGATACCCTACTTTACTTGGGTGACACACAGGATACTTTGCAAGCAGTTATGACCCTTATTAAAGACTTTGGAGAATTACCTGGCTTCTCTATTAATTGGGATAAGTCGGTGCTGATGCCACTTGACCCCATAGACGTCCCATTGCCGACCTGTGCAGAGGCAGTACAGATAGTGAACTCATTTTGCTATCTGGGCAGTCAGCTGACCCCAGACCCAACTAACTATATTACTCTTAATTTAGTACCCCTTCTTAATAGGTTTCGTGAAAAATGCACTGCCTGGTGTAAGTTACCTCTGTCCGTAGTTGGTAGAGTAAATCTAATTAAAATGGTATGGGCACCATAATTACTATATATATATAATAATTCCCCAGTGTGGATACCTAGGAGATGGTTTGACAGAACTGAGTCCCAATTTAGAGAATATGGCGCAAAAAAATAGCTAGGATAAGATTATCAACATTACAATATAATAAAGATGAAGGGGGGCTTGCGGTCCCTCATCCCAGGACCTATTACCTTGCGTCCCAGTTGCAACAACTGGGGGGCTGGGGAGCGGTAGACCTGACGGACCCTATCCGTAGACTCCTGGAAGTAGTAGATGGGAAAGTATCAGCATTGTCAGAACTTGAGGCAGGCTACATGCACTTAGACACTGAGGCCCCCACGGTTAAATTATTGAATACATTGTGGTCCTACGCCCTTGTTAAGAAACAGACAATACAGGGAAATATTGAAACTTAAAGGATTTAAAAACTGGGAAGAAGCAGGTATAAATTACATTTCACAACTATACCATGACAATACCCTTAAATCGTTTAATGTGCTTCAAGCAGAGTTTGGGATCCCACACAACTTTTATAAATATCTGCAGTTATGCCACGCCATACAATCCCAGGAAAAAATTACCACGCTCCAACAAACAGACCACACGATCATACAAAATATCCTCATGGACGATGTCAAGAAGAGTATGATCTCCAGGTGTTATAACACCCTTCTTGCCCATGTACAGGACCCCTCTAACCTACCCTGTAGACAAGGGTGGGAATCAGATATAGGAGATATTGATGGGGAGTGTTGGGAACTGTGCCTTTCGGCCACTCCTATGGTGTCAGTGTCAGCATCCCAGAAATTGTCTCACCTATATCTATTACATAAAGCTTACAGGACCCCCATACAGCTTCACAAATGGGGAGTCAGGGACTCTCCCCTTTGCTTGAAATGTGAGTATGACCACGGTGATCTTCTACATATGATCTGGAAGTGTCCTAAACTTTTCAGATACTGGGGGGAGGTCTTGGACACGATATCCGCAGTGTATATGACACCCATAACAAGGGACCCGGTTGTCTGTCTATTAGGTGCAATAGAGGACGAGTCATTGCCCACGCCAACACGTACAGCGATCCTAAGGTTACTGTATGTAGCACGAAAGCTAATTGCCCAATTGTGGATCAATCCACGGGGGCCCACCAGGGGACAATTGATAGATAGTGTCAATAAATTATTAATTAAAGAAAAACTTGCGTACCAGCACAGGAAGGTTCCACAAAAATTTTACTCAATGTGGCAGGCATGGTTAGATGTCCCAGAATTAGCCCCTCATCAACTAATTAAATATAGACTACTTTTAGGGTAGATACGAGTTAAACGGCCACATGGTAACTATCCTACATAGAAAATACAAAGTGTACAGGATGGTACAGATACTGTCAGAGGTCAGGGTATGTTAAATAAAATATACTTACAGTAGAGACTTGAAAGTATATAAGAACTATACGGGTTCATTACAAATGCTGTACCTCTTATTTTCGTTAATTATTTAGTATGCTCATTCACTAGAATTAAATATTGTTGATGTCCCATGATATAGATTTGCACTTTAATGGTTACAGTAATATTATAAATCAGGCGCTCCATTTTTCTTTTCTTGAGTGCACACATACATTTGAATGATTTATATTTGTATTGAATACTCCACTATATGGAAGATGTGTAATGTGATGCATGTTTGATTGTATTGTTTGTTTTTGAGCAATAAAATCCTTTTGATTAAAAAAGTGTAATGGGTAATCAACAAGTTAGATGTGTAAGTTATGCTCCTTGAACACCTGATGGTGCTCCCTGCATGTTGAGGCCTCTGTATGTGGCCAGGTAGTGAAAAAGTCCCACACATGTGGTATCGTAATACTCAGGAGGAGTAGCAGAATGTATTTTGGGGTGTCATTTGTGGTATGCACATTCCATGTGAGAGAAATAAGCTATTACAATGACAATTTTGTGAAAAAATAAAATAAAACCCAGAGGTGATCAAATACCACCAAATGAAAGCTCTGTTTGTATGAAAAAAGGACAAAAAAATCATTTGGGTACAGTGTTGCATGACTGAGTATTTGTCATTCAAATTGTGAGAGCACCGAAAGCTGAAAACTGGTCTGGGCAGGAGGGGGGGTTTAAGTGCCCAGTAAGCAAGTGGTTAATTTTGCTTGGTGTCAATCTGTGAAGTTGAAGCGTATTTTCTACATTTTTGTCATATTTCATGGTCTACATTCCCTCTTGAGTATACTAATGCACCAATACCTGTCTCAAATGTTATGCACATGTGAAAAATGTCAGTTTAAAGCCCCGTACACACGATCGGACTTTCCGACGGGAAATGTTGGATGTCAGGCTGTTGGCGGAAAGTCCGATCAAGTGTATGGGGCATTAGAGATATGTTTTGTTGCTAAAATGAATAGAAATAAAGTTACAAGCAAAACCAGAACCATAAGATTTTCGTTTTTTTGGTTCACAATTACATACATTTATGGATCTTGACAAAAAAAACTGCAGGATGTTTTGTGGAGAACTTTTAACATAAAGTCCATAGGGGTGTTGTCTATGCAAAAATGCATTTAAAATGTAGTGCCCAAGTGTGTGAACGAAAATCATTTTCTAGCCACTTTTACCTAGTTCACCTTATGGCCTATGAGATCTAATGTGTTTTCAAAGTGTTCCTTGAATTTTTTTGAACAGTGTATATAGATCAGACCAAAATGAGGGACAAATAGGGATGAAAGAGAAACAAAGAGACTTTGTTCCAAATCAGGGACAGTCCCTCGAAATCAGGGACAGCTGGGAGCTATGTGTCTAAACACTGCACTTTAGGAATCGATGGGGTCATGCACAGCTGTGCCCAGGGCCATAAACTAGTAGACATGTGCAAACTGAAATAACAAAGAGCAAGTGCGCAAAACCACAATTCCACAGCTTGATGGACAATGGTAACAAAATTAGAGCAGCTGCCAACATAAGGGGTGTCCTCACCCACCCTAATGTACAACGTCTTAATAGTAAAAGTATGTGGCGCTCATCTAGGTGTACCATTCACAATGATGAATCAATTGCAACGTAGCCAGAAAAAACTGAGTACTACCTTATTTCACCTTATATCTGTTGCCTATAAGTGATACAGCAACACCTGCATACTAGGAGAGGGTAAATATAACCAATGTGTCTGTTGTGTTCACATAAACGATAAGCTGCAGTGCACACTCCTACCTTCTCCTGTGGAGGAGTAACTTAAACCAATCTAAAGTGTTTGGATGCTCGTGGTTGGTCTGGATAGACCGTAACTAAAAATCACATGTGTGTAGTATTCCTAAAGCTTAATGAATAAAATATTGATCACAAAATAAAATATTGATGGTGAAAAAATGTTGACATAAATGAATTACACTTCATAAATAAATACAATGTGCATAATAATCCCCACTATTAGGTGATTGAGTGAAAAACAGAGTGACAAGAATAGGCATGTAAAAATACGATCCTTAAAAAATGAAACAAACTTTAACACCCCTCCCACCTAATCAAATAACTATAAATATAAAGATAATAAAATCGAGAAAAAAACCGTGACAAATATAAGTGATCAAGTCCAAAGTAAATGTTGCTTCATGCAGTGCGACTCTTGATATCCATATAAAATAGTAGCATGCCAGTAAGGTGACTTTGTGCTGAATTCATTCACTTCACACACTGGTGCGACACACAAGTGTTTCCCCCAGCCTCTCACCTCAATTAGCGGCCCCCAATGGACCAAATCAAGCAGATGGTAAATGCTTAGATGCAGGGTCCAGCAGCTGTTCACCTCCTCCAATAGATATACGTGGGTCAGGCTTTATATACTGGGCACCACTGCTCACATAGACCCCAAAAATGACAATAAGAAGGAGATGCTCCCATGGTGAAGTATCAATACAAGTTTATTAAAAAATGTAGTAACTTATAGTTCCAAATCAAAAATGACAGCAGAAACAGAAAGAAGGTTCCGGGTTCGGCCGTCCCCGGGAAGCCTTTGATAAAGTCACGTGCTGTGACGCAACGCATCAGGGTAGGAGGAGCCAGGTGCCGACGCTTCCCGGGGACGGCCGAACCCGGAAGCTTCTTTCTGTTTCTGCTGTCATTTTCGATTTGGAACTATAAGTTACTACATTATTTAATAAACTTGTATTGATACTTCCCCATGGGAGCATCTCCTTCTTATTGTCATTTTTGGGGTCTATGTGAGCGGTGGTGCCCAGTATATAAAGCCTGACCCACGTATATCTATTGGAGGAGATGAACAGCTGCTGGACCCTGCATCTAAGCATTTACCATCTGCTTGATTTGGTCCATTGGGGGCCGCTAATTGAGGTGAGAGGCTGGGGGAAACACTTGTGTGTCGCACCAGTGTGTGAAGTGAATGAATTCAGCACAAAGTCACCTTACTGGCATGCTACTATTTTATATGGATATCAAGAGTCGCACTGCATGAAGCAACATTTACTTTGGACTTGATCACTTATATTTGTCACGGTTTTTTTCTCGATTTTATTATCTTTATATTTATAGTTATTTGATTAGGTGGGAGGGGTGTTAAAGTTTGTTTCATTTTTTAAGGATCATATTTTTACATGCATATTCTTGTCACTCTGTTTTTCACTCAATCACCTAATAGTGGGGATTATTATGCACATTGTATTTATTTATGAAGTGTAATTCATTTATGTCAACATTTTTTCACCATCAATATTTTATTTTGTGATCAATATTTTATTCATTAAGCTTTAGGAATACTACACACATGTGATTTTTAGTTACGGTCTATCCAGACCAACCACGAGCATCCAAACACTTTAGATTGGTTTAAGTTACTCCTCCACAGGAGAAGGTAGGAGTGTGCACTGCAGCTTATCGTTTATGTGAACACAACAGACACATTGGTTATATTTACCCTCTCCTAGTATGCAGGTGTTGCTGTATCACTTATAGGCAACAGATATAAGGTGAAATAAGGTAGTACTCAGTTTTTTCTGGCTACGTTGCAATTGATTCATCATTGTGAATGGTACACCTAGATGAGCGCCACATACTTTTACTATTAAGACGTAGTAGACATGTGCGATTCGTTTCGTAACAAATTAATTTTTTTACGAAATATCTGAATTAATGAAAACTCATTTAACTATTTTTTTCAATCATTCTTAAATTTGAATATTCTAAAATTCGTAAATTCATAAATTCGTAAATTCGTAAATACGAAAATTCGGAAATGTAAAAATCCGAAAACACAAAAATTGAAAATCAGAAATAATAACTAACTAATAATAACTTAACTATTACTAACTATTAGGTTCTCCAACTTAACTTGTTCCGTGAGACTATCAGTCCCAGCAACACTCTGCAACAGTTCTAAATGTGTGCGTAGTATTTAAACAAACTTCTGGGTGTTAACCCTCTCACCACACGGGATCCGGGCGGGTGGATGCCTCTGTTTCAACAGTTCTCAGTCCATCTGGAACCACCGCCATGCCGTCACACTGCTCCGTTCACTAACGACCAGGAGTCCTCGGTTACCTCCTCCACGGGTCTCCGGAACAATCACTTCTGCTGCTCCAGCACACTGTGATACAATGACAGGATCCCTGCTGCTGCTCCTCCGCAAGGTAGGCCGCAACCCTGTGGGACACACACACACCCACAGAGTTCTGCAGGCAGCCCACGCGTCCCAGGAACAAGAGACCTAAGATGGCCGCTCCCAGCCTTTTTATATCCTCTCACAATGCAGTTCAGTTCTCCTCTTGTCCAGGAGCATTGTGGGTGGGTCACAGCTAAAGTTCCGAAGTAAACAATCAATCACTTCCATGTCACTTCTCTTAACCACTTAAGGACCGCCTCACGCCGATGTACGTCGGCAAGGCGGCACGGGCAGGCAAAATCACGTACATGTACGTGATTTGCCTCCCGCGGGTGGGGGGTCTGATCGGACCCCCCCCCCCGCCGCCCGAGGCGGTCCCGTTTTGTCCCCCGGCGATCGGAGGTGAGGGGGAGGCCATCCGTTCGTGGCCCCCCCCTCGCGATCGCCGCCGGCCAATCAGATCACTTCCTTTGCTGCTGTATGCTAAATAGCAGCAAAGGAAATGATGTCATCTCTCCTCGGCTCGGTATTCCGTTGCAGCGCCGAGGAGAGAAGACAGGTATGTGAGTGCACCAACACTACACAACACAGTAGAACATGCCAGGCACACAAAACACCCCGATCCCCCCCCCGATCGCCCCCCGATCCCCCCCCAATCACCCCCCCCCCTCCCTGTCACAAACTGACACCAGCAGTTTTTTTTTTTTTTTCTGATTACTGCATTGGTGTCAGTTTGTGACAGTTACAGTGTTAGGGCAGTGAATATTACCCCCCTTTAGGTCTAGGATACCCCCCTAACCCCCCCTAATAAAGTTTTAACCCCTTGATCACCCCCTGTCACCAGTGTCGCTAAGCGATCATTTTTCTGATCGCTGTATTAGTGTCGCTGGTGACGCTAGTTAGTGAGGTAAATATTTAGGTTTGCCGTCAGCGTTTTATAGCGACAGGGACCCCCATATACTATCTAATAAATGTTTTAACCCCTTGATGGCCCCCTAGTTAACCCTTTCACCGCTGATCACCGTATAACTGTTACGGGTGACGCTGGTTAGTTCGTTTATTTTTTATAGTGTCAGGGCACCCGCCGTTTATTACCGAATAAAGGTTTAGCCCCCCGATCGCCCGGCAGTGATATGCGTCGCCCCAGGCAGCGTCAGATTAGCGCCAGTACCGCTAACACCCACGCACGCAGCATGCGCCTCCCTTAGTGGTATAGTATCTGAACGGATCAATATCTGATCCGATCAGATCTATACTAGCGTCCCCAGCAGTTTAGGGTTCCCAAAAACGCAGTGTTAGTGGGATCAGCCCAGATTCCTGCTAGCACCTGCGTTTTGTCCCTCCGCCCGGCCCAGCCCAAGTGCAGTATCGATCGATCACTGTCACTTACAAGGCACTAAACGCATAACTGCAGCGTTCGCAGAGTCAGGCCTGATCCCTGCGATCGCTAACAGTTTTTTTGGTAGCATTTTGGTGAACTAGCAAGCACCAGCCCCAGGCAGCGTCAGGTTAGCGCCAGTACCACTAACACCCACGCACGCACCGTACACCTCCCTTAGTGGTATAGTATCTTAACGGATCAATATCTGATCCGATCAGATCTATACTAGCGTCCCCAGCAGTTTAGGGTTCCCAAAAACGCAGTATTAGCGGGATCAGCCCAGATACCTGCTAGCACCTGCGTTTTGCCCCTCCGCCCGGCCCAGCCCAGCCCACCCAAGTGCAGTATCGATCGATCACTGTCACTTACAAAACACTAAACGCATAACTGCAGCGTTCGCAGAGTCAGGCCTGATCCCTGCGATCGCTAACAGTTTTTTTGGTAGCATTTTGGTGAACTAGCAAGCACCAGCCCCAGGCAGCGTCAGGTTAGCGCCAGTACCGCTAACACCCACGCACGCACGGTACACCTCCCTTAGTGGTATAGTATCTGAACGGATCAATATCTGATCCGATCAGATCTATACTAGCGTCCCCAGCAGTTTAGGGTTCCCAAAAACGCAGTGTTAGCGGGATCAGCCCAGATACCTGCTAGCACCTGCGTTTTGCCCCTCCGCTCGGCCCAGCCCAGCCCACCCAAGTGCAGTATCGATCGATCACTGACACTTACAAAACACTAAACGCATAACTGCAGCGTTCGCAGAGTCAGGCCTGATCCCTGCGATCGCTAACAGTTTTTTTGGTAGCGTTTTGGTGAACTGGCAAGCACCAGCGGCCTAGTACACCCCGGTCATAGTCAAACCAGCACTGCAGTAACACTTGGTGACGTGGCGAGTCCCATAAATGCAGTTCAAGCTGGTGAGGTGGCAAGCACAAGTAGTGTCCCGCTGCCACCAAGAAGACAAACACAGGCCCGTCGTGCCCATAGTGCCCTTCCTGCTGCATTCGCCAATTCTAATTGGGAACCCACCACTTCTGCAGCGCCCGTACTTCCCCCATTCACATCCCCAACCAAATGCAGTCGGCTGCATGAGAGGCATTTTTATGTCCTCCCGAGTACCCCTACCCAACGAACCCCCCCAAAAAAGATGTCGTGTCTGCAGCAAGCGCGGATATAGGCGTGACACCCGCTATTATTGTCCCTCCTGTCCTGACATCCTGGTCTTTGCATTGGTGAATGTTTTGAACGCTACCATTCACTAGTTGAGTATTAGCGTAGGGTACAGCATTCCACAGACTAGGCACACTTTCACAGGGTCTCCCAAGATGCCATCGCATTTTGAGAGACCCGAACCTGGAACCGGTTACCGTTATAAAAGTTAGTTACAAAAAAAGTGTAAAAAAAAAATATATATATAAAATAAAAAAAAATTGTTGTCGTTTTATTGTTCTCTCTCTCTATTCTCTCTCTCTATTGTTCTGCTCTTTTTTACTGTATTCTATTCTGCAATGTTTTATTGTTATTATGTTTTATCATGTTTGTTTTTCAGGTATGTAATTATTTATACTTTACCGTTTACTGTGCTTTATTGTTAACCATTTTTTTGTCTTCAGGTACGCCATTCACGACTTTGAGTGGTTATACCAGAATGATGCCTGCAGGTTTAGGTATCATCTTGGTATCATTCTTTTCAGCCAGCAGCCGGCTTTCATGTAAAAGCAATCCTAGCGGCTAATTAGCCTCTAGACTGCCTTTACAAGCCGTGGGAGGGAATGCCCCCCCCCCCCACCGTCTTCCGTGTTTTTCTCTGGCTCTCCTGTCTCAACAGGGAACCTGAGAATGCAGCCGGTGATTCAGCCAGCTGACCATAGAGCTGATCAGAGACCAGAGTGGCTCCAAACATCTCTATGGCCTAAGAAACCGGAAGCTACGAGCATTTTATGACTTAGATTTCGCCGGATGTAAATAGCGCCATTGGGAAATTGGGGAAGCATTTTATCACACCGATCTTGGTGTGGTCAGATGCTTTGAGGGCAGAGGAGAGATCTAGGGTCTAATAGACCCCAATTTTTTCAAAAAAGAGTACCTGTCACTACCTATTGCTATCATAGGGGATATTTACATTCCCCGAGATAACAATAAAAATGATAAAAAAAAAAAAAAAAAAAATGAAAGGAACAGTTTAAAAATAAGATAAAAAAGCAAAAAAATAATAAAGAAAAAAAAAAAAAAGCACCCCTGTCGCCCCCTGCTCTTGCGCTAAGGCGAACGCAAGCGGCGGTCTGTCGTCAAACGTAAACAGCAATTGCACCATGCATGTGAGGTATCACCGCGAAGGTCAGATCAAGGGCAGTAATTTTAGCAGTAGACCTCCTCTGTAAATCTAAAGTGGTAACCTGTAAAGGCTTTTAAAGGCTTTTAAAAATGTATTTATTTTGTTGCCACTGCACGTTTGTGCGCAATTGTAAAGCATGTCATGTTTGGTATCCATGTACTCGGCCTAAGATCATCTTTTTTATTTCATCAAACATTTGGGCACTATAGTGTGTTTTAGTGCATTAAAATTTAAAAAAGTGTGTTTTTTCCCCAAAAAATGCGTTTGAAAAATCGCTGCGCAAATACTGTGTGAAAAAAAAAAAAATGAAACACCCACCATTTTAATCTGTAGGGCATTTGCTTTAAAAAAATATATAATGTTTGGGGGTTCAAAGTAATTTTCTTGCAAAAAAAAAAAACTTTTTCATGTAAACAATAAGTGTCAGAAAGGGCTTTGTCTTCAAGTTATTAGAAGAGTGGGTGATGTGTGACATAAGCTTCTAAATGTTGTGCATAAAATGCCAGGACAGTTCAAACCCCCCCCAAGTGACCCCTTTTTGGAAAGTAGACACCCCAAGCGGGAAAGAGACAAATTTTTTTTTTTTTTTTTTTGCACAAAGTTGTCACTAAATGATATATTGCTCAAACATGCCATGGGAATATGTGGAATTGCACCCCAAAATACATTCTGCTGCTTCTCCTGAGTACGGGGATACCACATGTGTGAGACTTTTTGGGAGCCTAGCCGCGTACGGGACCCCGAAAACCAAGCAGCGCCTTCAGGCTTTCTAATGCCCCGTACACACGGTCGGACTTTGTTCGGACATTCCGACAACAAAATCCTAGGATTTTTTCCGACGGATGTTGGCTCAAACTTGTCTTGCATACACACGGTCACACAAAGTTGTCGGAAAATCCGATCGTTCTAAACGCGGTGACGTAAAAAACGTACGTCGGGACTATAAACGGGGCAGTAGCCAATAGCTTTCATTTCTTTATTTATTCTGAGCATGCGTGGCACTTTGTCCGTCGGATTTGTGTACACACGATCGGAATTTCCGACAACGGATTTTGTTTTCGGAAAATTTTATATCCTGCTCTCAAACTTTGTGTGTCGGAAAATCCGATGGAAAATGTGTGATGGAGCCTACACACGGTCGGAATTTCCGACAACAAGGTCCTATCACACATTTTCCGTCGGAAAATCCGACCGTGTGTACGGGGCATTAGGGCGTGAATTTTTGATTTCACTCTTCACTGCCTATCACAGTTTCGGAGGCCATGGAATGCCCAGGTGGCACAAACCCCCCCCCAAATGACCCCATTTTGGAAAGTAGACACCCCAAGCTATTTGCTGAGAGGTATAGTGAGTATTTTGCAGACCTCACTTTTTGTCACAAAGTTTTGAAATTTGAAAAAAGAAAAAAAAAAATGTTTTTTCTTGTCTTTCTTCATTTTCAAAAACAAATGAGAGCTGCAAAATACTCACCATGCCTCTCAGCAAATAGCTTGGGGTGTCTACTTTCCAAAATGGGGTCATTTGGGGGGGTTTTGTGCCACCTGGGCATTCCATGGCCTCCGAAACGGTGATAGGCAGTGAAGAGTAAAATCAAAAATTCACGCCCTTAAAAACGCTGAAGGCGGTGATTGGTTTTCGGGGCCCCGTACGCAGCTAGGCTCCCAAAAAGTCCCACACATGTGGTATCCCCGTACTCAGGAGAAGTAGCTAAATGTATTTTGGGGTGCAATTCCACATAGGCCCATGGCCTGTGTGAGCAATATATCATTTAGTGACAACTTTGTGCAAAAAAAAAAAAAAAAAGTGTCACATTCCCGCAACTTGTGTCAAAATATAAAATATTCCATGGACTCAATATGCCTCTCAGCAAATAGCTTGGGGTATCTACTTTCCAAAATGGGGTCATTTGGGGGGGGGTTTGTGCCACCTGGGCATTTTATGGCCTCCGAAACTGTGATAGGCAGTGAAGAGTGAAATCAAAAATTTACACCCTTAGAAATCCTGAAGTCGGTGATTGGTTTTCGGGGTCCCGTACGCGGCTAGGCTCCCAAAAAGTCCCACACATGTGGTATCCCCATACTCAGGAGAAGCAGCTGAATGTATTTTGGGGTGCAATTCCACATAGGCCCATGGCCTGTGTGAGCAATATATCATTTAGTGACAACTTTTTGTAAATATTTTTTTTTTTTTTTTGTCATTATTCAATCACTTGGGACAAAAAAAATAAATATTCAATGGGTTCAACATGCCTCTCAGCAATTTCCTTGGGGTGTCTACTTTCCAAAATGGGGTCATTTGTGGGGGTTTTGTACTGCCCTGCCATTTTAGCACCTCAAGAAATGACATAGGCAGTCATAAACTAAAAGCTGTGTAAATTCCAGAAAATGTACCCTAGTTTGTAGACGCTATAACTTTTGCGCAAACCAATAAATATACGCTTATTGACATTTTTTTTACCAAAGACATGTGGCCGAATACATTTTGGCCTAAATGTATGACTAAAATTGAGTTTATTGGATTTTTTTTATAACAAAAAGTAGAAAATATCATTTTTTTTCAAAATTTTCAGTCTTTTTCCGTTTGTAGCGCAAAAAATAAAAACTGCAGAGGTGATCAAATACCATCAAAAGAAAGCTCTATTTGTGGGAAGAAAAGGACGCAAATTTCGTTTGGGTACAGCATTGCATGACCGCGCAGTTAAAAGTTAAAGCGACGCAGTGTCAAATTGGAAAAAGACCTCTGGTCCTTAGGCATCATAATGGTCCGGGGCTCATGTGGTTAATCATAAAATTTAAAAGCATTGTACCTTTTCAACTGTCCACAAGATGGCACTATAACAACTTATGTCCTGTATAACACACATATGGCTAAAAACAAAAGTTGTCAGCGCTACATATATATATCAAACAAGAACGAGCGGAAAGAGACAGATACCGTTGAAGAAGACATGTCAAAACAAGCACGGTAACAATTGCTGGGACTTTCTTAAAATGTTTTGGATATATTATATGTAGGAATGTATCCATTTAGAAGCAGTTAGGCTGCATTCACACCTGAGCGTTGAGCTTTTGGGTTTTTTTTGGAGCGTTTTTTTTTTTTTCTTGCGCATTTTTGAGCGTTTGTGTACAGCGTTTTTTAAGCATTTTTGAGCTTTGCCATTTTTTAATTAGCCAATAGAGAAAAATATCATCTGTTTCATCATTTGGTGCTATTTTTTTTAGCTTTTTTATCCACTTTTATTTATTACTGTTTATTTATTTTATTTTTTTTTACTTTTTTGTAAAGGGTTAAGAGTTAGGGATTAAAGCAGGGGTATCAAACTCAATTTCATTGCAGGCCGCATCAGCTTTATGGTTGCACTAAAAGGGCCGGTTGTATCTGTAAGACCAGATGTCCAGAGCACCCCACCCCCCATTACATTAGATGTCAAGATCCCCCCCACCATCGGCAGCCAAGAGTGCCCCACCCTCCCTTACATCACAGTGCATCCCCTTACCTTGTGCTGCTGCCAGGAAGAATCTGGGGGAGGAGCTGGGAAGCAGAAAGTGTAGGGTCTGGAGGAAAACCAGAAGGGAGGTTTGAGTCTGTGTCCTTTTTTTTAAGTCTGTGTCCTTTTTTTTTAAAGTGATTCTAAGGCATTTTTTTTAAAAGTGATTCTAAAGATTGTAATTAAAAAAATAAATAATTTAAAAAATAACAAAAAAAAATAATAATAACAAATATATTTACCTGCTCTGTGTAATGTTTTTGCACAGAGCGCAGAGCAGCACTGATCCTCTTTTTTTGGGTCCCCCACGGTGGTCCTGGCTCCTCCCCCCTGTCCCACCTGCCCCCATAGCAAGCCTCTTGCTATGGCGGCACTCAAGCAGGTTGACTTCTGAGCCAGGCAGAGCACGATTCTGCCCTGTCCCCCCGCTCTCTCCTCATTGACTAACTGACTGTGATTGACAGCAGCCAATGGCTCCCGCTGCTGTGTGAGCCAATGAGGAGAGAGAGACCCAGGAAAGCCGCTGCTCTTATGCACCTCGCTGGATCGAGATGGGGGGTAAGTATTCAGGGGGGCTGGGGTTTTTTTTTTTATTTCAATATTCTTTTTCAGAAGTTTTTCACATACATCGTTAATACATGTAGTAGTTCAGCAGATGTTCCAACTGGAGCATAGCGTTAAATACAACTTGTGTAACATATTCAGAACAAGTAGTAAAAGGTGTATGATCACAACTCTAGATTTGGGCGGTAATTTTTCTATACCCAAGTGGAGTAGGGCTAATTCCGGAGAGGGCTGTGAAGGTATTTGTTATATAGATGAGATTAGGAAAAAGATTTGTCTCCAAAAGGAGCTGAGGGATCTGCAGAACCAAAGGAGGTGTGTTGTAGTACCCACACTGCCGCAAGTCCTCCAACAGGTGTTAGGCAAGTTTGGGTATATTTTTGATAACCTGTAGGGTGTTAGGTACCACCTATGTACAGTTTCCTGATAGTTTTCCCAGTGGTTAGAGCACTGGGATGCTGCATGGGTGGATTTGAAGGCCTTTTGCCACATAGTGGGGGTCGCCTTGATATTTAGTTCTGCTTCCCATTTGGAAAGGGTGGATATTTGGGAGTATGGTCTTTGATCATTCAGGGCCTCGTAGAACGTGGAGATACCATGTTTTGGATATGTGGGTTGGGAGTAAAATCTGTGGAATGGTGTAGGTATAAGGATTGTGGATGGGAGTTTAGAGGTTTTGAGGAAGTAGCTTATCCTTATATAGTTGTAGGTTTCAGAGGTAGGTAGACTGAATTCGTTTTGGAGGGCACTAAATGCTTTCATTGATTTTTGGGATCTGAGGTCGCTTAGGGACTTGATCCCATATGTATGCCAGTGTTGGATTTTAAGATTCAAGATTAGACTTTCTAACACTCTGAGAGGGATGGGGTGGGCGTGTAATGATTGGTTAGGAGAGGTATTAAGGGTATGTTTTTTCCAGGCCAACAGTGATGCTGTCTCGGGTACCATTCCGACTTGGACTGGGTGGACCAAGATTGGGAGGAGGGGCATCAATCTGGATGCCAACACTTTGGCATATAACATCACGTCAGTGTTAAGAGATAGGTCTGTAATTGGCTGTGGAGGAAGGATCTTTGTCTGGTTTAGGGATAGTAATAATAATCGAGTGTAACATATCTAGTGGAAAAGAACCAGAGGAGGCAGCAAAATTGAAAAGAGTAGTGAGATGTGGGGAAAGGATGTTGTTTAATTGTTTGAAGTACTCATTGACAAATCCGTCTTCCTCTGGAGATTTATTGGTGGGAAGCCTTTTAATAGCTTTTATAATTTCATTGTTTGTGAAGGGCTTGGATAGCTGATGAAGTTGGCCAGGGGTGATGGTTGGGAGGTCAATTGATGACAGGAATGTTTGAATAAGGGGGTCTGTTGGTTGTGGGTTGGTGGGGTCATTGGCTAGGTTATAGAGGGAGGAATAGTAGTCACTGAAGGCATTTGCTATGTCTTGGGGATTGGTTAGTAAGCGTTTAGAAGTGGGGTGGTAGACGGAAGCAATTTTACATTTGGTTCTTTGAGTCTTAACTTGACAGGCTAGAAGTGAACTGGCTTTGTTACCCAAAGCATAGAAGTTGGCCTTGCTAATTTTAAGATTGGTTTCAAATTTATAGAGAAGCACAGAGCAGAGTTTTTGCCTCTGGGCAAGGAGCTCATTAGTTGTGGGAAGGGGATTGTTTGTTTACACTTTCTAGTTGGTCAATATGGGATAGTATCTCTTCAATTTGCTGCCTCCTGCGTTTTTTAGCCTTACTGTGCAGTTTAATAAGGATTCCCCGCATATATGCTTTGTATGTAGACCAAAGAACAAAGTGGTCAATATCTAGGTTGTCGTTAAGTTCGTAGAAAGCGTGGCATTCATCGGTGATGGTTTGGGTGATACTAGAGTCTGCAAGAAGAGAGGTGTCGAGTCTCCAGATACGAGTCGGTCTGGTTGCCCTTTCTCCCATAGAGATTGTAATAGGAGCATGGTCAGGCCATGTAATGGTTCCAATTGAGGATTCCGTAATATCTTGGAGACTGGAGAGTGTGTTTGTCTACCAGAAAGAAGTCAATGCGGAAATAGGATAGTTGAGATGACGAAAAATAGGAAAAGTCCCGCTCTGAACCATGATGGCATCTCCAGACGTTGAATAGGCCATTTGCTTGAAGAAAAGGATTCAAAATTGGTCGTTGGTGGCGGGTTGTTGATTTGGTGTCAATGTCAGGATTTCCGACTATATTGAAGACACCTCCTATAATTATTCTGCCTTTTGTGACTTGTGTCACCTTCTTGTGTAAGCGTTTGCAGAAGCGCAGTTGCTGCTTGTTTGGACTGTAGGCGTTGACTAGCGTGTACGTGACTCCATTGATGTCGCAAATTGCAATTATATAGCGACCCTCGGGGTCCAGGATGGTTTGGTACAGGTTGAAGTGAATAGAATCTCGGACAGCTATGAAGACTCAATTTTTTTCTTTGAATTGGAGGCTAAAAGGAGCTGGTGGTAATTTTTCAGTTTGAACTGAGGGGTTTTGTTTAGTGCGAAATGCGTTTCCTGCACTAAAAGGATATCGGCCTTTTGGGTGATAGCCTCCTTAAGTAGTGCAGATCTCTTCTGAGGAGTGTTCAGGCCTCTAGCATTAATGGAGACAATTTTAAATGCCATGGCAGAAAGTTGTTGTTTAGAATTTCTGATGCAGATATATAATTGGTAAAATGAAAATAAGATGAGGGTAGCTGGTACAGGTATAGGGGAGGGTAAATAAAAAGGGAGAGCTCGAGAGGAGGTGAAGTTCTCAAGCTCAATGGGCAGTAATTACTGCACAAAACCACAAGGATGGGGGTAGATAGACTCACCGTGGAACGGGTAGGTCTATAAACAACTGTCTAGGCAGACGGGTGCAGATGAACGAAGCTGCAGGTAGTCAGCATCTGTTGAATCAGAGGCAACAGGGTCATAATATAGCTTCAAGCATTTTGGTAAGCTCCTCCAGTCTCCATTTGGTGGTTTGATTGGTCTTGAGGGTCTGGGGTATCTGCAAGTATGATGTGCCAGGCTTTGAATAGTTGGAGACCCGAAGGGAGCATTCTCACCGCATGGGTCTTGTTCTGGTGGGTGCTAAGTAGCTTGGTGGGAAATCCCCATTTGTAAGGGATTTTGTGGTTCTGGAGTGCCTTGGTAATCGTAGCGAGTTGGCGGTGGTTTTCCATGGTGGCTTTGGAGAGGTCAGCGTAGAGATTGATAGAGTTAAAGGGGTCTGGAAGTCTGGCTGTGCATTTCGCTGCATACATGATGCGCTCCTTGACCGTAAAGAAATGGATGCATGCCAAAACATCTCTGGGAAAAGAGGCTCATAAATGGGGAGGTTTAGGGAGTCTGTGTGCCCTGTCAATCTCCAGCAATGTTTCATTTTCCCATCGCACACGTTCCTAGTATAAGCTCTAAAGGTCGGGTGCTGCAGCAACAACCAGCTGGATACTGATTCAAGTCACAATGTAGATACTTGCCAGCACACCAAGGATCAGCACACGGTGGCGTCCAAACGGTTTAGTTTATTGCATGAACACAACACAAAAAGGTGCAACGTTTCGGAGTCACGCAGGACCCCTTCGTCAGGCATGTCACATGCCTGACGAAGGGGTCCTGCGTGACTCCGAAACGTTGCACCTTTTTGTGTTGTGTTCATGCAATAAACTAAACCATTTGGATGCCACCGTGTGTTGATCCTTGGTGTGCTGGCAAGTATCTACACTGTCAATCTCCAGGTCTCTCTCAGACAACTCGGGTATGAGTGAGCGCATTAGGGATTGGATGAATTTTGTTAGGTCAGCCTGTTGGACCGACTCTGGAATATTGCGGAATTTTATATTGTTCCTTCGAGAACGGTCCTCGAGGTCTGCCAGCTTGAGTCGGATTTGTTGTAGTTCATCCTCATGGTCAGTGACTGCATCCACCATTTTATTATGGGCATTGTACAAATCACCCACTCTGGACTCTATAGTGTTAATGCGTTGGTCATGGTGTTGTACTGAGACAGACAATGATGATACAGCTGTGGACAGGTCAGTGTACAGGGTCTGTCTGAGGGATAGAGCATGTTCTTCATGGTTTGTTCAGACAAAGGCTGGTCTGAAGCAGGGAATGATTCCAGCACTGATGACTGCTGAGGAGGAAGGAGAGAGAATAAACAGGACCTGTGCTGGGCTGTGTGTGCTCTGGCTCTGTTGTTCTGAGCCTTGATTTAGCTGGGCTTGCTGTGGAGGGTGAATTGGGGGGGAAGATTCATCCTGGTGGTCTGTGGAGGGGGGTGTCACAGAGGTCTGGAGGAATTCCATCCCTGGAGAGGGTGAGGAGAGCCGCGCTGAGCTTCCACGGGCGCCATCTTGGCTGTCAGTGATACCAGGCAGTGAGAAGTAAGTTGTCAGCTTTCTAGGAGATTTTTACTCCTTTCTCCATTTGGACATCGCGGTCGGGTGGTGTGGGGGAGTAGAGGAGTGATAAGAGCCGTTTGTCGGCCCTGTTATCTGTCGCTGTGTGGCCGCTTTAGCTGATTATCCTGAGGAGCTGAGGGATTAGGCAGCCATTTACTCACACCGTCAAGCCACACCCCCCGCTGCACACAGGTTTTTTACCTCAATGCATAGAATGCATTAAAGCAGATCTTTACTACATCTGAGCACCTCAAATTGAAAATGCTATCCGCTTGACAACCAGACGCCGCATTTATACTACGGCGGGTTGGCTCGTCACTGTAGCTGTGCGTCGGGTTTGTACACGGCGTTCTGTTGGCGCCCATTGGCCAGCGGGGGGATAAAATCAGCGGGTCTGTCAGACTCGATCTCCGCCGGCCACCCGCGATCGTTCCCCGCAGAGACAGAATGGGGATCTCCCTGTGTAAGGGGATGACACAGGATCTTGTCTTTCTGCTATGCAGGAAGATGGATCTGTGTGTTGTCCCAAGCAGCCCATCCCCCATACAGTTAGTAAACACACCCAGGGAACGCAGTTAACCCCCGATGTTAACCCTTTCCCTGCCAGTGTCATTATTACAATGTCAGTGCATATTTTTAGCACTGATCACTGTAATAATGTAATTGGTTCCCAAAAAATTGTAAAAAATGCTATGTCCGGTCTGTCTGCCGCAATGTCGCAGCCCTGCTAAAAATCACTGATTACCACCATTACTAGTAGAAAAAAATAATAATAATAAAAATGCCACAGATCTTTCCCCTATTTTGTAGACGCTATAACTTTTGCACAAACCAATCAATATACGCTCATTGGGGGTTTTTTTTACCAAAAATATGTAGCAGAATACATATTGGCCTAAATTCATGAAGAAAATAGATTTTTTTAGATTTTTTTATTGGGTATGTTTTATAGCAAAAAATAAAGGGGGGCTGAGGGGGCTGCTGCACACAGAAGGTTTTTTATCTTAATGCATAGAATGCATCAAGAGAAAAAAAAAAAACTTCTGACTTTACAATGACTTTAATTCATTTTGAATATTCAAAGCAAACACCCCCACCCATCCACGTCTCTATGCTTTATTTTGTAGCAAAATCACTTTGAAAAACACCCTCCAAGAATTTCTGGCTGTGGCGATCTTGAGTAAGGGCAAATTATTCACGTAGCATTTACTTCCTAGAATCCATCTGCCCTTAGCTCAAGCGTGCATGCAGGAGGGTGTGCTTAGCTGAGAAAACCCTTCCTCCTCTCCTCTCCATCTGAAGACTCCTGGGATGTGTGACATAATTTGCCTAGGTAAAAAAACAAAAAGTAACTGATGGATCAGTGTTCCGTCTATCACAGGACTCGGTCTAGGAGGTGGGACTCTGTTACAGTGGCCGCTGGAAGAGGAGGAGGGAGGAGGACGGCACGCCGGGATATTCAGATTGGTGAGAGGGGGGGGGAGGAGGACTCTGACAGAGGTGCACCAAAATGACGTCATTGGTACAATCGCGATTCAGGATTTCTCCGCATCAATGCAGAATCCTTTAAGGCTGAATCGCGATGCATCGATTCAACAATTATTTTCAACACCCCTAGTTACCAATGTTTTTTTTGATGACTGTGCTCCCAACTGCCTTGAGATCATTCACGAGCTTCTACTGTGTAGTTCTGGGCTGATCCCTCACTTTTCCCATGATCATCCTTACCCCATGAGGTGAAAACATGGAGCTCCAGACCGAGGGCGATTGATGGTTATTTTGTATTTCTTACATTTGAGAATAATCGCTCTAACAGTTGTCTCCTTCTCACCAAGCTTCTTGCTGATTGTCTTGTAACCCATTTCAGCCTTGTGCAGGTCTACAATCTTGTTCCTGACATCCTATGACAGCTCTTTGGTCTTGACCATGATGGTGAGGTTTCAATGGAAGAAAGAAATTTTGTGGACAGGTGTCTTTTTATACCCATAACGAGTTGTCGTTAGGAGCACCTTCTTAAATTGACAGGACTAATCTGTGTGCCACATGAACACCTACTGTAGTCTGTGGGAGCCAGAATTATTGTTGGTTGGTGATTAAATACTTATTTTACTCACTGAAATGCAACTCAATTTATAACATTTGTATCGTGTTGTTTTCTGGATTTTTGGTTGATATTCTGTCTCTATAATTTAAATTATACCTATAATAAAAAAATTATATGGCCACTGTATTCTCTCACATTTACATGATCTAATTCAGTGGAAAAAAAAAAGTTACCATAAATAACACAAAATGCTGTCCTAAAAGTGAAATTCAGGTTAGTTTAACCAATTCCCGCCCGCCGGCCGCCAAATGATGGCGCGGCTCTCGTTCTGGGTGGACGTCATATGACGGCCCTCCAGAACGACCGCTCTCACGCGCCCGTGGGGGCGCACATTGTGGCGATCGGTGGTGTGTCAGTCTGACACACCGCTGCACCGATCTCGGTAAAGAGCCTATGACAGAGGTTCTTTACTACTAAACAGCCGTGTCCAATCACGGCTGATCACGATGTAAACAGGAAGAGCCGTTGATCGGCTGAAAATTGGCTTGGGCAGGAAGGGGTGTAAGTGCCTGGTATTGAAGTAGTTAAACTGTTGATACCAGCTGTTCTAGGCGTCTGCTGTTCTTATCTGGTGACAATCACCCAACGTGATTCCAGGGTACTCTGTTATGGAAATCTCCCTTTTAAAGGCATGTTCATATTCCATCAAACCCCAACACTTGACCAATTTACTCTCACCAAATTGACCCACGTGTGGGGAAAGCACCATATTTTGTAGGCCCATGAAGGAGTAAAAAAAATCAGGCCTTTCCAAACTAAACGGCATACTAAGAATAGAGGTCTTAGCAATTATGGAACTATTCAATTTCCTTTCATAAATGACCCAAATAGATTTTATAAGATGGAGAACAATGTAAAAAATGTAACAAAATACCAACCAAAATTCATCTTTCTGTGCTAATATCTTTTATTGTGCCATACTGTCCATTCATGGTTGATGTTCCTTTTGTCCAGGAGTCTGGTTCAACCATAAGAATGGATGCAGGTGCAGGTTATGGATTTAGTCCACTTTCTGATGAGGAAATACGGGAGATTGGATTGCTCAAGCTCTACAAGAAGGTGATGCCACATCAAGAGATGGTTCTGTGTCCGAAACTGAGCTACGAGAGATCATAAATGCATTGCGGGAAACTACATTGTGTGACACCGCTGGGAGGATCAATGAGCAAGACAACTGCATGGAAAATCCTATAGTGAACATTACTGTAACTGGAGAATCGAGATCTGGAAAGGCTACTTTTGTCAACGTCATCCGGGGTCTTGATGATAATGAATTGGAAGGTGCTGCTAAAACAGGAGTGGTAGAAACCACAACATATCCTTCAGATTACCCACACCCCCTGTAAGTATGACTTCCATCTCTTTAACCACTTGAAGACCGGACCTTTTCTGGAACTTTTTGTTTAAAAGTTTAAATTTTGCTAGAAAATTATTTAGAACCCCCAAACATCATATATTTTTTAGCAGAGATCCTAGAGAATAAAATTGCGATATTTTATGTCACACTGTATTTGCGCAGCGGTCTTTCAAACACATTTTTTGGGGGAAAATATACTTTATTGAATAATAAAAAAAACACACAGTATTTACCCCAATTTTTTTGTAAAATATAAAAGATGATGTTACACCGAGTAAATACAGGCATTTCAAGCGCCAAACACATCTAAGCGCAGCTAAACGCATCCAAACGCTGTAACTTGCATTTTGTTGCATTTCGTTTACAGGCGTTTTTCATTTTTGGCTATTTAAAGAAATATATAATTATATATTTTTTAAAACGCTTCTAAACGCGGTACGTAAACGTGGCAAAACGGACGTTTTAAACGTTGGTTACTATCTGTCAAGTTAAATCATTCAGGAGAGGTTGTAAAAATGTCCCGTGTACATGAAGCCTAAGAGTTCTCTTCACTGGAACTAAGGGGCCAAGCCTAACCCCTGATAAATAACCCCTCACCATAATCCCCTCTCCACCACACTTTACACTTGGCACAATGGAGCCAGGCAAGTACCGTTCTCCTGGCAACTGCCAAACCCAAAAACATCCATCGCATTGTCAGACAGAGAAGCATGATTCGTCACCCAGAGAACACGTCTTCACTGCTCTAGAGTCCAGTGGCAGTGTGCTTTACACCACTGCACCTGACGCTTTGCATTGCAATTGGTGATGTAAGGCTTGGATGCAGCTGCTTGGTCATGGAAACCCATTCCATTAAGCTCTCTATGCACTGTTGTTGTGCAGACAGTTGGCGACTTCTGCGCACTGTGCGCTTCATCATGCGCTGACCCCGCTCTATCATTTTACGTGGCCTATCACTTCATGGCTGAGTGGCTGTTGTCCTCAGTTGCTTCCACTTTGTTACATTACCACTAACAGTTGACCGTGGAAAGTTTAGTCACAAGGAAATTTCGCGAATGGACTTATTGCACAGGTGGCAACCTATCACGGTACCATGCTTGAATCCACTGAGCTCCTGAGAGCGACCCATTCTTTCACAAATGTTTATAGAAGCCGTCTGCATGCCCAGGTGCTTAATTTCATACACCTCTGGCCATGGAGGTTATTGGAACACCTGAATCCAATGATCTGGAGGGGTGTCCCAATACTTTTGGCAATATAGTGTACATCCTAATTACAACTTCCCAGTTAACCCACCATTACCTGGGATACAGAAGAGGACTCCATACCTTAGATCTCCAAGGATTCCAATGACCCCAACCGCCAAGACATTATGACCAACATTAAAAGAGATTTAATGCAGGGCGGGTGGGAAGTTTCTTCCATGTCCGTTGGTTCCAACTGCTTTATCACCTCTACTAATCCCACCCTGTATACCTGTATACCCCCCACAGCCCTCCTAATCTCTGAAAATTGACCAATCCTGGTAAGTAGCATCCATTCTCCTGTTGTCTCTAAAGAACCCTATCCTACCCTGTCCCCTTTGTCATGTAGCCCTTTTTTTTTTTGCTTCGGGCCTCTCTTTTCTTATGTAGCATTTGCCTCTATGCAGGTCACAAATAGAGAAGGTGGTCCATTGCTACATGAGCATTGACCTAGAGTGGCAGGTCATCAGGTTAGAGATAATTTGGCACCTCACCATTGATCATTTGGTCACCTATATAAAGAACACAATTTTACTCCTCAAAGGATAAAAGTGACCATCACAGGGTCATTTGTAAAGGAAGCAAATGCTGTAATTGAGGCCACATACTTACCTTTCTGGTGGTTGGTGTCATCAAACTCAGACACGTTGTTGCTCCCCTTGCACTGCAGGTATTGCATACTTCCAGGTGTATAAATATCTGCTTTTCCTGCCACACTCTGTTATTATTATACAGGATTTATATGGCGCCAACAGTTTGCGCAGCACTTTACAACATTTGGGCAGACGGTACACTTACAATACAAATCAATACAGGAGGAATCAGAGGGCCCTGTTTGTTAGAGCTTACAGTCTAGAATGGAGGGTCAAATGTAAACAAAAGGTAATAACTGTGGGGGATGAGCTGATGGAGAAAATATAAATACAGTTGTTAAGTGTGGGTAGGGTAGGCTTCTCTGAAGAGAAGGGTTTTCAGGGATCGTCTAAAAGCTAATAGAGCTAATAGAGTAGGAGATAAGCAGACAGATTGGGGTAAGGAATTCCATAGGATTGGAGAGGCTTTGGAAAAGTCCTGGAGGCGAGCATGGTAGGAGGTGACGAGGGAGCTAGAGGGCAGGAGGTCTTGGGAGGAATGAAGAGAACGAGTAGGTTGGTATTTAGAGACTAGGCTAGTGATGTAGCTGGGGGCTAAATTGTGGATGGCTTTGTAGGTAGTTGTTAGTATTTTGAATTTAATTCTTTGGCCGAGCGGAAGCTAGTGGAGGGATTGACAGAGAGGAGTAGCAGACACCGATTGGTAAGGTGGATGAGTCTGGCAGAAGCATTCATGATGGATTGAAGAGGTGATAGACTATGTAGAGGTAAGCCAATGAGAAGGGAGTTGCAGTAGTCGAGGCGAGAGATGACCAGCGAGTGAATTAAGAGCTTTGTTGTGTCATTGGTTAGAAAGGGGCGTATTTTGGAGATGTTGGGGACGTTGAGGCGGCAGGATTTGGACAGTGATTTGACGTGGTGCTTAAAGGAGAGTTCAGAGTCCAGGGCTACACATAGAACCTTGGCATGCAGGGATGGGCTTATAGCTGTGACATTGATTTTGACAGAGAGATCAGGGGAAGGGGCATATGTGGGAGGAAAAATTATAAGTTTGGTTTTGGATAGACTGAGTTTCAGGAAGTGGTGTGACATCCAGACTGATATATCTGATAGTAAATTAGTTATACGTGAGGAGACAGAGGGAGTGAGCTGAGGAGTAGAGAAATAGATTTGGGTGTCGTCAGCGTAGAGGTGGTATTGGAAGCCATGGGAGGCTATCAGCTGACCCAGGGAGGAGGTGTAGATTGAAAATAGGAGAGGTCCCAGAACAGAACCTTGGGGGACCCCAACCGAGAAAGGAAAAGGAGAGGAGGAAGTAGAGTTGTAAGAAACGCTAAAGGTGCAGTTGGATAAGTAGGAAGAGAACCAGCTAAGAGTACAGTCACGGAGACCAAAGGCGTGGAGTTTCTTGAGGAGGAGGGGGTGGTCAACCATATCAAAGGTAGCAGAGAGGTCCAGGAGTAGGAGTACAGAATAGTGTTATTGGTCTTTCCTCTTGCCGAATCTATGTCACTACTGGATGTGTGAGCCAGCTAGAGGAACCACAGAATTCAGAGAAACAATTTAACTCATCCAGAAATGTGTTCTACGTTGTGTGACCTAGGAGCAGCAAAGAAGCAAATTTTGAAGGCACAGGTCACCAGGAAAGGTAGGTGGCCAGGTGGCCCAGGGTTGTTGTAATGGAAATCCCTACTGAGATAAATACTGTAGCTACCACTGCTGATCTCCTTCTGCAAAATGCTAGCCACCAGGTTGCTAACCCAGAACAAATATGAAGGTCAGAAAATTCTGAGTTAGTTGAGAGCTCCTTGGCCTGCATGTTTGTTCTGGGCCAGTCACTCACAAATCACTGAAGTCATTGTATCTGAATGGCAGCCAGTTAACTAGTATTTTCAAAGGCGAACTCAAAAGTGGTTGCCTTAATACTTCCAAAATAATGTTTTTTGCCTAAACCCACCTCCAGCCAAAACCTTCTTTGGTTTAGGATAGTGTGGTGATGGTTAGGAGGCTTTATCACATTTTTGTTGCTCATAGAGTAATAGGAGGTATAGTGCAAAGGAGAACAGTCAATGGAATGTAGAATATTTTAGATACTATATCTACTTAATTTATCATAGGAAAACAACATATATGCCCCGTACACACGGTCGGACTTTGTTTGGAGATTCCGACAACAAAATCCTAGGATTTTTTCCGACGGATGTTGGCTCAAACTTGTCTTGCATACACACGGTCACACAAAGTTGTCGGAAAATCCGATCATTCTGAACGCGGTGACGTAAAACATGTACGTCAGAACTATAAACGGGGCAGTGGCCAATAGCTTTCATCTCTTTATTTATTCTGAGCATGCGTGGCACTTTGTCCGTCGGATTTGTGTACACACGATCGGAATTTCCGACAACGGATTTTGTTGTCGGAAAATTTTATCTCCTGCTCTCCAACTTTGTGTGTCGGAAAATCCGATGGAAAATGTGTGATGGAGCCCACACACGGTCGGAATTTCCGACAACAAGGTCCTATCACACATTTTCCGTCGGAAAATCCGACCGTGTGTACGGGGCAATACTCATGTATAGAGTAAATAAAAGTCTATATCTTATACATGTCAATGTGTTTTGTACAAATGATTTTCACGTATGTAAATTCTATAATAAATGTTCTTAAAGGGAAACTATAATGGTTTGGGGTATTTGTTTTAAGTTTTAAACTGATATTATACTATATATAGAGCACAATCCTTGTTTGACAAATACTGTAAACATTTAATACAGGATATACCCCTGACACGTGATTTACAGAGCACTATAGGGTTTACAAGGTGAGGGGGCTTCCATAGTTGTTTTCTTTCAGACACTCTGGGGTTGGTTTACTAATATTGGAAAGTCCAAAATCTTGTCTGCATAGAAACTAATCAGCTTCCAGGTTTTATTTGAACAAGCTGAAGATAGAAGCTGATTGGCTACCATGCACAGCTGAACCAGATTTTGCACTCTTCAGTTTTAGTTAATCAACCCTTCTGCCTCTAACTGAAACCCAAGGCAGAGGGAAGAGAAACTGCTCTGGTGTGTGTGTGTACATTTAGGCTTGAGCTACTGAGCTCTGTAAAAATGTATTTTTTTTGCTCTGTTGGTAAGAGCTCTATCTACTGGCACTGGTATCACTAAAAATTGGTGTCACCCCCCCTCCACCAACTATAGTGCCCCTTCAGTAAAGACCCCCCTCCCTCAGTATAAACCCCCCCCTAAGTACAGACCCCCCACTAAGTATAGACCCCCTCCCTCAGTAAATACCCCCCTCCCTCAGTACAGACCCCCCCTCAGTGCAGACCCCCCATCTATCAGTATAGACCCCTTCAGTGCAGACCCCCCTCCATCAGTATAGGAACCCCATCAATGCAGACCCCCCTCCATCAGTACAGACTCCCCTCCATCAGTGCAGACCCCCCTCCATCAGTGCAGATCCCCCTCCTCCATCAGTGCAGACCCCCTCCATCAGTACAGACCCCCCTCCATCAGTGCAGATCCCCCTCCTCCATCAGTGCAGACCCCCCCTCCAACAGTGCAGACCCCCCTCCTCCATCAGTGCAGACCCCCCTCCCATAGTGCCCCCCCAAGCACATGTCCATTTGCATTATATTTTTACAGACCTTAGAACAGCGCTGGATAGGCACAGCAGTGTGTCCCTTGGACTCCCTCCTCCTGTGTAGATGTGGGAGGCGGCTTCGCTCCGCTCCGCTGTGTGAGACAGGGAGACAGCCAGGAGAGATGCCAGAGATGATCAGGGTAGGGGGTGAGGACTGTATGGCGTTAGCGGTGCCGCTGCCCACAAGTGTCACCCCTCTGGACTGTCATCCTATAAAGAATTTACTTGGCTGAATTCTGGGGTATTTTGAAGGTAGATTTCAGAGGAAAGGTACAGAATCTTATAAAATGAATTGTAAACCTCCATAGCAGGGAATATTTTGCACCTAGACACTCCTGCAAGAAAATATGCTGATTAAATGAGGATTTTGCGATAATAAAAATATGTTTTTTTTCCAAATACAGTATTTGGTTCGATATGCTGCATACTTACCAGCAGCACCAGAAAAAATGCATCTTCTTCTTCTCCTTTGGTGTGTATATAGCAAAGGTTTGGTCTTTGATCTGTTACCATTTGCTCCCCACTTTGCCTTATTAACCTCTTGGTTACTGGGCGCTTAAACCCCCCCCGCCCAGACCGATTTTTAGCTTTCAGCGCTGTCACACTTTGAATGACAATTGCGCGGTCATACAACACTGTACTCAAATTAAATTTTTAGCATTTTTTTCACACAAATGGAGCTTTCTTTTAGTGGTATTTAAAAACATGTTTCATAGTTTGTTATAAAATTTTGCAAACAGGTAATTTTTCTCCTTCATTAATATTCGCTGATGAGGCTGCACTTATGGGCACTGATGGGCTGCACTGATGGGCACAGATAAGGCGACACTGATAGGCACAGATAAGATGACACTGATGGGCACTGATAAGACGACACTGATGGGCACTGATAAGATGGCACTGATGGGCACTGATAAGATGGCACTGATGGGTGGCACTGATAGATGTCACTGATGGGCACTGATGGGCACTGGTAGGTGGCACTGATGGGCACTGGTAGGTGGTATTGATAGGCAGAATGGTGATGATGCACTGATTGGTGATTTATAGGTGGCACTGTGGGCACTGATAGGTGGCACTGTGGGCACTGATGGGTGGTACTGTGGGCACTGGTAAGTGGCGTTGGTGGGCACTGAGAGGTGACGCTGGTGGGTCCCTCTCACAGCCGCCGGTGATCGGCTTTTTTTTTTCTCCACATGCTACTACCAATTGACGGCTCTGTATACGTCAAATGATCAGCTGTCATTGGCTGACAGGTGATCACGTGGTAAGGGATCGGGATCGACCCCTTACTCCGATCTGTGATCAGCCGAGTCTCATAGACTCGCTGATCACAGAGCATGCCGCACGCACCTTGCAGGGGGTGCGCAGGCCGCTCAAACACGGGAGGACGTCCATGGACGGCCCTCCCGGCAAATTAAGTCTGCGCTGCAGCCATCTTTCAGTTATATCGCGGACGGGAAGTGGTTAAAAAGTTCTATTAAGTTTTTACTTGTATTTACCAAGCGAGGTGAATATAATACCTCTTCTATTTTAGGGGAGTGCCATTAGGACTTTTTTTTAAAGGGTTAGTAAACCTTTAAAAAAAAAAAATCTTATGTAGATAAACGCAAAATTAGAAGTTCACTGTTTTCCTGGCCAACATCCAATAATTAACAATGGATGGCAAAAAGAATCCCCATTGAATGTGACTTTAATGGCTCAAAAAATACTTTATCCATAAACGTATAAACTTTATTGTAATTGCATAAAAAAGTATTAAACAGTACACTATATTAAAAATTCCACATGTAGGGTTTAATAGGGATTCACAAGGGTACAATACGCTTATACTTATTTGTACATGATTTGACACAGGCAGAGATCACATAAAGAGAAGAGATCCAACGCGTTTCAGAGGCACTTAACTCCTTCCTCAGGGATAGTTCTATAAGTAGTGTAATTTGATCTACAGAGAAAGGTGAACTAACCCTTTAAAGAGTGTCAGGGTCTTTTTAAATGTCATGTTACAAAACCTATGTAAAAATATTTTTTATTTTTCTTTAGAAACTTTTCCAAAATGGATTCTTCAGAAACCTTTCATATGATCTCAACAGAGGAAGCGGAGGAAATTAAGGCAGCTTTAGAAGAAGGTGACTTATGTTCAGCATCCGAAAAACTCAGTCGATCTCTAAGAGAGATTGAAAATGTTTCATTAAACATTGCAGTAACAGGAGAGTCAGGATCAGGAAAGTCTACTTTTGTCAATGCCATCTGTGGCATTGATAATGATGAAGAAAAAGGTGCTGCTAAAACAGGAGTTACAGAGACCACCATGGAAACAAAACTCTATCCACATCCAGAGTACAAAAACGTGACATTTTGGGATCTACCCGGAATTGGGTCCCCAAATTTTGACCCAAACAATTACCTCAAAGATGTTAATTTCCATCAATATGACTTTTTTATAATTATGTCATCGGAACGTTTCCGGCATAATGATAGAGCGCTGGCTAAAGAGATCAAGTCCATGGGAAAGAAATTTTACTTTGTGCGATCAAAAGTAGACTCAGACTTGCACGCTTCTAAAATACGTCGTTATACGTCATATGATGAAGAGAATGTATTGCGTGAGATTCGGAATGACTGCATTAAATGCCTAAATTATGGAGGGATCCAAGATCCAAAGGTGTTTCTCATCTCCTCTCTAGACTTTAACAAATATGACTTCAATCAAATGCAAGAGACACTAGAAAAGGAACTTCCAAGTCAAAAGCGACATGTGTTTATGTTATGTTTGCCCAATATTTCTCTCCGAATTTTAGAAAAGAAAAGAAAAGCCTTAAGGAAGCAGATCTGGAAGTGGGCAACTCTTTCCTGTGCTGTGGCAACATTCCCTATTCCAGGACTGTCAGTTGCTTGCGATATTGGCATCTTGGTGACAGAAATGACAAAATATCGGGATGCATTTGGCCTGGATCAAAGATCACTTCAAAAGCTGGCTAACAGATTTAATAAAGATGTCAAAGAGTTGAAGTCTGTGATCAGATCACCTATAGTAGTAAAAGAGATAAACAAACAGCTTGTCACCACCTTATTAACCAGATCAGCAGCCGGGGCAGTTGCGCTCGTTGAATATTTAATCAGTACTATACCTGTGATTGGCACAGTGGTTGCAGGTGGCATGTCGTTTGGTACAACATATTTAATGCTTTACTACTTCTTGAAATATATTGCTGAGGATGCTGTAAGAGTTCTCTTAAAAGCTTTAGAGTCTTCAGTTTAGAAAATGTTATCATATGTTGGATACTCATGTGAATGCTACACACTCAGCTTCAAATAGACCTATTGATTACACATTGCAAATTGACACACTATAGGGTTGATTTACTAAAGGCAAAGCCACTGTGCACTACAAGTGGAAGTGCAGTCGCTGTAGATCTGAGGGGAAGATCTGAAATGAGGGGAAGCTCTGTTGATTTCTATCATCCAATCATGTACAAGCAAAAATGCTGTTTTTTATATTCCCGTCCTCCTCAGATCTACAGCGACTGCACTTCCAAGTGCACTTGTAGTGCTCAGTGGATTTGCCTTTAGTTAATACCCCCCCCCCCCCCTGCAAAATGTGTGTGGATTCATAGCCATCGCTCCTACCTAAATGGCTCAAAGTGTGTGGACAACCCTCCTAATTTTTGAGTTCAGGTGTTTGAGAAAAGTAGGTATCCATTTTAGAAAGGCAAATATCTGACAGGGAGACTACCAAAATGGTTTAGCAATTCACAGAATATAAAAGTAAAGGGTATAAAATTACAAAATTGGCAAGACAATGGCATTGAGTGACTATTTAAAGAATGACCACATAGCACAGTGAGTTTTTTTATTGTATAAGTTTCATAGGATATCAAAATGCACAATACATACCCCAAATCTAATCTTCTTTCTAAATTAAACACGCTCAGTTTTACTAACCTTTTGTTATAATTGATAATACAATGAACTTTTATTAATTTAATTGCCTGCTTTTGAAATTTCTGCATTCTTTTGTAAGCTAAAATAGATGCTGATGATTATAAGTAAAATAAAAGTTGTGTTATTCACGCTCAAGACTCTTTCTTCACTACTACATATTATTAAAGCCAGATATTACAATTCCTTTTGTATTTTAAAAATTCTATATCACTATATTTGCTAGGTAGAGTGTCATTTAACTATGCACTGTTGGCATCTTGCCTGTACTAGAACTGAAGACAAAACTTTTATTTTTTTCATTTTGGATAGAGTAAAGCTGGCCGTAGATGGATCTCTTTTATTCCTGTTCTGGGGACAACCCAACATTTTGGATTTTCTTTTCCCCTTTCACTCTCGGTGATAATTGTAAACAGGATAAATAGAGAAGGTGGATCTCCCTCCCCTAATTGGGATATAGATAGTAATAAAAACTTGACAGGGGTTCTAATTCCTCTCCACTTTGTCCAAAAAAAAAAAAAAAAAGTTTTGCCTTTAGGTAGACTTTATAGCAGAACTCCAGTACTTCTTCCATTTCTCAGTCTTTCCTTGGACTCCCTCTATGTTATTTTTTTTAAATAACAGCATGAATACTTTTTTTCCACCTGTTATCTGGCTGGTCCTCTTTTCTGGTTGAGGGTGGACATTAATGCTACAATGCACATGTGAATTGAGTGGGGCTCAAGTCACTACAGCTATTACATAGTTAATCTGTTTGAAAAAAGACACAAGTCCATCTAGATAAATAAAACACACGCACAAATAGAAAACCTCCACATATACCCACAACTGATCAAGAGGAAGGCAAAAAAACAAATAAAGTGTTTGTTTGCTGTAGCAAATTGGATCATTTGCTCCAGCAGGGTAAAAAATTCCTGCTTGATCCCCCCAGAGGCAATTGGATATTCCCTGGATCAACTTATAAATATTAGTATCCAGTTAAATTATGTGCATTTAGGAAAGAATCCAGGCCTTTCTTCAAACAATCTACTGAGCTGACTAGAACCAGCTCTTGAGGGAGTATATTCCACATTTCCACCGCTCTTGCTTTGAAGAAACCTTTCCGTATTTGGAGATTAAAGCGGGGTTCCTCCCAAAAGTGGAACTTCCGCTCATCGGATTCCTCCCCCCCTCCGGTGCCTCAGTTGGCACCTTTCAGGGGGGAGAGGGGTGCAGATACCTGTATAATACAGGTATCTGCACCCACTTCCGGGAATAGACTCCTGCGGGAGTCGCGCCCCCTCCCGCACTCCCCCGCTGTCTCCTGGGAAACACACAGGTCCCAGGAGATAGCGGGGACCATTGAGAACGCGCAGTGCAACTCACGCATGCGCAGTAGGGAACCGGGAAGTGAAGCCACAACGCTTCACTTCCTGATTCCCTCACTGAGAATGGCGGCGGCAGCACCCGAGGACCGAGGGACGGTTCGGTCTCGGATGCCGACATCGCTGGACCACGGGACAGGTGAGTGTCCTTATCTTAAAAGTCAGCAGCTGCAGTATTTGCAGCTGCTGACTTTTTAAAAAAAAAATTTTGCAGGACTCCCGCTTTAACTCTATTTTCCTTCAGATGTAAAAAGTGTCCCCTTGTTCGCTGTGATGACTTTAAAGTGAATAGCATAACACCAAGATCACTATATGGACCACTTACATATTTATACATGTTGATCATATCCCCCTTAACCACTTGAGCCCCGGACAATTATGCTGCCTAAGGACCAGAGGTCTTTTTCCAATTTGCCACTGCGTCGCTTTAACTGCTAATTGCGCGGTCATGCAATGCTGTACCCAAACGAAATTTGCGTCCTTTTCTTCCCACAAATAGAGCTTTCTTTTGATGGTATTTGATCACCTCTGCAGTTTTTATTTTTTGCGCTATAAACGGAAAAAGACCGAAAATTTTGAAAAAAAATGATATTTTCTACTTTTTGTTATAAAAAAAATCCAATAAACTAAATTTTTATTCATACATTTAGGCCAAAATGTATTCGGCCACATGTCTTTGGTAAAAAAAATGTCAATAAGCGTATATTTATTGGTTTGCGCAAAAGTTATAGCGTCTACAAACTAGGGTACATTTTCTGGAATTTACACAGCTTTTAGTTTATGACTGCCTATGTCATTTCTTGAGGTGCTAAAATGGCAGGGCAGTACAAAACCCCCCCAAATGACCCCATTTTGGAAAGTAGACACCCCAAGGAAATTGCTGATAGGCATGTTGAACCCATTGAATATTTATTTTTTTTGTCCCAAGTGATTGAATAATGACAAAAAAAAAAAAAATATTTACAAAAAGTTGTCACTAAATGATATATTGCTCACACAGGCCATGGGCATATGTGGAATTGCACCCCAAAATACATTCAGCTACTTCTCCTGAGTACGGAGATACCACATGTGTGGGACTTTTTAGGAGCCTAGCCGCGTACGGGACCCCGAAAACCAATCACCGCCTTCAGCGTTTTTAAGGGCGTGAATTTTTTATTTTACTCTTCACTGCCTATCACCGTTTCAGAGGCCATGGAATGCCCAGGTGGCACAAAACCCCCCCCCCCCCCCAAATGACCCCATTTTGGAAAGTAGACACCCCAAGCTATTTGCTGAGAGGCATGGTGAGTATTTTGCAGCTCTCATTTGTTTTTGAAAATGAAGAAAGACAAGAAAAAACTTTTTTTTTTTTCTTTTTTCAAATTTCAAAACTTTGTGACAAAAAGTGAGGTCTGCAAAATACTCACTATACCTCTCAGCAAATAGCTTGGGGTGTCTACTTTCCAAAATGGGGTCATTTGGTTGGGGGGTTTTGTGCCACCTGGGCATTCCATGGCCTCCGAAACTGTGATAGGCAGTGAAGAGTGAAATCAAAAATTCACGCCCTTAGAAAGCCTGAAGGCGGTGCTTGGTTTTCGGGGTCCCGTACGCGGCTAGGCGCCCAAAAAGTCTCACACATGTGGTATCCCCGTACTCAGGAGAAGCAGCAGAATGTATTTTGGGGTGTAATTTCACATATTCCCATGGCATGTTTGAGCAATATATCATTTAGTGACAACTTTGTGCAAAAAAAATAAAAAATTTGTCTCTTTCCCGCAACTTGTGTCGCAATATAAAATATTCCATGGACTCGACATGCCTCTCAGCAAATAGCTTGGGGTGTCTACTTTCCAAAATGGGGTCATTTGGGGGGGTTTTGAACTGTCCTGGCATTTTATGCACAACATTTAGAAGCTTATGTCACACATCACCCACTCTTCTAACCACTTGAAGACAAAGCCCTTTCTGACACTTATTGTTTACATGAAAAAGTTATTTTTTTTTGCAAGAAAATTACTTTGAACCCCCAAACATTATATATTTTTTTAAAGCAAATGCCCTACAGATTAAAATGGTGGGTGTTTCATTTTTTTTTTTTCACACAGTATTTGCGCAGCGATTTTTCAAACGCATTTTTTGGGGAAAAAACACACTTTTTTAAATTTTAATGCACTAAAACACACTATATTGCCCAAATGTTTGATGAAATAAAAAAGATGATCTTAGGCCGAGTACATGGATACCAAACATGACATGCTTTACAATTGCGCACAAACGTGCAGTGGCAACAAAATGAATACATTTTTAAAAGCCTTTAAAAGCCTTTACAGGTTACCACTTTAGATTTGCAGAGCAGGTCTACTGCTAAAATTACTGCCCTCGATCTGACCTTCGCGGTGATACCTCACATGCATGGTGCAATTGCTGTTTGACGACAGACCGCCGCTTGTGTTCGCCTTAGCGCAAGAGCAGGGGGCGACAGCGGTGCTTTTTTTTTTTTTTTTTTTTTTTTCTTTATTATTTTTTTGCTTTTTTATCTTATTTTTAAACTGTTCCTTTCATTTTTTTTTTTTAAATCATTTTTATTGTTATCTCGGGGAATGTAAATATCCCCTATGATAGCAATAGGTAGTGACAGGTACTCTTTTTTGAAAAAATTGGGGTCTATTAGACCCTAGATCTCTCCTCTGCCCTCAAAGCATCTGACCACACCAAGATCGGTGTGATAAAATGCTTCCCCAATTTCCCAATGGCGCTATTTACATCCGGCGAAATCTAAGTCATAAAATGCTCATAGCTTCCGGTTTCTTAGGCCATAGAGATGTTTGGAGCCACTCTTGTCTCTGATCAGCTCTATGGTCAGCTGGCTGAATCACCGGCTGCATTCTCAGGTTCCCTGTTGAGACAGGAGAGCCAGAGAAAAACACGGAAGACGGTGGGGGGGGGGCATTCCCTCCCACGGCTTGTAAAGGCAGTCTAGAGGCTAATTAGCCGCTAGGATTGCTTTTACATGAAAGCCGACCGCTGGCTGAAAAGAATGATACCAAGATGATACCTAAACCTGCAGGCATCATTCTGGTATAACCACTCAAAGTCGTGAATGGCGTACCTGAAGACAAAAAAATGGTTAACAATGGTTAACAATAAAGCACAGTAAACAGTAAAGTATAAATAATTACATACCTGAAAAACAAACATGATAAAACATAATAACAATAACAATAACAATAAAACATTGCAGAATAGAATACAGTAAAAAAAGAGCAGAACAATAGAGAGAGAGAATAGAGAAGAGAGAACAATAAAACGACAACTATTTTTTTTTATTTTATATATATTTTTTTTTTTACACTTTTTTTGTAACTAACTTTTATAACTGTAACCGGTTCCAGGTTCGGGTCTCTCAAAATGCGATGGCATCTTGGGAGACCCTGTGAAAGTGTGCCTAGTCTGTGGAATGCTGTACCCTACGCTAATACTCAACTAGTGCATGGTAGCGTTCAAAACATTCACCAATGCAAAGACCAGGATTATCAGGACAGGAGGGACAATAATAGCGGGTGTCACGCCTATATCCGCGCTTGCTGCAGACACGACATCTTTTTGGGGGTTCGTTGGGTAGGGGTACTCGGGAGGACATAAAAATGCCTCTCATGCAGCCGACTGCATTTGGTTGGGGATGTGAATGGGGGAAGTACGGGCGCTGCAGAAGCGGTGGGTTCCCAATTAGGATTGGCGAATGCAGCAGGAAGGGCACTATGGGCACGACGGGCCTGTGTTTGTCTTTTTGGTGGCAGCGGGACACTATTTGTGCTTTTCACCTCACCAGCTTGAACTGCACTTATGGGACTCGCCACGTCACCAAGTGTTACTGCAGCGCTGGTTTGACTACGACCGGGGTGTACTAGGCCGCTGGTGCTTGCCAGTTCAATAAAAAGCTTCCAAAAAAACTGTTAGCGATCGCAGGGATCAGGCCTGACTCTGCGAACGCTGCAGTTATGCGTTTAGTGTTTTGTAAGTGTCAGTGATCGATCGATACTGCACTTGGGTGGGCTGGGCTGGGCCGGGCGGAGGGGCAAAACGCAGGTGCTAGCAGGTATCTGGGCTGATCCCGCTAACACTGCGTTTTTGGGAACCCTAAACTGCTGGGGACGCTAGTATAGATCTGATCGGATCAGATATTGATCCGTTCAGATACTATACCACTAAGGGAGGCGTATGCTGCGTGCGTGGGTGTTAGCGGTACTGGCGCTAATCTGACGCTGCCTGGGGCGACGCATATCACCGCCGGGCGATCGGGGGGCTAAACCTTTATTTGGTAATAAACGGCGGGTGCCCTGACACTATAAAAAATAAACTAACTAACCAGCGTCACCCGTAACGGTTATACGGTGATCAGTGGTGAAAGGGTTAACTAGGGGGCAATCAAGGGGTTAAAACATTTATTAGGTAGTATATGGGGGTCCCTGTCGCTATAAAACGCTGACGGCGAACCTCAATATTTACCTCACTAACTAGCGTCACCAGCGACACTAATACAGCTATCAGAAAAATGATCGCTTAGTGACACTGGTGACAGGGGGTGATCAAGGGGTTAAAACTTTATTAGGGGGGGTTAGGGGGGTATCCTAGACCTAAAGGGGGGTAATACTCACTGTCCCAACACTGTAATTGTCACAAACTGACACCAATGCAGTAATCAGAAAAAAAAAAAAAAAAAAACTGCTGGTGTCAGTTTGTGACAGGGAGGGGGGGGGGTGATTGGGGGGGGGATCGGGGGGGGGGGATCGGGGTGTTTTGTGTGCCTGGCATGTTCTACTGTGTTGTGTAGTGTTAGTGCACTCACAGTGAAGTCTTCTCTCCTCGGCGCTGCAACGGAATACCGAGCCTGAGGAGAGATGACATCATTTCCTTTGCTGCTGTTTAGCATACAACAGCAAAGGAAGTGATCTGATTGGCAGGCGGCGATCGAGAGGGGGGGCCACGAACGGATGGCCTCCCCCTCACCTCCGATCGCCGGGGGACAAAACAGGACCGCCTCGGACCCCCCACCCGCAGTAGCAAATCACGTACATGTACGTGATTTTGCCTGCCCGTGCCGCCTTGCCGACGTACATCGGCGTGAGGCGGTCCTTAAGTGGTTAATCTGCTCTTCTCAAGAAATTCAGTTTCTCTTTCCTTATAGCTGAGCATCTCCATGCCTCTTATCAGTTTGGTTGCTCTTCTCTGCACTTTCTCCAGTTCCTCGATATCCCTTTTGGGAACTGAACTGCATATTCCAGATGAAGTCTTACTAATGATTTGTACAGGGGCAAAATGATATCTCTCTCTCTGGAGTCCATACCTCTCTTAATACAAGAAAGGACTTTGCTCGCTTTGGAAACTGCAGCTTGGCATTGCATGCTATTCTTAAGCTTATAATCTACCAAGGCCCCCAGATCCTTCTCCATATATACTTCTCCTTCTCCGCATATTCTTATCCCCCAAGTGCATAACATTACATTTATCAACATTAAACCTCATTTGCCACCTAGTTGCCCACGTAAACAGTGCAATGAGGTCGGCTTGTAAGTTGGACACATCCTGTAAGGGCGTTATTCCACTGCATAGCTTGGTGTCATCTGCAAAGACTGAAATGGTACTAATAATCCCAGAGCCTATATCATTTATAAATATAAGTAAGGATCACAACACTGAACCTTGATAACCTAAAAAAATGGGAAGTTTCCCCCAATAGTGTTTTTCAAGGCAGCTGAGATTAAAAATAATGGTAGTAAATGTAATTCATAAATTATGCCTTTACTGATAAAGACCATAGCACAATGACATTAACAATTAAATATGAGCTCTGGTACAGAAAACATAAAAAATTGATACATGTGATGCAAACACAATATAATATGTAACATTATAGGTCAACAAATGTTGGTAAGTACATAAATCTGACGCATTTCGACCCTTTAGGGTCATCTTCAGAGAATGGGTTTGCTGTGGGATTCATTTTTTCCCTCTCCCTCTTCCCACACACTCATCCCTCTACACCCCCCCTCTTTTCACATTTAGACGCTAGCTCCCCACCCCTATATCCATTCCCCCCTCATTTTTCTTTCCCTTCCCATTGGAGTTCCAATTTTTTTGCCACAACACCATTCTCTTTTCTCCTAGAAGTGTCTTCCCATCCATTACACCACTGATAACCTTAGACCATTCAGAGTATGAATCATTAACCACTATTCTATGAATTCAGTCTTTTGGCCAGTTTTCTATCTATTTATCAATTGATCTTTGCCTGTGGACTTTACCTTACACATTAGCCATGTATGCGCAACTGTGTCAAACGCTTTTGCAAAATCCAAGTATACCATGTCCTCAGCCACCCGTCCAAGGTTTTACTTACCTCCTCATAAAAAGGAATCAAGTTTATCTGACCACTTCTATCTTTCATGAATCCATGCTGACTTTTGCTTAAAATATATTTCTCCGTGGGAGTATGCCATCTGGTCCAGGTGCTGTCTAAATATTTCTAAAAAAGAGAATATGGGACTTTGAATGAGGCACAGGGTAGTGCCTCCATCCCGGGTTCAAGAAATAAACGGGGAGGACATTGGGACTTTAAATGAGGCAATTGGCAGATTGGGGTTGAGATGAAAAAGGTCAATTTTATTACATAAGGCATCCAAAGGTACATCACATATAAAGGGTTGCATGCGCATACACGCAAACAAAACCTGCATAATTGCGTGTATATACAACAAACAACATGACATCTGAGCAACGAATCAAAATGACAAATTTCATAGAGGAAATACATATACAAAACTGGGAGGTACATGCCAGCATGATGTAGAAGGTAAGTATAAATGCATAAAAACATAGATCTGAGTGAAATCCTATTAAAACAGAAGTAACTGCATCCATATTTCCCGACGCGTTTCTGTGAATAACACTTCTTCATGGGCAGACGCAGTAGGATATCTGTAAATAACAAAGTATGAAAACATCAAACAATGAGCTAAGAGCAACCAGAAAGGACAGTAAGTCGATTTCTGGATACTTACACTATATACCCAGCTAAGGTGTAAGGTAGAGTAGACACCGGGCTATAAGGGTTGTTCTCCCCCAGAGCTGAGGCGGCCAAAAGCCCAACGCAGGACAGGCATGCACAGGCATCATCCCCAGAACACAGACCATCACTTCCAATAGAGTGGCGAAACCAAATCAAAGTCATCATGAATGTGTATCTGAAATGGATAAAAAGTCCATTGAGATAGACCAATGTTGTTGACAATAGGAGTATAGGAAGTAGGGTACTACAAAAGGGAACCACTGAGTGTTACCTTCATGTGCTTGGGACAAGAGCTTTCCAAAGCTGTGGCGTCTGCACGTGTGCGGGAGTGAGGGCTGCATCCGAGGGAGAAAAAAGGCGCCTAGATATGCATGCCGCCTGCGTCGGCAATGACCACCAACGTCACGCAGGAGCCGACAATGTGAGAGGCGGGGCCACAGTCTGGGCAGTGGAGACCCGCCCATGACTGACGCCACCACGTCCAGCTGGGTCGACTAGATGGAAAAGGGGGGCGTGCCTCCACCACAACGTCAGCTAGTGACGTTGTATGGAGGAGCAAAGCGTGACGCCGATGCACTGTGAGCTGCCGGGAGGGGGGCGCACAGAGCGCATCGCAGCTCCGGGTCTCAAACAAGACACAGCCCGAGTATTGGGCAAAAGTATTGGGATGCCTTTACACGCACATGAACTTTAATGGCATCCCATTTTTAGCACGTAGGGTTCAATATTGAGTTGGCCCAACCATTGCAGTTATAACAGCTTCAACTCTTCTGGAAAGGCTGTCCACCAGGTTTAGGAGTGTGTCTATGGGAATGTTTGACCTTTCTTCCAGAAGCGCATTTGTGAGGTCAGGCACTGATGTTGGACGAGAAGGCCTGGATCGCAGTCTCCGGTCTAATTCCTCTCAAAGGTGTTCTATCGGGTTGAGGTCAGGACTCTGTGCAGGCCAGTCAAGTTCCTCCACCCCAAATCATTTGGTGGGGAGGGATTATGGTGTGGGGTTGTTTTTCAGGGGTTGGGCTTGGCCCCTTAGTTCCAGTGAAGGGAACTCTTAGGGCATCAGAATACCAAGATATTTTGGACAATTTCTTGCTCCCAACTTCGTGGGAACAGTTTGGGGATTGCCACTTCGTGGTTCAACACGACTGTGCACCAGTACACAAAGCAAGGTCCATACAGGATGAGAGAGTTTTGGGTGGGCGATGGGCCCACCCCAAAGAGCTACTGACACGGCTCTTTACCCATGTGATCAGCTGTGTCCAATCACAGCTGATCACATGTAAACAAGGAAATGCCGATTATCCGCTTTCTTCTCCTCACACTAACAGCATGTGAGGTGACAAGAGCCTATAGATCAGTGGCATTTTTTCACAGGGGAGACCTGCATTGATTATCGGTGCCCTGATTATCAGTGCAGCCCCAACAGTGCCCATCAGTGATGCCAATCAGTGTTGCCTTTCACTTCACATCAGTACCTGCTCATTAGTGCCACCTATCAGTGCCGCCCATCAGTGCCGGCCTGTCAGTGCCCATCAATGCTGCATATTAGTGCTTCTTCATCAGTGCCACCTCATCAGTGTTCTTTAGTGCCATAAGATCAGTGCTGCACATCAGTGCCTATCAGTGCCGCCTCATCAGCGCACATCAGTGAAGGAGAAAAATTACTTATTTACAAAATTTTACAAACAAAAACCTAAGAAAAACATTTTTCTTCAAAATGTTGTCTTTTTTTGTTTTTTTAGCAAAAAATAAAAAACCCAGTTGCGATTGAATACCACCAAAAGAAAGCTCTCTCTCTAAAAAAATGATAAAAAGTGTGACAGCGCCGAAAGCTGAAAATTGGCCTGGACAGCAAGGGGGTAAAAGTGCCCAGTATTGAAGTGGTTAACCATCTAGCTGTGTATGTGTAGCAAAGGATCAGTTCCCATGACTTTGATTTCCATGAAGTGGAGACATGGCACTAAGAGCCCATTCACACAGGGGCAACTTTTGGATCCGACTTCAAGTCGCCCCAAGTCGCCCCTAGTCGCCTCAAGTCGCGCTACACGAAAAAATCAATGTAAGTGAATGGATCTGTCTTAATGCACACTACTGCAGTCGCTCCGACTTCAGAAAAGGTTCCTGTACTACTTCAATCCGACTTGAAGGCAACTTGTACCCATTGATTTCAATGGAAGTTGCCTCCAAGTCTGATCACTGTTCATACTGAGGCAACTTTACAGGAAGCAGAAAAGAAACAGAAAGTAATTTCCTCCACTAAACAGCCAGCCCCCTCCTTCTCACACACAGCTGATAAGCTCTGATTGGCCACTTGTAAAGTTCCCTGTCCTGGAGGCGACTTCAAGTTGTGTTGTAAGTTGCCCCAAGTCGTGCTGTGATTCATACTCAAGTCGTGTCCAAGTTGCCTCCCAAAGTCGTGCTGGAAGTCGTGTTGCCCCTGTGTGAATGGGCTCTGAGTCTATGCAGCTTTAAGTGAGTACAGCTGGGAGCTAAAATATATTCAGCCTGGTCGCTTCCCCATCACACACTGTGAAGGATTTTGGCTGCTGCTTCTGTTCTTCAGATGGTTCTATTCAGATCCTATGAGGGGGAGACCTACTTTTTTTTTTTTTGAGCCAATGGTGGGGTGCGCTAATAAGGTACATTAAAAGCGAACAAAAAAAAAAAGAGAGCATGTGACCAAACACAAAAATGTGCACTTAGGATGTGTCTTGTAGTCCCCTAAGAAGAAGGACCCTTCTCTGACCCCCCAGGCACAAGACTGCTGACAGGGGTAAGGCAAACTCAGATACAGAAGGGAAAAGCCTGTCAGATCCCTCTCATCATGATCAGCCTGTAGGCAGATCCAGTCTGCTGTCTACACTGCAGGTGGCGCTCAACTGCAGCGGCAATGCAGAGGGAGAGGAAGTCATGAGGAACCTGGTTCCTCAATGGTTTCCTGAGACACTAGGACAGCAATCCAATTGGATGCTAGCCATCCACGTGCCCTCTTAGGTATTGAGGACCCTGGCCCCTGGGTTTGGTGTGCCTTATGCAAGTGGATAGCATAGGGAAATGTACCCTGTCTGTTAGGAACAGTACTAGCATAGGCGTGCGCACAGGGTGTGCCAGGTGTGCCTGGGCACACCCTAATCGCCTTGTGTGGTGCATATTCCCCCCTGTTTAGACCACTGATATTTCATCCCAAAAAAAGTTACAAAATAAAATAATTTTAAAAATAATCTAATAAAACTACTGGCACTGTCCACTGCCCTACTGACACCATCAGTACATATACACATGCATAGGTATTTGAGCTTTGGGGTGCACACCCTAATGCAAGAGGCTGCACACACCTATGAGTACTAGTGGCAGAGAAAGGTTCCTGATGAGAAGGGAAAGCATGGGGTTGACCACCTCTCTGGACCTCTGCCTGCTTGGGCTCAATATGGCTAGGCTGACGCTCCCCTTCCAATGTGATGGAGCTATACCATGCAGGCCTGATTGTTGGAGTACTGCAAAGATGTTTGTTCTTCTGGAAGGTTCTCCTCTCTCCACAGAGAAACGCTGGAGCTCTGTCACAGTGACCATCGGGTTCTTGGTCACTTCCCTGACTAAGAACTTCTCTCCCGATCGCTCCGTTTGGCAGAGTGGCCCACTCTAGGAAGAGTCCTGGTGGTTCCAAACTTCTTCCATTTACAGATGATGGAGGCCACTGTGCTCATTGGGACCCTCAATGCTGCAGACATTTTTCTGTATCCTTTCCCAGATCTGTGCCTTCATACAATCCTGTCTCCGAGGTCTACAGCAATTCCTTGGACTTCATGGCTTGGTTTGTGCTCTAACATGCACTGTGGGACCTTATATAGACAGGGGTGTGCCTTTTCAAATCATATCCAATCAAGTTGTAGAAGCATCTCTGGGATGATCAGTGGAAACAGGATACACCTGAGTTCAATTTTGAGTGTCATGGCAAAGGCTGTGAATACTTATGTACAGTACATGGGATTTTTTCGTTTTTTCATTTTTAATAAATTTGCAAAGATTTCCAACAAACTTTTTTCACGTTGTCATTATGGGGTATTGTTTGTATAATTTTGAGGAAAATAATGGATTGAATCCATTTTGGAATATGGCCGTAACATATACCTTCCAACATTTTGAGATGGGAATGAGGGACACCTACTAGCAAACATATGTAGGCATAGGACACGCCCCCCTGCCATACCCCCTTAAGCCCTCATTCACACCTATGCGAATTAGATGCGGCTTACACCGCATCCAATTCGCAGGACATTTTAAAATACATTCATTTGAATGTATCTGGTTCACATATGTGCGTTGCATTCGCACTGCGCATTGCACAAAAAACATGTGCGTTGTTTGGGCATTGCGGTGCGAATTACAAGCCCATTACCTCCTATGGGAACGCATCTGATTCACAGATGCATTGCGTTCTGAACAAGGATTTTCTCCTTCTCCTCACTAAACCTCCCCCTCCCTCCCCCTCTCCCTGCTCACTGATCCGCAGCTAGAACGCAGAGAAGCCTTTGAACAACAGATTTTTATCTTCCCAGTGAAACCTGAGCTTCAATTCGCACCGCACATGTGTGAACCCGGGCTAAAGGAGAATTAACCAAAAAAAAGGTTAATTAAACCCAGAAGGAATTTTTCTTACCACTACTATTCCTTTATATTGGCTTTTAAAATTTACAAATGCAGCAATTTAGAAATTGGATGAAAGGTTTAGCACTGGGAAACACTTTTGAAAAGATAAAAAGTGCATTTTATATACAACTACATAGATCAGACCAAAATGAGGGACAAATGAGGAGGAAAGAGGGACAGAGGGACATTGCTCCAAATGAGACAGTCCCTCAAAATCAGGGACATTTGGGAGTTATGCGTAACATAATAAAATGTGGAAAAAGTGAAGCGCTGTCAATTCTTTCCAGATGCACTGTTTCTTAATCTGCTAATACATTTAACACTACCCTCCCTCCCTGACTGACAATGTTGCTGTCTGCTGTGCCTCCTGTTCTCATTCCTCCAGAGTTTGTGTAGCACTAAGCCCCGTTCACACAGGGGCGGCACGACTTGCAGGTCGCCTCACCGAGGCGACCTGCACGCGACTGCCAGGGCGACTTGCAAAACGACTTCTGTATAGAAACCTATGCAAGTCGCCCCAAGTCGCCCCCAAAGTAGTACAGGAACCTTTTTCTAAGTCGGAGTGACTTGCGTCGCTCTTATTAGAATGGTTTCATTGTACAGAACGGGAGGCGACTTGTCAGGCGGCTAGGTCGCATGACAAGTTGCCCCTGTGTGAACCGGCACTAAGTGTGTTATTGGCCAGATCACCAGGTGAAAACAAAGGGGGGAGAAAAAGCTTACAAAAAAAATGCAGCCACCACAACTAATGATTGGTAAGCTGTAATATACTACATTTTTGGTTTTGGGATTAATATTACTTTAACTCTTTTCATATGAAGACCATCAGGGGTCAGGGAAGCAGAACTGAGATAGCGGGAGTTGTAGGTTGCAAGTGTCTGGGTAAGAATTTTAACAAATAGTATATTTATTGTGCTTGATGTGTTAAAATAGAACCCCGGCCTTGAAATACCCAGCCAGGACCACATCAAAGGACTGGTAAACTGCAATATATTACATTTTTGGTTTTGGAATTTAGATATGCTTTAGTATCACTCCTGTCATTGAACACAAAGAACGGAGAGCTGTTTTCATTAAAGCAGACAGGAAATACTGAAAGAGTTAATAGCGTTGGAGCACGTCCAGTTCACAGAAGAATTTTCTGGGCTGATCGTATGGAAAGAATGCACAAATGAATTCCAGTTTTACTTTCAGTTTCTTTTCATCAGAATAGAAACCTATCTATATAGGTATATATACCGGAAAAGAACGATCAGAGTGGGACAGACGAACATAGAACCTTGAGAAGAAGACATGACATCCGAAAGGTAATTATTATTACTTAGGAATGTATCGATATAGAAGCAGTTAAACGTTTCTCAGTAGGAGGATGAATAGACTTCCCTCTATTTAGACACATGCATTTTCTATTTTAAGCTGGCCCTACAGCGATCGTATTTGACAAAAGGAAACGTTCAGGTTGTGACACCTGCTCACCGCCTGTTTTAATCCCCTCCGTAACGGTGATAGGTAGTGAGAAGTGAAATCACCATTTTATACCCTTAGAAAGCCTGAAGGCGGTGCTTGGTTTTCAGGGTCCTGTACACAGCTAGGCTCCCAAAAAATCCCACACATGTGGTATCCCCGTACTCAGGAGAAGCTGCAGAATGTATTTTGGGGTGTAATTTCACATATTCCCATGGCATGTTTGAGCAATATATCATTTAGTGACAACTTTGTGCAAAAAAACCCCCCCAAAAAAGTGTAATTTTCCCAAAATTTGTGGCAAAATATAAAATATTCCATGGACTCAACATGCCTATCAGCAAATAGCTTGGGGTGTCTACTTTCCAAAATGGGGTCATTTGGGGGGTTTGAACTGTCCTGGCATTTTATGCACAACATTTAGAAGCTTATGTCACACATCACCCACTCTTCTAACCACTTGAAGACAAAGCCCTTTCTGACACTTTTTGTTTACATGAAAAAAATTGTTTTATTGCTAGAAAATTACTTTAAACCCCAAAGCATTATATATTTTTTAAAGCAAAGACCCTAAAGATTAAAATGGTGGGTGTTGCAATTTTTTTTTTTACACAGTATTTGCGCAGCGATTTTTAAAACGCAATTTTTTTGGAAAAAAAACACTTTTTTAAATTTTATTGCACTAAAACACACTATATTGCCCAAATGTTTGATGCAATAAAAAAAATGATCTTATGCTGAGTACATGGATACCAAACACGACATGCTTTAAAACTGCGCACAAACGTGCAGCGGCGACAAGCGACATACATTTTTAACAGCCTTTAAAATCCTTTACAGGTTACCACTTTAGATTTACGGAGGAGGTCTACTGCTAAAATGACTGCCCTTGATCTGACCTTCACGGTGATACCTCACATGCATGGTGCAATTGCTGTTTACATATGACACCAGACCGACGCTTGCGTTCGCCTTCGCGTGTGAGCACGGGGGAACAGGTGTGCTTTTTTTTTTTTTTCTTTTTAATTATTAGATTTTGCTTTTTTATTTTATTTTTAAACTGTTCCTTTTAATTTTTTAATTTTTTTTTTATTGTTATCTCAGGGAATGTAAACATCCCCTAAGATAGCAATAGGTAGTGACAAGTACTCTTTTTTTTTTTTTAAAAAATGGGGTCTATTAGACCCTAGATCTCTCCTCTGCCCTCAAAGCATCTGACCACACCAAGATCGGTGAGATAAAATGCTTTCCCAAATTCCCAATGATGCTGTTTATATCCGGCGAAACCTAAGTCATAAAATGCTCGTAGATTCCGGTTTCTTAGGCCATAGAGATGATTGGAGTCATTCTGGTCTCTGATCAGCTCTATGGTCAGCTGGCAGAACCACCGGCTGCATTCTTGGGTTCCCTGTTTGGACAGAAATTCTAATTACCTATGGGCTGCTTAAGGAAATGAATACCTCTTATCAGTAATATACAAAAGCTTCCATAGTGTGTGAACAAAAACCAATATGCATACAAAAAAAAAATATGCACATACAAAAAATTATTTTGTGATAGTTCTTCTCTATATACCATACACAATGTCTCAGAAAATACACAAATAAAGTCCAATAAATGTCCAAACGTGCAAAATATTGAAAAAACTGTAAGTATTATCCAGCTTCAATCCACTGAAATCACCACTGTGGCATGCATAAAGCAAAGTGAATCCACCACCCATACAAAATGGCCTCCCACCTTACTGAAATGACCCCCGCTCTACCAGTAGGTCACACCATGCAATTTTCCCTCTCTAGGGATGAAGCAAAGACAGCTACTGCTTTCAAGGCCTCACCCAATCACATGAGTGGATGGATGGCTGAATGGAGCTCCAATCACAGCAATACATATGCGGGGAGAGAAAGCACACAACCCTAGTGTTCGCCATTGAAAACTCTGAATTTATTAAAAGGATAAATATTGCACTTACAGGAAACAGCACTATTGGCAGTACTAACCGTATATCGCTCATTTTTGGCAATCACTGATGAGACAGCTTGGTGCAGAGATGGGCCTGGGATGACGCCATGTACGGCGTTCCTCATCCTATAAGCGCGTTACGTCCAATAGTTGGGACTTCCTCAGTAGGGAAGATAAGAAGTATTCATACTGATAAGAGGTATTCATTTTTTATGAGAGTTGCGCTATAACATTTTTGGTTAAAAATGTGGTCAAATAAGTTCTGAATTGCTTATAGGTGTTGGCTAGCAACTCATTTAGCACTGGTTGTTTTTGTAATTTTGTATTTACTGATTGATCACTGGTACGCTGCTTAAAGTGATTGTAAAGTCCTAGTTTTCTTTCCTATAAAAATAACAAACATGTTACACTTACATGCTTTGTTGCAGTGGATTTGCACATGAGCAGCCCTGATCCTCCTCTTCTTGGGTCCCTCTTCTGTGATCCTGGCCCCTCCCTTCTGTTCAGTGTCCCCCACAGCAAGCAGCTTGCTTTGGGGGCACCCAAGCTGAGTCACAGCTCCATTCAGACACGGAGCCCCAACCCAGCCCCGCCCCCCACTTTGACAGCCGTGGGAGACAATGGTGCCGCTGCTGTGTCTCAGCCTATCAGAGGGGAGAGTCTCAGATGGCTCGTGCACATGGCTGGATAAGCTCAGGTAAGTATTAGGGGGTTGCTACACACAGAAGGCTTTTTATCTTAATGCATAGAATGCATTAAGATAAAAAAACCTTCTGCCTTTACAACTCCTTTAAGGAAGCCCTTACTGTGGATGTGGTTTTCATTCGGGAAAAAATATACTTATTGTAATGTGCATGTGCATTCTGAAATTGAGCATTGTTATGGGAATCAAATAGCATTTTTCAGGGTTCCATGCAAAATTTGTCAAGTCCATAATACTCCAATGAACAGCTTTCCAGAATTTCCATACAAATATTTAAACAAAATTCTACTGTTGCATGCTCAGCTTTAAGCAGGCATAGACGAGCTGAAAACTGAAGTTCTGTCCTTAGAAAAACGAAAATGGTGCATACAATAGTGCCATTATTAGTTTTGTATTTTTGAAAACCAAATCCAGCATGTTGGATCAGGGACTTTCGACTGCGACACGAAAATTGTGTGTCTCAGCTGGCACACTAATGATGCGAAAAATGAACGACCAAGAATCTTCGTTCAGTTTTTCCCCTAATCGTCTTTCAGGACAGCCACCTGAGAGACCTTGGCTCCTCCCCTCTGTAGGAAACACCTCGCCAGCTTTCTATAAATTTCCTCCTCCCCTGCTGGCTCCTCAGTTTTTTGTGTTTCCTCCAGAGGGGAGACACCACAGGAGCCAAGTCAGGAGAGCCAGAGGGAGGCTCAGGCAGCATGTCCTAAAAGAGGAGTAGAGACTCCTGGGACAAACCAGGGAAGATTAGTGTGCAGTTTTCAGAACCCACAGCGGTCAGCATGGCACTAACCTGGTCAAGGAGATTTCTTTTTATTGTCACCCCCGCATCCCTGAGCGCAGGTGGAGTTTGGGGGGGGGGGGGCCTTTTTAGCACCAAGTGCGGTGGAACGGAGTGCAGGTCCAGCAGTCTCATACCCTCAGCAAGCGTATAATAGCAAATCATGCCGGGTATTGGGACTGCACGGCCTGTGGCGGGTGACATCATATCTGGCCGAGGGGGCGTGCACTTCCGGGTTTGCGGCTTCCAGTTACGGCCGCGAACGATGAAAAGGAGCCAGGCATGGGCTGGAGAGGAGCCGTACATGCTGTAGAGGCAGCAGAGGCTCCGGAGGTGACACTACAATGGCAGACGCAGAGGGATCGGACCATACTGCTCCAGCAGAGACCAGCTCCAGCCATGTGAAGGTAAGGGGAACCTAGGGTGGAACTCCCCTGCCCTGAACTCACCACCCCCCCTTCCTTTACAATGTGGGATATATACCAAAGGGGGGGTAGGTAAAGGACCCTCCGGTGTCAGAGGGTGGTTCATAGGGCCCCTGGTGAGGGAAGCCCATATGAAGATGCTACACTCCTGCAATTGTGCAGGGGAGGGTGATAAATATTAACTCTGTGGGGTTTTTTGCTTATGTCTTTTCAGAAAACAGACAAAACCAGGACCCCTCATAATTCAAAAAGAAGGTGCCTTTCTTGTAAAACTACCCTTAGAGAGTCCTGGGGGAAAACATTATGCAAAGAATGTATCAGTAAATTAGTACAAGAACATTCCACGGAACAGAGTGAGCTAGCGGCATCTGTCAAAGAACTATCCAGTACTTTTGAATCTTTTAAAACCTTTTTTGAAGGGTTTCAGATGCCGCAGCCCCAGTACAGGCAGCGTTAACAAAGACGCAGGCAATACCCTCCACTAGTGCAGGCCCTTCAGTAGCCCCTAGAGAGGAGGTGGAAGAAGAATCTGACAGTGCAACATTCGGCTCCCAAGATTCTGAGGGTGAAACTCTGGATGGGGATGCCAGAAAGCCATCTTTATACAAACTCTCATTAGAAGAGGTCGACCATCTTTTAGGGGCCATTTATACCACACTAGGTATACAAACAGAAAAGAAACCTTTATCCTTGCATGATCAGATGTATGAGGGTTTAGGAGAACAGGAAAAGAGGAATTTTCCTGTTCATGAGGTTTTAATTGAGGCTATTAAAAAAGAATGGCAGGAACCAGAAAGGAAACAGTTTTTTCTAAAACCTTAAAGAGACGGTTTCCCTTCTCAGAGGATCCAGCATCAGTATGGAACAAGACTCCAAAATTAGATGCAGCTTTCTCACAAGTGTCGAGGCACACGGATTTAGCATTTGAGGATATGGGGGTCTTATTTGAGGCGATGGATAAAAGGATGGACTCTTTATTAAAAAAGTCATGGGACTCGACAGTGGGCAGCCTAAAGCCAGCTATGGTGGTCACTGTGGTGGCTAGGAATGTAGAGTTCTGGTTGAACCAAATACAGGCTCACATCGAAGAGGGAACTGCAAAGGAGCAGATCCTATCTTCTTTTCCCACACTCCTGCGAGGCATTGTGTATATCACAGACACTTTAGCAGAACTGGTTCGGATGGCAGCCAGATCCTCCGCACTAGCCAACTCCACAAGAAGGACCTTATGGCTAAAGACATGGCAGGGGGACTGCGCTTCCAAAGCCAAACTCTGCGGGATTCCCTTTACAGGGAACCTGCTGTTTGGGCCAGGGTTGGAGAAAGTGCTGGACCGTACAGCGGATAGAAAGAAAGCATTCCCATTAAAACGCAAAGCAAATTGGAGTCAACCACAACAAAATAAAAGGAGGCAAAGAGAGGGCACAAGATCCCACTTTACAACACCCAAGGAGGATAACCAAAGTAAACCTTGGGTTCAGAGAGGGAAAGGCAAGGGAGGAGCGATTTTTCGTCCTCCTGAGCAAACCCACAACAAAAAAATGACAAGGTAGTTACAGTGGGAGTAAGACTGGGGGCTTTCCTCCCACATTGGGAAGGAATATCCTCCAACCGTTTTATTCTGAGAATAATAAAGGAAGGGTATCATCTAGAGTTCTCAAGATCACCCCCAAGCAGGTTATACACCACCAAACTTCCAAAAAACAAGGAAAAGGCCAGAGGGTTACTGAGATCTATAAAGGAGCTCAAAGAACAAAGGGTAATCACCAAGGTACCAAAGGAAGAGAGAGGGCAGGGTTTCTACTCCCACATATTCGGAGTACAAAAAGCTTCAGGGAATGTCAGACCGATCCTCAACCTCAAACCCCTAAATATGTCCATAACCTACAAGAGGTTCAGAAATGATTCCATATATTCAGTGAAGGCGCTATTGCCCCCAAACTGTTATATGGTTTCCCTAGACGCATACCTCCACATCCCGATACACCAGGATTGTCAGAAATTCCTAAGGTTAGCAATAGAAACAGAAAAGGAGATCATGCACCTTCAATTTCAGGCTCAGGTTACAGAGGCAACCAGCCACCTAAATTTCTATTCACTGCAATGCTTGTATGTACATGCTTTACAGAGAACTGCGCTACTTTAAGCCTTATGGTTAGAGTGACCAGATGTCCCCGCTTTCCGGGGACAGTCCTTGGACCGAGGACACTGTCCCAGAGGAAGACTGTCCATGGTTTTGTCCCCGTCTGGTCAGCCTACTCTATATTTGCCTGGGCTGTTAAATGTTGATCCAGTAAAGTCCTGTAAAGTCCCGCTGGGCCCATTGGGGCTTTGCTGTCTTGGACAGGGAGGGGGGGGCGTGAGCACCACCAGATTATACAGAGCAGGGTTTTCCTGCTTACCCGGCTATCAGATGAAGTCCCGTCTCCTGGGCTGGTTCTTATGATAGGCAGCACACTGGTGATGTCTATTATAGGAGGACAGCGGCTTCGCGGGTAAACAGGAGATCCCCGCTCTGTATAATCCATCTGCTCTCCTCTAGGTAAGGCTGAGCTGATGGGCACTGAACAGGCTGCATTTATGGACACTGAACAGGCTGCATTTATGGGCACTGAACAGGCTGCATTTATGGGCACTGAACAGGTTACATTGATGGACACTGAACAGGCTGAGCTGCTTGGCACTGGTGAGGCTGCGCTGATGGGCACTGGTGTGGCTGCGCTGATGGGCACTGGTGAGGCTGCATTGAGGGGCACGGATGAGGCTGCATTGATTGGTACTGGTGAGGCTGCATTGATCAGCACTGGTGAGGCTGCATTGATCAGCACTGGTGAGGGTGCACTGATGGGCACTGGTGAGGCTGCACGATGGGCACTGATGAGGCTGCGCTGATGAGCACTGGTAAATATAATACACTCTTCAAATGTGCTTTAAAATGCATGGTTTTCCCTTTTATGAACAAGAAAATAATGATGAACACAGAAAAAAGAGAGGATACTTAGTAGGTATCCTTTGGTCGGACTTTGAAGGCATACGAAGCAATTAGGAAAAAATGGTGGAATTGAAGAGACAATTCCAAAAAGGCAATTCTTCAAGGAGGAACAGGCAATTTAGCAAAAAATATATATAAAGTTTTATTATGCAAATCACTTAACACTAATCAAAATAAGTTAATTAAGAAAGTACCACCAACAATTCATTAAAATAGACAACGTTGTCTACACACGCAAATGGCCTCCACACACTTCTCCATACATCCTCCCATTGTAAATGACTTATAAAAATAATGGTCACTGCTGGATCATCTGAGGGGAAAGATGATTTTTCTTCAGGTAACACAAACGTGAATGAGAGAAGTCAAAGGGGAGTAGAAGCAGTCATGCAGGTGTTTATAGCTCTCTCTCCACTAGATTATAGACCGCCAAGTATCAATAACTTGCAACAGACTGGTTTATTACACGGACAGTTCATAATTAGTCTTTGACCAGGGAACCGGCGCAAAACACTGTGAATATACAGACTATGCCGGTCAGGGTATGCTGGGAGGAAGTTCCTAAGCTATAATTACACGGGAACCAATGCAGGCTCAAGAACACCTGTATTGGCAGGTTAGTGTGTGTCTAAGGTAAAGACGGTTAGGTTGTATGTGCATTGTGCAGCCCTCCCAGACAGGAGGTGTAAAAGGTTGGATCTCACCGCTTTCCCGACACTGGACACCACCCCCGCACAGATGAACGAGAAACTTCTGCATGTTCTATTTTCCGTCAGCTCATAAGGGTAACTTCCTTCGCTGTGCAGGGTTTCCCCGGTTCGTTCCGTATGGTGCCAAATAGAGCAGGGAAGTCCTTATGGAGTTGTAGCCCAGAAAGCACGGCCATCACAGAGTTCCAGGGCTTTCTGCTGGCACGAGTGGAGATCACTAGGGTATCCCCTTGGCGTGTGGGTGGATCAGCGTGTATGCTATTGGGAGCATGATGGCGTTATGCTGACGCGTTTCACCCGTCACCCGGGTTTCTTCAGAGCATGGCCCCTGGGAGACAGCCTTCCGCTGACTAGCGGAAGGCTGTCTCCCAGGGGCCATTTAATACCTGTCTATGCCTATGCTGGAAATCAATCCATAGGGCTAATCTACCCATCTATGCACAGGATCCTTTATGTGCTGGCCATTAGGGCAGTCTGGTTTTGTTGCCCCAGTACTCTGTGATGTGGCTACTGGTCGTGGATCACCCTATTTGGTAGTGCTTTGCCCCTGCTTACAAACCATTTGGTTACTATTTTTGATCATCGGGGGTATACTATTTTTTGATTGCATTACTTCCTGTCTGTTGACAGATTTGGCTATTTCCAATCGTCTGTATATTTACACCAGGAAATAACCCAACCTGCTTGGTAGTCTATTCCATCCATACTACCTTGACATCTGTATATGAGGCTTTCTCCTGCAAGACAGTGAGATTCATTCTCTTCTTTGTTACACGGAATACCTTGATTGTGTCCTGAAGAAGCCTAATGGTGAAACGCGTCGACACACAAGGGCTCATTGTATGCTCTGTATCACTATACATGATTTTTAACCTCTGATTGCTCTATGCATATATTGTATGTTCATAATAAATATTGTTATTTTTCTATATTTTGCTAATTGTTTCGTATGCCCTCAAAGTCCGACCAAAGGATACCTACCAAGTATCCTCTCTTTTTTTCCTCTGTTCTCCTTAAACTTGTGATGTGGCAATGTGAGTGCTTTTCCCCCCTATTTTTGACAAGAAAATAATGATATTATGCGGTTGAGCTGGTATAATAATACTATGGGGCTGGTATGAAATGATTTCCAGAAATAACATATATATCATACAATAAATTACATAAACACATACCACATACACTGCATATATATATATATATATATATATATATATATATATATATGTGTGTGTATGTATGTATGTGTATATGTGTGTATATATATATATGTGTATATATGTATATATATATATATATATATATATATATATATATATATATATATATATATATATATATATAATGTCCCCGGACTTCATTTTAAAAATCTGATCACCTTACTTATGGTGGCCATTCACAGTGTGATCAAACTGAACGATCAATATTTGATTCAACAAAACTATTGAATCACACATTGATCAAGTAAGACAAGGCTGATATGGCTGAGTAATGAGCAAAAGATAGTGATGGCTTTGATTGAACAAAGTCGATCGTGTGTGGCAGATTGATCAAAAAAAAAAAAAAATATGGTCGAACAATGCACTTAGTAAGTCCTTTTTATAAAAAACAAAAAAACAAAAAGACATTAAAGGATAAAATCACCTTTTCACAAACAATAAAAAGGTAAACTAACACCTAATATTCTGGCCCCTCACTGGACCCTGCTGCACATAGCGGCTGTGATGCCCTGTTTTGCCAGTATAGCGGTCCGAACACTGTACTCCGCAATACACAGCCCCAGAGTGAATATCCATCATAATGCTCGGAATGGCAAGCACTGATTGGTCAGCAAGACTACTTTAATCTGCTGACCAATGAGAAGTGATTCTTTCTTCTGGGACACCTTCCAAGAAGAAGCCTCAGATAAGCTTCTCACTGGTCAGCACAATCACATGGCTGCCTACAACAATGAGCGCTTGCCATTGCAAGCATTATGATCAGTGGCGGTCCATTAGGGGCGCACAAGGGCACTGCCCCCTCTCTCCACGCCACCCCCTATATGATTAATGGATAGATTCATTGTTTGTTTCAAGCACCTGATTAGAGCCATAGGGTTCAAAATAGGGTGGACTCGTGGCCAGAGTATTGCGCTCGGAGCCCACCCAGGTGTGTTAGAAAAGCAAATGAATGTTCGCTTTTCTGACACTAAATCGCCTCTCCGCCAATCAGTAAGCGCGGGTCTAATACCCATTTTCCGATTGGCTGAAAGGTCAGGAAAGGAGGAGGAGGATGCATGGCGGAAGCCGCCATGATCCACACCACAGGAGGAGACACGCTGCCCACCCGCCCGCTTCCTAGATGGGGTAAGTGTGGGACTTTGATGTCCCGACGGGGGGTTGCCGCCACCGACTGGGGGGGGGTTTGCTGTTTTTTCCGCTTCCCCAAAATAAAAAAACCACCAGCCGCCACTGATTATGATGGATGCTCACTCCGGGGGTTTGTGTATTGTGGTGTACGATGTATAGACCGCTAACCTGCAGCAACCGACATCACGGCCGCAAAGTACAGTGGGGTCTGGAGGGGTGGCCAGGATATTTGGAGTTAGTTCACCTTTTCATTCTTTGTATAAATGTAAACTGACTTCCATAAGTCTTTTTTATTAAAAAAAATAATAATAAATTATTAAGTACATTGCTTGGGAGAAAGGAAACTAACCCCAAACTATGTAATTTATAGTTCACATACACTTTAATGGCCCATTCCAAGGGAATGGGTTGCTTCAACACAATGCACAATAGGCATTAATGGTACACACGAGAGCTAACAGGTCCAAATGGACCCTAATGCAATGAGAGAGCTAAAAAAGTTTAGGCTCTATTCTCTTTGTTTTGTGTGTGTTAATGGCCTTTGTGTAAAGGCAATATATTCACTTGGAATTGGCTTATAAAGTATATGTGAATTATAATTTACATAGTTTGGGGGTTAGCTTCCTTTGTCCCCAACAATGCACTTAGTCTTCAAAAAAAAAATTAAAGGAAGTAAGTTCAGCAGTACGCTGCAACGACCAGTGCATTGCTTTTGTGTCTTGGTTGCCAGTAACAATGATTTGCACTAAAACGCGTTAAGGCCTGTATGGTGCCTTGCACTGCAGAAATTAGCACATTACGGCAATGCACTACAAGGACCAGGGGTGAATGGGACCTTAAAGAAAAAAATCCATGGGAGCTGTAAAAGCTTCTTACACAAGTGTTAAAAATGGGGCCTCTCTTTAGAAGAAGCATAATGTTTTCTTCTATATCAGTTTCCAAATTTTCTAAACAAAGGGCCAGTTTACTGTCCTTCAGACTTGAAGGGGGCTGGACTGTGGCCATTGGGAGTGGAAAAGGTCCAAACGTCAGTGGGAATAAACAATACCCCATCTTTGGTATCAGTGGGAGGAATAGTGCCCCATCACTGGTCTCAGTGGGAAGAATAATGCCTCATCATTGGTATCAGTGGGAGGAATTGTGCCCCATCATTGATGTCATTGGAAGGAATTGTGCCCTATCATTGGTGTAATTTTGAGGAATTGTGCCCTGTCATTGGTGCTATTGGGAGGGATTGTGCCCCACCGTTGGGGTCGTGGAAAGGACTTGTGCCCCATCATTGGCACCATTGGGAGAAAATTGTGCCCCATCATTGGTGTCACTGGGAGGTGTTCTGCCCTTTTATTGGTATCAGTGGGGGAATATTTTCCCATTGTTGGTATCAGTGGATGAAAATGGTGCCCCAAGGGCCAGATAAAAACATGCAAAGGGCTGCAGTTTGGAGACCACTGTTGTATATAATTATATGCTGTGTGTTTGTGTATGTGGGTATATAAACTGTATATAAATAAGTATACAATATACATATAATGGGAAGCACAGTGGCTAAGTGGTTAGCACTTCTGCCTAGCATCACCTGGGTTTTCAGTTTTGAGTCCCAAATAGGGATGAGCCCGATGTTGAACTCGAACATCGGGTGTTCACCTGTTCGCCGAATATCGAACAATTTGGGGTGTTCGCGGCAAATTCGAAAGCCGCAGAACACCCTTTAAAAGTCTATGGGAGAAATCAAAAGTGCAAATTTTAAAGGCTTATATGCATGGTATTGTCATAAAAAGTGTTTGGGGACCTGGGTCCTGCCCCAGGGGACATGTATCAATGCAAAAAAAAGTTTTAAAAACTGCCGTTTTTTCGGGAGCAGTGATTTTAATAATGCTTAAAGTGAAACAATAAAAGTGAAATATTCCTTTAAATTTCGTACCCGGGGGGGTGACTATAGTCTGCCTGTAAAGTGGCACATTTTCCCCCGTGCACAAAATGACATTTCTAAAGAAAAAAAATGAATTTAAACGTACTCGCGGCTATAATGAATTGTCAGGGTCCCGGCAATACAGATAAAAGTAATTGAAAATAACGGCATCGGATCCCCCAGTCCATTACCAGGCCCTTTGGGTCTGGTATGAATATTAAGGGGAACCCCGAACCAAACTTAAAAAAAAAAATTGCGTGGGGGTCCCCACAAATTCCAGGTCTGGTATGGATATTAAGGTGTGGGGGTCCCCCCAAAAATCCGTACAGACCCATATCCGAGCACGCAACCTGGCAGGCCGCAGGAAAAGAGGGGGGGGGGGCGAGAGAGCGCTCCACCCCTCCTGAACCGTACCAGGCCACATGCCCTCAACATGGGAAGGGTGCTTTGGGGTAGCCCCCCAAAGCACCTTGTCCCCATGTTGATATGGTACCAGGACAGATTCAGGGGAGCTTGGCTTCTTTTCACCACGCCAGTGGCTACTGATCAAGGATGCATGCACTGTCCTGTCACCATTTGAGGAGGCCACAAGGATGGTGAGCAGCGACAATGTGTGCATCAGTTACACTGTCCCTCTAGTTTTCCTGCTGAAGCACACACTTCGTGGAATCATGGACAGGGCACTTGAGGCAGAACAGCGGGAGGAAGAGGAGGACTTCCTTTCCTCTCAAGGCCCCCTTTATCCAGATAGCATTCCTGCGGGCCCGCCAAACATACAGGAAGAAGAGAAGGAGGAGGAGGATTGTGTCGGCATGGATGTAGAGGATAACACTCAGCAGCAGTCTTCAAGGGATCATTTCTGTCCCCAGAAACCCGAGGAGTTGTATGTGGCTGGGAGAAGGTAGTTACGGGCAATGTGATCCTTAGTGACCCAGAGGACTCGGAATCGACTGCAAACATACACTGCATGGCCTCCCTAATTCTGCAAAGCCTGTGAAAGGACCCTAGGATTCGTGGTATCGAGGAGAGGGATCATTACTGGCTGGCAACCCTTCTTGATCCACGTTACAAGGGTAAAGTTGCAGAACTCATCCTGCCTTTGCAGAGTGAGCAGAGGATGAAGCACCTTCAGGAGGCCTTGAAGAAAGGTTTGTGTAACTCATTTCCAAACCCTGGGAGCTTACCATTTCCTGGTGATGGACAACGTGTTGCTGAGGCTTCATTCAGTCAGAGGAAGAGCGGTGGAGAAGATAGCCGGCTGACCGATGCCTTTAACCACTTGCCTACCAGGCATGAACACCCCCTTCCTGCCCAAGCCATGAGGTGGCACTGATGAGGAGGCACTAATATGCCACACTTTAGGGCACTGATAGGTGGCACTGATATGTGGCATTGATGAGCACTGATAGGCGGCACTGATGGGCACTGTTAGGTGGCACTGATGGGCACTAATAGGCGGCACTGGTGGGCACTGATAGGCGGCAGTGGCGGGCACCGAGAGGCGGCACTGGTGGGCACGGATAGGCGGCATGGATAGGCGGTACAGATGGGTATTGATGGACATTGATGGGTGGCACTGATGGGCGACACTGATGGGCATGGCTAATGGGCACTGATTTGTGGCACTTGTGGGCAGTGTAGGCACTGATTGCTGCCACTGGTGGGCTCTGATCACTGGCATTGGTGGGCACTGTATGCTGGCATTGGTGGGCATGGTTTTTTCTTTATTTGTGGCACTTTTTTTATATCTTGTAATCAGGGCACTGATGATTAGTGCCCTGATTACTTCCCTAGCTTTCCCAATGTGAGGAGATGCCGCTGTAAGTGTGAGGCGAGGAGAACCGATTACTGGCATCTCCGTGTTTACATGTGACTGGCTGTGATTGGACACAGCTGATCACATGGTTAAAGAGCCGCAGATGCGATTGCCGTGGTGCACGCCCCCGCGGGCGTGAGAGCGGCCGTTCTGGGCCGCCGTCATATGACGGCGGCCCAGAACAAGAGCTGCACTGCCCCGCCGTTATATGACAGTGGGCGGGCGGCAACTGGTTAAACAATTTTTCAGTCCTCAGCGCCAAGGTCTGATCGGTTCAAGCAACCATCGCCAGCGTCTGCATTATATGGTGCAGGAATATCATGGGGCAAGAGTAGACTTGGAGACCTTTCCAACAGAGCATCCACTGGGTTAGTGGGTCTTGAGGATGGACCACTGGCCAGAACTTGCTCAATATGCAATCGAGCTACTGACCTGTCCTGCATCGAGCATGCTTTCTAAACACACATTCAGTGTTCCTGGAGGGTTTGTAAAGGATCAAAGAGTATGCCTGTCCACAGTCTCCGTTGATAGGCTAACATTAATAAAAATGAATCAGTCTTGGATCAACAGCTATCAAGTACCTGATGCTGATGTAACTGATTGAATTTGCTATGGATCTGGGATCCCTTGAAGACTGCCTGTGCTGACTATTCTATTCCTCCTCCTGATGACGCTAGCTTCCAACAATATTTTTGGTTTCGGGCACCACCACCACCCAAGGCCCAATTTTTCTGCCCCTGTTTAACAGGGGCATGTAATTACAATTTATGATAAAATATTTCACAGCAAGGCCCATTCCTGCACCCAACAAGTGTAACTGTGAGGGCTTACAGTGTTCTGGTACCACCACCACCAACACCTAAGGCCCAATTTTTCTGCAGAGTATATAGGGCAGGCCATATAGTATATATACTGCTGTTTACAGTATATAGTGCCTGGGGGCCTAGGGGACCCCCAGGGGCACCTTGACGACGTAAGTTATTACGAAACACGTAGGGCGGAGCGACGCACTGACGTCACCTCGTACTTCGTATTCCCAGAGGACGGGTTGTCTGCTTGTGCTCCGGCCGGCCGAGCAGACTTAAGGCCTGATTTTAACTGCAACATTGTGAGTGTATTTCCTTTTGTTTTAACGCTTAAATAAATGAAGTGTTTTACACTATGGAGTTTCTATATATATTTTTCATGCACCATGGGAGTTCCACTGTGATCTGATTGGTCGGGAGGGGACCACCCGATATTGAGGTTTTCTGTTTATCCTGAAGCCATCCATTACTTCTATACATGCATTCCTAGATCCTCTGTTATGAGGGATCATGGAACTCTGGTAAGAGTCCATTTCTGTTGTTTTGGTGGTGGATTCGACTAAAACCTTTATTCAACATCTTTCCGATGATATCCAGTCTGCATCTTATGGACTTTTCATTCATATTTCCAGCACGGGTGTTTTTTGCTTTTTTGCTGCTTTGTTTGCAGATGTTTACCTTATTCACCAATAATTCTTATTCGCTGTTTGTTTATATATCACATTGTTAATGGGATTTTTTCATGAACCGTTGACTTATATTCATATTTGTGTATCACAAGTTATCTACTAAAGCACAAATTTATTAACGGTTTTATCATTAATTTGCTTATGCACATGTAGGTGTTTTGGTTTTCACCTAAACGTATTATTGATATTAATTTTAGATAACGCAACTCTATTTTTTTTTTTCCTCTGATTGTTTTCTTGTATTTATGTTTACATGAGAGTTGCAGCTTTTGGGGGGCTGTGCTTTGGTTACAGCCCCATTTAACATTTATCTTAGCGCAATTTCTTTCCCTATTTTTCTCCCACATACACCCCATGTCACGCCAGCTCTCTGCCCTGCCTCTTTTTCAGAACCTTCTGAAAACCAGTAGAGGCGCCCAAGAGCTGAAGCACATGTCAGTCACCTGCTGCTACACTAAACCACTCCCCTGCCCCTCCCCTGCTACACTAAACCACTCCCCTGACCCTCCCCTGCTACACTAAACCACTCCCCTGCCCCCAGATCAAAAACAGACAGGCCTAGCTCACAGCATAGGTCTGCCTAAGTTTACATGTGCTGACAATACAAAACAAACCCACTATTCTAGCACCTACCTACCTAAAGTAGAGGGTGCTACACTAAGGAGACCCCCCCCAGGCACAATATTTAAATGAATATTTCATTTTTATTGTTTCACTTTAAGCATTATTAAAATCACTGCTCCCGAAAAAACTGCCATTTTTAAAACTTTTTTTTGCATTGATAAATGTCCCCCGGGGCAGGACCTGGGTCCCCAAACACTTTTTATGGCCATAACATGCATATAGGCCTTTAAAATTAGCACTTTTGATTTTTCATGTTCATGTCCCATAGACTTTAACAGTATTCGCACACATTTTTTGCCTGTTCGCAAGTTCTGGTGCGAACCGAATGGGGGGGGAGTTCGGCTCATCCCTTCTGGTAACCTAGGATATCAGCAAAAATCAGGAACATCATGTGCCATTGATGCTGGAAGACCATACAGGGTGAAGGGTTGCCTGTTCAGGTTAGCTGGAATATTCAATCAAAGTGGCCTTCATGTGCAGGTCAAGTGTTCCAGTAATGAGACACTGTGCAATCAAATCCTCTAAACCACTCTAAGACCTCACACAACACCAATGTAGTGGACAAAACTGTCATTGGAGAGGACTAAATGTGATGGAACTGGAGATCCTCATTACATGACTCCATTCAAGTCAATGAGGTCTCAATTTGCTGAAGTGGCCAACACTGAAGATAATTTTTTTTTTTTTTACTTAATAAAGAGGGCCTCAGGTGCATCCCCTGACATTACCAAAGAATTGCACATAATGTTCATGGTACAGAAAAACTGTGATTATACTACAATAGATGGTCAGAGACTTTAGGCATATGACAAGAGGTGGTTAAAGACTGCAGACATGGAGACTTTGGACCCACTGCAAGGGACTGTCAGCAACTGGGAACATATTACAAGAGACTGCTAGAGGTCACTGCCAAATGAGCATTAGAACTCTTTTCCAAGTCAGAACCCTTACCGCACCCATAAAAAATGACTGGCCCCATATTTGATAATAATTTCAGCGAGTGAACAGTGACCTGTTAGGGATATATCACCAATTGGAGAGCAATTAGAAGGATAAATGTTCCTTGTTGGTTAAAGAGCAAAGCACCCATTGACAGGACAAACTGATATGGCTGTCATGATTTCAGAGACATATCAACAGCAAAGTGTGGTAACTGGGTAAATGGGTATGTGAGCCCATATGAACCTGAGAAGGAGCTCAAGAACATTGGGCTGAAAGGAGTACCTGGGCGTAGGACTTTGGAGGCATCTGAAAAAGACTCACAGCTGTCATGATAGTCTGAGGGTTCTTTATCTGTAGGCCTGGGGCATGGTTTATGGTTAAATCCACATAGTATGACAGCCACCTGTGAGATATAAGTATGCGAAGAAGCTCATAAACCAATGATTGTTCAGTTTATTTCATAAAATGCTTTTGTATAATACATTTTATATGCCAGTTAAAACATAATTATTAAATTCACCTTCACATAGTTATGTGGCTCCTGAATGACACATCAACAAGTGATATATTTAGAATATAAAACTAACCACTTTATACCTCAGACCTTTCTGAGATGGGAAAGGCACATTTTATAGCCAAATTCTTAAGTAAAAGACAAGCCTTTGCCACACCTCTAGTCATACACGTCAACATGTCAGATTTAATTTTACATGATCTAATCCAGTAGAACACTTAATACAACCAACACTGCCTGTGTTTATAAAATAGTGTTGTCCTAAAAGTGAAATTTAGGTTGGTTTAAACTGTTGATAGCAGCTGTTCTAGGTGTCTTCTTTTCTTATCTGGTGACATATATAATCTGTGGAACCCAACAAGTTCCAAATCCCAGGGTACTCTATCATGCATATCTCCCTTTTAAAGACCTATTCTGGGTTTCCCAAAACCCAACACTTGACCTATGAATTCCCACTAATCTGATCACCAAATGTTGTTAGGCCAGTGAGGGAATAAAAAAATCTAGCCTTTCCAAACTGATGAACATTCATAGGATAAAGGTCTTAGCGGAGATGGAACTACTCATCCACAATTTCCTTTTATAACTGACTCTAAAAGATTTAAAAAAGACAGAGAATGATGTACAAATATCAACAAAAATACCAACCAAAGTTCATCTTTCTGTGCTGATATCTTTTAATGTGCCCCTACTGTCTATGGTTGAACTGGTTGATGTTCCTTTTCCCCAGGAGCCTGGTTCAATCGTAAGAATGCAGGCCGGTTATGGATTTAATACATTTTCTGATGAGGAAATATGGGAGATTTCACAAGCTCTGCAAGAAAGTGATGCTACATCAAGAGGGGGTACTGTGTCTGAGACTGAGCTGCGAGAGATCATAAATGCATTGCAGGAAACTACATTGTGTGACACAGCTGAGAGAACCACTCAACAAGAGAAGAGCACTGAAAATCCTCTAGTGAACATTGCTGTAATAGGAGGATCTGGATCTGGAAAGTCCACTTTTGTCAACGTCATTCGGGGTTTTGATGATGATGAAACTGAAGGTGCTGCTAAAACTGGAGTGGTAGAAACCACAAAATATCCAACAGCTTACCCACATCCCCAGTATAAGAATGTCTTGTTTTGGGACCATCCTGGCTCAGGAACCCCTAGTTTTGACTCGGATAGCTATCTAAAAACTGTTAATGTCCATCAATACAACTTTTTCATCATCATAGCATCAGAAAGAGTTAGGCAGAATGAGATGGAATTGGCCAAAAAGCTCTGGTCAATGGGGAAGAAATTCTTCTTTGTAAGAAACAAAATTGACTGTGACTTGAAGGCCAGCAAACTTCGTAGAAAGAAGACCTACAATGAAGAAAGAATTTTGACAAATATTCGAGATAACTGTATGAAAAATCTTATGGACTGTGGGATAAGACTACAAAGTGTTTTTCTTCTGTCATGCCTAGAGCTAGAAAAGTATGACTTCCATTTTTTTAAGAAGACACTAGAAAAAGAACTTACAAGACAAGAGTGATAACATGCCTGCATATCCAACACATTTATATTTGTGATGTAGGCTGCAAATATGTGGCAATGTAAAAAAAAAAATCTTTACAATAATGTGTGTTCATTAAAAAAAAATAGATGAGCAGGAGCAAAGTACATTGCTTATGTAGCCTTTGCCACTACACGGGTCACAAATGGAGAAGGTGGCTCATTGTTACATGAGCATTCACCTAGAGTGGCAGGTCATCAAGTTCAAGAAAAGTTGGTACCTCACCATTGATCATTTGGGCCCTTCTATGTAGACCACAATTCTACTGCGGCTCCTCAACTGATAAAAATGACCATGTCACCACAGGATCATTTGTTAAGGAAGCCTATACTATGATTGAAGAGGCTATATACTTACCTTTCCAGTGGCCTGTGTCTTCAAACTCAGACACTTTTCTGCTCCCCTTACACTGCAGGTATTCCACACTTCTAGATGTGTGAATATTGGCTCTTCCCACCACACACTGTTTGTCCTCTTGCAGGCTCTACATCACTATAGGATGCATGAGCCAGTTTGAGGAACCACGGAATGCAGAGCAAGTATTCGACACACCCAGAAGTGTATTCTACATGGAGTGGCCAAGGAGCAGCAACGCAGCAGAGTTTGAAGGCACAGGTCTCCTAGAAAGGTGGGTTTATAGCATTTTCTTTTACGGGGTGGATGTTCTTTAAAAGAGACCAGGTGGTGCAGGGTTGCTGTAATGGAAACCCCCACAGAAAGAAATGCTGTTGCTACCATTGCTGACTTCTTTCTGAAAATGCTAATCACCGGGTTGCTGACCCATAACAAGCATGAAGGTCAGGAAAATCTGAGTTAGGTCAGAGGTCCTTAGCCTGCATTTTTGTTCTGGGTTAGTCACTCAGAAAGCACTGAAAACCAGAATGGCAGCCAGATAATCAGTATTTTCAAAAGAAGAAAACTCAACAATGGCTGTCTTAATACTTTTTAAATCTTCTCCAGCCTACCACCCCTCCTTCCATTTTTTTTTTAATTCTTGCATAGCTTGTGAGTCCTGAATATTTCAAATGGTCATCTGCTCAGAAATCCAGCGGTGTCCTGCAGAATCCTGTCTGAATTCTGCCCTCTCTTGGTCCTGTGCTGTCATCTTTTTATATGACATCACCCTGAGGCCTGCCGGCTCTTCTGGCTTTAGCTTCCGGGCCTCGTAATGACTTGCTGCTAAGCCCACCACCCCTACTACTTTTTCTATAAAGCACTATACCTCCTGGGATATGTGACGTGCACATCCTAGGAGCCATAGCAGGCATAATGCCTAGGTGAATGACGAAGCATTAGGGGGTGGGGCAGAACTTTTTTTTTTTTAAAGTAAACAAAAAAAAGTGCTCTTCACATGGGGAGGAGGGAACTTCACAATAAGGATGAAGTTCCGCTTTAAGTACTGGTTTTCCCTAAACCCACCTACAGCCAAAACATTGTTTGGTTTAGGATAGTGTGGTGATGAGGGTTTGTCAGGTTTTTGTTGCTCATAGAGGAAAGAGGTAAAGCACAAAAAAGAATAGTTGATGGAATGTCAGCTTTTTTAGATACTGTTTCCACTTTATTTAATATAGTAAAGGGTCATGTATTCATGTATATATGCAATAAAAGTCTATATCTTGTCAATGTATCAGATTTTATCTAAATCCTACAATAAACATTCTTAAATGGAAACTATAATTTTTTTGGGGTATTTGTTTTATGTTTTAAACTAATATTATACAGTATATACAAACTTTACTTCACAAATAAACATTTTAATACAGGATGTACCCTTGACACAGGATTTCCAGAGCACTACGGGGTTTATAAGTAGAGAGTGCAGTTGAAGCTGTTTCCTTTCAGACACTCTAATTAAAATCTCAGAAATTCACTGGGTGAGATATAAGAGAACAGGATTTGGAATGAATTTCAGTATATGGCCATAGTACCCTTTTAACCAATCCACACTGACCATACATGCTCTACTATGAAGGATTCCATAAGAAAGGTAATGGGCAATGTTTCTTGAATATGGCAGCAACTGGATTGTCGAGAAGGTCTTTGATAATATCAATAATCCTGATTTTCAGCCTATGATAGCAGTGGTTTGGGCCCCTTTGTGGCCCTTGTTCCTCCCTTTGCATTGGAGTGTTTTATCCCTTTCTGTTTTCATGTCCTGATTTTCAGGAGTTGGGCTCCTTTTGGAACATGCATCTGCTTTTTAAGATATATGGATGGGTTCCACAGCTTCCTAATGAAGAAGACAAGATAGCCTATGAAATGCATTGAAGGCTAATACACCTCCACCCCAGGATCAGACTGACAGCTACTTTAAAGTGGTTGTAAGCTTCCATACATGAATTGTACCTATAGGTAAGGCTTACCTATAGGTACTGTAAATATCTCCTAAACGTGCACTGTTTAGGAGATATTTACTATATAATATTTACTATATATACAGCTGATGACGTCATTGGTGCATGCCCTATGCCGTAACTGGAAGCTCCCGCGTGCATGCATGTCACACAGAGTCCGCAGACCTGGAAGGAAGATTTGTGAAGATGAATGCGGCTTCCAGCAGTGACAATGCATCGGTTCAGGGCTTTGTTTGCAGGTAAGTTTCACATAATGTGCTAGTATGCAATGCATACCAGTACATTTATGGCTTTATTTTGCAGGTCACAAAAAAAATAAATTAACCCTGCGGTTTACTTCATCTTTAAGGATCGTCATCCTATAAAGAATTTTTTTGGCTGAAATCTGGAGTATTTTAAAGGTTAGTTTCAAAGAAAAGGTACACAAATCTTGTAAAATGAATTGTAAACCTTCTTATCAGGGGATAAATGTGTACCTAACACGCATGCATTTAAAAAAAAGCTTATTAAATGAGAATTTTGTGATAATAAAATCTATTTTTTATCCAAAAATTTGGTTAGATATGTTTTATACTTTCCAGTAGAAGCTGAAAAATTCTATCATCCTTTTCTTTTTCTTGGTGTGTATATGACAAAGGATTGGTCTTTGATTTGTTGCCATGTGCTCCCTACTTTGCCTTATTTAAATAAAAGTACTATTGAGTGGTCACAAGTTCATAATTAATAGGAAATTAAATATATTTTTATTTTATTTTTATGCTGTTCATTTCATTAGAAGATTTACTCTTATTTCCTGTCCTGGAGACACAGCAGGAGGTGAGGGGAAATCCCCTTTTAGATAGATTGGATTCATTGGAACGGGTGACCCCCATTGGAAGCAGTCCACTCTATTCCTGTTCTGATGACAGCCGTAATATTTTGGTTTTGCCATCACTTTCTGGTTTTGGTGACAATAAAAAAAACCAGGACAGACAGCGAGGGTGAATCTCCCCAGCAGCGATAAAAAATACAATAAAGACCTGTATAGTATTCTGGTTGTGTATTGTTCTATCCAAAACTGAAAAAAAACATGCTTTAAAAGCCAGGCTATCCAAAAGTAATATTTGTGGAGACCACAACTAATAGTTGTCCTGTGGACAGATTCCCCCACCTGAGCTGTGGATCTCTGCAGCTCCTCCAGAGTTACTATGGGCCTCTTGGTTGCTTCTCTAATTAATGCTCTCCTTGTCCGGCCTGTTGGTTTAGGTGGACGACCATGTCTTGGTAGGTTTGCAGTTGTGCCATACTCTTTAAATTTTCGGATGATGGATAGAACAGAGCTCCGTTAAATGTTCAAAGCTTGGGATATTTTTCTATAACCTAACCCTGCTTTAAACTTCTCCACAACTATCCCTGACCTTTCTGGTGTGTTTCTTGGCCTTCATGATGCTGTTTGTTCACTAAGGTTCTCTAACAAACCTCTGAAGGCGTCACAGAACGGCGGTATTTATACTGAGAATAAATTACACACATCTATTTACTAATTAGGTGACTTCTGAAGGCAATTGGTTCCACTAGATTTTAGTTCGGTGTATGAGAGTAAAGGGGGCTGAATACAAATGCATGCCACACTTTTCACATATTTATTTGTAAAAAAATTGGAAAAACATTTATAATTTTCCTTCCACTTCACAATTATGTGCCACTTTGTGTTGGTCTATCACATAAAATCCCAATAAAATATATTTACCTTTTTGGTTGTAACATGACAAAATGTCTAAAATTTCAAGGGGTATGAATAGTTTTTCAAGGCACTGTACCCCCTCTATTTTAGCAGGGTGCCATAATGACCTTTTTAGAGAATGACAGGGTCTCTTTAAAATGTCATGCTACAGAACTTATGCAACATTATTTTTATTATTTTCATTCTTCTTTAGGGAATTTTCTGAAATGGATTCTTTGGAATCATTTGATATGATCTCAGAGGAAGAAGTGGAGGAATTAAGGGCAGCTTTAGAAGAAGGTGACCTATATGCAGCAAGCGAAAAAATCAGTCAGTCTCTAAAAGATATTGAAAATGCTCCATTAAACATTGCAGTAACAGGAGAGTCAGGATCGGGAAAGTCTACTTTTGTCAATGCCATCCGCGGCCTGGATAATGATGAAGAAGATAGTGCTGCTAAAACAGGAGTCACAGAAACCACTAAGGAACCAAAAGCCTATCCACATCCACAGTACAATAACGTGACATTTTGGGATCTACCCGGAATTGGTACCCCAAATTTTAATCCAAGCGATTACCTCAAAGCTGTTGAGTTCCATCGATATGACTTTTTTATAATCATGTCATCAGAACGCTTCCGACACAATGATATGGAGCTGGCTAAAGAGATCAAGTCCATGGGAAAGAAATTTTACTTTGTGCGGTCGAAAGTAGATTCTGACTTGTATGCTTCTCAAAAGCGTCGGAAAAAGTCTTATAATGAAGAGAATATAATGAATGAGATTCGGGATGACTGCATTAAATGCCTAAATGATGGAGGGATCCAAGATGCAAAGGTGTTTCTCCTCTCCTCTCTAGACTTTAACAAATATGACTTCAATCAAATGCAAGAGACTCTTGAACAGGAACTTCCAAGTCAAAAGCGACATGTGTTCATGTTATGTTTGCCCAATATTTCCCTCCCAATTCTAGACAAGAAAAGAGAAGCCCTGAAGAAGCAGATCTGGAAGTGGTCAAGTGTCTCCTGTGCTGTGGCAACAGTTCCTATTCCGGGACTGTCAGTGGCTTGCGATGTTGGCATCTTGGTGAGAGAAATGACAAGATATCGGGATGCATTTGGCCTGGATCAAGGATCTCTTGAAAAGTTGGCCGACAGATTTGGTAAAGATGTCAATGAGTTGAAGTCTGTGATCAAGTCACCTATATTGGTAACAGAGATCAACAAAGAGCTTATCACCACCTTATTAACCAGAGGAGCAGCTGGGTCACTCATGTTCGTTGAATATTTAGCTAGTAATATACCTGTGATTGGCACAGCTGCAGCAGGTGGCATCTCGTTCGGTACAACATATTATATGCTTTATTGCTTCTTGAAAGATATTGCTGAAGATGCAGTAAGAGTTCTCGAAAAAGCTTTAGAGTCTTCTGTGTAGAAAATGTTATCATAGGTTTGTTACTCATATGACTGCTACACACAGCTTCAAAAATACCTCTTAATTACACATTGCAAATGTGCACACTATGACTAAATCTGTGTAGACTCCTAACCATCACACTTACCTATAGGGCTCAAAGTGTGTGGACACCCTTCCTAATTATTGACTTTGTTTCCAGTGAAGAGTACTGTTAATGATACAGCAATCAATTGTGCATTTTCAACCTTGGGCTACAGTTTGGGAAAGGTCTTTTTTCTGTCCAGCATGACTGTGCCCCCCTGAACAAAGCCAGCTCCATAAAGACATGGTTTGATGAGTTTGGTATGGAGTGGCCTACATAGAGCCCTGACCTCAACCCCAATGAACACATTTCGGATAAATTAGATTGCCAAATTCCAGCCAGGTTTTCTCATCCAACATTAGTAACTGATTTCACAAATATTCTTTTGGCTGAATGGGCCAAAATCCCCACAAAAATACTCCAAAATTTTGTGGAAAACCTTCCCAAAACAGTGGAGGCTGTTATAGCAGCAAAGAGGGGACCAACTCCATATTAGTACCATTATTATGGAATGTGTTTCCAGAAAGCTCATATTGGTATGGTAGTCAGGAGTCCACAAATGTTTTACTGTGTAGTACATCTTGCATTCAACAAATGACAAACAATTCCAAGTCTTTCCTTAACAACTTGATGAAAACTTTCCCCTCTTCTCCTTTAAAGGAAATCATGCAGACCCTCCACGTTATTATTTTCAGAATGCCGATTTCTAACCAGGTCTTCTCATCCAACATCAGTAATTGGCTTCACAGATGTTCTTTTGGCTGAATGAGCCCAAATCCCCACAGAAATACACAAACATCTCAGGGAAAGCCTTCCTAAAAGAGTGAAGGCTGTTACAGCTACAAAGAGGTGCCATGATTATAGAATGAGGTGTCCAACATGCTCACATTGGTGTGATGGGCAGGCATTAACAAAGATTCAACTGTGTAGTGTCTCTTGCATCCAACAAATAAGTCCAAGTCTTCCCTATCAGCCTATTATAGTGCACTTGAAAGAACCTTTCCCCTCTTGCTCTTCTTTACAGGAAATCCCACCCCTTGGGTATTTTCCACATGTAAATCAATGTATAACAGTTTTACATCCACCACACCTCGTCTTATTTATCTAAAGTTCTATCTCTTGACCCACTTTCTCTGTCTGATTTACCTGTCCAGGAAATCTCATTCTGCTATGTTAGGGCTGAAAAATATAAAAAATGTCCAGGCTTATAAAAACAACTATATGTTGGACTAACAAAATAACACCAAACTTCCTTTTGAAAGTACAGGCATGAGCATCAAACTTTCCTTTCCAAGAGTTTAAACGCATAAATACTTGTCAAAGTCCTCCATATCTGGTGATGGACAGCAGAGTCTTAGACATCCGGTTACCAGATCGCAGCTGCAGCATAGCACTTGAAAACTGTAGAACTGAAAGAACTGTAGAATACAAAGTCCATATCCTTCGGACTATTGCAGCTCACAAGTCATAGACATGCAGGCACATAACCACATAGTAGCTGGAACTTTTACAGACAGTTCAGGCACATGACCATCAGAGAAGATAAAACAGTTCAAGTACTTCACCATCAAATTCAGGTACTTAACCATGATAGCGGATGGAACAGTTCAGGTACTCGACCCTCAGAACAGGTGGAACTTGCACCAACAGTTCAGCTGCTGATCATTGGTAAAGACTTTATAGACTGTTGCTGCTGTCAAAAGTGTTTGTCTCCTTTCTCCAATATGCTTCTAGTTGACATCATGGCAGGTGTGTTACCAAATATGTCAGTCCAACATTTCTTAATTAACAACAATGCCCATATAGCCCATTATAGATTTCTGAACAGGCAAATCGATAACCATTAGTGACCTGGCTTAACACTGAAAAACTCAGCTTTCTACATTAAAGGTGAAATATTATTACAGGTATATTACTCATCCCCCACCTGAACTATACACTACTCTGTCTCAAATTATAGGCCCAACTTTAAACTGCTTCATGTGTGTTTCCTCTATGCACTTTGATCTCCTTCCACACTCTAAAGACATTCTGGCAGGCTAACCGGCTCTTGTCTACACTGATCCCAATATGTGCATATAATATGCCCATGCATACGTGTCACTGTACTCTACATGCCCGTCCCACCCCAAGCAATCAAGGAGAATTGAGGAAAACAAAACCTGAGAACCTATTTTATAACTCTTTTTCTTTTTATGAATTTTATGAAAACTCAATCAGGTGTATAGAACAGGGTGGTCAATGAATCACTGAGTGTCAGATATAACTGACCATATATATACCACTAGAACACCTCATGTTGAAAGACTTAAAAATTGTGTTCATTGCAATAATATTAACCTAAATGCACAATTATAAGTAGACATAAGTACTTTTTTTTTCCTTTATAAACAAAATGATTACTTTAAATTTAAACTGTCAATCATGCAGGAAAATGTACTTTATATGTAAAACCCCAGGCACACTCCCACAGTGGTAATGCCTTACAGTTCCACCAAAAAAAATATGTCAGAATATACAGAAGTAGATGCTGCCATAATTTAGCTTACATATACACAGAAAAGAACAATATATGTAAATGTTTGGGTATTCTTACACCCTTCAAACCATTTCAAGTATTATATAATTCCAGATATCAAAACAATCTTGCCGCCAATATTCAAACATTATTTGTTCTATATCATTTTATATTCCAACTCAATCAGAGAAAACCCTTATAAATCTATCATGCAGCATCAAGAGTATTAGCTGCTCTGGGTTACAATCAGTTCCAATGAAAACTTTCAGTACATTTGCATATTGTATAAAAATAACAACAAAAACAACATAAATTATTCAGTTTTACTGTAATCTTCATCTTTAGTTCTTGGACATCAAACCATATCAGACAGGTGGATTGATGCTGTTTAATAATGTCTAGGAACTAAACAAAATAAAAGGTATTTAGTGTGATATTTTTACAGTTCCTTCCTAGAAAGTAACAAATAGTTAGCAACAAACACATTTAACCAACACTTTCCACAAACTACAAAACATATGGCCATTATTTCTGTTATTCATGAGTGCATTTTTATAACCCGTATTAATTAAGCTCATATTACTTAATTAATTATCACCACGTGGATTTTCATTAAAGGATGTTCATTCAAAGTTGTCATTAACCATGGTTGAAATAATTCACAAGAACATTATATGGTGTTCATTACATTTGTGCACAAACATTATACATCACCAAACTCATATTGATGTTTCTATTGCAACCTCTTGTTCAATACTATACAGATCTACGAAACTTCTAGGAATAGATCTGGTTCCTTCTGTATTAACGAAAAAAAAATTAGTGTTGTAGCCTAAAACATCACACTATTACATTCACCAATAAAATTATAATAATCATGACTGCTATTCAGGATTTTAAAGGGTGTTAAAGCGGGGGTTCACCTATCTATCGTTTTTTTTTTTTTTCAGTTCATTCACAAACTTTTCTTCTCAGCATCACATACTCACATATTGTGTGTAATATGTCCGCCTGTGTCAGATTTAGTCGGAAAGAATAACTTATATTATTCACTGCAGGCGGTTTCCATCTTTATTGTGGGCATGTGAAGCCCACAAGCATTTATTTCCTGGATGTGGTGAATGCTGTGCTCCCAGCATTCACTGCTTGTTCCCGCACATGCTCAGTGGCATCCTGGGAAGCCTGAGACTAGCTCAAAGGAGTCTGGGAGAGGCTAGAAACACGCCTACTCCCACGGGAGGAGAACCAGGAAGTGCAAAGAAGAATAGAAAAATAAAAGGTAATTACGGCGATTTAAATTTTTTTAAACGGCATGTCAGCTTCTAGGCAAGGAAGAGAATACATACAGATAGTGTTCAAAATTTGGGTGGAACCCCGCTTTAACATCAATCAGCCATTTACTTTCTTTTCTTCTTTCAAATAATCCTAGATTTACATAACAAAAACTAACAATTTCAACTAGGATGTTATTTTTTCAACATAATTAAGCATTTCTTAGATGTTCAGCACTGTCCTGCTTTTCACAGGCACAAGCTTTTTTAAGGGGGGGTGGGTTAAGGGGAAATCTCCCTCTCTTAAGGGATCGTCTCCATCCAAGCAGACTCTCACAAATACAGTCTACAGCTGCAGCTCTTCCTTTCACAACATGCTGGACTATTGTCCATTGTCCGGTGGGGGGGGGGGGGGGGTGCTGCAAGCTGCAGCCATTCCTGCTAACTACTGATCTTTTCGGTTAAACATACAAAAACTCACTTAAACATCAGTAGCCAAATGCATTTTTACATATCATCCATACAAGCAACTTTTCCTCACCAATAGCTAGCTAAACAACCAACAAAAGAGCTCAACATTTAAACTCAACACATATATTACTGCAGTAATCACAATCTAAGCATCAATACAGGTCATATTTTTCCTTTTCCTACCTGTTTTCTGCTCATCATTTTCAAACCTCAAAGAACAACTATTTGAGCACCAGCGAAAGGGCCACTCGTCCACCTAATGCAGTCATCAGCTCATCTGTTCTATATCTCAAAAAATCTAAAGCTTGCCGGGGGTTCGCTAAGCACACAATGAGTGGAAACATTCGACCATCTACCCCCTTTGCTATATTTATCCAATTTAAATCAAACATATCTGCCACTAACTGCCACCAAAGCAAAGCTAGCAACAAACCTCCCATCACAGTGCACACTAATAATACAGTTTCGCAATTGTCAAAAAACATTACAATTCACAACAGTATTACTAGGATTATGGACCAATGTAACTTTGTAAAAAATGTCATACCAGGATTTTTTCTTTAGGTAACTTAGTAGGCAAATGTTTGCTATGGAACTGTACTACTCATCAACCAGAGCAGGGGAATGGGGTTCAGAGTTTTGTATATGAATGCTTCCATTTTTGTAACTGTTTCCTGTGAAAAGTAGGTATCCAAATTAGAACGGCAAATACCTGACAGGGAGACTACCAAAATGGATCAGTAATTCTCAGAATAGTAAAGGATATAAAATTACAAAATCCACAAGACAATTCATTGAGTGACTGTTTAAAGAACGATCACATACTGTAGCACAGTGAGTAGTCAAATTAAATGTATTGTATAAGATTCATAGGACATCAAATTGCACAATACATTTCTCTTTCATATTTTAGAGGGCAAATTCATCTAATCTTCTTTCTAAACTAAACAAGCTTATATTTACTAACCTTTTGTTACAATTGATAATAGTATTCATTTTTATTAAATAAATTGCTTGCTTTTGAAATTCCGGCAAGTAAAATAAAAGTTGTGTTATTCACACTCAAGACTCTTTCTTCACTACTCATATATTAATAAAGCCAACTATTGCAATTCCATTATCATTTGTATTTTGAAAATGTTATATATTTATTTATTACAGGTACTTGTATAGCACTGTCAATTTACATAGCACTTTACATATACAGTATATTGTACATTCAGTCCCTACCCCCAGGAGTTTATAATCTAAGATCCCTAACTCACATTCATACATACATACATACATTTACTAGGGCCAATTTAGACAGGAGCCAATTAACCTACCAGCATTAAAACAAATCTCTATCAGCGCAAATAATAATAACCTTAATCACTATATAGTGATATGAGTAGTAAGTGATATAACAAAATCCCACAAAAAAAAAAAAAAAAAAAAAAAGGAAAATACCCCCCCCCCCACCTGGCTGCTGCACACACAGAAAATGCTCAAAGAATAATAACCTTTATCATGTTCCCTGACTGGGAATAGTGAACAATACACAATATTGAAATATACAGGAATATATGGGAATAGTGAACAATAGACAATAAAGATAAAGTCCACACACTCAAAAGAAAAAAAATGTATAAAAAGAAGAGTCCAAATGCACAAAAATAATCCTCAGAGTCTTCTGCACAAAAACGCACAACACATAACTAGTGCATAAACGTTGAAAATGCAAGTGCTCTCCTCCACCTCAATATCCTAGCCGCTCACCTCATGTTCTGTTTCACCAGAAGGTCAGAAAAAGCAGGTTCCCTCTCAGGGATCTAAACGAATCAGCTGGTCATGGAGCTCCTATTCTGTCCATGCTGCCTCCGGCTGATTAGGTGGATACCAGCCAATACAGATTCCCTCAATGGGGTCCGGTGCACATAGGAACAGAAAAGGCAAAATCTAGTGCTCTCTGTATATCAAAACGGTTTATTTCCTCACAAAAACATTAAAGCGTTACTCACAAACGCAGCACTTGAGCAGTGCGGACTCAGGATGCATAAAAACGACAAGATGCTCGCGGGATGACGTTGCCACTGCGACTTCTTCCCCCTATACGCGTTACGTCAAATGGGCTACTACACCACTGTGATTTCTTCAGTAAGTGGTGGTGCCTATAACCTTCTAGAGGTACTCTTGATAAAACTAAAAATTGGCCTTGCTGTAAAAAATTGAAATTTGATGCCCCTGTCACACAGTTGCGGAAAAATTGGTCCTTGGGTGTTGGTGGTGCCTTCACCCCGTAACCTTCTAAAGGCAGAATAAGCCACTCTGGCAGCTGCGGTGGACTACGCACCAGTCTCTGCTTGGGTGACAGAGGATGAGGAGGATGATGATGGTTTAGTAAGCCAGTTCACCACCTCCTCTACATGCTGTGGCTGGATAGCACGGCCAACATCACTAAACAGAGAAAAAGGTGTCCACGTCCACTTTTGCCTGTGGACACAGACGCTGCTGGCCCCCTCATAGTGGCATGGCAACATCTGTCTCTCCTTGTTGGCCTCCCAGACATGATAGGGGGCAGGGGGGGCTTATTAACCAAATTTAATAGAAACAGGTAAATGTGTGAGTGGATGCACTTTATTGAATGAAAATTGGTATTTGGTGCATTTTAAATTGAGGATTGATGTATGTAAATGTAAAAACTGTAAAAAAAAATAAAAATAAAAAAGGGGGAGCACACACAGTCAGAAAAACTGCAGCTGACAATTTAAAAAAAGGGGGCAAGCAGGGGACCAAAAAAAAAAAAAAAAGACAAACAAACCCCCACAAAAACCCAGGAGGCAACCAAAAAAATATGGTATACAGCACTAAATGTTATGTAATGCTGTGTTAAACACTGCACTACACTTACACTACACTATACCAGACATCTCAAGTCTCCTGCGAGATGCGGGAGACTCCCGCATTTCAGGAGCCGCTCCCGAACACCCGCGAGTGCCTTGCAATATCCAGGAAGGGCTGATCCTGAGCGAGTGTACAGGGTGGGGGCGGTGTCAGGCCATCTGTTTCGATCCTGGTTGGGTCCTCTGCCTTCAATCCACACCCCTCCTCTCTCATTGGCTCTGTAGAAGCTCTAAATTTTTGGCGTGGAGAGGAACTGGAGGGAGGATGTGAAATGTCAACACAGCACTGACAACTGGTGCGGACTGGACACTGAGCTGTCACAGGGCTAAGCGAGTGAGGGAGGAGGAGAGTGTCACCCTAGAAGCCTGGACATGCCACTGTTTAGATAAGACACCCCGTCCCCTCTGGTCCATGGATAAGGAGTGGTGGCTTGTGAGCATTGCAGAGGAATGTCCAGAAAGGAGAAGCTCGATCTCTGCCTGTCTTGTGTTCCTGTCAGCACCCGAGCCCCTCCCCCCCTCCCCAGGGAGGACAGAGCAAACAAGACAACACAGTCACCAAAGCTCTCCCCAAGGCAAGACAACAGGATGGATAACAGACTGCATTCTTCTCCGGTGAGTCCATGTTAGAAAGAAGCTGATCATTAAACCACCTTAGTATATTCATGCCATCCCTCATACTGACTCTTACCACTTTGATCACTTCAGATCACTGAAGTGGTCATGACGGTTAGAGTGTTCCTTTAATATCTCTCAGAAGAAATAAACCTGTGTATACTTATTCCATTTCATTCGATCATCCTGTAGTTGTGTTAAATTGGGGGGGGGGATGGCGCGAAGCGCCGTACCACCTCCCCGAAATGAGTTTGCCACCCCCTGAAATGAGTATAATGTATAATTACACTAGTCTAAGCTGGTCCAATGTAACTACAGGCATACCCCACTTTAAGTACACTCACTTTACGTACACTCGTGAGTACGGACATACCCACAAGTGTACGTAAAGTACTTCACAAGTACAGACATCCCACATGGCGCAGCCACAGTATGGCCTGGAAGAGGCGGAGCTGCCATCCAGAGTTGTTGCCAGATACCGTAAGTAAAGAGGCAAAGTTCCAGCCAGCCAGCCCAGAGTTGCCCGCCAGCCATGCCCTCCAGCCCAGAGTTGCCCGCCAGCAGGCTTAGAGTTACTGCCTAAACGTAAGTGGATTATTGCACAGTGCTATTATAGTTTATAGTCCATATAAAAAGATTATAGCAATGTGATAGGTTGTGTACCCATAAAATGTGCATCCACAAATGGAAGCCTCCACAGGGGGATTAGAAGTTAATTCCAGAAAGAGCTACAGAGTATAAAAGAGAAGAGAGGTTCCTCTAAGTGTAGCAGTATGGTTACACTTAATGAAGGTACAACATATAGCAACTCACATGGTTGATGATTAAAATAGGTACATCTAAGTATGCAGGCATCCGGGGTAAAGCTGTCCACATAGACCGTCCTCCACGCCGCCAACTCACACCGCTGTCAGTCTGAAATCATGACTGGGAAGACTACCCTGCAGTAGAGCGATCTGAAAGTGAGGCTTGAAGCGCTTGTGGAAGGGATGACGCCAGTGGCGGTGAGGAGGATGGTCTATGTGGACAGCATTACCCTGGATACCTGCATATTTAGATGTGCCTCTTTTAATCATCAACAATGAGAGTTTCTAAATGTAGTACCTTCATTAAATGTAACCATATCGCTACACTTAGAGGCGCCTCTCGTCTCTTTTATACTCGCTACTTGTTTATCAATACATCGCTTGTATATCAAGTCAAAATGTATTTAAAAATGTTGCTTGTCTTGCAAAATGCTCTCAAACAAAGTTACTCTCAATCCAAGGTTCTACTGTATATATAATACAGTGCAGAGCATATAATGCAGTCAGTGTAGTGTATATAACGCAGTGCAGAGCATATAGTGCAGTCAGTGTAGTGTATATAATCCAGTGCAGAGCATATAGTGCAGTCAGTGTAGTGTATATAATCCAGTGCAGAGTATAAAGTGTAGTATATATAATACAGTGTAGAGTATATAGTGCAGTCAGTGTAGTGTATATAATACAGTGCAGAGTATATAGTGCAGTCAGTGTAGTATATATAATACAGTGCAGAGTATATAGTGCAGTCCATGTAGTGAGTATAGTACAGTGCAGAGTATATAGTGCAGTCAGTATAGTGTATATAACGCAGTGCAGAGTATACAGTGCAGTCAGTGTAGTGTATATAATACACTGCAGAGTATATAATACAGTGTATTGAAGTGGTTAAGGGGAACCCTATGACATAATTAAGAAAAAAAAGTCAAAATTCATACCAGGTCCTTATCCGAGCAAACAGCCTGGCAGGCCAGGAAGGGGGGGGGGGGCAAGCGAGTGCCCCCCTCCTGAACCATACCAGGCCAATTGCCCTCAACATGGGGAGGGTGCTTTGGGGTGCCATGTTGATGGGGACAAGGGCCTCCTCCCAACAACCCTGGCCGGTAGTTGGGGGTCTGCGGGTGGGGGGCTTTAACAAGGATTAACAAGGAGGCTTCCCGCTGACTGCTGTCTCTTTGCTTTGACAGCTCTTATATAGGCAAGGGCAGGGCCACCTGGTGACGTAACTGGGTGACCCCACCCCCTTCTGATGTCACCCGGTTATGGGCCTGGTATGAACCCCACACCGTTGTTTTTCTTTTTGTTCATCTATATTGCCGGGAGCCGGCAATACATTACAGCCGCAAGCAAGTTTAAATTAAATTTTTTCCTTTAGAAATGTCATTATTGCTGCGGCATGTTCTATACATTGTACAGATGCGCCACTTTACAGGAAGACTAAGGGTTTGCGTGTTCGCTAGAACATTTTGCCTGTTCGAGGTGTTCTGGTGTGAACCCAACCGGGGGGGGGGGGGGTGTTTGGCCCATTCCTATTAGGAACTATCTTCAGGATAAAGAAGAACAAGGAGTCCTGGAAGTGGTTTTGTTAATTGATAAAAATAAACTATTAACATTTCTTCTGTTCCTATCGTTCTTTTCCAGGGTGTATATACAGATTAGTTCCACTTTTACTTCATCAGAATAGAAACTTATCTGTGGATTTATTTTATACAGCCAACCCATCAAATTCTTCCGTTAATTGGGCGTGCTATTAAGCCATTCAGCAGGGCTGGACTGGGACAAAAATTTGGCCCTGGACTTCTTCATGACTGGCAAACTTTAATTTTGAGTGTCCCCAACAGCGCCCCCCTTACATCAGAGTGTCCCCAACAGCGCCCCCCTTTCATCAGAGTGTCCCCAACAGCATCGCCCTTACATCAGTGTCCCCAACAGTATCCCCCTTACATCAGAGTGTCCTCAACAGCGCCCCCCTTACATCAGAGTGTCCCCAACAGCATCCCCCTTACATCATAGTGTCCCCAACAGCATCCCCCTTACATCAGAGTGTCCCCAACAGCATCCCCCTTACATCAGAGTGTCCCCAACAGCATCCCCCTTACATCAGAGTGTCCCCAACAGCGTCCCCCTTACATCAGAGTGTCCCCAACAGCGTCCCCCTTACATCAGAGTGTCCCCAACAGCGTCCCCCTTACATCAGAGTGTCCCCAACAGCATCCCCCTTACATCAGAGTGTCCCCAACAGCGCCCCCCTTACATCAGTGTCCCCAACAGCATCCCCCTTACATCAGAGTGTCCCCAACAGCGTCCCCCTTACATCAGAGTGTCCCCAACAGCGTCCCCCTTACATCAGAGTGTCCCCAACAACGTCCCCCTTACATCAGAGTGTCCCCAACAGCGTCCCCCTTACATCAGAGTGTCCCCAACAGCATCCCCCTTACATCAGAGTGTCCCCAACAGCGCCCCCCTTACATCAGTGTCCCCAACAGCATCCCCCTTACATCAGAGTGTCCCCAACATTGTTCCCCTTAAATCAGAGAGTCCCCAACAGCGCCCCCCTTACATCAGAGTGTCCCCAACAGAATCCCCCTTACATCAGAGTGTCCCCAAAAGCGTCCCCCTTACATCAGAGTGTCTCAATCAGCAGCTCCCTTCACATCACAGTCCCCACCAGCAGCTCCCTTCACATCACAGTCCCCACCAGCAGCCCACTTCACATCACAGTCCCCATCAGAGAGCCCCCATCAGCAGCCTTTCACATCAGTGTCCTCCCTCTCCTCCCCCTCCCACATGTACTCACCGTTTTGAAGGCAGCTTCTCATTCCTCTCTCCAGTCATGTGATAACAAGTGATAGGGGAGAGAGGAAGGAAAGTCTACTGTTAGTCTATCTCCCCCTGCAGGCTGGAGGGAGAATAACGCCTAATGCTCTCTCCAGCATATGACAGGAGCTGCTCCTTCTGACAGGAGTAAAATTGCAATCACTCACTGTCAGAGAGGAGCAGCTCCAGGACGGCACCTGTCTGGCCCACTGAGCCATCGGCTCACCGGGAATCTCCCGGTAGTCCCGATGGCCAGTACATACCTGCCATTCAGTGTCGCCTGTCTGCCTTAGATAAAACAGATCTGCATCCTCTGTGCTAAACATCCGGATGATTTTAGGGGCTCATTCACACAGATATTTGTGTATTCTCTGCACAGAGAGTGGGTTCTTGCTGGAGGAGCTAGCTGAAGATCTGGCATAAAATACGCACCTAAAGTACTCGCATTTAGATGCACAATTCTTGTTTAGGCTTTTACACATATATGACTCTGGATGCAGCTATGTTCTACTTTTCTTTTATATAGCGCTAAACGCAGCACATATATTTGCCCCATTGATTCCTAAAGTGCTGTGTTGCTGTGTCCCCCTGGAGGAGGCAGTTTTCAAAGCCCGGAGGTGTGTCTAAAAATGTGCTAGTTTTTTTATTTCTTAGGGCATATTTTCACTACCGGTCAGGGATGGTAAAAACAGTGGATGAGCTGCATTTTATTAACAAGAGAAGTTGGAACTCAGAATGGCATCCAACAATGGTTGTTCTTTATTGCAAAAACAGCTGTAAAACAGCCAACGCATTTCGGTCGTAAGGCCTTAGTCATGCCTGAAATGAAATGACATTACAAATAACTAAAGCGGAGTTCCACTCATTTTTTATGTTTATTAAAAGTCAGCAGCTGCAAAAAGTGGTGCTGCTGACTTTTATTAAACACACACTCATGTGTCCCACGGTCCAGCGATGGGTCTGCCCGTAGCCTCGCTTTTCTCCCTTGCCTCTCCTCGGCACCAGCGTTACAAGTGTGTGCACCCAGCTCTGACAGCTTGCGGCTTCATAGCCAGGTGTGCACTGTGCATGCACGAGTCGCGCAGCGCCTCCTCATTGGTCGGGCAATCTTCTGGGACCTATGACGTGTCCCAGAAGACTGCAAGGAGGTGGGGGGGAGAAAAACTACCGCTCGGCGGCCCAATCGGAAGTGGGAGCAGGTACCTGTCAAAACTAGGTACCTACTCCCCCCCAAAAAAATGAAATGCCAAATGTGGCAAAGAAGGGGGTTGGGAGTGCTTAACTTCCACTTTTAGGTGAAGCTCTACTGTGAATCAAAATTTGCAACCCCCAGGGTATGAATCATAGATGGGATGTGGATTTATTTATTAATTAAAGTGGTTGTAAAGTCAGAGGGTTTTTATCTTCACCACTTGCCGACCACCCCGCGTACGTATACTGCGGGGCGGCGGCTCTCCTGCATGAAATCATGTAACGTGATATCGCTCTTCTGGGTCTGGGGCATGCACGCCGGCTGCGACTCAATCCCTCTGTGATTGGACACAGCAGGAGCCAATCAGCGAGTCCAGCAAACTTGATGTCCGCTGGCTCCCAGCGTTTAGTCCCGAGTGAGGCAGAACGGCGGTCTGCCTATGTAAACAAAGCAGATCACTGTTCTGTTAGTAGGGAAGGAAGAGCTCCTGTGTCTCTGCTAAGCAGTAACACAGATCTCTGTCTTCCCACAGTGCAACCATCCCGCAAACAGTTAGAAAGCACCTAGGGACACATTTAAGTCTTTAATCGCCCCTGATGTTAACCCCTTCCCTGCCAGTGTCATTAGTACAGTGACAGTGCATATTTTTAGCACTGATCACTGTATTGGTGTACTGGTCCCCAAAAAAGTGTCAAAAGTGACAATGCTGGCAGCTTAGGAATGGCTGAAGGGATTGGGCTTTCAGCTTACACTTTCTCTGTTATGCTTCCCCTACATCACTGCAGCCGACAGAGGGACAGGAATGGCTGCAGAAAGAGGGATAGAATACTGTTACTACAGGACTATGAGCAGCCTGATTAAGCCCAGCCCACCACCCTGAGAACACAGAGGAAAATGATATGGATTACTTGAAATGACAAAAATTATTGCTTGGAGAAACTGGGGCTGATTGGAGATGTAGTCTCCACACTGTGATACAGCATTGTGGATAGGGGCAGCAGGAGAAAAATCACCTGTGGGGAGACAGGCTGCAGGCACAGGTTGTGGAGTGTGCTGTAAAAGCAGGCAAGTAGCCATCCATACGGGGTGCAGGGGTGCCGCCCTCCTAATCCATGCGTTCAGCCCCTAATCTACATGCAGGACACCGGACACATGGATTTGTTTTTGTTTTTTTGAAGCATGTGATTAGAGCCTGAGGTCAACCCAGTTGTGTGACAATAGCAGATTAATATTCGCTATTGTCTTCCTGATTCTCCTCCCGGCCAATCAGGAAGCGGGTCCTGAGACCTGATTGGCCAGGGAGTCTTAGGACTCCCTGGCCAATCGAGTCTCAGGACACACTTCCTGTTCTCCTGGGAGGAGAAGCAACGGCTGGGCTCTTCCTCCCCCCGCCTCCTAAGGTAAGGCCTCTAAGGCCTCTGACTTCCCATCCATCTCCAGCCGGGGGGGGCGTTAGTTTGCCACCCCCCCAGAATAATGAGCACCGGCCAGGCTCTAGGCTGCACACCTGCCTGTGTGGACTGTGCTGCTGCAGGGAGACTAGCTTCCCAACCTGTTTATTGTGCTGCTACAGGATGCAGAGAGGGGAAACAGTAAGTACTGAGACCTGTGTTGCCCCATCCTGCTGTGTGCTGTCTGGTGTGAGAATTGAGGAGCTGATATTATTATCTGGAACCACCAGGATCTGTGTACAGAATGGCTGCTGTGAGCTCTGAGTAAAGCTGCTGTGCTGTGCTTATCAGAGGAGGTGTCACTGCACTGTGCCTGCCAGAGACACTAAAGGTACTGTGTGGTGCTAATACTATGGACCCCAGCAAGGTAGAAGAATGCAGTTTTTATCCAACACAGCCTTGAGGGTGAAGCCCTGTCTTGCTCACACAAGGGGAAGGTAAAGACCTATTACAGCAGTTTGCCATTAGGACTTTTTTAAAGGCTCACTGGGTCTGGTTAAAGATGGATCCCATACCAAAAAATGTCCTTCATACAATCCAACAAAACATCACCTCTACAACTGCCCCTAGTTTAATACCCCAAGGGGCACAGACATGTTGCTGCTTCCCTCCTTTGAGAGTCAGTGTGACAACATATGGGTCTCTTTCTGTTTGTCCTGCCCTAATAATATGAGAAAATCAATTCTATAGATCTTTTTTTAATATGTAAAATGAAATTTAAGAGATCCTTGAATTTATGCACTAGAATAAGCCTTTGCTAGAATACTAAATTTGATTTATCTGCTTTTGAAATTTTCAAAAGGAGTAATGAGCCAGTGAGGGACTCAGTTCAGAAAAAGGTGTAGCACCCTCCTAGTATAGGATTCTAGGCAAATCAAAGGAGCAGTGATTGTTTGTTCCGGTATGTTCAGGGTTTTGCAGGCTGGGAGTTGTATTGCTTCCCCCTGCTTCTGCATGAAGCTTCCAGAATATGGGCCTTGGAAAGTCAAATGGCCAAAGAGGAGGTAATGGATGCCTTACAAAGAGGGAATCCAGCAGATGCCTTTGACAAAGTCAACAAATGTTTGGATGACTTGGATGACATCGATCCCCCTGAACGTCGCAATTACTGGAGAATCAGGGTCAGGAAGTCCACATTCATCAACGCAATCCGTGGTATAGGTGATGAAGAACTGGGCTCTGCTTAAACCGGTGTAGTAGAGATTACTATGGAGCTGACGTCTTACTGCCATCCTAAGCATAAGAGCGTAAACTATTGGGATCTTCCTGGAATAGGAAGCCCCACTTTTAAAGCCAATGAATATCTGGATTAAGTTGATTTCCAGCATTAGGACTTTTTTGTTATTATTGCATCTGAAAGATTCAAAGAGAATTACGTTATGCTGGCTGAGAGTAATAAAAGCATGAATAGGAAGTACTACAATAAAACCTTGGTTTGAGAGTAACTTGGTTTGAGAGCGTTTTGCAAGACGAGCAACATTTTTTAATAAATTTTGACTTGATATACAAGTGATGTCTTGATATACAAGTAGCGTCATGTCACAACTTAGTATAAGAGAGAAGAGAGGCGCCTCTAAGTGTAGCAAAATGGTTACATTTAATGAAGGTACAACATTTATCAACAAATTGCTACACTTAGAGGCGCCTCTCTTCTCTTTTATACTCTGGAGCTCCTGCTGGATTTTGCTTCTAATCTCCTTGTGGAGGCTTCCATTTGTGGATGGACATTTTATGGTTACACAACCTGGTCACATTGCTATAATCTTTTTATATGGACTATAAACTGAAGGACCTATGAATAAATGGTTGTGGAACAAATTATTTGAGTTTCCATTATTTCTTATGGGGAAATTCGCTTTGATATACAAGTGCTTTGGATTATAAGCATGTTTCGGGAACTAATTACTGTATACTCGCAATCCAAGGTTTTACTGTACTACAGTGACTGCACTATGTACTCCGCACTGTATTATATACACTACACTGACTGCACTCTCTATTCACTGACTCTATCAGCCTGCCTAATCTCTCTCCATTCATAAGCACTATATATGGACGCCGTGCAAGTGGCCTTATATAGTGTGGGGCGTGGACTTAGCCCCTGAGCCATGATTAGCCAAAGGCACCCTGCCTTTGGCCAATCATGGCTCTCACAGCACATCACGCTGTGATTGGCCAAAGCATACAGATCAGGTGCATGCTTTGGCCAATCAGCAGCCCTCAATGCACTGCGATCTCACAGTGCATTATGGGGCGCATCGCGGCGGGCGAACATCCCGCAAGTGCCCCATATGTTCATTTGTTCTAAGAACAAACGAACAGCCAATGTACGAGTCGATCTTATGTTACGTGCTTCAGAATAAATTTGAGGCCAATCACACACCTTCCTGATGGTATGACATGCTGGTGAAGTATCTGCCTGTATTTCTTAGCACTGAGGGCACCATCGATGCTGATCAAATCTCCAACTCCCTTTGCAGAAATGCAGCCCCCAATTTGAGCGGAACCTCCACCATGCTTCACAGTTGCCTGCAGACACTCATTATTGCACCACTCTCCACCCCTTCACCAACAAACTGCCTCCTGCTACAGTCAAATATTTCATATTTTTAATCATCAGTCCAGAGCACCTGCTGCCATTTTTCTGTACCCCAGTTCCTATGTTTTCCTGCATATGACATGGAAACAAGGCTAAGCGACTCAACTATGCACGAATACATAGGACCTGGGTGAAAAAAATGGCAGGAGGAGCTCTGGACTGATAAGTCAAAATGTGAAATATATTTACCACAATGAAGTAAGCTCAGCTCACTAAAAAACATCCAATTTTCTTGCATATGCATTTGTACTGCATTAAAAAATTCTGCATCTGATGTAAGCGTGCCCCAAGCGGCCATATTCCAGTAAAATTTCATTTGAAAAATGTTGTTTTCCGAACGTTTGTTAAATTTTTTATTAGTTAAAGAGGAACATCAATCCCATTTTATGTGATTTTTTGGCAGATGTGCCAAAGGACTCTGGGTCTTCCATAATATCCATCTCTGAGCATGCGCAGAGTGGGTGGGGGAGGGGGTAGCTGTACATGTACACGTTTGCCACAGGGCTCAGTCAGGACCTGAAGCATCTTTGCATTAGCAGAATCCGAGAGGGGAGGCAACCGGGCCACAAACCTCATTCTCAAAATGTAGAAGTTCTGCAAAAAAAATATTTAAAGTATATACAGTATTTATTAAATTGTGGGGGGCAATATGAGAGTAAGATTTGGGTGAAGGTCCCCTTTAGTGATGTCAGATCAACATTTGCTTTCGACCATAGCGATAAGAACATTTGGGAGAGCAGGATGGAAGTTTGAAAGATCAGCATGGAAATTTTTCCCTTCCAAAATTTGTTGAGTCCATAATGATGAATAATTTTTCAGAATTTCCGTACAAACATTCCAACAAAATTCTGCTGGTATGTGGGCAGCTTTAGGCTGGATTTACACCTATGAGCACGCGATAACACAGGTATGTGTACAGTTTTTTTTCGAATTGGATCGGTTGGTTTTAGCGCACCGGGTATGTCCACCATTAAAGTGTATGAGAACCTCACCTTTCATTGAAACATTTAAACAATGTATAATACTAAGACAAGCCTTTCTAGTACCAGCCAAGCAAACACTGTAAAGATCTTTTTCTTTCTATTTTTTCCATAAGTGGTCACATGGCCTCTATGCAGAAGTTTCATCCTGGGCACCGAGGGGTGGGGGGGAGACGACTGGCAGCTTCTGCCAACATTAGATAAACCAGTCACTGCCACTTGAGCTGAAGAGAGGGTTGGGTGTGTCAGCAACCGTCTGACTATGGGCGTATAGGCATGTGGTCCTGTAGCTCCTGTGCCTGGAGTGGTCAGAAGGAAACAAATAGGGGGTGTTTAATAAAGGAGACGGGCAGGATCACCAGGTATGTCATGTAATTTAAAGGGTAAGTTCACATTTTCATGAAAAATGAAAAACAAACTCCAAATATCCCGTAGAGTCCATGATACCCCATGATACAGGTGTAGCAATCCGTACACCACAATACACAGCCCTGGCATGAGAACTCATCATAATGTTTGCAATGGAAAGTGTTCATTGGTCACCACAACCACGTAACCGCACTGACCATAAAGAAGTGCATCTTTCTTTTAGGAGACCCTACTAGAAGAAGAATCTGCTTCTCGTTGGTCAGCACAGTCACATGGTCATGCTGACCAATAAGAGGTCAATTCAGATAATTACATTGCAATTAAAAATACATTCAATGATACACTATATTACCAAAAGAATTGGGACACCTGCCTTTACACACAAATGAACTTTAGAGGCATCCCAGTCTTAGTCTATAGGGTTCACAGACTGCACAGAGTCCTGATCTCAACCCGATAGAAGCAAATTTGGGATGAATTAGAGTGGAGACTGCGAGCCAGACCTTCTCGTCCGACATCAGTGCCTGACCTCACAAATGCGCTTCTGGGAGAATGGTCAAACATTCCCATAGACACACTCCTAAACCTTGTGGACATCCTTCCCAGAAGAGTTGAAGCTGTTATAGCTGCAAAGGGTGGGCCAACTCAATATTGAACCCTACAGACTAAGACTGGGATGCCATTAAAGTTCATGTACCTGTAAAGGCAGGCGTCCCAATACTTTTGGTAATATAGTGTATATGGATGAATGATAATGAGTACAGAGCTGCATTCATTTGCACCTTTGGAGCAGGGCCGTAGATAATTTTCTTTCCTGGGGGGGGGGGGTTCAGGTTTTTCAAACTCAAAGGCATCATTTAGGTCATGAGGATTTGCAATGCAGCACAGCAAAAATGATCTCCATTCAACTGAATGCGGTTGTGGTGCAGTAGTGCAGGGTTTAAGGGATTAAAATACTGTATGTGATGAGGAAGCAATACTGCACCTCCTCGGTGCCTGCCAAATGCCCTTTGAAGAACAATCTGAACATGGATCCTCTTCAGAGTGCAAAACTAGTGGAAACTAGCCTTAAGTGTTTATGTAGCTGACATCCTTTATGTAGCTGAAAAGGACCTGGGGGTCCTAGTAGATGATAGGCTCAGCAATGGCATGCAATGCCAAGCTGCTGCTAACAAAGCCAACATAATATTGGCATGTATTAAAAAGGGGATTAATTCCAGAGATAAAACGATAATTCTCCCGCTCTACAAGACTCTGGTCCGGCCACACCTGGAGTATGCTGTCCAGTTCTGGGCACCAGTCCTCAGGATGGATGTGCTGAAAATGGAGCGAGTACAAAGAAGGGCAACAAAGCTAATAAAGGGTCTGGAGGATCTTAGTTATGAGGAAAGGTTGTGAGCACTGAACTTATTCTCTCTGGAGAAGAGACGCTTGAGAGGGGATATGATTTCAATATACAAATACTGTACTGGTGACCCCACAATAGGGAGAAAACTTTTTTGCAGAAGGGAGTTTAACAAGACACGTGGCCATTCAATAAAATTAGAAGAAAAGAGGTTTAACCTTAAACTACGTAGAGGGTTCTTTACTGCAAGAGCGGCAAGGATGTGGAATTCCCTTCCACAGGTGGTGGTCTCAGCGGGGAGCATCGATAGTTTAAAAAAACTATTAGATAAGCACCTGAATGACCACAACATACAGGGATATACAATGTAATACTGACATATAATCACACACATAGGTTGGACTTGATGGACTTGTGTCTTTTTTTAACCTCACCTACTATGTAGCTATGTAATCCTAAGGTTTTTAAATATACACCAGCTATGTCCTTCCTGAGCTAAATTTTTAACTTGCATCCATACTTATTTTGCTCCTTTAACACTATATAGTATTTTAAAAAAGAATTATAATTGGTACTTACTGCATGTTTTCATTGTGTAACAATATACAGCATGTACCTGGCAAATATTTTATTTTAAATAAAAGAAACTGAGCCAACTTCACAAAGACCTGCTCAGGTTGCACAGTAAGATTGCCTATTATCCAGTCTTAAGCCCCCAAAATCAGGTGCAATAGAAACTGACTGACATTCGGCCCATGTGTATAGATACTTGTCCGACAGAAACCGATCTCACCGCCAGCTGAAAACCAACAGCCAACCAGCATCCGATCAGTACTCTCAGCCAATGGCCAGATGTGTTCTGGCGGGGGGGGTCCCCCTGTCAGAACACAGTAGCTCAGCAAGGAGATCACTGTAATAACATCACATCGTTTGTACAGAAAGCTTCTCCTGAGCTCCCCAGTTTTTTTTTCGTTCAGCCCGTTGGATAGAAGTAAAAAAAACAAAACGTACTGTGTGTACCAGGCCTTAGATCTTATCTTCTCATATATTCTAAATGGCAAATATACCATGAATACCTACAGCCAGGATCCAAGGTGTTCCAATTTCTGTTTGTACACCTGAGTGATGGGCTGAAAAGAGCCAAGGCTGTCCACTGATGTTAACATGTACAATATCTGCACATCAAGTAGTGACCTGTTGGGGACCAGTTTCCGACCCTGGATGCAGAGAGATTTTGTCCAAGGGCTAAAATGTATCCCTACCTGCAGGTAACCACTGGATGTGCAGATACAGGTGGATACATGTCTACAGCAGCAGCCAACCTTGGCTGTTTTCAGCCCATAACTCAGGTGTAAAGGCTGAGCAGAGATTGGAACATTTGAGATCCCGGGTGCAGGTATTTGCAGTATACTTGCCACACCATGATCATGTAGGATGTATGAATGAGACCCAAGACTGGATTTTAGCTAACCTTACTGTGCAACCTGAGCAGGTGCAAGGGGCAAAATATTGTGGTAGGCAGTAAAACAATATCCTAAGAAACTTTATGAAATGTTTTAAGAGATTTAAAAAAATAAAATAGTGCACTCCCTACCATAGGTGCACCTGGTCAATAAGGTTGGCTTGTATTCAGTCTTAAATTGTAGTAAACCCAGCTTTTGAACTTGTACCTACAGGTATTCCTATAATAAGGCTTACCTGTAGGTACAGTGAATATCACAATATTCACATGGGAAGCAGCAGGTGACGTCCAGGGCCGTTTGAAGGAATTTGGAGGCCCCAAGCAAAATGGACATGGAGGCCCCCCCAACCCCCCTCGCACGCACACACGCACGCAAAGCCCCCCTTACTACTCCCCCCCCCGTGTTCTTTTTAACCCCCCTCCCTACCGCGTACCGCACGGCAGGAGATTCCGTTTTTTGTTCCCTACTGAAAGGAAGTGAGCACTCAGTGTGTGCACTTCCTGTCAGTCCAGCCGGGAACAGGAAACTGAATCTCCTGAGTCCCATACTGCGCGGACTGCAGGAGGAAGGAAGAGGAGCTTGGCCACGCTACAGGCTGCAGCTTATAGGAAGCGGCGGCCGGCGGCGTGGCTGTGGCCCCAGGCAGCTCGGGGCCCCAAGCAATTGCTTGTTTTGCCTGTCCTGTCGCGACGGGCCTGGTGACGTCACCCACGCATGCGCTCTGACAGCTGACAGCTGGATAAAGGCTGCTACATCACTCAGCAGGTCCAGGCTCAGCAAAGACCACAAAATTTAAGTTGGGATTCATCCAGATCCCTGGACCGGCAGTTGGTTCAGCCTCTCAGCGAGCCGCTAAGATCCCCCCTTCCCTCCTCAAGTAAAGATTCCCACTGCAAAATATCTCCCTGTCTCAAATATTTCCCCAAATAATTAAACCTCCTGTCTCTAAACTGACCCCCAAAGCAGAAATATCTCCCTCAGTCAACACCCCCCCCCCCAGTAAAGATTCATAATTATGAAGAAATTCTTCCTTCGTTCAATCAAACTCCCTCCCAGAAGCAAATCCCTGCCATTAACCATCCCTGTAAACTTCTCTACAACAAATCCCCTCTTCTCCACAAGCAAACCCATCTATCTTTCCTTAACCCCCCCGCCCCTCCAAAAGAAACTCCCCGAGGCAGGAATTCTCACCCCCTCCTTCCCCCAAACATAACTTTTATGCCTCTCTACTTGAGAGACCTCAGATTCAGTGCTGCACAGAGGCAAGAAAACTTCTGAAGCTCCAGTCTCCCTTCTGTTGTGTCATATGTACCTCGAGGAGGAGTCTAGGAGTTCTCTCAACCATGCACTGTCAGTTGCAGGTATCCGAGACCTGTTTGGAGGTATTGCAAGCATCGGGACCTCACAGGAATTTCATGCCTTTTGGGGGCACCCCTTATTTAACTGATGGGGACTTGGCACAATAGAAGGGGGACTGGCTGCTGCACTCCAAAACTCCTTGATTGCTTCTAATCTGCTGTTGCTGTTGCTGTTGCTGTTGCTGAAGCTGAGCAGCGTAGCAGCAGGGACACTAAGTGGACATTTTGCCAGGATGCTCTGGGGGGGTTTGAACACCCCTGACCCCCCTTATCTACGCCCCTCGTCTTGGAGGTGTGTTTGAGGTCATTATGTTGGAATACTGCCCTGCAGCCCAGTCTCCGAAGGAAGGGGATCATGCCTTGCTTCAGTATGTCACATGTTGGCATTCATGGTTCCCTCAATGAACTGTAGCTCCCCAGTGCCGGAAGCAGTTATGCAGCACCAGACCATGACAGTCCCACCACCATGCTTGACTGTAGGCAAGACACAGTTGTCTTTGTACACCTCACCTGGTTTCCACCACACATGCTAGACACCATCTGAACCAAATAAGTTTATCTTGGTCTCATCAGACCACAGGACATGGTTCCAGTAATTCATGTCTTTAGTCTGCCTAAGGATGTTTGCGGGTTTTCTTGTGCATCATCTTTGGAAGAGGCTTCCATCTGGGACGACAGCCATGCAGACCAATTTGATGCACTAACAGGCTGACCCCCCACCCCTTCAACCTCTGCAGCAATTCTGGCAGCACTCATACATTTATTTCCCAAATACAACCACTGGATATAATGCTGAACAGCTGCACTAAACCTCTTTTCGACCATGGCGAGGCCTGTTTTGAGTGGAATCTGTCCTGTTAAACCGTTGCATGGTCTTGGCCACCGTGCTGCAGCTCAGTTTCAGGGTCTTGGAAATCTTCTTATAGCCTAGACCATCTTTATGTAAAGCAACAATTCTTTTTTTGAGATCCTCAGAGAGTTCTTTGCCATGAGGTGTCATGTTGAACTTCCAGTGACCAGTATGAGAGAGTGAGAGTGATAAAACCATGTTTAACACACCTGCTCCTCATTCACACCTGAGACCTTGTAGCACTAACGAGTCACATGACACTGGAGAGGGAAAATGGCTAATTGGGCCCAATTTGGACATTTTCACTTAGGGGTGTACTCACTTTTGTTGCCAGTGGTTTAAACATTAATGGCTGTGTGTTGAGTTATTTTGAGGGGACAGAAAATTTACACTGTTATACAAGCTGTACACTCACTACTTTACATTGTAGCAAAGTGTAATTTCTTCAGTGTTGTCACATGAAAAGATAAAAATAAATATTTACAAAAATGTGGGGGGTGTACTCACTTTTGTGAGATACGGTATATATATATATATATATATATATATATAAATAGATCTAGTATCTGGCCATCCTATGTACAAAGTGACTATAGGGAGTAGGGATGAGCCAGCGGTTCGAGTCGAATGTAAGTTCGACTCAAGGGAGAACACAGGAAGTGCCACCTGAGTGTAGTTAGAAGCAGCTTAAATGGCAAGGTAACAAAACTCACTTACAAGAAGTAAGAACATAATAGGCTCATCTGTATAAGCATGTGGGGTCCATCTGGAGGTCCCTGGATCCGGATCTGGTGTGATGGTCAGCACGTCCTGTGGCCACCAGGGGGGATCCAGAACTGGCGTCGGACACTCGTGGATGACGTCACGGGTCACAGGAGCACATACGGGGGAACTTTCACAAAGAAAGAGGAAAAGGACTGGCAGGCTACGCGCTCGGAGCTACAGCTCCTTCTATTGGGCTTGAGTGGGAATGTCCTAATAGTACTATTTATATGGTAGCACTGTGGGACAACAGGTCCCAGCGCAGACAAAAGTGTAGAAAAATTATGTTTGGGGGACAAGTATAGAACTACTAGCTAATGGCAGCATAAGAATAGGGCAATAAAATCAGTATATAAAACCAATGAAACAGGCGGCCAGACATAAAATTAAAATTAAAATGAATAAAATAAAATAAAAATAAAACTAAACATAAAGATAAAAATAAAAATAGAAATAGAAATAAAAATAAAAATAATAAAACGCGTAGTCTGCCAGTCCTTTTCCTGTTTCTTTGTGGAAGTTCCCTCGTATATGCTCCTGTGACCCGTGACGTCATCCACGAGTGTCCGACGCTGGGTTCCGGCTCCCTCCTGGTGGCCACAGGACGTGCTGAGTGACCGGATCATCACACAGCAACACACAGTGACCAGATCCAGATCCAGGGACCTCCAGATGGACTCCACATACTTATACAGATGAGCCTATTATGTTCTTACTTCTTGTGAGTTTTGTTACCTTACCATTAAAGATGCTTCTAATACTACACTCAGGTGGCGCTTCCTGTGTTCTCCCTTTTGTCTTACTATACACAGAGTCAGCTCTCTGAGGACAGCAGCCGCAGTTGCCTTGCCATTATGTTATTATTTTTTCTGAATTACTATTAACCCTTGAATTACTGACTTCACAATGGACTAATGATATATTAGTTGTGATTATTCCTATTGCACTGTATTTGCGCTGATAGTTACTGTTACCCTTTTGTAAGTTCGACTCGAACATCGGGAGTTCGCCCGTTCGCCGAATACCGAACATTATGGATCGTTCGCAGGAAATTCAAGCACCTGTAGAACGCGCCATAATGAGCGGCGAGACCGTCAATGCATACTTTGGCCAGTCACAGCGCGCTCTGCTGTGAGAGCCATGATTGGCCAAAGGCAGGGTGCAGAGTCCATGCAACACACTATGTAAGGCTTCTTACACGGCAGCCATACATAGTTTTATGAATGAGAGCAGCAAAATTACATTTCTAAAGGAAAACATGTCATTTAAAACTGCTAGCGGTTGTAATGTATTGCAATCCTGGCAATATATATAAAAATCATTGAAAAAAACAGCATGGGTTCAGGGCCATTACCAGGCTCTTTGGGTCTGGTATGGATATTAAGGGGAACCCTACACCAAAATTTAAAAAAAAATTGCGTGGGGGTCCCCCCAAAACCCATACCAGGCCCTTCAGGTCTGGTATGGATATTAAGGGGAACCCTGCACCAACATTTTTTTTAAAAATGGCGTAGGGGTCCCACCCAAAATCCATACCAGACCTGAAGGGCCTGGTATGGATTTTGGGTGGGACCCCCACACCATTTTTTTTTAAAAAACCCGAGCCAAAATGTAAAAAAAATAGCGTAGGTATCCCTCCCAAAATCTATACCAGACCCTTAACATCCTCCCCATGTTGAGGGCATGTGGTCTGGTATGCTTCAGAAGCCCCCCTTTTCCTGCGGCCTTCCAGGTTGCGTGCTCAGATAAGGGTCCGGTATGGATTTTGGGGGGACCACTACGCCATTTTTTTTAAAATTTTGTCTCGGGGTTCCCCTTAAAATCCATACCAGACCTAAAGGGCCTGGTATGGATTTTGGGGAAACCTCTACACAATTTTTTTTTATACTTTGGTGCAGGATTCCCCTTAATATCCATACCAAACCCAAAGGGCCTGGTAATGGACTGGGCGGGGGAACCCATGCATGCCATTTTTTTCAAAGATTTTTACTATTGCCGGGACCCGACATTACAATACATTTTTTGCATTGATACATGTTTCCTGGGGCAGGACTTAGGTCCCCAAACACTTTTTATGGCAATAACTTGCATATAAGCCTTTAAAATTAGCACTTTCGATTTTTCATGTTTGTGTCCCATAGACTTTAACGGTGTTAGCATGAATTTTTTGCCTGTTCGCAAGTTCTGGTGCGAACCAAACTGGGGGGTGTTTGACTCATCCCTAGTAGGGAGCGGCTTCCCTCTCATGTTAGTATTTGAAAATAACTGTTGCTTGTTAATTACCACAGAGTTAGTTTATTATAACAGGTACTGCCTGTCCCTGATAGCTGGGTCAGAAATACTGATTAGAAGACTGTGATATCTTTTAAAGGGGCGTTTCAAGGAAGTAGACAGAATTGGACCACATTACCTTCCATGAAAGAGCTAATGCTACTGTATTTCATCCAGAAGAAGAGACTGTTGGGCAAGTGTCTCTGTGCTCTAGTAATTTAGATGTAGCTGCCCATAGCTTCTTATGTATATAGAATCCTAGCGACAGAACTGTCTCTGTCCTTTTGTTATTATCTCAGATACACAGTGCCAAATAACAAGGTTTGCGCTGTTGTATGTGTGCAGTGGTGACCTTGCAGTATATTATTAGGTGAAACTCTTTATTAACACTTTCGTGTCCGGCCTATAGTACAAAGATGGCTGGGCGGGAGCACTGTTGTTCTGGGAGAATGACATGGTATCTTCCCAGAACGCGTGGGTGCACCATATGTACTAGCACATATACCAAAATATGACACCAAAACAGTCCAGCATAAGTGATAAAATTGTATCTAAAAAACATATATATTAGTTCAATTCTTCTGTATATGTAGTGACTCCAACACTGTGCCTTGCAAAAGTGCAGTGTGCTTGATTCTTATTAAACAAAATGTGCTTCACTACATTAATCTGCTCACCAGATATCTCTGGCCACAAAGTGACCACCAGGCATGTAATAAAGGGAAAAAACTTTTCTCCGCTAGCTGGGATCCTCCAAGCCAGATATAGCTCCAATCGACCGTTTCCAATATCGATCAAAATTCATTCAATCGTGGATGGTGAATGGTAATTCCTCAAAGGGATCATTCCTCAAAGTATTACACTCTGAAGTGTCAATCCAATGCTCCTTATCTGTAAATCTGTGAAGATTGGCTCCCCCATAAACGAGCCACAGAGAGGCAATATAGTGTAATACTGTCTTTAATAAAAAAGCACTTACATGCCAATATAAAGTACATCAGATAGCAGCACAGCTGGGGGATGAGGCAGAGGCCGGTCCGTCATTTAGTGTGTAAAACGGGAAGCACGGCGTGCGTCTCAGCTGAGAATGGAAGTGTAAACTCCTGTATCAAGCGTCCCAAGCTTGGTGTCATATTTTGGTATATGTGCTAGTACATATGGTGCACTCACGCATGATTGGGTGATTTCATATCCATATACATATTTATAAGGTTTTGCGCCCAATTTTTCTATTATCGTATCTTCCCAGAACGCGCCTTTCGTTCGCCACAGGGCTGCACAGCACTGTGATCTGTCACTGGGTATGTCCACCGGACGCAGCCAATGACTGATCACTTTGCCAGCCTGCTGCCAGTGTCCTCTGATCACTATGAACAATCACAGCAGGTCATGTGACAATTGTAAACGATGGATGGCTTCCATTCATGCCATCCATTGTATACAATTGTGTTGCTAGCTGTGATTGGTCACAGTGATTACATGGTACAGACAGGGCCAATCACAGCCCATCTGTACCATGCGATTAGCTTTAACCAATCACAGTTAATTACAGAAAAAGACACTGAATGAACCTAGTTATTTTTTTCATAAACGACCTGGAGGATGGGTTAAATAGTTTAATCTCTGTATTTGCGGACGATACTAAGCTAAGCAGAGCAATAACTTCTCCGCAGGATGAGGAAACCTTACAAAAAGATTTAAAACAAATTAATGGGGTGGGCAACTACTTGGCAAATGAGGTTCAATGTAGAAAAATGTAAAATAATGCATTTGGGTAGCAAAAATATGAATGCAATCTATAGACTGGGGGGAGAACCTCTGGGGGAATCTAGGATGGAAAAGGACCTGGAGGTCCTAGTAGATGATAGGCTCAGCAATGGCATGCAATGCCAAGCTGCTGCTAACAAAGCAAACAGGATATTGACATTAAAAAGGGGATCAACCCCAGAGATAAAACAATAATTCTCCCGCTCTACAAGACTCTGGTCCGGCCGCACCTGGAGTATGCTGTCCAATTCTGGGCACCAGTCCTCAGGAAGGATGTACTGGAAATGGAGCGAGTACAAAGAAGGGCAACAAAACAAATAAAGGGTCTGGAGGATATTAGTTATGAGGAAAGGTTGTGAGCACTGAACTTATTCTCTATGGAGAAGAGACGCTTGAGAGGGGATGTGATTTCATTTTACAAATACCGTACTGGTGACCACACAATAGGGATAAAACTCTTTCACGGAAGGGAGTTTAACAAGACTCACGGCCACTCACTAAAATTTGAAGAAAAGAGGTTTACCCTTAAATTACGTAGAGGGTTCTTTACTGTGAGAGCGGCAAAGATGTGGAATTCCCTTCCACAGGCGGTGGTCTCAGTGGGGAGCATTGATAGTTTCAAAAAACTATTAGATAAGCACATGAACAACCGCAACACACAGGGATATACAATGTAATACTGACATATAATCACACACATAGGTTGGACTTGATTGAATTGTGTCTTTTTTCAACCTCACCTACTATGTAACTATGTAACCAATTAAATAAATTGATATAAGCAATCATAATGTAATTTAAAAAAAATCGTGATCACTTTCCCAGAGTAGTACAGTGTTACTATGGGAACTCTGTATTGCCCTGGTCACCGTGTGTTAGTCAGTGTCCCTAATTACTAGCACACCAATTAAATGATAACCCTTGTGACAGTATGTAAAAAAACAAATGTGAAAATGTTTTTTTTTTATTTTGTCATTTTCCAAAAAGTTGTGACAAAAAAAATTACAACTTCAAAAAACTTGCCATGCCTCTTACTAAATAGCTTGGACTGTCTACTTTCCAAAAAGGGGTCAGTACATCAGGATTTTCAGATATATGTAGCAAAGTTTGTGGACTCTATAACTTCCCTAAATAATAAACGCTGATTTCGGTTATTTTAACAAGGAAATATAGCAGAATACCGTTTGACCTAAATTTATGCAGAAAGATTATTTATTTGCAAATTTTTATAACAGAAATGAAGAAAAAAACAAGTTTTTGTTTTCAACATTTTCTTTTTGTTTATTTAGCAAAAAAGTAAAAAAAAAAATTGGTGATTAAATATTACCTAAAGAAAGCTCTATTTGTGTGAAGAAAGTTATAAAAATGTCATATGGGTACAGTGTTGCATGACCGCGCAATTGTCATTCTTATGCCGCGTACACACGATCGGACATTCCGACAACAAATCCGTGGATTTATTTCCGACGGATGTTGGCTCAAACTTGTCTTGCATACACACGGCCACACAAATGTTGTCGGAAGTTCCAAAAGTCAAGAACGCGGTGACGTAAAATGAAGTTCAACAGCCAGTGCGGCTCTTCTGCTTGATTCCGAGCATGCGTGGAATTTTGTGCGTCAGAATTGTGTACACACGATCGGAATTTCCGACAATGGATTTTGTTGTCGGAAAATTTGAGATCCAGCTCTCAAATTTTTGTTGTCGGAAATTCCGACAGCAAATGTCCAATGGAGCATACACACGGTCGGAATTCCCGACAACCTAGCTCACATCGAACATTTGTTGTCGGAAATTCCGACCGTGTGTACGCGACAAAAGTGTGACAGTGTGAAAATTGGCCTGGGCAGGAAGAGGGTAAAAGTGCCCGGTAATTGAAGTGGGTAAAATAGAGTTTTTTAGTAGTTAACCGCTGTCCCTTCTGATCTGTGATTCTCTAGCTAGCTTTAGTTCAGGGCTCATTAAACAGCATAGGGTAGAGCTAGGAATCTGAAGGCCCATATGTAGCTAGAAGTCCATTTGCATGACAGATTAGAAATGATTAAGGACTGAGAAGCAGAGATCCAGTGTCTCACCGCTGATGTTGTCAGCAAGAAGCTGCTCATTGGGCTGATCCGGTGCCGGTTGAAGAATATGGGTGTGATATATAACATGGCGTAAAAGGTGGAGTTAGCCTTTCATCCCTATTGAAGGGAATAGTGTCCATGCCTGGCCATAGAACAGAATGTCAGTCAACTGTACAATTACTTTTAGCACTTTGTAAAGGACTGGGCTTCAAATTGAAAGTGCTGTATTTCCTAAACCATTCATCCAGGTGGGATTTAAATACCCCTTTCAGTCTTCTTCCATTTTATAATTTCAATCTCAAAGTTTAAAAAAAAAAGAAAAGAAAAACATACTTTATCAAAATCACATCACAAAAGACCATTTTATTTTTTATTATAATCACAGTTTATTAAATGGTATTCTCAAGTTTCTAAACAAACATTCTTTACATTTAATTGCACACTGTATTTCACCGTTATGAGTAAGCAAATATATAATATGTATGTCAAGCAGAGTAATATCCCCTGCTTTGATAATATAGTACAGATCCATCCAGCTCGATTAAAGCACACGGAAACCTAAAATTAATGACATTTGGCTTACCACCCTGTGTATCATAAACAATTGTTATTTTTTTATTATTATATTTTTTTTATAAATATTCACCTATTTTTTCCTTTATTGATCTACCCTATAAGAAGAAGTGCTTGAACAAGGACCTTCATAGCAGGATTTACCAAATTTAAATAAATTAGATAGATAGATAGATAGATAGATAGATAGATAGATAGATAGATAGATAGATAGATACGGTATATATATATATATATATATATATATATATATATATATATATGTATAAAATTATATATACACACACATACAAATACAGTGTATATATATATATACAGTATATAACAATTAAAAATTCCGTTTACATGTTTAGGGATGGGGTTTACATATGCTTCAAAGCCCAACTCTGGGCACAATAAATAAATAAACATTAAATTAATATATGAATAAATAAATTAAATCAAATATATGACCTTTGCATAGGGACACCCCCTCCTTTCTTCACTGCAAGGGTGGATTGTTTTAATTGTTAGACTCACAATTAATTTATTTAACCAATTCTTCATAATTGAAAGCCTATTTAAACATTTTTTCCCCATGCACTCAAACATTAACGCTGGCACGGTTTATATTGCATAGTTACATTGGTCCAGCTTGGACCAATGTAAGGATGCACATGACATATCTGTGGAATCACTGTGGAAGTAGAGAATCGCGGTAATAGTCTCTGCAACTACAGTGATTGCTTGGGTCTTCTGGGTCTCACGCCATCATGCAAAGAACAACTCACATTTTTCTCAATGGATGTAAAGCGTTCTCTGATTGGACAATCGTGATGCCAAGCCCCCTCCCCAATGCCTATCCACTCCGATGCACAGAAGATTGCTTGTTTGACACGGCCACTTTTTAGAGACTGCCTTGCATTTTTATCAACGAGCACAAATGTAATATAATTGGATGTTCTCCACTTTCCACCTCATCCAAATAGAAAACGCTTTGCAGCCATTGAGAAAAATGCACGTTCACTGAATGCTGTCCGTACCAAGCAAAAGACTCCTGTGGCTGATGTAGCTATAGTTACCTGACATTGCAGACCTGCCCTTTACCCTTCCAGACTGTTTCTATATTCTCCTAGTACTGGGCTCGGATTACATGCATCATACTCCTGAGCCGAGAAGAGAGCATTGTGGGAACTGTAGTCTCCAGAACAGACATCACTGAACTGCAGAACCACCTATGAACAACACCTCCCAGCAAGCCATCTGCTCCAGGGGGAGAATTATGGGAGAAGCTTTAAAAGGATCTGGGGACCAGGCCCAGGCTTTCTTCGCTTCCTGGATCCCATCAAGTAAGCACCCATTCGCCGCTGTGTGAGGGGACTGTGGCCTACCACACGGTATACAGTTCCTGCAGTTCCAGCCTGAGCTGGTCAGATGTCACCCACTACATTAAGGGGATGCCACCGCAGCATCACTGAAAGTCACAGAGTTCAACGACTCGCTGTTCCAGCAGACAAATTGCCATCTCAACCCACCTGCAGTAGGAGGAATCGACTTGGATCACTATTCAGGAAGTTACTACAAAGTTCCCAGGATTGGTGAGAGGGCACCTGGTTACTAACACATCCCACTGGACACTATATACAGACACCTTATAGCTGGATTGGCTTAAGGGTTGCTACTGGTCAGACCCAGCTGCTTTTCCTTGATTGCTTATCACTGTGCCACACTTAGGAATCCTTGTTTCTTTGAACTCCAAGATATTGGAGACATTGCAAGGCCTTGCATTCTGAACATTGCTATTTTAGTACTCTCAAAGGGGACACTACACTAGAAACTATATTATTTCATCTCTCATTAGGATTAAGGGTATAATAAGCCAGGCTGTGGTCCCCCTTTAGCAGTAGTAATATCTGCAGCACCTAATAGCCTTCTTGAGAAATCCAATCACTAACTGTCTGTTACTGTGTACATTGATATAATTTTTCTGCTATTTCTAACTGTCATATAAAGTGTAAGTAAACCCCTCTATGGTTTTCAGCCAAGGAAGCTGCCATCTTTGCCTCTGTTTAATCTGCAACTGCCATGATGCTGCACATGTGATCAGTTATGAAACCAACCATTGGATGGTTTGACAGTTTGGTTGAGAGCACAATGAATGGGAGTATTACATTTCCGGCACATACCGGAAATGAAACTGTTTTACGGATGGGTTTACTACCGCTTTAATTGCATTTGGGTCTATTTCAACTGGGCCTTGGCTGTCAATCCAGGGTTTGGTTGAGTAATACCCTCTTTGAGACTCTTCTCTTGATTAAATAAATCTGAGAGAGCTAAAACTATTTGCATTGTGTCAGTGTGATGTAGCCGATAGCGGACTACAGTTATCTGGCATTGCGGGCTTACCCTTTCTTTTCTTAGACTGTCTCTGTATTCGTCTAGTGCTGGGCTCAAATTACATGCATCATCTTCCTGAACCAAGCAGAGAGCATTGTGGGAACTGTAGTCTCTTGAACAGATATCCTTGATCTGCAGAACAATTCCTAGACTACATCTCCCAGCAAGCCATCTGCTCCAGGGAAAGAACTCTGGGAGAGGCTATAAAGGGGTCAGCAGACCAGGCCCAAAGTCTCTTGCTTCCCGTGTCCCATCAAGTAGACACCCATCCACTGCTGTGCGAGAGGACTGCGGCCTACCACGTGGCAAACTTGCTTGCTACGCGAGGGTCATCATGAAGGGCACCACCTCAGCATCACTGTAAATAGCAGGATCAGAGAACTTACAATCCAGAAGGATGAATTGGCTTGGATCGCTCTTCAGGAGGTTCCTACACTGTTACACTGTTCTCCAGTTTGGTGAGAGGGCATCTGCCCACCAATGCAATCCTTGCCTTATCATATTTTACAGGGCACTGTATACAGACACCTTGCACCTGGAATTACTTTAAGGATTACTGCTGGCCAGGCTCAGCTGCTTTGCCTTGTCTACATATCACTGTGCCACACTCAGAATTCTTGTTCTTTAAACTCCAACTTGCCGGCAAAGATCATTGCAAGGCCTTGCATCCCAGACACTGCTATTCTGTTGCTATTTAAAGGGACACACCACTAATACCTATATTACCTCAGCTCTCATTAGGATTAAAGGTATAATAAGCTGGCCTGGGGTTCCCCTTTAGCAGTGGTATTATAGACAAAAACCAGTAACCTTTCTTAGAGATCCATTCACTTATTGTCTGTTCTATGTACATTGATATTCTATATATGTGATTTCAAACTGTCATTTATTGCCTTAGTGATGCTTTTCAACTGAGTCTTGGCTGTTTATCGAAAACTTAGCTGACTAATACCCTGTTACAAGGCCCTTATCTTGAATAAGTAAAAGCAGAAAGAGCTAATCAATCTGCATTGTGTCAGTTTCTTATTTAAAGGTGTACACAACATGTCTAAACCTAGAGTGTCAGGAGGGCTGGAAAGTTCACAGGGTCAAGGCTGCACAGAAGAACATGCAATTCTAAGCAACCCTCAAGGGGGCAATGCTAAACTAATATGCAGCAAGGCAGCTGCTTGGCATGGGACCTGGTTGTCACTGCTGTAATGTTGACTACCACAAATATTCTTTGCTTGCGCATCAATCCCACAGGTATAGAATATGTATACTTACATTGGCCAAAGCTGGACCTTATTAGATAAGCACCTGAACGACCACAACATACAGGGATATACAATGTAATACTGACATAAAATCGCACACATAGGTTGGACTTAATGGACTTGTGTCTTTTTTCAACCTCGCCTTTTTAACTCTGTAACTATGTAACTACATAATACAAATCATACCCAGAGTTCATCCTAACCATGTATGATCTGAACAACCAAAAGCCACCTCAAGAACAGTTTTAGCATCTTCTGCCAGCTCATTCATTGCAGAAAACAGAAAAGCAGCACATGTCATAGCAGACATGGCACCAGCAAAAACACTTAGCACTGGAACCCAACTGATAATAGTTTTAGCGGTCGTAAAATCAGTGCTATTCCTTTTCCTCAGCTCTTTCCACACAAGATCATAAGTGATCTCATATTTGACAAATGGAGATTTCACTAAACTTTTCAGATGAATTAAACTTTTATGAGACCTTTGCGCCAAATCATCTAAAGAGTTATCATCAAGACCAAAACTTTCTACATATTCTCTAATATAGCTCGTTAGGGTTGAACACTCACTGTATTGCACATACCCAGGAACAATGGAAGCTATAGCAACTTTCAAAGCGATCAAAGGAACTGCAGTTGTCAGAGCTTGGACTTTCATGGCAATTGCCTCAGAGGAAATGTTAGGCAAGGCACGTAGATAAACGTAACGCTTGTGGGTCGGAAGCTGCTCCTCAAACGTTTTCAGCAAAAGAGAGAAATCAAAGTCTTGAGGCTGGAATGAAGATACAAGAAACACATAGGGGTCAATAGTTCCTGCTGTCTTGAGAGAATTAACACAATCCTGGCTGATGGTATCCAATAGGGTGTTTTCATTGAAATATTTAGGTCTACGCATTCGACTCTCGTTTACGTCCCTGTCAACTTTTGATCTCACAAAGTAGAACTGTTTATTCATGCATTGAATACTCTCAGCCAGCATAATGTGATTCTCTTTAAATCTTTCAGATGCCATTATAACGAAAAAGTCATAATGCTGAAAATCAACTTTATCCAAATATTCTTTGGCTTTAAAATTAGGACTTCCCAGTCCAGGAAGATCCCAAAAGATTACGCTCTTATACTTGGGATGGGAGTAAGGAGTTGGCACCATAGTGGTCTCCACCACACCGGTTTTAGCAGATGATGGATCTTCATCACCGATACCACGGATGGCATTGATAAAAGTGGACTTTCCTGACCCCGACTCTCCAGTAATTGCGATGTTCAGGGGGGTGTCATCCAAGTCATCCAAACATTTCTGGACTTTATCAAAGGCTTCAGCTGGATTTCCTCTTTTTAAGGCATCCATGACCTCCTTTTTGAGTTGTTCAGTGGTGGCAGAATCCATGTTTTTATTTAGTCTGTAGAATCTAATAAAATAAAGAGAAAGAGAGGTCAAACATTTAAGGGTCGATTTATCAATGACTTGATGGTTAATTAAACCAACATTTGCCCAGTTTTGGGTCAAGATTGAATTTGTACATTCACTCTATTTGCCATAGTGGTTTTCACCCAATTTAGCCTGTACAAGACCAAAACTACCTTAAGCCCCAGGCTATTTATGCACTACTCGGCCACCTTCTGGGCACCCTCCCCCAGGGATTGGCTGAGATGACAAGCATTCAGGCTGTTGATTTGCCTTTTCCTACCCACTACATTCCAGAATCCTCCAATAGGTAGGGATAAACAGTCAAACCTGCAGTCAGTTGAACCTATAACAGCCCAAAGCAATCACACACTGCTCCACTGATTACAGGGGAGCCAAAAGTAACTACATTTACCTAACCTTTTTTTATCTGGGAGGTTGCCACTAGGCTTGTGCAATACGTTTCGTAACAAATCGAAATTCGGCCGAATTTTGCATCTTTCGGACATGCATCCGAATGTCCGAATAAAAAGATAACGAATTTCAACTAATACGAAAGAAATTATAGCGGATATAATGGGATGCCAAAACTGTAGAACTTGAATGGAACCTTGAGGACTTACTAATCTCTCTGGCTGCTAGGTATTAACATAAAAAAATGCTGTCCTCCAGTAGGATTGGTGGCACAGTTAAACTGATAAAACATTCAGGTCCTACTCCTTAGAGAACTACTGATACACCTGGCTGCTTTGAACCCAAGCTAGAGATGTAGGATGGCTTTGACGACTATGAGATAGAATTAACCAGTTCCTTGGGTATGGGCATGCAAAATATTGCACCTTGCTGTCCCCCTCTATCCAGGCTTGGGGTATGATGAAAGGAAGTTGCTCACTCCCTTTTTGGTAAATCCTGAAGTCCAAGAGGCTGCTGCACAGGATTCCTGCTAAACAGGCCACATCTTGAGTGTCACGGCAGCTTCAGCTAAGTCTGAGGTTGAAAAGGGTGTGAGGGATGATCTGGCTTTTCTCTCTCTCTCTTCCTCTGGCTCTTTCCTGTCCTTCCTTCTGCCTAGGGGCAGAGCCCCCAAGCACAGGGGCTCCCTCCAAGCAACTGGACCCTGGACTATGCTCACTCACTGCCAGGCTCCTGAACACTTATGTTCAAGGAAGGAAGAGAAACCCCTTGAAGTTGCACATTCACATTAACTGGGTACTGACATTTATAGGTAAAGTTGATCCAGGGAAAATCCGATTGCCTCTCTGGGATCAGGAAGGAATTTTTTCCCCTGCTGTAGCAAATTGGAGCATGCTCTGCTGGGGTTTTTTTGCCTTCCTCTGGATCAACTGTGGGTATAGTATTGGGTATTAGTATAGTATTGGGTATATTGGATTGTACGTTTTTTTTTTTTTCTCTTTCTTCATTGATCTCTTGCAGGAGCCAGGACGGGCTCCATCCCCTGTTAGCACTCTAGCAGCAGCTGCGGATGCACTACCTATATACCCCCTCCCTATCGAGCCTGAGCGGCACACATACATTTTCCAGGTCACAGCCTGAACACTTATGGCCTATCTCCTCACCTTCTAGGCCTGACCTAGGGATTGGTGGAGACTCCATAAATATGTAGGCTTTTGTCTCTGTTCCTCCACCCTCTAAGTTCCAGAACTATCCAGCAAGTTCTAGAAGCTAAGGGGAGCTAACAAAGTCCCAGCCCTTGGAGCTCTGCACAGCTAACGCAAACAAATAACCCCAGCTCTTCTGCCTACACAGAAGCCAAACTATATTTACCTACTCTGTACACTGAGGGTGCTACATATCATATAGTGAATGTTGATCTGAAATATGCCCAAAAATTGCCCATTTTATACTTTGCACAATATTCAAATTATTCCCTGGTTTAGTGTAGGGCAATGTGTCATTTTGAAATCTTCAAATGCCTTGTGATACACTGGTTCCAAGCAGGTGTTGTACATCTTTGCTAGCTCTGAATATATCTCCAAGGACCAAATGTACATGTAAAGATAACAGAAACAGAGTCCACTGGATAGTGCAGATAACACCAATTCAAAAAATAATGATTAGCTCTGAAACAACTTACAATTAATAGCACAAAGTGATCCAGGTATGCAGCAGGAAGAGAATTATCTTGAAGTACTGGCTGTCACAAAAAAAAAAGCATGTTTAGAAAACTAGATTATGAATGAACATTATTAGGTCAGAGTTTCAAGTAATCACATATAACCTACATGAATCTATATTCAAGTAATCTGTAAAAAAGATTTTAGAAAATGTATATTTCAGTCAACTTTTTTCAGGGTCCACACATCGTCAAGAAAGGGGGCAAAATGTGTCTTGTTTAGGATTCTAAAATGCTGACGTGGTGTTTCGATTTTCAGACCTGGATGGAAATTGTGCCTACATGGGTCCCCAGTTGTAACCCATGTTCTCAACTGTAGCTGTGCTTTTCGGCACCTTTAAGGTAGAGTTACCACCTTATCCCTTTAAACCCGAACACATATGAATTACACAGGTTCTGAGGCTAATTTCCTGCAGATAAGGCACCAAGTGAGTTTAATTATCACCTTAATCAGCCACAGAAACTGTGTAATTGATATGTGTTCGGTTTTAAAGGGATGAGGTGGCAACCCTACTTTAAGGTTCACTATCCGATCAGCCCTATCACAGTGGCTAAGATGCTAGATCCCTCTTCCTCCTCCCCTCTCTTTACTGACACTCAATTGGACAGCATGGCCGGGAGAGGAGAGAGGAAATAAAGCTGCAATGTCAGCTGTGGGGACCCCAGTCCCACTCCAGACCCATGTGAACCAAGGCAAGAGAGAGAGCAGCCCCCTGAGCTTGGAAATGGAGCTCAAAGCCAAGGACAATGCAGGGGCCCGGCATGGGGAAGCAGATTGACCATGGAGCCTGAAATCTGTGCTTATTGCTGCCTCCTCTGTACTGCCTGTTCACCGCCATCTACTACCCTCTCTGTACTGCATGTCCCCATCATCAATTGCTCTCCCCGTTCCTACCATCAGCTGCTCCCCCTTCCTTGTACTGCCTGTCCACACCATCAATTGCCCCTTCTGTGCTGTCCGGTCCCCACCATCGCATAACTTCCAACTGTCCCTGATGTGGTACAAAGTCCTTCTGTCCATCCTTCCTCCTCGTGTGTCCCTCATTTTGGTCTGATCTATGTAGTTGTATATAAAATGCACTTTTTATCTTTCAAAAAGTGTCTCCCAGTGCTAAACCTTTCATCCAATTTCTAAATGGCTGCATTTGTAAGTTTTCAAAGCCAGTATAAAGGAATAGTAGAGGTAAAAAAAAGCATTTGTGTGTTTAACTAATTTTTTTGTATAATTCTCCTTTAAGGGGGTGTGGCAGGGTGTGTGTCCTATGCCTGCATACTTTTGCAATAGGTGTCCCTCGTTCCCATCTCAAAAAGTTGGGAGGTATGCCATTGACATCCCGCTCTCTGCTGCAAGTCCCCACCATCAGCTGCACCCCTCCCCACTTTCAAGTGTCCCCTCTGTCCCTACCATAGACTGCCCCCCATTATAGTCCCTGATCCCACCATCACCTGCTCCCAGGCCTTTGTACTTCCTGTCCCTACCATCAGCTGCTCCCCACCCACCTTTGTACTGCCCGTCCCCACCATCAATTGCCCACTCTTTGCTGTCTGTGCTGCCTGGTGCCCACCGTCAACCTCCTCCCTGTGTGCTGCCTGTCCCCACTTTCAAATGCCCCCTCTGTCTCTACAATCAACTGCTCCCCATTGTAATTCTTGTCTTCACCATCAGCTGCCCTCGCTTTGTACTGTCTGTCCACACCATCAAGTGTCCCCTCTATGTTGTCTGGCCCCCACCAACAAGCACCCCCCTCTGTGCTGCTTGTCCCCACCATCAACTGCCCTTTCAACTACATTGGTGCCCTCTCTGTACTACCCATCCCTACCATCCACTGCTCAACCACCCTTCTCTGCACTGCCTTTCCCCTTCATCAGCCCCCCCTTTTTTTTACCTCTTACTGACACCAACATTAAGACATTTTTACCACACCCACCATTACCACACTACATCTACATTCACTGTGGAACACTATAGGGATGATTTACTAAAACTGGAGAGTTCAACATTTGGTGCAGCTCTGCAATGGCAGCCGCTCCATTAGGGGCACAGGCGTGCCACCCCCCTAATCCATGTGTCCGTCCCCTAATCTACATACAGGGCGCCGGACACATGGATTTCAATGGGTTTTTTTTAGCACACGATTAGAGCCTGAGGCTCTAATTGGCTTCAAAAGTGTGGGCTTGGAGCGCAGAGCACTGCGACCTGAGCTCACTCATTGTGTGACAATAGCAAATTAATATGCGCTATTGTCTTACTTCTTCTCCTCCCGGCCAATCAGGAAGCGGGTCTTAAGACCCAATTGCCCGAGAGGAGAAGCAACCCTATTGGCCGGGACCTGGGGCGGGAAGCTGCCGAAGCTGTCCACGACCTGGATGGGGTAAGTGCGTTGTTGATGGGTGGATGAGCGAAGGGGGGGGTTTGTTCACTGATTAACTGAGCAATGGGGGGGTTTAACTGAAAGAACAGGGGGTGGGGGGCAGGTGGTTTATTTGCCGCCCCCCCCCCCCCCCCCCCCAAAAAAAAAAAATAGCCACTGCAGCTCTGCAAGGAAACCAATCAGCATCCAGTTTTTTTGTCGAACCTAATTGGCTACCATGCACAGCTGCACAAGATTTTATACTCTCCAATTTCAGTAAAGCAACCCCTATGTGTGCCACAGAACTTGTTTCTATCTTCTTTCCCAGGGTGAGCCGCGTTATTCTAGTCATTATCACACTGCTTTGACTTTTTAACTGCGCAGCCAGGCAAATTATTCTTATGGGTAGTAGCATATTCTCCATGTGTGCAATGTGGGAGGGGGACAGAGCCCACAGTGCTGTCACACAACTTATAACCTGATGGGAATTATGTAACGCCATCCTGCCAGTTCCTCCTTCGTGCTAGTCACTGGTGGCTGCAGCACACAGGACATCCATTCTATCTGTCCCTGTGTATTCTGCCACTGCACCTGCCCTCTGAAGGGGGATTCTAGCAGCCAAAAAATGCTGATCATGTGCATCAGTAAGCAATGAGCGACTCTGATGTGACTAAGCTTGCTTGGAATGCGTGTGGCCTGGGCTCTCTGAATATACACCCAACATACAGCTGGATGAAGAAAAGGACAATGAGGTTACTAGGAGAAGCACACCTCTCCCCACAGGATGGATTTGTAAATCAATTTGATCCTAACTAGGTCTGGATAAGGATCCTTGGTTGCTTCACTATTGTAAATCTATGGAATATATAATTAACCCATTCAGGCAGAGGATGCAGAGGTAAGCAGCGCTGGATAAGGGAGGCAGGGGATGCATTGATGAGCAGCACTAGAAGAGGGTGGAGGGGGCATGCAGGGAGGAAACGCCTAGCTCCACAATGAGGATGGATGGACAGATAAAGTGGAGGAAACAAAAGCACGAGAGAGATAGGAAAAACAGAGAGATTAAAAGGAGAGAGAGAAAAGAGGGAGAAAGAGACAAAGGAGAAGGAAGGAAGGAAGGAAGGAAGGAAGGAAGGAAGGAAGGAAGGAAGGAAGGAAGGAAGGAAGGAAGGAAGGAAGGAAGGAAGGAAGGAAGGAAGGAAGGAAGGAAGGAAGGAAGGAAGGAAGGAAGGAAGGAAGGAAGGAAGAAGAAAGAGGAAAAAGAGAGAGAAAAGAGAGAGAAAGTGAGAGAGGTGAAAGAAGAAAGAGAGGAAAGAGAGAGAGGGTGGAGGGAGAGAGGAAAGAAGAGGGGAAGAAGAGAGAGGGAGAGGAAGGAGAGAGATATGTAGATGTAGAAAAGAGGGGGTAAGAAGAAAGGGGGGATAGAGGAAGACAAAGGGGGTAGAAGAGAGAGAGGAAAAAAAGAGGGGGAGAAGAGAGAGAAGAAAAAGAGGGAGAAAGAAGAAAGAGAGGAGGGGGGAAGAGAGAGAGAAAGAAATGGGGGTATAGAGAGAGAGAGAAGAGGGTAGTAGAGAGAGGGAGAGAGAGAGAGAGAGATAGGAAGATGAAAGGGGGAGAAGAGAGAGAGGGGAAGAAGAAAGGGGGAAGTTGAATAAGAAGGGGAGGAGAGAAATAGAGGAAGAAGAGAGGGAGAAGAAGAGAGAAAGAGAGGAAGAGGATGAGGGAAGAAGAAGAAAGAGAAAAAAGATAGGGGGAAGAAGAGAGGGATAAGGGGGGGGGGGAGAAGAGGGGAAAAGAAGAAAAGGGGGAGAGGAAGAATGTGGGGAAGAGAGAGAGGGGAAGACGAGAAGGGGGAAGAAGAGAAAGAGGGGAAGAAGGGGTGAAGAGAGAGAGAAGAGAGTAGTGAAAAAGAGAGCGAGGAAGGGGGAAGAGAAAGAGAGATGAAGAAGAGGGGAAAGAAGAGAGCGAGAGATAGATAGGAAGAGGAGAGGGAGGAAAAAGAGAAGAAGAGGAAAATAGAGAAGAGAGGGGGGGAAAGAGAAAGGGAGTGGAAGAAGAGAGAAGGGAGAGAGAGAGACAGTAAAGAAGATAGGGAGAAAGAAGAGAAGGAGGAAGAAGAGAGAGGAAGAAGGGGGGGTGAAAAGAGAGAGAGGAGAGCAGTGGAGAGAGAGAGAGAGAGGAAGGGGAAGAGGGAGAGCAAGGAAGAAGAAAGGGGGAAGTTGAGGAAGAAGGGGAGGGGGAGGAGAGAAATAGAGAAAGAAGAGAGGGGGGGGAGAAAAGAGAAAGAGAGGAAGAAGATGAGGGAAGAGAGAGAGAAAGAGGGGGGATAATAGAGGGAGAAAGGGGGATGCATTGATGAGCAGCACTAGAAGAGGGTGGAGGGGGTATGCAGGGAGGAAACGCCTATCTCCACAATGAGGATGGATGGACAGGTAAAGTGGAGGATACAAAAGCACGAGAGAAGGATAGGAAAAACAGAGAGATTAAAAGGCGAGAGAGAGAAAAGAGAGAAAAAGAGACAAAGGAGATGGAAGGAAGGAAGGAAGGAAGGAAGGAAGGAAGGAAGGAAGGAAGGAAGGAAGGAAGGAAGGAGGACAGGAAGGAAGGAAAGGAAGGAAGGATAAAGAAAGAGAAAGGAAAGAGAGAAAGAGGAAGAAGAGAGAGAAAAGAGAGAGAGAGGAGAAAGAGAGGAAAGAGAGGGTAGAGGGAGAGAGGAAAGAAGAGGGGAAGAAAAGAGAGAGAGAGGAAGGAGAGAGAGATGTAGATGTAGAAAAGAGGGGGTAAGAAGAAAGGGAGGATAGAGGAAGACGAAAGGGGGGTAGAAGAGAGAGAGAAAAAAAAGAGGGGGAGAAGAGAGAGAAGAAAAAAAGGGGAAAGAAGAAAGAGAGGAGGGGATAGAAAAGAGTGAGAGAAAGAAAGGGGGGTGTAGAGAGAGAGAAGAGGGTAGTAGAGAGAGGGAGAGAGGGAGAGAGAGAGAGAGAGAGAGAGAGAGGAAGATGAAAGGGGGAGAAGAGAGAGAGGGGAAGAAGAAAGGGGGAAGTTGAGTAAGAAGGGGAGGAGAGAAATAGAGGAAGAAGAGAGGGGGGAAGAAGAGAGAAAGAGAGGAAGAGGATGGGGGAAGAAAGAGAAAAAGATAGGGGGAAGAAGAGAGGGATACGGGGGGAGGGGAAAAGAAGAAAGAAGAAAAGGGGGGAGAGGAAGAATGTGGGGAAGAGAGAGAGGGGGAGATGAAAAGGGGAAAGAAGAGAGAGAGGAAGAAGGGGTGAAGAGAGAGAGAGAAGAGAGCAGTGAAGAAGAGAGAGAGGAAGGGGGAAGAGAAAGAGAGAGGAAGAAGAGGGGAAAGAAGAGAGCAAGAGATAGATAGGAAAAGGAAAGGGAGGAAGAAGAGAAGAAGAAGAAAATAGAGAAGAGAGGGGGGAAGAGAAAGGGAGTGGGAGAAGAGGGAAGAGGGAGATAGAGTGAGAGACAGTAAAGAAGACAGAGAGGAAGAAGAGAAGGAGGAAGAAGAGAGAGGAAGAAGGGGGTGAAAAGAGAGAGAAGAGAGCAGTGGAGAGAGAGAGAGAGAGAGAGAGAGAGGAAGGGGGAAGAGGGAGAGCGAGGAAGAAGAAAGGGGGAAGTTGAGGAAGAAGCTGAGGGGGAGGAGAGAAATAGAGAAAGCAGAGAGGGAGGAAGAAAAGAGAAAGAGAGGAAGAAGATGAGGGAAGAGAGAGAGAAAGAGAGGGGGAAGAAGAGAGGGAGAAAGGGGGGGTGGGGGAGAAGAGAGGAGAGGGGAAAAGAAGAAAGAAGAAAGGGGGGGGGAGAAGGGGGGAAGAAGAGAGGAGGAAGAAGAGAGAGAGAGGGAAAGAAAAGAAAGAGGGAGTGAGGAAGAAGAGAGAGAGAATGAGAATCATTTTCTATGTCTACTAATAAAGAATCATACGTGCAGCCAGAATTCCATGCATATCTTACATATAGAATGAGCTGCTGTAACACACAGAATGCAGGCTGTCCCATAAGGTTATAAACCCACACCCTCTTCTATTTTATAATCCTACAATATATACAGATAGGTCGCATAACGGTAGAATAAAGCGATGTTACCTTTTAGAAGCTCTTCTGACAAATGTGTATTTCCTGTATGTATTCGGTTATCAATGTGTGAATCACTGACTTTCCCTTTTAAGAAAACAAATAAAGAAAGAAATGTTTCAAAGTCTCATTTTTTTTTTTTTTGTTCTTTTTTAAAATAACAAACATGTTATGCTTTCTATAGAATGCATTAAGATGAAAAAACCTTCTGCCTTTATAATTCCTTTAATGTTTAATCAGGTAAATGAAGGAAAGGCGAAGTCAGAATGTCAGGTATAGATTGATATATGATGGTCTGTAATCCAATTCTGCTCTCTGTAGCAAGATAAAGCAATCTTACCGTTTCTGGGTTCCTCTTTCAGATGTGTATGTCCTGTAGGTAGAAGATTGTGAATGTGTGAATCTGCAGCATTTCCTTCCTTTATATGTTCAGAAAGTGAAACTGAAAGCATCTTTACAGAGGAAAAATCATCTGATTTCCAGGAATTTCATTCTGCAAACCTGCTGTCACCCACCAGAGGCTCTAAAGTAATAAATAGAGCTTCTGAAAACTTTTCTTTAACCACTTGCTGCCCGCCATATAGCAATATGACGTCGGCAAAGTGGTTGTGATATACTGACCGGACGTCATATGACGTTGCCAGGATATCAGGCGCGCATCGCGCCGATCGTTGTCGCAGTGTTTCAATCTGACATACTGCAATTCCGATCTAGGTAAAGAGTCTCTAACAAAGACACTTTACCACGTGATCAGCCACGTTCAATCACGGCTGATCACAAAGTAAACAGGAAGAGCCGGTGATCGGCTTTTCCTCACTCGCGTCTAACAGGCGCGAGTAGAGGAGAGCCGATCAGCTGCTCTCCTAACAGGGGGGTCTGTGCTGATTGTTTATCAGCGTAGGCCCCCCTCGGATGCCCGCCCAGGACCACCAGCATGCCACCACTACCACCAGGGATGGCCATCACACTGGACCACCAGGTATGCCACCCTAGTTTACCAGGGAAATGCCAATCTGTGCCCAGGCAGCTGCCAATCAGTGCCAAAGTAAAATGCCCCCCAGTGCCACCAGTGATGCCTTACAGTTAAAACTATCAGTGCCAGCCATCAGTGCCCATCAATGTCCATCAGTGCCACCTTTCAGTGACTATCAGTGCCACCTATCAGTACCCATCAGTGCCCAGCAGTTCCGTCTATCAGTGCCACCCATAAGTACCCATCAGTGCAGCCTTTCAGTGCCCATCAGTGTCACCTATCAGTGCCAATCAGTGCCCACCAGTGCCACCTATCGGTGCCCATCAGTGCCACCTATCAGTGCCCATCAGTGCCGCACATTAGTGCTGCCCATCAGTGCCCATCGGCAGTGCCCATCAGTGCCACCTCATCGGTGCCGCCTTATCAGTGCCCATCAGTGCAGCTTATCAATGCCCATCAGTGAAGGAGAAAATTACAAAATTTTATAACAAAAACAAAGAAAAACTTTTTTTTTTTCAAAATTTTCTGTATTTTTTTATTAGTTTAGCAAAAAATAAAAACCGCCGAGGTGATCAAATACCACCAAAAGAAATCTCTATTTGTGGGAACAAAATGATAAAAATGTAGTTTATGTACAGGGTAGCATGACCGCGCAATTGTCATTTAAAAAGTGACAGCGCTAAAAGCTGAAAATTGGTCTGGGCAGGAAGGTGCGGAAGTGCCCGGTATTGAAGTGGTTAAAAACTGATTTTGCAGAAAAATGTGAAAACTAAATTGTTACATTTATCTTCACACACAAAAGGACCCATTTAAAAAAAAATGTTCAAAGCCAATCATTTAGCAAATCTGCATGTACATTCCTTGTGTGTGAATTGATCAAAAACAAAGGTTCTTTGGGCTATTATCTCTATTGATGGTACAGTATGTCCTTTATTTGCAGTAGTAAAAGGCAGCAATATGGCCATTAGATGGAGCTGAGGAGCAAAGGAAATGCTTAAAATGTTATACAATGCGATACAATGTAGCAATTCCAGAGAACTAAGGGTGTAGGTAGGTGCAGTTATCTACTTTGCTAATAGATGGCTCTGTACCAGAACAGTGTCTGGTTGCAGCAAATATGGTCATCAGGTGCTAGGCCACTTTTAGGTAGAGCCCCTCCTGCAGTGATGTCATGGGTGAGTCAGTACCCAGTTAGAAGCCAGGTTGGAAGGAACCCGAGACACATTTGAGGCATGGGAGCTAAACACCCCACACCTATGTGGATGTAACTAGCGTGTGAAGGCCCTGGATAGGGCAGGAGGCCGGAAGGAGTAGACCTGCACCCAGGAAGGACCGGCTAAAGTCTTTATGTCCCTTATGGAGGTGGGGGTTAGGGTGGATTGCAAAAGGCCTTTTAGGCCAGGCCAAGAGCTCCCTGAGTAAGGCTGCTTCCCTGGAAGCTATCAGGAGATGTGTAGCTAGGGAGTAGGTGACTACAGAGAGCACAGTCCTGTGAGAACTAGTGACCCTGGGGTGAAGGAGAGATTGTAAAAGGGAGATGGCTGCCAAGGTGCTGCATATGCTTTCACATGTGACTACTGCAGACCGTCCACTAAATTTGATTGACTGTGTAATGTCAAGTGACTCTGGATTGGACGTCGGTGTGATGTGACTGTTATGCCATATCCAGAATCCCATCAGTAAAGGCAGCAATACTACTTTTATGAGTGGACAGTCTTTCCTTTGGCGGATGTAAAGGTGGAATGTTGAGAATGTCTTCTGGGAGCCTTTGGCATGGAATGAGGCACAAGATAGCAGAGTCTTCGGCCTCAGAAGGTAGGATAGTGTTCTAACAAAGAGGACAGGAACAAGAAAGGGACTTGAGCTCTTGGCGCCAGTTCTAGCCAATAGCAAAACTGCAGAAAGTTTCTGGGGGTATCCAGGGACATGGAAGCTCACCCCCTTCAGATGAGCTCACCCCCTCAGACACCCGGCCTGACCTATGCCGCATTCTTCAGCTGTGCTTCCTCATTCCAGCTACAGGTTTCACAGTAGTAAGTCCCCACTACAGTCTACATTCACACATGTTCCATCACCGGGAGACATAGAGGTTAGGAGAAGGAAGATTGAACAGTTGATGTTCTGCCCTAACTAAATGCATTTTTTTTGTTGTTGTGTTAAACTGTATCAAGTTATAATTGTTTTGATGTATGTGTGACATCGAGTAGCTGTTTAAGCTCACTACAATTCCTTTACTCATGCAATTTGGTATCTCCCTCTGTTCTCTCCTCCTGTTTGGAGCTAGTTCGTTCAGTTTGTTGTAATGAGCTCAATACTGGTACCAGTTTAAATTAATACGTTTTTTTTACAAGTTTATATGTATTCGCGAACAAATAACCTGTGCACAGATAAGAGATCTCGATCCCTATAACTCTGAGAAACTGTAGGGATTTTGTTTTGATAATTTTTCCTTTCCTGTGGCTTAGAGTGAAGTTTCATTCACTCTGATACGTGGAAAATACATAACAATGCATTGCTTTGCACCTTTGTGGCATCTTATGGATTCAGTAGGTCTGGTGTTTTGCTTTTCCTTCCAAATTGACGCATGTGCTGTTAATATGTGTAAAGGTTTTATGTCTACAGGTTGTCTTCTTAAACTTTAAGTACTTACAAGCACACCAGGTTTTCCTATAACTTTTTGTTTGTCAGAGTACAGATATGTGGGCGTGTCTGTACATTTTTGACTGTACTTACTGTGGATGGACGCATTATCTCAGCTGGAAGTCTGTTCCAATCATCCACTACTAGTTTAGTCCATTATGAACCTCTCAGAGAGGTACAGTGAGGTGTTATTAATTTCTGAGTTTTGTATTTTAGGAGAAATACACAGACAAGGACGAATGAGTGGACCCAGACTGGACAAAGTACTTTGAAACACAGAGGACCTTAAAACATAATTTTTATTTTCGTTTTGAGGAGAAGCCTTGAATCTAATTAATTGCAGTCAGGCCCAACTAAATTCTAAAAAGAAAAAAAAATTTAAACATTTTTTTTTTTAAAACAGAGATCCTGCTCTCTGTATTACAAGTTCTTGTGGCCTGATTGACTTGCAAACAGATTTGCACTGAGAGTCAATTAATATGTTAATCACCACCGACAGAGGGTGTTGCCTTTTGAATAGCTACAATGTTTGAAGGCAGTTTCAATGTTTGTTTGTTTTTTGACAGAATACAGATTAAATTTTTTTTTTTAATTTGTTACATTTTTTTCTCTCATTTTTATTCTTTTTTTTTCTTAACGGTAACTTTTTTTGTTTACAAAAAAAAAAAAAACAAAGGGGGGAAGAAAGATTTTCAATTTTTTTTATTAATTCTTTTTTTTTAATGTTTACTATTTTTCTTTCTTTCCTATAGTACCTTTATTTTTATTTATTTATTTTTTTTATTTTTTATTGTGATTCTTGAGTTTGGTGTCACCAGGGTGAAATAAATGAATAAATAAATTAAAAAAAAGAGGGGAGTAGGGGGAACATTATATGGAGAACATTTAAAATGGTTAGAAATGTTGATATAGAATATTAAAGCTTCCCTATAGCATTTTGGGGATGGACCAAGTTCCAACAGTTTTTCTTCTCTCTTTCGACATTGGATAATTGTTATATAAATGTATGTGATTGTAGCTATTACCAACTATGACAGTAACACCTGGGTGTTAGCAACAGTCATGTGACTATTTTCTTTATATATGTGACATACAATCCTCTCTACAGTTCTAATATTGGGCAGTCATCATATGTGGTCATTGATCAATTTTTTTTTGTTGGTCAGTTTTCTTTTTCGTGCCATAACTAAGTTCAAAGAGCATTGCGTGAATATCATATAGATATACTGGGACTGGTGAGACTCATAGTGATTGGCAAATAGCAGAGAGTATAGTACAACTGTACTTAAGAGTAATTTAGTTTGATTGATCCTGAAGCCACTAGTGACTGATGACATCCCACTTATCCGTATTCTGAAATTAAGTTATTTTTGTCTGCGTAGGCGACACTGCCTAATCTGCACAGAGAACTCTTAAAGTGATGACCTCTTCTGTAGCCTGTTAAAGGCAGGACTCATACCGTAGCTACACACGGTAGCCAAGGACGGAGCTATATGCCCAAAGGTTTGGCACCAGCCAAGGTTGAACTGTTCCCAGTTTCAGTAAAAGGAGTTAGTGGTGAGTTGCGATGGCAACAAAACTCCCCGGAACACGTGAAGGGTCATACACGCACACACAACGTGGTATTCCACAGAACGTGGGGCAGAGGTACTTGCAGGCATATGACAATGGAGGAAGAAAGTTGGGGGGATGAAAATCAGACACCTGGCTGAAGGGCGTAACCATTCAAATTGTTACACATGTCACTGGGAAAGGGGTCTCATTAGTATGTCGCAGTATATCTATGGCAATTCTAATCAAAGGTCCTTATGGCTCAGACTTACCAAACAAGCATTCAGTTGAATGCATATGTCTTAAATGTACTTGTGTTTTTCTTTCTCTACCTTTGTCCACATTAATAAAGTATAATCTTAGAAAGCCAGGAAAAGCTGGTCCCCAGGCTATTATTGTATGCTGTATCCACTTGGAATCACCAGTGAAGGCCGTCCCAGAAGCAAGGGCAACAGGACCAGATTCGCCTTATGGACTTTCGTACTGTTATTATCGGACTATTGTTATTATTGGACTGTTGAGAACAAGGATCCTCATGTTTTTGTTTTTTTTTCCTTATTGTTTTGTTTTGGTGCTATTTCTCATGATTTTTATTATGGACTTATGACATCCAGAACAAGTGATGACTACTGATACTGGGATCCAGAAGTGTGAACTGTAGAGATGGAGAGTTTAAAAGTTTTTTTTCTTCTCAAAGAGTTTTATTTCATTTCAGAGGGTAAAACCGAAAGTGCCAAATATTAAAGGAGATTGCACATAAACCATTATTCTAGGTGTGGCCGAGTCTCATATTCTCAACTGGCCACAAGGGGCCATCTGTTGCCTTATAAGTTTATGTGAAATCTTCATTAATAACTGTAAAATATTGTATTGATGAATATATTTCATTTAGCTGGCATTTATGAAAGCCGGGCAAAAAGGATTTCATTTAAGCTTTTGCTAAGAGCAGAGAATGTGGGCCAAGGCTTGTATATGCAAACAATGGAGAGCCAATTCCATTGTTCTACACCTACTCCTTTGAAAGGGTGCCATGCTGGGATATGCAATGGACCTAACTTCCTGGGGAAATGCAATTAACACACTTGGCCAGCATAGTCACAAGGATTTGCATGAAAGGGGGCCGACTTATGGAGTAAGCCCTCCAATCATGATCCAAGCTAGGCCAACCAATGAGACATCAGCTTGATTTGATATACTCAGAGCCAAGGGGGAGGAATCACTCTCTCTCTCTGATGACCAGCAAGCTGAAAGGAGCTTTGGTAAGGATGGGTAATTATGGGAAGGAATGCCCTTTTACTTGTAACTAAATATGTGTGTAGATTACTGTATTGAGGAATATACCCTGTATTCCTTAATGTAAATACTTTATTTCAACCTAATATTTTCTTCCTTGGTGTAAGGCGATAGATAGATGATTGTGTATTAGCTAGACTTCCAACTGCTTCCTAATAAATGTTATTATATTTTAAGCTTTCACTCTTCGTCAAAAAGAACTCTTATTTAACCCACCTCATATCTATGAGATATGAAAAATCTTAAATAAAGATTTTTCAGGGTAACAAGTTCTAGCTAAACCCTCTGTTACTAAAACTGGAGCACTCAGAATCTGGTGTTGTGCATGATAGCCAATCTGTTTCCAACTTTAGCTTGTTCAATTAGAGTTTGACAAAAAAACCTGAGAGCTGATTGGTTTCCATGCAAAGCTGCACCAGATTTTGCACTCTCCAGTTTTAGTAAATCTCCCCCTGTGATAGTTCTTTGCAGAAACAGGGCTTGGGAAAGTCTCTTCTTCTCACATTTCAAAAGTCTGAAAAAAAAAACTCATGCATCGGCTCCGGGGACATGCTGCGTGCAACTGTTATAGCGATTTAAAAAGCCAACATGCAATGACAGTGATTTGCGCAGCCGTGCCAACCTGCCGCAGTATGACTGCAGCGGCTGGTGAGTGGGGATGAGCTTCGAGTTTGAGTCGAACTCGAACATCGGCTGTTCGCCGAACAGCGAACAATTTGGGGTGTTCGCGGCAAATTCGAATGCCGCGGAACACCCTTTAAAAGTCTATGGGAGAAATCAAAAGTGCTAATTTTAAAGGCCTATACGCATGGTATTGTCATAAAAAGTGTTTGGGGACCTGGGTCCTGCCCCAGGGGACATCGATCAATGCAAACAAAAAGTTTTAAAAACGGACGTTTTTTCGGGAGCAGTGATTTTAATAATGCTTAAAGTGAAACAATAAAAGTGTAATATCCCTTTAAATTTCGTACCTGGGGGGTGTCTATAGTATGCCTGTAAAGGGGCGCATGTTTCCAGTGTTTAGAACAGTCTGACAGCAAAATGACATTTCAAAGGAAAAAAAGTCATTTAAAACTACTCGCGGCTATTAATGAATTGCCGGTCCGACAATACACATAAAAGTTCATTGATAAAAACAGCATGGGAATTCCCCACAGGGGAACCCCGAACCAAAATTTTAAAAAAATGACGTGGGGCTCCCCCTAAATTCCATACCAGGCCCTTTAGGTTTGGTATGGATATTAAGGGGAACCCGGCCAAAATGAATAAAAAAAAAATGGTGTGGGGTCCCCCTTAAAATCTATACCAGACCCTTCAGGTCTGGTATGGATTTTAAGGGGAACCCCACACCAAAATTTTTTTAAAAAACGGCGTGGGGTCCCCCCAAAAATCCTTATCCGAGCACGCAACCTGACAGGCCACAGGAAAAGAGGGGGGGCGAGAGTGTGCCCCCCCTCCTGAAATGTACCAGGCCACATGCCCTCAACATTGGGTGGGTGCTTTGGGGTTGCCCCCCAAAACACCTTGTCCCCATGTTGATGGGGACAAGGGCCTCATCCCAACAACCCTTGCCCGGTGGTTGTGAGCGTCTGCGGGCGGGGGGCTTATCGGAATCTGGAAGCCCCCTTTAACAAGGGGACCCCCAAATCCCAGCTCTCCCCCCTGTGTGAAATGGTAAGGGTACAAAAGTACCCCTACCATTTCACAAAAAAAAACTGTCAAAAATGTTAAAAATGACAAGAGACAGTTTTTGACAATTCCTTTATTTAAATGCTTCTTCTTTCTTCTATCTTCTTTCTTCTATCTTCTATCTTCCTTCGGTTTCTTCCTCCATCTTCTGGTTCTTCTGGTTCTTCCTCCGGTGTTCTCGTCCGGCATCTCCTCTGCGGCTTCTTCTTATCTTCTACTCCTCGTGCCGCTCTGCATCCATGATGGCATGGAGGGAGGCTCCCGCTGTGACGCTTCTCTCTTCATCTTTTTCTTCATCTTTTCCTCTTCATCTGCTTCTCTTCATCTTCTTGTCTTCATCTTCTTTTCGGGCCGCTCCGCATCCATGATGGCATGGAGGGAGGCTCCCGCTGTGTGACGCTTCTCCTCTTCTGACGGTTTTTAAATAATGGGGGTGGGGCCACCTGGTGACCCCACTCCCTCTGACGCACGGGAACTTGACGGGGACTTCCCTGCGGCATTCCCCGTGACATCAGAAGGGGGCGGGGTTACGTAACGGGTAACCCTGCCCCCCTCTGACGTCACGGGAATGCCACTTAGAAGTCCCCGTCAGGTCCCCGTGCGTCAGAGGGGGTTGGGGTCACCGGGTGGCCCTGCCCCCTCGTTATTTAAGAACCGTCAGAAGAGGAGAAGCGTCACACAGCGGGAGCCTCCCTCCATGCCATCATGGATGCGGAGCGGCCCGAGGAGAAGAAGATAAGAAGACGCCGCGGAGGAGATGCCGGACGAGAACACCGGAGGAAGAACCAGATGAACCAGAAGAAGAAGATGGAGAAAGAAACCGAAGGAAGATAGAAGATAGAAGAAAGAAGAAGCATTTAAATAAAGGAATTGTCAAAAACTGTCTCTTGTCATTTTTAACATTTTTTTTTGTGAAATGGTAGGGGTACTTTTGTACCTCCTTACCATTTCACACGGGGGGAGGGCCGGGATCTGGGGGTCCCCTTGTTAAAGGGGGCTTCCAGATTCCGATAAGCCCCCCCGCCTGCAGACCCCCACAACCACCAGGCAAGGGTTGTGGGGATGAGGCCCTTGTCCCCATCAACATGGGGACAAGGTGTTTTGGGGGGCTACCCCAAAGCACCCTCCCAATGTTGAGGGCATGTGGCCTGGTACGGTTCAGGAGGGGGGGCGCTCTCTCGTCCCCCCTCTTTTCCTGCGGCCTGCCAGGTTGCGAGCTCGGATAAGGGTCTGGTATGGATTCTTGGGGGGACCCCACGCCGTTTTTTTTTTAAATTTTGGCCGGGGTTCCCCTTAATATCCATACCAGACCTGAAGGGCCTGGTATGGAATTTAGGGGGACCCCCCCACATCATTTTTTTTTTTAATTTTGGTTCGGGGTTCCCCTGTGGGGAATTTCCATGCCGTTTTTATCAATGAACTTTTATGTGTATTGTCGGACCAGCAATTCATTAATAGCCGCGAGTTTTAAATGACTTTTTGTCCTTTGCAATGTAATTTTGCTGTCAGACTGTTCTAAACACTGGAAACATGCGCCCCTTTACAGGCATACTATAGACACCCCTCAGGTACGAAATTTAAAGGGATATTACACTTTTATTGTTTCACTTTAAGCATTATGAAAATCACTGCTCCCGAAAAAACGGCCGTTTTTAAAACTTTTTTTTGCATTGATCCATGTCCCCTGGAGCAGGACCCAGGTCCCCAAACACTTTTTATGACAATAACTTGCATATAAGCCTTTAAAATTAGCACTTTTGATTATTCATGTTCGTGTCCCATAGACTTTAACGGTGTTCGCGTGTTCGAACAAATTTTTTGCCTATTCGCAAGTTCTGGTGCGAACCGAACAGGGGGGTGTTCGGCTCATCCCTACTGGTGAGCAAGTAAATAAAATGCAAATCAATGTATAACTTTTTTGAAATGCATTTTTCTGGATATTTTTGTTGTTATTCTGTCTCTCACTGTTAAAATAAACCTACCAATAAAATTATAGACTGATCATTTCTTTGTCAGTGAGCAAACATACAAAATCAGCAGGGGATCAAATACTTTTTTCTCTCACGGTCAGTGGCGGTTGGTGCTCAAAATTAATTTGGGGTGGGCACAAACTGAAAAATACTGAACCCCCCATCAAATGCAGCCATTGTGCCCATCAATTGCAGCCATTGTTTGTGCCCATCAAAAACAGCCACTGTGCCCATCATATGCAGCCACGTGTGCCCATCATATGCCGCCACTTGTGCCCATCATATGCAGCCACTATGCCCATCAAATGCAGCCACTTGTGGCCATCATATGCAGCCACTGTGCCCATCATATGCAGCCACTTGTGCCCATCATTTGCAGCCACTGTACCCCATCATATGCAGCCACTTGTGCCCATCATATGCAGCCACTTGTGCCCATCATTTGCAGCCACATGTGCCCATCAAATGCAGCCACTTGTGCCCATCATATGCAGCCACTTGAGCCCATCATATGCAGCCACTTGTGCCCATCATGTGCAGCCACTGTGCCCATCAAATGCAGCCACTGTGCCCATCAAATGCAGCCACTTGTGTCCAGCATATACGGCAAAAAAAAAAAAATATGGTTAGAGAAACAACAAAACTATAAAATAGCAGGCACAAGGAAGGTTGAGGACAGACAACTCTTCCAGAAGCAATGCACTTTTGGAGAGGGTGAAACTGGGAAAAATGCTGGCGCAATTGGTGAAATCTAATCCCCCCCCCTCCACCATATCCACAATTAAGCTAGCAGGAGGAGGGATTACCTCTCTTAACTCAGAGATAATGGAAGCATTTAGCGACTACTACAAAAAACTATATAGTTCACAGGGGGCAGAGGAGGAGGGGGTAATGGATCACTTCCTGGGGAAATTGGAGATACCAACTATTACACAAGGGGATAGAGATGAACTGGAAGCCCCAATAACTCTAGCAGAACTTCAACAGGCAGTACCTGGGATGACAAATCAAAAATCTCCGGAACCAGATGGGCTTCCGATGGAGACGTATAAATATTATGGAGAAATACTACTCCCGGAGTTGCTTAGGGCGTTGAGCAGAGCGGATATGGAGGGAAGACTGCCTCCTTCGATGCTAGAAGCAAATATTATAGTGTTACATAAAAAGGGGAAAGATCCGCTAGAAACAGCTTCATATAGACCAATCTCTCTGCTATGCTCTGACGCTAAATATTAGCTAAGGTGCTAGCAGCTAGGCTCAATAAAATAGCTTCAAAACTGATTCACCCAGACCAGACGGGCTTTATTGCCAATAGATCTACTAGTATGAATATTAGAAGGACGTTCCTGAACTTGCAGACCCCGTTGGAGAAAGAGGGATCAAGAGCTGTGTTGTCACTGGATGTAACCAAAACGTTTGACAGCCTAGAGTGGAGATATATCTGGCTGGACCTGGAAAGATTTGGTTTTGGTCCTTCTTTTATAGGATGGATAAAAAAGCTTTATAGAGATCCCAGCGCTAAGATAAGAATTAACAATGAACTTTCTGATAAGATCCAGTTGGAGAGGGGGACAAGGCATGGGTGCCCATTGTTGCCCCTGCTCTTTGCCCTTGCGATGGAACCTTTGGCTATTGCTATAAGATGTAGCCTTGAGCGTAAGAGGATTCCAGAGGAAGATAGGAGAGGAAAGAATCGCTCTATATGCGGATGATGTTCTGCTTTTTTGGGGCGATATGGGGCAATCTCTGGCAAGAGCAATGAGTATAGTAGAGGAATTTGAAAGATTCACAGGATTAAGGATAAATTGGGGGAAATTTGAGCTTTTACTGGTGGACCCCATGATAACCAATTATAGTAGGAATGCCTACTGGTGGTAGTAGACACATTGAGATACTTTTGGATATTTCTAACGAAAGATCCGAATGAGTATCTATGTAAAAAATATAAAACCATTATTGAATAAAAATTTAAACAAAAAATTAATATTTGGAAGCGGCTTCCCTTGTCGTTAGTAGGTCGATGTAGTTTGATTAAAATGATATGGATGCCCACAATTATTGTACTTATTACATAATTCTCCAGTGTGGATATGTAAAAAATGGTTTAAGAAGATTGAAACTCTCTTTAGAGAGTTAATTTGGAAAGGGGGACAAGCTTGGATACGACTTTGAACTACGCAGCTCCCAATCAGGGAAGGGGGCTTGGTGGTACCTCATCCCAAAAGTTACTATTTGGCAGCTCAGTTGCAACATTTAATGGGATATGAGACCCCGGGCGGAGGTACCCCTAATGGTAGAATAATGTTATCAGAAGCTTTGCATAATACAGTTAGAGACGCCCTGGAAGCAGATTCCTTTAGCTGTAAGAACCCGACAGTAACAATGATAATAAAAATATGGAAAACAGTTAAAAAACAGTTGAGGTACACTGGGCTACCCGAACATACTCCCCTCTGGAACAACGGGAATCTGCAGGAAGTGTTCTCGATAGGAAAGATTAAGGATTGGGAGGTACAGGGTATTAATTGGTTGATACAGCTGTATGATGGTAACAACCTTAAAAACTTTTTGGACCTGAAAAGGGAATATAATATATCACAGCATTAACTTTTTAGATATTTACAGATCCGGCATACTTTAGAACTCAAGAAATAGAATGGTATAAAAAACCCTCTCCTCCAAAATATACTCCAGGTGGGCACAACTAAAGGACTTATCTCTGAGCTATATGGACACCTACGAAAAGGAGCTGCTAGTGGTCAAGATCTTCGCAAGGATAGAGAGAGATGGGAAGAGCATATAGGGGAAATATCACAGGAGCAGTGGAGGAGAATTTTGGAGATGGGATCAATGATCAGATGAAAAATGCCCTAGATGCCATGGCCCTGGAGATCTCATCCATATGGTGGAGGTGCCCAAAGTTGTTCCAATTTTGGGAGGGGGTCCTCGACACCATAGGTGAGGCCTACGGGATAATTTTGGAGAGGGAGCCTAGGCTTTGCATACTGGGTTATAGGAAGGAAGTGGGGGAAAGGAAGAGTATTACAGTGGCAATACTAAGATGCCTATAACAAGCTAGAAAAATGATTGCGATGAGATGGCAGTTGAGGACACCGCCGACACTGAGGGATTGGACCATGGTAATAAATGAGACAAAATGGAAAGAAAAAGTAGTTTACACAAAAAGAGGTAATCTCAGGGAATTTGAGAGGTTGTGGAGGCCCTGGTTGGATAAATGGGGACCCCCCCCCCATTAAAAGGGAGAGGATATAATAAGTTTGGATAATTATTCTTAGCAGTTGCTAAACCAAGAAATTATTTATTAGACAATTTATTCTAGATACAGTCTAATATATCCCCGTTAAATTCTAGATAAGAGAAGGTAGGAGTATGGTAATGGAGTATAGATTGAAATAACTAATAAGCTCTGTTACTATACTGTAAGTGCTGTATCTCTTGGTGTGTACTTGGGGGGGGGGGGGGAGAAGAGGGGGTAAGGGGTAAAGAATGCTGGTATGTAAATGTCTTTGTTAAAATATTTATATTTTATTGACGGTTGTAATGATTATCTTATTTTGATATCTTGTAAGGTGGAAAAAATGAATAAAGAGTAAAAGTAAAAATAAATAAAGTGAACGGAACGAAATCATATATTTTGAATCTAGGGGTGAATACTACTACTAGCGAAAGCCTTAGACAACAATTTCCTTATAAGAAGGGTCCCAGAAGGTGACCCAAAATCGGACATTCAGCGGCACAGTAAACAATAGGGATACAGACAAGTAATGTTTACTGAAACATAGAGACATACATAGTAAATAGTAGAAAAAGGACCATTAAAATGAGAATTAAAAAAACTCCTAGCGGAGCAGACATGCATTGTTAGAGCTCCACACCGCTGAGGAGAGAAGAGAAGGACAAAGCGGAGCCTGCAGACTCAAAAGGTATCCATTTGAACCTTTTTGCCCCAGGGAACAAACTGTGAAAGTTTAGGCAGGAAATATGGTACTGGGAAGAAACCGTGGCAGAAATAAAAATCACCTCACAAAGAGCTCACAGGCACTCACTGCAGCTGAAGCAGCTCCAGTCACCTCACAATATACAGCATCAGGGCGCTCTCACAGACAGAAAATGTCACAGCAAGACTCTCCATTTGAGTCAGATACAGAACAAATCCTCTCACAAACTTCTCTACAAGCCTCCTCAGATTCCCCAGAAATATTATTACAATTTGAAAAGATGCTTCATAAGGCTTTAAAACAAACCTCAGACCAAATAACAAAAAACCTAACCAAAGAAATAAGAGAGCTGGGAAACCGCACCGCAGCCTTAGAAATAAAAATGGATGAAATTGAAATTACAACCCAAGAAAATATAACAGAATTGGAACAATTAAAAAAAGAGAATTTAATACTTCAAACTAAGCTCGAAGATTACGAAAATAGAGCCAGACGTTCAAACTTGCGCATAAGGGGAATACCTGAAACTGTGACAGACCTGCAATCTACTATTACTGCTCTATTACAAGAACTAAAGCCAGATATCCCTATTGAACGTTTAGAACTGGACAGAGTACACAGAGCCCTCACAGCCAAAAAGAAAGATGGACCCCCACGTGATATAATCACAAAATTTCATTATTACAGAACGAAAGAACAAATACTAATTGCTGCAAGAGAAAAAAAGGAACTTAATTTTCAAGGACACAATTATCAAATTTTTGCTGACCTATCCCAACTTACTATTACTAAAAGACGATCCATGAAACCCCAACTAATGGAACTGCAACGCCACAACATTATGTATCAATGGGGCTTCCCCTTTTCAGTCAGATTTAACTACCAAGGTACAATTTACAGAAGCAGATCAGCAGATGAACTACAACAAACCCTTTTAAAATTAAATCTGACAGAACCCACAAGCAGCAACACTCCCACACGCAGAAGAATGGCATCATCTTCACCTTCAGGCAGCACCCAGAAAATTTCAGAACAAAATGGGAATCATCATTCTCACAAAAGAGGCCGTTATGCCACATCATCCATGGACCAAGAAGATTCAATGGACTGACATCCTAATTCCTGATATCTCTTCATTTATTATACTAAGAGATGGTTCTCTATAAAAAACCTATATTTATAACTGAATGTAACTGCATTTTGATAGTCACACACTGTGTGGGATCATGTTACATTCCAGTTATATTTCTTATTACTTCTGATTCATATAGCCTTAGAATATATAAGTGAAATAAGGAAATTCTTGTTCAGTTATATATTATCAGGTAATAACAATAGATTTATTACCTTTTAGGACAAATATGTTCAATAATCCAGAAGTAATGGAAGCTTTTTCTTTTTTTTCTTAAAACAAATATATTATTATCTAACTAGTTCCTAGAATTATGTTTTTGTTTATTCTAATCTGAAGCAATACAACCTCAATTTTATGAGTTAACATATCTAAACAGTTGCATATGAATAAAATATGTAATTGTTTACTCTAAAAGGGTTAAAATCCCAAAATAATTCAAACTATCTTCATCAATACCAAAGTTATTAACAGTACCTTTCTAATTGAATTATTTAGCCTAGGGCAAGACTAACCATATACAACCACCCTGGAATAAATAATTTCAACAAAAACTATATTCTGCACTCCAATTAATGAAACATCATATTGATGTCTTTTGACATAGCACTTCTCTCCTGTAAGCGGAAGATCCGTGTACCCCCATTAGCCCTCCTCATTCTCCCAACCATATTATGTGGGAGTGTGACGAAGGCACTTATTCCCCTGAGAGAGATATTTATTCTCTTTCACGGGTAAATTGTGATTACTTGCAAAAAATAATTTATACAATGTATCATCTAATCTCATATGTTTTTTGTTTACTCTTTACTCCAGAATTCACTGGTTTCTTTTCTATCTATTCATCTCTTCAGTCCACACAGGTTGATCTGCGCAGTCAGCTCTGCATAACAAAAAGTAAGTCAAAACTATTTGATCTATTGCCATGGCACCACTGAATATACTTTCCCTGAATGTTCAGGGAATAAATGTCCCTCAAAAAAGGACCAAAGCCTTCTGTACTTTCCATAACAAGAAGGCTCACATAGTATGCCTCCAAGAAACGCACTTCACCAAAGATTCTACTCCAAAATATATTTCTCCTTTTTATCAACAAATTTACACGGCTTCTGCCTGTACCAAGCAAAGGGGAACTCTAATTGCATTTCACCGATCCACACCATTCACCTTATCATCAGAAATTAAAGACCCAGAAGGTAGATACCTGATACTCATGGGTTATATAATGGATACAGCAATCACGGTGATTTCCTACTACGCTCCTAACAAACAACCTACACCATTCCTCTCACATATATTACAAGTGATTAATACACACAAAATAGGAACAGTGATAATGTGTGGGGATTCGAACCAGGTCCTCCTCCCATTTCTAGATAAATCACCTTTTACACCATCCAAAATAACCTCTAGATTACCTTTTTCTCAACTTCTTTCCAAATACAATCTGGTAGATTCATGGAGAGAAAGTAACCCAATGAAAAAGAAATTCACTTATTTCTCGCACCCTCATCAAACCTTCACCAGAATAGATCATATTTTTCTAACAATAGGAATGATACCAGAAATTATTGCATCAGATATCATTCCGATTCCGTGGTCTGACCATAATGCAGTATACACTACTATAGCCTCAGCCATACCAAAAGCGCATGACCCAACGTGGTACTTACCGGACATAATGCTCAAACACCCACTACATCAGATGGCCATTGAACAAGCTTTAAAGGAATACATATCAATTAATAATACAACAGACATCTCCCCAATAACACTGTGGGAAGCTCATAAGCCTGTCTTGCGTGGTACAATACAAAGACAAATGGCACTATTTAAACGGGAACGCAAAAATCTAGCAAAAAAACTAGAACTCATTTTTAATGCAGCCTACATATCATTTCAAGATAATCCATCTCAGAGTACAAAATCTCATCTGGAAAAATCTAGATTGGAATACGATCTATTTCTCACTGAGTCAGTTGATAAATCCCTCAAACGCTCCAAACACAATTTCTACATGAATACAAACAAACCAGGTACATATTTGGATCGGGCATTAAATTCAACTAACAAATCTTTCAAACCAATACGTTTTAAATTATCAAAAAATGTTTACACTTGTAATCCAGTTAAAATAGTCCATACATTTCACTCAAATCTCGCAACTTTATACAAGACAAACAATGAATTTAATCCTACAGAGGCTGAATCCTTCTTCTCAAAAATAACCTTACCTGAGTTATCTCAGAATCAAAAAAGCAGTTTGGATGAGCCTATAACTATAGATGAAGTTGCTAACGCCATAAAAGACCTAAAACTTAACAAAAGACCAGGCCCAGACGGCTACTCGGCTTTATACTATAAAACATTCTCAGAAATACTCTCTCCCATTCTCACTGAAACTTTTAACAAACTTCTAGATGGACATTCTTTTCGGCAAGAAACACTAATGGCAATTGTTTGTATGATCCCAAAACCCCTTTCTGATGATACTTCCTGTGTGAATTATCGGCCTATCTCTCTGTTAAACCTCGATATTAAATTATTAGCAAAAATAATAGCAAAACGCCTCAATAGCATTATAGGAAAATTAATACATAGAGATCAAGTAGGCTTCATGCCAAATAGACAGGCAGGCGATAATATACGCAGAGCAGTGTTATTGGCACATATTGCTAAAAAACGGAAAATCCCTTTATGTTTTCTATCTCTCGATATTAAGAGGGCATTTGACACAGTATCCTGGCAATATATGCAATATTCATTACAAAAATGGGGTTTTGGACCCCACTTTTTAACATGGATCAAAGCATTATATAATAAACCCAAAGCCTATATAAAATATGCTGGATACAAATCTGAAGCCTTTAATATCGAAAGAGGTACCCAACAGGGTTGCCCATTATCTCCCTTATTATTTGCCCTTATACTCGAACCCATGGCCCAATACATCAGAACAAACCAAACTATAACTGGCATTGAAGTAGGAGGTATTACACACAAATTATGTATATTTGCAGACGATATATTACTTTTTCTATCATCACCACAGGTCTCTGGTCCTAACTTAATACCAGCTCTTGATGGATTTGCAGCCCTATCCGGCCTTATGATTAATCCTAAGAAATGCCTAGTGCTTAATATTTCACTCAAAAACATGGAATTGATCCCGGCTAGGGCTGCACTCCCATTCACATGGGCAGAAAAATCAATCCCATATCTTGGAATTCATTTAACAGCATCTCATTCTGACTTATTCTCAACCAATTATCCTCCTGTATTAAGACAGATCACAAATCTAATAAAACAATGGTCGCAACTTCCATTATCCTGGATAGGGAAGATTAATGCAATCAAAATGACTATTCTACCCAAATTGCTTTATCTATTCAGAGTCCTCCCTATTCCAATTCCTTCCTATTTTTTGAGAATAGTACAAAAAAGAGCAACTTCGTTTATATGGGGCTCTTCTAAACCACGTATACCTATACACACACTACATCTTCCCAAAAATAAAGGAGGCCTGGGATACCCTAATTTTACTAACTACTACAGAGCAGCACATTTGGCCAGTCTTTCCAAATACCATGCAAAACAGGAAATCCCATTATGGGTATTTATAGAGGCTTCAGAAAATGACCCTCTATTAATATCAAATTTATTATGGCTTGATCCTAAAGACCGCTTTAAAATTCATAATCCCATAACTAAACACTTCTTATCTCTCTGGGATAAACTAAAAACCAAATATCAGTTACAATCTCCACACAATCCTCTCCTTTCTTTTATCAGAAATCCGGCCTTTTATCCGGCATGGATCTACCCAAATTCTTTTAAAGCTTGGACAACATCAGGCATTCAGACACTAAATGACTTCATAGCATCTAAATCATTCCTTTCATTCCCATTGCTTCGAAAAAAATATGATCTACCAAACTCTGAGATATTTAGATATCTCCAAATCAAAAATTTCTATACACCATTCCTAAAGGGGGATACACCATTATCCCAATTATCCATTTTTGAATCAATCTGTACAAAAGATCCATTTGCTAAAGGTACAATTTCATCACTTTATAATCAATTATATGGAGTAGCAAATCTTAATAGACCCTCTTACGTTCAGAGGTGGGAGGAGGACCTGGGACGAACTTTAGAAGACACGAACTGGTCTAACATATGGCTCACATCTAAGTCATCTTCACCCAACATCTTAGCACTGGAGACAAATTATAAAGTCCTAACTCGCTGGTACCTTGTACCCGCTAGAGTGGCAAAATATTCACCTAATACCTCAGCTCTTTGTTTTCGAGGATGCCCAGAAATAGGCACATATTTGCACATATGGTGGACGTGCCCAGTAATCCAAACTTTCTGGAAGGAAGTCTTCGTGATTGCATCTAAAATATTTAAAAAAATAATACAACCAGATCCATATTTAACTTTACTTAATCTAAAACCGGAATGGTTAACACTCTCTCAATTCAAACTTATGATCCAACTAATAACGGCTGCAAAACAAACAGTGGCCAAGGCATGGAAATCTCCTACATTGGTACTAGCAGAAACAATTCACAGAATGAATAATACAATGTCCCATGCTAAGATGGTAGCCATCGATCAAAATCAAATTCCAAAATTTGAAAAACTTTGGCATCCTTGGATAAAACAACAGTTCCTGTCAAACTTCAATGACTCTGTCCTGTTGCCATGGTAACAGATTAAATGACTTACAGAGACACCGATTCTAAGGCTTCAAAGAGAACTAAAAAGAATAATAAACTGACGAGCAGGACAACCTTGTGGACCATACCTCTGCCTTTCTACCCTTTTTCTTCTTTCTCTTTCCTTTTCTCCACCTTACGATTAAAGCTCATTATCAGAATTTATTTGACCTATATACACTCTACTTGTAAACAATATGTATAGTAGGTATAAATCATTTAAATACCTACAAAAGTAACTAAGGAAATGATATATATCTTTAATTTAGGTTTACGTGAACCCAATGTTTAATATTTGAAATTTCATGATATTTACCTATATAAACCCTACTGTAAAACAATGAGCTTACTTTATAGATCCTTGTAAACTTGCTTTATGTATCTTTATAACATTGTATACTCAATAAACTTCTTTTGACAAGGAAAAAAAAAAAAAAAAAAAAAAAACATATACATAAAAATATATATAGTATATAATGTGAGCCCCAGTGCGTCAACGCGTTGCGCTGTTAAGCTTCTTCAGGACACAATATAAGGATATTTATGAACCCACGGGTATATATTTCTGTTTGACATACATTTTTACATATGCCTAGGTCTTGTTTGCTTTCTCAACTACATTGATTAGCTATGTATAGTTTGAATCATAGCTTTATATTTATATTAATTCCAGCTGGTTCCTATGAATCCTTAAGAACTGTTCTCTTCCTGTGAGCCAACTCTTTTCTTATATTGGATAATTCTTCTTTAACTATATGTTGAACAAGACTTACTCTCAAGGTACACTTTTGTCTGTTTGTCTCTATGCCTACATATGTCTTGATTCTCTGATTGGATAAAACTGTGCTTCAGAAATGTACTGTGTTATCCCACTATAAACATATCTGTTTTATCATCAATTTAAGATAGTGAGACCCATTTTCCTTTTTCTTGCAACCAAGGAATTCCGAATGTGTCCTGAAGAAACTTAACAGCGAAACGCGTTGACGCACTAGGGCTCACATTATATACTATATATATTTTTATGTATATGGTTTTTTAATTCTCATTTTTGTGGTCCTTTTTCTACTATTTACTATGTATGTCTCTATGTTTCAATAAACATTACTTGTCTATACCCCTATTGTTTAGTGTGCAGCTGAAAGTCCAATTTTGGGTCACCTTCTGGGACCCTTCTTTTTTGTATTCCCATAATTATTCACGGATGAGGCAATGTGAGTGTTCTCTTTTTTGATTATAACAATGTCCTTATGTCTGGGCGAAAAACAGTATAACCTATTTAGTAATAGAATTATCTAACTCAATTAAATCATTGTTTCAACACAACTATTTAACACTCCGTTTCAAACTCCAAGAGGATCTCACCAGGCTGGCACCATTTGGGCTTTCATGGATGGGGGCTTTTAAAATGTTTCATCTTCCATAAAATCTCTTCAGGACCCTCCCAATACGGATTGCAGCTAGCTACTTTAAAGCAGGAGGAACTGGTTATGTAGATTTTCAGGACTATTACTTGGCCGCAGTGCTTACACAAACAAAAGAATGGATTATATCTTCCCACTCTACATTATGGGTTAAAATAGAACGTTCTACCATACCAGGAGGCAATTTATCCACATGGTTATTCTCTGTCACAATTTAGAGTTAAAATCCCACCACATCTCTCCCCAACCATCTTGGCAACACTCAAGGCCTGGGGCCGATTTCTAAAAAGTTGCTCATCATGCCCCCTTACATCTACTCTCCAAATACAGTTAGAGGCATTGCAAAATTGAATGCACATAAATGATCTGATCAGTAAGGAAAACATCAAATCATTCCCCAACTTACAACAAGAATTTCACTTACCAAACTCAGACCTTTTCCTATACCTCCGCACCCAACACTGCATCACCACACTCCCAACATGGACCTGCAAAATCCCCCAATGGGTAAATGGGTATGGATATTTCTTAGAGCCCCTAAACCTTATTAAAAAGGGATATCATTGTTCTATAATCTTCTTCAATATAAAACTGTCTTTACCAAAACAACCCCACTACTTAGGTGGGAATCGGATCTGGAATGTAATTACACTGTGGATCAATGGGCTGAAGCCTGAAACTCCACATACAAAGCCACCTGCTGCGCCACCCTCTGGGAGCTATCAATCAAACTGACACAATGTTGGTACCTTACCCCTGACAGATTGCCCAAATTTGATACAAAAATAGAAGATAAATGCTGAAGGATGTGCGGGCAAAGAGGTGAAATGCTCCATATCTTCTGGAAATGCCCCAAACTGACACACTATTGGAAAGCAGTATTCCAGTTACTTTCTGAAATTTCCCAAATGACAATCCCCATGAGAGACCTACACTGGCACCATTGTCCCTTGACATTGAATAATTCCCGACACAGATTAGACATATCATAACTCATATATTATTGTCAGCGAGACTCAACATCACCAGACAGTGGAAAAAAACAGACCCGCCCACACTGAGGGACGTGGTCAATACGACCCATGTACTCTTCATTTATGAACAAATACTAGCAGTAAGAAACAAAACCAAATATCAATCCTATGGAATGTGGCCACCATGGTCAAACTGGATTAGCTCTCCGGGAATTGTCAATGCTCTTGGTTCCTAACCTCACTGTTGCGGTCGGGGAACTTTATTGTTCTTGTTCATTGATTAATGGTTATTATTTGAATCACCTTGATGGATATAGAATCGCAAGATTAAGGTGTAATCTCTAAGAGGAGTGGGGTTGTCACCACCCTGGACACAGTTTTGCACCCATAGGGGTGTCCAGGATGGTAGCCAATCCTCCTACCTCCACATCACAGCGGACACCTAAAGAAAAAACGAATAACGGCAATACTCTTCCATGTTAATGCCATTATATTGCCCAATATGTAGTTATATCCAGATGACCTGTGCTATATTCTAGCATTACTCGACAGATAATATTTGTCTATATCTGTTTACTTGTATGTTTATTTCTGTTACAAATGGAAAATATCAATAAAAAACTATTAAACAAAAAAAAGACACCGTTGTATTTTTATAATTTTTACAGTTTATTAAATGATATCTTCAAACACATTAATTTTGTGCATACAACCAATACAATGTATTTCATTGATATAAAGCGAGCAGATATAGTAGAAATATATATAGTACATGGCAAGCAGGGTATTATCACCTTCCTTTCCCATAATATCATGGAGAGAAGTGTCTCTAAGTGTAGAAGTGTTAAAACAGACAAATGGCAACTCACATAGGGCCGGTAGATAAGGCACATCAGCAGTATATGTTGGATAAGCCGTCATCAGATGTAATCATCCAGGACGCTGTCTCCAAAAGCTGTAATGCTCTGCTCAGTTCCAGATAGTCACCTGTATGGTGGAAGTGATCTGGGAACGAGGACTGAAGCGCTCGTGGAGCACAGCGTGAGGCGTGATGACGTCACTGGAAGTGAGGCAATGCTTTTCAGAGCATGCGCACTTTGAATGTAAAAAGGGAAGCTTGACAAGAAATGCGACTGTTATTACATCCACAGCCGGCCTTATTTACCAGCCCTATGTGAGTTGCCATTTGTCTGTTTTACATAAATCTACACTTAGAGGCACCTATCTCCTTCTTTCTTCTCAGCTTATGTTGGAAGCTGCTTCAGGTCCCATCTAGAGGCTGCCATTTGTGAAAGGACATTGTTCCCCCTACTACCTTGGATGGAGTATACCCCTGTTTGTCCTTTAGTGATAACTTTGATGCTCCTGTTGCGGACTTTGTTATTATACTCATGAGTATTTGTTTTATCAGCCTTGCTTTATTCATGCATCTAGGGCTTGAATAGGTGTTGTTTCATGAGACAACTAGATTGTGCCTTCCTGTCCTATTGTTTCTTTCCCATAATATCACTGATGGAGTCTAACCACTCCGACCACATAGTACATATCCATCCTGAGGGAGAAGGAAGGAGAAAGAAGCTTGTTTTAAAGTACATGTAAAGCCAGAATTAATGACGTTTGGTTTGCCAACATACTGTGTACCCTAAATGATTAGTATTATATATATATTTTAATAAAGGTCATTTTTTCACCAATTTTTATACTCCTGCAGCCTCTTTACAGGCACTTTTTGTTCCAAGTATAGGTATAAACAGAAAATATATTTCCAAGGCAGGAGCACAGCTAGGCGACTGTTGTTGCCCTATGATAGGAAGTGCCTGAACAAAGACCTTCATGGCAGGATCAGGTTTTTCAACCCCTTCCAGACCAGCCACCGCAGTTATGCAATATTATAGGCATTCCTCTTTTTCTCCATGTAACAACCTGGGGGAAAGCCAGCAATTGACTCGCTGATTATCCAGCAGGCTCCAGAGAGCTACACAGTGGCTTATACTGTGAACACTCAACACCCCTGGGGGGGAAATGTCATCTGGTGAGTGCAAACTTATTACCAGCATGGATAAAGTCACCTGGCACCATTATCACTTGAAAGAATAACCAACACCATTCTGAACAGGCACTGGACACTGTTTTTCGAGCACAAGTCATTTTATTCAATGGACTAACTGCATAGTGTTATAGCAGCTTGTATACCAATTTTGTGTTCACAAAGATATATATTTGTTTTTTATAATGAATTATTTTTGGTTCACCATATATTTATATTTGTGATTATATGTTTATGTTTGCACATTGGTTTTTGACAAAGAGGGTATTGCATTCAATTTTTGCAACAAATATATCACTCACTTGTGTAGCAGGCAGAGGGTGTAACACACACACTTGTTCTAAGCCACTTTTTTGACATCACAGACAATCTAACACATCGATACTGGGGTTACTAAAGTACCTTTCAATACTAGGTAGAGTCAAACTACTTCCTACGCACTTTCTTGACTCTGCAAAGGGCAGGGGGTGTAGCACAACACTTCATTTTCACTGATGAAGGTTTTTTTCACTTTTACTATTGATTTTCTGTTTTGGGATTTTTAGTATTGATTTTCTGTTTGGGATTTTGGTGTTAGACTAATGCCCTGTACACACGATCGGACATTCCGACAACAAAATCCATGGATTTTTTCCGACGGATGTTGGCTCAAACTTGTCTTGCATACACACGGTCACACAAAGTTGTTGGAAAATCCGATCGTTCTGAACGCGGTGACGTAAAACTTGTACGTTGGGACTATAAACAGGGCAGTAGCCAATAGCTTTCGTCTCTTAATTTATTCTGAGCATGCGTGGCACTTTGTCCGTCGAATTTGTCTAAGAACGATCGGAATTTAAAGAAGCGGATTTTGTTGTCGGAAAATTTTATAGCCTGCTCTCAAACTTTGTGTGTCGCAAATTCCGATGGAAAAAGTCCGATGGAGCCCACACACGGTCGGAATTTCCGACAACAAGCTCCGATCGCACATTTTCCGTTGGAAAGTCCGACCGTGTGTACGGGGCATAAGTCTTCAACAAATTTTCACCACCACTTGGCTCCCATCTTCGATTACATTTATTATTATCAAAGAAGAATAGCGACATCTACACTTTTTTAATTCAAAAAGTAAAAAATATTGTTTTTTTTTTTTCAAAATTGTCGCTCTTTTTTTGTTTATAGCGCGAAAAATAAAAATCGCAGAGGTGATCAAATACCACCAAAAGAAAGCTCTATTTGTGGGGAAAAAAAAGAACCACAATTTTGTTTTTGTACAACGTCACACGACCGCGTAATTGTCAGTTAAAATGACGCAGTGCCGTATCGTAAAAAATGGCCCGTTCAATAAGGGGCCAAATCTTCCGGGGCTGAAGTGGTTAATAAAAGCTGCAGTTTTAAACATTTTGAAAATAACATTTTCAAATGACATTAACATCCAAAACTGATATGAGATTGTAGTGATGGGGTTTATATTTCCCATCATACGCTTTAATATAATTCTAGAATAAAATGTAGATTAGGAAGAATAAAGAATACACACTGCCAAATAAGCAAATACAGTTTTCTTGTTCTCGCTATATTCACAATCAAATTATTTAAATATCCACGACTGACAACCCTGATTGAATCTTTTATAATGAACGTACACATTCATTACATTATTCTGGACAGCCAAAAGCAGCTTCAAGAGCAACTTTTGCATCTTTTGCAATCTCATCCAGGGCAGAGAAAAGGAGTTTAAAACAAGCGCCTGCAGACAAGGGACCAGACACAGCAGCACTTAGTAATGGAATCCAGTTGCAAAAAGATTTAAGTCTCATATAAGCAGCACCATTCCTTTCCTTTAGCTCTCTACTCACAAGATCAGAAGTGATCTCATGAATCACAAATGGGGATTTCATTAAATGTTTCAGATCACTTCTACCAGACCTTTCCTCCAAGTTGCTCAAAGATTTCTCATCAAGACCAAAACATTCTACATATCCCCGAATACGGTAAGATAAGGATAAAATCTCATTGAGATCTGATAACCCAGGGACAATTGACGCTACAGCGGCTTGCGCCATGACCAAAAGAATTACACTTTGTAGACCTTGCTTTTTCATTTCTATTACCTGAGAGGAAATGTTAGGCAGGGCTCGTAAATAAACATAACGCTTGTGACTTGGAAGCTCGTCCTCAAACATTTTCAGCAAACGAGAGAAATCAAATTTCTCAGGCTGGAAAGAAGATACAAGAAAGACAGAATCACTTTTAATATTGTTTAAATTAACTTTGAGAGAATTAACACAATCTTGCCTGATCTTCTCTAATAACTCTTTTTCATTGAAAGTTTTAGGTCTACGTTCTTGGCTGTCACGTAAGTCCCTGTCAATTTTTGATCTCACAAAGTAAAACTTCTTATTCATTTTTTGGATCTCCTCAGCCAGCAATATGTGATTCTCTTTGAATCTTTCAGATGCAATTATAATAAAAAAGTCATACTGCCGAAGCTGAACTTTATTCAGATATTCTCTGGCTTTAAAATTAGGAGTTCCTGTTCCAGGAAGATCCCAATAGGTTACGCTCTTATTCTTTGGATGGGGATAAGGAGTTGGCTCCATAGTGGTCTCCACCACACCGGTCTGAGCCGATCCTTCATCTTCATCACCAAGACCACGGAGGGCGTTGATAAATGTGGACTTTCCTGACCCCGATTCTCCAGTAATTGCGACGTTCAGGGGGGTATTTTCCACGTCACTCAAACATTTCTTGACTCTTTCCAAGGCTCCAGCTGTATCTCCCTTTTCTAGGGCTTCTGTTACCTCCTTTCCAAGTTGTTCTGTGGTAGAAGAATCCATATTTTTACTTAGACAGAATAATCTAATAAAAGAAAGGAGAAGAGAGAGGTCAAACACTTAGGGATATGTGGAGCGCCCCTAAAAATGTGGGTCTTCCTCCCAAAGCACCCATACACAATGCAGCTGGGCACAGGCTCTGTGGGACCCTGTTGGCCAGAACGCAGTGTCAGCAAGGGGTGGGTGGCTTATATAGCACCTAGTCCAAGTATGGGCAATGATGACATAGTAGACTCCATCCCCCGAGTTCCCTGGGTTACTGGGTACATAAAAACATGCTGAGCAAGGCCAAATTTTACCCCCTGAGTTTTAGCAAAGAGGAATAAATAGTATGTTACAATTTCCCTCTGCTGCCAACAATGCTGGATCCGATCCAAACAAAGGAAGGGGCAGCAAATTGTCCATCTTGAGATGCATTAGCCCCTAGCACAGCCTGGAGTATGGTGGGTTTTTTTGCTTTTATATTTCTTACCCGCACACACTTGTGAACTGGTTGGTGGTCTGAGTGACTCCCTAAAACTTGGAGTTGTGTGGTACATAAAGCCATCCTTGCTGACCCCCATTCACCCCCTCCTGCATTGGCAAGCATCGTTAACTTGATAAGGGGGTCCCCCATTTTTTTTTTGAACCCCCCCCCCTCTCAAAGCACCCACCCAGTGCATTCTAGCTGCCAACGGGATAGTAGGGAAGCTGAGCACTTGCAACTACCTTGCTATGGTGATACCAGCCTGTGTGCCTGGTGCATGGCATGCTGGGCAGTTAACTCGGGGAGGGGAGGGGGGGAGGTATGATTTTTTATTTGGTTTCAGCAACATGGACAGAAGTTGTCTGCGGATAAATAACTAACAAGATTTACACCAAGAGTCATGCCACAAAGATATAACCAAAAATATGAAAAGAAAACTCTACTCTAGTTTTTCAAATGACATTCTCCAAATGTTCTAAACGAGGGGTCAGTTTACTTTGCTTCAGACTTTAGGGGGGACGGACTGTGGCCATTGGGAGTAAAAAAGACCCCGATGTCAATGGGGAAAAATGCCCCATCTTTGGTGTGAGTGGGAGGGACTGTGCCCTTTTGCTGGTTTCAGTGAATGAAAGAGCACCCCAAGGGCTGGGTAATAGCAAGCAAAGGGCCGCATATGGCCCCTGGGCCACAGTTTGGAGACCACTGATCTAGGCAATGCTGATTTAATGCCGAACTCCCATCTCCCCTTCAGTCTTGCATTTGTACCTTCTCCTCTCCTTTACTGAAAATTGTTTACTATGATTTCACTGCACACTGTGAGCTTTTCACAATGTGCATTAGAAGCTACAGAAAGTCAGATAGAGCTCCCCTCATTCCCTGGCTAGAGGACTCCCAGCATCATCTAGCCCTTTCCTCTTCAGCCTGAGTGTCCCTGCCCCCCCACTTTCATTCATTGTATGTCTAGTCTTTGAATCATGCAGGCTCAGTATCACATGTGGGGATTACTTAAAGTGGTACTAAACTCTGTACTACCACTTATACCTACAGGTATAAAAAGTACTGTGAATATCTCCTAAACAAGAACTGCAGCCGGTGACATCATTGGCGCACGCGCTCTGAGTGTACGGCTTACATTAGACATTAGAAATTACCATTTGAGTCCGTGCCGAAAACGGGACTCATGTAGTCGGAGGCTGCAAACTCAGACGGAAGACCGAGGGAAGATGTCAGCCGTCTCATCGGTGAGGGCTTTGTTCTAAGGTAAGTTTCTCATAATGTGCTAGTATGCGATACATACTAGCATATTATGACAATGTTAAAAGAACCACAAAGGTTAACACTGCGCTCAAAATTAGATTAAAGGTAAATAAAAAAAGAAAAGAAAATAAAGCAGCCAGCACCAAAAAGTCTAATACAAAAACTCCAGTACATAAGTGAAAAAGGATGCAGCGCTAAAGTCATAAGTAATCACAACAAAGGAATAATGAAAAAAAACTCTCATCAAAAAAACTAAAGCAGATACCAAATAAAATATATATATAAAAAAACGAAAAGATATAAGTCAGACTGAAAAAAAGTAATGGTGAAAAAACTTTCATCCAAGAAGACTAAGGCGGATACCACACAAAGAAAAAATGTGATGTGCAAATAAAATTGACCACATAAAATTAATTAATAAAATATGTGATAAATAAACCTAAATGAAGCAATAACAGAAAAAATCAATAATTAAAAGTCAATATTAAAAATTTTAAAAAATTAAATATAAGTGTAAAATCCCATCTCAGAAATAATCAGTGAAGAAGTAGATAAGAAAAAAAGTCCATAAAAAAGTGAGGATAATAGTCCAGAGGTAGGTGTATGAAACCAAATCCTAGTTCCAGGATAATAGCACACCCAATGTGAGAATAGAGGCTCCTTACCAGCTGCAAGTGACCACCGTGGGTGGTCTCACCAAGCACCAAGCAAACAAAATTTAAACGATTAAACTATGGGAGCTCCTTTTGTTTCTGTCTTTCGAGTGCCACAGATCCAGCTGCCTTACTGATGCCTTTATAGGTTCCTGCGAGACCTTATTATTCCCTGTGATTGGTGAGACCACCCACGGTGGTCACTTGCAGCTGGTAAGGAGTCTCTATTCTCACATTGGGTGTGCTATTATCCTGGAACTAGGATTTGGTTTCATACACCTACCTCTGGACTATTATCCTCACTTTTTTATGGACTTTTTTTCTTATCTACTTCTTCACTGATTATTTCTGAGATGGGATTTTACACTTAAATTTAATTTTTTGAAATTTTTAATATTGACTTTTTATTATTGATTTTTGTATCTGTTATTGCTTCATTTAGGTTTATTTATCACATATTTTATTAATTAATTTTATGTGGTCAATTTTATTTGCACATCACATTTTTTCTTTGTGCGGTATCCGCCTTAGTCTTCTTGGATGAAAGTTTTTTCACCATTACTTTTTTCAGTCTGACTTATATCTTTTTGTTTTTTATATATATATATTTTATTTGGTATCTGCTTTAGTTTTTTCGATGAGAGTTTTTTTTTCATTATTCCTTTGTTGTGAATTTTTATGACTTTACTGCTGCATCCTTTTTCCCTTATGTACTGGAGTTTTTGTATTAGACTTTTTGGTGTTGGCTGCTTTATTTTCTTTTCTTCTTTTTTTATTTACCTTTAATCTAATTTTGAGCGCAGCGTTAACCTTTGTGGTTCTTTTAACATTTCTAATCTTGATACTGCAACGTTGCTGCTGAAACTTCAATATGGATATTTTTGATTTTAGATCCCAACATAATATTAACACAGAGGGTGTTTTAGATGGAAATATGGAACAGACTGATGAAATAGGCGGTCTGTTCCTTAGACTTAAAAACCTTTTAGTTTCTGAGTTGCATACTAATTGGGATGTGGCATATCTTGAACAGTATGTTGCACAAAAGATGGTACCTCGAAGTTTAAGGTGGGAAGTGAGTCCACAAAAAGGTGAAACTGACTTGGAAGGTTGGTTCACTTATTTTAATGATACTGGGATTCAATTTCTCCAATTTTTATTGGGGAAAAAGCATAAAAAACTTAAATATCTTAACGATGGAATTTGTGTGGTAAGAGAGAAATTGTCTTCACTTAAAGACCTTGATGTTTATAAACAGAAATCAGAAAGCCTGAGACTTTTTCTTGAAAAAGAAGATAGTGATCAAAAAAAAAAAAAAAAGAAGAAAAAGTATAACCGTGATCTTGGTGATTATTCAAACAAAGTAGTCTTTAAGTGGCAGATTAAACCTGATGAACCTAGTGAAAGTGAGGGAATGCTCATACCCTCCACCCTCCCAACGCAGATACCTGCCCCTCCTTTGTTTAATGCAATCATATCTCCCCCATTGCAAGTTATAAGAGATAATATGGGTGGACGGTGGGGACAAGTTCCTCAATGTGGTTATAAGGGTCATGGTTTCATTAAAACTAAACCAAACAAGCATAATGGTAATCATTATCAACACCCTGGGTTTCCCCTACAGACTCTACAGAATGGTGATTATTCCAGGAGATCTGATTTTTATCCACCTAGGTCTCCATATAGAAATGATACTTCTAAAAAATCGATTGATCATAGAAATGACTACCCTCCTCAGAAAACTCCCTATTGGAATGGTTTTCCACCTCAGAGGACTCCTTACAGAAGTAACTCTCTACCTCAGAGGACTCCTTACAGAAATAACTATCCACCTCAGAGGACCCCTTAAAAAATAACCCTAAATATCAGAAACAAACGAATTATAGAGAAGATCCTAGAGATCTTGTCAATCAATACAGAGATAGGCCTGACAGACAGAACATCCCTCTACAAAATAGGTTTTCTCCTCTTTCTTATTATCAAGATGATAGTTATGGAGCTGACTCTGCTATTATGAGACACCCCAATGATTATCTTTTTAGACAAAGGGGTGAACAACAGGAATCCCCCTTTGTCTCTGATAATACTGAGCAATCCCGCCATTTTTTTCCCCTGAGCAACACCAGCCCAAAAAGGGGATACGAAGAAAGAGAGGCATCAGAGGGGGGAGGAGGGTCAGGTCCAAAGAAAAGAAAGCGTTAAGTATTAGTGGTGTCTTTAATTTGAGTTCTGTTCAATTGTCTGAGGGTGAACAAGCTGTACTCAGTCAAGGACTCAAATTTGCACCTCCTCGTGCACTTAACAAATTCAAGACATTTATAGATGTCCATAAGTTCCGTAAAATGAATATTAAAAGACATTTTCTTCTGAATCCATTGGGTCAATTAGCCTCCACTGATGTATATCAAAGCATCAATAGGGTACCCACAAATGCTTCTCAGAATTCTGATCCAGGGGCTAATCTTTTACCTCCTGTTATTGCCAGAAATGAGGCTGTGGTTCAGATCAGGCATACTAATTTTTCTCATGCATCTTTGTTTAATCCCCCTGGTTTTGTAGCTCCGTCTATTCAGATTTTGAAGGAGATGGTAGTTAAGGATTTGGTAGCGCTTAAAACACCAAGATACAGGAATAACCATACCCTCCAACATAACCTGAAGCAGATTTGCGCACGTAATGACATAGTCATACGTCCTGCTGACAAGGGTGGGGGGGTCGTTATTTTAAATAAAAGTGACTACTTGGAGGAGATGAATAGGCTTTTGTCAGACAGTGTGACTTATACTAGACTGGGGTCGAACCCTACTTTTAAATTTAAGAGAGAACTTTCATCTCCGATTGATGGTGGATTTCAATCTGGTATTTTAAATAAGAAAGAAAAGGCATATTTGGTACCCTCCGCTCCGAGGGTACCAGTGATTTATTATTTACCCAAAATCCACAAGAGTTTATTCAAACCTCCCGGTCGCCCGATTATTAGTGGCATTGACTCGATTACGGTGAGAATAGGGAGATATGTTGATAATTTTTTACAACCTCTTGTTGTTAATACCCCTGCGTATTTGAGAGATACGACACAAGTTATCAATCTCTTGTTTGATTGTGGGTGGAGAGAGGGTTGCATTCTGGCAACTGCGGATGTTGCCTCTCTCTATACCGTTATATCGCATCAGCACGGGCTTGAGGCGGCTAAATTTTATCTTGAACAAGATCATTCCCTGCCATCAATACAGAGGGATTTCATTTTAAATCTTTTGTTTTTTGCCACAAGCCATAATTATTTTTGTTTTGGGGTAATTTCTTTTTGCAAACTGTTGGTGTCGCTATGGGCGCTAAATTCACGCCTAGTCTAGCGAACCTCTTTATGGCCGTTGGGAAAGTGAGGTAATTGATGTCAACCCACCAAAGGAGTTGCGCCTTTGGAAAAGGTACATTGATGATGTACTCCTTTTGTGGGAAGGTGACCTATCCTCTCTTGAGGCCTTTTTTCAGAGGCTCAATTTGAATGATAGGGGCATTTCTTTGCAATACGAGGCTAGCCAAGCTCAGATCCATTTTTCGGACCTTAATATTATTGTTAAAAATGGCCAGCTTACCACTACCACATATTTTAACCACTTTAGCCCCGGAAGGATTTACCCCCTTCCTGACCGGAGCACTTTTTACAATTTGGCACTGCGTCGCTTTAACTGCTAATTGCACGGTCATGCAATGCTGCACCCAAACAAAATTTGCGTCCTTTTCTTCCCACAAATAGAGCTTTCTTTTGAAAGCTCTGCGGTTTTTATTTTTTGCGCTATAAACGGAAAAAGACCAAAAATTTTGATAAAAATTATATTTTCTACTTTTTGTTATAAAAAAAAATCCAATAAACTCAATTTCAGTCATACATTTAGGCCAAAATGTATTTGGCCACATGTCTTTGGTAAAAAAAAGTCAATAAGCGTATATTTATTGGTTTGCGCAAAAGTTATAGCGTCTACAAACTAGGGTACATTTTCTGGAATTTACACAGCTTTTAGTTTATGACTGCCTATGTCATTTCTTGAGGTGCTAAAATGGCAGGGCGGTACAAAACCCCCCCAAATGACCCCATTTTGGAAAGTAGAGACCCCAAGGAAATTGCTGAGAGGCATGTTGAGCCCATTGAATATTTTTTTTTTGATTGAATGATTGAATGATTGAAGTGATTGAATGACAAAAAAAAAAAAATTACAAAAAGTTGTCACTAAATGATATATTGCTCACACAGGCCATGGGCATATGTGGAATTGCACCCCAAAATATATTCAGCTGCTTCTCCTGAGTATGGGGATACCACATGTGTGGGACTTTTTGGGAGCCTAGCCGCGTACGGGGCCCCGAAAACCAATCACCGCCTTCAGGATTTCTAAGGGCGTAAATTTTTGATTTTACTCCTCACTACCTATCACAGTTTTGAAGGCCATAAAATGCCCAGATGGCATAACCCCCCCCCCCCCCAAATAACCCTATTTTGGAAAGTAGACACCCCAAGCTATTTGCTGAGAGGTATTGTGAGTATTTTGCAGACCTCACTTTTTGTCACAAAGTTTTGAAAATTGAAAAAAGAAAAAAAAAATGTTTTTCTTGTCTTTCTTCATTTTCAAAAACAAATGAGAGCTGCAAAATACTCACCACGCCTCTCAGCAAATAGATTGGGGTGTCTACTTTCCAAAATGGGGTCATTTGGGGGGGGTTGTGCCACCTGGGCATTCCATGGCCTTTCGAAACTGTGATAGGCAGTGAAGAGTGAAATCAAAAATTTACACCCTTAGAAATCCTGAAGGCAGTGATTGGTTTTCGGGGCCCCGTACGCGGCTAGGCTCCCAAAAAGTCCCACACATGTGGTATCCACATTCTCAGGAGAAGCAGCTAAATGTATTTTGGGGTGCAATTCCACATATGCCCATGGCCTGTGTGAGCAATATATCATTTAGTGACAACTTTGTGCACAAAAAAAAAAAATGTGTCACTTTCCCGCAACTTGTGTCAAAATATAAAATATTCCATCGACTCAACATGCCTCTCAGCAAATAGCTTGGGGTGTCATTCAGGGGGGTTTGTGTCACCTGGGCATTCCATGGCCTCCGAAACTGTGATAGGCAGTGAAGAGTGAAATCAAAAATTTAGGCCCTTAGAAAGCCTGAAGGCATGCTTGGTTTTCGGGGTCCCGTACGCGGCTAGGCTCCCAAAAAGTCTCACACATGTGGTATCCCCGTACTCAGGAGAAGCATCAGAATGTATTTTGGGGTGTAATTTCACATATTCCCATGGCATGTTTGAGCAATATATCATTTAGTGACAACTTTGTGCAAAAAAAAAAGTCTCTTTCCCGCAGCTTGTGTCACAATATAAAATATTCCATGGACTCGACATGACTCTTAGCAAATAGCTTGGGGTGTCTACTTTCCAAAATGGGGTCATTTGGGGGGTTTTGAACTGTCCTGGCATTTTTTGCACAACATTTAGAAGCTTATGTCACACATCACCCACTCTTCTAACCACTTGAAGACAAAGACCTTTCTGACACTTTTTGTTTACATGAAAAAATTATTTTTTTTTTGCAAGAAAATTACTTTGAACCACCAAACATTATATATTTTTTTAAAGCAAATGCCCTACAGATTAAAATGGTGGGTGTTTCTTTTTTTTTTTCACACAGTATTTGCGCAGCGATTTTTCAAACGCATTTTTTGGGGAAAAAACACACTTTTTTAAATTTTAATGCACTAAAACACACTATATTGCCCAAATGTTTGATGATATAAAAAAGATGATCTTAGGCCAAGTACATGGATACCAAACATGACATGCTTTAAAATTGCGCACAAATGTGCAGTGGCAACAAAATAAATACATTTTTTTTTTTTTTTTTTTAAACAATAATTTTTATTTAGTTTTTCTGAATACAAAGAGAGGGAAAAAAAACAAAAAAAGAGAGGGGGGTGAACATCATATATCATACATCGACAGGCAACATAGACTGTGATAAAGATAATTACAGCCAGGAAAATCATGCATTTACCCTACAATTGTAACGCCCATACATGGCCCATAAGGGCTATCAAGTGGGATGATAAATGTTGTCTCCTATCACCAGTCACCCCCTTGGGAACTCACTGTGACTTGGTGGTGGAGTCATCCCCATAAATCCTTGCACATATCCGTTTTATTTTTATTTCCCCCTCCCCCATTCCATCTTTGCTTATTGTCCATTAATCCTCTAAACATAACCTAGGAGAAGAAGGAAGTGTTTTTAACTGTACAAGTAAGAAGAGTATTGATATATGGTTAATGCTCCATAGTTCAACCGCAGAACGGTTGGTTCACATGTACTGTCTAGCTTACTTGTTATAATTTTCGTCTAGTCAGGTAAATAAATACATTTTTAAAAGCCTTTACAGGTTACCACTTTAGATTTACAGAGGAGGTCTACTGCTAAAATTACTGCCCTCGATCTGACCTTCGCGGTGATACCTCACATGCATTATGCAATTGCTGTTTACATTTGACGCCAAACCAACGCTTGCGTTCGCCTTAGCGCGAGAGCAGGGGGAGACAGGGGTGCTTTTTTTTTTTCTTTATTATTTTTTTGCTTTTTTATCTTATTTTTAAACTGTTCCTTTCATTTTTTTTTTTTTAAATCATTTTTATTGTTATCTCAGGGAATGTAAATATCCCCTATGATAGCAATAGGTAGTGACAGGTACTCTTTTTTGAAAAAATTGGGGTCTATTAGACTCTAGATCTCTCCTCTGCCCTCAAAGCATCTGACCACACCAAGATCGGTGTGATAAAATGCTTTCCCAATTTCCCAATGGCTCTGTTTACATCCGGCGAAATCTAAGTCATAAAATGCTGGTAGCTTCCGGTTTCTTAGGCCATAGAGATGTTTGGAGCCACTCTGGTCTCTGATCAGCTCTATGGTCAGCTGGCTGAATCACTGGCTGCATTCTCAGGTTCCCTGTTGAGACAGGAGAGCCAGAGAAAAACACGGAAGACGACGGGGGGGCATTCCCTCCCACTGCTTGTAAAAGCAGTCTAGAGGCTAATTAGCCACAAGGATTGCTTTTACATGAAAGCCGACCGCTGGCTGAAAAGAATGATACCAAGATGATACCTAAACCTTCAGGCATCATTCTGGTATAACCACTCAAGGTCGTGAATGGCGTACCTGAAGACAAAAAAGTGGTTAACAATAAAGCACAGTAAACAGTAAAGTATATAAAAAATTGCATACCTGAAAAGCAAACATGATAAAACATAATAACAATAAAACATTGCAGAATAGAATACAGTAAAAAAGAGCAGAAAAATAGAGAGAGAATAGAGAGAGAGAGAACAATAAAACAACAACTATTTTTTTATTTTATATATTTTTTTGTGTTTTTTTTTTACACTTTTTTTTGTAACTGTAACTTTTATAACTGTAACCGGTTCCAGGTTCGGGTCTCTCAAAATGCGATGGCATCTTGGGAGACCCTGTGAAAGTGTGCCTAGTCTGTGTAATGCTGTACCCTACGCTAATACTCAACGAGTGAATGGTAGCGTTCAAAACATTCACCAATGCAAAGACCAGGATTGTCAGGACAGGAGGGACAATAATAGCGGGTGTCACGCCTATATCCGCGCTTGCTGCAGACACAACATCTTTTTTTGGGGGGGGTTCGTTGGGTAGGGGTACTCCGGGGGACATAAAGAAAATGGCTCTCATGCAGCCGACTGCATTTGGTTGGGGATGTGAATGGGGGAAGTACGGGTGCTGCAGAAGTGGTGGGTTCCCAATTAGGATTGGCGAATGCAGCAGGAAGGGCACTATGGGCACGACGGGCCTGTGTTTGTCTTCTTGGTGGCAGCGGGACACTACTTGTGCTTGCCACCTCACCAGCTTGAACTGCACTTATGGGACTCGCCACGTCACCAAGTGTTACTGCAGTGCTGCTTTGACTACTACCGGGGTGTACTAGGCCGCTGGTGCTTGCCAGTTCACCAAAACGCTACCAAAATAACTGTTAGCGATCGCAGGGATCAGGCCTGACTCTGCGAACGCTGCAGTTATGTGTTTAGTGTTTTGTAAGTGACAGTGATCGATCGATACTGCACTTAGGTGGGCTGGGCTGGGCCGGGCGGAGGGGCAAAACGCAGGTGCTAGCAGGTATCTGGGCTGATCCCGCTAACACTGTGTTTTTGGGAACCTTAAACTGCTGGGGACGCTAGTATAGATCTGATCAGATCAGATATTGATCCGTTCAGATACTATACCACTAAGGGAGGTGTACGGTGCGTGCTTATGTGTTAGCGCTACTGGCGCTAACCTGACGCTGCTTGGGGCTGGTGCTTGCCAGTTCACCAAAATGCTACCAAAAAAATAGTTAGCGATCACAGGGATCAGGCCTGACTCTGCGAACGCTGCAGTTATGCATTTAGTGTTTTGTAAGTGACAGTGATCGATCGATACTGCACTTGGGTGGGCTGGGCTGGGCCGGGCGGAGGGGCAAAACACAGGTGATAGCAGGTATCTGGGCTGATCCCGCTAACACTGCGTTTTTTAGAACCCTAAACTGCTGGGGACGCTAGTATAGATCTGATCGGATCAGATATTGATCTGTTCAGATACTATACCACTAAGGGAGGCGTATGCTGCGTGCGTGGGTATTAGCCCTACTGGCACTAACCTGACGCTGCCTGGGGCGACGCATATCACTGCCGGGCGATCAGGGGGCTAAACCTTTATTAGGTAATAAATGGCGAGTGCCCTGACACTATAAAAAATAAATGAACTAACCAGCGTCACCCGTAACAGTTATACGGTGATCACTGGTGAAAGGGTTAACTAGGGGGCAAGCAAGGGGTTAAAACATTTATTAGGTAGTATATGGGGGTCCCTGATGCTATAAAACGCTGACAGTGAACCTAAATATTTACCTCCCTAACTAGCGTCACCAGTAACACTAATACAGCGATCAGAAAATTGATCGCTTAGCGACACTGGCGACAGGGGGTGATCAAGGGGTTAAAACTTTATTAGGGGGGTTAAGGGGGTACCCTAGACCTAAAGGGGGCTAACACTGACTGCCCTACCACACTAAGGCCCCGTACACACGGTCGGATTTTCAGACGGAAAATGTGTGATAGGACCTTGTTGTCGGAAATTCCGACCGTGTGTAGGCTCCATCACACATTTTCCATCGGATTTTCCGATACACAAAGTTTGAGAGCAGGATATAAAATTTTCCGACAACAAAATCCGTTGTCGGAAATTCCGATCGTGTGTACACAAATCCGACGGACAAAGTGCCACGCATGCTCAGAATAAATAAAGAGATGAAAGCTATTGGCCACTGCCCTGTTTATAGTCCCGACGTACGTGTTTTACGTCACCGCGTTTAGAACGATCGGATTTTCCGACAACTTTGTGTGACCGTGTGTATGCAAGACAAGTTTGAGCCAGCATCCGTCGGAAAAAATCCTAGGATTTTGTTGTCGGAATGTCCGAACAAAGTCCGACCGAGTGTACGGGGCATAACTGTCACAAACTGACACCAATGCAGTAATCAGAAAAAAAAAACTGCTTGGTGTCAGTGTGACAGGGGGGGAGGGGTGCTTGGGGGGTGATCGGGGGGGGGGATCGGGGGGGTAAAGGGGGGGTGTAATGTATGCTTGGCATGTTCTACTGTGTGTGTGTTTGTGCACTCACTCAGATGTCTTCTCTCCTCTGCGCCGGAACGGAAAATACCGAGCCGAGGAGAGATGACATAATTTCCTCTGCCTCTGTGTACTATACAGAGGCAGGGGAATGATCTCATTGGCTGGGAGCGATCGCGAGGGGGGGGCACGAATGGATGGCCTCCCCCTCATCTCTGAATGCTCCCAGTCAGAAGCCGACCACCTCTGGCACCAGGTACGTGATTTAGCCTGCCCGTGCCATTCTGACACAGTATATCTGCGTTAGGCAGTCGGCAACTGGTTAAAGAGACAGACCGCAATGCCTATATTCCACTGAGTAGTTGTCATCACTCTTCTTGGCTGAAAGCGGTCCCAAAAGGCCAGTTTCAGCGAATAAGGCGAAACTGTACCAACATCTCTGATTATCATCAACAGGCCCAAATCTTGAAATCGAGATTTTTGGACAAAGGGTACTCCGAGGAAGAGATTAATGAGACAATTGTGGAAGTTGGGAATATGGATAGGGAGGTTATGCTCAATGGAGCTAGTAGGGCCAACCAAGTTCCTGATAACAAATTTGCCTCCGCTTTGGTGACAGGATATTCCAATCAACATTTTTCGGTTAAGAGAATTCTTAATAAATATTGGAATCTACTTAAAAATGATAAAGTACTTGGCCCTACCCTTCCAGACCGCCCAGTAGTTATTTTTAGAGGAGCACCTCCTCTACGTCTTAGGGTTGCTCCTAATGTCGTAGATCCTCCCAGAATCATCTCTCTTTTCCAATCTCAGAATGGTTTCTATCCATGTAGAAGGTGTCACATTTGTCAAATTAACTCCTTTAGAGGGCGTAAATGCGAGATTTTCCAATCGACTCAAACCAATAAAATATATAATATTGAGTCTTTCATCACATGCACTACGGAGTGTGTGGTGTATATGATACAGCGCCCATGTTCTAAGCAATACATTGGTCGCACTAAGAGATCTCTCCATCTCCATGTGCATTTATCTGAGCATGTGGGCAATATTAAGCGTGGATTTACTTAGCATAATCTGTCTAGGCATTATGCCAAACATCATGACAAAAAAATCAAGGGGACCCTCTTTGTAGCCTTGGATAAGCTCCAGCCTCATTGGAGGGGCATTAATAAAGTAAAAGGCTATCTCTAGGCTCGAAACGAGATGGATTTTCGATATGAAATCCTACGTGCCCCATGGCCTAAATGTGGAATGAGATATCAGTTCCTTTATTAATAATTCATAACATGCCTAATTATATTTTGTTTTTTTCTGCTTCTTATCTCCTTTTTAACAATTTTTTAATTTCATTTTTTAATTTTTTAAATATTTTTTTATATGTCTATTAATTATTGCCACTCACCTGATTTCTCTATTTGGATTTAATTTTTTCTTTTAGATATTTATGTATAATGTGGTTTTTAGGTTAACTTATCTATGGGTATAAAAGTATTATGTGTATCATGCGGCGCTCCACATGCTCTTCCTATATGCTGCTTTCTGTTGCCCATTAGTGTAGTATAAAGTTTGGCCACAAGATGGCGAAATCGTTTTGTTTTCCTTTGTTTATATTGGCTTCCTTTTATTTTGTATTGTAATGTATTGAGCTTGCCAGTAGCTAAAATGGTGGTGCCCTCATGTCTCTATAATTATGCTTGGAGCGGCCAGTACTTAAAATGGCGCCGCAATACTATTTAAACCCTAAGCATATGAGAAGCGTCACTTGGCCAATCCCCAGAAGACGTCCTGTCGTGATGAAACGCGTAGGGTGGGGCCTGTGACGCTGACGTCATTACGTTTTTTCCTATCGAGACTAATGGGAAGCAAGCTGACTACAGGAAGCCTGTGGAGACGCCGCAATTTGTAACCACTGATCTTTGGTGATCATTTGCCCTATTTGAATGGAATCTCTTGTAAGTGCAACCTGTTTATTCAATAAATCCTTCATTTAAACAATTACACTATGGGAGCTCCTTTTGTTTCTGTCTTTCGAGTGCCATGGATCCAGCTGCCTTACTGATGCCTTTATAGGTTCCTGGGAGACCTTATTATTCCCTGTGCTTGGTGAGACCACCCACGGTGGTCACTTGCAGCTAGTAAGGAGCCTCTATTCTCACATTGGGTGTGCTATTATCCTGGAACTAGGATTTGGTTTCATACACCTACCTCTGGACTATTATCCTCACTTTTTTATGGACTTTTTTTCTTATCTACTTCTTCACTAATTATTTCTGAGATGGGATTTTACACTTATATTTAATTTTTTGAAATGTTTAATATTGACTTTTTATTATTGATTTTTGTATCTGTTATTGCTTCATTTAGGTTGATTTATCACATATTTTATTAATTAATTTTATGTGGTCAGTTTTATTTGCACATGACATTTTTTCTTTGTGCGGTATCCGCCTTAGTCTTCTTGGATGAAAGTTTTTTCACCATTACTTTTTTTCAGTCTGACTTATATCTTTTTGTTTTTTATATATATATTTTATTTGGTATCTGCTTTAGTTTTTTTTTTTTGATGAGAGTTTTTTTTCATTATTTGTTTGTTGTGATTATTTATGACTTTAGCGCTGCATCCTTTTTCACTTATATTATGACAATGCCTTGCAGGAATTTTTTTTTTAAACGAAGGGTGATCTGCATGCAAATATAGTGTGACTAAGACCACCTCCTCCTCCATACTGACATCCACCCATCAAGACATTTTAATATTTGCATAACTCCTTCTAAGAGCCAGTCCACTGCTTGCTCCAGGGCTGGGGGCTTCTGAGAGGAGCACTGAGACAGGGTGCTGTGATGTTTTCAGGAAGCCATGTATGTACAGCCCCCTGCCTGTCCCTCCCACCAACCATGACCTGCCTGCATTGCACTGAGAAGTACAGAGACCTAGTGATGAAGTTACTGGGTCTAAAGTAAGGTAAGTAATGAATACAGAAAGGTGGGGGCGGAAAAAGCAAAATAAATTAACAGATTCAGCCTCAAAGGGTGCTTTTTTTTAAATAACAAAGATATCATATTTACCTCCACTGTGCAGTTCGTTTTGCACAGTGTGGCCCTGAACCTTGTCTTCTGGGGTCCCCCGGCGGCTCTCGCATTCGTTACCCCCTGGGAGAAGCGCTCTCCTTGGGGGTTACCTTGCGGGCACACTCCCGAGTCCAGCATTTGCATCTATAGACACAGAATGCCGGACTCGGCCCCGCCCCCCGGCGCCCGCATCATTGGATTTGATTGACAGCAGCAGGAGCCATGGGCTGCATTGCTATCAATCTATCCAATCAAGAGCCAGGACCCCCGGGCCGAGGGGTAGAGAGCGTCTCCGCAGAGGGAACGAACGGGCTAAGGTGAGTAAAACGAGGGGGCTGGGGGGGCCGGTCACTGTCAGAACTTTTTTCACCTTAATGCATAGGATACATTAAGGTGAAAAAACACGAAGGTTTACAACCCCTTTTACAGTTTACTCATCAATTGCCTGAATAATAAATAGAGTGAATGTTGGCAGAAACAGATGAATCCCTTCCAATGTTTGGGGGAATCTTTTGGGTGATTGGACATTCAGACAATAAAATCCTGGATTTATTTCCGACGGATGTTGGCTCAAACTTGTCTTGCATAGACACGGTTACACAAATGTTGTCGGAAATTCTGAACGTCAAGAACGTACTGACGTACAACACGTACGACGAGCAGAGAAAAATGAAGTTCAATAGCCAGTGCGGCTCTTCTGCTTGATTCCGAGCATACGTGGAATTTTGTGCGTCGAAATTGTCTACACATGCTCGGAATTTACGACAACGGATTTTGTTGACATGTGATCCCCATGACTAAGCACTGGGGTGCAAAGTGAAACGCGCTGGGGACGTGGCCCTGTCGGAGTCCAGGCTGAGGTTGCCACTCTTTTCATCTATGTAGGACAATGTGGATGTGCGACTTTCAGGGGTTCCTCTTTCTTCATTGATCTCTTGCAGGAGCCAGGACGGGTTCCATCCCCTGTCAGCACTCTAGCAGCAGCTGCGGATGCACTACCTATATACCCCCTCCCTATTGAGCCTGAGCAGCACACATACATTTTCAAGGGTCACAGCCTGAGCACTTATGGCCTATCTCCTCACCTTCTAGGCCTGACCTAGGGATTGGTGGAGACTCCATAAATATGTAGGCTTTGGTCTCTGTTCCTCCACCCTCTAGGTTCCAGAACTATCCAGTAGATATGTGCGATTAGATTCGTACGAATTGAAAATTTGTACGAATTTCCGTAAATTCGTACATTCGGGATGATCTGAAATACGAATTCCTTTGCTTCCGAATTTTGTACGAAATATGAAATTTACGAATTTCGGATCCAAATTCCGTTACAACGGAAACGTGACTTGTGTTTTGTTGACCAATTAGAGGTTTTCTTCTGCTTCTGAGTGAGGGTTGGGAAAATTACCTTTTTTAATATGGGAGTGGGAGACTGGTACTGGTAGTCGATGGGAGATTCAGAATCGGACAAAATAAGAATGTTTGTTAATTACGATTATTCGTTATGACGAAGTTAAAAAACCCAGGAAGTCAGCACAGCACAGGGATGGCGGGAGACCCTCATAATGATAAATTCATCATAACCAACATTCGTAATTGTTACGAAAAGTTAACGGACCTAACGAAAATTCGTATTTCGTGCAAATCCAAATTGAATTTCGGACACGAGTTACGAAATACAAATTAATTCTAATACGAGACGGAACAGAACAAAACAAATTTATTGACGGCGCACATGTCTACTATCCAGCAAGTTCTAGAAGCTAAGGGGAGCTAACAAAAGTCCCAGCCCTTGGAGCTCTGCACAGCTAACGCAAACAAATAACCCCAGCTCTTCTGCCTACACAGAAGCCAAACTATATTTACCTACTCTGTACACTGAGGGTGCTACATATCATATAGTGAATGTTGATCTGAAATATGCCCAAAAACTGCCCATTTTACACTTTGCACGATATTCAAATTATTCCCTGGTTTAGTGTAGGGCAATGTGTAATTTTGAAATCTTCAAATGCCTTGTGATACACTGGTTTACAAGCAGGTGCTGTAAATCTTTGCTAGCTCTGAATATATCTCCAAGGACCAAATGTACATGTAAAGATAACAGAAACAGAGTCCACTGGATAGTGCAGATAACACCAATTCAATAAATAATGATTAGCTCTGAAACAACTTACAATTAATAGCACAAAGTGATCCAGGTATGCAGCAGGAAGAGAATTATCTTGAAGTACTGGCTGTCACAATAAAAAAGCATGTTTAGAAAACTAGATTATGAATGGACATTATTAGGTCAGAGTTTCAAGTAACCACATATAACCTACATGAATCTATATTTAAGTAATCTGTAAAAAAGATTTTAGAAAATGTATATTTCAGTCAACTTTTTTCAGGGTCCACACATCGTCAAGAAAGGGGGCAAAATGTGTCTTGTTTAGGACTCTAAAATGCTGATGTGGTGTTTCGATTTTCAGACCTGGATGGAAATTGTGCCTACATGGGTCCCCAGTTGTAACCCATGTTCTCAACTGTAGCTGTGCTTTTCAGCACCTTTAAGGTTCACTATCCAATCAGCCCTATCACAGTGGCTAAGATGCTAGATCCCTCTTCCTCCTCCCCTCCCTTTCCTGACACTCAATTGGACAGCATGGCCGGGAGAGGAGAGAGGAAATAAAGCTGCAATGTCAGCTGTGGGGACCCCAGTCCCACTCCAGACCCATGTGAACCAAGGCAAAAGAGAGAGCAGCCCCCTGAGCTTGGAAATGGAGCTCAAAGCCAAGGTCAATGCAGGGGCCACGGCATGGGGAAGCAGATTGATCATGGAGCCTGAAACCTGTGCTTATTGCTGCCTCCTCTGTACTGCCTGTTCACCGCCATCTACTACCCTCTCTGTACTGCATGTCCCCACCATGAATTGCTCTCCCCGTTCCTACCATCAGCTGCTCCCCCTTCCTTGTACTGCCTGTCCACACCATCAATTGCCCCTTCTGTGCTGTCCGGTCCCCACCATAGCATAGCTCCCAACTGTCCCTGATGTGGTACAAAGTCCTTCTGTCCATCCTTCCTCCTCGTTTGTCCCTCATTTTGGTCTGATCTATATGGTTGTATATAAAATGCACTTTTTATCTTTCAAAAAGTGTCTCCCAGTGCTAAACCTTTCATCCAATTTCTAAATGGCTGCATTTGTAAGTTTTCAAAGCCAGTATAAAGGAATAGTAGAGGTAAAAAAGCATTTGTGTGTTTAACTAATCTTTTTTTGTAGAATTCTCCTTTAAGGGGGTGTGGCAGGGTGTGTGTCTTATGCCTACATACTTTTGCAATAGGTGTCCCTTGTTCCCATCTCAAAAATCTGGGAGGTATGCCATTGACATCCCGCTCTCTGCTGCAAGTCCCCACCATCAGCTGCACCCCTCCCCACTTTCAAGTGTCCCCTCTGTCCCTACCATAGACTGCCCCCCCATTATAGTCCCTGATCCCACCATCACCTGCTCCCAGGCCTTTGTACTTCCTGTCCCTACCATCAGCTGCTCCCCACCCACCTTTGTACTGCCCGTCCCCACCATCAATTGCCCACTCTTTGCTGTCTGTGCTGCCTGGTGCCCACCATCAACCTCCTCCCTGTGTGCTGCCTGTCCCCACTTTCAAATGCCCCCTCTGTCTCTACAATCAACTGCTCCCCATTGTAATTCTTGTCTTCACCATCAGCTGCCCTCGCTTTGTACTGTCTGTCCACACCATCAAGTGTCCCCTCTGTGTTGTCTGGCCCCCACCAACAGCCACCCCCCTCTGTGCTACTTGTCCCCACCATCAACTGCCCTCTCAACTACATTGGTGCCCTCTCTGTACTACCCATCCCTACTATCCACTGCTCAACCACCCTTCTCTGCACTGCCTTTCCCCTTCATCAGCACCCCCCCCTTTTTTTACCTCTTACTGACACCAACGTTAAGACATTTTTACCACACCCACCATTACCACACTACATCCACATTCACTGTGGAACACTATAGGAATGATTTACTAAAACTGGAGAGTGCAACATTTGGTGCAGCTCTGCAATGGCAGCCACTCCATTAGGGGCGCAGGGGTGCCACCCCCGTAATCCATGTGTCCGTCCCCTAATCTACATACAGGGTGCCGAACGCATGGATTTTAATGGGGTTTTTTTTTAGCACATGATTAGAGCCTGGGGCTCTAAATTGGCTTCAAAAGTGTGGGCTTGGGGCGCAGAGCACTGCGACCTGAGCTCACCCGTTGTGTGACAATAGCAAATTAATATGCGGTATTGTCTTACTTCTTCTCCTCCCGGTCAATCAGGAAGCGGGTCTTAAGACCCAATTGCCCGAGAGGAGAAGCAACCCTATTGGCCGGGACCTGAGGGGGGGGGAAGCTGCCAAAGCTGCTCACGACCTGGATGAGTTAAGTGAGTTGTTGATGGGCGGATGAGCGAAGGGGGGGTTTGTTCGCTGATTGACTGAGCAATGAGGGGGTTTAACTGAAAGAACAGGGGGTGGGGGGCAGGTGGTTTATTTGCCGCCCCCCCCCCCAAAAAAAAAAAAAAAAAAATAGAGCACCAGCCGCCACTGCAGCTCTGCAAAGAAACCAATCAGCATCCAGTTTTTTTTTTTTTGTCGAACCTAATTGGCTACCATGCACAGCTGCACAAGATTTTGTACTCTCCAATTTCAGAAAAGCAACCCCTATGTGTGCCACAGACCTTGTTTCTATCTTCTTTCCCAGGGTGAGCCGGGTCTCTCGTTATTCTAGTCGTTATCACACTGCTTTGACTTTTTAACTGTGCAGCCAGGGAATTTATTCCTATGGGTAGTAGCATATTCTCCATGTGTGCAATGTGGGAGGGGGACAGAGCCCACGGTGCTGTCACACAACGTATAACCTGATGGGGATTATGTAACGCCATCCTGCCAGTTCCTCCTTCATGCCTGTCACTGGTGGCTGCAGCACACAGGACATCCATTCTATCTGTCCCTGTGTATTCTGCCACTGCACCTGCCCTCTGAAGGGGGATTCTAGCAGCCAAAAAAAGCTAATCATGTGCATCAGTAAGCAATGAGCGACTCTGCTGTGACTAAGCTTGCTTGGAATGCGTGTGGCCTGGGCTGTCTGAATATACACCCAACATACAGCTGGATGAAGAAAAGGACAATGAGGTTACTAGGAGAAGCACACCTCTCCCCACAGGATGGATTTGTAAATCAATTTGATCCTAACTAGGTCTGGATAAGGATCCTTGGTTGCTTCACTATTGTAAATCTATGGAATATATAATTAACCCATTCAGGCAGAGGATGCAGAGGTAAGCAGTGCTGGATAAGGGAGGCAGTGGATGCATTGATGAGCAGCACTAGAAGAGGGTGGAGGGGGTATGCAGGGAGGAAACGCCTATCTCCACAATGAGGATGGATAGACAGATAAAGTGGAGGAAACAAAAGCACGAGAGAGGGATAGGAAAAACAGAGAGATTAAAAGGAGAGAGAGAGAAAAGAGAGAAAAAGAGACAAAGGAGATAGAGAAAAGAAAGAGGAAGGAAGGAAGGAAGGAAGGAAGGAAGGAAGGAAGGAAGGAAGGAAGGAAGGAAGGGAGGAAGGAAGGAAGGAAGGAAGGATAAAGAAAGAGAAAGGAAAGAGAGGAAGAGGAAGAAGAGAGAGAAAAGAGAGAGGGGTGAAAGGAGAAAGAGAGAAAAGAGAGAGAGGGTGGAGGGAGAGAGGAAAGAAGAGGGGATGAAGAGAGAGGGAGAGGAAGGAGAGAGAGATGTAGAAAAGAGGGGGTAAGAAGAAAGGGGGGATAGAGGAAGACGAATGGGGGGTAGAATAAAGAGAAAAAAAAGAGGGGGAGAAGAGAGAGAAGAAAAAGAGGGGGAAAGAAGAAAGAGAGGAGGGGGGAGAAGAGAGAGAGAAAGAAAGGGGGGTGTAGAGAGAGAGAAGAGAGAGAGGGAGAGAGAGAGAGAGAGAGAGAGAGAGAGAGAGAGAGGAAGATGAAAGGGGGAGAAGGGAGAGAGGGGAAGAAGAAAGGAGGGAAGTTGAGTAAGAAGGGGAGGAGAGAAATAGAGGTAGAAGAGAGAGGGGAGAAGATTTTTTTCCCCTCCCCCCCCCCTTATCTCTCTCTTCTTCCCCCTATCTTTTTCTCTTTCTTCTTCTTCCCCAAGAGGATGAGGGAAGAAGAAGAAAGAGAAAAAGATAGGGGGAAGAAGAGAGAGATAAAGGGGGGGGGGGGAGGGGAAAAAAAGAAAGAAGAAAAGGGGGAGAGGAAGAATGTTGGGAAGAGAGAGAGGGAAAGACGAATGAGAGAATGAGAATCATTTTCCATGTCTACTTATAGAAATAAAGAATCATAAGTGCAGCCAGAATTCCATGCATATCTTCCATATAGAATGAGCTGCTGTAACACACAGAATGCAGGCTGTCCCATAAGGTTATAAACCCACACCCTCTTCTATTTTATAATCCTACAATATATACAGATAGGTCACATAACGGTAGAATAAAGCGATGTTACCTTTTAGAAGCTCTTCTGACAAATGTGGATTTCCTGTATGTATTCAGTTATCAATGTTTGAATCACTGACTTTCCCTTTTAAGAAAACAAATAAAGAAAGAAATGTTTCAAAGTCTCATTTTTTTTTAAATAACAAACATGTTATACTTTCTATAGAATGCATTAAGATGAAAAAACCTTCTGCCTTTATAATTCCTTTAATGTTTAATCAGGTAAATGAAGGAAAGGCGAAGTCAGAATGTCAGGTATAGATTGATATATGATGGTCTGTAATCCAATTCTGCTCTCTGTAGCAAGATAAAGCAATCTTACCGTTTCTGGGTTCCTCTTTCAGATGTGTATGTCCTGTAGGTAGAAGATTGTGAATGTGTGAATCTGCAGCATTTCCTTCCTTTATATGTTCATAAAGTGAAACTGAAAGCATCTTTACAGAGAAAAAATCATCTGATTTCCAGGAATTCCATTCTGCAATCCTGCTGTCACCCACCAGAGGCTCTAAAGTAATAAATAGAGCTTCTGAAAACTTTTCTTTAACCACTTGCTGGCCGCCATATAGCAATATGACGTCGGCAAAGTGGTTGCGATATCCTGACCGGACGTCATATGACGTTGCCAGGATATCAGGCGCGCATCGCGCCGATCGTTGTCGCAGTGTTTCAATCTGACACACTGCAATTCCGATCTAGGTAAAGAGTCTCTAACAAAGACACTTTACCACGTGATCAGCCACGTGCAATCACGGCTGATCACAAAGTAAACAGGAAGAGCCGGTGATCAGCTTTTCCTCACTCGCGTCTAACAGGCGCGAGTAGAGGAGAGCCGATCAGCTGCTCTCCTGACAGGGGGGTCTGTGCTGATTGTTTATCAGCGTAGGCCCCCCTCGGATGCCCGCCCAGGACCACCAGCATGCCACCACTACCACCAGGGATGGCCACCACACTGGACCACCAGGTATGCCACCCTAGTTTACCAGGGAAATGCCAATCTGTGCCCAGGCAGCTGCCAATCAGTGCCAAAGTAAAATGCCTCCCAGTGCCACCAGTGGTGCCTTACAGTTAAAACTATCAGTGCCAGCCATCAGTGCCCATCAATGTCCATCAGTGCCACCTTTCAGTGCCTATCAGTGCCCAGCAGTTCCGTCTATCAGTGCCACCCATAAGTACCCATCAGTGCAGCCTTTCAGTGCCCATCAGTGTCACCTATCAGTGCCAATCAGTGCCCACCAGTGCCACCTATCGGTGCCCATCAGTGCCACCTATCAGTGCCCATCAGTGCCGCATATTAGTGCTGCCTATCAGTGCCCATCGGCAGTGCCCATCAGTGCCACCTCATCGGTGCCACCTTATCAGTGCCCATCAGTGCAGCTTATCAATGCCCATCAGTGAAGGAGAAAATTACAAAATTTTATAACAAAAACAAAGAAAAACTTTTTTTTTTTTCAAAATTTTCGGTATTTTTTTATTAGTTTAGCAAAAAATTAAAACCGCCGAGGTGATCAAATACCACCAAAAGAAATCTCTATTTGTGGGAACAAAATGATAAAAATGTAGTTTATGTACAGGGTAGCATGACCGCGCAATTGTCATTTAAAAAGTGACCGCGCTAAAAGCTGAAAATTGGTCTGGGCAGGAAGGTGCGAAAGTGCCCGGTATTGAAGTGGTTAAAAACTGATTTTGCAGAAAAATGTGAAATCTAAATTGTTACATTTATCTTCACACACAAAAGGACCCATTTAAAAAAAAATGTTCAAAGCCAATCATTTAGCAAATCTGCATGTACATTCCTTGTGTGCGAATTGATCAAAAACAAAGGTTCTTTGGGCTATTATCTCTATTGATGGTACAGTATGTCCTTTATTTGCAGTAGTAAAAGGCAGCAATATGGCCATTAGATGGAGCTGAGGAGCAAAGGAAATGCTTAAAATGTTATACAATGCGATACAATGTAGCGATTCCAGAGAACTAAGGGTGTAGGTAGGTGCAGTTATCTACTTTGCTAATAGATGGCTCTGTACCAGAACAGTGTCTGGTTGCAGCAAATATGGTCATCAGGTGCTAGGCCACTTTTAGGTAGAGCCCCTCCTGCAGTGATGTCATGGGTGAGTCAGTACCCAGTTAGAAGCCAGGTTGGAAGGAACCCGAGACACATTTGAGGCATGGGAGCTAAACACCCCACACCTATGTGGATGTAACTAGCGTGTGAAGGCCCTGGATAGGGCAGGAGGCCGGAAGGAGTAGACCTGCACCCAGGAAGGACCAGCTAAAGTCTTTATGTCCCTTATGGAGGTGGGGGTTAGGGTGGATTGCAAAAGGCCTTTAAGGCCAGGCCAAGAGCTCCCTGAGTAAGGCTGCTTCCCTGGAAGATATCAGGAGATGTGTAGCTAGGGAGTAGGTGACTACAGAGAGCACAGTCCTGTGAGAACTAGTGACCCTGGGGTGAAGGAGAGATTGTAAAAGGGAGATGGCTGCCAAGGTGCTGCATATGCTTTCACATGTGACTACTGCAGACCGTCCACTAAATTTGATTGACTGTGTAATGTCAAGTGACTCTGGATTGTACGTCGGTGTGATGCGACTGTTATGCCATATCCAGAATCCCATCAGTAAAGGCAGCAATACTACTTTTATGAGTGGACAGTCTTTCCTTTGGCGGATGTAAAGGTGGAATGTGGAGAATGTCTTGTGGGAGCCTTTGGCATGGAATGGGGCACAAGATAGCAGAGTCTTCGGCCTCAGAAGGTAGGATAGTGTTCTAACAAAGAGGACAGGAACAAGAAAGGGACTTGAGCTCTTGGCACCAGTTCTAGCCAATAGCAAAGCTCCTCCCCCAGAAACTTTCTGCAGTTTGTGGGGGTATCCAGGGACTTGGAAGCTCCATTAGTCACCCCCTTCAGATGAGCTCACCCCCTCAGACACCCGGCCTGACCTATGCCGCATTCTTCAGCTGTGCTTCCTCATTCCAGCTACAGGTTTCACAGTAGTAAGTGCCCACTGCAGTCTACATTCACACATGTTCCATCACCAGGAGACATAGAGGTTAGGAGAAGGAAGATTGAACAGTTGGAGTTCTGCCCTAACTAAATGCATTTTTTTTGTTGTTGTGTTAAACTGTATCAAGTTATAATTGTTTTGATGTATGTGTGACATCGAGTAGCTGTTTAAGCTCACTACAATTCCTTTACTTATGCAATTTGGTATCTCCCTCTGTTCTCTCCTCCTGTTTGGAGCTAGTTTGTTCAGTTCTAGCTAAACCCTCTGTTACTAAAACTGGAGCACTCAGAATCTGGTGCTGTGCATGATAGCCAATCTGTTTCCAAGTTTAGCTTGTTCAATTAGAGTTTGACAAAAATACCTGAGAGCTGATTGGTTTCCATGCAAACCTGCACCAGATTTTGCACTCTCCAGTTTTAGTAAATCTCCCCCTGTGATAGTTCTTTGCAGAAACAGGGCTTGGGAAAGTCTCTTCTTCTCACATTTCAAAAGTCTGAAAAAAAAACTCTGTATACAATTCGCTGAAATAAAATGGTGATGTTTTGTAGCCCATTCCAGCCTTGTGCAGGTCTACAATCTTGTCCCTGACATTCTTGGACAGCTCTTTGGTCTTGGCCATGGAGGAGAGATTGGAATCTGATTGATTGCTTCTGTGGACAGGTGTCCTTTATACAGGTAACAAGCTGAGATTCGAAGCACTCCCTTTAAGAGAGTGCTCCGAATCTCAGCTCATTGCCTGTATAGAAGACACCTGGGAGCCAGAAATCTTGCTGATTGACAGGGGATCAAATACTTATTTCACTCAATAACCACTTCAGCCCTAGAAGGATTTACCCCCTTAATGACCGGGCCATTTTTTGCGATACAGCACTGCATCGCTTTAACTGACAACTGCGCGGTCATGTGATGTTGTACGCAAAAAAAGTAAGTACTTTTTTTCTCATAAATGGAGCTTTCTTTTGGAGGTATTTGATCACCTCTGCGGTTTTATGTTTTGCGCTATAAAAAAAAAAAAAAAAAAGACGGAAAATTTTACAAAAAAAGCAATATTGCTTACTTTTTCCTATAATTAATATCCCAAAAAATAATTTTTAAAAAACAATTTCTTCATCAGTTTAGGCCACTATATATTCTTCTACATATTTTTGGTAAAAAAAAAAAAAAATCGCAATCAGCGTATATTGATTGGTTTGTGCAAAAGTTATAGTGTCTACAAAATAGGGGATAGATTTATGGAATTTTTTTGTATTATTTATTTTTTTTTTACTAGTAATGGCGACGATCTGCGATTTTTTTGTGGGACTGCGACGTTGTGGCGGACAGATCAGACTCGTTTGACACTCTTTTGACAGGCTATAAATAGCCACTGATTACTGTGTAAATGTCACTGGCAGGGAAGAGGTTAACACTAGGGGGCTATCAAGGGGTTAAGTGTGTCCTAGGGAGGTGTTTCCAACTGTATTGGGGATAGGCTGCCTGGAAGAAGAGAGAGAATTCTGATCCTAATCACTAGGAGCAGCAGATCTTTCTCTCCAAGCCTGGCAGGATGGGGATCTGTCTGTTTACACCGACAGTTCCCCGTTCTGGCTCTCTGTGGAGCAATTGCGGGTCATCGCGCCCACCGGCCACATGCATCGGCTCCGGGGACACGCTGCGTGCAACTGTTATAGCGATTTAAAAAGCCAACATGCAATGACAGTGATTTGCGCAGCCGTGCCAACCTGCCGCAGTATGACTGCGGCGGCTGGTGAGTGGGGATGAGCTTCGAGTTTGAATGGAACTCAAACATCAGCTGTTCGCCGAACAGCGAACAATTTGGGGTGTTCGCGGCAAATTCGAATGCCGCGGAACACCCTTTAAAAGTCTATGGGAGAAATCAAAAGTGCTAATTTTAAAGGCCTATATGCATGGTATTGTCATAAAAAGTGTTTGGGGACCTGGATCCTGCCCCAGGGGACATCGATCAATGCAAACAAAAAGTTTTAAAAACGGACGTTTTTTCGGGAGCAGTGATTTTAATAATGCTTAAAGTGAAACAATAAAAGTGTAATATCCCTTTAAATTTCATACCTGGGGGGTGTCTATAGTATGCCTGTAAAGGGGCGCATGTTTCCCGTGTTTAGAACAGTCTGACAGCAAAATGACATTTCAAAGGAAAAAAAGTCATTTAAAACTACTCGCGGCTATTAATGAATTGCCGGTCCGACAATACACATAAAAGTTCATTGATAAAAACAGCATGGGAATTCCCCACAGGGGAACCCCGAACCAAAATTTAAAAAAAATGACGTGGGGCTCCCCCTAAATTCCATACCAGGCCCTTTAGGTTTGGTATGGATATTAAGGGGAACCCGGCCAAAATTAATTAAAAAAAAAAATGGTGTGGGGTCCCCCTTAAAATCTATACCAGACCCTTCAGGTCTGGTATGGATTTTAAGGGGAACCCCACACCAAATTTTTTTTTAAAAACGGCGTGGGGTCCCCCCAAAAATCCATACCAGACCCTTATCCGAGCACGCAACCTGACAGGCCGCAGGAAAAGAGGGGGGGACGAGAGTGTGCCCCCCCCCTCCTGAAACGTACCAGGCCACATGCCCTCAACATTGGGTGGGTGCTTTGGGGTTGCCCTCCAAAACACCTTGTCCCCATGTTGATGGGGACAAGGGCCTCATCCCAACAGCCCTTTCCCGGTGGTTGTGAGGGTCTGCGGGCGGGGGGCTTATCGGAATCTGGAAGCCCCCTTTAACAAGGGGACCCCCAAATCCCAGCTCTCCCCCCTGTGTGAAATGGTAAGGGTACAAAAGTACCCCTACCATTTCACAAAAAAAAAACTGTCAAAAATGTTAAAAATGACAAGAGACAGTTTTTGACAATTCCTTTATTTAAATGCTTCTTCTTTCTTCTATCTTCTTTCTTCTATCTTCTATCTTCCTTCGGTTTCTTCCTCCATCTTCTGGTTCTTCTGGTTCTTCCTCCGGTGTTCTCGTCCGGCATCTCCTCTGCGGCTTCTTCTTATCTTCTACTCCTCGTGCCGCTCTGCATCCATGATGGCATGGAGGGAGGCTCCTGCTGTGTGACGCTTCTCTCTTCATCTTTTTCTTCATCTTTTCCTCTTCATCTGCTTCTCTTCATCTTCTTGTCTTCATCTTCTTTTCGGGCCGCTCCGCATCCATGATGGCATGGAGGGAGGCTCCCGCTGTGTGACGCTTCTCCTCTTCTGACGGTTCTTAAATAATGGGGGCGGGGCCACCTGGTGACCTCACTCCCTCTGACGCACGGGAACTTGACGGGGACTTCCCTGTGGCATTCCCCGTGACATCAGAAGGGGGCGGGGTTACGTAACGGGTAACCCTGCCCCCCTCTGACGTCACGGGAATGCCACTTAGAAGTCCCCGTCAGGTCCCCGTGCGTCAGAGGGGGGTGGGGTCACCGGGTGGCCCTGCCCCCTCGTTATTTAAGAACCGTCAGAAGAGGAGAAGCGTCACACAGCGGGAGCCTCCCTCCATGCCATCATGGATGCGGAGCGGCCCGAGGAGAAGAAGATAAGAAGACGCCGCGGAGGAGATGCCGGACGAGAACACCGGAGGAAGAACCAGATGAACCAGAAGAAGAAGATGGAGAAAGAAACCAAAGGAAGATAGAAGATAGAAGAAAGAAGATAGAAGATAGAAGAAAGAAGAAGCATTTAAATAAAGGAATTGTCAAAAACTGTCTCTTGTCATTTTTAACATTTTTTTTGTGAAATGGTAGGGGTACTTTTGTACCCCCTTACCATTTCACATGGGGGGAGGGCCGGGATCTGGGGGTCCCCTTGTTAAAGGGGGCTTCCAGATTCCGATAAGCCCCCCCGCCCGCAGACCCCCACAACCACCAGGCAAGGGTTGTGGGGATGAGGCCCTTGTCCCCATCAACATGGGGACAAGGTGTTTTGGGGGGCTACCCCAAAGCACCCTCCCAATGTTGAGGGCATGTGGCCTGGTACGATTCAGGAGGGGGGGCGCTCTCTCTTCCCCCCTCTTTTCCTGCGGCCTGCCAGGTTGCATGCTCGGATAAGGGTCTGGTATGGATTTTTGGGGGGACCCCACGCCGTTTTTTTTTAAAATTTTGGCATGGGTTTCCCCTTAAAATCCATACCAGACCTGAAGGGTCTGGTATGGATTTTAAGGGGGGACCCCACGCCATTTTTTGTTAAAATTTTGGCCGGGGTTCCCCTTAATATCCATACCAGACCTGAAGGGCCTGGTATGGAATTTAGGGGGACCCCCCCCACATCATTTTTTTTTTAAATTTTGGTTCGGGGTTCCCCTGTGGGGAATTTCCATTCGGTTTTTATCAATGAACTTTTATGTGTATTGTCGGACCAGCAATTCATTAATAGCCGCGAGTTTTAAATGACTTTTTGTCCTTTGCAATGTAATTTTGCTGTCAGACTGTTCTAAACACTGAAAACATGCGCCCCTTTACAGACATACTATAGACACCCCTCAGGTACGAAATGTAAAGGGATATTACACTTTTATTGATACACTTTAAGCATTATGAAAATCACTGCTCCCGAAAAAACGGCCGTTTTTAAAACTTTTTTTTGCATTGATCCATGTCCCCTGGAGCAGGACCCAGGTCCCCAAACACTTTTTATGACAATAACTTGCATATAAGCCTTTAAAATTAGCACTTTTGATTATTCATGTTCGTGTCCCATAGACTTTAACAGTGTTCGCGTGTTCGAACGAATTTTTTGCCTATTCGCAAGTTCTGGTGCGAACCGAACAGGGGGGTGTTCGGCTCATCCCTACCGGTGAGCAAGTAAATAAAATGCAAATCAATGTATAACTTTTTTGAAATGCATTTTTCTGGATATTTTTGTTGTTATTCTGTCTCTCACTGTTAAAATAAACCTACCAATAAAATTATAGACTGATCATTTCTTTGTCAGTGAGCAAACATACAAAATCAGCAGGGGATCAAATACTTTTTTCTCTCACGGTCAGTGGCGGCTGGTGCTCAAAATTAATTTGGGGTGGGCACAAACTGAAAAATAGTGAACCCCCCCCTCAAATGCAGCCATTGTGCCCATCAATTGCAGCCATTGTGCCCATCAAAAACAGCCACTGTGCCCATCATATGCAGCCACGTGTGCCCATCATATGCAGCCACTTGTGCCCATCATATGCAGCCACTATGCCCATCAAATGCAGCCACTTGTGGCCATCATATGCAGCCACTGTGCCCATCATATGCAGCCACTTGTGCCCATCATTTGCAGCCACTGTACCCCATCATATGCAGCCACTTGTGCCCATCATATGCAGCCACTTGTGCCCATCATTTGCAGCCACATGTGCCCATCAAATGCAGCCACTTGTGCCCATCATATGCAGCCACTTGAGCCCATCATATGCAGCCACTTGTGCCCATCATGTGCAGCCACTGTGCCCATCAAATGCAGCCACTGTGCCCATCAAATGCAGCCACTTGTGTCCAGCATATATGGCAAAAAAAAAAAAAATATGGTTAGAGAAACAACAAAACTATAAAATAGCAGGCACAAGGAAGGTTGAGGACAGACAACTCTTCCAGAAGCAATGCACTTTTGGAGAGGGTGAAACTGTAGGAAAAATGCTGGCGCAATTGGTAAAATCTAATCCCCCCCCTCCATCATATCCACAATTAAGCTAGCAGGAGGAGGGATTACCTCTCTTAACTCAGAGATAATGGAAGCATTTAGCGACTACTACAAAAAACTATATAGTTCACAGGGGGCAGAGGAGGAGGGGGTAATGGATCACTTCCTGGGGAAATTGGAGATACCAACTATTACACAAGGGGATAGAGATGAACTGGAAGCCCCAATAACTCTAGCAGAACTTCAACAGGCAGTACCTGGGATGGCAAATCAAAAATCTCCGGAACCAGATGGGCTTCCGATGGAGACGTATAAATATTATGGAGAAATACTACTCCCGGAGTTGCTTAGGGCGTTGAGCAGAGCGGATATGGAGGGAAGACTGCCTCCTTCGATGCTGGAAGCAACTATTATAGTGTTACATAAAGAGGGGAAAGATCCGCTAGATACAGCTTAATCTAGACCAATCTCTCTGCTATGCTCTGACGCTAAAATATTAGCTAAGGTGCTAGCAGCTAGGCTCAATAAAATAGCTTCAAAACTGATTCACCCAGACCAGACGGGCTTTATTGCCAATAGATCTACTAGTATGAATATTAGAAGGACGTTCCTGAACTTGCAGACCCCGTTGGAGAAAGAGGGATCAAGAGCTGTGTTGTCACTGGATGTAACCAAAATGTTTGACAGCCTCGAGTGGAGATATATCTGGCTGGACCTGGAAAGATTTGGTTTTGGTCCTTCTTTTATAGGATGGATAAAAAAGCTTTATAGAGATCCCAGCGCTAAGATAAGAATTAACAATGAACTTTCTGATAAGATCCAGTTGGAGAGGGGGACAAGGCATGGGTGCCCATTGTTGCCCCTGCTCTTTGCCCTTGCGATGGAACCTTTGGCTATTGCTATAAGATGTAGCCTTGAGCGTAAGAGGATTCCAGAGGAAGATAGGAGAGGAAAGAATCGCTCTATATGCGGATGATTTTCTGCTTTTTTTGGGCGATACAGGGCAATCTCTGGCAAGAGCAATGAGTATAGTAGAGGAATTTGAAAGATTCACAGGATTAAGGATAAATTGGGGGAAATTTGAGCTTTTACCGGAGGACCCCATGAATAGCCCAATTATAGTAGGAATGCCTACTGGTGGTAGTAGACACATTGAGATACTTTTGGATATTTCTAACGAAAGATCCGAATGAGTATCTATGTAAAAAATATAAAACCATTATTGAATGAAAATTTAAACAAAAAATTAATATTTGGAAGCGGCTTCCCTTGTCGTTAGTTGGTCGATGTAGTTTGATTAAAATGATATGGATGCCCACAATTATTGTACTTATTACATAATTCTCCAGTGTGGATATGTAAAAAATGGTTTAAGAAGATTGAAACTCTCTTTAGAGAGTTCATTTGGAAAGGGGGACAAGCTTGGATACGACTTTGAACTACGCAGCTCCCAATCAGGGAAGGGGGCTTGGTGGTACCTCATCCCGAAAGTTACTACTTGGCAGCTCAGTTGCAACATTTAATGGGATATGAGACCCCGGGCGGAGGTACCCCTAATGGTAGAATAATGTTATCAGAAGCTTTGCATAATACAGTTAGAGACGCCCTGGAAGCAGATTCCTTTAGCTGTAAGAACCCGACAATAACAATGATAACAAAAATATGGAAAACAGTTAAAAAACAGTTGGGGTACACTGGGCTACCCGAACATACTCCCCTCTGGAACAACAGGAATCTGCAGGAAGTGTTCTCGATAGGAAAGATTAAGGATTGGGAGGTACAGGGTATTAATTGGTTGATACAGCTGTCTGATGGTAACAACCTTAAAAACTTTTTGAATGCGAAAAGGGAATATAATATATCACAGCATTAAGTTTTTAGATATTTACAGATCCGGCATGCTTTAGAACTCAAGAAATAGAATGGTATAAAAAACCTCTCCTCCAAAATATACTCCAGGTGGGCACAACTAAAGGACTTATCTCTGAGCTATATGGACACCTACGAAAAGGAGCAGCTAGTGGTCGAGATCTTCGCAAGGATAGAGAGAGATGGGAAGAGCATATAGGGGAAATATCACAGAAGCAGTGGAGGAGGATTTTGGAGATGGGACCAATGATCACAGTCTCGCCTTCCCAGAAAGTATCCCATTTGATGCTGATATACAGAGCCTACTATAACTGAAAAGGGTGTTTAAGTTTGGTAGAAGATCAAATGAAAAATGCCCTAGATGCCATGGCCCTGGAGATCTCATCCATATGGTGTGGAGGTGCCCAAAGTTGTTCCGATATTGGGAGAGGGTCCTCGACACCATAGGTGAGGCCTACGGGATAATTTTGGAGAGGGAGCCTAGGCTTAGCATACTGGGTTATAAGAAGGAAGTGGGGGAAAGGAAGAGAATTACAGTGGCAATACTAAGATGCCTATTCCAAGCTAGAAAAATGATTGCGATGAGATGGCAGTCGAGGACACCGCCGACACTGAGGAATTGGACCATGGTAATAAATGAGACAAAATGGAAAGAAAAAGTAGTTTACACAAAAAGAGGTAATCTCAGGGAATTTGAGAGGTTGTGGAGGCCCTCGTTGGATAAATGGGGACCCCCCCTCAAAAGGGAGAGGATATAATAAGTTTGTAGAATTATTCTTAGCAGTTGCTAAACCAGGAAATTATATATTAGACAATTTAGTCTAGATACACGGACCAATCAGTGAATTCTTGTTGAAGAGTTAAAAAACTTATTTAGATACGATCAGCCTATACCCATATATTATTCTAGTGTATAAAGTGATGAACCACAATACAATTCCCCAGTGTGGTATAGCCTCCACTTGGGACACTGTGAATATAAAGTGGCAGAAATATAAATACAGTAAATGTTCAAACAATAAATAACATTAAATGATGCTTTTTAAACAATCATTTTACACAGTGACCATTATTAGCATAATGAAACAAAAATCAACATTAGTGAATAAGTCCCAAATATAAAAACGAAAAGCCAGAAAAAAATGTTGGTGAAGAGTCCAAAATATTTGTGCCAAATCAAGCAAAAGAGAAGAGATTCCAAGAAGTGAGTGTCTTTATGAATTGATCCTGTGTTGCACTGTCCACCACACCTCAGTGACATATATCCACACCCTTACAGATGGCAAACTCACCAGCTGTTGAGGCCTTACACTCGCGTGTTTGGCCGGACACGGCTTTAACCCACTATCATGGGGGTTACCAAGTGAGCACAGTCATCCACTGCTCAATATGCCGGACACCATTCATGGGATCAGGATTCCACATAAAGAATAAAAGAATTGCTCCAGATAGTGTATTAACGTTTAAAAGATTTAATTCAAACTGAAACTAAAACCAATACACTCACATGATCCATAAAACACAAAGCATGAAAGCTCCACAGCAAATCACAGCAGGCAGGTAAATGTAGTCACAACACTTCACAGCAAACAGGATGATGTAACACATGCAGCGGGATATAAACGACACTATAACCACTGGAACGGTCACGGCGGACCCAGGGAGTGTGGAGCCTGAAGACCTGCGGGTCACCTCACCGGTACTCTGCTGACACTTCCTGGCTGCTCACAAACGATCTCCGCTCACTCCGCCGCCTCTCCTCACTCTAATGTTAATAAGGGATTGCCGCGTAGCCACGCCCCGACATGTTTCGTCATACGGAACCCCATGACTAAGTCCGTATGACGAAACATGTCGGGGCGTGGCTACGCGGCAATCCCTTATTAACATTAGAGTGAGGAGAGGCGGCGGAGTGAGCGGAGATCGTTTGTGAGCAGCCAGGAAGTGTCAGCAGAGTACCGGTGAGGTGACCCGCAGGTCTTCAGGCTCCACACTCCCTGGGTCCGCCGTGACCGTTCCAGTGGTTATAGTGTCGTTTATATCCCGCTGCATGTGTTACATCATCCTGTTTGCTGTGAAGTGTTGTGACTACATTTACCTGCCTGCTGTGATTTGCTGTGGAGCTTTCATGCTTTGTGTTTTATGGATCATGTGAGTGTATTGGTTTTAGTTTCAGTTTGAATTAAATCTTTTAAACGTTAATACACTATCTGGAGCAATTCTTTTATTCTTTATGTGGAATCCTGATCCCATGAATGGTGTCCGGCATATTGAGCAGTGGATGACTGTGCTCACATGGTAACCCCCATGATAGTGGGTTAAAGCCGTGTCCGGCCAAACACGCGAGTGTAAGGCCTCAACAGCTGGTGAGTTTGCCATCTGTAAGGGTGTGGATATATGTCACTGAGGTGTGGTGGACAGTGCAACACAGGATCAATTCATAAAGACACTCACTTCTTGGAATCTCTTCTCTTTTGCTTGATTTGGCACGAATATTTTGGACTCTTCACCAACATTTTTTTCTGGCTTTTCGTTTTTATATTTGGGACTTATTCACTAATGTTGATTTTTGTTTCATTATGCTAATAATGGTCACTGTGTAAAATGATTGTTTAAAAAGCATCATTTAATGTTATTTATTGTTTGAACATTTACTGTATTTATATTTCTGCCACTTTATATTCACAGTGTCCCAAGTGGAGGCTATACCACACTGGGGAATTGTATTGTGGTTCATCACTTTATACACTAGAATAATATATGGGTATAGGCTGATCGTATCTAAATAAGTTTTTTAACTCTTCAACAAGAATTCACTGATTGGTCCGTTTATTTCATTCATTAGGCTTATAGCGCCACTATTCACCCACAGGGTGTTTTTCAGACTTATAAGTATTTTTAGTTTAAGTGGCAGCTTACAGGTGTTTTTACAATCCTAGGCGCAGAGGTGGAAAGACAGGTGTGGGCACTAAATTTCAATTTCTCCTGGTCATCCGCAGTTTTCAATTTTAGTCTAGATACAGTCTAATATATCCCCGTTAAATTCTAGATAAGAGAAGGTAGGAGTATGGTAATGAAGTATAGATTGAAATAACTAATAAGCTCAGTTACTATACTGTAAGTGCTGTATCTCTTGGTGTGTACTGGGGGGGGGGGGGGGGGGGAAGAAGAGGGGTTAAGGGGTAAAGAATGCTGGTATATATTGCAACATCAGTGTAAGAAAATGTCTTTGTTAAAATATTTATATTTTATTGACGGTTGTAATGATTATCTTATTTTGATATCTTGTAAGGTGGAAAAAATGAATAAAGAGTAAAAGTAAAAAAAAATAAAATAAAGTGAATGAAACGAAATCATATATTTTGAATCTAGGGGTGAATACTACTACTAGCGAAAGCCTTAGACAACAATTTCCTTATAAGAAGGGTCCCAGAAGGTGACCCAAAATCAGACTTTCAGCGGCACAGTAAACAATAGGGATATAGACAAGTAATGTTTACTGAAACATAGAGACATACATAGTAAATAGTAGAAAAAGGACCATAAAAATGAGAATTAAAAAACCATATACATAAAAATATATATAGTATATAATGTGAGCCCTAGTGCGTCAACGCGTTGCGCTGTTAAGCTTCTTCAGGACACAATATAAGGATATTTATGAGCCCACATGTATATATTTCTGTTTGACATATGCCTAGGTCTTGTTTGCTTTCTCAACTACATTGATTAGCTATGTATAGTTTGAATCATAGCTTTATATTTATATTCATTCCAGCTGGTTCCTATGAATCCTTAAGAATTGTTCTCTTCCTGTGAGCCAACTCTTTTCCTATATTGGATAATTCTTCTTTAACTATATGTTGAACAAGACTTACTCTCAAGGTACACTTTGTTTGTCTTTATGCCTACATATTTCTTGATTCTCTGATTGGATATAACTGTGCTTCAGAAATATACTGTGTTATCCCACTATAAACATATCTGTTTCATCATCACTTTTAGATAGTGAGACCCGTTTTCCTTTTTCTTGCAACCAACAAATTCCGAATGTGTCCTGAAGAAACTTAACAGCGAAACGCGTTGACGCACTAGGGCTCACATTATATACTATATATGTCATGGTTATGCAATAGTGTTGTCTATCAGCTTACCTGTTTCCTTGTGTTCATCTCTAAAGACCAGCTGACTCTCACCTGACTGCTTTTATTAACTCTCCTCTAGCACGGCTCCACCCCAGCTCCTATCAGAGAACTCTATATTAACCTCTGCACTGCAGGCCAGCCCTGCTGATCAACCTTTGTGTGTTTGGCTTCCTGTTCCTGCCTGCCGTGTGCTCTACGTTTGTTTCTGTTATCGACCTTGGCGTGTTCTCTACTATTCCTGTCTGCTCGTGACCCTGACCTCTGGCGTGTCCCCGACTATTTCTGTCTGCTTGTGACCCTGACCTCTGGCGTGTTCCCGACTATCCCTGTTTGCCTGTAACCCTGAACCTTTGGCGTGTACTCTGTTGTCCTTGTCTGCTTGTGGCCCTGACCTTGGCTTATTCCTTTACTATCCCTATCCTCCTGTTGCCTACTGTGGGTGTGAGCTGGGGGACCCTGGGGGTCGCGACCTGAAGCCAGTTGCAGCCCAGTCCATCCTCATCTCTAGAGGCTCTGGTGAACACCTGCTGGCTCTTAGACTCCGCGCCCCAGGGAATCCTACGCTCTAACCCCAGTGGGATCAGTATTGGTGTCCCAGCGGCCCTGCCTTCCTTACCACCCAGACTCCCATCCGCAGCAGTCAGCCGTAGGGTCCACTGCCTTGTGGTGCACTCCTGATCCCAACAGTGTGCATCTGTCACCCAACCTCTAGGTGACATGACAGTTTGATCAGCCATGGACCCGGCTGACGTGTCGCTTCCTGCAGCCGATCCTTTGCAGGGCATAGTTCGCAGACTTGAGGCCCAGGAATCTAATCAGACTCAGGTGATGCGATTCCTTAAGGATCTGGCTTCCCGCTTCGAGCAGCTCCAGGCCTCCTTGGGAAACCCGAACCTGCAGCCTCAAGCACCTGCTCCTATCGCACCAGTCGCAGCCACACATTCATATTCACTGCCAGCTCCGTCCCGTTTTTCTGGGGACTCCAAGGCCTGCAGGGGCTTCCTCAGCCAATGCACCATTCATTTTGAGCTCCAGCCCCAAAACTTTCTGTCTGATCGGGCCAAGGTAGCCTATATAATTTCCCTCCTCTCTGGTGAAGCTTTAGCTTGGGCTGCCCCCCTGTGAGAGAAGAATGACCCGATGGTTTCCAGCCTGTCCGACTTCTTGAAGCTATTTCGTAATATCTTCGAGGAGCCAGCTCGGGCTTCTTCAGCAGGTAGTGCCATTTTACGCCTTCGCCAAGAATCTTGTTCAGTGGGACAATATGCGCTTCAGTTCCGTATCCTCACAGCTGAATTGAGCTGGAACAATGAGGCCCTGGTCGCAAACTTTTTACATGGCCTCTCTGACCGAGTGAAGGACGAATTAGCAGGAAGAGCCATCCCCGCCAGTCTGGACAATGTAATTTCCTTGTGCAATCAGATTGACATTCGTTTCCAGGAGAGGTCCCTAGAAAAAAGACGCCAGCACCCCCTAGGTCCTAGTCAGCCAGAACTCTTCTCCCGTCGCCCTGTGGAGCATCCTCTGCCTGCTGAGGAACCTATGCAGCTGGGCCAGACCAGACTAACCCCCGAAGAACGTGCTAGACGCAGAACTCTGGGCTTGTGTCTTTATTGTGGGGGCAAGGGTCATTTTCGTGACTCCTGCTCGCTTCGTCCGGGAAACGCTCGGGTCTAATACATTTAGAAGGTGGAGTATTGGACCCAGAAACATCACCTTCTCGTCTTCTTCTTCCGGTGTTCCTCCATGTAGGCCCTTTCTCCCCAATCGGTCCTAGCATATCTGGACTCCGGGGCTGCCAGCAATTTTATGGATTGGAGAACTGCTTCTTCTATGAAGCTTACCCTTTCTCCCCTCGCTACTCCACTTGTAGTCTCTGCAATTGATGGCACTGTGCTCCCAGGGGGCCCTATCCGTTTCCAGACGCTACCTATTAGGATGTCGGTAGGGATACTCCACCAGGAGTGGATTTCCTTCCTCATTCTACCCAAGGCCTCTACCCCCATTGTATTAGGCCTTCCTTGGCTACAGCTCCACTCTCCACATGTGGACTGGGTCTCTGGGCAGATCCTGGCTTGGGGCCCTTCGTGTTTCTCGTCCTGTCTTTTCAAGGTGGTCCCCAAGGAGAGACTTTCCATTGCTACCACATGCGTATCGTCTGATCTTCCCTCGGCATACAGCGATTACCGGGATGTGTTCTGTAAGAAGTCTGCTGAGGTGCTTCCTCCCCACAGATCTTTTGACTGTGCCATTGACATTGTCCCTGGAGCAACTCTACCCAGGGGTCGTACCTACCCTCTGTCCATTCCAGAGACCCAGGCCATGTCTGAGTATGTTGCCGAGAATTTGGAGAGAGGTTTCATCCGGAAATCCTCATCGCCTGCGGGAGCAGGGTTCTTTTTCGTTGCTAAAAAGGATGGTACCCTCAGACCCTGCATCGACTATCGAGGGTTAAATGCAGTGACTATCAAAAACCGATACCCCTTACCTCTAATATCTGAGCTATTTGACAGGTTGAAGGGGGCTTCCATTTTCACCAAGTTGGATCTCAGAGGTGCATACAATCTCATTAAGATACGGGAAGGTGACGAATGGAAGACTGCGTTTAACACTAGGGATGGGCATTACGAATACCTGATTATGCGTTTTGGTTTGTGTAATGCTCCAGCTTTGTTCCAGAACTTTGTCAATGACATTTTCAGGGATCTACTATACCAGTTTGTTGTCATCTATCTGGATGACATTCTCATCTTTTCTGAAAATCTGCTTGCTCACAGGAACCATGTCCGCACCGTACTTCAGCACCTTAGAGAGAATAATCTCTATGCTAAGCTGGAGAAGTGTTCCTTTGAATGTCCTGAGGTCCTGTTTCTGGGATGTTTTGTTTCTAGTTTGGGTCTTCGCATGGATCCCGGAAAGGTCTCGGCCATTACCAACTGGCCCCTTCCTGCTAGCCTTAAGGCCACACAGCGCTTTCTTGGCTTCACAAATTATTATAGGCAGTTCATAAGGAATTACTCTTCCATTGCTGCGCCTATTATCGCTTTAACCAAGAAGGGTGCGAATGCCAAAGACTGGCCTCCCGAGGCTGTCTCTGCATTTCACGATCTGAAACAGGCCTTCATTTCTGGACCTCTCTTGAGGAGACCAAATCCTGAGGACCCATTTTTTATTGAAGTAGACGCTTCTTCGATGGGGGTAGGAGCTGTGCTTCTTCAGTTCTTTGAGAAGAGACGTCAACCATGTGCGTTCTTCTCCAAAAAATTTTCTCAGGCAGAGAGAAATTATGGCATTGGTGATCGGGAACTTCTCGCAATTAAATTGGCGTTGGAAGAGTGGCGTCATCTCTTGGAGGGTTCCCCTCACTCCATTACGATCTTTACTGATCACAAGAATCTACAATACCTACAGAATGCTAAACGTCTGAACCCCAGACAGGCCAGGTGGAGTCTCTTCTTTTCTCGTTTTAAATTCACGATTACGTACAAACCTGGTTCCTGCAACGGTCGGGCTGATGCGCTCTCTAGGTCATTTGACACTTTGGACGCGGAGTCCACCCCTGATCCTGAGCCGATCATTCCAACCTCATGCATTGTTGCCCATTCTACCACCCTGGAATCAAAAATTCCTCCTGGCAAGACCTTTGTTCCCACGGAGCTAAGAGCTAAGATCCTTCGTTGGGGACATGATTCCAAGGTGGCAGGTCATGTTGGGTTCCTCTGATCCTTCCTGCTCATCAGTCGTCTCTACTGGTGGCCTAACCTCCGCTCGGATGTTAAAGATTATGTTAAGGCTTGTCATGTCTGTGCTCAGTCTAAATCTTCCACACAAGCCCCTGCTGGTCTTCTCATGCCCTTGCCCATTCCTAAGGAGCACTGGTCTCACATCGCCATGGATTTTAACACGGATCTTCCACTGTCGGAGAATAATACAGCCATTTGGGTGGTAATCGATCGGTTCTCCAAGATGGCTCATTTTGTTCCTCTTCCTGGTCTCCCTTCTGCCTCTGCCTTGGTTCCCATTTTTGTACGAGAGATTTTCCGCCTTCATGGTGTTCCTTCCCATGTCGTTTCGGACAGGGGTGTTCAATTTACGTCCCGTTTTTGGAGAGCCTTTTGCAAATCCCTCAACATTACCTTGGATTTTACCTCTTCTTACCATCCCCAATCCAATGGTCAGACTGAGAGGGTTAATCAGGAGTTGGAGGTCTTTCTCCGTACCTTGGTCTCGGCTCATCACGATGATTGGGCATCACTACTCCCGTGGGCAGAGTTCTCCCACAATAATCATGTCAACGTCAGTTCTCAGAAAACACCCTTTATCACTGTTTATGGAAAACATCCTCAACTCCCTCTTCCTATGACCTGTTCTTCCGACATTCCAGCCTTGGCTACTGTTCAGGAATCATTCAATTCCATGTGGGCTGACGTTCATGATTCCCTCCAGAAAGCTGCCAACAAATTCAAAAATTTTGCTGACCGTCGCAGGCGTAAGCCGCCTTCTCCTCAGCCAGGAGACAAAGTCTGGCTCTCCACCAGGAACATCAAACTCCGGGTTCCTTCTCTCAAATTTGTCCCAAGATTCATTGGTCCGTACACCATAACTTCCAAACTGAATCCGGTTTGTTTCAAGCTCCAGATTCCCAAAAGCCTCAAAATCTATAACTCCTTCCATGTTGCCCTTCTGAAGCCTTTAGTCCTCAATAAGTTCTCTCGTCCTCTTTCTACCACAGTGCCGGTCTCTGAGGATGATCAGGAGTACGAGGTTAGCCAAATTTTGGATTCCCGACTCTGTAGAGGCATTCTCCAGTACCTCGTGCATTGGAAGGGGTTTGGTCCTGAGGAGAGGTCGTGGGTCAAGGCTTCCGAGGTCTTTGCACCTCGTCTGTTGAGGAAGTTTCATTTAAAGTTCCCCTCTAAACCTGGCCCCAAGCGAGGAAGGGGGAGGCCTCTTAAGAGGGGGGGTACTGTCATGGTTATGCAATAGTGTTGTCCATCAGCTTACCTGTTTCCTTGTGTTCATCTCTAAAGACCAGCTGACTCTCACCTGACTGCTTTTATTAACTCTCCTCTAGCACGGCTCCACCCCAGCTCCTATCAGAGAACTCTATATAAACCTCTGCACTGCAGGCCAGCCCTGCTGATCAACCTTTGTGTGTTTGGCTTCCTGTTCCTGCCTGCCATGTGCTCTACGTTTGTTTCTGTTATCGACCTTGGCGTGTTCTCTACTATTCCTGTCTGCTCGTGACCCTGACCTCTGGGGTGTCCCCGACTATTCCGGTCTGCTCGTGACCCTGACCTCTGGCGTGTTCCAGACTATCCCTGTTTGCCTGTGACCCTGAACCTTTGGCGTGTACTCTGTTGTCTTTGTCCGCTTGTGGCCCTGACCTTGGCTTATTCCTTTACTATCCCTATCCTCCTGTTGCCTACTGTGGGTGTGAGCTGGGGGACCCTGGGGGTCGCAACCTGGAGCCAGTTGCAGCCCAGTCCATCCTCACCTCTAGAGGCTCTGGTAAACACCTGCTGGCTCTTAGACTCCACGTCCCAGGGAATCCTACGCTCTAACCCCGGTGGGATCAGTGTTGGTGTCCCAACGGCCCTGCCTTCCTTACCACCCGGACTCCCATCCGCAGCAGTCAGCCGTAGGGTCCACTGCCTTGTGGTGCACTCCTGATCCCAACGGTGTACATCTGTCACCCAACCTCTAGGTGACCTGACAATATATTTTTATGTATATGTTTTTTTCATTCTCATTTTTATGGTCCTTTTTCTACTATTTACTATGTATGTCTCTATGTTTCAATAAACATTACTTGTCTATACCCCTATTGTTTAGTGTGCTGCTGAAAGTCCAATTTTGGCTCACCTTCTGGGACCCTTCTTTTTTGTATTCCCATAATTATTCACGGATGAGGCAATGTGAGTGCTCTCTTTTTTGATTATAACAATGTCCTTATGTCTGGGCAAAAAACAGTATAACCTATCTAGTAATACAATTAATTAACTAACTCAATTAAATCATTGTTTCAAGACAACTATTTAACACTCCGTACCAAACTCCAAGAGGATCTCACCAGGCTGGCGCCATTTGGGTTTTCATGAATGGGGGCGACTGGCGGCTTTTAAAATGTTTCATCTTCCATAAAATCTCTTCAGGACCCTCCCAATACTGATTCCAGCTAGCTACTTTAAAGCAGGAGGAACTGGTTATGTAGATTTTCAGGACTATTACTTGGCCGCATTGCTTACACAAACAAAAGAATGGATTCTATCTTCCCACTCTACATTATGGAGGAAAATAGAACGTTCTACCATACCAGGAGGCAATTTATCCACATGGTTATTCTCTGTCACAATTTAACAGAGTTAAAATCTCACCACATCTCTCCCCAACCATCTTGGCAACACTCAAGGCCTGGGGCCGATTTCTAAAAAGTTGCTCATCATGCCCCCTTACATCTACTCTCCAAATACCCTTAGAGGCATTGCAAAATTTATTGCACATAAATGATCTGATCAGTAAGGAAAACATCAAATCATTCCCCAACTTACAAAAAGAATTTCACTTACCAAACTCAGACCTTTTCCTATACCTCCGCACCCAACACTGCATCACCACACTCCCAACATGGACCCACAAAATCCCCCAATGGGTATGGATATTTCTTAGAGCCCCTAAACCTCATTAAAAAGGGATATCATTGTTCTATAATCTTCTTCAATATAAAACTGTCTTTACCAAAACAACCCCACTACTTAGGTGGGAATCGGATCTGGAATGTAATTACACTGTGGATCAATGGGCTAAAGCCTGCAACTCCACATACAAAGCCACCTGCTGCGCCACCCTCTGGGAGCTATCAATCAAACTGACACAACGTTGGTACCTTACCCCTGACAGATTGCCCAAATTTGATACAAAAATAGAAGATAAATGCTGGAGGATGTGCGGGCAAAGAGGTGATATGCTCCATATCTTCTGGAAATGCCCCAAACTGACACACTATTGGAAAGCAGTATTCCAGTTACTTTCTGGAATTTCCCAAATGACAATCCCCATGAGACCTACACTGGCACCATTGTCCCTTGACATTGAAAAATTCCCGACACAGATTAGACATATCATAACTCATATATTATTGTCAGTGAGACTCAACATCACCAGACAGTGGAAACTGGACCCGCCCACACTGAGTGACGTAGTCAACACAACCCATGTACACGTCACTTACGAACAAATACTAGCAGTAAGAAACAAAACCAAAAATTAATCCTATGGAATGTGGCCACCATGGTCAAAGTGGATTAGCTCTCCAGGAATTGTCAATGCTCTTGGTTCCTAACCTCGGGGAACTTTATTGTTCTTGTTCATTGATTAATCGTTATTATTTGAATCACCTTGATGGATATAGAATCGCAAGATTAAGGTGTAATCTCTAAGAGGAGTGGGGTTGTCACCACCCTGGACACAGTTTTGCACCCATAGGGGTGTCCAGGATGGTAGCCAATCCTCCTACCTCCACATCACAGCGGACACCTAAAGAAAAACCGAATAACGGCAATACTCTTCCATGTTAATGCCATTATATTGCCCAATATGTAGTTATATCCAGATGACCTGTGATATATTCTAGCATTACTCGACAGATAATATTTGTCTATATCTGTTTACTTGTATGTTTATTTCTGTTACAAATGGAAAATATCAATAAAAAACTATTAAACGAAAAAAAGACACCGTTGTATTTTTATAATTTTTACAGTTTATTAAATGATATCTTCAAACACATTAATTTTGTGCATACACCCAATACAATGTATTTCATTGATATAAAGCGAGCAGATATAGTAGAAATATATATAGTACATAGCAAGCAGGGTATTATCACCTTCCTTTCCCATAATATCATGGAGAGAAGTGCCTCTAAGTTCATTGTTCATTTCATTGTGTCATTTTTTTTAAAACAGACAAATGGCAACTCACATAGGGCCGGTAGATAAGGCACATCAACAGTATATGTTGGATAAGCCGTCATCAGATGTAGTCATCCAGGACGCCGTCTCCAAGCGCTGTAATGCTCCGCTCAGTTCCAGATAGTCACTCGTATGGTGGAAGTGATCTGGGAGCGAGGACTGAAGCGTGGAGGACAGCGTGAGGCGTGATGACGTCACTGGAAGTGAGGCGATGCTTTTCAGAGCATGCGCACTTTGAATGTAAAAAGGGAAGCTTGACAAGAAATGCGACTGTTATTACATCCACAGCCGGCCTTATTTACCAGCTCTATGTGAGTTGCCATTTGTCTGTTTTACATAAATCTACACTTAGAGGCACCTATCTCCTTCTTTCTTCTCAGCTTATGTTGGAATCTGCTTCAGGTCCCATCTAGAGGCTGCCATTTGTGAAAGGACATTGTTCCCCCTACTACCTTGGATGGAGTATACCCCTGTTTGTCCTTTAGTGTTAACTTTGATACTCCTGTTGCGGACATTGTTATTATACTCATGAGTATTTGTTTTGTTAGCCTTGCTTTATTCATGCATCTAGGGCTTGAATAGGTGTTGTTTCATGAGACAACTAGATTGTGCCTTCCTGTTCTATTGTTTCTTTCCCATAATATCACTGATGGAGTCTAACCACTCCGACCGCATAGTACATATCCATCCTGAGGGAGAAGGAAGGAGAAAGAAGCTTGTTTTAAAGTACATGTAAAGCCAGAATTAATGACGTTTGGTTTGCCAACATACCGTGTACCCTAAATGATTAGTATTATATATATATTTTAATAAAGGTCATTTTTCACCAATTTTTATACTCCTGCAGCCTCTTTACAGGCACTTTTTGTTCCAAGTATAGGTATAAACAGAAAATATATTTTCAAGGCAGGAGCACAGCTAGGCGACTGTTGTTGCCCTATGATAGGAAGTGCCTGAACAAAGACCTTCATGGCAGGATCAGGTTTTTTAACCCCTTCCAGACCAGCCACCGCAGTTATACTGTGGCAGGTTGGCTCCCCTGGGGGAGCCGTCGCAGTTGTACATTGGCTCTTTAAGACGACGCCAGAGGCGCACGCCCGCAGCGTGTCTCCGGAGCCGATCGCTCATCGCAGAGTGAGAACCGGGATCTGTGTGTGTAAACAAGTGTGTGTGTTACACCCTCTGCCTGCTACACAAGTGAGTGATATATATATTGCAAAAACTGAATGCACTACCTCCTGGTATGATAGGCGCAAGCAAATTCAAGATTTCTGTTTTGGGATTTTTAATATTGATTTTCTGTTTGGGATTTTGGTGTTAGACTAATGCCCTGTACACACGAACGGACATTCCGAAAACAAAATCCATGGATTTTTTCTGACGGATGTTGGCTCAAAATTGTCTTGCATACACACGGTCGCACAAAGTTGTCGGAAAATCCGATCGTTCTGAACGCGGTGACGTGAAACCCGTACGTCGGGACTATAAATGGGGCAGTAGCCAATAGCTTTCATCTCTTAATTTATTCTGAGCATGCGTGGCACTTTGTCCGTCGGATTTGTCTACACACGATCGGAATTTAAAGGATCGGATTTTGTTGTCGGAAAATTTTATAGCCTGCTCTCAAACTTTGTGTGTCGCAAATTCCGATGGAAAAAGTCCGATGGAGCCCACACACGGTCGGAATTTCCGACAACAAGCTCCGATCGCACATTTTCCGTCGGAAAGTCCGACCGTGTGTACGGGGCATAAGTCTTCAACAAATTTTCACCACCACTTGGCTCCCATCTTCGATTACATTTATTATTATCAAAGAAGAATAGCGACATCTACACTTTTTCAATTCAAAAAGTAAAAAATATTGTTTTGGTTTTTTTTTCAAAATTGTCGCTCTTTTTTTGTTTATATCGCGAAAAATAAAAATCGCAGAGGTGATCAAATACCACCAAAAGAAAGCTCTATTTGTGGGGGAAAAAAAAGAACCCAATTTTGTTTTTGTACAACGTCACACGACCGCGCAATTGTCAGTTAAAATGACGCAGTGCCGTATTGCAAAAAAATGGCCCGGTCAATAAGGGGCCAAATCTTCCAGGGCTCAAGTGGTTAATGAAAGCTGCAGTTTTAAAAATTTTGAAAATAAAAATTTCAAATGTCATTAACATCAAAAACTGATATGAGATTGTAGTGATGGGGTTTATATTTCCCATCATACGCTTTAATATAATTCTAGAATGAAATGTAGATTAGGAAGAATAAAGAATACACACTGCCAAATAAGCAAATACAGTTTTCTTGTTCTCACTATATTCACAATCAAATTATTTAAATATCCACGACTGACAACCCTGATTGATTGAATCTTTTATAATGAACGTACACATTCATTACATTATTCTGAACAGCCAAAAGCAGCTTCAAGAGCAACTTTTGCATCTTCTGCAATCTCATCCAGGGCATAGTACAGAAGGTCATAACAAGCGCCTGCAGACAAGGGAGCAGACACAGCAGCACTTAGTACTGGAACCCAGCTGAAAAAAGATTTAACGCCCATATAAACAGCACCAGTCCTTTTCTTTAGCTCTCCATTTAGAAGATCAGAAGTGATCTCATTAATCACAAATGTGGATTTCATTAAATGTTTCAAATCACTTCTACCAGACCTTTCCTCCAAGTTGTTCAAAGATTTCTTATCAAGACCAAAACATTCTACATATCCCCGAATATGGTAAGATAAGGATAAAATCTCATTGAGATTTGATAACCCAGGGACAATTGACACTACAGCGGCTTGCGCAGTGACCCAAGGAATTGCACTTTCTAGACCTTGCTTTTTCATTTGTATTGCCTGAGAGGAAATGTTAGGCAGGGCTAGTAAAAAAACATAACGCTTGTGACTTGGAAGCTCGTCCTCAAACGTTTTCAGCAAACGAGAGAAATCAAATTTCTCAGGCTGGAAAGAAGATACAAGAAAGACAGAATCACTTTTAATATTGTTTAAATTAACTTTGAGAGAATTAACACAATCCTGCCTGATCTTATCTAATAACTCTTTTTCATTGAAAGTTTTAGGTCTTCGTTCTTGGCTGTCACGTAAGTCTCGGTCAATTTTTGATCTCACAAAGTAAAACTTCTTGTTCATTTTTTGGATCTCCCTAGCCAGCAATATGTGATTCTCTTTGAATCTTTCAGATGCAATTATAATAAAAAAGTCATACCGCTTAAGCTGAACTTTATTCAGATATTCACTGGCTTTAAAATTAGGAGTTCCTGTTCCAGGAAGATCCCAATAAGTTACACTCTTAATCTTTGGATGGGGATAAGGAGTTGGCTCCATAGTCGTCTCCACCACACCGGTCTGAGCAGATCCTTCATCTTCATCACCAAGACCACGGAGGGCGTTGATAAATGTGGACTTTCCTGACCCCGATTCTCCAGTAATTGCGACGTTCAGGGGGGTATTTTCCACGTCACTCAAACATTTCTTGACTCTTTCCAAGGCTGCAGCTGTATCTCCTCTTTCTATGGCTTCTGTTACCTCCTTTTCAAGTTGTTTCGTGGTAGAAGGATCCATATTTGTACTTAGACAGAATAATCTAATAAAAGAAAGGAGAAGAGAGAGGTCAAACACTTAGGGATATGTGGAGTGCCCCTAAAAATGTGGGTCTTCCTCCCAAAGCACCCATACACAATGCAGCTGGGAACAGGCTCTGTGGGACCCTGTTGGCCAGAACGCAGTGTCAGCAAGGGGCGGGTGGCTTATATAGCACCTAGTCCAAGTATGGGCAATGATGACATAGTAGACTCCATCCCCCGAGTTCCCTGGGTTACTGGGTACATAAAACCATGCTGAGCAAGGACAAATTTTACCCCCTGAGTTTCAGCAAAGAGGAATAAACAGTATGTTACAATTTCCCTCGGTTGCCAACAATGCTGGATCCGATCCAACCAAAGGGAGGGGCAGCAAATTGTCCACCTTGAGATGCATTAGCCCCTAGCACAACCTGGAGTATGGTGTTTTTTTTTTTGCTTTTATATTTCTTACCCGCACACACTTGTGAACTGGTTGGAGGTCTGAGTGACTCCCTAAAACTTGGAGTTGTGTGGTACATAAAGCCATCCTTGCTGACCCCCATTCACCCCCTCCTGCATTGGCAAGCATCGTTAACTTGATAAGGGGGTCCCCCATTTTTTTTTTTAACCCCCCTCAAAGTACCCACCCAGTGCATTCTAGCTGCCAACAGGATAGTAGGGAAGCTGAGCACTTGCAGCTACCTTGCTATGGTGATACCAGCCTGTGTGCCTGGTGCATGGCATGCTGGGCAGTTAACTCGGGGAGGGGAGGGGGGAGGAATGATTTTTTATTTGGTTTCAGCAACATGGGCAGAAGTTGTCTGCGGATAAATAACTAACAAGATTTACACCAAGAGTCATGCCACAAAGATATAACCAAAAATATGAAAAGAAAACTCTACTCTAGTTTTTCAAATGACATTCTCCAAACGTTCTAAACGAGGGGTCAGTTTACTTTGCTTCAGACTTTAGGGGGGACGGACTGTGGCCATTGGGAGTAAAAAAGACCCCGATGTCAATGGGGAAAAATGCCCCATCTTTGGTGTGAGTGGGAGGGACTGTGCCCTTTTGCTGGTTTCAGTGAATGAAAGAGCACCCCAAGGGCTGGGTAATAGCAAGCAAAGGGCCGCATATGGCCCCTGGGCCACAGTTTGGAGACCACTGATCTAGGCAATGCTGATTTAATGCCGAACTCCCATCTCCCCTTCAGTCTTGCATTTGTACCTTCTCCTCTCCTTTACTGAAAATTGTTTACTATGATTTCACTGCACACTGTGAGCTTTTCACAATGTGCATTAGAAGCTACAGAAAGTCAGATAGAGCTCCCCTCATTCCCTGGCTGGAGGACTCCCAGCATCATCTAGCTCTTTCCTCTTCAGCCTGAGTGTCCCTGCCCCCCCACTTTCATTCATTGTATGTCTAGTCTTTGAATCATGCAGGCTCAGTATCACATGTGGAGATTACTTAAAGTGGTACTAAACTCTGTACAACCACTTATACCTACAGGTATAAAAAGTACTGTGAATATCTCCTAAACAAGAACTGCAGCCGGTGACATCATTGGCGCACGCGCTCTGAGTGTACGGCTTACATTAGACATTAGAAATTACCATTTGAGTCCGTGCCGAAAACGGGACTCATGTAGTCGGAGGCTGCAAACTCAGACGGAAGACCGAGGGAAGATGTCAGCCGTCTCATCTGTGAGGGCTTTGTTCTAAGGTAAGTTTCTCATAATGTGCTAGTATGCGATACATACTAGCATATTATGACAATGTTAAAAGAACCACAAAGGTTAACGCTGCGCTCAAAATTAGATTAAAGGTAAATAAAAAAAGAAGAAAATAAAATAAAGCGGCCAGCACCAAAAAGTCTAATACAAAAACTCCAGTACATACGTGAAAAAGGATGCAGCGCTAAAGTCATAAGTAATCACAACAAAGGAATAATGAAAAAAAACTCTCATCAAAAAAAACTAAAGCAGATACCAAATAATATATATATATATATATAAAAAAACGAAAAGATACAAGTCAGACTGAAAAAAGTAATGGTGAAAAAATTTTATCCAAGAAGACTAAGGCGGATACCGCACAAAGAAAAAATGTGATGTGCAAATAAAATTGACCACATAAAATTAATTAATAAAATATGTGATAAATAAACCTAAATGAAGCAACAACAGATACAGAAAATCAATAATTAAAAGTCAATATTAAAAATTTTAAAAAATGAAATATAAGTGTAAAATCCCATCTCAGAAATAATCAGTGAAGAAGTAGATAAGAAAAAAAGTCCATAAAAAAGTGAGGATAATAGTCCAGAGGTAGGTGTATGAAACCGAATCCTAGTTCCAGGATAATAGCACACCCAATGTGAGAATAGAGACTCCTTACCAGCTGCAAGTGACCACCGTGGGTGGTCTCACCAAGCACAGGGAATAATAAGGTCTCCCAGGAACCTATAAAGGCATCAGTAAGGCAGCTGGATCCATGGGACTCGAAAGACAGAAACAAAAGGAGCTCCCATAGTGTAATCGTTTAAATTTCGTTTAAATAATAATAATAATAAAAATTTCTGTATTTGGATTTAATTTTTTCTTTTAGATATTTATGTATAATGTGTTTTTTAGGTTAACTTACATATGGTTATAAAAGTATTATGTGTATCACTCGGCGCTCCACATGCTCTTCCTATTTGCTGCTTTCTTTTGCCCATTAGTGTAGTATAAAGTTTGGCCACAAGATGGCGAAATCGTTTCGTTTTCCTTTGTTTATATTGGCTTCCTTTTATTTTGTATTGTAATGTATTGAGCTTGTCAGTAGCTAAGATGGTGGTGCCCTCATGTCTCTATACTTATGCTTGGAGCGGCCAGTACTTAAAATGGCGCCACAATACTATTTAAACCCTAAGCATATGACAAGCGTCACTTGGCCAATCCCCAGAAGACGTCCTGTCGTGATGAAACGCGTAGGGTGGGGCCTGTGACGCTGACGTCATTAAGTTTTTTCCTATCAAGACTAATGGGAAGCAAGCTGACTACAGGAAGCCTGTGGAGAGGCCGCGATTTGTAACCGCTGATCTTTGGTGATCATTTGCCCTATTTGATTGGAATCTCTTGTAAGTGCAACCTTTTTATTCAATAAATCCTTCATTTAAACGATTACACTATGGGAGCTCCTTTTGTTTCTGTCTTTTGAGTGCCACGGTTCCAGCTGCCTTACTGATGCCTTTATAGGTTCCTGGGAGACCTTATTATTTCCTGTGCTTGGTGAGACCACCCACGGTGGTCACTTGCAGCTGGTAAGGAGCCTCTATTCTCACATTGGGTGTGCTATTATCCAGGAACTAGGATTCGGTTTCATACACCTACCTCTGGACTATTATCCTCACTTTTTTATGGACTTTTTTTCTTATCTACTTCTTCACTGATTATTTCTGAGATGGGATTTTACACTTATATTTCATTTTTTGAAATTTTTAATATTGACTTTTTATTATTGATTTTTGTATCTGTTATTGCTTTATTTAGGTTGATTTATCACATATTTTATTAATTAATTTTATGTGGTAAATTTTATTTGCACATCACATTTTTTCTTTGTGCGGTATCCGCCTTAGTCTTCTTGGATGAAAGTTTTTTCACCATTACTTTTTTCAGTCTGACTTATATCTTTTTGTTTTTTATATATATATATATATATATATTTTATTTGGTGTCTGCTTTAGTTTTTTTTGATGAGAGTTTTTTTTCATTATTCCTTTGTTGTGAATTTTTATGACTTTAGCGCTGCATCCTGTTTCACTTATGTACTTGAGTTTTTGTATAAGGCCTCTTTCACACGAGGGATCCGTATGTCCGTTTTTCATCCTTCCGTTTTCGGATGAAAAACGGACATACATGTATCCCTATGGAGCGTCGGATGTCAGCGGTGACATGTCCGCTGACATCCGACCCGCTCCGATCCGAAAAGTGTAACGGAGGAAAAACCTACTTTTCCATCCGTTTTCGGATTGGATCGGGTGACGACGGACACTACGGTCCGTCATCATCCGATCCCCCCATAGGGGAGAGCGGCGCTCTGACAGGTCCGCCGGTGCACAGTGTGCAGCGATGGACCTGTCATCTTCCTGCTCAGTGAGGATCGGCGGAGCGATCCCCGCTGAGCAAGCGGGTGTTCACAGGGCGGATCATCACTGATCCGCCCCGTGAGAAAGAGCCCTTAGACTTTTTGGTGTTGGCTGCTTTATTTTCTTTTCTTCTTTTTTTATTTACCTTTAATCTAATTTTGAGCGCAGCGTTAACCTTTGTGGTTCTTTTAACATTTCTAATCTTGATACTGCAACGTTGCTGCTGAAACTTCAATATGGATATTTTTGATTTTAGATCCCAACATAATATTAACACAGAGGGTGTTTTAAATGGAAATATGGAACAGACTGATGAAATAGGCGGTCTGTTCCTTAGACTTAAAAACCTTTTAGTTTCTGAGTTGCATACTAATTGGGATGTGGCATATCTCGAACAGTATGTTGCACAAAAGATGGTACCTCGAAGTTTAAGGTGGGAAGTGAGTCCACAAAAGGGTGAAACTGACTTGGAAGGTTGGTTCACTTATTTTAATGATACCGGGATTCAATTTCTCCAATTTTTATTGGGGAAAAAGCATAAAAAACTTAAATCTCTTAACGATGAAATTTGTGTGGTAAGAGAGAAATTGTCTTCACTCAAAGACCTTGATGTTTATAAACATAAATCAGAAAGCCTGAGATTTTTTCTTGAAAAAGAAGATAGTGATCAAAAAAAAAAAAAAGAAGAAAAAGTATAACCGTGATCTTGGTGATTATTCAAACAAAGTAGTCTTTAAGTGGCAGATTAAACCTGATGAACCTAGTGAAAGTGAGGGAATGCCCATACCCTCCACCCTCCCAACGCAGATACCTGCCCCTCCTTTGTTTAATGCAATCATACCTCCCCCATTGCAAGTTATAAGAGATAATATGGGTGGACGGTGGGGACAAGTTCCTCAGGGTGGTTATAAGGGTCATGGTTTCATTAAAACTAAACCAAACAAGCATAATGGTAACCATTATCAACACCCTGAGTTTCCCCTACAGACTCTACAGAATGGTGATTATTCCAGGAGATCTGATTTTTATCCACCTAGGTCTCCATATAGAAATAATACTTCTAAAAAATCGATTGATCATAGAAATGACTAGAGAACTCCCTATTGGAATGGTTTTCCACCTCAGAGGACTCCTTACAGAAGTAACTCTCTACCTCAGAGGACTCCTTACAGAAATAACTATCCACCTCAGAGGACCCCTTAAAAAATAACCCTAAATATCAGAAACAAAGGAATTATAGAGAAGATCCTAGAGATCTTGTCAATCAATACAGAGATAGGCCTGACAGACAGAACACTCCTCTTCAAAATAGGTTTTCTCCTCTTTCTTATTATCAAGATGATAGTTATGGAGCTGACTCTGCTATTATGAGACACCCCAATGATTATCTTTTTAGACAAAGGGGTGAACAACAGGAATTCCCCTCTGTCTCTGATAATACTGAGCAATCGCGCAATTTTTTTCCCCTGAGCAACACCAGCCCAAAAAGGGGATACGAAGAAAGAGAGGCATCAGAGGGGGGAGGAGGGTCAGGTCCAAAGAAAAGAAAGCGTTAAGTATTAGTGGTGTCTTTAATTTGAGTTCTGTTCAATTGTCTGAGGGTGAACAAGCTGTCCTCAGTCAAGGACTCAAATTTGCACCTCCTCGTGCACTTAACAAATTCGAGACATTTATAGATGTCCATAAGTTCCGTAAGATGAATATTAAAAGACATTTTCTTCTGAATCCATTGGGTCAATTAGCCTCCACTGATGTATATCAAAGCATCAATAGGGTACCCACAAATGCTTCTCAGAATTCTGATCCAGGGGCTAATCTTTTACCTCCTGTTTTTGCCAGAAATGAGGCTGTGGTTCAGATCAGGCATACTAATTTTTCTGATGCATCTTTGTTTAATCCCCCTGGTTTTGTAGCTCCATATATTCAGGTTTTGAAGAAGATGGTAGTTAAGGATTTGGTAGCGCTTAAAACACCAAGATACAGGAATAACCATACCCTCCAACATAACCTGAAGCAGATTTGCGCACGTAATGACATAGTCATACGTCCTGCTGACAAGGGTGGGGGGGTCGTTATTTTAAATAAAAGTGAACTTTCATCTCCGATTGATGGTGGATTTCAATCTGGTATTTTAAATAAGAAAGAAAAGGCATATTTGGTACCCTCCGCTCCGAGGGTACCAGTGATTTATTATTTACCCAAAATCCTCAAGAGTTTATCCAAACCTCCCGGTCGCCCGATTATTAGCGGCATTGACTCGATTACGGTGAGAATAGGGAGATATGTTGATAATTTTTTACAACCTCTTGTTGTTAATACCCCTGCGTATTTGAGAGATACGACACAAGTTATCAATCTCTTGTTTGATTGTGGGTGGAGAGAGGGTTGCATTCTGGCAACTGCGGATGTTGCCTCTCTCTATACCGTTATATCGCATCAGCACGGGCTTGAGGCGGCTAAATTTTATCTTGAACAAGATCATTCCCTGCCATCAATACAGAGGGATTTCATTTTAAATCTTTTGTTTTTTGCCACAAGCCATAATTATTTTTGGTTTGGGGTAATTTCTTTTTGCAAACTGTTGGTGTCGCTATGGGCGCTAAATTCACGCCTAGTCTAGCGAACCTATTTATGGCCGTTGGGAAAGTGAGGTAATTGATGTCAACCCACCAAAGGAGTTGCGCCTTTGGAAAAGGTACATTGATGATGTACTCCTTTTGTGGGAAGGTGACCTATCCTCTCTTGAGGCCTTTTTTCAGAGGCTCAATTTGAATGATAGGGGCATTTCTTTGCAATACGAGGCTAGCCAAGCTCAGATCCATTTTTCGGACCTTAATATTATTGTTAAAAATGGCCAGCTTACCACTACCACATATTTTAACCACTTCAGCCCCGGAAAGATTTACCCCCTTCCTGACCAGAGCACTTTTTACAATTTGGCACTGCGTCGCTTTAACTGCTAATTGCACGGTCATGCAATGCTGCACCCAAACAAAATTTGCGTCCTTTTCTTCCCACAAATAGAGCTTTCTTTTGATGGTATTTGATCACCTCTGCGGTTTTTATTTTTTGCGCTATAAACGGAAAAAGACCGAAAATTTTGATAAAAATTATATTTTCTACTTTTTGTTATAAAAAAAAATCCAATAAACTCAATTTCAGTCATACATTTAGGCCAAAATGTATTTGGCCACATGTCTTTGGTAAAAAAAAGTCAATAAGCGTATATTTATTGGTTTGCGCAAAAGTTATAGCGTCTACAAACTAGGGTACATTTTCTGGAATTTACACAGCTTTAAGTTTATGACTGCCTATGTCATTTCTTGAGGTGCTAAAATGGCAGGGCGGAACAAACCCCCCCCAAATGACCCAATTTTGGAAAGTAGAGACCCCAAGGAAATTGCTGAGAGGCATGTTGAGCCCATTGAATAATTTTTTTTTTGTCCCAAGTGATTGAATGACAAAAAAAAAAAATTATAAAAAGTTGTCACTAAATGATATATTGCTCGCACAGGCCATGGGCATATGTGGAATTGCACCCCAAAATATATTCAGCTGCTTCTCCTGAGTATGGGGATACCACATGTGTGGGACTTTTTGGGAGCCTAGCCGCGTACGGGGCCCCGAAAACCAATCACCGCCTTCAGGATTTCTAAAGGCGTAAATTTTTGATTTTACTCCTCACTACCTATCACAGTTTTGAAGGCCATAAAATGCCCAGATGGCATAACCCCCCCCCCTTTTTTTGTGCAAAAAAAAAAAAAAAAAGTCTCTTTCCCGCAGCTTGTGTCACAATATAAAATATTCCATGGACTCGACATGACTCTTAGCAAATAGCTTGGCATTTTTTGCACAACATTTAGAAGCTTATGTCACACATCACCCACTCTTCTAAACACTTGAAGACAAAGCCCTTTCTGACAGTTTTGTTTACATGAAAAAATTATTTTTTTTTGCAAGAAAATTACTTTGAACCCCCAAACATTATATATTTTTTTTTAAAGCAAATGCCCTACAAGTTAAAATGGTGGGTGTTTAATTTTTTTTTTTTCACACAGTATTTGCGCAGCGATTTTTCAAATGCATTTTTTGGGGAAAAAACACACTTTTTTAAATTTTAATGCACTAAAACACACTATATTGCCCAAATGTTTGATGAAATAAAAAAGATGATCTTAGGCCAAGTACATGGATACCAAACATGACATGCTTTAAAATTGCGCACAAACGTGCAGTGGCAACAAAATAAATACATTTTTAAAAGCCTTTAAAAGCCTTTACAGGTTACCACTTTAGATTTGCAGAGGAGGTCTACTGCTAAAATTACTGCCCTCGATCTGACCTTCGCGGTGATACCTCACATGCATTATGCAATTGCTGTTTACATTTGACGCCAAACCAACGCTTGCGTTCGCCTTAGCGCGAGAGCAGGGGGGACAGGGGTGCTTTTTTTTTTCTTTATTATTTTTTTGCTTTTTTATCTTATTTTTAAACTGTTCCTTTCATTTTTTTTTTTTTAAATCATTTTTATTGTTATCTCAGGAAATGTAAATATCCCCTATGATAGCAATAGGTAGTGACAGGTACTCTTTTTTGAAAAAATTGGGGTCTATTAGACCCTAGATCTCTCCTCTGCCCTCAAAGCATCTGACCACACCAAGATCGGTGTGATAAAATGCTTTCCCAATTTCCCAATGGCGCTGTTTACATCCGGCGAAGTCTAAGTCATAAAATGCTGGTAGCTTCCGGTTTCTTAGGCCATAGAGACGTTTGGAGCCACTCTGGTCTCTGATCAGCTCTATGGTCAGCTGGCTGAATCACCGGCTGCATTCTCAGGTTCCCTGTTGAGACAGGAGAGCCAGAGAAAAACACGGAAGACGACGGGGGGGCATTCCCTCCCACTGCTTGTAAAAGCAGTCTAGAGGCTAATTAGCCACAAGGATTGCTTTTACATGAAAGCCGACCGCTGGCTGAAAAGAATGATACCAAGATGATACCTAAACCTGCAGGCATCATTCTGGTATAACCACTCAAAGTCGTGAATGGCGTACCTGAAGACAAAAAAGTGGTTAACAATAAAGCACAGTAAACAGTAAAGTATATAAAAAATTGCATACCTGAAAAGCAAACATGATAAAACATAATAACAATAAAACATTGCAGAGTAGAATACAGTAAAAAAGAGCAGAACAATAGAGAGAGAATAGAGAGAGAGAGAACAATAAAACAACAACTATTTTTTTTTATTTTATACATTTTTTTGTGTTTTTTTTTTACACTTTTTTTTGTAACTGTAACTTTTATAACTGTAACCGGTTCCAGGTTCGGGTCTCTCAAAATGCGATGGCATCTTGGGAGACCCTGTGAAAGTGTGCCTAGTCTGTGCAATGCTGTACCCTACGTTAATACTCAACGAGTGAATGGTAACGTTCAAAACATTCACCAATGCAAAGACCAGGATTGTCAGGACAGGAGGGACAATAATAGCGGGTGTCACGCCTATATCCGCGCTTGCTGCAGACACAACATCTTTTTTTTGGGGGGGTTCGTTGGGTAGGGGTACTCCGGGGGACATAAATAAAATGGCTCTCATGCAGCCGACTGCATTTGGTTGGGGATGTGAATGGGGGAAGTACGGGCGCTGCAGAAGCGGTGGGTTCCCAATTAGGATTGGCGAATGCAGCAGGAAGGGCACTATGGGCACGACGGGCCTGTGTTTGTCTTCTTGGTGGCAGCGGGACACTACTTGTGCTTGCCACCTCACCAGCTTGAACTGCACTTATGGGACTCGCCACGTCACCAAGTGTTACTGCAGTGCTGGTTTGACTACGACCGGGGTGTACTAGGCCGCTGGTGCTTGCCAGTTCACCAAAACGCTACCAAAAAAACTGTTAGCGATCGCAGGGATCAGGCCTGACTCTGCGAACGCTGCAGTTATGTGTTTAGTGTTTTGTAAGTGACAGTGATCGATCGATAGTGCACTTGGGTGGGCTGGGCCGGGCGGAGGGGCAAAACGCAGGTGCTAGCAGGTATCTGGGCTGATCCCGCTAACACTGTGTTTTTGGGAACCTTAAACTGCTGGGGACGCCAGTATAGATCTGATCGGATCAGATATTGATCCGTTCAGATACTATACCACTAAGGGAGGTGTACGGTGCGTGCTTATGTGTTAGCGCTACTGGCGCTAACCTGACGCTGCTTGGGGCTGGTGCTTGCCAGTTCACCAAAATGCTACCAAAAAAATAGTTAGCGATCACAGGGATCAGGCCTGACTCTGCGAACGCTGCAGTTATGCGTTTAGTGTTTTGTAAGTGACAGTGATCGATCGATACTGCACTTGGGTGGGCTGGGCTGGGCCGGGCGGAGGGGCAAAACACAGGTGATAGCAGGTATCTGGGCTGATCCCGCTAACACTGCGTTTTTTAGAACCCTAAACTGCTGGGGACGCTAGTATAGATCTGATCGGATCAGATATTGATCTGTTCAGATACTATACCACTAAGGGAGGCGTATGCTGCGTGCGTGGGTATTAGCCCTACTGGCACTAACCTGACGCTGCCTGGGGCGACGCATATCACTGCCGGGCGATCAGGGGGCTAAACCTTTATTAGGTAATAAATGGCGAGTGCCCTGACACTATAAAAAATAAATGAACTAACCAGCGTCACCCGTAACAGTTATACGGTGATCACTGGTGAAAGGGTTAACTAGGGGGCAAGCAAGGGGTTAAAACATTTATTAGGTAGTATATGGGGGTCCCTGATGCTATAAAACGCTGACAGTGAACCTAAATATTTACCTCCCTAACTAGCGTCACCAGTAACACTAATACAGCGATCAGAAAATTGATCGCTTAGCGACACTGGCGACAGGGGGTGATCAAGGGGTTAAAACTTTATTAGGGGGGTTAAGGGGGTACCCTAGACCTAAAGGGGGCTAACACTGACTGCCCTACCACACTAAGGCCCCGTACACACGGTCGGATTTTCAGACGGAAAATGTGTGATAGGACCTTGTTGTCGGAAATTCCGACCGTGTGTAGGCTCCATCACACATTTTCCATCGGATTTTCCGATACACAAAGTTTGAGAGCAGGATATAAAATTTTCCGACAACAAAATCCGTTGTCGGAAATTCCGATCGTGTGTACACAAATCCGACGGACAAAGTGCCACGCATGCTCAGAATAAATAAAGAGATGAAAGCTATTGGCCACTGCCCTGTTTATAGTCCCGACGTACGTGTTTTACGTCACCGCGTTTAGAACGATCGGATTTTCCGACAACTTTGTGTGACCGTGTGTATGCAAGACAAGTTTGAGCCAGCATCCGTCGGAAAAAATCCTAGGATTTTGTTGTCGGAATGTCCGAACAAAGTCCGACCGAGTGTACGGGGCATAACTGTCACAAACTGACACCAATGCAGTAATCAGAAAAAAAAAACTGCTTGGTGTCAGTGTGACGGGGGGGAGGGGTGCTTGGGGGGTGATCGGGGGGGTAAAGGGGGGGTGTAATGTATGCTTGGCATGTTCTACTGTGTGTGTGTTTGTGCACTCACTCAGATGTCTTCTCTCCTCTGCGCCGGAACGGAAAATACCGAGCCGAGGAGAGATGACATAATTTCCTCTGCCTCTGTGTACTATACAGAGGCAGGGGAATGATCTCATTGGCTGGGAGCGATCGCGAGGGGGGGGCACGAATGGATGGCCTCCCCCTCATCTCTGAATGCTCCCAGTCAGAAGCCGACCACCTCTGGCACCAGGTACGTGATTTAGCCTGCCCGTGCCATTCTGACACAGTATATCTGCGTTAGGCAGTCGGCAACTGGTTAAAGAGACAGACCGCAATGCCTATATTCCACTGAGTAGTTGTCATCACTCTTCTTGGCTGAAAGCGGTCCCAAAAGGCCAGTTTCAGCGAATAAGGCGAAACTGTACCAACATCTCTGATTATCATCAACAGGCCCAAATCTTGAAATCGAGATTTTTGGACAAAGGGTACTCCGAGGAAGAGATTAATGAGACAATTGTGGAAGTTGGGAATATGGATAGGGAGGTTATGCTCAATGGAGCTAGTAGGGCCAACCAAGTTCCTGATAACAAATTTGCCTCCGCTTTGGTGACAGGATATTCCAATCAACATTTTTCGGTTAAGAGAATTCTTAATAAATATTGGAATCTACTTAAAAATGATAAAGTACTTGGCCCTACCCTTCCAGACCGCCCAGTAGTTATTTTTAGAGGAGCACCTCCTCTACGTCTTAGGGTTGCTCCTAATGTCGTAGATCCTCCCAGAATCATCTCTCTTTTCCAATCTCAGAATGGTTTCTATCCATGTAGAAGGTGTCACATTTGTCAAATTAACTCCTTTAGAGGGCGTAAATGCGAGATTTTCCAATCGACTCAAACCAATAAAATATATAATATTGAGTCTTTCATCACATGCACTACGGAGTGTGTGGTGTATATGATACAGCGCCCATGTTCTAAGCAATACATTGGTCGCACTAAGAGATCTCTCCATCTCCATGTGCATTTATCTGAGCATGTGGGCAATATTAAGCGTGGATTTACTTAGCATAATCTGTCTAGGCATTATGCCAAACATCATGACAAAAAAATCAAGGGGACCCTCTTTGTAGCCTTGGATAAGCTCCAGCCTCATTGGAGGGGCATTAATAAAGTAAAAGGCTATCTCTAGGCTCGAAACGAGATGGATTTTCGATATGAAATCCTACGTGCCCCATGGCCTAAATGTGGAATGAGATATCAGTTCCTTTATTAATAATTCATAACATGCCTAATTATATTTTGTTTTTTTCTGCTTCTTATCTCCTTTTTAACAATTTTTTAATTTCATTTTTTAATTTTTTAAATATTTTTTTATATGTCTATTAATTATTGCCACTCACCTGATTTCTCTATTTGGATTTAATTTTTTCTTTTAGATATTTATGTATAATGTGGTTTTTAGGTTAACTTATCTATGGGTATAAAAGTATTATGTGTATCATGCGGCGCTCCACATGCTCTTCCTATATGCTGCTTTCTGTTGCCCATTAGTGTAGTATAAAGTTTGGCCACAAGATGGCGAAATCGTTTTGTTTTCCTTTGTTTATATTGGCTTCCTTTTATTTTGTATTGTAATGTATTGAGCTTGCCAGTAGCTAAAATGGTGGTGCCCTCATGTCTCTATAATTATGCTTGGAGCGGCCAGTACTTAAAATGGCGCCGCAATACTATTTAAACCCTAAGCATATGAGAAGCGTCACTTGGCCAATCCCCAGAAGACGTCCTGTCGTGATGAAACGCGTAGGGTGGGGCCTGTGACGCTGACGTCATTACGTTTTTTCCTATCGAGACTAATGGGAAGCAAGCTGACTACAGGAAGCCTGTGGAGACGCCGCAATTTGTAACCACTGATCTTTGGTGATCATTTGCCCTATTTGAATGGAATCTCTTGTAAGTGCAACCTGTTTATTCAATAAATCCTTCATTTAAACAATTACACTATGGGAGCTCCTTTTGTTTCTGTCTTTCGAGTGCCATGGATCCAGCTGCCTTACTGATGCCTTTATAGGTTCCTGGGAGACCTTATTATTCCCTGTGCTTGGTGAGACCACCCACGGTGGTCACTTGCAGCTAGTAAGGAGCCTCTATTCTCACATTGGGTGTGCTATTATCCTGGAACTAGGATTTGGTTTCATACACCTACCTCTGGACTATTATCCTCACTTTTTTATGGACTTTTTTTCTTATCTACTTCTTCACTAATTATTTCTGAGATGGGATTTTACACTTATATTTAATTTTTTGAAATGTTTAATATTGACTTTTTATTATTGATTTTTGTATCTGTTATTGCTTCATTTAGGTTGATTTATCACATATTTTATTAATTAATTTTATGTGGTCAGTTTTATTTGCACATGACATTTTTTCTTTGTGCGGTATCCGCCTTAGTCTTCTTGGATGAAAGTTTTTTCACCATTACTTTTTTTCAGTCTGACTTATATCTTTTTGTTTTTTATATATATATTTTATTTGGTATCTGCTTTAGTTTTTTTTTTTTGATGAGAGTTTTTTTTCATTATTTGTTTGTTGTGATTATTTATGACTTTAGCGCTGCATCCTTTTTCACTTATATTATGACAATGCCTTGCAGGAATTTTTTTTTTTAAACGAAGGGTGATCTGCATGCAAATATAGTGTGACTAAGACCACCTCCTCCTCCATACTGACATCCACCCATCAAGACATTTTAATATTTGCATAACTCCTTCTAAGAGCCAGTCCACTGCTTGCTCCAGGGCTGGGGGCTTCTGAGAGGAGCACTGAGACAGGGTGCTGTGATGTTTTCAGGAAGCCATGTATGTACAGCCCCCTGCCTGTCCCTCCCACCAACCATGACCTGCCTGCATTGCACTGAGAAGTACAGAGACCTAGTGATGAAGTTACTGGGTCTAAAGTAAGGTAAGTAATGAATACAGAAAGGTGGGGGCGGAAAAAGCAAAATAAATTAACAGATTCAGCCTCAAAGGGTGCTTTTTTTTAAATAACAAAGATATCATATTTACCTCCACTGTGCAGTTCGTTTTGCACAGTGTGGCCCTGAACCTTGTCTTCTGGGGTCCCCCGGCGGCTCTCGCATTCGTTACCCCCTGGGAGAAGCGCTCTCCTTGGGGGTTACCTTGCGGGCACACTCCCGAGTCCAGCATTTGCATCTATAGACACAGAATGCCGGACTCGGCCCCGCCCCCCGGCGCCCGCATCATTGGATTTGATTGACAGCAGCAGGAGCCATGGGCTGCATTGCTATCAATCTATCCAATCAAGAGCCAGGACCCCCGGGCCGAGGGGTAGAGAGCGTCTCCGCAGAGGGAACGAACGGGCTAAGGTGAGTAAAACGAGGGGGCTGGGGGGGCCGGTCACTGTCAGAACTTTTTTCACCTTAATGCATAGGATACATTAAGGTGAAAAAACACGAAGGTTTACAACCCCTTTTACAGTTTACTCATCAATTGCCTGAATAATAAATAGAGTGAATGTTGGCAGAAACAGATGAATCCCTTCCAATGTTTGGGGGAATCTTTTGGGTGATTGGACATTCAGACAATAAAATCCTGGATTTATTTCCGACGGATGTTGGCTCAAACTTGTCTTGCATAGACACGGTTACACAAATGTTGTCGGAAATTCTGAACGTCAAGAACGTACTGACGTACAACACGTACGACGAGCAGAGAAAAATGAAGTTCAATAGCCAGTGCGGCTCTTCTGCTTGATTCCGAGCATACGTGGAATTTTGTGCGTCGAAATTGTCTACACATGCTCGGAATTTACGACAACGGATTTTGTTGACATGTGATCCCCATGACTAAGCACTGGGGTGCAAAGTGAAACGCGCTGGGGACGTGGCCCTGTCGGAGTCCAGGCTGAGGTTGCCACTCTTTTCATCTATGTAGGACAATGTGGATGTGCGACTTTCAGGGGTTCCTCTTTCTTCATTGATCTCTTGCAGGAGCCAGGACGGGTTCCATCCCCTGTCAGCACTCTAGCAGCAGCTGCGGATGCACTACCTATATACCCCCTCCCTATTGAGCCTGAGCAGCACACATACATTTTCAAGGGTCACAGCCTGAGCACTTATGGCCTATCTCCTCACCTTCTAGGCCTGACCTAGGGATTGGTGGAGACTCCATAAATATGTAGGCTTTGGTCTCTGTTCCTCCACCCTCTAGGTTCCAGAACTATCCAGTAGATATGTGCGATTAGATTCGTACGAATTGAAAATTTGTACGAATTTCCGTAAATTCGTACATTCGGGATGATCTGAAATACGAATTCCTTTGCTTCCGAATTTTGTACGAAATATGAAATTTACGAATTTCGGATCCAAATTCCGTTACAACGGAAACGTGACTTGTGTTTTGTTGACCAATTAGAGGTTTTCTTCTGCTTCTGAGTGAGGGTTGGGAAAATTACCTTTTTTAATATGGGAGTGGGAGACTGGTACTGGTAGTCGATGGGAGATTCAGAATCGGACAAAATAAGAATGTTTGTTAATTACGATTATTCGTTATGACGAAGTTAAAAAACCCAGGAAGTCAGCACAGCACAGGGATGGCGGGAGACCCTCATAATGATAAATTCATCATAACCAACATTCGTAATTGTTACGAAAAGTTAACGGACCTAACGAAAATTCGTATTTCGTGCAAATCCAAATTGAATTTCGGACACGAGTTACGAAATACAAATTAATTCTAATACGAGACGGAACAGAACAAAACAAATTTATTGACGGCGCACATGTCTACTATCCAGCAAGTTCTAGAAGCTAAGGGGAGCTAACAAAAGTCCCAGCCCTTGGAGCTCTGCACAGCTAACGCAAACAAATAACCCCAGCTCTTCTGCCTACACAGAAGCCAAACTATATTTACCTACTCTGTACACTGAGGGTGCTACATATCATATAGTGAATGTTGATCTGAAATATGCCCAAAAACTGCCCATTTTACACTTTGCACGATATTCAAATTATTCCCTGGTTTAGTGTAGGGCAATGTGTAATTTTGAAATCTTCAAATGCCTTGTGATACACTGGTTTACAAGCAGGTGCTGTAAATCTTTGCTAGCTCTGAATATATCTCCAAGGACCAAATGTACATGTAAAGATAACAGAAACAGAGTCCACTGGATAGTGCAGATAACACCAATTCAATAAATAATGATTAGCTCTGAAACAACTTACAATTAATAGCACAAAGTGATCCAGGTATGCAGCAGGAAGAGAATTATCTTGAAGTACTGGCTGTCACAATAAAAAAGCATGTTTAGAAAACTAGATTATGAATGGACATTATTAGGTCAGAGTTTCAAGTAACCACATATAACCTACATGAATCTATATTTAAGTAATCTGTAAAAAAGATTTTAGAAAATGTATATTTCAGTCAACTTTTTTCAGGGTCCACACATCGTCAAGAAAGGGGGCAAAATGTGTCTTGTTTAGGACTCTAAAATGCTGATGTGGTGTTTCGATTTTCAGACCTGGATGGAAATTGTGCCTACATGGGTCCCCAGTTGTAACCCATGTTCTCAACTGTAGCTGTGCTTTTCAGCACCTTTAAGGTTCACTATCCAATCAGCCCTATCACAGTGGCTAAGATGCTAGATCCCTCTTCCTCCTCCCCTCCCTTTCCTGACACTCAATTGGACAGCATGGCCGGGAGAGGAGAGAGGAAATAAAGCTGCAATGTCAGCTGTGGGGACCCCAGTCCCACTCCAGACCCATGTGAACCAAGGCAAAAGAGAGAGCAGCCCCCTGAGCTTGGAAATGGAGCTCAAAGCCAAGGTCAATGCAGGGGCCCGGCATGGGGAAGCAGATTGATCATGGAGCCTGAAACCTGTGCTTATTGCTGCCTCCTCTGTACTGCCTGTTCACCGCCATCTACTACCCTCTCTGTACTGCATGTCCCCACCATGAATTGCTCTCCCCGTTCCTACCATCAGCTGCTCCCCCTTCCTTGTACTGCCTGTCCACACCATCAATTGCCCCTTCTGTGCTGTCCGGTCCCCACCATCGCATAGCTCCCAACTGTCCCTGATGTGGTACAAAGTCCTTCTGTCCATCCTTCCTCCTCGTTTGTCCCTCATTTTGGTCTGATCTATATGGTTGTATATAAAATGCACTTTTTATCTTTCAAAAAGTGTCTCCCAGTGCTAAACCTTTCATCCAATTTCTAAATGGCTGCATTTGTAAGTTTTCAAAGCCAGTATAAAGGAATAGTAGAGGTAAAAAAGCATTTGTGTGTTTAACTAATCTTTTTTTGTAGAATTCTCCTTTAAGGGGGTGTGGCAGGGTGTGTGTCTTATGCCTACATACTTTTGCAATAGGTGTCCCTTGTTCCCATCTCAAAAATCTGGGAGGTATGCCATTGACATCCCGCTCTCTGCTGCAAGTCCCCACCATCAGCTGCACCCCTCCCCACTTTCAAGTGTCCCCTCTGTCCCTACCATAGACTGCCCCCCCATTATAGTCCCTGATCCCACCATCACCTGCTCCCAGGCCTTTGTACTTCCTGTCCCTACCATCAGCTGCTCCCCACCCACCTTTGTACTGCCCGTCCCCACCATCAATTGCCCACTCTTTGCTGTCTGTGCTGCCTGGTGCCCACCATCAACCTCCTCCCTGTGTGCTGCCTGTCCCCACTTTCAAATGCCCCCTCTGTCTCTACAATCAACTGCTCCCCATTGTAATTCTTGTCTTCACCATCAGCTGCCCTCGCTTTGTACTGTCTGTCCACACCATCAAGTGTCCCCTCTGTGTTGTCTGGCCCCCACCAACAGCCACCCCCCTCTGTGCTACTTGTCCCCACCATCAACTGCCCTCTCAACTACATTGGTGCCCTCTCTGTACTACCCATCCCTACTATCCACTGCTCAACCACCCTTCTCTGCACTGCCTTTCCCCTTCATCAGCACCCCCCCCCCTTTTTTTACCTCTTACTGACACCAACGTTAAGACATTTTTACCACACCCACCATTACCACACTACATCCACATTCACTGTGGAACACTATAGGAATGATTTACTAAAACTGGAGAGTGCAACATTTGGTGCAGCTCTGTAATGGCAGCCACTCCATTAGGGGCGCAGGGGTGCCACCCCCGTAATCCATGTGTCCGTCCCCTAATCTACATACAGGGTGCCGAACGCATGGATTTTAATGGGGTTTTTTTTTAGCACATGATTAGAGCCTGGGGCTCTAAATTGGCTTCAAAAGTGTGGGCTTGGGGCGCAGAGCACTGCGACCTGAGCTCACCCGTTGTGTGACAATAGCAAATTAATATGCGGTATTGTCTTACTTCTTCTCCTCCCGGTCAATCAGGAAGCGGGTCTTAAGACCCAATTGCCCGAGAGGAGAAGCAACCCTATTGGCCGGGACCTGAGGGGGGGGGAAGCTGCCAAAGCTGCTCACGACCTGGATGAGTTAAGTGAGTTGTTGATGGGCGGATGAGCGAAGGGGGGGTTTGTTCGCTGATTGACTGAGCAATGAGGGAGTTTAACTGAAAGAACAGGGGGTGGGGGGCAGGTGGTTTATTTGCCGCCCCCCCCCAAAAAAAAAAAAAAATAGAGCACCAGCCGCCACTGCAGCTCTGCAAAGAAACCAATCAGCATCCAGTTTTTTTTTTTTTGTCGAACTTAATTGACTACCATGCACAGCTGCACAAGATTTTGTACTCTCCAATTTCAGAAAAGCAACCCCTATGTGTGCCACAGACCTTGTTTCTATCTTCTTTCCCAGGGTGAGCCGGGTCTCTCGTTATTCTAGTCGTTATCACACTGCTTTGACTTTTTAACTGTGCAGCCAGGGAATTTATTCCTATGGGTAGTAGCATATTCTCCATGTGTGCAATGTGGGAGGGGGACAGAGCCCACGGTGCTGTCACACAACGTATAACCTGATGGGGATTATGTAACGCCATCCTGCCAGTTCCTCCTTCATGCCTGTCACTGGTGGCTGCAGCACACAGGACATCCATTCTATCTGTCCCTGTGTATTCTGCCACTGCACCTGCCCTCTGAAGGGGGATTCTAGCAGCCAAAAAAAGCTAATCATGTGCATCAGTAAGCAATGAGCGACTCTGCTGTGACTAAGCTTGCTTGGAATGCGTGTGGCCTGGGCTGTCTGAATATACACCCAACATACAGCTGGATGAAGAAAAGGACAATGAGGTTACTAGGAGAAGCACACCTCTCCCCACAGGATGGATTTGTAAATCAATTTGATCCTAACTAGGTCTGGATAAGGATCCTTGGTTGCTTCACTATTGTAAATCTATGGAATATATAATTAACCCATTCAGGCAGAGGATGCAGAGGTAAGCAGTGCTGGATAAGGGAGGCAGTGGATGCATTGATGAGCAGCACTAGAAGAGGGTGGAGGGGGTATGCAGGGAGGAAACGCCTATCTCCACAATGAGGATGGATAGACAGATAAAGTGGAGGAAACAAAAGCACGAGAGAGGGATAGGAAAAACAGAGAGATTAAAAGGAGAGAGAGAGAAAAGAGAGAAAAAGAGACAAAGGAGATAGAGAAAAGAAAGAGGAAGGAAGGAAGGAAGGAAGGAAGGAAGGAAGGAAGGAAGGAAGGAAGGAAGGAAGGAAGGAAGGGAGGAAGGAAGGAAGGAAGGAAGGAAGGAAGGATAAAGAAAGAGAAAGGAAAGAGAGGAAGAGGAAGAAGAGAGAGAAAAGAGAGAGGGGTGAAAGGAGAAAGAGAGAAAAGAGAGAGAGGGTGGAGGGAGAGAGGAAAGAAGAGGGGATGAAGAGAGAGGGAGAGGAAGGAGAGAGAGATGTAGAAAAGAGGGGGTAAGAAGAAAGGGGGGATAGAGGAAGACGAATGGGGGGTAGAATAAAGAGAAAAAAAAGAGGGGGAGAAGAGAGAGAAGAAAAAGAGGGGGAAAGAAGAAAGAGAGGAGGGGGGAGAAGAGAGAGAGAAAGAAAGGGGGGTGTAGAGAGAGAGAAGAGAGAGAGGGAGAGAGAGAGAGAGAGAGAGAGAGAGAGAGAGAGAGAGAGAGGAAGATGAAAGGGGGAGAAGGGAGAGAGGGGAAGAAGAAAGGAGGGAAGTTGAGTAAGAAGGGGAGGAGAGAAATAGAGGTAGAAGAGAGGGGGGAGAAGATTTTTTTCCCCTCCCCCCCCTTATCTCTCTCTTCTTCCCCCTATCTTTTTCTCTTTCTTCTTCTTCCCCAAGAGGATGAGGGAAGAAGAAGAAAGAGAAAAAGATAGGGGGAAGAAGAGAGAGATAAGGGGGGGGGGGGGGGGGGGAAGAAAGAAGAAAAGGGGGAGAGGAAGAATGTTGGGAAGAGAGAGAGGGAAAGACGAATGAGAGAATGAGAATCATTTTCCATGTCTACTTATAGAAATAAAGAATCATAAGTGCAGCCAGAATTCCATGCATATCTTCCATATAGAATGAGCTGCTGTAACACACAGAATGCAGGCTGTCCCATAAGGTTATAAACCCACACCTTCTTCTATTTTATAATCCTACAATATATACAGATAGGTCGCAAAACGGCAGAATAAAGCGATGTTACCTTTTAGAAGCTCTTCTGACAAATGTGGATTTCCTGTATGTATTCAGTTATCAATGTTTGAATCACTGACTTTCCCTTTTAAGAAAACAAATAAAGAAAGAAATGTTTCAAAGTCTCATTTTTTTTTAAATAACAAACATGTTATACTTTCTATAGAATGCATTAAGATGAAAAAACCTTCTGCCTTTATAATTCCTTTAATGTTTAATCAGGTAAATGAAGGAAAGGCGAAGTCAGAATGTCAGGTATAGATTGATATATGATGGTCTGTAATCCAATTCTGCTCTCTGTAGCAAGATAAAGCAATCTTACCGTTTCTGGGTTCCTCTTTCAGATGTGTATGTCCTGTAGGTAGAAGATTGTGAATGTGTGAATCTGCAGCATTTCCTTCCTTTATATGTTCATAAAGTGAAACTGAAAGCATCTTTACAGAGGAAAAATCATCTGATTTCCAGGAATTCCATAGCAATATGACGTCGGCAAAGTGGTTGCGATATCCTGACCGGACGTCATATGACGTTGCCAGGATATCAGGCGCGCATCGCGCCGATCGTTGTCGCAGTGTTTCAATCTGACACACTGCAATTCCGATCTAGGTAAAGAGTCTCTAACAAAGACACTTTACCACGTGATCAGCCACGTTCAATCACGGCTGATCACAAAGTAAACAGGAAGAGCCGGTGATCGGCTTTTCCTCACTCGCGTCTAACAGGCGCGAGTAGAGGAGAGCCGATCAGCTGCTCTCCTGACAGGGGGGTCTGTGCTGATTGTTTATCAGCGTAGCCCCCCCTCGGATGCCCGCCCAGGACCACCAGCATGCCACCACTACCACCAGGGATGGCCACCACACTGGACCACCAGGTATGCCACCCTAGTTTACCAGGGAAATGCCAATCTGTGCCCAGGCAGCTGCCAATCAGTGCCAAAGTAAAATGCCCACCAGTGCCACCAGTGATGCCTTACAGTTAAAACTATCAGTGCCAGCCATCAGTGCCCATCAATGTCCATCAGTGCCGCCTTTCAGTGCCCATCAGTGCCGCCTATCAGTGCCCATCAGTGCCCAGCAGTTCAGTCTATCAGTGCCACCCATAAGTACCCATCAGTGCAGCCTTTCAGTGCCCATCAGTGTCACCTATCAGTGCCAATCAGTGCCCACCAGTGCCACCTATCGGTGCCCATCAGTGCCACCTATCAGTGCCCATCAGTGCCGCATATTAGTGCTGCCTATCAGTGCCCATCGGCAGTGCCCATCAGTGCCACCTCATCGGTGCCACCTTATCAGTGCCCATCAGTGCAGCTTATCAATGCCCATCAGTGAAGGAGAAAATTACAAAATTTTATAACAAAAACAAAGAAAAACTTTTTTTTTTTCAAAATTTTCGGTATTTTTTTATTAGTTTAGCAAAAAATTAAAACCGCCGAGGTGATCAAATACCACCAAAAGAAATCTCTATTTGTGGGAACAAAATGATAAAAATGTAGTTTATGTACAGGGTAGCATGACCGCGCAATTGTCATTTAAAAAGTGACCGCGCTAAAAGCTGAAAATTGGTCTGGGCAGGAAGGTGCGAAAGTGCCCGGTATTGAAGTGGTTAAAAACTGATTTTGCAGAAAAATGTGAAATCTAAATTGTTACATTTATCTTCACACACAAAAGGACCCATTTAAAAAAAAATGTTCAAAGCCAATCATTTAGCAAATCTGCATGTACATTCCTCGTGTGCGAATTGATCAAAAACAAAGGTTCTTTGGGCTATTATCTCTTTTGATGGTACAGTATGCCCTTTATTTGCAGTAGTAAAAGGCAGCAATATGGCCATTAGATGGAGCTGAGGAGCAAAGGAAATGCTTAAAACGTTATACAATGCGATACAATGTAGCGATTCCAGAGAACTAAGGGTGTAGGTAGGTGCAGTTATCTACTTTGCTAATAGATGGCTCTGTACCAGAATAGTGTCCGGTTGCAGCAAATATGGTCATCAGGTGCTAGGCCACTTTTAGGTAGAGCCCCTCCTGCAGTGATGTCATGGGTGAGTCAGTACCCAGTTAGAAGCCAGGTTGGAAGGAACCCGAGACACATTTGAGGCATGGGAGCTAAACACCCCACACCTATGTGGATGTAACTAGCGTGTGAAGGCCCTGGATAGGGCAGGAGGCCGGAAGGAGTAGACCTGCACCCAGGAAGGACCGGCTAAAGTCTTTATGTCCCTTATGGAGGTGGGGGTTAGGGTGGATTGCAAAAGGCCTTTTAGGCCAGGCCAAGAGCTCCCTGAGTAAGGCTGCTTCCCTGGAAGCTATCAGGAGATGTGTAGCTAGGGAGTAGGTGACTACAGAGAGCACAGTCCTGTGAGAACTAGTGACCCTGGGGTGAAGGAGAGATTGTAAAAGGGAGATGGCTGCCAAGGTGCTGCATATGCTTTCACATGTGACTACTGCAGACCGTCCACTAAATTTCATTGACTGTGTAATGTCAAGTGACTCTGGATTGTACGTCGGTGTGATGCGACTGTTATGCCATATCCAGAATCCCATCAGTAAAGGCAGCAATACTACTTTTATGAGTGGACAGTCTTTCCTTTGGGGATGTAAAGGTGGAATGTGGAGAATGTCTTGTGGGAGCTTTTGGCATGGAATGGGGCACAAGATAGCAGAGTCTTCGGCCTCAGAAGGTAGGATAGTGTTCTAACAAAGGGGACAGGAACAAGAAAGGGCCTTGAGCTCTTGGCGCCAGTTCTAGCCAATAGCAAAGCTCCTCCCCCAGAAACTTTCTGCAGTTTCTGGGGGTATCCAGGGACTTGGAAGCTCCATTAGTCACCCCCTTCAGATGAGCTCACCCCCTCAGACACCCGGCCTGACCTATGCTGCATTCTTCAGCTGTGCTTCCTCATTCCAGCTACAGGTTTCACAGTAGTAAGTGCCCACTACAGTCTACATTCACACATGTTCCATCACCGGGAGACATAGAGGTTAGGAGAAGGAAGATTGAACAGTTGGAGTTCTGCCCTAACTAAATGCATTTTTTCTATTGTTGTGTTAAACTGTATCAAGTTATAATTGTTTTGATGTATGTGTGACACTGAGTAGCTGTTTAAGCTCACTAAAATTCCTTTACTTACTACAATTTGGTATCTCCCTCTGTTCTCTACTCCTGTTTGGAGCTAGTTCGTTCAGTTCTAGCTAAACCCTCTGTTACTAAAACTGGAGCACTCAGAATCTGGTGCTGTGCATGATAGCCAATCCGCTTCCAACTTTAGCTTGTTCAGTTAGGGTTTGACAAAAAAACCTGAGAGCTGATTGGTTTCCATGCAAAGCTGCACCAGATTTTGCACTCTCCAGTTTTAGTAAATCTCCCCCTGTGATAGTTCTTTGCAGAAACAGGGCTTGGGAAAGTCTCTTCTTCTCACATTTCAAAAGACTGAAAAAAAAAAACTCTGTATGCAATTCTCTGAAGTAAAATGGTGATGTTTTGTAGCCCATTCCAGCCTTGTGCAGGTCTACAATCTTGTCCCTGACATCCTTGGACAGCTCTTTGGTCTTGGCCATGGAGGAGAGATTGGAATATGATTGATTGCTTCTGTGGACAGGTGTCCCTTATACAGGTAACAAGCTGAGATTCGGAGCAATCCCTTTTGGGGTCCGTTCACACTAGGACAACTTGTCCCGTTCTGTATAATGGAACCGTTCTAATCGGAGCGACGCAAGTCGCTCCGACTTAGAAAAAGGTTCCTGTACTACTTTGGGGGCGACTTAAGGCGACTTGCATAGACTTCTATATAGAAGTCGTTTTGCAAGTCGCCTCCCCTGTCGTGTCCAGGTCGCCCGAGGCAGTCGCGCTGCAAGTCGCGCTGCCTCAGTGTGAACCGGGGCTAAGAGAGTGCTTCGAATCTCAGCTCATTGCCTGTATAGAAGACACCTGGGAGCCAGAAATCTTGCTAAATGATAGGGGATCAAATACTTATTTCACTCATTAACCACTTCAGCCCTAGAAGGATTAACCCCCTTAATGACCAGGCCATTTTTTGCGATACGGCACTGCATCGCTTTAACTGACAACTGCGCGGTCGTGTAACGTTGTACACAAAAAAATTTAAGTTCTTTTTTTTCCCATAAATAGAGCTTTTTTTGGAGGTATTTGATCACCTCTGCGGTTTTTATGTTTTGCGCTATAAAAAAAAAAAAAAAAAGACGGACAATTTTGGAAAAAAAAGCAATATTGTTTACTTTTTCCTATAATAAATATCCCAAAAAAAATTTTTTAAAAACAATTTCTTCATCAGTTTAGGCTAATATCAGCGTATATTGATTGGTTTGCGCAAAAGTTATAGTGTCTACAAAATAGAGGATAGATTTATGGAATTTTTTTGTATCATTTATTTATTTTTTACTAGTAATGGCGGTGATCTGCGATTTTTTGTGGTGACTGCGACGTTGTGGCGGACAGATCAGACACTTTTGACACTTTTTGGGACCAGTGACATTTATACAGCAATCAGTGCTATAAATAGCCACTGATTACTGTGTAAATGTCACTGGCAGGGAAGGGGTTAACACTAGGGGGCGATCAAGGGGTTAAGTGTGTCCTAGGGAGGTGTTTCCAGCTGTATTGGGGATAGGCTGCCTGGAAGAAGAGAGAGAATGCTGATTCTAATCACTAGGAGCAGCAGATCTTTCTTTCCAACCCTGACAGGATGGGGATCTGTCTGTTTACACCGACAGTTCACCGTTCTGGCTCTCTGTGGAGCAATTGCGGGTCATCGCGCCCACCGGCCACATGCATCAGCTCCGGGGACACGCTGCGGGTCTTGCGTGCGACAGCTATAGCGATTTAAAAAGCGAACCTACGACAGTGATTTGTGCAGCCGTGCCAACCTGCCGCAGTATGACTGCGGCGGCTGGTAAGCAAGTAGATAAAATGCAAATCAATTTATAACTTTTTTGAAATGCCTTTTTCTGGATATTTTTGTTGTTATTCTGTCTCTCACTGTTAAAATAAACCTACCAATAAAATTATAGTCTGATCATTTCTTTGTCAGTGGGCAAACATACAAAATCAGCAGGGGATCAAATACTTTTTTCCCTCACGGCCAGTGGCGGCTGGTGCTCAAAATTTTTGGGGGGCACAAACTGAAAAGTACTGAACCCGCCCATCAAATGCAGCCATTGTGCCCATCGATTGCTGCCATTGTGCCCATCAAAAACAGCCACTGTGCCCATCATATGCAGCCATTGTGCACACCATATGCAGCCGCGTGTGCCCATTATATGCAGCTACTTGTGCCCATCATATGCAGCCACTATGCCCATCAAATGCAGCCACTTGTGCCCATCATATGCAGCCACTTGTGCCCATCATATGCAGCCACTGTACCCCATCATATGCAGCCACTTGTGCCCATCATATGCAGCCACTTGTGCCCATCATATGCAGCCACTGTGACATCATTTGCAGCCACATGTGCCCATCAAATGCAGCCACTTGTGCCCATCATATGCAGCCACTTGTGCTCTGTATATGCAGCCACTTATGCCAATCAAATGCAGCCACTTGTGCCCATCATATGCAGCCACTGTGCCCTATCATATGCAGCCACTTGTGCCCATCAAACGCGGCCACCGTACCCATCATATGCAGCCACTTGTGCCCATCATATGCAGCCACTTGTGCCCATCATATGCAGCCACTTGTGCCCATCAAATGCAGCCACTTGTGCCCATCATATGCAGCCACTTGTGTCCAGCATATACGGCAAAAAAAAATATGGTTAGAGAAACAACAAAACTATAAAATAGCAGTCACAAGGAAGGTTGAGGACAGACAACTCTTCCAGAAGCAATGCGCTTTTGGAGAGGGTGAAACTGTGGGAAAAATGCTGGCGCAATTGGTGAAATCTAATCCCCTCCCTCCACCATATCCACAATTAGGTTAACAGGAGGTAGGAATTACCTCTCTTAACTCAGAGATAATGGACGCATTTAGCGACTACTACAAAAAAACTATATAGTTCACAGGGGGAGGAGGAGGAGGGGGTAATGGATCACTTCCTGGGGAAATTGGAGACACCAACTATTACACAAGGGGATAGAGATGAACTAGAAGCCCCAATAACTCTGGTAGAACTTCAACAGGCAGTAACTAGGATGGCAAATCAAAAATCTCTGGAACCAGATGGGCTTCCGACTGAGACGTATAAATATTATGGAGAAATGCTACTCCCGGGAGTTGCTTAGGGCGTTGAGCAGAGCGGATATGGAGGGAAGACTGCCTCCTTCGATGCTAGAAGCAACTATTATAGTGTTACATAAAGAGGGGAAAGATCCGCTAGATACAGCTTCATCTAGACCAATCTCTCTGCTATGCTCTGACACTAAAATATTAGCTAAGGTGCTAGCAGCTAGGCTCAGTAAAATAGCTTCAGAACTGATTCACCCAGACCAGACGGGCTTTATTGCTAATAGATCTACTCGTATGAATATTAGAAGGACATTCCTGAACTTGCAGACCCCGTTGGAGAAAGAGGGATCAAGAGCTGTGTTGTCACTGGATGTAACCAAAACGTTTGACAGCCTCGAGTGGAGATATATCTGGCGGGACCTGGAAAGATTTGGTTTTGGTCCTTCTTTTATAGGATGGATAAAAAAGCTTTTCTAGAGATCCCAGCGCTAAGATAAGAATTAACAATGAACTTTCTGATAAGATCCAGTTGGAGAGGGGGACAAGGCAGGGGTGCCCATTGTTGCCCCTGCTCTTCGCCCTTGCGTTGGAACCTTTGGCTATTGCTATAAGATGTAACCTTGAGCGTAAGAGGATTCCAGAGGAAGATAGGAGAGGAAAGAATTGCTCTATATGCGGAAGATGTTCTGCTTTTTTTGGGCGATACGGGGCAATCTCTGGCAAGAGCAATGAGTCTAGTGGAGGAATTTGAAAGATTCACAGGATTAAGGATAAATTGGGGGAAATCTGAGCTTTTACCGGTGTACCCCATGAATAGCCCAATTATAGTAGGAATGCCTACTGGTGGTAGTAGACACATTGAGATACTTTTGGATATTTCTAACGAAAGATCCGAATGAGTATATATGTAAAAAATATAAAACCATTATTGACTAAATTTAAACAAAAAATTAATATTTGGAAACGGCTTCCCTTGTCGTTAGTAGGTCGATGTAGTTTGATTAAAATGATATGGATGCCACAATTATTGTACTTATTACATAATTCTCCAGTGTGGATATGTAAAAAATGGTTTAAGAAGATTGAAACTCTCTTTAGAGAGTTAATTTGGAAAGGGGGACAAGCTTGGATACGACTTTGAACTACGCAGCTCCCAATCGGGGAAGGGGGCTTGGCGGTACCTCATCCCCAGAGTTACTACTTGGCAGCTCAGTTGCAACATTTAATGGGATGTGAGACTCCGGGCAGAGGTACCCCTAATGGTAGAAAAATGTTATCAGAAGCTTTGCATAATAGAGTTAGAGACGCCCTGGAAGCAGATTCCTTTAGCTGTAAGAACCCGACAATAACAATGATAATAAAAATATGGAAAACAGTTAAAAAACAGTTGAGGTACACTGGGCTACCCAAACATACTCAAGAAATAGAATGGTATAAAAAACCCTCTCCTCCAAAATATACTCCAGGTGGGCACAACTAAAGGACTTATCTCTGAGCTATATGGACACCTACGAAAAGGAGCTGCTAGTGGTCGAGATCTTCGCAAGGATAGAGAGAGATGGGAAGAGCATATAGGGGAAATATCACAGGAGCAGTGGAGGAGGATTTTGGAGATGGGACCAATGATCTCAGTCTCACCTTCCCAGAAAGTATCCCATTTGATGCTGATATACAGAGCCTACTATACCCCGAAAAGGTTGTTTAAGTTTGGTAGACGATCAGATGAAAAATGCCCTAGATGCCATAGCCCTGGAGATCTCATCCATATGGTGTGGAGGTGCCCGAAGTTGTTCCGATAATGGGAGGGGGTCTTCGACACCATAGGTGAGGCCTACAGGATAATTTTGGAGAGGGAGCCTAGGCTTTGCATACTGGGTTATAGGAAAGAAGTGGGGGAAAGGAAGAGTATTACAGTGGCAATACTAAGATGCCTATTCCAAGCTAGAAAAATGATTGCGATGAGATGGCAGTCGAGGACACCGCTGACACTGAGGGATTGGACCATGGTAATAAATGAGACAAAATGGAAAGAAAAAGTCGTTTACACAAAAAGAGGTAATTTTAGGGAATTTGAGAGGTTGTGGAGGCCATAGTTGGATAAATGGGGACCCCCCCTTAAAAGGGAGAGGATATAATAAGTTTGGATAATTATTCTTAGCAGTTGCTAAACCAGGAAATTATATATTAGACAATTTATTCTAGATACATTCTAATATATCCCCGTAAAAAAATTCTACATAAGAGAAGGTAGGAGTATGGTAATGAAGTATATATATAAAAATACTATATATATTTTTATGTATATGGTTTTTTAATTCTCATTTTTATGGTCCTTTTTCTACTATTTACTATGTATGTCTCTATGTTTCAATAAACATTACTTGTCTATACCCCTATTGTTTAGTGTGCCGCTGAAAGTCCAATTTTGGGTCACCTTCTGGGACCCTTCTTTTTTGTATTCCCATAATTATTCACGGATGAGGCAATGTGAGTACTCTCTTTTTTGATTATAACAATGTCCTTATGTCTGGGCGAAAAACAGTATAACCTATCTAGTAATACAACTAACTAACTCAATTAAATCATTGTTTTAACACAACTATTTAACACTCCGTACCAAACTCCAAGAGGATCTCACCAGGCTGGTGCCATTTGGGTTTTCATGGATGGGGGCGACTGGCGGCTTTTAAAATGTTTCATCTTCTATAAAATCTCTTCAGGACCCTCCCAATACGGATTGCAGCTAGCTACTTTAAAGCAGGAGGAACTGGTTATGTAGATTTTCAGGACTATTACTTGGCCGCAGTGCTTACACAAACAAAAGAATGGATTCTATCTTCCCACTCTATATTATGGGGGAAAATAGAACGTTCTACCATACCAGGAGGCAATTTATCCACATGGTTATTCTCTGTCACAATTTAACAGAGTTAAAATCTCACCACATCTCTCCCCAACCATCTTGGCAACACTCAAGGCTTGGGGCCGATTTCTAAAAAGTTGCTCATCATGCCCCCTTACATCTACTCCCCAAATACCCTTAGAGGCATTGCAAAATTGAATGCACATAAATGATCTGATCAGTAAGGAAAACATCAAATCATTCCCCAACTTACAAAAAGAATTTCACTTACCCCTTTTCCTATACCTCCGCACCCAACACTGCATCACCACACTCCCAACATGGACCCACAAAATCCCCCAATGGGTATGGATATTTATTAGAGCCCCTAAACCTCATTAAAAAGGGATATCATTGTTCTATAATCTTCTTCAATATAAAACTGTCTTTACCAAAACAACCGCACTACTTGAGTGGGAATCGGATCTGGAATGTAATTACACTGTGGATCAATGGGCTAAAGCCTGCAACTCCACATACAAAGCCACCTGCTGCTCCACCCTCTGGGAGCTATCAATCAAACTGACACAATGTTGGTACCTTACCCCTGACAGATTGCCCAAATTTGATACAAAAATAGAAGATAAATGCTGGAGGATGTGCGGGCAAAGAGGTGATATGCTCCATATCTTCTGGAAATGCCCCAAACTGACACACCATTGGAAAGCAGTATTCCAGTTACTTTCTGAAATGTCCCAAATGACATTCCCTATGAGACCTACACTGGCACCATTGTCCCTTGACATTGAAAAATTCCCGACACAGATTAGACATATCATAACTCATATATTATTGTCAGCGAAACTCAACATCACCAGACAGTGGAAACCGGACCCGCCCACACTGAGTGACGTAGTCAATACAACCCATGTACACGTCACTTACGAACAAATACTATCAGTAAGAAACAAAACCAAAAATTAATCCTATGGAATGTGGCAACCATGGTCAAAGTGGATTAGCTCTCCGGGAATTGTCAATGCTCTTGGTTCCTAACCTCACTGTTGTGGTCGGGGAACTTTATTGTTCTTGTTCATTGATTAATCGTTATTTTTTGAATTACCTTGATGGTTTTAGAATCGCAAGATTAAGGTGTAATCTCTAAGAGGAGTGGGGTTGTCACCACCCTGGACACAGTTTTGCACCCATAAGGGTGTCCAGGATGGTAGCCAATCCTCCTACCTCCACATCACAGCGGACACCTAAAGAAAAACCGAATAACGGCAATACTCTTCCATGTTAATGCCATTATATTGCCCAACATGTAGTTATATCCAGATGACCTGTGATATATTCTAGCATTACTCGACAGATAATATTTGTCTATATGTGTTTACTTGTATGTTTATTTCTGTTACAAATGGAAAACATCAATAAAAAACTATTAAACGAAAAAAAGACACCATTGTATTTTTATAATTTTTACAGTTCATTAAATGTAATCTTAAAACCCATAAACTTTGTGCATACACCCAATACAATGTATTTCATTGATATAAAGCGAGCAGATATAGTAGAAATATATATAGTACATGGCAAGCAGGGTATTATCACCTTCCTTTCCCATAATATCATGGAGAGAAGTGCCTCTAAGTGTAGTTCATTGTTCATTTCATTGTGTCATTTTTTTTTAAAACAGACAAATGGCAACTCACATAGGGCCGGTAGATAAGGCACATTAGCAGGATATGTTGGATAAGCCGTCATCAGATGTAATCATCCAGGACGCCGTCTCCAAATGCTGTAATGCTCCGCTCAGTTCCAGATAGTCACCCGTATGGTGGAAGTGATCTGGGAACGAGGACTGAAGCGCTCGTGGAGCACAGCGTGAGGCGTGATGACGTCACTGGAAGTGAGGCGATGCTTTTCAGAGCGTGCGCACTTTGAATGTAAAAAGGGAAGCTTGACAAGAAATGCGACTGTTATTACATCCACAGCCGGCCTTATTTATCAGCCCTATGTGAGTTGCCATTTTTTTGTTTTACATAAATCTACACTTAGAGGCACCTATCTCCTTCTTTCTTCTCAGCTTATGTTGGAAGCTGCTTCAGGTCCCATCTAGAGGCTGCCATTTGTGAAAGGACATTGTTCCCCCTACTACACTGGATGGAGTATACCCCTGTTTGTCCTTTAGTGATAACTTTGATGCTCCTGTTGCGGACTTTGTTATTATACTCATGAGTATTTGTTTTATCAGCCTTGCTTTATTCATGCATCTAGGGCTTGAATAGGTGTTGTTTCATGAGACAACTAGCTTGTGCCTTCCTGTTCTATTGTTTCTTTCCCATAATATCACTGATGAAGTCTAACCACTCCAACCACATAGTACATATCCATTCTGAGGGAGAAGGAAGGAGAAAGAAGTTTGTTTTAGAGTACATGTAAAGCCAGAATTAATGGCGTTTGGTTTGCTCACATACTGTGTAACCTAAATGATTAGTTATATATATATTTTAATAAAGGTCATTTTTCACCAATTTTTATACTCCTGCAGCCTTTTTACAGGCACTTTTTGTTCCAAGTATAGGTATAAACAGAAAAGATATTTCCAAGGCAGGAGCACAGCTAGGTGACTGTTGTTGCCCTATGATAGGAAGTGCCTGAACAAGAACCTTCATGGCAGGATCAGGTTTTTCAACCCCTTCCAGACCAGCCGCCGCAGTTATACTGTGGCAGGTTGGCTCCCCAGGGCGAGCCGTCGTAGTTGTACATTGGCTCCTTAGGATGCCGCAACCGCATTGTGTCCCTGGAGCCGATGCTCATGCCCGGTGGGAGCGATGACCTGCCGAGCACCCGCGATCGCTCGTGACAGAGTGGGAAGCTGGATCTGTGTGTGTAAAACACACAAATCCCGGTTCTGTCTGGAGAGAGCAGACAGATCGTTGTTCCTACTAAGTAGGAACAACAATCTGTCTCCTCCTCTAGTCAGCCACATTCCCCCCCACAGTTAGAACACATCTAGGGAACACAATTAACTTCTTGATCGCCCCCTAGTGTTATCTCCTTCCCTGCCAGTGACATTTATACAGTAATCAGTGGCTATTTTTAGCTCTGATCACTGTATAAAATGTCAATGGTCCCAAAAAAAGTGTCAAAAGTGTCCGATCTGTCTGCCACAATGTCGCAGTCCTGATAAAAATCGCAGATTAACGCCATTACTAGTAAAAATAAAAAATAATAAAAATGCCATTAATCTATCCCCCAATTTCTATTTCTTTAACATTTGCGCAAACCAATCAATATACGCTTATTGTGATTTTTTTTTACCGAAAATATGTAGAAGAATACATATCAGCCTAAACTGAGGAAGAAATTTGTTTTTGTTTTTTTAAATTGGGGGATATTTATTAGAGCAAAAAGTAAAAAATATTGTTTATTTAAAAATTGTCGCTCTTTTTTTGTTTATAGCACGAAAAATAAAAAAAAAAATCGCAGAGGTGATCAAATACCATCAAAAGAAAGCTCTATTTGTGGGGGAAAAAAAGAACCACAGTTTTGTTTTTGTACAAGGTCACACGACCGTGCAATTGTCAGTTAAAATGACGCAGTGCCGTATCGCAAAAAATGGCCCGGTCAATAAGGGGCCAAATCTTCCGGGGCTGAAGTGGTTAATAAAAGCTGCAGTTTTAAACATTTTGAAAATAACATTTTCAAATGACATTAACATCAAAAACTGATATGAGATTGTAGTGATGGGGTTTATATTTCCCATCATACGCTTTAATATAATTCTGGAATAAAATGTAGATTAGGAAGAATAAAGAATACACACTGCCAAAAAGGCAAATACAGTTTTCTTGTTCTCGCTATATTCACAATCAAATTATTTAAATATCCACGACTGACATCCCTGATTGACTGAATCTTTTATAATGAACGTACACATTCATTACATTATTCTGAACAGCCAAAAGCAGCTTCAGGAGCAACTTTTGCATCTTCTGCAATCCCATTCAGGGCATAGTACAGAAGGTCACCACAAGCGGCTCCAGACATGGGACCAGACACAAGAGCACTTAGTAATGGAAACAAGCTGAAAAATCTTTTAGCGATCATATAAGTAGCACCATTCCTTTCCTTTAGCTCTCCACTCACAAGATTATAAGTGATCTCATGAATCACAAATGGGGATTTCATTAAATGTTTCAGATCACTTCTACCAGACCTTTCCTCCAAGTTGCTCAAAGATTTCTTATCAAGACCAAAACATTCTATATATCCCTGAATGTGGTAAGATAAGGATAAAATCTCATTGGCATCCGATAACCCAGGGACAATTGATGCTGCAGCGGCTTGCACAGCGACCCAAGGAATTACACTTTCTAGAGCTTGCTTTTTCATTTGTATTGCCTGAGAGGAAATGTTAGGCAGGGCTCGTAAATAAACATAACGCTGGTGACTTGGAAGCTCGTCCTCGAAGGTTTTCAGCAAACGAGAGAAATCAAATTTCTCAGGCTGGAAAGAAGATACAAGAAAGACAGAATCACTTTTAATATTGTTTATATTAACTTTGAGAGGATTAAAACAATCCTGCCTGATCTTATCTAATAACTCTTTTTTATTGAAAGTTTTAGGTCTACGTTCTTGGCTTTCACGTAAGTCTCGGTCAATTTTTGATCTCACAAAGTAAAACTTCTTCTTCATTTTTTGGATCTCCTCAGCCAGCAATATGTGATTCTCTTTGAATCTTTCAGATGCAATTATAATAAAAAAGTCATACCGCTGAAACTGAACTTTATTCAGATATTCACTGGCTTTAAAATTAGGAGTTCCTGTTCCAGGAAGATCCCAATAGGTTACGCTCTTATTCTTTGGATGGGGATAAGGAGTTGGCTCCATAGTGGTCTCCACCACACCGGTCTGAGCAGATTCTTCATCTTCATCACCAAGACCACGGAGGGCGTTGATAAATGTGGACTTTCCTGACCCCGATTCTCCAGTAATTGCGACGTTCAGGGGGGTATTTTCCACGTCACTCAAACATTTCTTGACTTCTTCAAAGGCTCCAGCTGTATCTCCTCTTTTTGGGGCTTCTGTTACCTCCTTTTCAAGTTGTTTTGTGGTAGAAGAATCCATATTTTTACTTACACAGAATAATCTAATAAAAGAAAGGAGAAGAAAGAGGTCAAACACTTAGGGATATGTGGAGCGCCCCTAAGAATGTGGGTCTTCCTTCCAAAGGAGTTGGGCACAGGCTCTTTGGGATCCCGTTGGCCAGAAGGCAGTGTCAGCAAGGGGTGGGTGGCTTATATAGCACCTATTCCAAGAATGGGCAATGATGACATAGTAGACTCCATCCCCCGAGTTCCTTGGATTACTGGGTACATAAAACCATGCTGAGCAAGGCCAAATTTTACCCCCTGAGTTTCAGCAAGGAGGAATAAATAGTATGTTACAATTTCCCTCTGCTGCCAACAATGCTGGATCCGATCCAACCAAAGGGAGGGACAGCAAATTGTCCACCTTGAGATGAATTAGCCCCTAGCACAGCCTGGAGTATGTTTTTTTTTTGCCTTTTATATTTCTTAACCTCACACACTTGTGAACTCGTTGGAGGTTTGAGTGACTCCCTAAAACATGCTCACTAGAGGGGGTGTGCAACTACCAACCTGCTCCATGGAGTTGGGTGGTACACAAAGCCATCCTTGCTGACCCCCATTCCCCCCCTCTTGCATTGGCAAGCATCGTTAACTTGATAAGGGGGTCCCCCATTTTATTTTGGAACCCCCCTCAAAGCCCCCACCCAGTGCTGAAGTGCATTCTAGCTGCCAACAGGATAGTAGGGAAGCTGAGCACTTGCAGCTACCTTGCTATGGTGATACCAGCCTGTGTGCCTGGTGCATGGCATGCTGGGCAATTAACTCTGGGAAGGGGGGAGGTATGATTTTTTATTTTATATTAGAGAAAAAACAAACAATAAAAAAATGTCATTCTATCAGCAGTTTCTATCCCTGGAGCTGAAATTATGTTTACATTTGGTTTGGTTTCAGCAACATGGGCAGCAGTTGTCTGCAGATAAATGAAAGCACTTCCAGTAACAAGATTTACACAAAGAGTCATGCCACAAAGATTTAACCAAAAATATGAAAACAAAAACTCTACTCTAGTCTTTCAAATGACATTCACCTAGACCAGGGGTCTCCAAACGTTCTAAACGAGGGGTCGGTTTATTTTCCTTCAGACTTTAGGGGGGCGAACTGTGGCCATTGGGAGTAAAAAAGACCCCGATGTCAATGGGAATAAATGCCCCATCTTTGGTGTCAGTGGGAGGGACTGTGCCCTTTTGTTGGTTTCAGTGGATGAAAGAGCACCCCAAGGACTGGATAAAAACAAGTAAAGGGCCGCATATGGCCCCTGGGCCACAGTTTGGAGACCGCTGATCTAGGCAATGCTGATTTAAGGCCGAACTCCCAGCTCCCCTTCAGTCTTGCAGTTGTATCGGCTCCTCTCCTTTACTGAAAATTGTTTACTATGATTTCACTGCACACTGTGAGCTTCTCACAATGTGCATTAGAAGCTACAGAAAGTCAGATAGAGCTCCCTTCATTCCCTGGCTAGAGGACTCCCAGCATCATCTAACCCTGTCCTCTTCAGAGTGAGTGTCCCTGCCCCCCACTTTCATTCATTGTATGTCTAGTCTTTCAATCATGCAGGCACAGTATCACATGTGGGAATTACTTAAAGTGGTAGTAAACTCTGTACTACCACTTATTCCTACAGGTAAGCCTATAAAAAGGCTTACCTGTAGGTACTGTGAATATCTCCTAATCAAGAAATGCAGCCGGTGACATCATCGGCGCATGCGCTCTGAAGGTATGGCTTACAGTGCCGGGCCATTAGAGCCCGTGCCGGAAACGGGGACTCGTGTAGTCAGAGTAGGGATGAGCCGAACACCCCCCTGTTCGGTTCGCACCAGAACATGCGAACAGGGAAAAAGTTTGTGCGAACACCGTTAAAGTCTATGGGACACGAACATGAATAATCAAAAGTGCTAATTTTAAAGGCTTATATGCAAGTTATTGTCATAAAAAGTGTTTGGGGACCTGGGTCCTGCCCCAGGGGACATGGATCAATGCAAAAAAAAGTTTTAAAAACGGCCGTTTTTTCAGGAGCAGTGATTTTAATAATGCTTAAAGTCAAACAATAAAAGTGTAATATCCCTTTAAATTTCGTAGCTGGGGGGTGTCTATAGTATGCCTGTAAAGGGGCGCATGTTTCCCGTGTTTAGAACAGTCTGACAGCAAAATTACATTTCAAAGGAAAAAACCCATTTAAAACTACTCGCGGCTATTGCATTGCTGTCCGACAATACACATAGAAGTTCATTGATAAAAATGGCATGGGAATTCCCCACAGGGGAACCCCTAACCAAAATTTAAAAAAAAAATGACGTGGGGGTCCCCTAAATTCCATACCAGGCCCTTCAGGTCTGGTATGAATATTAAGGGGAACCCCGGCCAAAATTAAAAAAAAAAAAAATGACGTGGGGGTCCCCCTAAATTCCATACCAGACCCTTCAGGTCTGGTATGGATTTTAAGGGGAACCCCGCGTCAAAAAAAAAACGGCGTGGGGTCCCCCCAAAAATCCATACCAGACCCTTATCCGAGCACGCAACCTGGCAGGCCGCAGGAAAAGAGGGGGGGAGGAGAGTGCGGCCCCCCCCTCCTGAACCGTACCAGGCCACATGCCCTTAACATTGGGAGAGTGCTTTGGGGTAGCCCCCCAAAACACCTTGTCCCCATGTTGATGAGGACAAGGGCCTCATCCCCACAACCCTGGCCCGTGGTTGTGGGGGACTGCGGGTGGGGGGCTTATCGGAATCTGGAAGCCCCCTTTAACAAGGGGACCCCAAGATCCTGGCCCCCCCCGTGTGAAATGGTAAGGGGGTACTTACCCCTACCATTTCACTAAAAAACTGTCAAAAATGTTAAAAATGACAAGAGACAGTTTTTGACAATTCCTTTATTTAAATGCTTCTTTTTTCTTCTATCTTCCTTCATCTTCTTCTTCTTCTGGTTCTTCCTCTGGCGTCCTCTGGATCAATGCAAAAAAAAGTTTTAAAAACGGCCGTTTTTTCAGGAGCAGTGATTTTAATAATGCTTAAAGTCAAACAATAAAAGTGTAATATCCCTTTAAATTTCGTAGCTGGGGGGTGTCTATAGTATGCCTGTAAAGGGGCGCATGTTTCCCGTGTTTAGAACAGTCTGACAGCAAAATGACATTTCAAAGGAAAAAACCCATTTAAAACTACTCGCGGCTATTGCATTGCTGTCCGACAATACACATAGAAGTTCATTGATAAAAACGGCATGGGAATTCCCCACAGGGGAACCCCTAACCAAAATTTAAAAAAAAAATGACGTGGGGGTCCCCTAAATTCCATACCAGGCCGCAGTCCCCCACAACCACGGGCCAGGGTTGTGGGGATGAGGCCCTTGTCCTCATCAACATGGGGACAAGGTGTTTTGGGGGGCTACCTCCGCGGCATCTCCTCCGCGGCGTCTTCTATCTTCTTCTCCTCGGGCCGCTCCGCACCCATGGCATGGAGGGAGGCTCCCGCTGTGTGACGGCGTCTCCTCATCTGACGGTTCTTAAATTAGGGGGGGTGGGGCCACCCGGTGACCCCGCCCCCCTCTGACGCACGGTGACTTGACGGGACTTCCCTGTGACGTCACGGGGAATGCCACAGGGAAGTCCCGTCAACCTGGCAGGCCGCAGGAAAAGAGGGGGGGACGAGAGTGCGCCCCCCTCCTGAACCGTACCAGGCCACATGCCCTCAACATTGGGAGAGTGCTTTGGGGTAGCCCCCCAAAACACCTTGTCCCCATGTTGATGAGGACAAGGGCCTCATCCCCACAACCCTGGCCGGTGGTTGTGGGGGACTGCGGGCGGGGGGCTTATCGGAATCTGGAAGCTCCCTTTAACAAGGGGACCCCCAGATCCCGCCCCCCCTGTGTGAAATGGTAAGGGGGTACTTACCCCTACCATTTCACTAAAAAACTGTCAAAAATGTTAAAAATTACAAGAGACAGTTTTTGACAATTCCTTTATTTAAATGCTTCTTCTTTCTTCTATCTTCCTTCATCTTCTTCTGGTTCTTCTGGTTCTTCCTCCGGCGTTCTCGTCCAGCATCTCCTCTGCTGCATCCTCTATCTTCTTCTCCTCGGGCCGCTCCGCACCCATGGCATGGGGGGAGGCTCCCACTCTGCTCTTCTTCTCTTCTTCATTTTCTTCTGCGGGCCGCTCCGCATCCATGCTGGCATGGAGGGAGGCTCCCGCTGTGTGACGGCGTCTCCTTGTCTGACGGTTCTTAAATAACGGGGGGCGGGACCACCCGGTGACCCCGCCCCCCTCTGACGCACGGGACATGACGGGACTTCCCTGTGGCATTCCCTGTGACGTCACAGGGAAGTCCCGTCTAATCACCGTGCGTCAGAGGAGTTATTTAAGAACCGTCAGACGAGGAGACGCCGTCACACAGCGGGAGCCTCCCTCCATGCCAGCATGGATGCGGAGTGGCCCGCAGAAGCAAATGAAGAAGAGAAGAAGAGAAGAGCGGGAGCCTCCCCCCATGCCATGGGTGCGGAGCGGCCCGAAGAGAAGAAGATAGAGGACGCAGCAGAGGAGATGCTGGACGAGAACGCCGGAGGAAGAACCAGAAGAACAAGAAGAAGATGAAGGAAGATAGAAGAAAGAAGAAGCATTTAAATAAAGGAATTGTCAAAAACTGTCTCTTGTCATTTTTAACATTTTTGACAGTTTTTTAGTGAAATGGTAGGGGTAAGTACCCCCTTACCATTTCACACAGGGGGGGGCAGGATCTGGGGGTCCCCTTGTTAAAGGGAGCTTCCAGATTCCGATAAGCCCCCTGCCCGCAGACCCCCACAACCACCGGCCAGGGTTGTGGGGATGAGGCCCTTGTCCTCATCAACATGGGGACAAGGTGTTTTGGGGGGCTACCCCAAAGCACCCTCCCAATGTTGAGGGCATGTGGCCGGAGGGGGGGGCCGCACTCTCGTCCCCCCCTCTTTTCCTGTGGCCTGCCAGGTTGCGTGCTCGGATAAGGGTCTGGTATTGATCTATGGGGGGACCCTACGCCGTTTTTTGTTTTTTTTTTGGCGTGGGGTTCCCCTTAAAATCCATACCAGTCTGGTATGGAATTTAGGGGGACCCCCACGTCATTTTTATTTTTTAATTTTGGTTCGGGGTTCCCCTGTGGGGAATTCCCATGCCGTTTTTATCAATGATCTTCTATGTGTATTGTCGGATGGCAATGCAATAGCCGTGAGTAGTAGGGATGAGCCGAACACCCCCCGGTTCGGTTCGCACCAGAACCCGCGAACGGACCGAAAGTTCGCACGAACGTTAGAACCCCATTGACGTCTATGGGACTCGAACGTTCGAAATCAAAAGTGCTCATTTTAAAGGCTAATTTGCATGGTATTGTCCTAAAAAGGGTTTGGGGACCCGGGTCCTACCCCAGGGGACATGTATCAATGCAAAAAAAACTTTTAAAAACGGCCGTTTTTTCGGGAGCAGTGATTTTAATGATGCTTAAAGTAAAAAAAAAAAAAGTGAAATATTCCTTTAAATATCGTACCTGGGGGGTGTCTATAGTATGCCTGTAAAGTGACGCGTGTTTCCCATGTTTAGAACAGTCCCTGCACCAAATGTCATTTTTAAAGGAAAAAATCTCATTTAAAACTGCTTGCGGGTTTAATGTCATGTCGGGTCCCGGCAATATGGATGAAAATCAGTGAGACAAACGGCATGGGTACCCCCCAGTCCATTACCAGGCCCTTTGGGTCTTGTATGGATATTAAGGGGAACCCCGCACCCAAATTAAAATAAGGAAAGGTGTGGGGCCACCAGGCCCTATATACTCTGAACAGCAGTATACAGGCGGTGCAAACAAGACAGGGACTGTAGGTTTGTTGTTAAGTAGAATCTGTTTGTAATTTTGAACATTTTTAACGTGTTTAGCTCCAGCCAAAAAATCTTTTCTAAGCTTTTTGGAAAACATAGGGAAGGGTTATCACCCCTGTGACATTTGTTTTGCTGTCTTTCCTCCTCTTCAGAAGATTTCACCTCACTTTTTTGTCCCAATGAAAAATGTTTTTTGAAAATTTGGGTTTTTTTGTGGAACAAGGATTGGAAAGCATCAGTGGAAAGGAGAAATTGTTTTCCCATATTAACTCTTACAGGAGAGAATTTCCCTTCCTAGGGGTAGATTTCATCTCACTTCCTGTTGTCTCCTTCCGTTTGCAAGTAGGAGTCGTTTGTAAGTTAGATGTTTGAAAGTAGGGTCCTGCCCTATATACTCAGCAGAAATTTGGGCCTTAGGTGTTGTTGTGGCCACAACACTGTAAGCCCTCACAGGGCCCTGCTGTGAAATATTAGATCAAGAATTGTAATTACATGCCCCTGTTGAACAGGAGCTGAAAAATTAGGCCTTAGGCACTGGTGCTGGTGCCACAACACTGCAACCCCTCACAGACACTCTAGTTGGAACGCAGGAACGAGCCCTGCTGCAAATTATTGCTTCAAAAATTGTAATTACACGCCCCTGTTAGACAGGGGCAGAAAAATTGGGCCTTAGGCACTGGTGCTGGTGCCACAACACTGCAACCCCTCACAGACACTCTAGTTGGAACGCAGGAACGAGCCCTGCTGCAAAGTATTGCATCAAAAATTGTAATTACACGCCCCTGTTAGACAGGGGCAGAAAAATTGGGCCTTAGGCACTGGTGCTGGTGCCACAACACTGCAACCCCTCACAGACACTCTAGTTGGAACGCAGGAACGAGCCCTGCTGCAAAGTATTGCATCAAAAATTGTAATTACACGCCCCTGTTAGACAGGGGCAGAAAAATTGGGCCCTAGGCACTGGTGCTGGTGCCACAACACTGCAACCCCTCACAGACACTCTAGTTGGAATGCAGGAACGAGCCCTGCTGCAAAGTATTACATCAAAAATTGTAATTACACGCCCCTGTTAAACAGGGGCTGAAAAATTGTGCCTTAGGCACTGGTGGTGGCGCCCAGAACCAAAAATGTTCTTACAAGCTATCAGCGTGATGATTGAGGAGGAAGAGGATAATTACTCAGGGATAGTCACTCAGCATCAGCATAGGCAGTCTTTGAAGGGATCTGAGATTTCAAAAAAAATTATTCGGTTACATCAGCATCAGGTGCTTGGTAGCTGGTGGTGATCCAAGACTCATTCATTTTTATGAAGGTCAGCCGATCGACCGAGTCGGTGGACAGACGCACCCTGTGATCGGTTACCACGCCTCCAGCAGCACTGAATGTGCGTTCCGAAAGAACGCTGGATGCAGGACAGGCCAGTAGCTCAATTGCATACTGTGCAAGCTCTGGCCAGTGATCCATCCTCAAGACCCAGTAACCCAGAGGATTTTCGGTGGGAAAGGTGTCCAAGTCTGATCTTGCCCCTAGGTATTCCTGCACCATGTAAAACAGACGCTGGCGATGGTTGCTGGAACCGATCATACCTTGGGGCTGCGGACCAAAAAATTGTCTGAACGCATCGGTCAGACGGCCACCTTCTCCACCGCTCCTTCTTTGACTGACCGAAGCCTCAGCAACACGTTGTCCAGAAACAGGAGTTTGTAACCTCCCAGTCTCTGGGAACGCGTTGCACAGACCTTTCTGCAAGGCCTCCCGAAGATGTTTCATCCTCTGCTCCCTCTGCGATGGCAAGATAAGGTCCGCAACCTTACCCTTGTAACGTGGATCAAGGAGGGTTGCCAGCCAGTATTGGTCCTTCTCCTTGATACCACGAATACGAGGATCCTTACGCAGGCTTTGCAGGATCAGGGAGGCCATGCAGCGTAGGTTTGCTGAGGCATTCGGTCCGGAGTCCTCTGGGTCACTAAGAACGACATGGTCCGCAGCCACCTCCTCCCAGCCACGTACAAGTCCATGTGTTTCTTGGGACTGATCCCTTAAAGACTGCTGCTGATGCTGAGTGCCAGGCTCCACCTCCATACTGACACAATCTTCCTCCTCCTCCTCTTCCTCCTCGTCCTCTTCCTGTGTGATCGGCGGGCACGCAGGAACACTGTCTGGATAAAGGGGGCCTTGAGAGCTAAGGAAGTCCTCCTCTTCCTGCCTCTGTTCTGCCTCAAGTGCCCTGTCCATTATTCCACGCAGCGTGTGCTCCAACAGGTGGACAAGGGGGACAGTGTCACTGATGCATGCACTGTCACTGCTCACCATCCTCGTGGCCTCCTCGAATGGTGACAGGACAGTGCATGCATCCCTGATCATGGCCCACTGGCGTGGGGAAAAAAAACCAAGCTCCCCTGACCCTGTCCTGGTGCCATAGTCGCACAGGTACTCATTGATGGCCCTCTGCTGCGTGTGCAGCCGCTGCAGCATGGCCAACGTTGAGTTCCACCTGGTGGGCATGTCACAGATTAGGCGGTTCTTGGGCAGGTTAAACTCCTTTTGGAGGTCCGTCAGCCGAGCACTGGCATTATATGACCGGCGGAAATGCACACAGACTTTCCTGGCCTGCCTCAGGACATCCTGTAAGCCCGGGTACCTGCCCAAGAACCGCTGCACCACCAAGTTAAGGACGTGAGCCAAACAGGGCACATGGGTCATTTGTCCCTGTCGGAGGGCAGAGAGGAGGTTGGTGCCATTGTCGCAAACCACCATTCCTGCCTTAAGTTGGCGTGGCGTCAACCACCTCTGAACCTGCCCCTGCAGAGCTGACAGAACCTCTGCCCCAGTGTGGCTCCTGTCCCCCAAGCACACCAGCTCAAGCACCGCATGGCATCTTTTGGCCTGCGTACTTGCGTAGCCCCTTGAACGCCTACGGAGCACCGCTGGTTCCGAGGAAGAGGCCATGGAGGAAGAAGAAGAGGAGGGGGTGGAGGAGAGAGGTGTGTCACAATCAGCATTTTGGAGGCGTGGTGGCGGAACAACCTCCAACACTACTGCACCTTGTCCTGCATCCTTCCCAGCTGCCAGCAGAGTCACCCAATGCGCCGTGAAACTTAGGTAACGTCCCTGTCCATGCCTGCTGGACCATGAGTCAGCGGTAATATGCACCTTACCGCTGACCGCCCTGTCCAGCGAGGCATGGACATTGCCTTCCACATGCCGGTAGAGAGCTGGAATCGCCTTCCGTGAGAAAAAGTGGCGTTTGGGTACCTGCCACTGAGGAACCGCACATTCCACAAACTCACGGAAGGGGGCAGAGTCTACCAACTGAAAAGGCAGCAGTTGAAGTGCTAGCAATTTTGCCAAGCTAGCATTCAACCGCTGGGCATGTGGATGGCTGGGAGCAAACTTCTTTCGGCGGTGCAGCAGCTGGGGCAGGGAAATTTGCCTGGTACAATCTGACGTCGGTGTACCAAAAGCAGATTGCCCACAAGTACTTGGCTGTGACACACCTAATTCTACACCTTCATTCCTCTCACTGCAGGTCTCAGAGAGGACTGAAGGTCTAGTGGGGTTGGAAATCTCAGCTGATGAGGAGCAAGGAGAGATCCTCTTTGTTCTTTGGTGTGGGTCTTTTAGATACGCTTGCCAACGAACTGCATGGCAGGTCAACATATGTCTGGTCAAGCATGTGGTACCCAAGCGGGAGATATTTTGGCCACGCGAGATACGCTTGAGACATATGTTGCAAATAGCAGCGGTGCGATCTGATGCACTCGTCTCAAAAAAGGCCCACACCAAAGAACTTTTTGAATAACGCGCAGAGACTGCAGCGCCCTGCACATGTGGAGCTTTGGGGTGTGATGCAGTCAATGTGCTGCCCTTAGGCTGGCCCCTGGAGGGCATCCTGCCTCGTTGGTGATGTGCTGCCGCCTCCTCCTCCTCCTCCTCCTCCTCCTCCTCCTCCTCTCTCCTATCAGGCACCCACGTTGAGTCAGTGACCTCATCATCCCCTCCCTCCTCATCACTGGAGCAAACCTGGCAGTATGCTGCAGCAGGGGGAGCATGACTGCCAGATTGCTGTCCTTCTTGGGCACCCCCTCTGTCCGCGCTCATGTTACTGCCTTCATCGAGCTCAGTATCGTCATCAGAGCCTTCCAAACGCTGGGCATCCTCCTGGAGCATGTACCCAACACTGTGGTCAAACAGTTCGAGGGAATCCTCATGAGGACATGGTGGAGCTAGGGAAGGAGTCACTGATGACATTGAGCTGAGGGAAGAGGCCGCTGCTTTGCCAGACAAAGCACCCTGGGCATGGGTGAGAGAGGATGAGGAGGATGAGGACGGCTTGGTCATCCACTCGACCAAGTCTTCCGCATGTTGCGGCTCAACATGGCCAGCTGCCGAAAAAAAGGCCAAGCGTGTCCCATGGCCACGTGCTGATGAGGATGCACCGTCTCCACGACCAGCACTAGACACAGAGCCTGCTTGCCCTCTCTTATTGGCTTGTGACTGTCTGCCTCTCCTTCTTGGCCTTCCAGACATACTAATGGCCTGTAGCTGCACTAAGCTGGGATAGAACACCTGTAATTTTCTTCAAGTAGCTTTATATACTGTAACCAGACAAGCCTGCCTGTCAGTAGGAAGATAACAGGAACGGATCTAGCTGAACACTGTGAGCAGGACGCACTGTACTAAATGTAAATAGTCTAGCTGCCTGACCGTGGTACTAATAGGATCAAATAGAACACCTGTAATTTTCTTCAGGTAGCTTTATATACTGTAACCAGACAAGCCTGCCTGTCAGTAGGAAGATAACAGGAACGGATCTAGCTGTACACTGTGAGCAGGACGCACTGTACTAAATGTAAATAGTCTAGCTGCCTGACCGTGGTACTAATAGGATCAAATAGAACACCTGTAATTTTCTTCAGGTAGCTTTATATACTGTAACCAGACAAGCCTGCCTGTCAGTAGGAAGATAACAGGAACGGATCTAGCTGAACACTGTGAGCAGGACGCACTGTACTAAATGTAAATAGTCTAGCTGCCTGACCGTGGTACTAATAGGATCAAATAGAACACCTGTAATTTTCTTCAGGTAGCTTTATATACTGTAACCAGACAAGCCTGCCGGTCAGTAGGAATTTAACAGGAACGGATCTAGCTGAACACTGTGAGCAGGACGCACTGCACTAAATGTAAATAGCAGGAACGGATCTAGCTGAACACTGTGAGCAGGACGCACTGCACTAAATGTAAATAGCAGGAACGGATCTAGCTGAACACTGTGAGCAGGACGCACTGCACTAAATGTAAATAGCAGGAACGGATCTAGCTGAACACTGTGAGCAGGACGCACTGCACTAAATGTAAATAGCAGGAACGGATCTAGCTGAACACTGTGAGCAGGACGCACTGCACTAAATGTAAATTGCAGGAACGGATCTAGCTGAACACTGTGAGCAGGACGCACTGCACTAAATGTAAATAGTCTAGAAGATAACAGGAACGGATCTAGCTGAACACTGTGAGCAGGACGCACTGCACTAAATGTAAATAGCAGGAACGGATCTAGCTGAACACTGTGAGCAGGACGCACTGCACTAAATGTAAATAGCAGGAACGGATCTAGCTGAACACTGTGAGCAGGACGCACTGCACTAAATGTAAATTGCAGGAACGGATCTAGCTGAACACTGTGAGCAGGACGCACTGCACTAAATGTAAATAGTCTAGAAGATAACAGGAACGGATCTAGCTGAACACTGTGAGTTGGACGCACTGCACTAAATGTAAATAGCAGGAACGGATCTAGCTGAACACTGTGAGCAGGACGCACTGCACTAAATGTAAATAGCAGGAACGGATCTAGCTGAACACTGTGAGCAGGACGCACTGCACTAAATGTAAATTGCAGGAACGGATCTAGCTGAACACTGTGAGCAGGACGCACTGCACTAAATGTAAATAGTCTAGAAGATAACAGGAACGGATCTAGCTGAACACTGTGAGCAGGACGCACTGCACTAAATGTAAATAGCAGGAACGGATCTAGCTGAACACTGTGAGCAGGACGCACTGCATTAAATGTAAATAGTCTAGATAGAAGATAACAGGAACGGATCTAGCTAAACTGAATACAGTGTATATATATATATGCAACACCTGGGATGCATATATATACACAATACACTGTAAGTGCAGCTAACTGACTGACTGTTCTGCCTAATCTATCTAACTCAAATCAAATGACACTGTCTCTCTCTCTCTCTATCTCTCAGCACACCGGAACACACACTACACAGGGCCGCCGTGCAGGCGGCCTTATATAGTGTGGGGTGTGTACTAAATCCCCTGAGCCATAATTGGCCAAAGCCACCCTGGCTTTGGCCAATTACAGCTCTCTCTACTGACGGCGCTGTGATTGGCCAAGCATGCGGGTCATAGTGCATGCTTGGCCAATCATCAGCCAGCAATGCACTGCGATGCCGCAGTGAATTATGGGCCGTGACGCGCCACACGAATTTAGCGCGAACGGCCCATAACGTTCGCAATTCGGCGAACGATCGAACAGCCGATGTTCGAGTCGAACATGGGTTCGACTCGAACACGAAGCTCATCCCTAGTGAGTAGTTTTAAATGGGTTTTTTCCTTTGAAATGTAATTTTGCTGTCAGACTGTTCTAAACACAGGAAACATGCGCCCCTTTACAGGCAGACTATAGACACCCCCCAGCTACGAAATTTAAAGGGATATTACACTTTTATTGTTTGACTTTAAGCATTATTAAAATCACTGCTCCTGAAAAAACTGCCTTTTTTAAAACTTTTTTTTGCATTGATCCATGTCCCCTGGGGCAGGACCCAGGTCCCCAAACTAATAACTTGCATATAAGCCTTTAAAATTAGCACTTTTGATTTCTCCCATAGACTTTTAAAGGGTGTTCCGCGGCATTCGAATTTGCCGCGAACACCCCAAATTGTTCGCTGTTCGGCGAACTTGCGAACAGCCAATGTTCGAGTCGAACATGAGTTCGACTCGAACTCGAAGCTCATCCCTAAGTCAGAGGCTGCAAACCCAGACGGAAGACCGGGGGAAGATGTCAGCCATCTCAGCGGTGACATCGCAGCACGGGAGGGCTTCGTTCTACTAGCATACTAGCACATTATGACATTGCCTTGCAGGAATTTTTTTTTTTTTTAACTAAGGGTGGACTGCATGCAAATATAGTGTGACTAAGACCACCTCCTCCTCCATACTGACACCCACCCATCAAGACATTTTAATATTTGCATAACTCCTTCTAAGAGCCAGTCCACTGCTTGCTCCAGGGCTGGGGGCTTCTGAGAGGAGCACTGAGACAGGGTGCTGTGATGTTTTCAGGAAGCTCTGTATGTACAGCCCCCTGCCTGTCCCTTCCACCAACCATGAGCTGCCTGCATTGCATAGAGAAGTACAGAGACCCAGGGATGAAGTTTTTTTAAAATAACAAACATGTCATACTTACCTCCACTGTGCAGTTCGTTTCGCACAGTGTGGCCCCCGATCCTCGTCTTCTGGGATCCCCGGCGGCTCTCGTGGCTCCTCTTCGCATCGGTTACCCCCTGGGATAAGCGCTCTCCTTGGGGGTTACCTTGCGGGCGCGCTCCCGAGTCCAGCATTTGCGTCTATAGACACATAATGCCGGACTCTGCCCCGCCGCCGCCCGTGTCTTTGGATTTGATTGAATGCAGCGGGAGCCAATGGCTGCGCTGCTATCAATCTATCCAATCAAGAGCCGAGAACCCCGGGCAGAGGGGTAGAGCGCGTCTCCACTGAGGGAACGAACAGGTTCAGGTGAGTAAAACAGGGGGGCTGGGGGGCGGTCACTGTCAGAAGTTTTTTCACCTTAATGCATAGGATTCATTAAGGTGAAAAAACACAAAAGTTTACAACCCCTTTTACATTTTACTCATCAACTGCCTGCATAATAAACAGAGTGAATGTTGGCAGAAACAGATGAATACCTTCCAATGTTTGGGGGAATCTTTTGGGTGAATATGTGCCCAGTAATTCTTTGATAAACAGACCCCTTAGAGTTTTAATATATCCCAGTGATGGAGTTCAGGAAGAAAGAAAGGAAGGTGTAAAACAGGAAAGGAAGACGGGAAAAACAGAAGGAAGGCAGGGTGAAGGGAGGAAGGAAGAGGAAAGAAGGAACGAATAAAGGATGAATGGATCATTTTAATGTTCGATCCTGCAAGTAAAAAAGTGCAAGTAGGAAGGAAGGTGGGGAGCACCTATTTCTACAGTAAAATTGACTGCAAAGAATTCAGGAAGGAAATATGTAAGGAAGATGGGAAGGAAGAAAGAAGAGAGGTGGAGGAAGAATGGAAGGATCATTTTAATGTTTGATCCTGCAAATAAAGAAGAAAAAATGAAGCAGTGAGGTGGTAGAGAAAAACGTGGAAAAAGGAAAGAAAGGGGGGAAGAGACGAAAAGAAAGGGAAGAATGAAAGAAAGGGGGAACATTTTATTGTTTGATTCTGCAAGTAAAGAAACAAAAAAAAATGAAGAAGTGAGGTGGTTAGAGAGACAAAAAGAAAGGAGAAAAGGATTTTTTTGAGAAAGACATGACTTGCTTCCTGCAATGTGTTGAAAAGAATGGTGGATGGTTCACTTCCTGTTAAGATTCTACCCAGAATTCCCTGCTTGCTGACAACTTCCTTATTTACACATACAATAAACAGAACTGCAGCAATACCAAAAAGGAACGCTAGATGGAGCCTGCACACCACATTTGAGTTTCTTAAGTAAATTACGCATTTTGCATGTAAATTTAACAACACAGGTACAAATAGCTAGTATAAAACATCTGGTGGACAGAACAATTTATGTCACCATGTACTGTATTGTTCTCCCTGCTTGTGGCTAGCTACATGCTTGAATATTAAATACATAATTTTGAATGTGGTTCAGCAGTCAAGTTATTGGAAACCCCTAAGTTCTGGGATTTCCCTATCAGGACCAGCCGCCACAGTTATACTGCGGCAGGTTGGCCCGGCTGCGCAAAGCGGCGTAGCTATAGGTCGCGCGCACGGCCGCCTGGGGGGCGCACACACGCGCCCCCAAGGGGGCCACGATGATCGGATTCGATCCAGAACTGATCAATCTCCAGGCCAATGGTATCTGGCCAGGACCTTGTGATCGGTCCTGACGAATGAGATCCTTCCCCTGTATGTGTAAGTGTAAACACAGCACAGGAAGTGATGTCATCTCTCCTTGTGGAACTCTTTTCCGTTCCAGAGAGAGGAGAGAGAACATCCGAGTAACATCTAAGTATGTGCACCAACACTACACTGACACCAGTTCACGTAGGTCCCCCGATCACCCCCCCCCCCCTTCACCCCCTGTCACTGTGTCACCCAGTGCAGTGTTCATATTTTTTTTTTTATCACTGTACTGGTGTCATTAGTGACAAAAATCAGTGTTAGGGTACTTAGTGTAGGCCCAGATAGGTCTATGGACCCCCCCCTAACCCCCCCTAATAAAGGTTTAATCCCTTGATCACCTCCTGTCACCAGTGATCGCTGTATTAGTGTCACGGGTGACGCTGGTTAGCTAGTTTTTTTTTTTTTTATAGCATCAGGGCACCCCCTGATCACCCGGCAGGTGATATCAGGTTTTAGAGTCAGTCAGGGTCTGCGTCGCCCCAGGCAGTGTTACATTAGTGTCAGTAGCGCTAACACCCACACACGTACCATACACCTCCAATGTTTGGGCGTTCAAAGACATTTTCTTGCAAAAAAAAATTATTTTCACGTAAACAAAAGGTGTCAGAAGGGCTTTGTCTTCAAGTGGTTAGAAGAGTGGGTGATGTGTGACATAAGCTTCTAAATGTTGTGCATAAAATACCAGGACAGTTCAAACCCCCCCAAATTACTCCTTTTTGGAAAGTAGACACCCCAAGCTATTTGCTGATAGGCATGTTGAGTCCATGGAATATTTTATATTTTGCCACAAGTTGCGGGAAAATTACAAATTTTTTTTTTTTTTTTTTGCACAAAGTCATCACTAAATGATATATTGCTTAAACATGCCATGGGAATATGTGAAACTACACCCCAAAATATATTCTGCTGCTTCTCTTGAGTACGGGGATACCACACGTGTGAGACTTTTTGGGAGCCTAGCTCTGTACAGGACCCCGAAAACCAATCACCGCCTTCAGGCTTTCTAAGGGCGTGAAATGGGGATTTCACTTCCTCACTACCTATTAAGGTTGCCACCTGTACGGGATTCACCCGGACAGTCCGGGTTCTGAATCATCTGTCCGGTTTTCAGACTGCCTGAAACCCGGACAGACTATTCTGGCAGAGGGGGAGCTTCATTAGCACACTTGCCACTGTTGAGACAGTCACAGTGGCAGTGTCATTTCTTCTCGCTAAATACACACACTGTTCTGATGTGTGTGTTGGGAATCTGAAGCTCCCTTCTATCTCCCCCCTCCAGGCTCCTGCAGTCTCTGTTATCTCTGATTCCCCCTCTCCAATCACTAGTGCCTTGTTCTGAGAGAAGAGGGGGGCGGAGCTGAGGAGATCACTGGAGCTGCTGTAGGCCGGTCACTGCTCCCTAGGAGGTGAGCTAACGTTTTTTGTTTAGTAAGGAAAGTTTCCTAGGGTGCAAAGCTCCGGGAGGATTTCTTTTGCATTGAAGATATAAAGAGATACTGAGAATCTGAAGAGACAGTGAGTGAGTGTGTGGGGGGGAGGGGAGTCTGCAGCTCGATGATCACAGCCCAACCAACTCACAGTATCTCCCAAGCAGCAAACTTATCTATGTATACAAACTTCCCCAATCCTCTGTCCAGATTATGTGATGTCATTTAGTCACTTAACCCTGTGTGTATGTGGTGAGTCTACACCTCTGATTGTCCAGACTCAGAGTCTGGGTAATACGAGGTTATATGAATGGTCATCAATTACCTTTTCATCATCTGGACATGCAGAGTGCTAGGGGGGAGCATCTTATAACAGATTGTTTTCATTGAGTATTATTGTTGTATATTTTAGTAGATGACCACAATAGCTATTTTTATTATATACATTACTATCTGACCACTTCTCAGCCTCCAACTCCCCCCAGATTGTATCACCCCCAGACCACTCTATACAGACATCACTCCGAGCTGCTTCTTACAAACCCAACTGAGGGACATCATTCCCTGGTCACCCCACAGACACTGCAAGTAATCCCTCCCCATACTGCCCATACTGCTAATGTTATACCCTCCGCACTCCTCTCCTGTACATACTGCCCCTGTCATACCCTCCGCACTCCTCTCCTGTACATACTGCCCCCGTCATACCCTCCGCACTCCTCTCCTGTACATACTGCCCCCGTCATACCCTCCGCACTCCTCTCCTGTACATACTGCCCCCGTCATACCCTCCGCACTCCTCTCCTGTACATACTGCCCCCGTCATACCCTCCGCACTCCTCTCCTGTACATACTGCCCCATCATCCCCTCCGCACTCCTCTCCTGTACATACTGCCCCATCATCCCCTCCGCACTCCTCTCCTGTACATACTGCCCCATCATCCCCTCCGCACTCCTCTCCTGTACATACTGCCCCATCATCCCCTCCGCACTCCTCTCCCGTACACACTGCCCCATCATCCCCTCCGCACTCCTCTCCTGTACATACTGCCCCATCATCCCCTCCCGTACATACTGCCCCATCATCCCCTCCGCACTCCTCTCCCGTACACACTGCCCCATCATCCCCTCCGCACTCCTCTCCCGTACATACTGCCCCATCATACCCTCCGCACTCCTCTCCTGTACATACTGCCCCATCATCCCCTCCGCACTCCTCTCCTGTACATACTGCCCCATCATCCCCTCCGCACTCCTCTCCTGTACATACTGCCCCATCATCCCCTCCGCACTCCTCTCCTGTACATACTGCCCCATCATCCCCCCGCACTCCTCTCCTGTATATACTGCCCCATCATCCCCTCCGCACTCCTCTCCTGTACATACTGCCCCATCATCCCCCCGCACTCCCCTCTCATACATACTGCCCCATCATACCCTCCACACACCTCTCCTGTACATACTACCCCCATCATACCCACTGCACTCCTCTCCTGTACATACTGCCCCATCATACCCTCCACACTCCTCTCCTGTACATACTACCCCCATCATACCCTCCAGAAATGTTATTTAATCACAAAACTATATGTATACGACATAAAAAAATGCCGTTCATTACATTGTACAGAGGTAATGAATTTAATGTACTACAAAAAATTTTTTTTTTTTACCATGTGCAGCTAAAGTGTTCGGGTTTGGCAACCCTAAAAGGTGGCAACCCTACTACCTATCACAGTTACAGAGGCCATGAAATGTCAAGATAGTACAAAACCCCCCAAATGACCCCATTTTAGAAACTTAAATCACTTAGCACAGATACATAATTTTTATTTTAATATATATTGAATACATCTTAATAAAATATCCACAACAGTTCCTCTTCTTTTGTCATATGCTCTCATTTGTCCCTCTATGAATCTTGATCTTCTTCTTACACCTGGAAATGAATCAGTCTTTTACAGTCCATAAAAAGAAAAAACATGGCTTGACTTGTAGACTGTTCTTCAGGAGGGATGACTTAAAGGGAGGACATGAAGACCAGTCGGTCTGGGTTCCTCTGCGTCTTGTACGTGGGTTGGGCTTCGGGGCGTCTCATCTCAGCGAGGAAGATGTGGCAACAGGCAACAGGAGCACCTTATCACGGCACATAGAAGGAATAGAGACAAAAACAACATGAGTATATATACCCCTACTTCCTTCAACCATGATCCGATGAAAAATAAAAAATCCCCAAAGATTCCCAGATCTTTAAAATAATTGCAGGGATCCAACCTTATCCATAAGGGCCTGAACTTTGTGACTAGTATTTTCGATCAAGGTACAACAATCTTTTCCTATGAATTCACAGAAACTCCCCTTGGATGCCAATAGATAATCAAGGGGCATCTTTTAATAGAAGGGTCTTGATCTGTCATTGCTCCTGTGGGATCTCTCGGAAAAGAAAAATACGGGAGGAGTACAATGTCAGGGTGTGATTTCATCCAGGTGTCCAGAATGAGGGCCATTGCTCTGGCGAATTGAGAGGGGAAGTTCTGGGCCCCTTGTAGCATAACAGTCCAGGTATAGCCCCGCCCCACGTGGGTGAAAGCGAACAATAACTGACAACGGGGGTCGAGGGGAACACTGAAGTAAGCATTCTCTAAGTCTACTACTGTAAAGTATTTTGCTGTGGGTGGTATTCCTGCCAGCAAGGTGTGTGGGTTGGCCATGATAGGTGTCTCCAATACAGTAGCGTCGTTCATGGCCCTGAGGTCTTGTACCATTCTGTATTTTTCTGGCTCTCCTTCTGTGGTTCGTTTCTTCACTGGGAAGAGTGGTGTGTTGCACGGAGATGTGCAGGGTATCAGAGTTCCATTTGACAGAAGGGTCTCGACTTGCTTTGAAATGGATGCAGCTTGAGCTGGCTTCAAGGGGTACTGCGGTCTTCTGGGCATGGGGGCCCCAGGCTTCAGCTGCACCATGATTGGTGGCACTTTTAGATGTCCTACATCTTCAGGCCCTGTGGACCACAGGCATGTAGGGACTCGATCCACTTTTTTTGGGATTCCAACCTCACATTGTGCATCCAAAGATAATAAAAGGGGAACAGAGCACAGTGCTGGGGCATCATTTATGGTTACCCTGTTTCCCCGAAAATAAGACCTAGCGTGACTGTCGGTGATGGCTGCAATATAAGCCTTACCCCCCAAATAAGCCCTACCCTGTTTCCCCAAAAATATGCCATACCCTGAAAATAAGACCTACAAGGACTTTAACTACAGCTTATTTGGGGGGTAGGGCTTATATTGCAGCCATCACCAACAATCATGCTAGGTCTTATTTTCGGGGAAACAGGGTAGCGGTGAGGAGACCAGAACACCACCATCGGATTGGAAGGAAATAGAAACCTGGAGTCTGGACAAGACATGAGCCCCTAACAGATTTAAGGGGCATGTGGAAGAGACCACAAATCTTGCTAGTAGATCAGGAAAATTAGATGGCCCTCGATGGGGAGGGTTATTTTTGCAAGAGGGCCTCCCAAGTCTCCAGAGGATACCATTGTAGGGGTAGGTGACACAGGCTTGCCGGAATCCTAGCGGAGAAGGTCTATATGGTCTGAAGGGGGTGGAGGAGGAAGAGGAGAAGTGTCATGTCATCGATATTGGGCGTCTTCACCTGGATCACAGTTGGGGCCTGGTTGCCTGTGGGTGGACTTCCGAGGACTTTGGCATTCCCTTCTGAAGTGGCCGGGTCTTCCGCAGTTGTAGCAGACATGCGGATTTCGTGTTGGTGGGGGCAGATATGGTGTGTCAGAGGCCATCATGAGAGGAGCTACTCTCTACTGCTCTGTGAGGATTCTGGACCTAATAACCACTAATAACAACGTCTCAAGCTCCAGTAATCTATACTCTGGGCGTGATAGGAGTAGATTCTTTTGGATTGGTTCTTTAAGACCAGAGACAAACACAACAGTCAGCATTTGTGCGTGTGCTTTGGTCCGCAGGCTGAAACCTAAATCAGTAAATATTTGTGCTATTCTATTGTGATATTTCTCAACAGATTCACCTTTTTCTTGTGTGACCTCTTGTACACATATTGGCTTCAGCCATTTTGGAGTGGAGATGTGAACCATCTCCATAGAGAGTAATTCATTTTTTTTTTCTAGCACATAGAATAACGCAAGGAAAGCACTTCTGCCGCGTACACACAAGCGGACTTTTCGACCGGACTGGGCCGACGGACTTCCAACGGACTTTCTGAAAGAACGGACTTGCCTATACACAATCACAAAGTCCGACGGATTCGTACGTGATGACGTACGACCGGACTAAAATAAGGAAGTTGATAGCCAGTAGCCAAATAGCTGCCCTAGCGTCGTTTTTTTCCGTCGGACTAGCATACAGATGAGCGGACTTTAATAGCAACTGGGTCCGGTGGAGTTCCAATGTAAAGATTTGAAACATGTTCCAAATCTAAAGTCCATCAGATTTTCGACCGAAAAAGTCCGCTGCTGGTCCGATGAAGCCCACACACGGTCGAATTGTCCGTCGGACCAGTCCGGTCGAAAAGTCCGCTTGTGTGTACGCGGCATTCCTCTTTCGTTATTAACCATTCATCTGGCACAACGCCCAGAATACATAACTTCCCCTTTATATATATAATACTCTTAAATATTTGTTTGGTTGAAATTAAACATTTTAAACTCCCCAATTATTGCTAATACAGCTTAAACACAATTAAAACCATTTGCATAAATATAGCACATTTGCTGTTATTAGAGAAACTCCTTAAAGTCAGCCTCTGACTGAAATAATCAAGGCACCCTATACATAAATTATTTATTTAAATAAAATGCTACATTGATTGCTACTATGTTTCATCACTGGAAACGTGTGAGTGGGTTTTGGTGTTGGCGGTTCAGGGGGCAGTGGCATAGGGCGTGTTGCCACAGGGGGAGGTGTCACTTAGAACAGAGGGGCGGTAGACAAAGGGCAGTCACTACTTCCTGGGGACCAGATGCCATTATAGGGCAGTGGCTGACTACTTAGTTCCTGTTTTCTGACACAGAAGGGGGTAATGGATGTGATTAAGGCAGTGTTTCTCAACTCCAGTCCTCAAGGCGCCCCAACAGGTCATGTTTTCAGGTTTTCCATTAGCTGAACGGCAAAGAATTATAAAAAGACGGTGCCTCTTTTCCGAGAACTGCACCCAAGACTGACATGACATCAACATCCAACATCTCGAAAAGGAAGTTACCAAAATACCCAATACAGCTATGATTAATTGTTAAACTTGCTAAATCTGCTAAAAGCTCATACATTGTTACAATAATGTTTTGCATATGCCTTGTTTTTTTTTTTGTCTGATAAGAATGTATAAAAGCTGTGAAAAGAGGAAATAAAAAACATAGAAGTAACTTTTCCACTCAACTCTGTCTGTCTCAGCGCATGCTCAGTGGTAAACATCTTTGTTGCCATCACAACGGGTGGCGTCTTAGGAAGTTCCCGCCCCCGTTGTGATGAAATCCAGTTGAAATCCCATTGAGCACTCTGTGCTGTATTTATAAGCCAGTGAGCTTAACTTGTAAAATTGTGTGAAGATCCGCTTTAACCTACAAAGAAGGGCAAACAATACATTTGTTTACATCGGTAACTGGTCAGGTCACTGACATTTCCACTTTGACCAAAATAGGAATATTTCAACTTGTACATTTCTCAAAACCAACAACAAAATTCTCTGGAACTCTTAGTTTCACATTCCTACAAAAATACAATGGCCACGATGGGTAGGAGGGCCGCTGTGGTGGGCTCTAACATCATTTTACTACATACAAGCAATGAGAAGACTAAAACATAAGACAAACATTTAGATACAAATGCGAGGGAGATATTACATAGTTTCCATGCTACTTAAAGCGGAGTTTCAACGACATGTTTGTTTTTTAAATGCACAAGCATTATCACAAGCATTATCTTCCGGGATACGGTGTAGCTGAATGACCAGCATGCACCGCCCGTTCTCACGCATGCGCAGTATGGAAAGCTCGCAGTGCAGGAAACTTCTCATGTTGCCATCACAACGGGCAGCGTCATCTGAAGTGCCCGCCCCATTGTGATGGCAACCAAGATAAGCAAAGGCAGAAGATACAAGACTGCACATTACAGGGAGAGAGCAGCGCTGTCTTTAGGTAAGTTTTAATATATTGTCTGCCACCATGCTTTAGCTAAATTAGATCCTGTGGCCACAAACTTTTTACTATTGTTTATCTTTAAATAGCACATTATTTCTCTATAATTACATTTAAATCATATATATGAGTGCTGCCAGCATTGCTGCAGAGGTTGAAGGGATGGGGGTGGGGGGTCAGCCTGTCAGTGCTCAGACCATACGCCGCACACTGCATCAAATTGGTCTGCATGGCTGTCATCCCAGAAGGAAGCCTTGTCTAAAGATAATGCACAAGTAAGCCCGCAAACAGTTTGCTGAAGACAAGCAGACTAAGGACATGGATTACTGGAACCATGTCCTGTGGTATTGAAGTAGGAATGGGGATCAGGTTATATGGCCATGGTTATGTGTGTAGTAAGGCTGATTTAGAATTTCAGATAAGAAGCCATTCCTATATACTATGCTAAGAACATTTTGTGAGATCTGTAATATTTGTTACAGGCTGTGGTTAAGACACTGAATTCACCCTTTCACCCCCCTTAACACAGACACCTGTGTTTATCACACTGATACACATTTTCCTATAGCTAGCAAATGTCAAGCTGATTAGTAAGAAAGATAAAGGAAACCGCAAGAGCAAAAAAACCTGCAAACTTTGCAAGAGTACAAAAAGAATTTGCTTTGCACCAATAAGAGTAGGTTGACGGGTTAAAAGGTTAGAATGTCTTATAACGGAAATGTATTGTCTGTTCGCTTGTGCCGTAATGTGGTGGAAGTTATATGTACACTGTATCGGACACTTCTTGGCGTGTAGACATTAGTCGGGCCAGGAGTGTCCATTCTTGCTGGCCAGAAGAATGGAATAAAAATCTCTCATACCAGAGTTCATTGCCCAACTGTCAGTTAATGATATCATAACCCCATCTGCTACTTCATTATGATGAGACCAAGATAAACTTATTTGGTTCAGATGGTGACAAGCGTGTGTGGCGGAAACCAGGTGAGGAGTACAAAGACAAGTGTGTCTTGCCTACAGTCAAGCATGGCAGTGGGAGTGTCATGGTCTGGGGCTGCATGAGTGCTGCCGGTGTTCTGCCGAGAAAGTTCCGCTCAGCGGATAAGTTCCCCCCTCTACTGCGCCTGCGCAGTAGGATCCGGCGGAAATAGCCGAAGCGGAACAGCTGAAAATCAGCTGTACACGGCGCTGCGCTCGGCACTTTTAGATTCCCCCTCTAGGTCCACTTGGATGGTGGGGAAGGAATCTGGACCTAGGGCGCAGGCGCCGTGTACAGCTGATTGAAGCATTTGAGCTTCGGCTATCTCCGGCGGCTGACAGTAGTACGTACTGCGCAGGCGCTGCGCCTGCGCAGTACAGGGGGGGGAAACTTATCCGCCGAGGGAACTTTCTCGGCAAGACACCGACACTGGGGAGCTACAGTTCATTGAGGCAACCATGAATTCCAACATGTACTGTGATATACTGAAGCAGAGCATGATCCCCTTCCTTCGGAGACTGGGCCGCAAGGCAGAATTCCAACATGATAACGACCCCAAACACACCTCCAAGATGACCCCTGCCTTGCTAAAGAAGCTGAGGGTAAAGGTGATGGACTGGCCAAGCATGTCTCCAGACCTAAACCCTATTGATCATCTGTGGGGCATCCTTAAATGGAAGGTGGAGGAGCGCAAGGTCTCCAACATCCACCAGCTCCGTGATGTCGTCATGGAGGAGTGGAAGAGGACTCCAGTGGCAACCTGTGAAGCTCTGGTGAACTCCATGCCAAAGAGGGTTAAGGCAGTGCTGGAAAATAATGGTGGCCACATAAAATAGACACTTTGGGCCCAATTTGGACATTTTCACTTAGGGGTGTACTCACTTTTGTTGGCAGCGGTTTAGACATTAATGGCTGTGTGTTGAGTTATTTTGAGAGGACAGCAAATTTACACTGTTATACAAGCTGTACACTCACTACTTTACATTGTAGCAAAGTGTCATTTCTTCAGTGTTGTCATATGAAAAGATAGAAGAAAAGATTTACAAAAATGTGAGGGGTGTACTCAATTTTGTGAGATACTGTATATTAAAAACAAAAAACGGGAGGGAGGAAATCTAAAATGAGAAAACAGCTAAGTGATTAGAAACCCCCTTCTTGAGGCTCATCGAGGTCCCAGCTGTAATATAGCTGTGGGGCCTATTTCAAAGTCTGGTATGGGATTTCAGTCTGGAGAGCTTGCTAAAGAATACCTAGTGGAATTAGGAGGAGAGTGTCCAGCTTGTCCGGTCGTATTGTGAATTTGATTCTCCCTTGCTGAAGAGTGCCCAGTGGGTAACAGAAGTAGGCAACTGATGATGATCCTGTAGCATTGTGAGTACTGACCTAAGCTCAGAGGCCCTAGTGACTGAGCAGTTTTCAGTTCTTCAAAAAGGCACTAGTCATTACCCAGCCCGTTTTGATTGTCTCAGGAGCTTTATCTCATGTACTTGTGGCTCAGTGATAGATCAGTGGGGAGAGATGTGTCCTCCACTAGTTCAGTCTTCTGTTTGGGGCCCATCCCATGCTCCCTTTACACCACTGCAATAAAGCATAAAAAGACACTCCTAGACTGTTATTCTTTTTAATAAGTTTACTTTTTTCTTTTTTTTTTTTTTTACAAAGCAGGGTCACCTACATACTTTCAATGTAGGCCGTCTGGTCCATACATGGTACAGGCAGCTTTACACGGACAGGAAGAGTCAATGATCTACTACAGAGCTCAACAGCGCCATGGTAGTTCAAAGGCTGTCAGTACTTGTAGTTCATTGATTTATGTGGACATGTGAATCAACAACCCAGCCATGTAAGAGGAGCCATGCACAACCATGCTCACTTTGAATTGAGGTAGAAAATGCAGAGAGAAGATCCCCAGCTCGCTGCCACAAGGAGGGGGGGGGGGGGGGGGGGGGAGTCAGAAATCAGGGGGGAAAGGGGTCTGATGCCAAACCTGTTACACTCTAAATATTGGTGTAACATGTTCAGAAAGGTAAACTTAGCCTTTAAGCCAGAGAAGAAGAAAATGCTGTATAGGGGGGAAGATTTAGCTTATCACCAGCAACTCCTTCTTCGGGGTGCACTCCACCCTGATAGAGGCTAACCAGCCCTGATCACATAGTACATATCCATCCATTCAGAGGGAAGCCAATAGGAGACAGAAGCTTGTAATAAAGTGCATATAAACTCAATCACACATTTTTACCAATTTTTCATCCATTATTGGCAATCCCCTGCAGCCTGAACAAGATCCTTCATGGCAGAATCACTAGGTATTTTAATGAAAGCTGCCGTTTTAAAAATATTGAAAATAACTTTTGAATTCCTTGTAAACCTCACTCAATTTTGGACTTGTGTCTTTTTTCAACCTCACCTACTAGGTAACTATCGCCCACAACATACAGGGATATACTGACATAATCACACACATAGGTTGGACTTGGACTTTTTTCAACCTCACCTACTATGTAATTAAGGGCACTAAGCATCATTTCTGTCTGCCGATTCATGCCTATGACATCAGCATGAATCACTTCTGACAAGTTTTCCTGACACCAAGAGAAAAATGGTGACAGGGAGCTCCAGCAGATTGACAGCTTTAGTTCTATTCCTGTGTGAAAAAGGGGGGGGGGGGGTTGTCCCTTCCCTCCAATCAGCTCTCCAGAGTGTAATTCCAGCTCTCCAACCCCTTTTTTTCTGAACTCTGACACGCTGTATAAATTCTACATTTTGAACAGATGTAGCAAAGAGAAGACTGCAGATCAACAGGTACAACTTATGTAGGAGGGTTTCATCTCTGTATTACCTGAGGCCAGTCACTTCATTTAGGTATATGTAAGGGTTTACGACCACTTTAACATGTACAACTGATATCTCTAAAATCTCATAAGGGTTTACATTTCCCATCATATGCTTTATTATAAATATGAAGGTTAGGAAGAAAAAAAAAAAAAAAAAAACACGACAATACACACTGCCAAATAAGCAAAAACAGTTTACTTGTTTACACAATTTTCACAATCAAGTTATTTAACTAAATATTCACTTTTATCACGTGCTTACACATTCAATACATTATTATTTTTTTCTGAACAGCCAAAAGCAGCTTCAAAAGCTACTTTTGCATCATCTGCGATCTCATTCAGGACAGAGTACAGAAGGTCAATGCATGCAGAAGCAGACATGGGACCAGACACAGTAGCACTTAGGACTGGAACCCAGCTGAAAAACGTTTTAATGCCCATGTAAACGTTACCCCTCCTTTTCTCCAACTCTCTTGCGACAAGATCATAAGTGATCTCATATTTGACAAATGGAGATTTCATTAAACTTTTTACATCATTTCTACCAGACCTTTCCACCAAATCACTCAAAGATTTCTCATCAAGACCAAAACTTTCTACATATTGACTAATACGGTAAGTTAAGGATAACATCTCATTGACATCGGATAACCCAGGCACAATGGATGCTGCAATGGCTTGCAAAGCAACCAAAGGAACTATACTCATTAGAGCCTGCAATTTCATTTGTATTGCCTCAGAGGAAATGTTAGGCAGGGCTCGTAAATAAACATAACGCTTGTGGCTCGGAAGCTCTTCCTCAAACGTTTTCAGCAAACGAGAGAAATCAAATAGCGCAGGCTTGAAAGAGGATACTAGGAAGACAGAATCATCTGTAATGTCCTTTATATCCTTTTTGAGAGAATTAACACAATCCTGCCTGATCTTCTCTAATAACTCTTTTTCACTGAAAGTTTTAGCTCTACGTTCTTGGCTTTCACGCAAGTCCCGGTCAATTTTTGATCTCACAAAGTAGAACTTCTTGTTCATTTTTTGGATCTCCTCAGCCAGCATACTGTGATTCTCCTTGAATCTTTCAGATGCAATTATAATAAAAAAGTCATACCGCTGAAACTGAACTTTATCCAGATATTCACTGGCTTTAAAATTAGGAGTTCCTATTCCAGGAAGATCCCAATAAGTTACACTCTTATTCTTAGGATGGGGGTAAGGAGTTGGCTCCATAGTGGTCTCCACCACATCGGTCTGAGCAGATTCCGGTTCTTCATCACCAAGACCACGGATGGCGTTGATAAATGTGGACTTTCCTGACCCCGATTCTCCAGTAATTGCAACATTCAGAGGGGTATTTTCCACATCACTCAAATATTTCTTGACTTTTTCAAAGGCTTCAGCTGGATTTCCTTTTCTTAAGGCTTCTATTACCTCATTTCCAAGTTGTTTAGTGGCAGAAGAATCCATATTTTCACTTACTCAATATAATCTAACAAAAAAAGGAGAAGAGGTAAAAAACAAAACAAAAACCATTAGGTGTGTGTGGAGCTCCCCTATAAAATGTAGGTCTCCCTGCCAAAGCACCCATACACAATGTCACCAGGCTCTTTGGCACCCCCTTGCCTAGGAGGCAGCGTCAGCAAGTCTAAATATGGGCAATGATGTAATAGGAAACTCCATCCCTTGAGTTCCATGGGTACATGAAACCATGCCAAGCATGGCAAAATTTTACCCTTGCGTTTCAGCAAAAAAAAAAAAAAGTAGTTTGCACTCTCTGCTATCAACAATGCTTGGTCAGATACAGCCAAAGGGAAGGGCAGCAAAAATAATGTCCACCTTGAGATGCATCAGCCCCTAGCAAAGCCTTGTGCATGATGGTTCACACCCCCATTTACATTTCTTACCAGCACACCCTTATGAATTGGTTAGATGTCTGAGGGACCGCCAAAAAAAACAAAAAAAACAAAAAACAAAAAAAAAACAAAAACAAACATGTCCGCTAGGGAGGGGGGCAACTACCAACCTGCCCTCATGGAGTTGGGAGGGAGTTGGCCAGTACATAAACCACTCCTTGCCAACACCCCATCCTGCAGTGGCAAGCATTGGTGCATTGATAAGGCCCCCCCCCCTCCCCCCATTTTTTTGGAACCCCTTTCAAAGCTCCCACCCAGGGCTGAAGTGTATCCTAGCTGGTAAGCAGATAGGTGAGCTGGGCACTTGCAGCTCCATTGCTATGGGGATACCAGCCTGCATGCCCGGTACATGGTGTGCCGGGCTGGTTAACTCTGGGGGGGGTGAACTTTTGTTTTTATTTGAAAAAGACAAAAAAATAAATAAAAATTACAAGAACACACCACACACAAATAATGAAACATTCTGTCAGCAATTTCTATCCATGGTGCTGAAATTGTTATTATACAGTATATGGTTTCAGCAACAAGGACAGCAGTGGTCAGCAGATGAATGAAAGGACTCCCAGTAAGGGCTGGTTCACACTATTCCATTTGGTTGTGGGTGTTGGAATCCCGCGATTCCCGCAGCTGCAACCACCCACAGTCAAAACACACTGCTGTTTAAAAGAAAGCGGGGCTGCCTGATTTTGAGCTGTGGGTTGCACAAGGGGTCATATTCCTCTCCCAATTAAACACTAGCCATGGTATTCAGTCATTTCAAGATCTTAAACTCGCATTTGAACTACCCAATTCTATGTTCTTCTGTTACCTCCAGCTCCGCCACGCACTATGCACTCAATTTGGAGGCTTTGTGCCAAACCTAGCCTCCCTCTACCCATTAGATGCGTTTTTGGGAATGGACCCTAAAAAGTGGACGTCTACCTTTTATAATTGCCTTCTCCAACCAGTGGCAGCCGACTTAGCCTTCCAGTTGGGGGGGAAAAAAAAAAAAAAAAAAAAAAAAAGGGGTTGGGGGGTGATGGGTAGCAGACATGGGGGGAGCTGGACGAAGATTGGGAGAATGTCCTGCAAGTAAGGCAGGCCATAGTGTGAATTTCTTTCCTACAAAAACATGTTGCTGGAAAGAAATTTGCATGTTTCCCCAATCAGTACAGAAAAACCTTTTTTTTATTTATTTATTTTTTTTAAATTGTCCCTTTAAGAAAATTGTCCCTTTAAGGCCGTTGGGCAGAAGTGACGTTTGACGTCACTCCGGTCCTCCAAGGTCATGGAGTGGTGACCATCATGCCCTCACTGGACTTCCTGCCCATCAGACCACAGGACCAGATCGTCTCCGCTGCTTCCAACGGCTCCGGTAAGCAGCGGAGATGCCCGGGACGCGGCAGGAGAGCCTCTCCTGCCGCCCATAAAAGTGATCTTGCGGCAAACCCACCAAGGAGACCACTTTTATCGTAAAGTGGACCGCCCACTGTGTGTCCTTATTGTAAAGCCATGTTTAACCCCATAACGACAAAGTAACACATACAGTATATGCAGTGTCCAGGAAGTGGGGTTTAATTAAACCTGTGTACCGCTTATAAGTGTTCCTGTGTTTGTGCTGGGGCTCTCACGGAGAGGTCTGGGTGAGACTCATACTAACAACCGGGACTCCTGATTTCCAATCAAATGATTGCTGTGATAGCATCTTATTGGCTATCGCAGTGATCAGTCACTGTGCAGCCCACCCATGTGTTTACTTTCTCCTCTGAATGGAAACATACATTGTATCTTTCTCTCCTTACAAGAAGGAAAGAAAAAAAAAATGCATTTTTATAATTAGTATCAGTAAAGTGGATTTACTAAAACTGGAGAAAGCAAAATCTGGTGCAGCTGTGCATGGTAGCCAATCGGCTTCTAGCTTGTTCAATTTAGCTTTGACAATAAGGCCCCTTTCACACGAGGTGGACTCCATTTCCACAGAGCCCGCCTCGGTCCGCCGGCTCAGCAGGAGATCAGTCCGTTGATCTCCGCTGAGCCGGCGGATAACAGGTCCCTCTCTGCTCACTGAGCGGGGAGGGGCTTGTCAGGCGCCGCTGCCGCCTATGGAGGGATCGGATGAAAACGGACAGCATGTCCGATTTCATCAGATCTCATCCGATCCGCCAGTGACGGACCTGGACATAGGGCCATCCGTCTGCTTTTAGCGGAATGGACAAGGTCGGATGTCAAAGGACATGTCTCCACTGACATCCGTCGCTCCATAGGCTAATATGGAGCGCCCGTTCAGGTCCGCCGTCAAAACTGACAGGCGGACTTAAACGGTCCGATCGTGTGAAAGGGGCCTAAAACCTGGAAGCCGATTGGTTTCTATGCACAGCTGCACCAGATTTTGCACTCACTAGCTTTATTAAAATCGACCCCAATGTGTTTTAGATAAAAAAAAAAAAAAAAAAAAAGTGTATGTGTATATACACACACACACACACACACACACACACACACACTGCCATTGCCAAATCCCATTCATTTCAATGGCCTTTGTTTACACTGAAGCCGGAACCGCACTGCATTCCCGTTCAAATCACATGTGACTCTGCAGCAGTGCCATTCATTCTGTATGACTCAAATCGCACAGGACTTTTTTTTTTTTTTTGCGCAGCACCAGAATCAGATCACAATGGTGTTCACACCTATGTGATCTTATTCTGCAAATCGCAATACGTTTTGCAAACCGAATTTCAGGGTGTCGTTAACATAAACACACCTGCAGCATTGCAGAATTCCACAGCACATCAGCGTTATGTCGCCTGTCACTCAAAAAAAAAAAGTACACAGCCTTCTTTTTGGCAGATTGGGCCCCATAGACTTCAATGGGAACACCTGAAGATACACAACATGAGCATTTTACAAGCATTTTGTTGTGCGTTTTCTACTTAAACAGCACCTCTCCATCACCTCTCCTGCTAGTGCTTTTTATTGGTTAAACAAAAACACCCAATGCTGGAAAACACCCGTATTACACTTCTATAAATGCTGAAATAAAAAAAAAAAAAAAAACCCCAAAAAAAAAAAAAAAAAAAAAAAAAAAAAAAAAAAAAAAAAACACATTATAATCACTCTGCTCAGGTGTGAATGCAGCTTTAAGGTTTGTTTTACCCTCCATCACAAAAGGTTAACTTTCTGTCATTTCTATCACATACCTCCCAACACCTGAACTTATCAAAAGAGGGACATTCTCAATGGAGCAAAAACCATATGGCATGCATGGCGCACCATGGCAAAAACATGGGTGTGCATCTTAAAGGTGGCATGGATAAATAGAATCTAAGCCTACATATAATATACTGTGTACACAGTCCTTATTCCCATATAATATGCCTTTATGTTATGAGCAAGAGACTCACAAACCCAAAAACCTGAAAGGTGTGATCTGGGGGTGGGTATCAGGTACAAAGCTCCCTGGGGTGGGCACACTCTCAGGCACACATACCAGTTCAGTGAGGTAGGTACACACAGTGCTGTGGTTATTGCTGCCATTTACAGGTCCTATACAGTGTTCCACAAAATAAGATCCTATCCATGTCCAGCACTAACTACAAAAAACAGTCCTAACTGGCACTATGAACAGTCTGTTTGCTTTTCACCAACCTTCAGCCTGCAGACACAACATGACTTGAGCTTTGTGTCCAGGTGAGTCTAAATTGCCAAAAGGGAGAGGTGCAAAACCCAAACTGGACTAAAGATCAGAGGTCTCTAAAATTGTATTAGAGGATCCTGGGAGATGTGTAAACCCCGAACTGGAAATTTCCCAGCTCCCTCTGAGACACTGCTACAACATACAGTATATTACATACACTATATTACCAAAAGTATTGGGACACCGCCTTTACACGCACAGGAACTTTAACTCCTTCATACCCACACAATAGCGAAAGACGGCTACAGCGCGGGCCTTTTTGGCTTGGAGGGCATCCATGTACGTCCTCCTGTACATGAGCTGCCTGCGTGCCCCCTGTGGGGTGCGTGCAGCACGCTCTGTGATCAGCGAGTCTACGAGACTCGACCGATCATAGATCGGAGTAAGCGGTCGATCCTGACCCCTTATCACGTGATCAGCTGTCAGTCAATGACAGCTGATCACATGATGTAAACAGAGCCGGTAATCTGCTTTTTTTTTTCTACACGCTGACAGCGTGAGAAGAAAAGAAAAACAGATCACCGGCATCCGTCAGAGGGACGCAGAGAGCCACTGCCGTCTCATCTGTGCCCAACAGTGCCACCTGCCAGTTCCCACCAGTGTCACCTATCGGTGCAAATCAGTGCTGCCTATCAATGCCCACCAGTGCCACCTACCAGTGCCCATCAGTGCCACCTATCAATGCCCAACCGTGCCACCTATCAGTGCTGATCAGTGCTGCCAATCAGTGCCCATCAGTGTATCATCATCATCAGTGCTACCTATCAGTGTCACCTACCAGTGCCCATCAGTGCTACCTATCAGTGCCACCTATTAGTGCCCATTAGTGCCCTTTAGTGCCACCTATCAGTACCCTTCAGTGCCACCTATCAGTGCCCTTCAGTGCTGCCCATCAGTGCCACCTATCAATGCCACCTATCAGTGCCCACCAGTGCCGCCTAATCAGTGCCTATCAGTGCCCATCTGTGCAGCCTCATCAGCGCACATAAATGAAGGAGAAAAATTACGTGTTTTTGCAAAACGAACTATAAAAACAGTTTTTTTTTTTTCAAAACTTTTTTTTGTTTATTTAGCAAAAAATAAAAAACCCAGTAGTGATAAAATACCACCAAAAGAAAGCTCTATTTTTGTGAAAAAAATGCTAAAAATGTAATTTGGGTACAGTGTAGCATGACCACGCAATTGCTATTCAAAGTATGACAGCGCTGAAAGCTGAAAATTAGCCTGGGAAGGAGGGGGGTTTAAGTGTCCAGTAGGCAAGTGGTTAATGGCATCCCAGTCTTATGGCCTGTACACAAAGTCCAAAAACCGGACGAAAAATACCACTTCGACGCGATCCTAATTGGATCGTTAGTACGGAGCTTTCGAGAGCCGATCACGACAGTTTATCCAATATTATTCGATCGGACAAGCACGAAAATTTTCCTCGTATGATACCAGATTGTATGATTTTCGTTTGGTCAGTACAGTTGTCGTCCGAAAATACACTGCAACACATGACATCACTTCCGATTTTTTTTTTCTTTCATACGAGAATTTTCGTGACTTTAATAACCTATTCAATTTCTACTTGCGACTATTAAGCGAAAAAAGTTGGACGATCTGTGGTCCGATTTTCGGATTGTGTGTACGGGCCATTAGTAGGTAGGGTTCAATATTGAGTTGGCCCACGCTTTGCACAGTGGCAGAACTATAGGGGTCGCTACAGTCGCACTTGCGACTGGGCCCTGCCGTTCTGCCACTGTGGGGGGCCCCAAGACCCGGCATCTCCCCCTGCACTTCTGGCTGTCCATTTAGAATGCAGGGAGGCGACAATTGGCAGCTCTGTTGCCCGTGGGCGGCGGGATCTCCCTGGGGATTTTAGTTCTCTTCCTGAGTCTACACAGTGGAGAGGGGAGGGGCCTCTGACTTGAGCATCTAGCAGTTTTACTCTTAAGTGAGTCGCTCTGCTTGTACACTGTTACTGATACATGCTCGGGTCAGAGGCTCCTCCCCTCTCCACTGTATACACTGGGGAAGAGAACTACTAGCCTCATGGAGATCCCACCACCCATGGACACTATAGATCTGCTGATCATCGCCTCCCACCTCCCCAGCCCAGGTACCAGCCAGGTATATGGGGAACCCCTGGAGGGGGGGGGCGGTCTGGGGACCCTAATGTAAGAGGGTGGGCCCTCTGGGGACACTAATGTAAGGGGGGGGCTCTAGGGACACTAATGAAAGGGGGGGCTCTCTGGGGACCCTGATGTAAGAGGAGGGCTCTCTGGGGACCCTAATGTAAGGGGGGGCCCTCTTGGGACATTAATGTAAGGGGGGGCTCTCTGGAGACCCTGATGTAAGAGGGGGGCTCTCTGGGGACACTAATATAAGGGGGGCTCTCTGGGGACACTAATGTAAGGGGGGCTCTCTGGGGACACTAATGTAAAGGAGGGCTCTCTGGGGACACTGATGTAAGGGGGGGCTCTCTGGGGACCCTGATGTAAGAGGGGGGATCTCTGGGGACACTAATGTAAGGGGGGGCTCTATGGGGACACTAATGTAAGGGGGAGCTCTCTGGGGACGCTAATGTAAGAGGGGGCTCTCTGGGGACACTAATGTAAGGGGGGCTCTTTGGGGACACTAATGTAAGGGGGGCTCTCTGGGGACACTAATGTAAGTGGGGGCTCTCTGGGGACACTAATGTAAGGGGGGCCTCTCTGGGGACACTAATGTAAGGGGGGGCTCTCTGAGGATACTAATGTAAGGGGGGCCTCTCTGGGGACACTAATATAAGGGGGGCTCTCTGTTGATACTAATGTAAGGGGGGCTCTCTGGGGACACTAATGTAAGGGGGAGCTCTCTGGGGACACTAATGTAAGGGGGGCTCTCCGGGGACACTAATGTAAGGGGGGCTCTCTTGGGACCCTGATGTAGGGAAGGGGCCCTCTGGGGACACTGATGTAAGGGGGGGCTCTCTGGGGACACTGATGTAAGGGGGGCTCTCTGGGGACCCTGATGTAAGGAGGGGCTCTTTGGGGACCTTGATGTAAGGGGGGCTCTTTGGGGACCCTGATGTAAGAAGGGGTTCTCTGGTGACCCTGATGTAAGTGGGGGATCCACACCCAGATATGTAACGATTGTGTGTGTGTGTATATATATACAGTATATATATACAGTATATATATACATATATATAGTTATGCCACTGGCTTTGCAGCTATGGATCTTGCTTTGTGCCCTGGTGAGCAGTGATGTTGGAACATTAAGGGGCCATCCCCAAACTGTTCCCACAAAGTTGGGAGTAGCATAGTTGCCAATGTAAAAAAAAATTTCGGGACACTTTTTTGGCTGTAGGCGGAGTCCACCTATAATTAGGGGGCGGGGTATGCATCAGTAAGCGTGGCATAGTAAAAAAGAAAGAAGCAAAAAAAATGGGTGTGGTCCACGTGAAATAGCAGGTGTGGCTTACATGGGCGTGGCTAAAATGGGGTGTGGTTAGAGTCTGAGATGAATGAGGGATGCAGAGGGAAAGGGGGAAAGGGGGGTAGAGGGAGAGGGATGGAGGTACAGCAGACCCAGATCCTACACCACAATAGCAATGTGTATTCCAGAGTTTAACCATCAGCAGATAAAGATACTCCAAACACCTGTGTTGGTGCGTCAATCATCCCGACACCATGGTTGTTATGGTGCCAGGATGATTGAAGTGCATTATTTATATTATTACATTGTAATATAAAATGAAATCATTCAACTCACCATAATGCAGAATCAGTGGGACCACTGAGCATGTCACCTGCTACGTCGCCTGCCACCAGATGCCATCAGGTTCCCCCAGCAGAGTCTGTCCTTACATCAGGTGCCCCAGCAGAGTGCCTCCTTCCATCAGGCATTCCCAGTACAGTACCTCTTACTTCAGGTGTCCCCAGCGGAGTGTTGGCTGCAAATGGAGTGTTGGCTACAGTCTAGCTACATCTCCTCAAGAGTGGTGACAAGGGGAGAGAGGTGTGTGGGTGGAGGCATGGTGACTTGGGGTGTTACAGGCTGACTTGGGGAAGGGTGAAGTTAGGGTGGTGATTTGGGGGTGCAGGCATGATGGTGACCTGGGGGGTGCAGGCATGGTGGTGACTAGGCCGGAGGGGGTGCAGGCATGGTGGTGATATGGGGGGAGGGGGTGCAGGTATAGTGGCGACATGGGGGGAACAGGTATGATGATGACATGGGGGAGGGGGGGCAGGTATGGTTGTGATATGGGGGAGGGGGCTAGGGCTGGACTGGGACAAAAATTTGGCCCTGGACTTCATCCAGACCGGCCCAGGGCACAACACATCAGGGTACGGTACATCAGGCCACATCGGGGCACAAGGCACATCAGGACACAAGGCACATCAGTGCACAGCATATCAGGTTACAGCACACCAGGCCACATCAGGGTACAGGGCACAGCACATCAGGGTACAGAGCCCAGCACATCAGCGTACAGGGCACAGCACATCAGGACACAGCACATCAGGGCACAGGACATCAGGACACATGACATTGAGGCACAGGACATCGGGGCACATCAGGGCACGGGGCACTGGGCCACAAGGCACATCAGGTCACGAGGCACACCAGGGCATAGGAGATCGGGGCAAAGCACATCAGGGCATATAGCACATCAGGGCACGGTGCACATAGCACATCAGGGCACATCAGGGCATATAGCACATCAGGGCATGGGGCACATCAGGGCACATAGCACATCAGGGCACATGGCACATTATGGGGCACATCAGGGCACATGGCACATCAGGGCACGGGGCACATCAGGGCACGGGGCACATCAGGGCACGGGGCACATAGCACATCAGGGCAGGGGGCACATTAGGGCACATCAGGGCACATGGCACATTATGGGGCACATCAGGGCACATGGCACATCAGGGCACGGGGCACATCAGGGCACGGGGCACATAGCACATCAGGGCACGGGGCACATCAGTGCACATTATGGAAAAATCAGGGCACATGGCACATTATGGGGCACATCAGGGCACATGGCACATCAGGGCATGGGGCACATCAGGGCACATGGCACATTCTGGGGCACATCAGGGCACGGGGCACATCAGGGCACATTATGGGGCACATCAGGGCACATGGCACATCAGGGCACGGGGCACATCAGGGCACATGGCACATCAGGGCACGGGGCACATCAGGGCACATAGCACATCAGGGCACGGGGCACATCAGGGCACATAGCACATCAGTGCACGGGGCACATTATGGAAAAATCAGGGCACATGGCACATTATGGGGCACATCAGGGCACATATGTCTATAATAGGGTGTGGCGCTACCTAATGAGTTATATGGGATGGGCAGCTGTGTGGGGGTGTCCCTCCTATGCCCAAATTATGTGATAATTGCAAACTAAATATTACCCAGTGAAAATGATAAATATCATCATTCAATTATTCCAAAGTGTAAGCTTCTCTGTGTAATAGAGTAATTTGTGATAGATACCGTGCAGATGGGCATATGGTTCCTTCTAAAACTGGATAAGAGTGGAACTGGAGAACTATAGTAGTCCCCTATAAATAGTGATGTGCCATCAAAAAATATCAAAAATAACATCATACATATAACATAGTAGGGTTACACTGTACGAAGCCATAAACTGCAACCCCTACATATCAATTCAAACATGTAATCATAACATCAAACAGGATCGTGTAGTGTTCATAGTCCATAAATTATATAGGATTTCTACAAAAATCGTGTTCAAGTTCTTCAAACAAAACCGTGACTGGAGTGCTCTCAATGTTCTTGGTGACTTTTGTGCTCCCCCTCAAGGGTCCCCACTCACCAAATCCAATCACCCCAAAGGGGCAATGTGCGTATGGGTAAATCCTCCACGATCTCCTCACCACCGTAGTTGTTAGGGCACCCAGGGTAATCTCCGGGTTCCGTATGGATGGTTAAATCGTATTCATGGTGACTCCCTCATAAAAAAGGAATATAGGCTCCCATAGTGTAGTAGGTAAAATTTATTGGTAAGAATTCCAAATTAATAAAAATTAAACAAATAATTAAAACCAGTCCAGCAACAATATACCAGATAGATACACAAGTCTTTTCACTGTAACGAAGAGGCCAAGCCCAACCCCTGAAAAACAACCACACACCATAATCCCCCCTCCACCAAATGATTTGTACCAGTGCACAAAGCAAGGTCCATTAAGACACGGATGAGCGAGTCTTGACCTCAACCCGATAGAACACCTTTGGCATGAATTAGGGCGGAGACTTGAGCCAGGCCTTCTCGTCCAACATCAGTGCCTGACCTCACAAATGCGCTTCTGGAAGAATGGTCAAACATTCCCATAGACACACTCCTAAACCCTGTGGACAGCCTTCCCAGAAGTGTTGAAGCTGTTATAGCTGCAAAGGGTGGGCCAACTCAATATTGAACCCTACAGACTAAGACTGGGATGCCATTAAAGTTTATGTGCGTATAAAGGCAGGTGTCACAATATTTTTGGTAATATAGTGTATATAAAACAAAGGGAACTATAAGACTTTGCACATTTCATGAAGCACCCAGAATGTATTTAGGTGATTTAAAGCAGCTGTAAACGTTTTTTTTTTTTCTCTTCTTAAAGTGTAAATTCACCTTTACAGAAAAATCTGGAAGGTGAACTTACACAGGATGCTTTTGATCTGGGTTTTTTATTCTATAGAAAAAACAAAGACCGAAAATTTTGGAAAGAAACAATATTTTCGACTTTCCAAGTGTATGCATGAATGTGATTTAGGGACCTTCGATTGTAAGCTGCTGAAAGGGCAGGGAGGCATGTAAATGTGCAATATATATAAAGCGCTGTGTAAATGAACAGTCCTATATAAGTACATGTAATAATAATAATATGCAATGTGTCTCTTGGATTGGTTTTTTTGAACACTATAAACATGTTTTCTTACATTTTTATTAATAATCATGGTATTGTGGAAAAGATAAACTTCATTAATGATCTACATATTGTGGTTGGTGCAGTTGTTTCTTTTGATTTCTTTCTTTGATGTCTTTTATACATCTAAACTCCCATAAGAACTGCAGGGTCTGCATACTCAAAGAAACACTGGTAATTCTGTATTTTGGCCACAAGATGTCAGCATTGGTAACATTATATTTCTTGCAGAACACATCCAGGAATGTTTGGCATATGTAACACAATGGGGGTTATTTACTAAAGGCAAATCCACTCTGCACTGCAAGAGCACTTGAAAGTGCAGTCGCTGTAGATCTGAAATGAGGAGAAGCTCTGCTGATTTTATCATCCAATCATGTGCAAGCTATAAAATGCTGTTGTTTTATTTTCCTTGCATGTCCTCAGATCTAAAGCTACTGCACGCCCAAGTGCACTTTCAGTGCAAAGTGGATTTGCCTTTAGTAAATAACCCCCATTGGATGCAATTTGTATCTTTGCTCTGTCTTTTTTAATGTTACAGAAAACCTGTAACACAAAGCACTACATAGAAGGGTGCACTAAACTACAGCTGCCAATCAGATTTCAATCTAGAGAGGCCATATTTTGGATTAATACAGTCAATTCTAAAGTTTTTGGTCTTATATTAGTACTTAGAGTAAGTTTTTTTTTTTTTTTTTACCAAAATACACTGGTGCAGAGCGATGGACAATAAACTTCTGTCCGGGAGAGCGCACTCAGCACATTTTGAAAGCTTCTCTGACCGCCCTTCCTTTGGGACTACATGTCCCATGATACCACTGTGCATGCCAGTCTGCCCTGGCTGCCTGTGAATGGAGCCATTGCACATGTGCGCCTTGTCCTGCCTGACTCTGCACATTGGTAGATCGCACGCAATGGGTGTCACCACAGGACCTTGCTAGAGCAAGGCGACACCTGGCAGCAGGAAAGATGGGGCAGCAAATACAGGACCAACTTAGCAGGAAAGAAGAAAGCAAAAAAATAATGTAAGTCTCAAACTCTGCTGCAGGGAACGTAACCACTTCAACCCCCGGGAGGATTTACCCCCCTTCCTGACCAGGCCATTGTTTGCAATAAGGCACTATGTTACTTTAACGGCCAATTGCGCGGTCGTGCGACGCTGTACCCAAATAAAATTGACATCATTTTTTCCCCACAAATAGAGCTTTCTTTTGGTGTTTTTTGATCACCTCTGAGGTTTTTATTTTTTGTGATATAAACAAAAAAAGACTTACAATTTTGGGGAAAAAAATTTTTTTCTACTTTCTGCTATAATACAAGTACAAAAAAAAGTAAAAAAAAAAAAAAGCCTTCATCAATTTAGGTCAATATGTAATATATATATATCTATAGATATATATATATCTATAGATATAGATATATATATATCTATATCTATAGATATATATATATATCTATAGATATATATATATATCTATAGATATATATATATATCTATAGATATATTTATATCTATAGATATATATATATCTATAGATATATAAATAAATATGTATTCTGCTACATGTTTTTGGTTAAAAAAATCCCAATAAGCGTATATTGATTGGTTTGTGCAAAAGTTATAGCATCTACAAACTACGGGATTGATTTATTGACTTTTAATATTTTTTATTAGTTTTACTGGTACTGGCAGCGATCATCGATTTTTATTGGGACTGTGACACTGCTGCGGACAAATCTGACACTAAGTGACACTTTTTGGGGACCAGTGACACCAATGCAGTGATCAGTGCTAAAAAAAAATGCACTGTCACCGTATAAATGACACTAACAGGGAAGGGGTTAACTACAGGGGCGATCAAAGGGTTAAATGTGTTCCCTCGGTGTGTTTCTATGTGGGGGAAGTACTGACAGGAAGAACACAGAGATCGCTGTTCCTGATTACTAGGAACAGACGATCTCCATGTTCTCCCTTGTCAGAACAGGGATCTGCCTTGTTTCTCTGTGAAGCGATCGCAGGTGGCCGGCGGACATCGGGTCCATTGGACACGCCCATCGGCTCCTCCTTCGTGCAGCACGTGTGCTCCCACACTATCTATTGCATGAAACAATGTATAGGTACGTTGTTTCACGCAAATAGAGCCGCCCTGCTGCAGTAAATATGCGGTGGACGCTCCTTAAGTGGTGTTACTAAAACCACAACCGTATAATCAGTCTGTATATGCAGTAAAGCATGATTGTTATACTCACTGTGGAACCTAAGGGGTTAAACCTCCACATTGTGTAAAAAGGCTGTATGATGCTCCCCTTCTTGCATTGTCTCCAAAACATGTTCGGATAAGACAGAGTATATGGTGTCAAGCTGCACATGCTCAGTTTGGTGTGTATTTCTAGAGAGGTTTTTTTCTTAGGAGGGTGCATGTGATCAGCACAGGGCCAATCAGCACTGTCCAGACAGAGGGTCAGGGGTCCTGCATCCTGATAGGTCAGCCAGTGCAGTATGAAAACTCCTCCTTTAAGCTTTAACCAGACACTGATAGAAGGCACAAGACTGCTATATACTCCTGATGAGAAAATGTATTTAGCCGTTTATATTTACTAATATAATTGCATTTCCATGTCCTGTGTACTGTGGGAGACCAGATATAGTGAATGCAGAGTCCGGGGTTTAGTAACACTTTAAATGACTCTATAATATTAGGTTACATTTGCAATATATACCAGCAGTTCTGGATGAATCTGGCTGATGGAGCACATGGGGCACAATCCTTTGCTTGATTGAGTAGAGTTGGGGTCAAGTTGAGACACCTGGGTAAGATCACGTTAATAAAAATTAAAAAAAAACAACAGACTAGTGAAACTAATGAAATTATTTATTGAGGAATACCATGGAAAATGAACACCACCATCATTACCTACCTTTCTACAGTTGTCCTATACTGAAAATAGAGGTATATCTGTCTGCACATCCATTTCTCTGACTTCATGGGCTTTACGGGTTGCAGTTATAGTATAGTAGTATAGTATAGTAATAAACGTTTCAGCCACAAGATGGCAGCAGCATTACAACTTTTCCAAAGAAGCAGTAAAACACATCCTGCAATCAGTAATATAAGACAAATATACTCTACAGTGGAGCCTTGATTAACGAGTAACGTGGTTAACAAGCGTTTTGAAAGATGAGCAACTTTTTTTTTTAAATTCTGACTCGATTTGCGAGTGTTGTCTTGTGAAAAAACTAGCAGAATTCAAGCTAATGGGGTGTGCAGTACCAGAGGTTCGAGGTTTTCCGAGTTAAGCCGAGCTGTCTCTGAGTATTTCCGAGGCTCTCTGGCACCCCCCCACCTCTGGCCACATGCGGTATTGCATGCAATAGAAGTCAATGCGGAACAAATTATCTTCGTTTCCATTGACTTCTATGGGGAAACTCACTTGGATATGCGAGTGCTTTGGATTACAAGCATTCTCCTGGAATGGTTATGCTCATAATCCAAGGTTCCACTGTATATATTACCAAAAGTTTTGGGATGCGTGCCTTTACACACACAAGAACTGTAATGGCATCCCAGTCTTACTCCATAGGGTTCAATATTGAGTTGGCCCACCCTTTGCAGCTATAACAGCTTCAATTCTTCTGGTAAGACTGCCCACAAGGTTTAGGAGTGTGTCTATGGGAATGTTTGACCATTCTTGCAGAAGTGCATTTGTTAGATCAGTCACTGATGTTGGACGAGAAGGCCTGGGTCGCAGTCTCCGCTCTAATTCATCCCAATGGTGTTCTATCGGGTTGAGGTCAGGACTCTGTGCAGGCCAGTCAAGTTCCTCCACACCAAGCCCCCAAGAGCTACAATAGTATAAATCTCTGTTGCATTCCTCTCTGGACATGGCAGTGAATGTTACAACAGATGCTATGAATGGTGCAACACATGGTGATGTGTAAAGGGTTAACCTGTCCCGGTGATGATCACTCGCAGTTTGCTGGTGCTTAGATTGTTGTTCCAGGAGCTGAGAAATCTCTGTACAGGGTGGGATCTGACAGTGTTTCTGTCACACTTGCCATACCATGTGTTTGGGCCCTTCAGGCCTGCCATGGAATGTGAAGCCATGCAGAGTATAGAAGTAGTATGTCATATAGAACGTAATGTTTATAGTGCAGGGGTCAGGATTATGTAATGAACAACACAGTACTGTATATAAAGTGCAAAGGTCAGGACTGAGTACAGCATAGTGTATAGCGTGTATTGATCAGGGCTACAGTGCCTTGAAAAAGTATTCACACCTCTTTGAAGTTTTCCACATTTTGTCATGTTACAACCAAAAACGTAAATATATTTTATTGGGGTTGTTTTTGTGATAGACCAACACAAAGTGGTACATAATTGTGAAGTGGAAGGAAAATGATAAATGGTTTTCAGCATTTTTTTAGAAATAAATATGTGAAAATTGTGGGGTACATTTGTATTCTGCCCCCTTTGCTCTGATACCCCTAACTAAAATCTAGTGGAACCAATTGCCTTCAGAAGTCACCTAATTAGTAAATAGAGTTCACCTGTGTGTAATTTAATTTCAGTATAAATACAGCTGTTCTGTGAAGCCCTCAGAGGTTTGTTAGAGAACCTTAGTGAACAAACAGCACCATGAAGGCCAAGGATAAAGTTGTGGAGGAGTTTAAAGCAGGGTTAGGTTATAAAATAAAATCCCAAGCTTTGAACATCTCACAGAGCACTGTTCAATCCATCATCTGAAAATGGAAAGAGTATGGCACAACTGCAAACCTACCAAGACATGGCCGTCCACCTAAACTGACCGGCCGGGCAAGGAGAGCATTAATCAGAGAAACAGCCAAGAGGTCCATGGTAACTCTGGAGGAGCTGCAGAGATCCACAGCTCAGGTGGGAGAATCTGTCCACAGGACAACTATTAGTCGTGTGCTCTACTGGTGCTGGTCAGAGTTGATGGAAAGATGGATGGAGCCAAATACAGGGCAATCTGTTAGAGTCGGCAAAAGACTTGAGACTGGGACGGAGGTTCATCTTCCAGCAGGACAACGACCCTAAACATACAGCCAGAGCTACAATGGAATGGTTAAAACTGGCCATATATTATACCATTTTCTTATTCAATTTCCTTTAGATTTACCTTCAACTATGTAGTACAAGGGCCTGCCTGATTGCATACAAATTTAAAGTGTTTAGATTTGACCTCATATTATAAGGTTTTGGTAAATCTAAAGGAAAACTATAGAAGAAAATTGTATAATGTGTGGCCAGCCTTAGATCAAAGCATATTCATGTGTTAGAATTGCCCAGTCAAAGTCCAGACCTAAATCCAATTGAGAATCTGTGGCAAGACTTGAAAATTGCAGCTCACAGACGCTCTCCATCCAATCTGACAGAGCTTGAGCTATTTTGCAAAGAGGAATGGGCAAAACTGTCACTCTCTAGATGGGCAAAGCTGGTAGAGACATCCCCAAAAAGACTTGCAGCTGTAATTACAGTGAAAGGTGGTTCTACAAAGTATAGACTCAGGGGGGCTGAATACAAATGTACACCACACTTTTCACATATTTATTTGTAAAAAAAATTGAAAACCATTTATCATTTTCTTTCCACTTCACAATTATGTGCCACTTTGTGTTGGTCTATCACATAAAATCCCAATAAAATACATTTATGTTTCTGGTTGTAACGTGACAAAATGTGGAAATTTTCAAGGGGGGGTATGAATACTTTTTTAAGGCAATGTATGTAACTTACAACATAGCGTAGAGAGTGCAGTGGTCAGGAGTATGTAATGTACAATATAGCATAGAGTGCAGTGGTCAGTAGTATGTAATGTACAATATAGCACAGAGTGCAGCGATCAGGAGTATGTAATGTACAATATAGCATAGAGTGCAGCGGTCAGGAGTATGTAATGTACAATATAGCATAAAGTGCAGTGGTCAGGAGTATGTAATGTACAATATAGCACAGAGTGCAGCGGTCAGGAGTATGTAATGTACAATATAGCACAGAGTGCAGCGGTCAGGAGTATGTAATGTACAATATAGCATTAAGTGCAGTGGTCAGGAGTATGTAATGTACAATATAGCACAGAGTGCAGCGGTCAGGAGTATGTAATGTACAATATAGCACAGAGTGCAGCGGTCAGGAGTATGTAATGTACAATATAGCATAGAGTGCAGTGGTCAGGAGTATGTAATGTACAATATAGCATAAAGTGCAGTGGTCAGGAGTATGTAATGTACAATATAGCACAGAGTGCAGTGGTCAGGAGTATGTAATGTACAATATAGCACAGAGTGCAGCGGTCAGGAGTATGTAATGTACAATATAGCATAGAGTGCAGTGGTAAGGAGTATGTAACATATAACACAGCATACAGATTGCACAGGTCATGGTTATTTAAGGTCACCAAAGTAAAACAGCTGCGTTGCAGGTCTAACGTACAGCCCAGCAACAAAGCATCCTTACAAATGATACAAAATCGTTGGCAGCTATATAAAACAAATATAAAGCATAGAGGTTACAAATGGTAAACAAGGTCATATTTTCACTTTGCCATTCCTATATGCCGTATCCAGGATCTGTAATTAATTTACTGAGGGCAAATAAACTCAACAGTCATTCCGGCAGCGGCACACAATAGTGAAAAACAATTGTACGATAACATTCACAGCAAACACATTATCAAGCTCTATAATCGTAAACTTCAAACAAGCACCATCAAAAGAAAATGTCATCATGTCAGGAAGTTAGCGTTGCCAGACTTTGTAGATTAACAGCAGTTTTAAATTTGACAATATGTACAATTTAGGAGAGATTTAAAGAGTCAGTCCACCCAAAATGATATTTTTATTAGAATTGGAACTTGTTGAGATGAGGCTTCGTCTATGTCTTGGAAGCTCCAACGTTGAGATCTTCCTGCCATAATTTCCGACTTCTGCCCACCTGAGAGATTTGGGTGTTCCTACCCATCCTGTCACATCCTCTCTACAATGTTAAATAAAAAATGAAGCTAGGAAGGTGGGGACAACTCATAATGGACACAATGAGTTTGCAGAGCCGGGAGTGTAATGCAGAGGTCCCAGAAGAAGATGAAGAGAGAAGAGGACCCTATGGCATCATGTACCTGGCCTGTAGACTTAAAAAAAAAGTTAAAGAGGAGCTCCAGGCTTCCTCCAAAAAAATTTAAGTCAGCAGCTACAAAAACTGTAGCTCGGTGGCGGCTGGTGCTCTATTTTTTTTTGGGGGGGGGGGGGACACAAGTCATCCGCTCTAACCTTTTTGTTTAGTCTTTTAAACCCCCCACCTCTCGTCAATCAGCTGATCAGTGAACAAAACACCGCCCCTTTCGCTCGCCCGTCTGCCCATCAGCCCCGCACTTACCCCATTCAGGTTGCGGACAGCTTTGACAGCTTCCCCCTGCTTCTCCTTCTCGGCGCCTCCCCCTGCTCCCAGCCAAAATGGATGCATCTCCTCTCGGCCATTTGGGTCTTAAGACCCGCTTCCTGATTGGTCGGGAGGAGAAGCAGGAAGACAATAGCGAATATTAATTCACTATTATCACACAATAGGGTGGGCTCAGGGCACAGTGCTCTGCCAACAGCAGCAATATTCCTGCACATAGGTGAAGGACCCGATAGTGACTGTCCCACGATGCATATGTGGATATTCCTCGATAGCCTTGCTGCCCTCTAGGACTGGGGTTGTCCTTACAGAACTGCAGAGATTAATAAAAGAAAGAGGGCGCACTGGCCTAGTGCATTACCCAACAAATAGTTATTTAAACATGGGTAACAATAAAATCTACTCACCAACAAGTGATAAAAACCGCTCATCAAGCCACAATGTGTGACTAGACACCCCCAGATCACCTGGAACCACCAGTGTGGGGGGGAAACTAGCCTAGTTTCCTGCTGGCTGAGCCCAAAGGGCTCTGAGGAAGAAGGACCTTCTTTTGAAACGCGTCAGTCAGCAGGACCCTAAGCTAGGTTCCCTCCCTTCCTCCGATCCGGGATGGTCTAGTCACACGTTGTGGCTTGATGAGTGGTTTTTATCACCTTTGTGAGTAGATTTTATTGTTACCCATTTTTAAACAAATATTTGTTGGATAATGCGCTAGGCCAGTGCACCCTCTTTCTTTTATTAATTCCTGCAGCGCAGTGCTCTGCACCCCGAGCCCACCCTCCCTTTTTTTAAGACAATTAGAGCCTCCTGCTGTGTGCAGTGGTGTGCAGCGAGGTCCATAAAGACATGGATGAGCGAGTTTGGGGTGGAGGAACTTGACCGACCTGCACAGAGTTCTGACCTCAACCCCATAATTTGGGGTGAATTAGAGCGGAGACTTCAAGCCAGGCCTTCTCGTCCAACATCAGTGCCTGACCTCACAAATGCGCTTCTGGAAGAATGGTCAAACAGTCCCATAGACACACTCCTAAACCTTGTGGACAGCCTTCCCAGAGGAGTTGAAGCTGTTATAGCTGCAAAGGGTGGGCCAACTCAATATTGAAATCCCGGACTAGGACTGGGGTGCCATTAAAGTTCATGTGCGTGTAAAGGCAGGCGTCTCAATACTTTTGACAATATCCTGTACTTTCTTTTGAACCTTTTTTATAATAATCAGACTCAATGAGATTGATTTACTAAAGACAACTAGACTGTGCGCTTTGGAAATGCAGTTCCACTCTGTTAGTGCAGTTGCTCCAGAGCTTAGTAAATGAAATGAAGCTTCACTGTGCAAAAAATATCCAATCACATGCAAGAAAAAAAAAATAAAAACAGCATTGTTGCTTGCACGTGATTGGATGATAGAAGTCAGCAGAGCTTCCTCTCATTTACTAAGCTCTGGAGCAACTGCCCTTGAAGAGTGCACGGTCTATTTTCCTTTAATAAATTAACCCCCATGTGTCAGAAATTGCATCGTTTTGTCCATCCCATCTATACCAGCAAAAAGCATCAAACCATAAAGAACTAACCAACAAATTTTACTTGCGTGCGACTATCTGTGACTCCACACAAAGATGAGCCCCACTAGCAATCGTTATGCAGGAAATGTCTGAATGATTAGAGTTAAGTTTATCTTTTGCCATGTCAACGTTATCATTGTTGATTATGTTTAAGTAACAAGTACTCAAAGTGTTCATAATATTTTTACATTTTTTATATTTTTCATTCTAGGGCCTCGTTCACACAGGTGGCAAGAAGGCAATAAAAATAGACGACTGATCCATGTTTTCCTGCCCCCTCCCCGACACCTACTGTACTGTACCTGAAAGGGGACCCAGCGGGCGCTCAAGTCTGCTTGCATTGCCAAGGCTGCTCACCGTGCATCAATTTGAACTCACCAAGTCACATTCTATTTGCAAGTATTGTATTTATCGGATACCTATCATACAGGCATATAACACGCACCCTAATTTTAAAAGGGAAGTTTCATGAAAAAAAACCCCTAAATTTTAAATACAGAACTTTGAAGCAAAATTAGGGTCAGTGCCCATCAATGCAGCCTCACCAGTGCCCATCAATGTAGCCTGATCAGTTTTCATCAATGCAGCCTGATCAGTGCCCATCTGCAGTCTCACCAGTGAAGCCTGATCAGTGCTCATCTGTAGCCTCACCTTTGGGGGGGGGTACCTGTTTTTGGTGCCCATCAATGCAGCCTGATTAGTTTTCATCAATGCAGTCTGATCAGTGCCCATCTGCAGTCTCACCAATGAAGCCTGATCAGTGCTCATCTGTAGCCTCACCTTTGGGGGGGGGGGGTACCTGTTTTTGGTGCCCATCAATGCAGCCTGATTAGTTTTCGTCAATGCAGTCTGATCAGTGCCCATCTGCCGCCTCACCATTGCCCATCAGTGCAGCCTGATCTGTGTCCATCAATGCAGGCTGATCAGTGCCCATCAATGCAGGTTGATCTGTACCCATCAATGCAGGCTGATCAGTGCCCATCTGTAGCCTCACCTTTGGGGGGGGCAGGTACCTGTTTTTGGTGTCCATCGATGCAGGCTGATCAGTGCCCATCAATGCAGGCTGATCAGTGCCCATCAATGCAGGCTGATCAGTGCCCATCAATGCAGGCTGATCAGTGCCCATCTGCAGCCTCACCATTGCTTTAAAGCAGAGCTCCACCCAAAAGTGGAAGCTCCGCTTGTTGGCTTCCTCTCCCCCTATGCTGCCACATTTGGCCACTTCTGGTAGACCTCACCACGTCACTTCCGGTGACTCTCCAGCAGCAGTAATTGCAGATTTTGACAATTTGGCTGTTTTCACAGAACACCGGCAGCGTATACGCTACACAACACAACGAGTTGGCTATATTGAAAGAACAGCGGGTAAGGAGGAAAGTTTTCGCCACCTTGGAGGCCATGTTGTTGGTTACTATCGAGCGGACTTACAATGTCCACTCATTATATTGTGTACCGTAGTGTATACTCTGCCAGTGTTCTCTGAAAACAGCAAACTTGTTGAAATCTCCAATTACTGCTGCTGGAGAGTTACCGGAAGTGACATGATTGGAGATTTTGGCAAGTTGGATTTTTTGGCAGAACACCTGTTTCCCTTACAAGGCATTGCGGCGGCAGCACCCGAGAGCCGATTGAAAAATCGGCTGCGGTGCCAACATTGCTGGATCCCTGGACAGGTAACTATCCTAATATTAAAGTGATTGAAAGGGTTCATTTTTTTGTTTAAATAACAGACATATCATACTGACCTCCACTGTACAGCTCGTTTTGCACAGAGTGGCCCCGAACCTTCTCTTCTGGGGTCCCCCGGCGGCTCTCGCAGCTCCTCCCCGCATCAGATAACCCCCCTAGGAGAAGTGCTCTCCCGAGGGGGTTACCTTGCAGGCTCGCTCCCGAGTCCAGCATTCGGAGTCCATAACCGCCGAATGTATGACCCGGCCCCGCCCCCCTGCGTCATTGGATTTAATTGATAGCAGCAGGAGCCAATGGCTCTGTTGTCAATCTATCCAATCAAGAGCAAAGAACCCCGGGCAGAGAGGGACAGCGCATCCCCGCCGAGTCCGGTTCCAGGGCTCAGGTAAGTAAAACAGGGGCGCTGGGGGGCCGGTCACTGCCATGTGTTTTTTCACCTTAAACCACTTCAGCCCCAGGAGATTTTACCCCCTTCCTGTTTAGAGCACTTTTTGCGATACGGCGCTGCGTCATTTTAACTGACAATTGCGCGGTCGTGCAACGTTGCACCCAAACAAAATTGACGTCCTTTTTTCCCCCACAAATAGAGCTTTTTTTGGTGGTATTTGATCACCTCTGCAGTTTTTATTTTTTGCGCTATAAACAAAAAAGAGCGACAATTTTGAAAAAAAAAGCAATATTTTTTACTTTTTGCTATAATAGATATCACCAAAAATATATAAAAAAACATTTTTTTCCTCAGTTTAGGCCGATATGTATTCTTCTACAAAAGGTAAAAAAAAAATAAAATCACAATAAGCGTATATTGATTGGTTTGCGCAAATGTTAGTGTCTACAAAATAGGAGATAGTTTTATGGCATTTTTATTATTATTATTTTTATTATACAGGATTTATATAGTGCCGACAGTTTACGCAGCGCTTTACAACATTAGGGCAGACAGTACAAGTACAATACAATTCAATACAGGAGGAATCAGAGGGCCCTGCTCGTTAGAGCTTACAATTTTTACTATTATTTTTTTTTTTATTATTATTAGTAATGGCGGCGATCTGCGATTTTTAACATGACTGCAACATTATGGCGGACACATCGGACACTTTTGACGCTATTTTTGGACCATTGTCATTTATAAAGCGATCAGTGCTATAAAAATGCATTGCTTACTGTGTAAATTACACTGGCAGTGAAGGGGTTAAACATTGGGGGCGATCAAGGGGGTAAGTGTGTCCTAGGGAGTGATTCTAACTGTGGGGGGGATGGGCTACTACTCACATGACAGTGATCACTGCTCCCGATGACAGAGAGCAGTGATCTCTGTCATGTCACAAGGCAAAACGGGGGAAATGCCTTGTTTACAAAGGCATCTCCCCGTTCTTCCACTCCGTGACGTGATCGCGGACAACCGGGAGACATCGAGTCAATGGGACCCGCGGTCATGGTCACGGAGCCTGGCGGCGCGCGAGTGCCCACAATACCGCATTTTAAAGGGAACGTACCTGTACCCCCTTTTGCCCACCCGTGCCATTCTGCTTATGTATATCGGCATGCGGCGGTCGTGAAGGGGTCAATGCATAGGATGCATTAAGGTGAAAAAACACAAAGGTTTACAACCCCTTTAAAAGTCAGCAGCTATACTATTTGTAGCTGCTGACTTTACATTTTTTGGATGGGGGGGCTGGAGCTCTGCTTTAAAGCTTGGTTCACATTTCTGTGTGTTGGGAACATGCACAAAATCTACTCTTTGGAAGACATGCAGGGGTGCCACTTAGAATTAATGCACAATTGGCGTCCCTTCATACCTCCCAACTTTTTTAGATGGGAATGAGGGACACTTGTCAGCAAAAGTATGCAGGCATAGGACACACCCCCTTGCCACGCCCCCTTAAAGGAGAATTGTACAAAAAAACAAGATTGGTTAAACCCACGAGTGCTTTTATTACCACTACTATTCCTTTATATTCCTTTATATTGGCTTTTGGAATTTACAAATGCAGCAATTTAGAAATCAGATGAAAGGTTTAGCACTGGGAAACACTTTTTGATAGATAAAAAGTGCATTTTATATACATCTATATAGATCAGACCAAAATGAGGGACAAATGAGGAGGAAAGAGGGACAGAGGGACATTGCTCCAAATCAGGGACAGTCCCTCGAAAACAGGGACAGTTGGGAGCTATGTACCTTGCCACGTTTTCGCACTTGCGGTTTGGCGCGGTGCGATTTTACAAAAAGGTTGGGGACTTTTTTCTGTGTTTCTTTCTGGTAGGGCAGCCCATTGAAATGAATGTGGTGTCCTACAAGTAAGGTGTGGAAATGGCCATGCAGTAATGTGAACCAAACCTACAATAGAGTTTTCCTTAACACTTTGAAAATGTAGTATGAGTCTATGGATGCTTGTCTCCGGCTACACTGCTAGTTTATATATAGGAGCAGAATACCAATGTATTAATGATTCCTTTGTCCAGACATAATTTCAAGAGTTCCTTCAATTTTTACATTTATTATCCATTTAACGAGCGTTTGGTCAGTCACTGAACTGTGAGAGCAACATTACAAATCGCTCTATGGAGATAGTTAGGAAAGTTTATTATAGGAGTCATGGTTTCCATACACTGTATTGATGATGGCCAAAGAGCGTGAAACATGTAATGTGCAGTTTATATTAACCACTTGACCTTCGGAAGGTTGTCCCCCCTTCCTGACCAGACCATTTTTTGCCATACGGCACTGCGTTACTTTAGCTGACAATCTCGCGGTCGTGCGACGCTGTACCCACATAAAATTTATGGGTTTTTTTCCCCACAAATAGAGCTTTTTTTTGGTGGTATTTGATCACCTCTGCGTTTTTTTTATTTTTTGCGCTATAAACAAAAAAAGACAATTTTGAAAAAAAAAAAAAAAAACAATATTTTTTACTTTCTGCTATAAAACATATCCAATAAAAAAAAGTGTAAAAAATCTAATTTCTTCATCAATTTAGGCCAATATGTATTGTGCTACATATTTTTGGTCCAAAAAATCCCAATAAGCGCATATTGATTGGTTTGCGCAAAAGTTATAGCAACTACACTATGGGATATTTTTATTTATTTATTTTTACTAGTAATGGCGGCGATCAGTGACTTTTAGCGGGGCTGCGATATAGCGGTTGACAAATCTGACATTGACACTTTTTGGTAACCAGTGACACTAATACAGTGATTAGAGCTTAAAAAAATATGCACTGTCACTGGTACTAATGACACTGGCAAGGAAGGGGTTAACACCAGGGGCGATCAAAGGGTTAAATGTGTGCCTAGGTTGTGTTTTCTCACTGTGTGGGAGGTGCTTTGACTAGGGGAAGGCATTGATCCATGTTCCTGCTTTGTAGGAACAGAGGATTAATTCCTTCCCTTCTGACAGACAGGGCCGGTGCTACCACTAGACAAGCTAGGCAGCCACCTCGGGCGCACTGCTGCCTAGGGCGCCCGTCCGCTGGTGTTCCTATTCCTTTCTCTGCAGCAAGCAACTAAGTCTCAGCATCAGCAGGCAGCCGCCGTTTCGTTTGCACATAGTGTCAGAGGTACAGCGGCGGCGGAGGACTGCGTCAGTCTGTGTCCCGAATGAATGGAAGCAAGCAAACATTCATTGATGGGCGCTGGTGAGGCTGCATTTGATGGGCGCTGGTGAGGCTGCATTTGATGGGCTCTGGTGAGGCTGCATTTGATGGGCTCTGGTGAGGCTGCATTTGATGGGCGCTGGTGAGGCTGCATTTGATGGGCTCTGGTGAGGCTGCATTTGATGGGCTCTGGTGAGGCTGCATTTGATGGGCGCTGGTGAGGCTGCATTTGATGGGCGCTGGTGAGGCTGCATTTGATGGGCTCTGGTGAGGCTGCATTTGATGGGCTATGGTGAGGCTGCATTTGATGGGCGCTGGTAAGGCTGCATTTGATGGCGCTTCATTAAAAAGGTGGGGTATACATGGGCAGGGTGGAGGGCGGAGCCGGCGGGGGTGGCAAAATTAGGTTCTGCCTAGGGTGTCAAAAATCCTTGCACCATACCAATAAGAGATAGTAACCGCTCTTTATACTACCAGCAAGGTAACAAACCAGGTAAACTGCTTGCAAGGGTTCTGCGCCATCGGGGCAATATATTGCCCATTGTCAAAATCAAGTCAGAGAAAGGAGATATTAGATACGACCCAAAAGATATACTAAAGGAGTTCCAGATTTTTTATACAAAACTATATAATATACCTAATGATGGCATAAACAGTGACCCGGAGGGATTCCAACAAAGTGTTCATCAATATGTTAGAGAAACTGCACTCCCTGTATTAGCACCGATAGAAATGTTACAACTAGATCAGGACTTCTCGGAGACAGAGATACAAAAAGCAATCAAAGCATTAGTACCTGGAAAAAGCCCAGGCCCGGACGGTTTTACTCCCGGATTCTATAAAACATTTAAAGAAGAACTTATTCCTATTATGAAACGGACCTTTAATGCAGTATCCACATCAGTGCCTTTTGTCCCACAAAGTATGCAGGCTTATATTTCACTTATACCCAAACCAGAGAAGGATCATACATTATGTGGAAATTACAGACCAATTTCTCTAACAAATATTGATTTAAGATTGTACTCTAAAATAATTGCCAATAGACTTGCCCCTATAATGCCTACATACATACATCTAGATCAGGTATGTTTTGTTAGGAGTAGAGAGGCAAGAGATAATACTCTAAAAACACTCACATTAGTAGAACACGCACAGAGAAGCTCCATCCCATCCTGTCTATCGGCAATTGATGCTGAGAAAGCTTTTGATAGGGTGGGATGGAGCTTCCTTAGAGAGACCTTAGTACAATGGGGGTTGGGCACTATACTTATAGATAATAGAATGGCCTTATATCAGACTCCAACGGCTAGGATACGGGCAGATGGTGACCTATCGGAGGTAGTCCATATAGCGAACGGAACCCGACAAGGCTGTCCGCTATCCCCATTGTTATATATACTAGTGATGGAGCATTTATTAATAGCGGTTCGAGAAAATAAAGACATACTATGTATCAAAGTAGGAGATATAGAGTACAAGATGTCAGTATATGCAGATGACATCTTGTTATATGTCTCAAATCCCTTGATATCATTACCAAATCTGATATCTGAATTTAAACGATTTGGGGTACTAAGTAATTTTAAGGTAAATTATAATAAATCTGAAGCTCTAAATATTAATCTGCCAAATACCTTGGTGGAACTCCTTAAAAATGATTTCTCTTTTAAATGGCAAGTGAACGCAATTAAATATTTGGGTGTCTATATCCCCACTGATCTCAGTAAATTATGGGAATATAACTATGTCCCGATGGTGCAGAAAACTATGAGAACGTTACAACAATATGAAAAAGGAATGTTTTCCTGGATGGGTAGAATAAGTATAGTAAAAATGGACATACTACCCAAAATACTTTATATTCTACAAGCGATACCTATTTTTCCATCAACAATTGTCCTAAAAAAATTGCATAGTCTAATAGGAAGATTCATCTGGGGAGGCAAGACCCCCAGAATTAGTAGAACAGTAAAAATAAAAGAGATGGGGGCATTGCCCTTCCAGATATAGATTTGTATCTCAGAGCAATTTTGGTAACTAGAATAGTGGATTGGTTCCACAACAGGGACAATAAACAATGGGTGAAACTTGAAGAAGAGATCACGGCCCTAAAATTAAAATCACTACCTTGGATTAGAAGAGAGCAAAGAGCGCCGGATGGCGAAATGTCCTCTCTAGTGGTATCAACACTAAAAGTATGGGATATTATGATAAAGAGAGGGATGGGATCTACTGGTAGAGGCCCTATGACCCCACAGAATTTCCACTAGCACTTGAATCTAAAACATTTTCTTAAATGGAAGAGATGTGAAGATACTAGGATAGTGGAAACGATGGAAGAGAATAGACTCCTCCCACTGGCAAGGTTGGGCGTAGAACATAAGACAAAATGGATGCAGTATGGATTGCTCCAACGGTACATTACATCTCTAACAAGGGAGTCAGTAATAGATAGGCCTTTGACAAGTTTAGAAAAAATTTTCCTGCAAGAACATAGACCTACCCATGTCCTATCTAAAATTTATAAATACTTGAATTCAGGAAAAATAGGACAGGAGTTGCCTTATATCAAGAAGTGGGAACTAGAGATAGGGACGGAAATCCCCAGGGAAATGTGGAAAAAGGCAATCATAGCAACCCATAAACTTTCAATTTCCGCTAAACATCACAAAAGAAATTATAAAATTTTAGCCAGATGGTATAGGTGTCCCATGGACCTACATAAAATGAACCCTGATAATGAGGATACCTGCTGGAGGTGCCATGAAGCTCAGGGCACAATGTCACATATTTGGTACTATTGCTCAGAGATCCAACAATTCTGGCAAAAAATATTTGAGATATATGACCGGGATCGATCTATATCCTGGAATACAGGTCGCAGTATTATCTATGATCCCAGGATTGGTGAAAAAAATAAAAAAGGGAATATTGAAATATTTTTTGACAGCGGCCCGAACCATGATAGCAAGAAAATGGAAAAGCACGTGTGCCCTCTATAGTAGCGTGGGAGTGTGAGATGGCGGAGATGCGTGCCCTGGAGGAAAGAATGGTGATAGAAGAGGGGTTCAAACAACAAATATTAAACATATGAGCCAAGTGGGAGGACTTCAGAGCTTCTTCAAAGCTCCTGAGGATGGTGTAGAATTTTAATGGTTCATAACAGAAGGAGGATTTTTTTTTTTTTTCCTTTGTTTCCCTTTTTTTTTCCTCATTTTTGTTGTTTTTGTTTGTTGGTATGAATGGGTATGATTGAGTGGTGAGAGAGGTTGGAGGGTGGGGGGTGGGTTTAAAATACGGAATCTACATCCTTAAACTAAGTTTGTAAATTAAAGGAAATAGAAAAGTGAATAATTGTTCTGATAAGAAATATAGAATTGTTTTATGTTATGGATGTATACTTGTATTACAAGTTATTGTTAAAAATGTTTTGATAAATAAAAATTGTAAAAAACTGCCGTTCTACCTGGGTAATGAATGATCGGCGGGTGGCGGTTGACATCGAGTCCGCAGTAGCCACAGATCAGCTCCCACTGTGTGTGATCACAGCGGGAGCAGGTCGCCAGCGGCGTGCGTGCACGCCCCAGACCCGGAAGTGTCAGTTCATGTACTAGTTACGTTATGTTACGTTAGTCTCTCAGGGGCAATGGAGGGCAGAACCTTGGTCCAATTTTGTGGGATGTTCATTCGTAAACTGGTGCTATTGGAATTTTCCAGTAGTTATGGCTCTGGAGCTGGGGTATGGGTCATGCAGGAACCTGACACGGAGCTCAATTGTGATTATGTGGGTGTGGTTCATGGGGGATACTGCATGTCTGCATTGTCACAACTGGTCATACGGCGGCTGTGCTGTTTAGTGTTGCGCAGGGTGCAGTTGAACATTTTCTATATGCTATTTATTTTACGGACATCAACAACACGGGGGGGGGCTTACACCTTGCGCTGATTTTCAGTGGGACAGGTTCAGAGAGTTAGCCGGCCACAGAGGAGGGAGGAGTTCCCTACTCAGGCAGGATATGGGAGATGGCATTGGAGTCACCACGGGAGGTACCCGGGTAGTGAGTCAGTGAGTACACTTGGGCAGCTTACGTGAAGGTATGAACTGAAGGGTGGGTTTGTCGGTGCAGGAGTCTGAGGTCGAACATGGCTGTGTGGGGGGTAAGGTTGTTGGTTGGTACTGTGGTTCCAGGAACTTGGTAAAACGGGGGGTCGGTGTCTGCCATTGAGCGGAAACTGGTGGATTTTGGTTTTTGTTTAAGCGGCTGGGCAGGGTGGATTGGAAAAAGGATTTTGGTTGGACAGTTTATATAAAAAATAAATAAATAAATAATGATCAAAGGTTTACAGGGGTGGAGGTGCTGAAGTTTGTGTTATCAGGCTTCAGGGTAATAATAAAAAAAAAAAAAGAACTGGGAAAAACGGTAAGGGTGTTTCTAGGGTTTAGAACAGATGGCATGGGGGGCGGTTCATGCGGCAAAAGGCTGGGAAGTATTGGTGAGGTTCAGTTCGTGTGGGTGTTCTGAAAATACCGCTGGAACGCAAGGTTGGATGGTGCATAATACGCTTCACACTCCTTCCGCATCAGGGTGGCTGTGGAAGCTGCCAGATGTGTATTGGATGAGGCAGTGGTAAGGAGGACTGGTAGGTGGGAAGCGAGGAGATTCCGCACTTACAGATTCCTTCATGGGGTGGTGGTATAAATATATAAAAAGAAATAAATTAAAAAAAAAGAAAAAACAGAGGGTGGGGTGGGCTGTACATACAAGCCGTGTGGTTTGTAGAGTGGGGTACGTTGGTTTACTTTAAAGTTGGTGTTGCCTTTGGCGTTTTTTTTTGTCCAGATGGAGGACTCATACGCCTTGTCTGGATGTCTTGATTATTTGTATGTTTGTTGGTGGACCAGGGGAGCAGATGCGAGACCGGTTAGCAGACAGATGGGTATCTAGAGGAGGGAGGCATGTGTTTACTGGCTAGGGGTATACGGGTTGAGGTGGAGCAAGGTAATATCGGAAGTGGAACAGTAGGCGCGGCGGGATAGACCGACGATCGTTTGGGTTATGCATGCAGGGGTAATGCTTTAGGGTCCAGAAGATTAGGGAGCTGATCCCGGACATCAAGTAAGATATTTCATAACTTCGTACGGTTGCCTAACCCTCAGGTGGCGGGGAGATTTGTGGCTCAGAATAGGTGGCATGGTGATCAGGCAAGTAGAGGTGGAAACTAACGTGGGCCTGTAATTGAGGGCGATGGAATACACCTCTCGGTAGTGGGGACAGTTTTCTGGACGCTGATGGGATCCAGCGGGCCCTGCGGGTGTGGGGTAGCCCTTAAGGGTAAGGTGTCACCCTTGCGGGCTGTGGCGGTGTCTTGTTGGTCTTTGACGGTGGCAGAAAACATATGTGATGGAAACGGGTGGGGGGCTCATCGGTAGTATGTGCCCCTCCGGTGTATTCCAGCCAAAGGTTAGCTGGAATACTGTAATGGTTGCACTGCGGGAAGGGGGTTGTCTCCGAGCTGATTATCCGCTGGAGGCCTATCATGTGGAAAAAAGGTCCCGCAGTGTATTGGTGGAATATGTGTTGGAGTTCGGGGGTGCCGTGAAAGACCAACAGACTGGAGTTAAACAAGTTGTTACGGATGTGATATTTTGGTATATATTTTATATTGGAGTTATTTATATGGTGTGAATAATAAATAGGCTGCTATGGCCATTTATACTCCAAAATTAAGGTGTGGTCTCATCATTTTAGAAGGATAAGAAATGGGGATGTTGGAGTACAAGTGGTACAGCAGTAAGAGGCAGGTTGGGTACCTCTGAACTACACTAGCAAGGAAAATAGACTGTGCACTTTTGCAAGTGCATCTGCTCCAGAGCTTGGTAAATGAACAGAAGCTCTGCTGACTTCCATTATCCAATCATGTGCAAGCAAAATAGCATTTTTCTTTTTTTTTTCCCCTTGCACGTGATTGGGTATTCTTTGCAAAGTGAAGCTTTACCTTATCTACTAAGCTTTGGAGCAACCGCACTTGCAGAGGGGAACTGCATTTTTCAAAGTGCACAGTCTATTTGCCTTTAGCAAATCAACCCCTTTGTGTTTCCTAAACTGTTGCCTTAAAGAGGAGTTCCGCCCGCCCCTTTAAAAATTAAAAGCCAGCAGCTACACATACTGTAGCTGCTGACTTTTAACATTAGGACACTTACCTGTCCTGGAGTCCAGCGATGTCGGCACTGGTCCGGTGCTGCCATCGCAAATGCTGGTAAGGGAACCCGGCAGTGTAGCCTTTTGGCTTTACGGTCGGGTACCTACTGCGCATGCGCAAAGTGTGCTGCGCTCTCCCACTGGCCCAGCAGAAGGGGAGGGAGGAGGAGGAGGGCCGAGCTGCTGACATACTTCGCCGCGGCCCGGTCTCCCGGGAGTGGGAACAGGGTACCTGTAAAAAACGCCTGAAAGGATAAACAAAGTTACATGGTTATGCTGACAAACTTCTAAAGGGGAAACCTCAGCCAGCCTATAAACCTTTAACCCTAATGAGAGGTCAGACTTAATGGCAATGGTATAAGGACCCTTATATCAATAATGACAGCAATGTCACCGTTTCAGATCTGATGGTCTTCACCGGCATGTAGGAGCTCATTAATTGTATCCAATAAAGTGTAATAGCAAGCATTAAGGTTTCTTGAAATGGTAGAAGCTAAAGGTATAGAGAAAACAAAAAAGCCCAAAGGCTAAAGCTGCGCTAGAAATAAAAAACAAAATTGAAGATAACCAGCAATGATATAATAAATAAAAGCTGCCAGCACCTGAGAGTCTAGTATCAAACTCCAAAAGTACAATAAAAACAGAAAAAGTGCAGCGCTAAAATAAAGTGAAAAAACCGGGACTAAGGAAAACGAAAGCAGAGTCCCATAAGCGTATCAACATGTGATCAATGGTGAAAAATTCAAAAGAAACATAATATAGTAAACAATGATATAGGAACATATATAAATGTACAAGCACATATAAAAACATATAAAAAATGCAAAAAGAAAAGTCCCATTAAAGTATTAGTACACAAATGAACAAGGAAGAAACACCCATCCATGAAAATGCAAGGAACCAGAAGAAGAAAAATGGATCATCTGTGTAGTTTTGCACCCTAGGTGAGTATTTTAATTCGCTTACCAGATGGCGATGACTGCTATTACGGCAGTCTGGCCCAGCTCAGGGAAATCGGTCTCCCAAAAACCAAAAGCACAATACCGGAACAGCAGCTTAGCGGTGGATAATTCTCGGGAATATGAAACAGAATAATGCATGTTTCCTATATTTGTGGATAGTTCCCGGGAATAAAAAACAGAAGACTGCGTGTTTCCTATATTTCCTAGGAAATATAGGAAACACGCAGTCTTCTGTTTTATATTCCCGAGAATTATCCACCGCTAAGCTGCTGTTCCGGTATTGTGCTTTTGGTTTTTGGGAGACCGATTTCCCTGAGCTGGGCCAGACTGCCGTAATAGCAGTCATCGCCATCTGATCCATTTTTCTTCTTCTGGTTCCTTGCATTTTCACGGATGGGTCTTTCTTCCTTGTTCATTCGTGGACTAACACTTTAATGGGACTTTTCTTTTTGCATTTTTTATATGTTTTTATATGTGCTTATACATTTATATATGTTCCTATATCATTGTTTACTATATTATGTTTCTTATGAATCTTTCACCATTGATCACATGTTGATTTGCTTATGGGACTCTGCTTTCGTTTTCCTTAGTCCCGGTTTTTTCACTTTATTTTAGCGCTGCACTTTTTCTGTTTTTATTGTACTTTTGGAGTTTGATACTAGACTCTCAGGTGCTGGCAGCTTTTATTTATTATATCATTGCTGGTTATCTTCAATTTTGTTTTTTTATTTCTAGCGCAGCTTTAGCCTTTGGGCTTTTTTGTTTTCTCTATACTTTTAGCTTCTACCACTTCAAGAAACCTTAATTGGATACAATTGATGAGATCCTACATGCCAGTGAAGACCATAAGATCTGAAACGGGGACATTGCTGTCATTATTGCCATAAGGGTCCTTATACCATTGCCATTAAGTCTTTTAAGTTTTTATAGAAGCTAAAGGTGTCTAGGTGTTCAAGATAGGTTCAGTAAAGTATTCCCAAGGTAAAGATGTCTGTGTCGAAATGGTGCTGGATGGATGTCCGACGAACAGCAAGCATTGCTAGGCCCCTCTCATCCGGGTTGGAATGTTGTACACCGCATGGTAGGCCAGGACCTCTCTCTCCCCATGCACAGAGAGGTCCGTCTCGCATCAAGCCCAGGAGGAAGAGAGCACAGGGCAGGGCTTTGGCTTCTTATATAGTTCCTCCCAGCAAGCTCTCCGATGGCAGCAAAGATTCCTGGGATATGTAGTGGAACTACTCAGACCACAATCCCTTTAGATTGGCTCACAAACTCGATGTCAGTTGATAACACTGGGCACTAGAGAGACATGTGATGCATAGAAATACCGGAGAATCACTGTACTTTATAATTGTAGTCCACATTGCTACATCCTCTAGGGTAGTGGTCTCCAAACTGGCACCCGGGGGCTGTATGCGGCCATTTGCTTGCTTTTATCCACCTCTTGTGTCACTATTTCATCCATTGACACCAATGATAGGGCACAATTTCTCCCAATGACACCAAAAGATAGGGCACAATTCCTCCCAAAGACACCAACAATTGGGGCACAATTCCTCCCAAAGAACCAAAGATAGGGCACAATTCCTCCCAATGACACCAACAATGGGGCATAATTCCTCCCAATGACACCAATGATAGGGCACGATTTCTCCCAATGACACAGCGATAGGACACAGTTCCTCTCACTGACACCAAAGATGAGGCATTGTTTACTCCCACTGATACTGGAACATTTTCTATCCCAATGATCATGGTCTGGACCCCCCTTATGGTCTGAAGGACAATAAACAGGCCCTTTGTTTAGAAAGTTTGGAGACCCCTGCTCTAGGGTGTTCTGCTGTGCAGAAATACATGTGTTGGGTGTTTTATGTAATCTTCAGGCCTAAAAGGATTTTTTTAAATATGTGGGCAACAAAAATGGAAAAACTGCTCTGGCATCGAAAGGGTTAAATCTTGCAGCAAAACTATATCAGACAATGTGAATAAATAACCTCACACCCTCATTGGTGGCATTTAAGACTGCTAATTTTTCCAGCGATGTGACAGACTGTGGTGTCATTGATGCTAGCATGAAACAAAGGACTCCATACAAAGTACAGTAAATAAACAGCTTTTATGGATTGAGAACAGACACTCCTGAAAGTGACTAATTAGCCAATATTAACGTTTAACCACACATGGGTGAATGTAGGCTTTGTGAGTGCCAGTCCCCGCAGCTATGAAATGGGGGAGATAAGAGCCGCGGGAGCTGGCACCAGGAGCACCATTGTTATATTGCTCTTATATCTCCTCTACTTTCTCATCGAGTTCATAGTGGAAAGTTACCACCAAACTGTTCCACGTGTATGCAAACCGCCCGCACGCAAATCGCAACATAAAGTTTACTTTGCTAAGTGCTCTTGGCTAATCCGACACATTCGTCATTGTCACCAGACCAATTAATTAGAAAAATATTTGCAAAGAGGTTGACGAATAAAAATCTTAAAGGTTCTCTTCAGTTTCACTTGGAAAGTTTTGAATATAGATAATATAGATGAACAAGGCAAAGTGTCATGTACCTGGTCGGAGGCCAAATTGATGAGAGGACTTTTTCCTCTTGGAGGTGAAAAAAAGAGAGTGCAAGGCCCAAGCATGGGTGCCGATGAGGCAGATCCGCTGAAGGTTGCTTGCAACGGTGTCTACTGGGTAACGGTCAGCTGATCTGTCATAACTGTTGACAGGACAACTGTGGGTCTTGGAGACGTTGCAGGACCAAGGCAACAACCACAAGCGAGATGGCACCCATGGCAGGAGAGAGGACAGACCGCCAGAACCAGGCTGAGGAAGCATAATCAGGATGGAGGCCAAGATCATACATGGAGAAACCAGTTAGGGGGTAAGCAGGAGTGTGGTCAGGTACGGAGCCGAGGTCATGCACAGGAATCGGCTGGAGCAAGCAAGAGAGTGGTCAGAGGAGCAGGCCAGGGTCATACATGGTTAATCTGGAGAGGCAGGGACCTTAGAGTAAGCCAGGATCAAACCAGGATTCAGGCAGCAGAATGGTCCAGAGGCAGGCCAGGTTGGTAATGGTAACATGGATTTTGAGGAATAAAGGATACACAGGAGCAAGAGTACTGGTAGCTGAAAATCATCCAGCAATCTAGCGGCCACTATCCTTATATAGGGCATTTGGCGGTAGGTATGCGTGCATGCGCCAGTGCACACGGAAATGCGCCTGTGTGCACTTCCATGTAAACGAGAACCACCATGTATAGTATTGGCAACTATGTCTGATCTTCTTCTTAGCACATGCACATTTTTTTGTTCTGATGTCTCCTTAGAACATATACACCTTTGCTCTGAATGGGTGCTCTGACACAAAGTCTACCAGCCAATAAAGCTTGAACGTCTACCAGCCATTAATCGATGAAAACCATTCAACCAGCTCAGGCAATAGCCTAATAACGTTTGTTTTTGTTTCTTTTTTTTTTGTCCTATTTGCACAGAGCAAATGTACAAGCGCTTTCTCTGGACCAATTTCTATTTTTCTTATATAAATACATCCCCATGTGTATGAAAAGGGCTCTTGTGAGATGTAGTTCTGGCAGCATGCCTTTAAGAGTATGAGCTAAGCTCTCAGGAGCCACCCCTGCAAGTATTTTACAAGCCTGGTGATAATGTCACAGGGGGTAATAAAAGCTGTGTATGAAAAAGGCTCTTGTGAGATGTAGTAATGGTGGCATGTGAGTTGGATAGGAGCTCCCAGTAGCTGTCCCTGCAAGACAAGCTGGTGATGATGCCACGTGAATTAATAAAATATGTTTCTTACTGCAGGAACAAGGTAAAAGGGAATGATGAATGTCGGAACATGCTAGGGGGGAGAGGGAGGTTTGGAGGAAATTTAGGTGATGCCTCCACATATATAAGAAAAGTCACATTATGCATTGGGGTGTATTTACTAAAGGCAAATACACTATGCATGTTGCAAAGTGCAGTTGCTCCAGGGCTTAGTAAATTAGGTAAGGCTTCAATTTGCAAAGAATACCCAATCAAATACAAGGAAAATAAAAAAAAAAATAGAATTTTTGCTTGCACATGATTGGATGATGAAAGTCAGCAGACTTTCTGCTCATTTACTAAGCTTTAGTAAATGCCTTAAAGTAAATCAACCCCATTGTGTCCAGATTTCCTGTGTGGCCCCAATATAGGAAATAAGGAGAAATCCCCCTAATAGGGAAAAAAAAACCGCAGTAATAATGTGACGGGTTTAGAACTCTATGAAAAAAGTTTTGATATATATATATATATTTACCATTTGGCCTCTGGAAGATTTACCCCCCTTCATGACCAGACCATTCTTTGCGATTAGGCACTGCGTTACTTTAACTGACAATTGCGCGGTTGTGCGACGCTATACCCAAATAAAATTGATGTAATTTCTTTTGGTGGTATTTGATCACCTCTGTGGTTTTTAATTTTTCGCTAAAAACAAAAAAAGACAGACAACTTGGAAAAAAATATATTTTTTACATTCTGCTATGAAACACATCCAATAAAAAAAATGTAAGAAAACTAATTTCTTCATAAATTTAGGCCAATATGTATTGTGCTACATGTTTTTGGTAAAAAAAAAAAAAAAAATCCCAATAAGTGTATATTGATTGGTTTATGCGAACGGTATAGCGCCTACAAACTATTTACATAGACAGAGCTCTGTTCTGAGTCTCTGCCCGATGATCGGCAGGTGCCAGCGGACATCGAGTGCAATAATCGAGTGAATAATCACAGTGCCTGCTGGTGGTGCACGCGCGCCCCCTGCAGGCGAAAGTGCAGGATCACATATATATATATGTGACCCTTCACAGAGCTGCTGCCCTGTACCAGTAAAACTGCTATAGGGCGGTCATCAAGTGGTAAGGCTGAACCCTGAGATAAGCAAATATTGTCGAAATCCATTCATCATGTGTATTCTTCCTGGAATCTCGGTGTGCTTTGTGTAATTCTTCCAGATCTGTGCAGGAATCCAGTGTGAAACTTTTCCTTCCTGTAATAAAGACCACTCACTGCTGCTCTCTCTCTTTGTGCAGGGTGTCTGGTCTTGTCTCCACCCCTCCTGTAGTTTTCTACAGGCGGCATATAGTGGGTGGAGCCTGCTGGGCCCCTCCCACGGCTCTACTCTCTGCACAGGCTATGTACAGAACAGTGATGATGTCACTGCTGTTTTTACAAGGTAATATCTGAGTTTGCAAAGACATTTGGTGCACACAAAGTGGATTTCGATTCTTTGTGGCTATTAAGAAATATATTTACATGAATGTTTTTGCAGCCAGAGTTTATTGAATATGTTTGGTGTCTAAGAAAACCTCCACCCCTATTTCTAATTCTTTGGCCGAAACTGTACGCTTAGAATAAACTGACACTTCTTACATAGCCTTTCCAAGAATAATCTAGTGACTCAGAATAAGATGTGATTGATTTCATTTCCTTCCTCGGAAACTTTTAATTTTCTCTGCTGTGTGGGCAGTTCAGTTAAATTACAAGTTCTTTTTATATATGGAGGAGAATTGTGATGCCTGTGTGCGGACGGCAGGTGATTTGGGTAAAAGTTTGAGCCTGTGGTTTCATGTTGGGGCGTTGTTGGGTCATACTCCTATAAGAAATGAAAATGAAACCTTAAGGTGTTTGTAAACCCTCACATATAGCCAATGAAGTGACTGGTCTCAGGTGATACACTGAGATTAAACAAATCCTCCTACATAAGTTGTAACTGTTTATTTCCAGTTTTCTCTTTTTTACATCCGTTCTGAGGCTGTCAATCAGCTGGAGGTTCCTCCCCTGTCACCATTTTTTTCTTGGTGTCAGGAAAACTTGTCAGAAGTGATTCAAGCTGATAGCAGAGGAACGAAGCAGCAGACAGAAAAGTACACACTATATATATCTATATCTATAGATATATATATCTATAGATATATATATCTATAGATATAGATATATATTTATATCTATATCTATAGATATATATATCTATTTATATATCTATTTATATATATATATATATATATATATATATATATATATATATATATATATATATATATATATATATATATATATATTATATAGATAGATCTATATCTATCTATCTATATATATATACTGTATATATATATATATATGTATATATATATATATGGATATCCTTTGTTCATATTTCATGTCTGAGGTTTATAACCACTTTAACACCTTCCAGCCCAACCTTTAGCAGAATGATGGCCGGGCGGTGGCTTTCCCACCCTGACTGGACATCATACGACATCCAGTCAGAGAGTACCGCGCGCGCAGGGCTTCGCAGTGGCGTGATGTCATCGGCTGCATCCATCAGACACAGCCAATGACTGATCACTGTACCGGTCTGCTGCCGTGAGCAATCACAGCAGGTCATATGACAGTTGTACACAATGGATGGCTTCCTTTCATGCCATCCATTGTGCACAATTGTGATGCTAGCTGTGATTGGTCAGTGTGATCACATGGTTTAGACAGGACCAATCACAGGCCATCTTTACCATGTGATTAGCTTTGATCAATCAGAGCTAATCACAACTAAACAAACTGAATGAATCAGTTTCATTCTGTATAATTCTTGCTTATAGCAACGTAATTTACTGCTATAAGCAATCATAATATATATTAAAAAAAAATTATCCCTTCCCCAGAGTAGTACTATGTCACTATAGTACATTATATTGCTCTCGTCACAGTGTGTTAAAAAAATAGTAAAAGAAAGAAAAAACACTTTTTTTTTTCATACCATGACCAATTAGTGTCCCTAATCACCACCACACTCATTACATAATGACGATGTACTGCACTGGTGACAGTATGCAAAAAAAAAATGTAATTTCTTCATTTTACAAAAAATTATGACAAAAAAATTACAACTTACTAAATACCTTGACCTGTCTACATTCCCAAAAGAGGTAATTTGGGGGGGTATTTGTACTGTTCTGACATTTTTGGGCCTCAAGAGATGAAATAGTCCATCAGTACATCAGGACTGATAAATTTTCTGATATATACCATAGTTTGTAGGCTGTATAACTTTCCTACAGACTAAATAATACGCACCGATTTAGGTTATTTTCACCAAAGAAATGTAGCAGAATATATTTTGGCCTAAATTCATGAAGAAGGATTATTTATTTGCAAAATTTTTAAAAGAAACACGTTTTTTTTTTTCTTCAAAATGTGTTGAGTTTTTTTTTTGTTTGTTTAGCAAAAAATAAAAAACTCAGTGGTGATAAAATACCACCAAAAGAAATCTCTATTTGTTTGAATGAAATGATAAAATTTTAGTTTGGGTACATGACCGCGCAATTGTCATTCAAAGTGTGATAGCGCTGAAAGCTGAAAATTAGACCGGGCAGGAAGGGGGTAAAAGTGACCATTTTTGAAGTGGTTAAGTTAACCAGCTCATACTGACGGCCCTAAATTTGGTTAGGGCATCTAGATGGCTTCAACAACCTCTGGTCTTCAGGGAGTTAACGATTCTGCTCTACCCCGCAACATTATTCTTCTCAACTCCACCAGCCAATCCAGTTGTGTAAAATTTGGGTTATGAATACAAGAAGAAGAAGAAGACTGACGTGTTTTAATTAGCAGAGTTACAAATTGTCACAGTCATTTCCTGATTCCAACCAAGGGGACGTTTGACATTTCCATTCACCTGTGTCTACATCCTCCAGCCCAGTTCCTCCAGGAAGTTTACTCTGGAACGAGCGCAATTTTTAATTCCTGTAACCCGTGCATGTTAAGTTTGTATAGCACTTACCTGTGCACCTTACTGGGTCATAAATTATGGGGTTGATGTATAAAAATTGGAGAAAAGACAGTTGTCTGTTGAGGACTGTTGGGTTCCTGACTCCCCTTTATAAAACACTACAACTGATATTTCATATACATTAATTGCTTTAGACCAGCTTTTCTTAACCTTTTTTACCCCAATGAACCCTTAAAATATTGCTCAGGTCTAGGGGAATTGCTGCTAAATCAGTTTATCAGGGGTCAATGGCAAAAATTTCCCTTACGTTGGTGGTTGAGGGAAGAAGGCCCTCCTTACAGTGGTGGTCAGAAAGCCACCCTTATAGAAAGTTAGAAAGATCATTGGTGTCATACTGATGGCTCTTTTAAGTGGCATTGGCCCCAGAACTATGCAGGCACCATCGGGTGGGAGGTTGGTCAGCCACAGCTCAAGGCATGTCATCTTCTAGAGCAGGGCTCCCCAAACTTTCTAAACAAATGACTGTCCTTCAGACTTTAGGGGTCAGGACTGTGGCCATTGGAAAATGTCCCGGCATCAGTGTGAGTAAACAATGCCCCATCTTTGGTGTCAGAGAGAAAATGTGCCCCATCATTGGTGTCATTTGGTGGGAAGAATCATGCCCCATTGTTGGTATCACTGGTAGGAGCTGAGCCTCATCGTTGGTATCATTGGGAGGAACTGTGCCCATTCGTTGGTGTCAGTGGGGGGAATTGTGCCCCAATGTTAGTGTCAGAAGATGGAATATTGAATCATAGGCTGGATAAAAGCAAGCAAGGGGCTGCATCAGGCAATTTGCTTGCCAACAGTTTGGAGACCACTATTCTAGAGAAACTCTAGTTAAGCATGTCTGGTCTAGACAATTACTCCCCTTGTACATGGCTACAAAGTGGTTTGGACTTCTTTTAAAAAATTCTGTGGAATTTCTTGATAATTCATGTGTATGTCTGGGCAAAAAGAAAAAAAATCTATTCTGTAAGTCTCTGCAATACACATTTTATCCCTTCAAATATTCTGCAAGTTTAGAGAAATACTTACTGATTCTGACATAAATATAGTGCACTGCTAACTATCTGTACTGAGCTTACAACGCTGCCTCTTCTGTGCGTGCATCCCAGGCAGCGTTGTCAGCTGTGACAGACTCAACCAGGACAGGGGCTTTTGGAGAGGACTAGGGGCAAGCCTCCTACCCACTGATTATGGCCCCCGGAGAGTGCAGATCATTCTATAATGATGGACAACAACTTAATGGACGCTGTGAGCAAGGCTTGGATTCATTCTCTGAATAAAGACAATAAGGCTTCCCTTTTGGAGTGGATGGAAAGGTGTAATATTAATCTTCTACAGGGTAATGGTCAGAGGAAATATGGTGGCCCTCCTGCAGACTGGGTTGGAGAGGTTCCTTCACTTGGGACAGTAATATTTATCAACCATAATCCTCAGGAGATCTATGAAGATAAATTAATTTCACTGTATCAGACTGCTGGGACATTGTCTTCTAAAGACTTGTCTAGTGGACAGAATACACAAGTTTGTGTCTCTCCCATTGTTAATTGGGTCACCTATTGTTTCTGTCTGTCTGCTAGTATTGTGTGCACTCCACCTTGTTAGCAAACTAGTGTGGGATGTTATATATTTATGTTGATTAACTTACGGGTTAATTAAATCACAGTCAGCTATTAGTTGCTAGATGTGGATTAGCATTGTGTGTATGTTGGCTATGTTAATTATATTCCTGTTTACAGTTTGTATTGTTAGGGTTACATAATCAACCCCTCACCTGATTGTGTGGTATACAAATTATGTGTGAGTTTTCAATAAAGAGTTCCAGTTTGCATGTACAAGCTATATTCGGCTAGTCTTGTATGCTCAGCTATAATATTGGGTTCCCATGTCCAGACTGGAGGAAGCTATATCTTGACGGAAGCACTCAAGCTGCATGCTAGATAGTTCCGTCACATCAACCCTGCCTGAGTTCTCCCTTCTGAACTGCAGAACACATCTCCTGTATTTTATGGAGATAAGGAGAATGGTGAGTGTTCTGCAGTCCAAAAGGAGAACTGGGCATAACGTTACTTGGGGTTTCAGTGCAGAAGAGGCAGAGCATGCAGAAAGTTGTGTTCTCTGGATTTCTAGCAGGATCAACTAATTTTTTTCTGCCTTTTTTTTGGCCAAGATAATCAATTTACTACAGAGTGTGAAGATCTCTATTTGACTGCTATGCAAAGAGTTGTTTCAACGACAAGGCAATGCCTTTGCAATAGAAAATTAGAAAGATAGGGGGTACTTTAATGCCTGGTCGGAACAGATATGCAGTCAGATAGACTTTGTACTAACAACCTTACTTCCACTTTTTTGTTACACTCAGTAATCAGGGCTCAGTAACAGAGTTGGTCAGCCACCCCCCCCCCCCCTTCCCTTCTCAGCAAGGACACTTGTGAAGAAGGGCGTGGCTGCTACTCAGCTCTGTCAGCATAGAACACTGAAGTGTGAGGGAATGAAACAGAATTTTTAATGAAAGAAGGCAAAATCAGTCACAAATCATAACATGCGGGGGGTACAGAATTATAAAGAGATGAAGAGGTTTGAGACATCAATTGGGTTTTAATGGTCCTGCTGTTTGACCCCGTAATAGTTATGACGTTTTTTATGCCTTACGCCAGGGATCTCCAAACTACGGCCCTCCAGCTGTTGCGGAACTACACGTCCCATGAGGCATTGTAAAACTTTGACATTCACAGACATGACTAGGCATGATGGGAATTGTAGTTCCTGAACACCTAGAGGGCCGTAGTTTGGAGACCCCTGCACACCATTGTCCTCTTTTGTGAAATGTCTAGAGTGTGAAATGTCTAGTGTGCACTTCGTTATGTCACACAGATTGTGGTTTTCCCTTCCCTTCAGGGAAAAAAACATTTTCAGAGAGTCCCTGGGGCTGTCATGATTGTCATATCTCTCTTAACTGTGTTTATTAGATTAAAATCAGTACAGCTCTGCACTTGTGAGAACCTTAACCCTTTCTCTGGTAAAATGGCTGCAGAGTATAAAACAACATTACAGAGAAGACTGAACCTATTAGAACTACTAGTCTGGAGTCTGGAACAAAAAGTCCCACAATTGAATTCTGGGGAAAATCTGAAATGATTCTGCATTTATCAAAAAAAATAATTTTTTTTTTTAGAAAGACCATCATTCACATGTGAAAACTTAGCACTTTGAATTTAAAGTGATTCTAACCCTTATGTTTATTTTAATAACTCGCCTGCTCTGAGCAGACCCAATCCTTCCCTTCTGGGGTGCCCTGCTGGCACTCCTGGTTCCTCCTCTTCAAGTGCCCACCATCGGAAGTCACTTACTATGGTGGCACTCATGAGGGCTCTTTAGACACAGACAGTGGGCCCCGCCACCCCATTTCCCTCATCATAGGATTTGATTGACAGTAGTAGGAGCCAATGGCTCCTGCTGCTATCAATCTGCCCAGTGAGAAAGAAGAGAGCAGAGAGAGGCGCTGTTCTCAGGCAGTGCGCTGGATTGAGATCGGTCTCAGATAAGTGTAAGGGGGAACTGGGGGTGATCTGGGACACAGAAGGGTTAATGCAGAGAATGCATTATGGTAAAAAAAAAAAAAAAAACACCTTAAGTCTACTTTATCACTGAGGCGATTTACAGGCGCCTGCAAAGCACCTACAAAGCACCTTCCCTGTGACTCCAGTGTGAGAGCCGATCGCTTTCACACTGCAGCACTGTTGAAGCGCCATGGCAGTGCCGCTTTGCGGGCATTTTAACCCTTTATTCGCCTGCTAGCTGGGGGTTAAAAGCGCCCTACTAGCGGCCAAAACGCACCCCTAAAACTATGGTAAAGCGCCGTCAAAACCAGCGATGCTTTATCACCAACGCCCCTGCGCCTCAGTGTAAAATTGCCTAAGGCTTTAGAACCACTTTAAAACATATTTATAATAAAATAACTTAGCACAAGAGGTATTATTACAATACAGGCTTTATATAGCGCCACCATAAAGGGAGACAGCAGTTCAATATAAAAGGGCTCAGAGCGCCCTGCTCGTGAGAGCTTAAACTTTAGAGGGAGGGACAAGTGATACAAAAGGTAATAACTGTGAGGGATGAGCTGGTGAAGAAGATAAAAGTTCAGTTTATTAGGTGGAGCCAGGAAAGGCTACAGAGATTTCATAGATCAGCTAAAGGTGGCCAGAGTAGGAGAAAGATTGGAGAAGAGAGTTTAAGAGGATGAGAGAGCCTCTCGAGAAGTCCTGGAGGAGACCATGGGAGGAGGTGACGAGGAAGCTAGAGAGCAGGATGACTTTGGAAGAGTGGAGAGGAGGGTTTGGGCAGTGGCGTCGCTAGGGGGTGGCTATTGAGGCTAGAGCCTTGAATCTGGGGCCCATAGCCCCAAGTCTCTTGCCGCAGGAGTCCCTGCCTAACCGTGGTCTCTCTGCAGCCGGGCCACTGGTACAGTGGACAGGCGGGCTGCATGAGAGAGCCAGGCAGGTGGAAGGGAGAATAATCGAGCGGGCGGACGAGCAGAGATGACATCATCTCTCTCCGCCCACCCCGCATCACCTCTCTTCCACCCTCACAGCGCGGGCCTCTTCAATTTCGGAGGTGCGGCAGGGAGCAGTGAGATGACATCATCTCTCACTGCCCGCCCTGCATCACTAGCTCTCCTGCCCTCACTCAGAACCGACAGCTGCACCTGCCTCTGCTAAATAGACCAGTGCTGCCAGCCTGCCACCAATGCAGCGACAATGCACATTTTGTGGCACTGGCTGGCATGGCAAGTGACAATCTGCAAATAGTGGCAAGTGGCGGTGGCAAGTGACAATCCACATTTGGTGGCAGGTGACGGTGGCAAGTGTCAAGCTGCATCTGGTGGCAGGAGATGTTCAATAAATATTGCAATGTAACAACAGAAATAATGCGCTTCAATCACCCTGACACCATATCAACCATCGTGCCGTGATGACTGAAGTCCCAACACCAGCCAGTGCCAGCGAAAAATTGCTTACCACCCTCGTGATGATGTAGGTGGGGCACAGAGTTGAATGGCATTGATGAGATGGATGATATAGGTGGGGGCAGAGATTTGGATAGCATTGATGAGGGTGATGATATAGGTGGGGGCAGAGATTTGGATGGCATTGATGAGGATGATGATGTAGGTGGGGCAGAGATTTGGATGGCATTGATGAGGATGATGATGTAGGTGGGAGCAGAGTTGGGAATGGCTTTGATGAGGTTGATGATGTTGCTGGGAGGAGGGCTGTAAATGGCTTTGGTAAAGCTGATGATGTAGCTAGGGGCAGAGTTATGGATGTCTTTGCATGTTGGTGTTATGAATTGTATTCTTTGAATAAACAGTAGCCGGAGGAGGGATTGGCAGAGAGTGGTGGTGGAAATGAGTGGTGGGTAAGGTGCATGAGTCTGACAGTAGCATTTATGATTGAATGAAGGTGGGACAGTCTGTGAGGTACCTAGAGGTAAGCCAACAAAGAAGGAAGTTGAAGTACTTAAGGTAAGAGATAACATGGGAGCCAATTAGTAGCTTTGTGGTGTCATTGGTTAACAGGGGACATATTTGGGAGATGTTAGTTCTAGGCATAGACAGTGATTGGATGTGGGTCTGAAAGGAGAGATCAAAGTCTAGGGTGACACCTAGAAGCCTGGTATGAGGGGAGAGACTGATAATTGCACCATTGATCTTGGTGGAGTCCTCGGGTAGGGGACACAAGAGGAGGAAATCTTATGAGCTCAGTATTGGAAGGATTGGGTTTAAGGAAGTGGTGTGACATGCATACTGATAAGTCAGTTAGCAAATTAGTGATGCGGGAGGAGACAGAAAGGGTGATCTGAGAAATGGAGAGATATATTCTAAGTGTCATCAGCGTAGCGATGGTATCAGAGTTCACAAGTCTGTGACATCCTGATACGGTTCATGCTTAGATGGTTATAAACGCATAAAAATTCTGAATTAGCAAGAATGCATGCACTGAAATCAAAGGCTGTGGTGGAACTACAATTCAGTCATACTAGACATACAGGGCCATCCCAAGCTAAATGCCTTCTGATTATACCAGCCACTGGCTTCAATACTTTCTTAGTCGCTTACCTGGAACAAGTTTGCAGAATAATAAGTCAGAAAAAAAAGGCAGAAACTTCAGAATTGTGAGAGATGGAGGTAGCAGGTGATGGATCCAAATGCTAGTCACTTGACACTTAAGTTGGCATCCTTTGCTTTTGGGGCGTTTGATAATACCAAGAGGTGGAGACCATGGTGTCACCCGCCACCTCTCCACCTCGTCCAACCAGAGAATGCTTTGCATTCATTGAGAAAAGGCAAATCGATCCTTGAATGACAGACATGCCGAGCGTCCAACCTCATGTGTTCATAATGCAGCAGGGCAGTCACTCAGAGTGGACCCAGAAGCTAGTGGAGATCATGGGAGTAGGGAGATCATTGGAGTAGCTGTGTCTGTACAGTGAATTCCAGCCTCTAGAGGCATCCCACAGGTATGGTATATACATAGATAAATTGGTCCAAGTTGGACCAATGTGAATAGCTACAATTATCCAAGAATTCTTCTTTAACACTTTCCATTACAGAACATTACCATACATCTAATGCAGGATCATAGTGGAGGTTTTGACAATCCAAATATGATAAGAAAGAGTTCACAGCTGACACTGGGTGAACATGGTTTCTCTTTTCTTCTTTGGTCTCCCTGCGATCACCCCAGGGATATGGTTTAACGACTGGGCTCCAGGTGAATTCACAGCTATGAAAAGCTAGCCTCATTTGCACTCCTGAAAAAGCAAATTACTTGACCTAGAAACGCGTTGAGAAGGTCTTCATTCCAATGCACCATCCATCAGTGTTGGACCCAACTAATATCATGTTTATTTAATTAAATTAAGGACAGAGTACATTGTAATATAGATAGTTAATAGGTACCGAATGAGGATATCACTGCAACTGAGGCCTATGGTGCATTTGAGAGCAACAGAGTTTTAATATGTTTTAGAACGTTATTAATACAATTGTATTGAATTTATTATAATTTCATAGGTCTCGTTTGGGTACCTTAAAGGGTTGTTATTTTTCTTGTTCATATTATGGTGTTATATATTGGATGTGGTACCTTTCCACAAGAGCACCTTCTCTACTATTAATAATACCAGTCAAGGAAAAAAGCTGAGTTTTGGTTGACAGCTCACAGACATGAAGATGCCCCATACGGGTTGCTTCAAATTACATAATAAAAGGAATAAAGAGCAGCACCAGCCCAAATGTTAAGAGACCATGAAGAGTTTATTTCATCATAAAGGTCAAAAGAACAACCCAACACATTTCGGGAGAGAGTCCTCTTCTTCGGGGATTAAAATTGCTGGTAAGAATCTGCATGGTCTCAACCCTAAAGGGTATCCAAACTCAAAAATTTAATATATTGCAGCAAACCAGTCCTTAGATATGGTGGCTGCACTGATGTTATTTATTTTTTTTTTTTTAGGATCTTTTTCCTTTATTTTCATCTGGTGATCCGACCAGTAATTCATTCAGCACACTTCCTGTGAGCCCAAATTACCAGGAACCCCCCACAGCCAATAAGGGGGGTCTATCATCACATTGGCCTGGTCTCACTAGAAAATGATGCTTAGGTTTGCCAGAGTTTCAGGATTTAATCAGCAAAAAGTGCATTTCCTAAAAGATCTGATAATAAGGGGAGATAATATGCTGCACACATATGATTTGTTTGTGGTAATTCCAGTGAAATATACCATAATTCTAAGGGCGGGTTCACACGTATGCATACTGTTGCTGTGCATTATAGTGTGTTGTGATGAGCAGCCCATTCATTATTCATATTAACAGACCAAACTAGACAAAAAATGCACATGAAGTTTTCATATAATTCAGTGCCCAACAACCCACAGATTTTGTAGTGTGGTGCGTTGTGATGCTTTGGGCGCTACAGTACAATACAGTACTATGGGGTGCCATTTACAATGAAGGTTAAAGTATCACACAGCATTTGGCCAAACCGGTTGATGCGTGCTAAAACGCGTGGAGCGCATTAGTCTGAATGGACCCTAACACAATGTAGGCACCAAGCTCTAGTGTCTATAGTATAGTACTATTCTAATGTATTATTTGCTAGGCTGTAGTCAGCCTGAGCTGGTTTGATACTTCAACTTTCTGTGGGTCTCCACTCTGGTTATTGTTAGGTTCTACCTGTTGCTGTAGAGTGCCCCTGGCAATAGTTGAGAGGTTGCACCAACCAGAGTTATGAATATTTAAATTCCGTGGCCAACCACTAAGATGTTTATTTTTGCAGGTGCAGGCTGGGAGATAAAATAAATATTCAGGAGTGAACTCTGGAAGTCTGTCTTCCCCTGGACCTCCTGTCTTGGGATGTAGGTGGCTGACTGATCCTCCTAGGCCTCCTGCCTAAGAAGGGTGATCATGTGTCTGGGTAGAGGCCTAGGTTTGAGGCCCAATATGCTGAACAAGAGTAATGAAGCACCATGGAGGAACACCTGTCTGAATAGATATCCTGAGAAGCTTGGTAAAACTTGGTCCTTGGCTGAAGTTTGGTGGCCTCTTTCTCTAGAAGTCTGCTATCAGCAGTTAATTTCATAGAATGTTGGGTTGGCTTAAAAATAATAGTTCGAAGAGGTGTCCACATACCGGCTATATAGGGTAAATTTACTAAATGTCCTCTTTTTGTGAAGACTGTACATTTTTTTGTCCAGAGTCTGCCAAATCCATGGGTGTGTTGTGCCCTAATTCCTTCTCAGAGGAGTGTTGAGTGAGAGTCAACTCCAGTTCTTGCATCATATAGTGACTGGTGCCTATCTGTTCACATCGCTATTGCCAAGGACTAGACCCTGAGGTGAAATGCTGACCCACCCCGCTTCCTCACATACTTTGGAGGTTGGGTGGGGGGTGCTACAATAATAACAGTAATTTGCTGTCAAAGTCCCTCTAAAGTTTTAAAAGTGTAGGTAAACTACCTACAAGGAAAAACAAATAATGGACACAGGGGTGTACCTACAGCATTTGGCACCCGGGGCGGATCCTATATCTGGCACCCCCCATGTTAAAATGTAAAAACACCCCACTGTGCCCCCTGCATACCTCTGCATCCCCCAATATCTCTTTGCCACTACTGTGTACCCCCTCTCCACAACCCCCGCACCTCTGGACCCCTTTAGATTACACAGCACCCTGCATCTCTGCACTCCTTAACATTACACAGCACCCTGCACCTCTGGACCCCTTTCCATTACAAAGCACCCTGCACCTCTGGACCCCTTTACATTACACAGCACGCTGCACCTCTGGACCCCTTTACACAGCACCCTGCACCTCTGGGCCCCTTTACACATCACCCTGCACCTCTGGACCCCTTTACACAGCACCCTGCACCTCTGGACATATTTACATTACATAGCACCCTGCACCTCTGGACCCCTTCACATTACACAGCACCCTGCACCTCTGAACCCCTCTACACAGCACCCTGCACCTCTGGACCCCTTCACATTACACATCACTCTGCATCTCTGGTTCCGTTTACATTACACAGCACCCTGGACCTCTGGACCCCTTTACACAGCACTCTGCACCTCTGGACCTCTTTACACAGCACCCTGCGCCTCTGGACCTCTTTACACAGCACCCTGCACCTCTGGACCCCTTTACACAGCACCCTGTATCTCTGGACCCCTTTACAAAGCACCCTGCACCTCTGGACCCCTTTACACAGCACCCTGCACCCCTTTACACAGCACCCTGCACTTCTGGACCCCTTTACATTACACAGCACCCTGCACCTTTGGACCCCTTTACATTACACAGCACTTTGGACCCCTATACATTACACAGCACCCTGCACCTCTGGACCCCTTTACATTACACAGCACCCGCACATCTATACACCTTTACATTACACAGCACCCTGCACCTCTGGACCCCTTTACATTACACAGCACCCTGCACCTCTTTACACTACACAGCACCCTGGACCTCTGGAACCCTTTACACAGCACCCTGCACATCTGAACCCCTTTACATAGCATCCTGAACCTCTAGACCTTTACATTACACAACCCCCTGCACCTCTGGACCCCTTTACATTACACAGCACCCTGCACCTCTAGACCCCTTTACGTTACACAGCACCCTGCACCTCTGGACACCTTTACACATCACCCTGCACCTCTGGACCCCTTTGCACTACACAGCACCCTGCACTTCTGGACCCCTTTACACAGCACCCTGCACCTCTGGACCCCTTGACACAGCACCCTACACCTCTTGACCCCTTTACATTACACAGCACCCTGCACCTCTTGACCCCTTTACACAGCACCTTGCACCTCTGGACCCCTTTACATTACACATCCCCCTGCACCTCTGGACCCTTTTACATTACACAGCACCCTGCACCTCTGGATCCCTTTACATTACACAGCACCCTGCACCTCTGGACCCCTTTACATTACACAACCCCCTGCACCACTGGACCCCTTTACATTACACAGCACCCTGCATGTTACACAGACCCCTCCCACCCAGCCCCTTCCTGCCTTAATCATGCAGCCAGAGGGAGGACACAGCAGCGCTGAACAGAGGGCGGGAACTGCTGGAGTTAATTTTTCATATTAACAAGCTAATGATTGGTTGCTAGGACCACCTAGCAACCAGTCACCTGCTGGTTAACTTAAAAAGTTAACTCCAGCAGTTTCTCTGTTCAGCGCTCCTGACTCTCTCTCTCTCCTCCTGTGGTTTAGGAGGAGAGAGAGTGTCTTCTTTATCCTGGACTGCTCGGCCAGCTCTGGATGTTACCCGGGTAGTGGTACGTTCCACACCCGGCTTGGGCACCCCCCGCACCCTGTCACAGCTCGGCTCTCCCCGGCTGCCCTGTCACCGTGCTGCTGCACTGCCTGATCCCACCCCGCTGTCACCACTTCACTCGCGGGTCAGTGCCGGCCTGACACCCCCCCGCAGTGTGTGGCAGCATAGAAAACACCATTGTTTTGGCCATATGCATTTGAGTACATTTTTGCTAGCCTAATAATTTTGTCGTGTAAATGGGTTGTTAACTAGAATGAAATGCAAACTAGATTCTGTGTAAGGAGAGGACACTCAGCAGCAGTTTACACATCTGGACACTGAAATATCTGTGTGCTAAGTATACCATTTTTTTTTTTTTACATAGGGGAGAAAAGACCCGGAGGACACCACTCATCCGAGGAGACCACAGACCCCCCACCTCAGGAAGAAGGTGAAATCTCCCAAAGCCAACAGGAGGAGGAAGAAGGAGACGTGGTGGAAGTAGTCACCACAACAGGGTGAGTGTCCGCGACCACAGGCTCAGGTAAGAGATGGATGCCGGCATATTTGTAATACATGGTGTGTTTTTGTTTCTATATTTTTAGGTGATCGTGATGTTGTGGATCCAGGTCATTTCACCAGTGAAAGTGCACAGATCCTGATCGGGGAGATCATGGGGTGTATTAGGGACTTGGAAAACATCCAGAAAAACATCAATGATGTTCAAAATAAAATGAAGAACATCATTGATGTTTCAGGGAGAGTTTAAAATAACTCAAAATCCCTTCCCTTTTTTGTGCTTTTTGGAATGTAAAAATTTCTCACATTTTTTTGGCCATGGGCCATTTCTAAAATTTTATGGGGGGGGGATATGTTTTGGACAGGTAACCCTCTCCACTTCATTGAGAAATGAATGCCTAAATAATGTGTATTACTTTGGCCAGCCCCTCCTTAGTTACACTATTGGCAGCCCACTGTACAGGTAAGAAGTGTCAGAATACAAAGATATAAATACACACTGTACACATTTTAGCACATTTGGACATTCTGCTATTACCTGTCAAGATAATAATAGGATACAAAAACTTTAAACAGTACCATTTGAAAGTATACAGGCAGGCCCTTGCACTACATGCTTTGGGGAATTCATCCATAAATATGACCACAAAAGAGGTGGGTATAGTGTGTATGGGTTTGGCAAAGTCAGCAGATAGAGGATTGGTATCAGCTAAGTTAGCAGTTGGGGGGAGAGAGGGTTCCAAATGATTTTGGGACACAAAAAAAAGCCTCTGGCACTCTGCCTGAATTTAAAGCACAAATCACAATTTACAACATTTTAGGGGGTGTTTGGGGTAAAGCACTACTATGGAGCTGACAAAATACATTGTTAAGTGACTACATGAGGTGAATCTAGGGCCAGGAGAGCATGCTGGGGAGGTTAGTGAAGGCAAATATGTATGACGGACAAAAAAAATTACCTAAAAATGCAGCATGCATGAGGACAAAGGGGACATTCACAGCATATTACAATCATGGTAATTAGGGAATGAGGAAATAAATACAAAATATTATCAAACATTAAATACAATAAAATTTGATATTAAAGGATAAAAATCTTACCTTAATATAGGACCTGTATGATGGCAGAACAGGTCTCTGGGATAATGATCCCCAGAGCCTGGGGGGAGATGCCTGTCGAGAACTTCAAGTCCTGCAGACTTCTCCCTGTGGCCAAATACCGCAAGGTAGCGACCAGCCTCTGCTCCGGAGTGATGGCTTGCCTCATGCAGGTATCCTGCCTGCTGATATAGGGGGTCAGCGAAGCCAACAAACGGTGAAACACGGGGTCCGTCATCCTGAGAAAGTTCCTGAAATCATCAGGATTATTCTCAAGGATCTCACGGAGCAAAGGCATATGAGAGAACTGGTCACGCTGAAGCAACCAATTCTTGGTCCATGAACTCCTCCCCACCCTGTTCATGGACTGGACTTGTGTCAAGGTCAGGACCCCAACACCAAGCCCCCGCACAGCACGAACTGTACGAGGAGTACGCATATGAAACATGGCTAGAAAACGGTCGGCTGCTCAGAACGAAGTAACAGAATGCACTGAAGAACAGCAAGGCCTGTGAAGAGCGACCTGAAAAACAGTAACGAACGAACAAGAACACACTGACAGAGTCAAGGGCAACTCGCTGCACGCACTGAAGAGCAGATACAAACCCACAAGCACAAACTGAACCGCAGAAAATGATCTGAAAGCCACGAGTCTGAAAAAGCGCGAATCGTCTCTCACCAAACTTTTACTAACACGAGATTAGCAAAAGGAGCCCAAAGGGTCTTGCGCTTGGTTCTGAACTGCCCTTTTACGTGACCGCTTTCTTGGCGATCGGAAATTCCGACAACTGTGACCGTATGTATGCAAAACAAGTTTGAGCCAACATCCGTCAGAAAAAATCCATGGATTTTGTTGTCGGAATGTCCATTCAATGTCTGATCGTGTGTACGGGGCATTACTGTGGCAATTTTCCCACTGACCACCAATGAATTGGTTTGAGTAATGCCGCGTACACACGGTCGGACTTTTCGGCTACAAAAGTCAGACGGACGCCGACGGACTAAAGCCGGCTGACAATCCGATCGTGTGTGGGCTTCCCTGGACTTTCAGCGGACTTTTCCAGCCGCAAATCTGATGGACTTTAGATTTGGAACATGCTTCAAATCTTTACGTCATAACTCCGCCGGACCCAGAAATCCGCTCGTCTGTATGCTAGTCCGACGGACAAAAACCCACGCTAGGGCAGCTATTGGCTACTGGCTATCAACTTCCTTATTTTAGTCCGGTGTACGTCATCACGTACGAATCTGTGGGACTTTTGTGTGATCGTATGTAGGCAAGTCCGTTCGTTAGAAAGTCCGCCGCAAGTCCACCAAAAGTCGGACTGGCTGTCGGACTTTTGTAGCCGAAAAGTCCGACCGTGTGTACGCGGCATAAGTGTTCCACAAGTCCTAACGTTGATTTCAAGGGCTCCTCAAGGGTAGAAAGGTTGAGAAAGGCTGTGATAGAAGTTCCAACCTTTTCCTATTGTATTCAAAACTAAAAAAAAAAAAAAAGCTGTGGGTAATATTTTTTCAACGCTAGCTTGAGAAAGCACCAAAAACGCCAGAAGGGCTACAGGGCATAGACTCTGGAATAATACAGGTTGGAATAGGAATTAAAAAAAAAGCAAGGTCAGGATCAACACTTCCCTGTTGCCTGGAAACCACAATACATAAAGATATATTAGTCTGTGAAATAAACTGCCTTCTGTTTAAACCTAACAAAATGGCTTTGTGTTAAATGCAGAACTTGCTGAGTGTATAGGAATTCTTCTTAGAGGAGGGAGAGGGCTCATGGATTAGAGAGGGTTGCAGCCTTGGCACAGGCCAGTGCTATGCATTGCATCTGAAGCTCTCCTGAGTAATGGTTTCTACACTCCTACAACAGGAACCCCAAACCCTCCCACCAGGAACAAGAACAGAGTGTCCCTTTAACCACTTGCTTACTGGGCACTTAAACTGCTGTCACTCTTTGAACGACAATTGCACGGTCATACACTGTACCCAAATGAAATTTTTATCATTTTTTTCCCACAAATAGAGCTTTCTTTTGGTGGTATTTGATTACCTCTGGGATTTTTATTTTTTGTTAAAAAAAAATAAAAAAGACTGAATTTAAAAAAAAAAAATACAAAACCATTTTATATTTTATTATTAAATTTTGCAAAGTGGTAATTTTTCTCCTTCATTGATGTACGCTGAAGAGGCTGCACTGATGGGCACCGATAGGCTACATTGATGGGCACTGATGAGGTGTCACTGATGGGCACTGATGAGGTGTCACTGGTGGGCACTGAGAGGTGGCACTGGTGGGCACTGAGAGGTGGCACTGGTGGGCACTGATGGGTGGCACTGATGGGCGGCACTGAAGGGCATTGATAGGTGGCACTGAAGGGCACTTAAAGGTGGCACTGATAGGTGGCACTGATAGGTGGCAGTGATGGGCACTGATGGGTGGCAGTGATGGGCACTGATCGGCACTGGTAGGTGACACTGATAGGCAGCACTGCTAGGTAGCACTGATGAGGCACTGATTGGCACCACTGCTGGGCATTGATAGGTGGCACTTGTGGGCATTGATAGGTGGCACTGATTGCTGGTACTGTTATGCACTTCGTGGCACTGTGGGCACTGGCAGGCGGCACTAGTGGGCACAGATGAGATGGCTGTGCATCTTCCTCTTCGGGACCAATGTCCCTTGCACAGAAGCCGTTGATCGGCTTTTTTTTCTCCTCACACTGTCAGCGTGAGAAGAAAAAAAAAAAAGATTACGGATCTTCAGTTTACATCACGTGATCAGCTGTGGTTGGCTGCCAGCTGATCACGTGGTAAGGGGCCCGGGATCGGCCCCTTACTCCGATCTGTGATAACCCGAGTCTTATTGACTCGGTGATCACAGCACGCGCCGCGCGTGCCATGCAGGGGGCGCGCGGGGAGCGTGCAAAGGGGAGGACGTGTATTGACGGCCTCCCGGCAAAGTAGGTCCGCACTGTAGCTGTCATTTGGCTATAGCGCAGATCTGAAGGGGTTAAGCAGTCATGTATAAGAGCACCTAATGCTGTCCATACTGATCAGTCCGCTAATTAATTAAAACGATCATATGGAGCACCAGCGGGTGATCCAGGTCCTGACAATAGCTACGCGAATATTGCATAGACATCTGGGAGATGCTATCGCAACACTTAGTGGCCACAAGCCAGGCGTGAAAGTGGAAGAAAATACCAAATTTTGGTTGTCACCAGAACAGGAAAAGAGGGGAAATCTTCACTTGTTTTGGTGACCCTGGTCACCACAGGGATTCCCGCACTCTATCCAAAATGAAAAAACGAAATAAATAGGAAACAAACTGTTTGGATTTTTTGGGTGCTTTACATCAAATGACACTGAATGCGTTAAAAAACATCATTTATTTAAACATTGTTTAAACATATTTGAGCTAAAAAAACAAACATTTACACTCAGGGTTCATATCATAGAAGTCCTGATTTACATAACTGTGTCCTGGCTGTAAAATCCCAACATGTTTCGCCTGCTGGCCTTCTTCAGGGAATGGTTTATCCGCTATTGGTCATACTGTTTTATCAAGCAAACATATAATATATAACATATAATATAAAAGTATGATCAATAGCAGAGAAAACAATCCCTGAAGAAGCCCAGCGGGCGAAACATGTGCGGATTTTACCACCAGGACACAGTCATGTAAAACAGGACTTGTCTTATATGATATGTACCCTGAGTGTAAATGTTTTTATTGGAGCTCAAATACGTTTTAACAATGTTTAAATAAATTATGTTTTTTTAATGCATTCAGTGTCGTTTGATGTAAAGCAGCAAAAAAAAATCCCCACAATTTGCTTCCCATCTTTTCTAAAAATACATGGGATGCGGTGCAGTAACTCACTGGCGATTCACCCACATAGTTATATAGTTAGTCAGGTTGAAAAAAGACACAAGTCCATCTAGTTCAACCATAAAAAATAAATAAATATATAAAATAAAAAATATCATACAATCCCATATACCCAATCCTATACCCACGGTTGATCCAGAGGAAGGTGAACCCCCCCCCCCCAGAAAAGCATGATCCAAATTGCTACAGCAGGGGAAAAAATTCCTTCCTGATCCTAGAGAGGCAATTCATCTCTATTCGAAAAAAGCATGGATGAGCGAGTTTGGGGTAGAGGAACTTGACTGGCCTGCACAGAGTCCTGACTTCAACCCGATAGATCACCTTTGGGATGGATTAAAGTGGAGACTGTGAGCCAGGCCTTCTCGTCCACATCAGTGCCTGACCTCACAAATGCGCTTCTGGAAGAATGGTCAAACATTCCCATAGACACACTCCTAAACCTTGTGGACAGCCTTCCCAGAAGAGTTGAAGTTGTTATAGCCGCAAAGGGTGGGTCAACTCCATATTGAACCCTACGGAGTAAGACTGGGATGCCATTAAAGTTTATGAGTGTAAAGGCAGGTGTCCCAATACTTTTGGTAATATAGTGTGTTTTCTAAATGTTCTGCAAATCATAGGTGGACCTTCAATATAGATGTAATGAGCAGTGCAGTGAATGATCTCTATGGTCACTTTGTAGAGTCCTATGAACACAATCAAAGCAACAAATCTTACCATGGAGGGGTAGTAGAGCGTCAGTTTCACAAGGTAGATTTTTACTACATTTTGGAATTCTGTGACCATCAATCAAGGCACAAAGGAAGCTGATCCTGGCAACTCCAGAGACATTGATAAATATCTGTGTGATACTACAGAAGATTCATGGAATTGTCAGACAGCACTGGAGCTCTGGGTCAAATTCTCCCCAGGAAAACTATCTGCATGGAGTTTGCATGTTCTCCCCTAGGTGGCATGGCTTTCCTGTAAATGCTGTGGTTACTTAAAGCGTATGTCAGGTCATAATAAAAAAAAACAAAAAACAAATAAAAAACACATTGAGTATCTCTGCAATACATACACATTTCCCATGTTTAATCATTTTATAATTCATTTCATTTCATTAGACCCAACAAGTGCAGGAAATGCCTGCTGATCGACCAGATATACACTCACCGGACACATGGTTGTAAACCTCAGACATGAAATATGAGCAAAGGATATTCCTAAATATATATACACTCACCGGCCACTTTATTAGGTACTATCTATTGTTTGGTAACACAAATTGCTAATCAGCCAATCACATGGAAGAAACTCAATGCGTTTAGGCATCTAGACGTGGTGAAGACGACTTCAAACCGAAGAAAGGGGATTAAAGTGACTTTGAACGTGGCATGGTTGTTGGTGCCAGACGGGCTGGTCTGGGTATTTCAAAAACTGCTGATCTACTGGGATTTTCACACACAACCATCTCTCGGGTTTACAGAGAATTGTCCGAAAAAGGGAAAATATCCAGTGAGTGGCAGTTGTGTGGAGGAAAATGCCTTATTGATGTCAGGGGAGAATGGGCAGACTGGTTTGAGAAGATAGAAAGGCGACAGTAACTCAAATAACCACTAGTTACATCCAAGGTATGCAGAATACCATCTGTGAACACACAACACATTGAACCTTAAAGCAGATGGGCTACAGCAGCAGAAGACCACACCGAGTGCCACTCCTGTCATATAAGAACAGGAAACTGAGGCTACAATTCGCACAGGATCACCAGAATTGGACAATAGAAGATTGGAAGAACGTTGCCTGGTCTGATGAGTCTCTATTTCAGCTGCGATATTCAGATGGTCGGGTCAGAATTTGGTGTAAACAACATGAAAGCATGGATCCATCCTGCCTCGTATCACCGGTTCAGGCTGGTGGTGGTGTAATGGTGGGGGGGATATTTTCTTGGCACACTTTGGGCCCCTTAGTACTAATTGAGCATAATTTAAACGCCACGGCCTACCTGAGTATTGTTGCTGACCATGTCCATCCCTTTATGACTACAGTGTCCCCATCTTCTGATGGCTCCTTCCAGCAGGATAATGCACCATGTCACAAAGATCAAATCATCTCACCACTGGACAATGAGGTCCCTGTACTGCAATGGCCTCCACACTCTCCACATCTCATCCAATAGAGCACTTTTGGGATGTGGTGGAACGGGAGATTCCCATCATGAATGTGCTGCTGACAAACCCACAGCAACTGTGTGATGCCATCATGTCACTATGGACCAAAATCTCTGAGGAATGTTTCCAACACCTTGTTGAATCTATTCCATGAAGAATGAAGGCAGTTCTGAAGGCAAAAGGGGGTTCAACCCGGTACTAGCAAGGTGTACCTAATAAAGTGTCAGGTGAGTGTCAGCCCTGCCATGGAATGAAAGCACACAGCATTTTTGTAAACTGAATGGTGTCAGCCCTGCCCAGTTTTCTGTTGCCAAACTACTCTCCCATCTCCACAGCATAAAGGCTAATCAGTCTGTACTCCCAAAATAAGAACCAGGAGGGCCAATTCGACTCCTTGAGATAACACAGGAAGTGTGCAGAGGACACAGGACAGCTCACATTTTCTAGCAGGATCAACAAGTATTTTTGCACTTATTGTACAGATATAACAAAACACGTTTTTTTATGTGTTACTGCGTTTGATAAACAGCAGCACAAAAATTGTGTAATACAAAAAATGAAACTGCAACTGCCACAATTTAATTCTGCTTCCAGAAAACATCGAATTCTTGGAGGGATCAAAGTAATTCTTTAGAAGAAAAAAAAAAGGCAGATTTAACATGTGTGAAAATTTTAAAAACTGCCCATCAGTGCCACCTATCAGTGCCCATCAGTGCCACCTATCAGTGCCCATCAGTGCCACCTATCAGTGCCTATAAGTGCTGCCCATCGGTGCCACCTATCAGTGCCCATCAGTGCCTATAAATGCTGCCCATCAGTGCCACCTATCAGTGCCCATTAGTGCCTGTAAGTGCTGCCTATGAGTGCCACCTATCAGTGCCTATAAGTGCTGCCCATCAGTGCCACCTATCAGTGCCCATCAGTGCCTATAAATGCTGCCCATCAGTGCCACCTATCAGTGCCCATCAGTGCCTATAAGTGCTGCCCATCAGTGCCACCTATCAGTGCCCATCAGTGCCTATAAGTACTGCCCATCAGTGCCACCTATTAGTGCCCATCAGTGCCTATAAATGTTGCCCATCAGTGCCACCTATCAGTGCCTGCAAGTGCTGCCCATCAGTGCCACCTATCTTTTCCGCCTATTAATGTCCATCAGTGCTGCTTATCAGTGCCCATCAGTGCTGCATATTAGTGCCTCCTCAACAGTGCCCAACAGTATAGGAGAAAAATTACTTATTTATTAGCCACACTTTGAATAATAATTGCGCGGTTATGCAACACTGTACCCATATAAAATGTTACCATTTTTTGCCCACAAATAGACCTTTCTTTTGGTGGCATTTAATCACCACTGGGGTTTTTTTATTTTTTGCTAAGCAAACAAAAAAATACCGAAAATTTTGAAAAAACAAAAAAAAAACATTTTTCATATATTGTTATACAATTTTGCAAACAGGTAATTTTTCTCCTTCACTAATGTGTGCTGATGAGGCAGCACTGATGGACACTGATATGCTGTACTGATGGGCACTGATGACATGGCAATGATGGGCACTGATAGGTGGCACTGATGGGCAGTGAAGAGGCAGCACTGGTGGGCACTTATCAGGAGGCACTGATGAGGCGGCACTGATAGGTACCACTAGAAGGTGGCACTTATGGGCACTGATAGGCACTGGTAGGGGGTACTGTCTGATAGGCAGCACTGATAAGTGACACTGATGATGAGGCACTCATAGGTGACACTGGTGGGCACTGATTCGCAGCACTGGAGGGCACTGATTAGCAGCACTGGAGGGCACTGATTAGCAGCACTGGAGGGCACTGATTATCGGCACTGGTGGGCACTAAGGGGACCGATGTCCCTCCAACAGAAGGTGGTTAATGGCTTTCTTCTTTCTTACACGCTGACAGTGCGAGGGGGAAAAAAAAACCGATACCGGCTTCTGTTTACTTCCGTAATCAGCTGTCATTGGCTGAGAGCTGATCACATGGTAAAGGGGCCGCTGTGATTGGCCTGCGTGCCCCAGGGGGTGTGCGCATGGTGCAAGATCGGGAGGAAGGACGTCCATGTGTGTGCTCCCCCGGTAATATAAGCCCATGCTGTAGACGTCTTCTGGCTATAGCGCGGGTGTCAAGTAGTTAAATACCACCAAAAGGAATCCCTATTTGTGTGAAAAAAATGTGAAAATGTAGTTTCATTATAGCGTTGCATGACCGCGCAATTGTCATTAAAAGTGCGACAGCGCTGAAACCTGAAAATTGGCCTGAGGAGGTTAAAGTGCCCGGTATTGAAGTAGTTAAAAGAGTAGACCTCTAGGCAGATTGGATTTTTTGTCAGTATGCTGATCTCCTGCAGACTATTTGCAGACACTTCCTGTCTACATGCACTCAAGTGATGGCAGCATGGCATTTCTCATGGTGGGTTCTCTAATGGTGACAACAGAGGACTTTGCCTGTGTAATGTGTATTTAAATTGTCACTTGCAGTGTTCAGGTGTGACAACACAAGAAGTTAGTTGGGAGGCGAGGACAAAGTTGTCTTCATATAGCAGGATGTGCCAGAACAAGGACCTCCATGGCAGGATCACCGGGTATTATGCTAATGAAAGTTGTAAAATTTAGAAGTTGGACACCAGCTGATGAAATGTCATGTATGTGAGATTTAGTTGGTCGGGGTTCATTTAAAGTAATATTCCATGCTTCTCTTTTAGTTGGTTCTATATATATAAAATAACGGAGGAAAATTTCACTAATAAGATAAAATGACATTTTTCCTACCTTTGTGCACACACAGGGGCTCATTAGGTGACCAGAAGACCCGGCGGGGGCGGTCTGCGGCTCTGCGCTCTCCTCCCCTGGGTGCTGTACGGAGCCTCCAGGGACTGGCGTGTGCGCTCTAGTGGGCGGGACGGGGGTGTGGCCGCTCCTCCCACAGGTGTCTGCTGTTTCGGCGGCCGAAGATGGGGTAGGAGGAGCTGTGAAGATGGCCCCGCGGACAGTCACCTACCTCCTACCGTAAGTGAGAGCCCCCCCCCCCCCCCCAGGACCTCCCTCAACCTGTCCCGCTCCGGCCCCCTGCCTGCTACACTGAACATAGACAGGCGGGGAACTACTCTCTGCCCGCCCATACAAGCTGCTCACTGCACTACTCCAACCCTATACTGCTCACTGCACTACCCCACCACTGCACTACTCTACCCCTATACTGCTCATTGCACTACCTCTCCACTGTACTACTACCGAACCACTGCACTACTCCGCCCCTATACTGTTTACTGCACTACCCCACCACTGCAGTTTCTGCCCCTATACAGCTCACTGCACTATCCTACCACTGCACTACTCTACCCCCTATACTGCTCACTGCACTACCCTACCACTGCACTACCCCACCCCTATACTGCTCACTGCACTACCCCTCCACTGCACTACTCTACCCCTATACTGCTCACTGCACTACCCTACCACTGCACTACTCTACCCCCTATACTGCTCACTGCACTACCCCTCCACTGCACTACTCTACCCCTATACTGCTCACTGCACTACCCCTCCACTGCACTACTCTACCCCTATACTGCTCACTGCACTACCCTACCACTGCACTACCCCACCCCTATACTGCTCACTGCACTACCCCTCCACTGCACTACTCTACCCCTATACTGCTCACTGCACTACCCTACCACTGCACTACCCCACCCCTATACTGCTCACTGCACTACCCCTCCACTGCACTACTCTACCCCTATACTGCTCACTGCACTACCCTACCACTGCACTACTCTACCCCCTATACTGCTCACTGCACTACCCCTCCACTGCACTACTCTACCCCTATACTGCTCACTGCACTACCCCTCCACTGCACTACTCTACCCCTATACTGCTCACTGCACTACCCTACCACTGCACTACCCCACCCCTATACTGCTCACTGCACTACCCCTCCACTGCACTACTCTACCCCTATACTGCTCACTGCACTACCCTACCACTGCACTACCCCACCCCTATACTGCTCACTGCACTACCCCTCCACTGCACTACTCTACCCCTGTACTGCTCACTGCACTACCCTACCACTGCACTACCCCACCCCTATACTGCTCACTGCACTACCCCTCCACTGCACTACTACACTGCTCACTGCACTACTCCACCCCTATACTGCTCACTGCACTACCCCGCCACCGCAGTTTCTGCCCCTATACTGCTCACTGCACTACCCTACCACTGCACTACTCTACCACTGCACTACTCCACCCCTATCCTGCTCACTGCACTACCCCACCACTGCAGTTTCTGCCCCTATACTGCTCACTGCACTACCCCACCACTGCACTACTTTACCCCTATACTGCTCAATGCACTATCCTACCACTGCACTACTCTACCCTATACTGCTCACTGCACTACCCCTCCACTTCACTACTACACTGCTCATCGCACTACCCCACCCTTATACTGCTCACTGCACTACCCTACCACTGCACTACTCTACCCCTGTACTGCTCACTGCACTACCCTACCACTGCACTACTCCACCCTTATACTGCTCACAGCACTACCCCTCCATTATACTACTACACTGCTCACAGCACTACTCCACCCTTATACTGTTCACTGCACTACCCTACCACTGCACTACTCCACCCCTATACTGCTCACTGCACTACCCCGCCACTGCACTACTCCACCCCTATCCTGCTCACTGCACTACCCCACCACTGCAGTTTCTGCCCTTATACTGCTCACTGCACTACCCCACCACTGCACTACTCTACCCCTATAGTGCTCACTGCACTACCCTACCACTGCACTACTCTACCCCTATACTGCTCACTGCACTACCCCTCCACTGTACTTCTACCCTGCTCACTGCACTACTCCACCCCTATACTGCTCACTGCACTACCCCACCACTGCACTACTCTACCCCTATACTGCTCATTGCACTACCTCTCCACTGTACTACTACCATACCACTGCACTACTCCGCCCCTATACTGTTTACTGCACTACCCCACCACTGCAGTTTCTGCCCCTATACAGCTCACTGCACTATCCTACCACTGCACTACTCTACCCCCTATACTGCTCACTGCACTACCCTACCACTGCACTACCCCACCCCTATACTGCTCACTGCACTACCCCTCCACTGCACTACTCTACCCCTATACTGCTCACTGCACTACCCTACCACTGCACTACCCCACCCCTATACTGCTCACTGCACTACCCCTCCACTGCACTACTCTACCCCTATACTGCTCACTGCACTACCCTACCACTGCACTACCCCACCCCTATACTGCTCACTGCACTACCCCTCCACTGCACTACTCTACCCCTATACTGCTCACTGCACTACCCTACCACTGCACTACCCCACCCCTATACTGCTCACTGCACTACCCCTCCACTGCACTACTCTACCCCTATACTGCTCACTGCACTACCCTACCACTGCACTACCCCACCCCTATACTGCTCACTGCACTACCCCTCCACTGCACTACTCTACCCCTATACTGCTCACTGCACTATCCTACCACTGCACTACTCCACCCCTATACTGCTCACTGCACTACCCCTCCACTGCACTACTACACTGCTCACTGCACTACTCCACCCCTATACTGCTCACTGCACTACCCCGCCACCGCAGTTTCTGCCCCTATACTGCTCACTGCACTACCCTACCACTGCACTACTCTACCACTGCACTACTCCACCCCTATCCTGCTCACTGCACTACCCCACCACTGCAGTTTCTGCCCCTATACTGCTCACTGCACTACCCCACCACTGCACTACTTTACCCCTATACTGCTCAATGCACTATCCTACCACTGCACTACTCTACCCTATACTGCTCACTGCACTACCCCTTCACTGCACTACTACACTGCTCATCGCACTACCCCACCCTTATACTGCTCACTGCACTACCCTACCACTGCACTACTCTACCCCTGTACTGCTCACTGCACTACCCTACCACTGCACTACTCCACCCTTATACTGCTCACAGCACTACCCCTCCATTATACTACTACACTGCTCACAGCACTACTCCACCCTTATACTGTTCACTGCACTACCCTACCACTGCACTACTCCACCCCTATACTGCTCACTGCACTACCCCGCCACTACACTACTCCACCCCTATCCTGCTCACTGCACTACCCCACCACTGCAGTTTCTGCCCTTATACTGCTCACTGCACTACCCCACCACTGCACTACTCTACCCCTATAGTGCTCACTGCACTACCCTACCACTGCACTACTCTACCCCTATACTGCTCACTGCACTACCCCTCCACTGCACTTCTACCCTGCTCACTGCACTACTCCACCCCTATACTGCTCACTGCACTACCCCACCACTGCACTACTCTACCCCTATACTGCTCATTGCACTACCTCTCCACTGTACTACTACCATACCACTGCACTACTCCGCCCCTATACTGTTTACTGCACTACCCCACCACTGCAGTTTCTGCCCCTATACAGCTCACTGCACTATCCTACCACTGCACTACTCTACCCCCTATACTGCTCACTGCACTACCCTACCACTGCACTACCCCACCCCTATACTGCTCACTGCACTACCCCTCCACTGCACTACTCTACCCCTATACTGCTCACTGCACTACCCTACCACTGCACTACCCCACCCCTATACTGCTCACTGCACTACCCCTCCACTGCACTACTCTACCCCTATACTGCTCACTGCACTACCCTACCACTGCACTACCCCACCCCTATACTGCTCACTGCACTACCCCTCCACTGCACTACTCTACCCCTATACTGCTCACTGCACTACCCTACCACTGCACTACTCCACCCCTATACTGCTCACTGCACTACCCCTCCACTGCACTACTACACTGCTCACTGCACTACTCCACCCCTATACTGCTCACTGCACTACCCCGCCACCGCAGTTTCTGCCCCTATACTGCTCACTGCACTACCCTACCACTGCACTACTCTACCACTGCACTACTCCACCCCTATCCTGCTCACTGCACTACCCCACCACTGCAGTTTCTGCCCCTATACTGCTCACTGCACTACCCCACCACTGCACTACTTTACCCCTATACTGCTCAATGCACTATCCTACCACTGCACTACTCTACCCTATACTGCTCACTGCACTACCCCTCCACTGCACTACTACACTGCTCATCGCACTACCCCACCCTTATACTGCTCACTGCACTACCCTACTACTGCACTACTCTACCCCTGTACTGCTCACTGCACTACCCTACCACTGCACTACTCCACCCTTATACTGCTCACAGCACTACCCCTCCATTATACTACTACACTGCTCACAGCACTACTCCACCCTTATACTGTTCACTGCACTACCCTACCACTGCACTACTCCACCCCTATACTGCTCACTGCACTACCCCGCCACTGCACTACTCCACCCCTATCCTGCTCACTGCACTACCCCACCACTGCAGTTTCTGCCCTTATACTGCTCACTGCACTACCCCACCACTGCACTACTCTACCCCTATAGTGCTCACTGCACTACCCTACCACTGCACTACTCTACCCCTATACTGCTCACTGCACTACCCCTCCACTGCACTTCTACCCTGCTCACTGCACTACTCCACCCCTATACTGCTCACTGCACTACCCCCACCACTGCACTACTCTACCCCTATAGTGCTCACTGCATTACCCTACCACTGTACTACTCTACCCCTATACTTCTCACTGCACTACCCTACCATTGCATTACTCTACCCCTATACTGCTCACTGCACTACCCCTCCACTGCACTACTACACTGCTCATCGCACTACCCCACCCTTATACTGCTCACTGCACTACCCTACCACTGCACTACTCTACCCCTGTACTGCTCACTGCACTACCCTACCACTGCACTACTCCACCCTTATACTGCTCACAGCACTACCCCTCCATTATACTACTACACTGCTCACAGCACTACTCCACCCTTATACTTCTCACTGCACTACTCTACCCCTATACTGCTCACTGCACTACCCCTCCACTGCACTACTACACTGCTCATCGCACTACCCCACCCTTATACTGCTCACTGCACTTCCCTACCACTGCACTACTCTACCCCTATACTGCTCACTGCACTACCCCTCCACTGCACTCCAGTTCCAGAAAAAAAGTAGAACATGCTGCATTTTTCCTGCATTGGACTGTACTGAAAACTGTACTGCATCAAAAACGCAGTGGAATGCACCTAAATGCACTGGAACAAACACGTCCTTAGTTAAGTGCTTGCAGTTCCAATGCGTTCCAGTTCCAGAAAATAAGTAGAACATGCTGCACTTTTCCTCCATTGGACTGTACTGGAACACTGTAAAATGCATCAAAAATGCACTGGAACACACATTTCCTTATTTAAGGTTATAAAAAAAAGGGGGGGAAATGCACTGGAATGCATCAAAAACGCACCTAGAACGCATCAAAAACGCGCATGCAGAAAAGCATCTGCAATGCATCCGGACTGCGTTTCTATGACGTGAACCGGCCCTTAGCCTAGTGCAGGAATGAAATTGTGCGAGTTACATAGTTACACAGTTCAGCCGAACTCGCATGATTTCATTCCCTCATGTCAGTCCCGATTTCAGGGACGATTTCAGAGACATCTGTGCGGGTTTCTGCACAGATGTCAACGGAAATTGCATCCTGAAATCACCAAAAGTAGTACAGAAGCTACTTTTGGAAATCGGTGCGGCACCGCAAATGCGGCTTCGCACTGATTAGGACGGTGCCATTGCCGGCAATTGCCGCCGATTTGCCAAATCGCAGCAATGTGAACCAGGGCTAAACAGGACATTTTGGGGAAAAAAAAAAAAACAAGAGGGGGGGGGGAAGCATCAAAAACTCAGCAGAATGCATCAGAAACGCATCTGGAACGCAACCAGACTGCATTTTTGTAGTGTGATCCCGCCCCCCATGTTGAGCTGTGCAGTACTATTTATTTTATAAGCAGAGAGTTTAATAACAATTGATCTTTCGCAAATGAAGTCCTCCTATGACTCCTCCTACTTTGTATACATTGTTTACAAACAATCCAATTTGCTCCATTCCTCTTTTCCTGCCGGTATATAAACATTCTGCAAACAAGTAGCTCTTTTTTTTTTTTCTCACTTGTTCCCGGGCCGCCTCCTCCCCGCCCACCCCCTGCAGACATCAGCTAAACAAATAAAAACAAAGTTATAGCGAAGGCTGATGGCATCAGAGGAGCGATAAGAGGAGAGGAGAAATAAAATGAGGACGTAGACTCTGAGCGGAGCCAGTAGTGAAGGTTTATAGAGAAAAGTTGCCGGGTGGGAAGGACCTTTAAGGGAAATGCAACACGTGGAAAGGCTAGAACAAAAACAGCAGAGTTTAGGAAAGTTGCAAGAATAAAAGAAAGTCAAAAAAAAAAAAAGTTTTGGAAGAGAAATTTGGAAAGAACGTAAGCGGCAGGTGACGGGCAGCAGAGGGGACGCAGGAGTCCCACCACCTCCTCCCTCGTTGCCAGAACACAGGAAGACGTGGTTTCCTTTGCTGTCTCTGGTAGCCGGACTTGGGCCGGGGCTCTGGAGACGCTGCCAAAGGAGCACATGGGAAGGAGCGGCTGGCCCCTGTTTACAACATGCCTTCCTGCATCCCGAGGGAAATCGGCCCGCAGCAACATGCACAGCAAGGAGCTCACCGACATCTCCATCCTCAACTCGCAGCCCAAAGTGGACATCCTGTGGGAGCCCCCCTCCGAGAACCTGAGGAAGCTGAAGGAGAGGAAGGTGTTGGTGGAGCAGAAGAAGAGGCTCTCCGCCTGGATCCTGGTGTTGGCTCTGCTCGGCATCATCTTGATGGTCATACACACCGAACTGATCCCAGTGGCCATCTGCGAGGTAAGTGGGATGCCAACCCTTGTGTCCCCTTTGATGGGACTTTATTCTTGCTTTGCACCTGTGACCATCTGGAAGCAAACTTGTCTGTGCAGCTGAGGGATGGGGCTGTACAAGGCAGCAATGTAAAGCTTTCTGCATTCCACCCTAACCTGATTTAATGTGTCATTCCACTCCAGTGTGGTATTTCACTAGAGATGCTGGAGGGTTCAACCTCATGACAGTTTCTTCTATGGGACATTATGTGACACTTTCTTCTATAGGACGTTATGTGACAGTTTCTTCTATGGGACTTTATGTGACAGTTTCTTCTATAGAACATTATGTGACAGTTTCTTCTATGGGACATTATGTGACAGTTTCTTCTATGGGACATTATGTGACAGTTTCTTCTATGGGACATTATGTGACAGTTTCTTCTATAGGACATTATGTGACAGTTTATTCTACAGGACATTATGTGACAGTTCCTTCTATAGGACATTATGTGAAAGTTTCTTCTATAGGACATTATGTGACAGTTTCTTCTATGGGACATTATGTGACAGTTTCTTCTATAGAACGTTATGTGACAGTTTCTTCTATAGGACGTTATTTGACAGTTTCTTCTATGGGATATTATGTGACAGTTTCTTCTATAGGACATTATGTGAACGTTTCTTCTATAGGACGTTATTTGACAGTTTCTTCTATAGGACATTATGCGACAGTTTGCTCTATGGGACGTTTCTGCTCAGTTTCTGGGGTCTACTCATCTGCTGAGCCCACAACGTGGGGCTCCCACCATCCCTCTTGGATTTTTGATTTATTTTATATTATGGATAATGTAACCAAAGGAGCTGGAGCACACAAAGGTGGGCAGGAACATCCAAACCTCCCAGGTGGACAGAGACAAAGTCAGGAATTAGGACAGGGTGGGATCTAATATTTAGGCACCATTCACATGGGAGTTTAGCCATGTTGTGAATCCAAGTGGCAAGAATCTACTGATAGGGTTGACAGCTGCATACCGAAAGCTGCAACTGCCGAGCCCATACATTGCAATGATAGGCTGTCATAGGTGATCACTGGCCGTCGAACAGGTGCAAATAGCTGTGGCCCCCGACAGCCTGTCATTACAGTATACGGGCTTGATAGCCGCAGGTGTCTGCATGCAGCTGTCAATCCTAGATGCAGGAATCAGTAGAGATTTGCAGCGCTCATCCGCTGTGGGGGTCTCCTCCCCCCCATGCTGAGCACACTATGAGGGGTCCTCGTCATCCCCACTTGATTTTGTATTTATTTTATACTTGTAAAGAATATAACCGAAGGAGCTGAAACACACAAGGGTAGGCGGGAACACCCAAGGTGGAGAAGGACCAAGTCAGGAACTGTGGCTTAGGGGTTCTCACTGTTGAAGTATCCAAGGGCTGTCTCAGCCCTCCAGAATCCACCTATAACTAAAAGGTCACATTTGTGTGGATTGGCCCTTTAAAGCTCAACCACACATGAGGTTTTCATTGCAGGATATTTAACCCCTCGCTGGCAGCTGTGCTAGTGAAAGATCATCTGCTGCAGATGAAGCAACTGTCACTGAAGGGTTGATTGCATGCTGTTGGCTAATAAAAATGTTTGCTTGTACTTCAGCGTTGGAACCAAATGCAGATCCACATGACTAGTAACATCTTTTTGCTCTTTGGGGCTAAGCTACACAGGTGATTTTAATCTCTTGCTGCTAAAAGATTTAACTACTTACTGGCAGTCATCTCGATAGTCCACAGCAGACATTCTCAAGCAGGGTTCCATGGAAGCCTAGGTTCTTCTAATAGTAGCTAGGGGTTCTTGAGCTATGACTAATGGACCTCCCATTTGATGGTGTCTGGATAGTTCCAGGTCCAACACCACTTGGTAGATCCAACTTCACATCACCAGTAAACTTTTTAGCTGTCTGTAAGAGTGGCATCCTTCTTACTGATTACCACTGTGAGAAGTATTCTTCCTACTGATCATCACTGTAAGATGGACACTCCTCCTACTGGCCATCAATATAAGGGTGGGTTCTTCCCACTGACCACCAATGTAGGGGAGGCATTCTTCACACTGACCACCAATGTAGGGGAGGCATTCTTCACACTGACCACCAATGCATTCTTCTGATCATCAATGTAAGGGAGGCATTCCTCTGATATTCAATGTAAGGGGGTCATTCTTCCTAATGGCCACCAGTGTAAGGGGGTCATGTTTCCTACTAGCCCCCAATGTAAGGGGGGCATTCTTCCTACTGACAATCATTGTAATGGGGGCTTTCTTCCTGCTGACAGCCAATGTAAGCGGGCATTCTTTCTTCTGATCATCAATGTAATGGGCATTCTTCCTACTGGCCCCTAATGTAAGGGGGGCACACATCCTACTGACCCCTAATGTAAGGGGACACACTTCCTACCTACCCCTAATGTAAGGGGGGCACACTTCCTACTGATATATATGTATTGTCACATTTGGAAAGTGGGGGTAGTGTTGGCAGATGTTTATTTTTATTTTATTTTTTATTTATTTGTATTTATCTTTATTTTTATTTGTAATTTTATTTTTATTTTCATTTATTTTTATTTTATTTTCATTTATTTTTATTTTATTTTCATTTTTTATTTTATTTTTATTATTTTTTATTTTTATTTGTATTTGTATTTTTTTATTTAGTCTCTATTTTTATTGAGGTTAGTGGGGTGGCAACTCACATACCTACTTGTACACACTTCCTACTGAGCCTAATGTAAGGGGGGGCACACATTCTTCTGATCATCAATGTAATGGGCATTCTTCCTACTGACCCCTAATGTAAGGGGGTCACACGTCCTACTGACCCCTAATGTAAAGGGTCACAGGTCCTACTGACTCCTGATGTAAGGGGGCACACTTCTTACTGACCCTAATGTAAGAGGGGCACACTTCCTACTAACCATCAATGTAAGGGAGACATTGTTCCTGCTGGCCGTCAATCTCATCTGTGGTCATTAAATTTTGTTCAAGAGCCCTAAAATTTAATCTAGAGGTGATATTAGAATGGAATCCCAGATGTATTAAACAGGTTTCATTACAATAGTTACAGTTTTTCCTGAAAAAAAATCACATTCACAGTTAAAATTTTGTTCAAGAAAAATTTTTCAACCTTCTCCTTCAAATGTTCTCATCACTACAGTTGAAAAGGAACATTGACTTGACCCCACTAAACTTAGAAAAAAGTATGAACTCAAAATGAAAAATTTCCAATGGAATTTTATTGGTGTATGGCCAGCTTACCTATTACTAAAGTCTCTACCAGGGGTCTCCAAACTTTCTAAACAAAGGACCAGTTTACTGTCCTTCAGACTTTAGTGGGGCCGGACCATCAGAAGTACAAAATGTCCCTGCATCAATGGGAGTAAACAATTCCCCATTAATGGTGTCATTTAGAGAACTTGTGTCCCATTGTTGGTGTCATTGGGAGGACTTGTGCCCCATCATTGGCCTCATTGGGAGGAATTGTACCCCATTATTGGTGTCATTGGGAGGAATTGTGCCCCATCATTGGTGTCATTGGGAGAATTTTAGCCCCATCATTGGTGTCATTGGGAGAAATTGAGCCCCATCATTGGTGTCATTGGGAGGAATTGTCCCCCATCATTGGTGTCATTGGGAGAAATTGTGCCGTGTCATTGGGAGAAATTGAGCCCCATCACTGGTGTCATTGGGAGAAATTGAGCCCCATCATTGGTGTCATTGGGAGGAATTGTCCCCCATCATTGGTGTCATTGGGAGAAATTGAGCCCCATCATTGGTGTCATTGGGAGAAATTGTGCCGTGTCATTGGGAGAAATTGAGCCCCATCACTGGTGTCATTGGGAGAAATTGAGCCCCGTCATTGGTGTCATTGGGAGAAATTGAGCCCCATCATTGGTGTCATTGGGAGGAATTGTGCCCCATCATTGGTGTCATTGGGAGAAATTGAGCCCCATCATTGGTGTCATTGGGAGGAATTGTGCCGTGTCATTGGGAGAAATTGAGCCCCATCACTGGTGTCATTGGGAGAAATTGAGCCCCATCATTGGTGTCATTGGGAGGAATTGTCCCCCATCATTGGTGTCATTGGGAGAAATTGAGCCCCATCATTGGTGTCATTGGGTGAAATTGTGCCGTGTCATTAGGAGAAATTGAGCCCCATCACTGGTGTCATTGGGAGAAATTGAGCCCCATCATTGGTGTCATTGGGAGAAATTGAGCCCCGTCATTGGTGTCATTGGGAGAAATTGTGCCGTGTCATTGGGAGAAATTGAGCCCCATCATTGGTGTCATTGGGAGAAATTGAGCCCCATCATTGGGAGGAATTGAGCCCCGTCATTGATGTCAATGGGAGAAATTGAGCCCCATCACTGGTGTCATTGGGAGGAATTGAGCCCCGTCAATTTTTGTCATTGGGAGGAACTGTGCCCCATCATTGATGTAATTGGTAGGAATTGTGTCCTTCATTGGTGTCAGCGAATAAAATAGTACCCCAAGGGCCGGATAAAAGCCAGCAAGGGGGCACATCTGGCCCCAGAGCCGCAGTTTGGAGACCACTGGTCTATACCATGATCTGGATACATGAGAACCTTAAGACATAGCAGTTCAGTTGTGCTACTAATATCACCAGGGGTTAAATGCCAGGAGCAGTCATTTGTTTCTAAACAAATTGCCCCCTATAGAGTGAGCTGTACAAGAAGCTTACAGTAGGATTTTATAGCTGTTAGGAATGACAAACTCAAAAAAGTCCATTCTATTGCTCTCAGCCTCCTTCCTTCAAATTCTTCTTTTTTCACTGACTTCTGGTTGGAGGGTGAATATGTTTGTCCTCCATGGTCCCACTGTATGTAAGAACATAGCTATTCTCTTTTGCTTGCTCCTGAGATAGACTAGGGACTGTGGATTATGGACTACGAGACGTGTGGTATGCATAGAGCAGTGCACATGACTGCAACCTTCACCGAGAGGTTTAGGAGCCCACAGAAGACGTTACAAGGAGGCAGAAAAACACCTCAACCACTTCAGCCCCGGAAGGATTTACCCCCTTAAAGACCAGGCCATTTTTTGCGATACGGCACTGCGTTACTTTAACTGACAATTGCGCGGGCGTGCGACGCTGTACCCAAATACAATTGATGTCCTTTTTTTTCCCACAAATAAAGATTTCTTTTGGTGGTATTTGATCACCACTGCGGTTTTTATTTTTTGCGCTATAACCAAAAAAAGCCCGACAATTTTGGAGAAAAAAAAACTATATTTTTTACTTTTTGCTATAATACATATCCAATAAAAAAATGTAAAAAATAAGCAATTTGTTTCATCAATTTAGGCCAATATGTATTCTTCTACATATTTTTGGTAAAAAAAATCTCAATAAGCATATATTGATTGGTTTGGGCAAAAGTTACAGCGTCTACAAAACAGGGAATAGATTTATGGCATTTTTATTATTTTTTTTCTTTACTAGTAATGGCGGAGATCAGCGATTTTTAGGGGGACTGTGACATTGCGGCAGGCAGGCAGTTTTGACACTTTTTTGGGACCAGTGATATTATTACAGTGATCAGAGCTAAAAATATGCACTGATCAACTCCTAGATTGTAAACTCTAATGCCCTGTACACACGGTCAGATTTTCCGATGGAAAAAGTGCGATCGGATTGTGTTGTTTGAAATTCCGATCGTGTGTGGGCTCCATCGGACTTTTTTCGTCGGAATTTCCGACACACAAAGTTTGAGAGCAGGCTATAAAATCTTCCGACAACAAAATCCGATCGGTTAAATTCCGATCGTGTGTACACAAATCCGACTCACGAAGTGCCACGCATGCTCAGAATAAATTAAGAGACGAAAGCTATTGGCTACTGCCCCGTTTATAGTCCCGACGTACGTGTTTTACGTCACCGCGTTCAGAACGATCGGATTTTCCGACAACTTTGTGCGACCGTGTGTATGCAAGACAAGTTTTAGCCAACATCCGTCGGAAAAAATCCTAGGATTTTGTTGTCGGAATGTCCGATAAATGTCCGACCGTGTGTACAGGGCATAAGGAGCAGAGCTCTCTGATTCCTCCTGTATTGAACTGTATTGTAACTATACTGTTTGCCCTCATGTTGTAAAGCGATGCGCAAACTGTTGGTGCCATATAAATCCTGTATTATAATAATAATAATATATAAATGACACTGGCAGGAAAAGGGTTATCAATGGGTTAAGTGTGTCCTAGGGAGGTGTTTCTAACTGTGGGGGGGAGGGGACTGACTGGGAGTACAGAGAGATCGCTGTTCCTAATTGCTAGGAACAAACAATTACACTGTATTCTCCTGACAGAACGGGGATCTGCCTTGTTTACATATGCCCTGATCTCCGCCGCTGCCCGATGTGCCCCACCAATGCCTGATCCCCGTTGCTGCCCGATGTGCCCGTCGTTGCTCGATTCGCCCATCGCTGCCTGATGCCCGCCGCTGCCCGATGTGCCTGGCAATGCCCGATGTGCCTACCGATTCCCGATCCCCGCCGCTGCTCGTTGTGCCTGCCGCTGCCCGATCCCCGCTGCGGGGGTTTGAGGTGCCACAGGAGGGGGGGAGGGTGGTTGTTTGCCACACACACCCCCCCCCCAACAAAAAAACACCAGCCGCCACTGTGTGTAAATGTAGTCCTATGAAGTGACAACCAGTAAATTCTCAGAGTAGCAAGAGATTAAAATCACTAGTAGGTGATCCAGTTCGCCCGGTTCACAATAAGGAAACTGGCTACGGTTTATAAGAAATGATTTGCAGGAAAGTGTAGCTAAACAATTTAAAAAGTAAAGGGCAACTTCTAACTCGGTGATTGTAGATGAGATAAAGATGAGATAAAGACACGTGGAATGCAACGTTTTTGGAAATCTATTTTTCCTACCCACATCTGTGACAGGAGGACAGCAGTCAATGGAGACGCAGCTCAAAAGAGGGATAATTTAATATTTTTATGTATAGATTTTCTTTGGTTCATCCTGCAGGCTGGATGAAAGAAATCTAATGGGTTCCTCCATCCACGATTTACAGCCTGGATGGACCAATCCTACTAATGGGCTATTGTATTCTGTATTTTGTCAGAATAGCCAACCAGTGTTTGCATCTGATTTGGATGCAGATACTGTTCGGCTGTCAGTTCTCTGATAGGCTACTTCAACAAAAGCTCTGCCCCATGTCTCTGCCCCGTCCCTGCTTTCATCCCACATGGATGATCTAGTGCTGGCTACCACAGCCCGTCTCCACTCTCGGTCAAAAAGTATAAAAAATATAAGCTGCACTCCAAAACTTAGCTCTTCTTTCTGTATGTAATTTGTTATAAAATAAAATGAAACTGCATACATTGATGTTTCCACCCGAAAACCTACTTCCTTAACGCGTTTCACCACTGGTGCCTTGCTCACAAGAACAGGGGCTATAGGTTTATGGTGCTTTCGTTTTTAGCAAAATAAGTCAGCCAACCCATATCCCTAAATTGTATAATAAATCACTAAAAGTGGGTTTCCTCTAATTGGGACTTTTGAACGGGACGCTGCTTCAGTAAGGTCAGGCAGTATTGTTATCAAAAATATTGCTTATTTGTTAATTAAGATAAAAAATATCACTGTTGTGCGGGACACAGAAATGCATGATGCAAAGGGGCAAATACAAAGGTAAGAATTACAAGGCATATAAACCAATGTTAAATTGAAAACAATTGTAACAAGAGAGATAACCCAACACGTTTCGAATCTGCCGTAATAGTTCTCTTCTTCAGGCATAAGTGGTACATCAAGACGATAATACGTCCTGCACATTGCATGAAGATTTGCCATAAATTGTTGCATCCAAATAAAAAACAAATTGAGGAAACTGCGGCCTTGAGGGCGACCACTGGAACTCGAAAAGGCAGACACACTTGGGATGGAAAGGCCAGACTACTCAAAAAGATTGTCAAATCACAGAGGGCGCTCTAGGCTGACACCCCAGAGAGCCGGGGTGTAACAGGGGCTTCCCCTATCCTGATGAACAAGCCAGCAATGGTGAAGTGTGTCAAGGAAGGTGGTTTCTTGTGGAGACAGTTTCATTGATGTCTCCTGCACAAACCAACTTCCTTGACACGTTTCACCACTGGTGGCTTGCTCGCAAGATAGGGGCTTCTATCCCTGTGAACAAGCAAGCAGTGCTGAAGTGAGTCAAGGAAGGTAGTTTTGGGTGGGGACATCAATGTATGCAGTTTCATTGATGATGTCCCCAGTCGAAACCACCTCCCTTGACGTGTTTCACCACTGCTGGCTTGTTCACAAGGATAGGGGAAGCCCCTTTCCTGCGAGCAAGCCAGCAGTGGTGAATTGAGTCAATGTGGTGGTTTCGGGTGAAGACATTAACGTATGCAGTTTTATTGATGTCTCCACCCAAAACCACCTTCCTTGATGCGTTTCACCACTGCTGGCTTGCTCACTACGATAGGGCCTTCCTCTATCCTTGTGGGCAAGCGAGCGGTGGTTAAACGCGTCAAGAAGGTGATTTTGGATGGAGACATAAATTTATGCCATTTCCTTTTTTTCCCAACAAATTAAATACAGAAAGAAGAGCTCAGTTTTGGAGCGTGACTTATTTTTTCTACAGGCAACAAAAGTTCTTTGAACAGTTGACCTTTGTCGGCACTGGGCTGTCCGGCAGGGCCATACGCTGCTCGAATTTTGGCCAAGCCAGCATTAATTTGCCAAAAGTCAAGAGCAGTTTTACCAAATTTCACAGCCCATTGAAAGTTTCAGTATGCTGCAATAAAGGACCCTTAGGCTTGATTCACATCTATGCATGTTGCTTTAAACGTTTCTGCAGTGCTTTTTGCTGTGCTTTCTGCATTTTTGTAAGCACGTTTTTATAGCGATTTTGCTGCAATTTGCGTTTTGCCATTTATTTGTGTTTTTTTTACATTCACTGTATATAGCTGGTTGCTAAGGAGCGGGTCGGGAAGCTGGCCATCGCGTCCTTAACAACTGATGAGTCATCAGCTGTCAGCAGACCTCCCCGCTTCCCCGCTGACAGCTGAATGTAAAAAATAAATTGCCGGCTAAAGAAATTTCCGAAGAAAACGACATGGAGTCCCCCCCCCCAAAAGATCATACCAGACGGCTTGGGGAGAAGATGGCACCAGGAGAGGTGGCAGCGGGAGAAGACAGCACTAGGAGAAGACGGCTCGGGGAGAAGACAGCTCAGAGCTATTTTTTTAAAAAAGGACTTGTCAAAAACAGCCTCTTGTTTTTTTTTAAATTTCACTGCTTTTTTTGGTGAATGGGTAGGGGTACGATGTACCCGATACCCATTTACATAGGGGAGGGGCCTGGATCTGGGGTCCCCTTGCTTCCAAATTCCGATGAGCCCCCTGCAGACCCTGACAACCACCGGCCAGGGTTGTCGGGAAGAGGCCTTTGTCCCCATCAACATGTTGAGGGCATTTGGCCTGGTATGGTTCAGGAGGGGGCGCTTGCTCGTCCCCTCCCATTCCTGACCTACCAGGTTGCATGCTCAGATAAGGGTCTGGTATGGATTTTGGGGGGGACCCCACACCATTTTTTTTTTAATTTTGGCGTGGGGGTGTCCCCTCCTAATTCATACCAGAGCGAAGGACCCCTCACTGTTTTTTTTCGTGAAAATTTTTACAATTTTTTTTTTTACAAGCCTGCTGACAGCTGATGATTCGTTGGTTGTTAAGGACGCAGCAGTCGGCTTTGCGGCCCACTCCTTAGCAACCAGCTATATACAGTGAATGTAAAAAAGACCCCCTCAAATCGCAAAACTTGCGGCAACATCGCAGTAAAAACGCAGTACTTGCGTTTAGGATGCGGGTCCATTGAAGTCTATTACATGTAAAATGCTGCATTTTGCGGGAAAAAAGTCCCAGACCCTTTCCAAAAACGCAGAGGCACAAAAATGCATTGATGTGAATGTGTTCCATAGGAACCCATGTTTCAAAAATTCCCTGCATTTCTGCAAAATGCAAAAAGCATCAAAAAGCGCATTAGTGTGAATGGAGCCTTACTGTCTGTGTGGAAACAGTGGTCTCTCTGCAGAATTTCTGCTGAGTAAGAGCGCTCCAACCAGCAAAGCTCATGCTTCCTGCTGATTGGAGAGCTCTGTCTAGCCATGGTGCAATGGTGAGCCTGTGGGGGACAGGGAAAAGGTGGATTTTCTGGATTTTTTTTTTGTGGCTCAGTCACAGTTCTGCATTAGTTAGGTAGTATGCAATCTAGTGGAGTAAGCTGCAAGGTGACAACTGACAAGTATGTGAGATATAGGTCAATGTCAGATGATTATTGAAACATTCTGAGCTGAGATTTAAACCCCAGCTGAGCGACCTTTAATTTGCTAAAGCACTGTGTACCAAAAACAGTTCACCTTACTTCATCGTTTGTTGCATCTCAGTGCTGCTGATCTCCTTGCAGCCTCTTTGCAGCCACTTCTTGTCTGCGTGCACTCCAGAGATGGAGTTTCTCAGGGCAGGTTTACTGCTGGTGACAACAGTGGACCAAGCCTGCATAACATGCATTGGAATGGACACATGTAGTCTCCAATGAAAGCCCAATGACAGGGTGACAACAAAGGAGCACAATAGGGAGACAGGGACATTGCATTGTCACCCTGTAACAGGACCTACATGCCAGGATCACCAGAAATTATTTTAATCAGGGGCAGATTTAAAAATATTGAAAATTACTTTGGAAATGTCATTATCATGATATGATGTTGGTGATTCAGTATACAGTGAGTATAGAAAAGAATCACCCTACTTTAATGAAATGAAGACAGACACAGTTTTTGTTTTATCCAGCTTTACTAGTGCAGCCAAGTGAAAGATATAACACCAACGTGTGAGAAAAGAAAATAAAAAAAATTCAAAAACAGAATCACTGAGTTGGAAGAAGGATCACCCCCTTATGTCAGTATTTTGTTGAACCACCTTTTGCTTTAATTACAGCCTTTAGTCTGTTGGGATATGTCTCTACTAATTTTGCACATCTAGACTTTGCAATAATTGCCCGCTCTTCTTTGCAGAACTGGTCAAGTTCAATTAAATTTGATGGTGACGTTTATTGACTGCAATCTTCAAGTCATTCCACAGATTTTCACTGGGGTTTGACTAGGCCATGCAAGGACATTAACCTTTTTCTCCTTCAACCACTCTGTGGTCATTTTGCTGTGTGCTTCGGGTCATTGTCTTGTTGGAAGGTAAACCTTTTTCCCATTGACAACTTTCTGGCAGAGGACAGCAGATTTTCAAGTGCTCCAGTCCCTGCTGCAGAGAAACACCCCATATCAGGATATTACCACCTCCATACTTTACTGTAGGAATGGTGTTATATGGATGGGGAGTTGTATTGGATTTCCACCAGACATATCGTTTGGTGTTAAGGCCAAATCATTCTATTTTAGTCTCATCTGACCACCGTAAATGCACCTTGAAGATTCTGAGGCCACATGGAAAAAGGTGTTATGGCCAGATGAGACTAGATTTGAATCATTTGGCCTCAACACCAAGCAATTTGTCAGTTTAGATAAGAGACAATTATTCTACCGTAGGTCTACAGTAGAAGACCTTGGGTACTCAGTAAAAGACAAGGGACACTAAGTAGAAGACCAGGGATACACGGTCGAAGACCTGAGGTGCCCAGTAGAAGACCTGGTATACTCTGTAGAAGACCAGGGGCACTCAGTAGAAAACATGGGGTACTCGGTAGAAGACCAGGGAGCTCAGTAGAACACTAGGGGGGGCTCAGTAGAAGTCCTAGGGTACTCAGTAGAAGACCTGGGACATCAGAAGACCTGTGTTACTTTGTGGAAGACCAGGGACACTCAGTGGAAGACTGAGGCACTCAGTGGAAGACCAGGGGCACTCAGTAGGAGATCTGAGGCACTTTGTGGAAGACCAGGGGCACACAGTAGAAGACCTTGGGTACTCACTAAAAGACAAGGGACGCTATATAGAAGACCGGGGATACACGGTAGAAGACATACGACACCCAGTAGAAGACCTGGTGTACTCGGTAAAAGACCAGGGGCACCCAGTAGAAGACCTTGTATACTCCGTAAAGACCATTGGCACTGATTTTTCTTGGTGCCTAGTTGCTGATACCTATGGGCTCATAGCCTTAGACAAATGGTAATGCTAACAGGTAGAGCTGGATTGTTATGCCTAAAATGTTTTGATGTAGTTTTTCTGTGTTTAGCTGGTCAGGGCCTCTGATCACTTTTTAAAATGCATCCTCGTTTTGACAATTATCTGACATGGTTTAGGTATAAGCTTTTGTATAATGTTCAAAAATTTGTAATAAAAACTATTGGAAAAGAAGACCAGGGCCACTCAGTTGAACACTAGGGGCACTCAGTAGAAAAATTGGGGTGTGTGGTAGAAGACCAGGGGCACTCAGTAAAAGACCATGGGTGCTCACTAAATGTCCTTGGGTACTCAGTAAAATGCCAGGGACACTCAGTTGAATACCGGGGGGGGTACTTGGTAGAAGACCTGAGGCTCTCAGTGGAAGACCGGGGGCGCTCAGTAGAAGAACTGAGGCATTCTGTAAAAGACTTGGGTCACTTGGTAGAAGACCTGGGTAACACGGTAGAATACCTGGGGCACTCAGTAGAAGGCCAAGGGCCTGTATCCCTGACAAATCTTCTAAAAATTCTATCACTTTATTGTAAGCCTCTGATGAATATTCTATAACACTATTGTTCAAGTTGAAACCTGGCTAGACTTTGCATACGTTGCAGATTAACAGAGATGTGTTAATCTCACTTCCACTTATCCCAGCAGATGCCTCTGATATGATCCTCTGTGCTTTGTAGTCCAGTGGCAGTTTTCTTTTCCTTGCTCTTCCAGTGTATCAAGTGGTCTCTTGATACTAAGTAGTCTATGTATAAAAAAATGTGCTGTTTGCTGTGTTGTTTGTAATATAATTATCTCCTATAGTCATCATCCCCACCTAGTGGCCATAATGTGGATTTGTTTCTTAAATGCCTGAATCAAAAGAAAATACTGCATTTAGTCCACTAGATGGAGCTGACAATCATAGGAAATAATCCTATTACAAACAGATAGCAGATGGTTAAGACATTCGCACAGGGAATGCTTATACTTGGACCCCTATGTTTTAGGACATCTCTACAACTCTCTCTTTCACCTACTGTGCATCCAGAAAGTATTCACAGCTCTTCACTTTTTCAACATTTTTTTATGTTACAGCCTCATTCCAAAATGGATTCAATCCATTATTTTCCTCAAAATTCTACAAATACCCCATAATGACAACGTGAAAGAAGTTTAAAATCTTTGCGAATTTATTAAAAACATAAAAAAATCCCATGTACAGAAGTATCACAGCCTTTGCTCAATACCTTGTTCAAGCACCTTTGGCACCAATTACAGCCTCAAGTCTTTTTGAGTATGATGCTACAAGCTTGGCACACCTATTTTTGGACAGTTTCTCTCATTCTTCTTTGCAGGACCTCTCAAGCTCCATCAGGTTGGGTTGGGAGCGTCGGTGCACAGCCATTTTCAGATCTTTCCAGAAATATTCAATCGGGTTGAAGTCTGGGCTCTGGCTGGGTCACTCAAGGACATTCACAGAGTTGTCACTCCTTTGTTATCTTGGCTGTGTGCATAGGGTCATTGTCCTGTTGGAAGATTAACCTTCGCCCCAGTCTGAGGTCCAGAGCGCTCTGGAGCAGGTTTTCATCAAGGATGTCTCTGTTGCATTCATATTTCCCTCAATCCAATCCCAGTTCCTGCTACTGAAAAACATCCCCACAGCATGATGCTGCCACCACCATGCTTCAATGTAGTAATGGTATTGGCCAGGCGATGAGCGGGGCCTGGTTTCCTCCAGACATGATGCTTGCCATTCAGGCCAAAGAGTTCAATCTTTGTTTCATCAGACCAGAGGATTTTGTTTCTCATGGTCTGAGAGTCCTTTAGGTGCCAAACTCCTGGCGGGCTGTCATGTGCCTTTTACTGAGGAGTGGCTTCCGTCTCTCCACTCTATCATAGAGGCATGACTGGTGGATTTCTGCAGAGATGGTTGTTCTTCTAGAAGGTTCTCCTCTCTCCACAGAGAAATGGTGGAGCTCTGTCAGAGTGACCATCGGGTTCTTGGTCACCTCCCTGACTAAGTCCCTTCTCCCCCGATCGCTCAGTTTGGCCAGGCGGCCTACTCTAGGAAGTGTCCTGTGGCTCCAAACTTCTTCCATTTATGGATGATGGAGGCCACTGTTCTCATTGGGATCGTCAATGCTGCAGAAATTTTTCTGTACCCTTCCCCAGATCTGTGCCTCCATACAATCCTGTCTCAGAGGTCTACAGATAATTCATTGGACTTCATGGCTTGGTTTGTTCTTTGACATGCACTGTTATATAGTCAGGGGTGTGCCTTTCCAAATCATATCCATTCAACCAAATTTATCACAGGTGGACTCCAATCAAGTTGTAGAAACATCTCAAGGATGATCAGTGGAAACAAGATGCACCTGAGCTCAATTTTGAGTGTCATGGCAAAGGCTGTGAATACTTATGTACATGGGATTTTTTCTTTTTAATAAATTTGCACAGATTTCAAATAAACTTCTTTTACATTGTCATTATGGGGTATTGTTTGTAGAATTTTGAGGGAAGTATTTAATTTAATCTATTTTGGAATAAGGTTGTAACATTTTTTCCCCCCCTCCCTTGCCTCTTTCCTCTCCTGTCTTTCCACTTTCCGGCCCATCTTCTTCCCTTTCTCCTTCTCTTCCCTTATTCCCTCTCAATCCCCTTTCTGGTTTCTCTATTGTCCCTGAGTCCCTGCTTCCTGATGTGGGGTTTATGCACTTTATCCGGTACTTTTAGCCTCCTACCGGGGACACACTTAGCTGTATGGACACCCAAGGGCGTAGGGAATTCCCTCTGCCCACCTTAGCCACGACGCATTGGAAATTTCTATTCTTTTCCAGGTATCACTCCGCTCTATGCGGCGTCTGACACCGCGTCCTGTCTGTGATGTTGATCACATCACCATGGACACCACCGCAATGCCTTCTGGATCTTGTAGGCCGGGACGGATTTGCGGTGGGCGCATGCGCCGTGGCTTCCTTTGTCCGCTCACACGTGCGGTGACGTCAGACGCCGCGCGTGTGTGGGGGGCATAAGAACGCCGGCATCCCAGGCCAGCACACTCGCCAGGGATGTTACAGGACACCGACGTATCAACCACCACTTGACTGGGTAGGTACTAGTATGGACCCTTAATGCTTGGCGCCTTAATAGACTTACTTCTTGTTCTTACTATCTTTTGCTTTTTGGTTTTTCCTATCTAGTGTTATCACTGGCTGCAGGCTTTACTTAGCCCAGCATTTCGCTTTATATCTACTCAATGGTAAGTGTGTACTTACCTTGCTTTTCGCTGGTGTAATCTACCTATGGATCAACCAAAGTGCATTTTGTGATTATACCTTCTCCCCCCCAGATAATCTTACAAGTGGCATATAAACTCTTCTCCTGTCTATGCAAATCATAGAGATACGTCTCCTATTGTTGCTTAAAGTTTCTCTCTAAGCTGAAGGACTTATCGGTGTCCTGCCATTCACTTTAAAGAGCACTATTTTGTAAGTACATTAATTGGAGACTCTTTAGTCCCATATAATGAATTTTCTCCACCAACTATTGGAACTTATATGACTTCTTTGAAAAATATGACATTATGATAAATGATCTTATTTTAAATAATTTATACCTCTTTAGATACATACTTGGCCAGGTCCTTTTTACTGCCCCCTGCAGCTACTCATTGTGATCTTGGCTGGAGGTTTAGTGCTGGAGGTGTGTGTGGGCCCCCCCTGGTGACTTGCAGGTATCTCATTTCCATCTATAGAATGTCTGGTTGGGTGATTGTTTCGGGATGGGGATCTCTGGGCTGCCCGATGTTGTGTGGGGACTTTCTCTTGGTGCCCTTTGGGTGGTGGTGGAGGTCAGTCTATACTGTCAGCTCGCAAACATATATATATATATCTATTTAAATGATATTTTTTCTATTGTATCATTTATTCGATTACATCTACTGATTGTTATGTCATTTTCACAGAATTATTGTAGCGTTCTAGGTATTAACAACCTATCCCTGAAGAAGCCAACACTGGCGAAACATGTCGGATAATTAAAATACCTACCCTTCGCATTGGCCGTCACACCCATGAGGCCAAGCCCTGTGAAGTTCACTACAGATATGTTTTTAGCATTTATGCACACCTTGATTTTGTAATCTTTCTGTTTATATTTTTTATATACATGATATGTCTTAATAAAAATTATTTATTTTAAAAAATATACTGTGTTTTTCCTGGCACCGTCATAATCCCCATATTCCCTTTCTCTGACTTTATCATTAGATTTTTGGGATGAGGTGCTGTATCACACTGAGGACCGCCCAGCCACATAGTAATTAAAGGTTGTAACATAAGATGTGGAAAAGTGAAGTGCTGTGAATACTTTCTGGATGCAGTGTAGTAACCTTTAAGAAAGTACGGTAGTCTATTTCCTCATCCTTTTATCAGTCTATTTTTATTATATACAGTTTGATTAGATTTTATTGATGTTTTTCGCACTAGTCCTGCTGGCTGTCTGGATGCCAACTCCTTAATGTTTTAGATTGCTAAGAATGGTTTACAGGGGAAATAAGGAAGCAGGGTGAGCGGAGCTGCTGGAAGAAGAGAGGTCACTGAGGGCCTGTTTAAAGTGATTCTGAGTCTAGGTTCACTCTGAAATTGTACAACTTCACTTGAAATCACACTATTTCAAAGCTGCATGTAAGTGCGACATTAGGTGCGACTTGGCTGACATCTGTGCGACTTCATGCCCAGATGTCTATGCAAGTCGCACCTGAAATCGCCAAAGTAGTGCAGAAACGACTTTTTCAAATCGGACCGCAAAGTTGGCATCACACCGATTTGAACAGTTCCCTTGCCGACAGTAAGGTGCGACTTGTCATGTGATTTGACCTGTCAAATCGCAAGACAAGTCGCACCAGTGTGAATGGTAGCTTAAGGTTTTTTTTCTTTAAATTAAATAGCAAACATTTTATATACTTTCCTGATCTGTGTACTGGTTTTGCACAGAGCAGCCCTGAACCTCTTCTTTTTATGAGACCCCCGCCAGTGGTCCTGGCTCCTCTCGCCTGCTGAGTGCCACCATAGCAAGCCCCAGGCTATGGAGGCACTCTCAGGCCACGTTCCTGTGAATAGACACTGTCTATTCACACAGAGAGTGTGGCTTGGCCCTGCCCCCTGCTCTCTTCTCATTGGCTCACTGGCTGTGATTGAGCCAACGAGGAGAGAGAGACCTGGGAGATCCGCTGCTCTCATGCACATCGCTGGATCGAGATGGGGCTTAGGTAAGTATAAGGGGGAGCTGCACCCAGAAGGTTTTTTACCTTAATGCATAGAATACACATCTGCGTACTCGGCTTTCCGGGGTTATACCGGGATGATGCCCACAGCTGCAGGCATCATCCCGGTACCGTTGTTTAGAGCCGGCGATCGGCTACCCGTATATAACAACGGATGCGGCTAAAAGCCGCTCAGCTGTTATACCGGAGGAGCGGGAGGGGACGTCCCCCCCTCCCGCCGCCTCCAGCCACTCTTACCGGGTCTCCCGTGCGATCTGGAAGCCCGGTGTCCAATCGGCCGCCTTCGGCGGCTGGGGGCGGGCTGGAACGAAGCTGTGGGCGGCTTCGTTCCAGCCTTCTCAATGTAAACGCGGAAGCGACGTCATGACGTCACTTCCCGTTTACTCAGCTGCCAATGGCGCCGGTTTTAAAAAATATATACAGTGTTCAGAATCGCCGTTTTCGGCGATCTGAATACTGTGAAGTGCAGAGGAGGGATCTGGGGTCTTTTAGACCCCAGATCCCTCCATAAAGAGTACCTGTCACCACCTATTACTGTCACAAGGGATGTTTACATTCCTTGTGACAGCAATAAAATAAAAAAAAAAAAAAGTTTTTTTTTAAACACAATTTACAAGTATAAAAAAATAAATAAATAAATAAATAAAAAAATTTTTTAAAGCGCCCCTGTCCCCGCGAGCTCGCGCAGCGAAGAAAACACATACGGAAGTCGCGCCCGCATATGTAAACGGTGTTCAAATCACACATGTAAGGTATCGCCGCGATCGTCAGAGCGAGAGCAATAATTATAGCCCTAGACCTCCTCTGTAACTCAAACCTGGTAACCGTAAAAAAATTTAAAGCGTCGCCTATGGAAATTCATAGGTACCGTAGTTTGTCGCCATTCCACAAGTGCATGCAATTATAAAGGGTGACATGTTTGGTATCTATTTACTCGGCGTAACATCATCTTTCAGATTATACAAAAAAATTGGGGTAACTTTACTGTTTGGATTTTTTTAAATTCATGAAAGTGTCCCTTTTCCAAAAATTTGCGTTTAAAACACCGCTGCACAAATACCGTGTGATATAAAATATTGCAACAATCGCCATTTTATTCTCTAGATTCTCTGCTAAAAAAATATGTATAATGTTTGGGAACTCTAAGTAATTTTCTAGCAAAAAATACGGATTTTAACTTGTAAACACCAAATTTCAAAAATAGGCTTAGTCATGAAAGGGTTAAGGTAAAAAACCTTCTGCCTTTAGAACCACTTTAAAGATTATTTACTATTTAAGAATATGGAAACATTTCAATGACCATAGCATGGCTGCAGGTTTCCTTTGAATTGATTTGGTTAGCCTTTCTCAACTATGGTTCTATGGGATCGTAGAGTTTCTCCAGAGGATGCTGGAGGCTCCTTGAGCAATGAGCAGTTTATCCCAGATCAGTAACCACCGACACCAATGATCTTTTTAGAAATCCGTAAGGGGACATTCTTCCCATTGACCACAAATGTAAAGGAGCATTCTTCCCATTGACCATCACACTAATGTACCCTGAGCTGTAGATATATTAATTATTAACAGGGGTTCCCTGAGGCTATAATGTTATTTTAAGGGTTTCTTCCAGTTACAGTATCTCACAAAAGTGAGTACACCCCTCACATTTTTGTAAATATTTTATTAAATCTTTTCAAGTGGCAACACTGAAGAAATGACACTTTGCTACAATGTAAAGTAGTGAGTGTACAGCTTGTATAACAGTGTAAATTTGTTGTCCCCTCAAAATAACTCAACACACAGCCATTAATGTCTAAACCGCTGGCAACAAAAGTGAGTTGTCCAAATTGGGCCCAATTAGCCATTTTCCCTCCCCGGTGTCATGTGACTCTTTAGTGTTACAAGGTCTCAGGTGTAAATTGAGAGCGGGTGTGTTAAATTTGGTGTTATCGCTCTCACTCTCCATACTGGTCACTGGAAGTTCAACATGGCACCTCATGGCAAAGAACTCTCTGCGGATCTGAAAAAAAGAATTGTTGCTCTTCATAAAGATGGCCTAGGCTATAAGAAGATTGCCAAGACCCTGAAACTGAGCTGCAGCATGGTGGCCAAGACCAAATAGCGGTTTAACAGGACAGGTTCCACTCAGAACAGGCCTCGCCTTGGTCGACCAAAGAAGTTGAGTGCACGTGCTCAGCGTCATATCCAGAGGTTGTCTTTGGGAAATAGATGTATGAGTGCTGCCAGCGTTGCTGCAGAGGTTGAAGGGGTGGGGGGTCAGCCTGTCAGTGCTCAGACCATACGCCGCACACTGCATCAAATTGGTCAGCATGGCTGTCGTCCCAGAAGGAAGCCTCTTCTAAAGATGATGCACAAGAAGCCCACAAACAGTTTGCTGAAGACAAGCAGACTAAGGACATTGATTACTGGAACCATGTCCTGTGGTTTGATGAGACCAAGATAAACTTTTTTGGTTCAGATGGTGTCAAGCGTGTGTGGCGGCAACCAGGTGAGTGGGAGTGTCATGGTCTGGGGCTGCATGAGTGCTGCCGGCACTGGGGAGCTACAGTTCATTGAGGGAACCATGAATGCCAACATGTACTGTGACATAATGAAGCAGAGCATGATCCCCTCCCTTCAGAGACTGGGCCGCAGGGCAGTATCCCAACATGGGAACGACCCCAAACACCTCCAAGATGACCACTGCCTTGCTAAAGAAGCTGAGGGTAAAGGTGATGGACTGGCCAAGCATGTCTCCAGACCTAAACCCTATTGAGCATCTGTGGGGCATTCTCAAATGGAAGGTGGAGGAGCGCAAGGTCTCTAACACCCACCAGCTCTGTGATGTCATCATGGAGGAGTGGAAGAGGACTCCAGTGGTAACCTGTGAAGCTCTGGTGAACTCCATGCCCAAGAGGGTTAAGGCAGTGCTGGAAAATAATGGTGGCCACACAAAATATTGACACTTTGGGCCCAATTTGGACATTTTCACTTAGGGGTGTGCTCACCACCGTTCTTGCCAGCGGTTTAGACATTAATGGCTGTGTGTTGAGATATTTTGAGGGAACAGCAAATTTACACTGTTATACAAGCTGTACACTCACTACTTTACATTGTAGCAAAGTGTCATTTCTTCAGTGTTGTCACATGAAAAGATAGAATAAAATATTTACAAAAATGTGAGGGGTGTACTGACTTTTGTGAGATACTGTAAAAAGGTTGAGGAAGGCTGTGTTACATATCAGATCTTATTTCATCGCATTTTCTCAGGAAATTCTATTGAAACACTTTATTGTACTAATAAATGACTATCCCCCAGGAGTGGCATCAGTATGTGAATAGAGTGAATAGATGTCATGACACCATTGCTGGCAATTTAATCCAGAAATGAAGTAGCTGGATCATTCGAACAGCAATTCTAGCCAACAAATAAAATCAGTTGTGGAATTGCTAAAGCTAACTTGAATGTGTCATTTAATAGGTTTCTATATCCCATCATTTGGCAGGCTTTGAAGTTGCTCCTGGATGACACTGCAGTGTCCTATCACCGAATTCTTTACTGAACGACCTTCCACTGTTTAGTTGTGGAAGCAAAAGGCTCAGAAAGAGCAGGAACCAGGGAACAATCTGGCCATCATTACAATTACACAACATACTTTCCTTATCTACATCTGCCCACCCCGTACCTCTTAAATTAGAGAAATTAAAAGAACAACAATCCTTGCCTATCTAGGAGAAACCATGGACCTGGGCTCTCATACCAACCAGTCTAGGCATTGGTCACATGATACATGATACTCCCTCTACCAGCAGTGACTATGCAACTCAGGCCTCCTGCTCCCTCTACCAGCAGTGACTATGCAACTCAGCCCCCCCCCCCTGCTCCCTCTACCAGCAGTGACTATGCAACTCAGGCCTCCTGTTACCTCTACCAGCAGTGACTATGCAACTCAGCCCCCCCTGCTCCCTCTACCAGCAGTGAATATGCAACTCAGCCCCCCCTGCTCCATCTACCAGCAGTGACTATGCAACTCAGGCCCCCTGCTCCCTCTACCAGCAGTGACTATGCAACTCAGGCCCCCTGCTACCTCTACCAGCAGTGACTATGCAACTCAGGCCCCCTGCTACCTCTACCAGCAGTAACTTTTCAGCTCCATTCACCTTGCTTCTTTTCCCAGCAGTGGCTCAGCAACTAAGCTCCATATATCCAGCAGTGACTGAATAGCTCAGCTCCCCCCCCCCATTCCCCTTCCCAGCAATGACTCCACAGCTTATCTCCGGACACCCAAGCACTGACTCAGCAGCTAGGTACCCTCCTCCCAGAAGTAATAGTTTAGCTCCCCCTCCCAGCAGTGACTCTGTTGCCTTTTCCCCATCCTAGCAGTGACTCCAGGGCTCATCTTGCACTGTTTCCCACTCCCAGTATTGACCCTTGCTTTCCATTTGAAAAGTGACTTCACAGCTCAGCTCCCCCTCCCAGAAGTGCTCACACTGATTCCCACTTATTGGGTGTAGGTGGGGGGCCTTTTTACAGATGCTGTCACTGAATAGGAGGAGTGATGAAATCCTGTTTTCTGCAGGTTCTTTCTAAAGAAGGTTTGTGTTTTTCCTAAAAAACCTTGGTGGTGTTTTTTGTTTCCATCTTGGAAAGAAGACCTTTTAAATCTTAGCTTTATATCCCTCTCTTGTCTTCTTTGCTCCGGGACAGTCCTGCTTTCCAGGGGTTAAGGCTGGGTTCGCACTATTGTGAATTGGATGAGGGTTTCCTGCATCCAATTCACAATAGCAGGAGATCTTGACCGGCTCTCCATCGGGGTCCTCTGCGTCTTTTGGTCCGTTTCAGATCCGAATTCAGCCAAAAATCTGGGCTAAAATCGGACCTGGAATGGTGAACCAGCACGCACCAGACCCTTCCTGGGAGCCGCATGCAAAGATAGTGTGAACCCAGCCTAAAAGTTTTTATAAACTTTTTAATATGTTAATAGCTAAACTTATTTCCGCTATAAACCATTCTTAGGAATCTTAAACATTAAGGAGTTGGCAGCCAGACAGCCAGCAGGACAAGTGCGAAAAACATCAATAAAATCAAATCAAACTGTATATAATAAAATAGACTGATAAAAGGATGAGGATATAGACTACTTTCTCAACGGTTACTTTAGTGCATCCGGAAAGTATTCACAGCGCTTCACTTTTTCCATATTTTGCTTTGTTACAGTTTTATTCCAAAATGGATTAAATTCATTATTTTCCTCAAAATTCTACAAACAATTCCCCATAATGACAACGTGAAAGAAGTTTGTTCAAAATCTTCTTGCTCTTTTTCCCTATTATAATAATAAATAATAATCATTAATCAATAAGTATTACGTAAATAAATATTAAATATTAATAAAACCCATCATTTAACCCATGATGCTAACCCCTACCCTAACAAAAATAAATAAATAATAACAATAAATTAATAAATAATAATAAATAAATTACCCCTAACAAAAATAAATGAATTAATAATAATAATAATAATAACAACAAATAATACATAAATATTAAATTAATTAATTACCCCTAAACTTAACTCCAACCCCTAGAACAAACTCTTAACTCCAACGCTAACCCATAACCCTAACCCCCTACCAAAAAATGATATATAGATAGATAGATATCGATAGATAGATAGATAGATAGATAGATAGATAGATAGATAGATAGATAGATAGATAGATAGATAGATAGATAGATAGATAGATAGATAGATTATATATATATATATATTCTTCAATTTTGTTAAAGTATTAAAAGCCAGTAATAGTTGGCGGTTAATTAATTTTAGCTGGTTACTCGGGTTTCTTGAGCTATGGCTGATAGACCTGTCATCTGATGGTGCCTCTCTTGTTCCGGGTCCAGCACAACTTGACAGAGTCAACTATAGGCATGTGCACTGCCGAAAAAAATCGCCCATTTTCGTTTCATTTGATTTTTGGTTTTTCGGGTCATTCGTTATGATTGAAATTCAAATATTTGAAAATCCGGAAATTTGAAAATTCGCAAATTCGAAAATCCGGAAATTTGAGAATTCGGAAATCCAAAAATAAGAAAGAAAATCCGAAAATTCGAAAGAACGAAAATCAGAAAATTTTAAATAATAGCTAACTAACTAATAATATTAAATTATAGGTATTGGAATTTCCTTTCAAATTTGGCTGTTAGTCAACGTAACGAATAAAAATGTATCCAAAGTTACGAATTATCTGAAATAACGAATGCCGCATCTAAATAAATGGAACGGAACAAATTAATAATAAATAATAATATTAATATTAATAATAAAAAGTGTTTATTATCATTATTGTTATTTATTTTTATTAATTCGTTACATTCTGAAGTAATCGCAATGGAAGCATTCCCACCTGGGTGGCAGCATCCTGTCCTCCCGGGAGTGTAAAACCTCCATTCTTTCAAAGTCTAGCTTCTCTTGGAAGTAAAGAAGTATGTGTACAACATCCAGAAATATGATATTCATGTTAAGTTCCAACACATTCCATTCGTTTAAATACGGCATTCGTTATTTCGGATAATTTGTAACTTCGGATAAATTCGTATTCGTTGCGTTCACTAACAGACAAATTTGAAAGGAAATTTCAATACCTATAATTTAATAGTTAGTAATAGTTTTTATGAATTCCCAAATTTTCAGATTTAGAATTTCCGTTTTTTCGGATTTCCGGAACTCCGGATTTTTGAATTTTGCATTTACGAATTTTTGAATATTTGCATTTTCAAATATTTGAATTTACGAATATTCTGAAAAATTCATTAAACGGGTTTTTGTTCATTCGGATACTTCCGAATTAACGGATTTGTCGAAATTCGTTAAAAAACAAAATGTCTAGTCAGCTGCATGACACCAATGGTCTTTTTAGCTGTCTGTAAGAGTGACAGCCCCACCACCTCTGTGGGGGGGGGGGGGCATTTTTCCTATTAGCCATCAATGAAAGGGGCATTTTTCCAATAACTACTGATGAATTAATTTTAGTGGTTATGACTAAGGCCTTATAGGCTGAAACGTGTCAACTGTTCTTATTTGCTTTTGGACACTGTGGCTTGTCAATAAATATTACACTTTTTAAGAGCAATCACCGGAGTACGGATCATCTTTTCCTCACTTCCCTACTCAGCCAGCGACTGTGGATCGAGCACCCGGGATCTCTGCTTTCTATGTGATGTATGGGTAGTAGCACTGACTTTTTTGTTTATATTCTGAATTAATTTTAGACATGGGAATGATTTCAAGGGTTCCTATGGAGTACAAAGGCTGTGTTAGAGCTACTGTCCATAGAAGTGATCTGCACAACCGATGTTGCTCTAAACTCTTGCTTTTATTAGAAAAACCACAGTGTGCAAGTTACAATAACGGTCAGTTGACGCGTTTCAGCCTACACGGCTTTAATCATAACTGTTATGCCCCGTACACACGGTCGGATTTTCTGACGGAAAATGTGTGATAGGACCTTGTTGTCGGAAATTCCGACCGTGTGTAGGCTCCATCACACATTTTCCATTGGAATTTCCGACACACAAAGTTTGAGAGCAGGCTATAAAATTTTCCGACAACAAAATCCGTTGTCGGAATTTCCGATCGTGTGTACACAAATCCGACGCACAAAGTGCCACGCATGCTCAGAATAAATAAAGAGATGAAAGCTATTGGCCACTGCCCCGTTTATAGTCCCGACGTACGTGTTTTACGCCACCGCGTTCAGAACGATCGGATTTTCCGACAACTTTGTGTGACCGTGTGTATGCAAGACAAGTTTGAGCCAACATCCGTCGGAAAAAATCCTAGGATTTTGTTGTCGGAATGTCCGATCAATGTCCGACCGTGTGTACGGGGCATTAGAGCAACACAAGAGATTTATAAGTAAGTCTGAATAGATACTTAAAATCACAATAAAAACTATAAACAACGCCGGCCAAAATTTAGACCTCTACTCAGCATTGTCTCCTATCCCCACGGCACCATCACTTGGGAGTATATTTAATAAAATAATTAATCAGCTGTTCTCCCATTGAAACTGCATACCTGTAACTTTGTTCTGTGAGAATGGAGCAAAATTGAATGTTCTAAGGGTATATTCTCTGCAGATCAATTATTATTCATTGGAAATAAAAAAAAAAAAAAACTGTATGAATAGGAAAAATACCACATTATGGCCACTAGATGAGTTCTGAGTATCAAGGAAAAAAGTATGCTCATCGGCTCAGCATTTTTGCCATTTACACAGTTTTTTTTTTTTTTTTTAATGAATAACATTCGATCTTTAGAGAATATAGTCTGAGAACATTCAGTGTTGCCCTTGTTCGCACAGAATGAGTTTACATTCAGGTTTGATACAGGAACAGCTATGCAAACTTTTTTTTTTATAATTATACCCCTAGGTATGTGAAGACAGCACACAATGTCACCTCTTCCCACTATGCTGGCTGTGTTACAACTTCAATATATCAAAAGTACCTTTTCAATATACATTTTTAATAGAAATTCCAGCTGAAGTATTGTGAAAGGTTGACTTTAAGGTTAATGACCTTTTAAAAGCATACATACTGCTTACTCAGCATACAGAAAATTACCGGGTGGGGGGGAATTCAAGGTATGAAATATTTTCTGTTGTTCTACTTTTATTATTGTCAGAGAACCTGTTTTATAGGAGAATTCGAGGTTTGTAAAAAACAAACACACATACTCACCTGTATGCTGCAGCTGTCCCTCGTCTGCTGTCAGAATGCAATAGCACAGTGGGAAGGATTCCCCCATCTACCTCGATTGTGTGGATGAGGGAATCTGTTCATTTTTTTCTATAAGGCTACTGGCTGATGGAAAAAAAAAAGATCCATCTATAGCCAACTTAAGATGGGTATGTAGTTTTAAATAGACTTTAAAATGGAAGTTTTATTCTATGAACATTGAAGTGATTGTAAAGTCTAGTTTTTGTTTTCCTATAAAAATAAACATTATTATTTCAGGTACTTATATAAACTTGTTATACTTACCTACTCTGTATTGTGATTTTGCACCGAGCGACCCAGATCCTCCTCTTCTCAGGTCCCTCTTCTGTGCTCCTGGCCCCTCCCTCCTGTTCAGTCCCCCCACAGCAAGCAGCTTGTCTATAAAGAGTTTGGGGTGGAGGAACTTGACTGTCCTGACCTCAACCTGATAGAACGCCTTCGGGATGAATTAGAGAGGAGACTGTGAGCCAGACCTTCTCGTCCAACATCAGTGCCTGACCTCACAAATGCACTTCTAGAAGAATGGTCAAACATTCCCATAGACACACTCCTAAACCTTGTGGACAGCCTTCCCAGAAGAGTTGAAGCTGTTATAGCTGCAAAGGGTGGGCCAACTCAATATTGAACCCTACAGACTAATGCCCCGTACACACGATTGGATTTTCCAACAACAAATGTTGGAGCTTGTTGGCGGAATGTCCGACCGTGTGTACGCTCCATCCAACATTTGTTGTCGGACTTTCCGCCGACAAATGTTGGCTAGCAGGTTCTCAAATTTTCCGCCAACAAATTCTTGTTGTCGGACTTTCCGATCATGTGTACACAAGTCCGCCGCACAGAAGTCCACGCATGCTCGGAATCAAGTACGAGCCGGAAGCGTTCGGTCTTGTAAAACTAGTGTTCGTAATGGAGATATCATATCGGCTCGTCGTACGTCTTGTATGTCACTACGTTTGTAATTGTTGGCCAACACTTGTGAGACCGTGTGTATGTAAGACAAGTTGGAGCCAACAACCTTCGAACAAAAATCCACAGTTTTGTTGTCGGAAAGTCCGATCGTGTGTACGGGGCATAAGACTTGGATTCCATTAAAGTTCATGTGCGTGTAAAAGCAGGTGTCGCAATACTTTTGACACTATAATATATATATATATATATATGTATGTGTGTGTGTGTATATATATATATGTATATATATATATATATATATATATACATATATATATATATATATATATATATAAAATTAGATCTGTTATTTTAGGATCCTACCAAAGGTTTCTTTTTCACCACCTACTGACCAGCCGCGGTATATGTGGCGGAACATACAGACAGAGGGGGTTATTGGAAACACAGCTGTTATGAATGAATGAATCCTGAACCGGAGCAGGCAAAATTACGTGATTATAGGGGTTATTTACGAAAGGCAAATCCACTTTGCACTGAAAGTGCACTTGCAAGTAAAGTTGCTGTAGATCTGAGGGGGACATGCAAGGAAAATAAAAAACAGCATTTTAGCTTGCACATGATTGGATGATAAAATCAGCAGAGCTTCCCCTCATTTCAGATCTACTCCTTAGGTTTAGAGCGACTGCACTTCCAAGTGCACTTGCAGTACAAAGTGGATTTTCCTTTTGGAAATAACCCCCATAATCACGTAATTTTGCCTGCTCCGGTTCAGGATTCATTCATTCATAACAGCTGTGTTTCCAATGCTGTGATTGGTCCACAGCTATCACATGGTACCTGGGCCAAGCACCCTGTATCATGTGATTAGCTGTTGCCAATCACAGAAGCCATTCATGATGGTTGAAAACTTTGCTGTTACAACGATCTTCAATCTAACAGCAAACAAAGTGTAAAAAAAATGTTTTAAAAAAGCCCTGCTTATCCCCCTAGAGCAGTACAGTATTACTATGGTGACACTGAACTACTCTGAAGAAAGTACCGTATGTAAAAAAAATAGTAAAATATTTTTTAAAAAAAAAATTCGAATAAAATTTTTTTTTTTTTTAACATACTGTCTCCAGTCTGTCTCCCTGATCACTGCCACACCAGTCATATCTACAAATTGTAGAAAAAAAAAAAACTCCAAATAACTCACCATCTACTGTCTACTTTCCAAAATGGGGTAATTTGGGGGGTATTTGTACTGTATTTGTATTTGTACTGTCCTGGCATTTTAGGGCCTCAAGAAATGAGATCAGTAGGCTGTCAGTACATCAGGATTGATGAATTTTCTGTTTCAGTCTTTTTATGAAGATTTCAAATAGTATCAGAACATTGTAGGTAGACAAAGTCAATTATAAAAAGTTGAACTGTGAGCGTAGACAGTGTATGGACAATGACAACCCCAACATATAGGGAGGAGGAAGGGGTCCAGCCAGGGACCCATAAAATGTGAGTAACCTTGAAAAGTCCCAATGTAGCAGAACATATGCCGCTATATTTCTATAAAAGGCTAGACCAAAAAAATGAGCCTTATTTCAGAACAACATTGTAGGCCCAGTGGACGGGTCAAACAGGACTACACCCAACCAACCTCTTGACTGGGCAAATGAAAACCATAGTAATATACGATTTAACTTTAACTAATATAGAATCCACTATGGCACCAAGCTATTGACTCATTAGGCTACCAGGTGAACATCAAGAATAGACAGAATATCAAATATATCAGCAACATATCCTACAGAGTAGTTTGTCACATATGTAAAAAAAAAGCCTTAACCACTTGCTTACTGGGCACTTAACCACTTGCCGACCGGCTCCTGTACATATACGTCGGCAGTTTGAAGATGGATATCTTGGTAACAGCAGCAGCTGCTGCCACAACCGGGGTATCCATCTCTTCAGGAGCCGGTCGCGTTTACGATAATGGTGGTCTCTGTGGCGGATTCACCGAGAGATCACCGCTATCGGCGGCGGGAGAGGGTCCCCCCCCCCGCCGCCGCTCTCCCGCGCCCTCCGCCGCTTCCTGGAGCCGTCGGCAGCAGCGGAGGCGATCGGGACCTGTCCGTGGCCGGGTATGGAGACGTGTGAGGGGAAGATGGCCCCCACCCGCCTCCATACCATAGCAGGGCGGAAGCGACGTCATAACGTCACTTCCGCCCATACGTCTTAAAGGCATATTTTTTCAAAGTCATTTTTTCAAATGACAAAATTTATTTATTTTTTTTTTTTATTGCATTTTAGTGTAAATATGAGATCTGAGGACTTTTTGACCCCAAATCTCATATTTAAGAGGTCCTGCCATGCTTTTTTCTATTACAAGGGATGTTTACATTCCTTGTAATAGGAATAAAAGTGACACAATTTTTTTTTTTTTTTAAACTGTGAAAAAACAAATAAAATCAAGTAAAATAAATAAAAAAAAAAAAAAAAAAAAAGTAAAGCGCCCTGTTCCGATGAGCTCGCGTGCAGGAGCGAACACATATGGAAACGGTGGTTAAACCACTTATGGGAGGTGGCAATCGTTAGAGCGAGAGCAATAATTCTAGCCCTGGACCTCCTCTGTAACTCAAAACATGCAACCTGTAGAATTTTTTAAACGCCGCCTATGGAGATTTTAAGGGTAAAAGTTTGACGTTATTCCACGACCGGGCGTAATTTTGAAGCGTGACATGTTGGGTATCAATTTACTCCGCGTAACATTATTTTTCACAATATAAAAAAAAATATTAGGCTAACTTTACTGTTGTCTTATTTTTTTATTAAAAAAACTGAATTTTTTTTTCCAAAAAAAGTGCGCTTGGAAGATCGTTGTGCAAATACGGTGTGAAAAAAAGTATTGCAATGACCACCATTTTATTCTCTAGGGTGTTAGAAAACAAAAAATATATAATTTTGGGGGTTCTAAGTAATTTTCTAGCAATAAAAAAAATTTTTTAAACTTGTAAACACCAAAATCCCCAAACGAGGCTAATCCTTAAGTGCCGGTTCACACTAGACGCGGCACGACTTGCAGGTCGCCTCGCCGAGGCGACCTGCACACGACTGCTGGGGCGACTTGCAAGACGACTTCTGTATAGAAGTCTATGCAAGTTGCCCCCAAAGTAGTACAGGAACCTTTCTTCTAAGTCGGAGCGACTTGCGTCGCTCTGATTAGAACGGTTCCATTGTACAGAACGGGAGGCTACTTGTCAGGCGGCTAGGTCGTCTGACAAATCGCCCCCCTGTGAACCGAGCCTAAGTGGTTTTTAAATCGGAAGTAAACCCATCGATTTAACAGTTTCAAAAAACTGTTATATTCCTGGAACGTGTCATGAATTTAACTGTCACGTTGGTTGTACTCTCAACCAAACTGTCAAGTCATCCAATGGCTGGTGTCATAACTGATCACATGTGCAGCACCATGGCAGTTGAAGATTAAACCGAGACCACGATGGGCAACTTCCTTGGCTGAAAATGATAGGAGGGTTTACTTTCACTTTAAACCTCCTTCCTGCCCAGACCAATCTTCAGCTTTCAGCGCTGTCACACTTTGAATGACAATTGCGCGGTCATGCAGCGCTGTACCCAAATGGAATTTTTATCATTTTTTTTCACACAAATAGAGCTTTCATTTTGTGGTATTTAATCACTGCTGGGTTTTTGTTTTTTTGCTAAAAAAATTTAAAATTACCGAAATTTTTGAAAAAAAAACAAAAACTATTTCATAGCTTGTTATAAAATTTTGAAAACAGGTCATTTTTCTCCTTCAATGATGTGCTCCGATGAGGCGGCACTGATGGGCATTGATAGGCTGCACTGATGAGGCTGCACTGATAGGTGGCACTGAGAGGTGTCACTGATAGGTGGCACTGATAGGGGGCACTGATGGGCACTGATAGGCTGCACTGATAGGTGGCACTGATAGGTGGCACTGATAGGGGGCACTGATGGACACTGATAGGCTGCACTGATGGGCACTGATTGGTGGCACTGAGAGGTGGCACTGACAGGTGACACTGATAGGCAGCACTGATCGGTGGCACTGATGATGAGGGACTAATGGTCATTGATTGGCGGCACTGATGGACATTGATAGGTGGCACTGGTGGGCAAAGATAGGTGGCACTGTGGGCACTGGTAGGTGGCACTGGTGGACACTGGTGGGCAAAGATGAGGCAGCCGCGGCTCTCTGTGTGAGGGAGCAATGTCCCTCTGACAGAATTCGGTGATCGGCTTTATTTTTCCGTGAGGGGGAAAAAATACAGATTACCGATCGTCTGTTCATTGGCTGACAGCAATCACAGAGCTTGCCACGTGCGACCCAGGAGGAGGTCTATGGACGCCCTCCCGAGAATTAAAGCACACACATAAAGGTTCGGCTGAAGGACCCAAAATGTACTGGAGTAAAAAAGGTAAGTAAGCCAAGCTAATAAAGGAAAAAGAAAAGAAAGAAAACAGAGTGAAAGGAAGAAAGAGTAAAAAAGTAAGAGGATGCCCCTCCAGGAGTCTGCCAACAAAAGCCAATGTGAATCTTAGTTATCCGGCACCTGTCGGTAAGAGAGCCAGGGGGTCTATAACCTTTTCAAGCAGGGATTGTTTATCCCGTAGGACACTAACTATTTTTTCATGTAGCACAACCAGGATTGATCAATTTCCAAATATCCACTCACCGGACACTTTATTAGGTACAACGTGCCAGTACCGGGTTGGACCCCCTTTTGCCTTCAGAACTGCCTTCAATATCCGTGGTATAGATACAACAAGGTGTTGGAAACATTCCTCAGATTTTGGTCCATAGTGACATGATAACATCACACAGTTGCTGCAGATTTGCCGGCTGCACATCCATGATGCGAATCTCACATTCTACCACATCCCAAAGGTGCTCTATTGGATGAGATGTGGTGAGTGTGGAGGCCATTGGAGTACAGGGACCTCATTGTCCAGTGGTGAGATGATTTGATCTTTGTGACATGGTGCATTATCCTGCTGGAAGGAGCCATCAGAAGATGGGGACACTGTAGTCATAAAGGGATGGACATGGTCAGCAACAATACTCAGGTAGGTCAACGATGATCAATTAGTACTAATCAGCCCAAAGTGTGCCAAGAAAATATCCCTCCACACCATTACACCACCAGCCTGAACCATTGATACAAGGCAGGATGGATCCATGCTTTCCTGTTGTTTATGCCAAATTCTGACCCAACCATCTGAATGTAGCAGCTGAAATAGAGACTCATCAGACCAGGCAACGTTTTTCCAATCTTCTGTTGTCCAATTTCAGTGATCCTGTGCGAATTGTAGCCTCAGTTTCCTGTTCTCAGCTGACAGGAGTGGCACCCGGGGTGGTCTTCTGCTGCTGTAGCCCATCTGCTTCAAGGTTTCATGTGTTGTGCATTTGGAGATGGTATTCTGCATACCTTGGATGTAATGAGTGGTTATTTGACTTACTGTTGCTTTTCTATCATCTGGAACCAGCCTACCCATTCTCCTCTGACCTCAACAAGGCATTCTCTTCCACACAACTGCCGCTCACTGGATATTTTCTCTTTTTCGGATCATTCTTTGTAAACCCGAGAGATGGTTGTGAGTGAAAATCCCAGTAGATCAACAGTTTTTTAAATACTTAGACCAGCCCGTCTGGCACCAACAACCATGCCACGTTCAAAGTCCCTTTAATCCCCTTTCTTCCCCATTCTGATGCTCAGTTTGAACTTCATCAAGTCGTCTTCACCACGTCTAGATGCCTACAGGCATTGAGTTGCTGCCATGTGATTGGCTGATTAGCAATTTGTGTTTCCAAGCACAAATGTGCTAATAAAGTGGCCGGTGAGTGTATATCGCATAGTTTATAGACGCTATAACTTTGACACAAACCAATTAATATACTGTTATTGGAATTTTTTTTTTTACCAAAGACATGTAGCAGAATAAAATTTGGCCTAAATTTATGAAGAATTTTGATTTTATTGGGTATGTTTTATGAAAGAAAGTAGAAAATATCTTTATTTTTTCAAAATGTTTGGTCTTTTCTTCATTTATATCGCAACAAATAAAAACCCCAGTGGTGGTCAAATACCCCCAAAAGAAAAAAATGATAACAATGTCATTTGCGCATAGTGTTGCATGACGGAGCAACTACCACTTACATTAGCACAGTGCTAAATAGCAAAAAATGCTGGAGCTGAAGTGGTAAAAGAGATGTAAAGCAATCTAAAAACCCATGCCATGGCATAAATCTAAATTCTTTTTCTTGTAATACATGAGCTTAGCTGGAGGAGTCAATATAGCTTTTACAGACTTTCAGTTGACTCATTGCAGTAATATAGAGCAGCTGGCGGGCGATGAGTCAGGCAGTGAAAGGAGCGTATTGTGGGATAACTGCCCTTCTTCTGACCACAGGTCCGATCGATCGTAGGATTGTGTAACCGTCGCCTGGCTCAGCCGTCACCTTCTCTGCGTGTCATCTGGCAGCTGATGAATTACTCTTCAGGAATTGCTCTAAAATCCAAATAAGCTAATCGGAATTCCTTTGCACGTTTTCCTACTAATATCCTGAAACAGTCATTTACGATACACTATGTCACCAAAAGTATTGGGACGCCTTCCTTTACACACACATGAACTTTAATGACATCCCAGCATTAGTCTGTAGGGTTCAATATTGAGTTGGCCCACCCTTTGCAGCTATAACAGCTTCAACTCTTCTGGGAAGGCTGTCCACAAGGTTTAGGAGTGTGTCTACGGCAATGTTTGACCATTCTTCCAGAAGAGCATTTGTGAGGTCAAGCACTGATGTGGACGAGAAGGCTTGGCTCTCAGTCCCTGCTATAATTCATACCAAATGTGTTCTTTTGGGTTGAGGTCAGGACTTTGTGCAGGCCAGTCAAGTTCCTCCACCCCAAACTCGCTCATCCATGTCTTTATGGACCTTGCTTTGTGCACTGGTCCAAATCATTTGGTGGAGGGGCGGATAATATTGTGGGGCTGTTTTTTAGGGGATGGGCTTGGCCCCTTACTTCCAGTGGAGGGAACTCTTAAGGCATCAGTATACCAAGACATTTTGGACAATTTTATGCTCCCGACTTTGTGGGAACGGTTTGGGGATGGCCCCTTCCTGTTCCAACATGACTGCACACCAGTGCACAAAGCAAAGTCCATAAAGACATGGATGAGTGTGTTTGGGGTGGAGGAACTTGACTGGCCTGCACAAAGTCCTGACCTCAACCCAAAAGAACACATTTGGTATGAATTATAGCAGGGACTGAGAGCCAGGCCTTCTCGTCCACATTAGTGCCTGACCTCACAAATGCACTTCTGGAAGAATGGTCAAACATTCCCATAGACACACTCCTAAACCTTGTGGACAGCCTTCCCAGAAGAGTTGAAGCTGTTATAGCTGCAAAGGGTGGGCCAACTTGATATTGAACCCTACGGACTAAGACTGAGGACAGAGTCCTGACCTCAACCCGATAGAACACCTTTGGGATGAATTAGAGCAGAGACTGCGAGCCAGGGATGCCATTAAAGTTCATGTGCGTGTAAAGGCAGACGTCCCAATACTTTGGTAATGTAGTGTATATGCGCTATGTCACTGTTTTACAACTCAGAGCTCAAGGGGGCATCAAATGTGGCCCTTGAGATCACCAAAGGGCTGCACATAATGTTCAATATAAATAATGCTTGAGAAGACTACAGACCTAATAGAGGAAAATAAGGGTCAGAGAGGGAGGACAGGATACATTGTTGGCTGGGGATATGCTGCAGAAGTCAGTACAAAACTGGAAACATGTTACTGTACATGAGGCCTGTAGAGATCAATGCTATTATTCTAAGCAATGTTCCCAGTACAGACTGCTGAAGTCCAAGGCCGCACATCCCATATCAAAGGGCTTCATTCTGCCCTTGGGCTGCAGGTTGGGCACCAGCGACATGAAGAGTTTAAGTACACAAATGACAACAGGAGAAGACAAAATGCAGCTTCAAGCTTCCACTCAATGATCATCCTCCCGGTTTAGATTGGTATAACCAGAAGCTTTACTGTGGGTCGTCTAAGCATTATGCCAAAGCCCTGATGAAGGGGGATTTTTTTTCCTCAAAACACGTTGGTTGCCTTTTGTCTTTTCTTGTTGTCATTTGTGGATTTAATAAAACACTTTTGGACTCCAAGAATGTCTGTTTAGAGGTCTTTCTGGTTCAGCTCATATAGACTTCCTAAATTGGGTGACCCCTGGTTCTGGGAGGATCCCTGCTTTGTGGAGAGATGCCAAACTCAACCTATTTAGCTCTAATAGGGACTAGGAATGAGCTGGTTTTGGTTTGAACCAGTTCGACAGAACCAATGGGCAGCTGTCACATGATCACAGCCCCACATCATAACACAAACGGGTGGGGAGGCTCATAACATAATAGGTCATTGACATCCCAAGAATCTCTGGAATGCCCCAGGTGCAGTTATCTGGATTGGTAGAGATGTGATCATGCGACAGATTCCCATGGGTTCTGCCAAAGTAGGTTTGGACCGAGTCTGGACCAAACCCAGCTAAACCCTATCCCAGCCTTTCTCAACCTTTTTAAACACAGAGGATGCCTTGAAATAACTTTCCAATCAGGGAACCCCTGCTAAAAATTACTATATCTACAACTCATTATACATTAGTGTGATGGTCAGTGGGATGAATGCTCCTTTCATTTGTGGTCATTGGGAAGAATTCCCCCCTTTCAGATAGCTAAAAGGATCAGTGGAGTCTGTGGGAACTTATCTGAGAGGCAGAAATTTCTCATTGCTCAAGGAACTCCCAGCAACCTCTGGAGGAACCCTAGGGTTCAACGGATCCCTGATTGAGAAACCTTGCCCTATCCTTTTAGTTGGGAATACATATCCAGCATCTTGCTTCCTTAGAAGACCTCTTGTAAGGGCACCTACATCCTCTGATACTTACCTGAGCTGCGCTCCCTCGCCACTTTGTTCGTCTGTCAGAGTCTGAAAGTGACAGATTCTCTTTATAGGCTATAGGGAAACACTAATGCTATTGTTAATAATAGGATCCAACCTGAATACTGGTTGATATAAAGTTCTGGAAGTGAATGGGTTCATATTTCGACCTCTCCAAAACTTTGCAAGCTGTACCAGGCTGTCGTGCCAACTTCAACACTGGCATCTCTCCCTGTACATCACATGCTGCTTGAGAACAATAGTGGTGTGGGAAGGTTTGGCCAGCATATACTCTTACAGCTGTTGAGGAGGTACAAGTGGCAGGGCAGGCTGATGCTGAAAGCCCTTCAATAGGCTACAGTTTGTCCTGACTGGCCAAATGGTACACCCAAATGACATTATTTCCGCCAGCCAGGCAACTGCCCTGAGCTTCAGTAGCAACAATTAAGTAGTGTATGGGTTCAGTTTATATCTTTTGTAGCATGGAGCCAATGCCAAGGATTTTTTTTCTCCAGCATTTTCAGGTTTCTGTATTGGGGTCAGAGTTTGCTGCAGGTACTTACACATATTTACAACAGCCTCTAATGCAACTGAATGCCTGGCCATTCTGATAGGGGAAGCCCTGACACTTCCAGAAAGTGTTGGAGCTGACCGTTCCCTCTTATCTCCAACTTATTCCTATTGGCCCCTGATTCTTAAGGAGTCCCTGTCACCAGACCATTTATTCCAACAAAAATCCCCCCATAAGATGATATGTGCATCTAATGTATTTTACCATGTTCTATGTCTATAAAAGGGAGTGTAGACCTCCAAAAGCACCAAGACTGCTGCTGGGTGCTGCCATCTTGAATGTGATGTTGGCTGCCCCAGCAGACTCAGAGCTGTCCCTCAAGTGACACTTTATGGCAACTTTTCTCAACCATTTTACTCCAGAAGAACCCTTACCAATTTCCAGGTCTTGGGGGGCGGGGGGCTCTTCTAAATAAAATTCCTTGGGGGTCAGTAAGAAAAAATGCCTCTTACTATGATGGTCTCCATTACAAAAGTGGTCAGAATCCAACCCTTGCAGACAGCTAAAAAGATCATTGGTGTCACGCTGCTTGGTTCTGCCAAGTGCTGTTGTGCCCTAAAACTAGGTAGGCACCAACAGATGCGAGGTCAATCAGCCACAGGTCAAGGAAAGCCTAGCAACCTCTGGAGGAATCCTAGTTGGGAATGACTGCTCTAGGTCAAGCAAACCCTAGCAACTTATGGAGGAACCCAAGAATTCCATGGAACCCTAGTTGGGAATGACTGCTCTAGGTCAAGGAAACCCTAGCAACTTCTGGAGGAACCCAAGCATTCCATGGAACCCTAGTTGGGAATGACTGCTCTAGGTCAAGGAAACCCTAGCAACTTCTGGAGGAACCCAAGCATTCCATGGAACCCTAGTTGGGAATGACTGCTCTAGGTCAAGGAAACCCTAGCAACTTCTGGAGGAACCCAAGCATTCCATGGAACCCTAGTTGGGAATGACTGCTCTAGGTCAAGAAACCCCTAGCAACCTCTGGAGAAACAAGGATTCCATGGATCCCTAGTTGAGAATGACTGCTCTAGGTCAAGAAACCCATAGCAACCTCTAGAGGAACCCAAGAGTTCCATTGAACGCTAGTTGAGAATGACTACTCTAGGTTAGGGAACCCCTAACAACCTCTGGAAGAAACCAAGGGTTCCATGGAACTCTAGTTAAGAGTGACAGCTCTAGGTCAAGTAACCCCTAGCAACCTCTGGAGGAACTCAAGAGTTTCATTCTTAACCCTGGTTAAGAATGGCTGCTCGATCATATTCTCCCTTTGCTCCTCTCCTGATACCTACAGAGGTTATGTAGGGAAGTGTGAGGAGGGACGGAGAAGCTGGGCCAGCACAGACAGTAATTAGACACTCAAGAAGAGGCGAGGGCTATGAAATTTAAAAGGAGGGAGGGGGCTGTGCTTGGGAATTAACTCTTCCTGGAGTGGTCAATGTTTCCAGGATTCATCTTAATTTAAAATGCTTGATTTGACTGCGCTTTTACTTGCAATTTATTTTTCTATTTTCAATTTAAAGCCGATGACAGGGTCTCTTTAAGCCTACTATAGCAGTGACATTTATCACTTAAATTCAATCACTTTCCATTACCCTTTGCAACAGCCATGACTGCTTCCATAGATTCAGTGGAGAAATAAATGCAGACACAAATGGACAGAAAGTGTGTTACTGGCAGGATCACCAGGTGAAAATAAAGGGAAAAAAAACAGACTGAAAAAAGAAAACTAATGCAGCCACCACATAAAATGACTGGTAAGCTGCTATATATTACATTTTTGTTTTTTGGGTTTAGATACGCTCTAACTACTGTAACTTTCCTCAGCTGTGACCTAGACGTGAACCTGGGTGGTACTGTCTTCTCTTATCAGTAAGTCAGCAGAGCCGCATTATCATTGTATGCAAATTATGGATTCTTGCTGCAAGCTGCACCAATAGGGGCTTGTGCACATGGCAGTTCAAAAAAGTTGGGGACGAATCAAACGTTCTTGCCTACTGACTTGTTTGCTGAATATTCCTCAGTAGCCTATATACAACTGCTGACACCTTCTACCCTGAATTGCAATTTAACTTTGAGTTTAAATCAGTTAAATGTATTCTGGGGGCATCAAAATAAAAGATGCAATGTATTGCAGTTCAAATTCAAGCTTTAAAGTCTGTCCACTGCCAGCATGCTGTAGAGAAAGACACTTGCTCTGTGGGTGGAAGCAGTGGTCTCTCTGCAGAGGTCCTACTCACTCCCTGCAGTGCCAGCTGTAGCTCTGACTAAGAAAAGAATGTGTTGGACCACTGCAGAGAGACTACTGCTTCCACACAAAGAGCAGTGCTCCTTCTCTACATAGTCAGACCTATAGCTGTAGCCATAGCTCCCAACTGTCCCTGATTTGGAGCAATGTCCCTCTGTCCCTCCTTCCTCCTCATTTGTCTCTCATTTTGGTCTGATCTATATAGTTGTATATAAAATGCACTTTTTATCTATCAAAAAGTGTTTTCCAGCACTAAACTTTCATCTGATTTCTAAATTGCTGCATTTGTAAATTCCAAAAGCCAATATAAAGGAATAGTAGTGGTAAAAAAAAGCACTCGTGAGTTTAACCAATCTTATTTTTTTGTACAATTCTCCTTTAAGGGGGTGTGGCAAGGGGTGTGTCCTATGCTTGCATACTTTTGCTGATAGGTGTCCCTCATTCCCACTGCTTCCACACAAAGCTCAATGCTCCTTCTCTGCAGAGTCAGGTGTATAGCTGTAGCTCTGACTAAGCAGAGGGTTTGTCAGACCTCTGCAAAGAGACCACTGCTTCCACACAAAGAGCAATGGCCCTTCTTTGCAGCCTGCTGGCAGGGGGAGGCTTTTCTACTCAAGTGTGGCTTCTTTTTTAAGAAAACAAACTGTAAGGGATGTATTTCTAACAAAAAAAAAAAAATGCAGTTAGACCTACCTATAGCTGTAGCGCTGTCTAAGCAGAGGGGGTGTTGGATCTCTGCAAAGAGACCACTGCTTCCACACAAATATTAATGGCCCTTCTCTGCAGACTCAGACCTATAGCTGTAGCTCTGACTAAACAGAAAGTGTAATCTTTGTGATGTAGAAGCGTTGAACCAATCTTATGCGGATGCGTTTTAAGTGGATGGGTAGTTTGTGGTCCTAGAAGCTGCGCAACAGCAACTGTGGGGTCTTGCTGGACCCCTAGGGGAGTTCGTTGAAGTTTTGAAAGGATGGGAGCGCCACACCAGCTTGTACAGACTTTTTAAAACCTTTAAAAAAAGCCTGTACAAGCTGGTGTGGCGCTCCCATCCTTTCAAAACTTCATAAGCAAAAAACGGACCTCTGCAAAGAGACCACTGCTTCCACACCTGATTGCAGCATGCTGTCAGCGGGAGGCTTTTCTACTTAAGTGTGCCTTCTTTTTTAAGAAACAAACTGTAAAAGGATGTATTTCTAAAAGAAATGCAGAGCTGTTCATTCTGTGAAACTTCATATACATTTGTTCTGCATGAATGGAAGCAAAATCAAATATTATTAAGCAATTTTTTCTCCAGGTTGATTTTTTTTTCATGAATACGGAATAGAGGGAATCAGAAAAATACAGCATTTTGGGCTCTACACAAATGTGACGAATGTAGGAAATTAGAACGTTTTTATTGTGATCGTCAGCTCCATCTAGTGGCCATAATGTGGTATTTTCCTGATTCACTCTTGTCTGTATGACGGAATAAAATTCGACCTGGAGAGAATATAGTCTAATATTATACATTTTTTGCCTTCATTCGCATAGAACAATATACATTCAGTATCACAGGACAAATAGCTCTGTAAACATTTTTTTTAATAAACCCCTAAGACCCCGCTCTCTGCTGAGCAACTTGTTGGCCCCACTAATGGATTTCAGCAGCTGAAATGACTTTTGTGGGAAGGACGCGCTGAGCGCAGAAGAGTTATTTTTAGCTGAGTCGGTTTTTCGGATTGTTGGTTATTACGGCATTATAACACGGCTCCTGCTTTTTATATAAACTGAATTTCAGAAACACACAGACCTCCTGAGACTGATAAACATTTCTCATTGTTTTAGAAATTCACCAGAGGTCATCGGAAACAATGACAGATTAATACCAGTCACTGTGTATAGAATCAATGGCTTTGAAGCTTAAAGCTGAACTCCGGCATAAGCAAATATAGTCTAAATCCATTCATCATGTGTATTCTTCCTGGAATCTCCTGTGCTTTGTGTATTTCCTCCAGATCTGTGCAGTCATCCAGTGTGAGACTTTTCCTTCCTGTAATAAAGACCGCTCACTGCTGCTCTCTCTCCTTGTGCAGGGGGACTGGTCTTGTCTCCGCCCCCTCCTGTAGTTTTCTACAGGTAGCCTATAGTGGGTGGAGCCTGCTGGGTTGCCTGCCTGCTAGAGTTGTTCAGTTTTTTTTCTCACCAGCTCAGCTATTCTTGTTGTTGCCCCCCCCCCATTTTCCACCACCACAAGTGACTCAACAGCTCTGCTCACCCTGTTCCCCCTTACCAGCACTGACTCAGCAGCTCAGCTCCCATTACTAGCACTGATTCAGCAGCTCAGCTTACCTTGTGCCCCCCCTCCCAACAGTGACTCAGCAGCTCAGCTCCCCCTGTGCTCTCTCCCAGCAGTGACTCAGCAAGCAGCTCAGCCCCCCTGTGCTCTCTCCCAGCAGTGACTCAGCAAGCAGCTCAGCTCCCCCTGTGCTCTCTCCCAGCAGTGACTCAGCAAGCAGCTCAGCCCCCCTGTGTTCTCTCCCTGACTCATCAGCTCAGCCCCCCGTGTTCTCTCCCAGCAGTGACTCAGCTGCTCAGCTCCCCCTGTGGTCTCTCCCAGCTGTGACTCAGCAGCCTAGCCCCCCTGTGCTCTCTCCCAGCACTGACTCATCAGCTCAGCCCCCCTGTGCTCTCTTCCAGCACTGAATTATCAGCTCAGCCCCCCCCCCTGTGCTCTCTCCCAGCACTGACTCATCAGCTCAGCCCCCCTGCGCTCTCTCCCAGCACTGAATCATCAGCTCAGCCCCCCCCCTGCTCTCTCCCAGCACTGACTCATCAGCTCAGCCCCCCTGTGCTCTCTCCCAGCACTTAATCATCAGCTCAGCCCCCCCCTGCTCTCTCCCAGCACTGACTCATCAGCTCAGCCCCCCCGTGCTCTCTCCCAGCACTGACTCATCAGCTCAGCCCCCCTGTGCTCTCTCCCAGCACTGAATCATCAGCTCAGCCCCCCCGTGCTCTCTCCCAGCACTGACTCATCAGCTCAGCTCCTGTGCTCTCTCCCAGCAGCTCAGCCCCCCCTGTGCTCTATCCCAGCAGTGACTCAGCAGCTCAGCCCCCCCTGTGCTCTCTCCCAGCACTGACTCAGCAGCTCAGCCCCCCCCCTAGCAGCACTGACTCATCAGCTCAGCCCCCCCTGTGCTCTCTCCCAGCACTGACTCAGCAGCTCAGCCCCCCCCCCTAGCAGCACTGACTCATCAGCTCAGCGCCCCCTGTGCTCTCTCCCAGCACTGACTCATCAGCTCAGCCCCCCTGTGCTCTCTCCCAGCACTGAATCATCAGCTCAGTCCCTCCCGTGCTCTCTCCCAGCACTGACTCATCAGCTCAGCCCCTGTGCTCTCTCCCAGCGGTGACTCAGCAGCTCGGCCCCCCCTGTGCTCTCTCCCAGCAGTGACTCAGCAGCTCAGCCCCCCCTGTGCTCTCTCCCAGCACTGACTCAGCAGCTCAGCCCCCCCCCTAGCAGCACTGACTCATCAGCTCAGCCCCCCCTGTGCTCTCTCCCAGCACTGACTCAGCAGCTCAGTCCCCCCCCTAGCAGCACTGACTCATAAGCTCAGCCCTCCCTGTGCTCTCTCCCAGCAGTGACTCAGCAGCTCAGCCCCCCCTGTGCTCTCTCCCAGCACTGACTCAGCAGCTCAGCCCCCCCCTAGCAGCACTGACTCATCAGCTCAGCCCTCCCTGTGCTCTCTCCCAGCAGTGACTCAGCAGCTCAGCCCCCCCTGTGCTCTCTCCCAGCACTGACTCAGCAGCTCAGCCCCCCCCTAGCAGCACTGACTCATCAGCTCAGCCCTCCCTGTGCTCTCTCCCAGCACTGATTCAGCAGCTCAGCCCCCCCGCTCTCTTCCAGCAGTGACTCAGCAGCTCAGCCCCCCCGTGCTCTCTCCCAGCACTGACTCAGCAGCTCAGCCCCCCCCTAGCAGCACTGACTCATCAGCTCAGCCCTCCCTGTGCTCTCTCCCAGCAGTGACTCAGCAGCTTAGCCCCCCCCCCGTGCTCTCTCCCAGCACTGACTCATCAGCTCAGCCCCCCCTGTGCTCTCTCCCAGCACTGACTCATCAGCTCAGCCCCCCTGTGCTCTCTCCCAGCACTGACTCATCAGCTCAGCCCCCCTGTGCTCTCTCCCAGCACTGACTCATCAGCTCAGCCCCTGTGCTTTCTCCCAGCAGTGACTCAGCAGCTCAGCCCCCCCTGTGCTCTCTCCCAGCAGTGACTCAGCAGCTCAGCCCCCCCTGTGCTCTCTCCCAGCACTGACTCAGCAGCTCAGCCGCCCCCCCCTAGCAGCACTGACTCATCAGCTCAGCCCCCCCTGTGCTCTCTCCCAGCACTGACTCATCAGCTCAGCCCCCCTGTGCTCTCTCCCAGCACTGACTCATTAGCTCAGCCCCCCTGTGCTCTCTCCCAGCACTGACTCATTAGCTCAGCCCCTGTGCTTTCTCCCAGCAGTGACTCAGCAGCTCAGCCCCCCCTGTGCTCTCTCCCAGCAATGACTCAGCAGCTCAGCCCCCCCTGTGCTCTCTCCCAGCACTGACTCAGCAGCTCAGCCGCCCCCCCCCCTAGCAGCACTGACTCATCAGCTCAGCCCTCCCTGTGCTCTCTCCCAGCAGTGACTCAGCAGCTCAGCCCCCCTGTGCTCTCTCCCAGCACTGACTCATCAGCTCAGCCCCTGTGCTTTCTCCCAGCAGTGACTCAGCAGCTCAGCCCCCCCTGTGCTCTCTCCCAGCAGTGACTCAGCAGCTCAGCCCCCCCTGTGCTCTCTCCCAGCACTGACTCAGCAGCTCAGCCGCCCCCCCCCCAGCAGCACTGACTCATCAGCTCAGCCCTCCCTGTGCTCTCTCCCAGCAGTGACTCAGCAGCTCACCCCTCCCTGTGCTCTCTCCCAGCACTGATTCAGCAGCTCAGCCCCCCCCCCCCCCGCTCTCTCCCAGCAGTGACTCAGCAGCTTAGCCCCCCCCCTGCTCTCTCCCAGCAGTGACTCAGCAGCTCAGCCCCCCCCCTGCTCTCTCCCAGCAGTGACTCAGCAGCTCAGCCCCCCCCTGCTCTCTCCCAGCAGTGACTCAGCAGCCTAGCCCCCCCCCCGTACTCTCTCCCAGCACTGACTCATTAGCTCAGCTCATCTTGTGCCCCCTCCCAGTAAGTGACTCAGCAACTTAGCTCCCCTTTCCCAGCAGTTACTCTGCAGCTCACCTCACCCCATCCCCCTTCCCACCAGTGACTCAGCAGCTCAGCTCCTCCTTACCAGAACTTACTGAGCAGCTCACCTCACCCTGCGCTGTCTCTCAGCAGTAACTTTGCAGCTCAGCTTCCCCCTACCAGCATTGACTAAGCTGCTCAGCTCACCCTGTGCCCCCTCCCAACAGTGACTCAGCAGCTTAGCTCCCCTTACCAGCAATGACTCTCCAGTTCAGCTCACCTTGTGCCGACTCCCAACAGTGGTCCAGACGCTCAGTACAAAGTATGTATGCAAAAGACGCACCTCTTCCACGCCTTCTCCTTTTCCCCTCCCTTTGACCAGTAAGAAACTAGGCAGATAATACTGTATTCTAGAGTTCTATACGATACAAATGGGGGTCAGTTGGGCGCGACGTGAATGGCACTAAAAAAAACTCACACAAAAAAAAATGTTTCAAGTTCCATTTTCACCTGCGTTCACTACCATAGGACAAATGATATGAATGGGCCCTTAATAAACCGGAAAAAAAAATCTAAATTGTAAAAAAAAAAAAAAAATAGTAACGCATTATGATGCAGATTTTGCGTACGTGAAAAATATTTGACCGTTTTTCTCTTCTGTTTATTTTGGTGGGGCAGACTAGATGTCTGAACCTCAAAGGGTGCGGAGATTAGAATAATAGGTGTGGTTTTGATAAGAAAGGCCATATTTTGGGCATGGTTTGGATATATTGGCAGCGAGACATCTTTGTGTAAAAATAATATGATTAAAAAAAAAAAAAAGTCTTCTAAAAAAAAAAAAAAAAAAAACCCTCCCAGGATAATAAGCCTCTAATGATCATTTATGGCTCATCTATACTTGCAGCAGAACGAAAAGCAGGCTTTTACAAGGCCTTGAAAAAGTATTCATACCCCTTGAAATCCTCCACATTTTGTCATGTTACTAAAAACGTAAATGTATTTTATTGGGATTTTATGTGATAGACCAACACAAAGTGGCACATAATTGTGAAGTGAAAGGAAAATGATAAATGGTTTTCAAAATTTTTACAAATAAATATAGGAAAAGTGTTTAAAGAATAAAATATATATATATCAAATTTCTTCATAAATTTAGGCCAGAATGTATTCTGCTACAATCTTTGGTAAAATAAAAAAATCCCAATAAGGCTGGATTCACACCTATACAGTTTTAGTGCTTTTTGCATTCTGGTGATTTGCACTACAGTGCATTTAACATTGTTTCCTATGGAACACGTTCTGTAGAGCAATTCTGCAAAATGTGAAAAGCACTAAAAATGCCATAGGTGTGAATCCAGCCCAAGGAGCCTGATTCACACTTGTGCAGGTTGCGGTTTTGCATATTCCAGGTGGATTTAGCATTTTTTCAATATACATATTTAGGCTTGATTCACACTAATGCGTTTTTTTTTTATGCATTTAGCATTTTGCAGAAATGCATGGAAACTTTTTAACATGGGTTCCTATGAAACATGTTCACATCAATGCATTTTTGTGCCCCTGCATTTTTGTAAAGGGTCGGGGACTTAATTCATGCAAAATGCAGCGTTTTGCATGTAATAGAATTCAATGGACCTGCAACCAAAACACAAGTACCGAGTTTTTACCGCATTTTTGTCGCGATTTGCGGTTTGCGTTTCTTTTTTTTTTCTTTTTTTACACTGTATATAGCTGGTTGCTACCACAGTGTAAAAAAAAAAAAAAAACTGTGAAAAAAAAAAAAAAAAAACGTGGCAAAAATGCATGTTCAAAACGCGGCAAGCACCGCAAAAAGCACTGCAGAAATGCTCAAAAGCAACATGCATAGATGTGAATCGAGCCTTAAGCCATTGAAGTCTATAGAACCAAAAACCAGAAAAAGTCCCTGGCCCTTCTCATAAAATGCACAGATGTGAACGTGATCCATAGGAAGCCATGTTAAATGGACTGTAGAGTGTTTCTGCAAAACTGAAAACGCACAATAAAATGCATAGGTGTGAACCAGGCCTTAGTGTATATATATATATATTGGTTTTCTTAATTTTTTATTATATAAACAAAAAAGACTGAAGATTTAAAAAAAAAGAACAAAAGAACAAACAATATTTTTCACATATTCTTCTATCCTATCCAATAAAAAAAATCAAATTTCTTCATACATTTTGGCCAAAATGTATTCTGTTACATTTTTTTTTTGTAAAAAAAAAAAAAATCCCAATAAGCATAAATTGATTGGTTTGTGTTAAAGTTTTAGCATTTACAAACTATGGTATAGATACTGGAATTTTTCTTTATTTATTTTATAATACTAGTAATGGCAGTGATCAGCGACTTATAGTTGGGCTGTAATAGTGCGGCGGAAAATTTGACACTAGCTGACCCTGGGTGGCAGCTGATTAACTGACACTGGTGTCACCAGTGACACTTATCAGTGATAATACTATACACTGTCACTGTACTAATGACACAGGCTGGGAAGGGGTTAACACCTAGGGCAGTCAAGGGGTTAACTGTGTGCCTGTGTGTAAAGTGTGGTGCTTTTACTAACAATGTGTCGATTTTTTTACTCCCTGCTTTGGCACATCGCTGCTGTCTGTAGAGAGCATAAATCATTGGCTGGGACCCGCTGATCGGCTTGTGGTGTAGTGAATGACAGCACAGTCGGGGTGGTGGGTGTGTGTGCAGCGCCCCCTACCTGGAAATGCTGGATCACGTATATAAATATGATTCAGCACAGCAGGGCAGTGCTATAGCAGTAAGGCTACAGGAGGCGGGCCAGAACTGGCTATGCAATGCAGGCAGATGATGGTTGGTGGGAGGGGCCGGTATAGGGTTGCCACCTTTTCTTCAAGCCAAACCCCAACACTTTAGCGGTAGTAGTAATGCAGTGCGCATACTGGGCCGCGGAAAAATGTGGGCGTGTCCAAATTGCTCTTGCTGATATCATCACCCTGCTCCTTAGTGATGCCGAACCTGCCCCCAGAGAACCGCCCACAGCTCCCGGATGGCAACAGATTTGTGTGTGACTATCTTGGTTACTTGGGGAGCCACAGCACGCCTTAAACCCGGACCCTTGATTCAAAACCCGGACTGTCTGGGTGAATCCTGGACAGGTGGCAACCCTAGGCCAGTAGGGCGCTGTACATAGATTCCTGTAGATATCACAGCACCCCTCCCCAGTACTCCTCTGATATTGATGCATGTGGCAGGCAGCCTCCTCTTGGGAGGAGTTATACAAATACCAAAACGCCTTGATGGGAGGGTGGGCTTGGTCTGGGAGGGAGGGGTTAGCCTGGGAGAGGAGGGGAGTGTTCGGTGCACTAGCAGATTTAAATACACTAACAGAATGAAGCCAAAACTCTAGCTAACAGCCCTTGGTTACTGGAGGCTTCCCCGTCTGTATTTGCAAGTGTGTAAAAATATTCTGCGCTGATTCACCTATTTTCACCGATGTTGATCGATTTTTTTTTTTTCACTTTCATGCTTGCAGCTTTAGTTTTTTAGGGGTTTTTTTGGCATTTTTTTGTCAAAAAAAAACTTTATTGAAACAATTGCACATGAACAAAACAGCATGTTCAGTCATAAAGAGACTAGGCTGTTACAATGAAAAAAATAAAATAAAATTGCAGATCGCCGCCATTAGTAGTAAAAAAACAAACAAACAAATAAATTAATAATAAAAATGCCATAAATCTATCCCCTATATTGTAGACACTATAACTTTTGCACAAACCAATCAACATACACTTATTGCGATTTTTTTTTACCAAAAATATGTAGAAGAATACATATCAGTCTAAACTGAAGAAAAAATAGTTTTTTTATATATTTTTGGGGGATATTTATTATAGCAAAAGGTAAAAAATATTGCTTTTTTTTCCAAATTATCAGTCTTTTTTTGTTTATAGTGCAAAAAATAAAAACCGCAGAGGTGATCAAATACCACTAAAAGAAAGCTCTATTTGGGGGGGAAAAAAAGGACGTCAATTTTGATTGGGTGTAACGTCGCATGACCGCGCAATTGTCAGTTAAAGCGACACAGTGCCGTATCGCAAAAAGTGCTCTGGTCAGGAAGGGGGGTAAAATCTTCCGGGGCTGAAGCGGTGAAAGATACAGTAGCAGCATTATCTAACCCACTTGCAATGTATACATATGGCCACACGTGTCCCCATTACAGCGGCATCAGTTGCTCTCCCAGGTGCCGGCGTCGGGTGGCAGAGAAGAGCGTGACATGGCAAGACTTGGAAGGAGCCCAAAAGTTGACAAATTCACATCCACCTATTGTACTGTGCAGCCCATTGATTGTTCCTCTGCGACCCCCAAAGGTAGCGGAACCCTTTTGTCTGCTATGAAAATTCAGCATTTGTAAAATGTCAAATTTCCACATAAAAGCAAAACATTGTATTCAAAGCAGTAAAACCCGAAAGTAAACCTTTATTATATTGCAGCTTACCAATTCTTCCATGTGATGGCCGCATTTGTTTTCTTGTTTAGGCTTTCTTTTCTTTTTTATCACCTTCATGATCTGGCCAGTAAGGCTGCATTCACACCTGAGCGTTTCCTTTTCATGGCAGAAAGAAAGTGGCGTGATTTTTTTTGCCGCAATTTTTTACAGCTCACCAATGTAAAAAAGAAGAAAAACGCCTATAATCTGCCTACAAAGAAGCTCCAGAACTTGTTTGAGCGTCAGGCGTTTTGGAGCTTCTTGCTTCAGGTGTTTTGGGAAAAAAAAACATAACTGACAATTTTGCGGTCGTGCGACGCTGTACCCAAATAAAATTGATGTCCTTTTTCCCCACAAATAGAGCTTTCTTTTGGTGGTATTTGATCACCTCTGCGGTTTTTATTTTTTGAGCTATAAAAAAATTAATCAAAAAAAGAAAATTTTGTAAAAAAAAAAAACCCACACACAATATTTTTTACTTTCTGCTATAAAACATTCTCAATAAAAAAAATGTAAAAAAAAAAATATCTGGTGGAGATGTGAACCATCCCCATAGAGAATAACAGATTTTTTCCCCTCCAGCATTTTTTAGCAGTTAGAGGGTTGAGGCAAACTATTTACCATTGACAGGGGTGCTTTACATTGATCAGATTTTGTTTATTTATGTAAAACTTTTACTCCAAAAGGAAACAAAAACTGATGTAACTGATTATAAAGTGTTCGCTGGAGTTTGGCTTCAATTTGTTAGTGTATCTAAATCTGCTTGTTCATCTTTTTTTTTCTTGTATTTAATCACTTTATCTCCGGAAGGTTTACCCCACTTCATGACCAGGCCATTTTTTGCGATACGGCGATTTTGCGGCCGTGCAAAGTTGTACCCAAATAAAATTGATATCCTTTTTTTCCCACAAATAGAACTTTCTTATGGTGATATTTGATCACCTCTGCAGTTTTTATTTTTTGAGCTATAAATAAAAAAAAAAGACAATTTTGTAAAAACAAAAAACATAATAATAATATTAAAAAAAAAACACAATATTTTTTACTTTCTGTTATAAAATATTTCCAATAAAAAAAAAATTCAAAAATCTAATTTCTTCATTAGTTTAGGCCAATATGTATTCTGCTACATATTTTTGGTAAAAAAAAAAATCCCAATAAGCGTATATTGATTATTTTACGTGAACGTTATAGCGTCAACAAACTATGGGATATATGCTGGAATTTTTATTTATTTATTTATTTTTTTATAGTAAGGGCAGCGATCAGCGACGTATAGCGGGACTGCGATATTACGGCGGACAGTCAGACACCTAACTGACACTTTTGACAGTTTGTGGAAACCAGTGACACTAATACAGTGATCAGTGCTAAAAAATATGCACTGTCACTGTACTAATGACACTGATTGGGAAGAGGTGTCAGGGCTAGGCTCAGCCCTTCCTTCTCTGAGCTGATTGTCAGCTCCCATCTCTCTCCACAGTTACTCAGCTGTTGATGATATCCTGCTCGTCAGTCCTGCCTATTTAAGCCGTCCAGCCCAAAGGATCTCTGCCTTCGCCTTGGTCACATCACAGAGATGCTCTCCTACGGTCCTGTTTAAAGACTTGCTTTGCTGACATCCCTTCTGGCTCCAGATCCCGCTTGCTGTTCCCCTACATTGATCCCTGACTTCTGGCTTGGCTGACTATCTGTTCGGGTTCCTGAACTTTGGCTATGTTTTGACTACGTTTGTTCCTTCTTCTTTTATTATTAAACAAGTGTGATTTAACTGTACTTCTGTCTCGGCCTGATTGCACGGTTTCTGACAAGGGGTTAAACATCAGGGGCAATCAAAGGGTTCAGTGTGTGCCTAGCCTGTGTTTTTGTGTACACAGTGTGCTGCTTTTACTAAGAGAAGTGATGGATTTTATTCCCTGCTTTGCAGGGAAATAAAATCCATCACATCCCCGCTGTCAGAATAGAGCTCTGCCTTGTTTACATAGGCAGGGCTCTGCTCTGTGTGTTTTCCCGGCAGTCATTAAGTGGTTAAGGTAGCTTTATTGTTGTCAAGGTAAAAAAGAAACAAACAAGAACAAATATCGCTCACCTGCTAGTACATCTAACACTCCCCTTCCCCCAGACTGACAATGCTGCTGTCTGCTGTGCCTCCGGTGCTCCCTCATCCAGAGTTGTCTCACAAATACAGGCTGTGTGTTACTGGCCAGATCACCAGGTGAAAACAAAAGAAAAAAAGAAAGAAAACGAATACAGGACCATCCGCTCCCCCATCTCTTGTATTGGTGTCACAGGAACAGGAAGTGAGGAAAAAAGTTCCCAGTGGGGTCCAGACAGAAAAAAAAAAATGCCCAACGAGGTTTAGCCTCTTCCCAAACTGTATTAAAAATCAGGAAAAAAAATGTCTGAAGTTATAGGCTTTAAAGCGGTATTAAACTGAAAACTAAAAATATAATATAATGCAGCTTACCAATCATTAGATGTGGTGGCTGCATTAGTTTTTTTTATTTTTTAGCTTTTTCCCCCCTCTGTTTTTAGCTGGTGATCTGTCCAGTAACACACTTCCTGTATTAGAGCGCCCCTCACTCTGGATGAAAGAGAACAGGGGGCACAGTAGACAGAAGCATTGTCAGTCTGGGGGGAGGAGAGTGGTAGATATACTAGCAGATTTAAGTCCACCAACAAACTGAAGCTAAACTCTAGCTCACACATTATAATCAGTTACAGCAAGTAGTTTTTTCCTTTTTGGGATAAATGTTTTACATAAAGAAATAAATGATCATTGGAAGAACCCCTGATGGTTTGTCTCAACCCTCTAACTGCTACATCTGCAGGGCAGCTTGTTCTGTTGAAAAACAACAGACTTACTGGCAGGATCACCAGATGAAAATAAAGGACAGAAATAAAGCCTAAAAAAACCCTCAGAAAACAAATGCAGCAAATCGCATCTAAAAATCAGTACACTGCAATAAAATAAATGTTTGTTTTTGGGTTTAATACTTCTTTAACCCCTTCCCACCTGTGCTATAGCCAAAAGACGGGTACAGCATGGCTCTCCAGTTCTGGGAGGACATGTGCCCCATGTGTCTATCAGTGCACCTCATCAGTGCTCATCAGTACCGTCTATCAGTGCAGCCTTATCAGTGTTTATCAGCCTCATCGGTGACATCAGTGCAGCCTCATCAGTGCAGCCTTATCAGTGTCCATCAGTGCAGCTTCTCAGTATCCATCAGTGCAGCCTCTTCAGTGCATATCAGTGCAGCATATCAGTGCCCATAAATTCAACCTCATCAGCACACATCTGTGCAGCCTCATCAGTGCCCATCAGTGCAACCTCATCAGTGCAGCCTCATCAGTGCTCATTAGTGCAGTTTATCAGTGCAGCCTATCAGTGCTCATCGGTGCAGCCTCATCACTGCAGCCTCATCAGTGCTCATTAGTGCAGTTTATCAGTGCAGCTATCGATGCAGCCTCATCAGTGCCCATCAGTGTAGCCTTATCAGTGCTCATTGGTGAAGAAGAAAAATGAAACTACAAAAAACATATTTTTTTTTCAAAATCTTCATTTTTTTAAAAAAATTTGTTTAGCAAAAAAATATAAAGCCCAGTGGTGATTAAATACCACCAAAAGAAAGCTCCATCTGCCTCAAAAAAAATGCTAAAACTATCACATGGGTACAGTGCTGCATGACCGCGCACTTGTCATTCAAAGTGTGACAGCACTGAAAGCCTGGGCAGGAAGGGGGTGAGAGTGCCCGGTATTGAAGTGGTTAACATGTGTGTGTGAAAAATAAAAAAAAATGCTCCAGAGGGGAAATGGTTAAAGAAAGCCGCAGATTTAAAAGGGCTGAAAAATTGCAGTAAGTGGGCCGGTATTCAATGTCAGGGACGATCGGGAGTAGATCTGCTGCGCAGTATAGATGTGTCTCGGGGTTCAGCGGAGGTCTGTTCTGCTTTCTCTGCATCCAGCAACAGGAAACAAACCGCAACTATTCCTGGATACAAGGAAATGAGACGTCTGTTACCAAAGAAAGATTCAGCTATTGACCACAAATGTCTTTTCTCCAGGACTCCTGTCTGGATCCCGAGGTCTCCAAAGATAAGTCCTGACCACAGATCACCGAATATTGGGACATCATATAACCCCATAATATATGGAAGAATAGAAGAGGAGATTACATAACATGATGTATAGAATACCCTTCTATAATGTGACCCCCAATCTGTATATAGAGGAGCAGAGAGGCACAGAGAGGGGCACAGAGAGAGGAGCAGAGAGAGGCACAGTGAGAGGCGCAGAAAGAGGCACAGAGAGAGGAGCAGAGAGAGGAGCAGAGAGAGGAGCAGAGAGGCACAGAGAGGGGCACAGAGAGAGGAGCAGAGAGAGGCACAGAGAGAGGCGCAGAGAGAGGAGCAGAGAGAGGCACAGAGAGAGGAGCAGAGAGAGGAGCAGAGAGAGGAGCAGAGAGGCACAGAGAGGGGCACAGAGAGAGGAGCAGAGAGAGGCACAGAGAGAGGCACAGAGAGAGGAGCAGAGAGAGGCACAGAGAGAGGAGCAGAGAGAGGAGCAGAGAGAGGAGCAGAGAGAGGAGCAGAGAGAGGCGCAGAGAGAGGAGCAGAGAGAGGCACAGAGAGGGGCACAGAGAGAGGAGCAGAGAGAGGAGCAGAGAGAGGAGCAGAGAGAGGCACAGAGAGAGGCGCAGAGAGAGGCGCAGAGAGAGGAGCAGAGAGAGGAGCAGAGAGAGGCACAGAGAGAGGCGCAGAGAGAGGTGCAGAGAGAGGAGCGGAGAGAGGAGCAGAGAGAGGCAAAGAGAGAGGAGCAGAGAGAGGAGCAGAGAGAGGCAAAGAGAGAGGCACAGAAAGAGGCGCAGAGAGAGGCACAGAGAGAGGAGCAGAGAGAGGAGCAGAGAGAGGCAAAGAGAGAGGAGCAGAGAGAGGAGCAGAGAGAGGCAAAGAGAGAGGCAAAGAGAGAGGAGCAGAGTGAGGAGCAGAAAGAGGCACAGAGAGAGGAGCAGAGAGAGGAGCAGAGAGAGGAGCAGAGAGAGGAGCAGAAAGAGGCACAGAGAGAGGAGCAGAGAGAGGCACAGAGAGAGGAGAGGAGCAGAGAGAGGCACAGAGAGAGGAGCAGAGAGAGGAGCAGAGAGAGGCACAGAGAGAGGAGCAGAGAGAGGAGCAGAGAGAGGAGCAGAAAGAGGCACAGAGAGAGGAGCAGAGAGAGGAGCAGAGAGAGGCACAGAGAGAGGAGCAGAGAGAGGAGCAGAAAGAGGCACAGAGAGAGGAGCAGAGAGAGGAGCAGAGAGAGGAGCAGAAAGAGGCACAGAGAGAGGTGCAGAGAGAGGAGCAGAAAGAGGCACAGAGAGAGGAGCAGAGAGAGGAGCAGAGAGAGGCAAAGAGAGAGGAGCAGAGAGAGGAGCAGAGAGAGGCAAAGAGAGAGGCACAGAAAGAGGCGCAGAGAGAGGCACAGAGAGAGGAGCAGAGAGAGGAGCAGAGAGAGGCAAAGAGAGAGGAGCAGAGAGAGGAGCAGAGAGAGGCAAAGAGAGAGGCAAAGAGAGAGGAGCAGAGTGAGGAGCAGAAAGAGGCACAGAGAGAGGAGCAGAGAGAGGAGCAGAGAGAGGAGCAGAGAGAGGAGCAGAAAGAGGCACAGAGAGAGGAGCAGAGAGAGGCACAGAGAGAGGAGAGGAGCAGAGAGAGGCACAGAGAGAGGAGCAGAGAGAGGAGCAGAGAGAGGCACAGAGAGAGGAGCAGAGAGAGGAGCAGAGAGAGGAGCAGAAAGAGGCACAGAGAGAGGAGCAGAGAGAGGAGCAGAGAGAGGCACAGAGAGAGGAGCAGAGAGAGGAGCAGAAAGAGGCACAGAGAGAGGAGCAGAGAGAGGAGCAGAGAGAGGAGCAGAAAGAGGCACAGAGAGAGGTGCAGAGAGAGGAGCAGAAAGAGGCACAGAGAGAGGAGCAGAGAGAGGAGCAGAAAGAGGCACAGAGAGAGGAGCAGAGAGAGGAGCAGAGAGAGGAGCAGAAAGAGGCACAGAGAGAGGTGCAGAGAGTGGCAGAGAGAGGCACAGAGAGAGGAGCAGAGAGAGGAGCAGAGAGTGGCAGAGAGAGAGGCACAGAGAGAGGAGCAGAGAGAGGAGCAGAGAGAGGAGCAGAGAGAGGCACAGAGAGTAGCAGAGAGAGGCACAGAGAGAGGCACAGAGAGAGGAGCAGAGAGAGGAGCAGAGAGAGGAGCAGAGAGAGGCACAGAGAGTGGCAGAGAGAGTAGCAGAGAGAGGAGCAGAGAGAGGAGCAGAGAGAGGCACAGAGAGTGGCAGAGAGAGAGGCACAGAAAGAGGTATACTGTATATACTGTATATACTGATATCTGATACACAGAAAGAGAGAAGAGATTTTATACAACAATAAAGCTGAACTCCAGGGGTGATTTTTTTTAAGCAAAAAGGGGGGGGGGAATAGTGAATAGAGCACACTATCAAAAAAGTAGGCAGTTATGCACCTATAACCAAGCAGTTGATTCAATTATTTTATTTAAAAATTGTATAAATGGCAAAATTCCAATTTACATCACCTTCATACTTTAGAAAACATAAAACATACAAAAACATTTATGAAAAAGACAACCTGGATTGTTGACCAATTTAGTAACTTATGGATAATTATAGTAACTTATGGATAAAGGGCACAAAAACCGCAATCAATGTTTTTTTTTTTATCCTTTTTTTATTTTTTTATTTTTTTGCATAGTTACAATGGTCTATCTTGGACTAATGGGGGTATACCTATTCTATATCTGTCAGATCCCTGTGGACTTGCGGAATCACTGTAGTAGTTGCCTTTCCCATCAGAGTCCCCTTTAATTCAAAGTCCCCATTAGAGTTCCCCCTTACATAAGAGTCTCCCATTAGATCAGAGTCTACACCAGAGTGCCCATCAGAATGCCCCTTATATCAGGGTCCTCCTTTTATCAGAATCCACATCAGACTCCCAACTTACATGAGGGTCCCCCTTACATCAGAGGCCCCCTTTACATAAGAGTGCCCATCAGAATGCCCCCTTATATCAGGATCCTCCTTTTATCAGAATCTACATCAGGGTCCCCCTTACATCAGGATCCTCCTTTTTTCATAGTCCACAGTAGACTCCCATCTTACATCAGGGTCCCCCTTACATGGGAGTCTACATCAGGGTCCCTCTTACATCAGAGCTCCAGCAGAATGCCCCCCCCCCTTACATCTGGGTCCTCCTTTTATTAGAATCCACATCGGACTCCCATCTTACATCAGGGACCCCCTTACATCAGAGCCCCCCATGCATCAAAGTCTACATCAGAATCCCCATCAGAGTGCCCCCTTACATCAGGGCCCTCCTTTTATTAGAATCACCATCCAAATCCCATCTTACATCAGGTTTTCCCTTACATCAGAGTCCCCCTTTACATCAGTGTCTACATTAGAGTCCCCCTTTACTTCAGAGCCTGCATCAGAATCCCCATCAGAGTGCACCCTTGCATCAGGGTCCTCCTTTTATCAGAATCCACATCAGATTCCCATCTTACATCAGGGTCCCCTTTACATCAGAGTCTTCATCAGAGTCCCTATCAGAGTTCTCCCTTGCATCAGGGTCCTCCTTTAATTAGAATCCACATGGGACTCCCATCTTACATCAGTGTCCCCCTTTACATCAGAGTCTACATCAGAATCCTCAGCAGAGTGCCCTCTTGCATTAGGGTCCTTCTTTTATCAGAATCCACATCAGATCGCCCCCTTACATCAGAATCTTCATTTCCCACAGCAGAGTCCCCCTTTACATTAGGGTCCTCCTTTTATCTGAATCCACATCAGACCACTTCCACCTAAAATCAGGGTCCCCATCAGACTGGAAATGGAAACATCAGCTTGTAGGGGTCCACATATGGCCCACGGGCCACAGTTTGGTTCAAGCTGACACAGGTATAGACTATTTAGCATATTTACATCTAGCGTGGATCAATGAAAGGATATATGTATATCATACCTGTGGAAGCCGAGAATCACTGTAGTAGCCAAGCTAGGACCAATATAACAATACAAAATAATCCATACCTGGAGTTCAGTTTTAAAACCATTTAAGTTTATTGTTTTATGTCTGTATCCTATTAGGCTGAATTTACCCTTGATGCGGTTTAAAAGGAAAATCAATAGTATCAATAAAATCAGTGCATGTAACTATGCAAAAAAAATACATGTCTTTAACTATATTAAAATTATATTATATATTAAAATATTTTAATTTTATACATTTATTATACATATATTATATTTATCTTATGAGTTATATACAGTAATAATAATTAATAATATTCATATTATTATTTTATTTTATAAATATAAATACACATACATATACACACACACACACATAGTATATACTGTATATATAGTTATATATTTAACCGTGTTATTCTGTATTCAAAATAAAGAAAAGGTTGACACTTGAACTCCGAGGGAGCTGACCGATGGAGCCAAATCTTAATCCGACTGGAGGAATCCTAGAATATTTAGAACTTCTAGGTCACTACATGATCTGTCAGTAGCAGACATGTATTTGAACAAACTTTGACCAGATTCTCCCGTAAACTTTGTTTGCGTTCATTCTTCTAGTATTCAAGGGAGCGGAGATAACTCCTCTGGAGGAGCAGCCGAGGACTTCTAATCTCGAGAACCAGGCTGCCCTTATCTGAGAATGCAAACTTGCATACCAGGCCACATGCCCTCATCATGGGGAGGGTGCTTTGGGATCCCCTCCAAAACACCTTGTCCCCATGTTGATGGGGACAAGGGCCTCTTTCCCACAACCCTTGCCCGATGGTTGTGGGGGTCTGCGGGCAGGGGGCTTATCGGAATCTGGAAGCCCCCCCTATGTGAATGGGTATCGGGTACATTGTACCCCTACACATTCACCAAAAAAGTATCAGAAAAGTAAAAATGACAGACAGTTTTGGACAATTCCTTTATTAAAAAATAAAAAGTGTCCCGCGATGTCCATTCATCTATAATCACGGCGCCAACGACCCGAGAACTAAAAAATGAAAATGAAAAAATTGAAAAACCCTACCTCTGCAGTAATTTCACAATGACAGCTGTTATATAGCTGAGAGCAGGGCCACCCGGTGAAGTAATCGTGTGACCCCGCCCACTTCTGACGTCAGGTGACGTCAGAGGGGGCGGGGTCATCCAGTTACGTCACCGGGTGTGTTTTTAATTCATGAGCCCTGATGACGAAATGCATTGGATACCTTTTTACTTCCCTGTAGTCCTAATTGTATTAGCAATAAATAAATTTGGAGTCTAAGATGACTGGCTAGCATTTTTTTAATTGTGAATTTCACATATTTAATTTGACTGCTGTACTATATTTCCTTTTATTTATGTCATACGCAAAGTTGTCTATTTTTTGCCTGGTAGTTGGTAGTATTTCACTCCAATCACTAAGGGCACTTTCACACTGGATCGCGTCAAAGCTGTCAGTAAAACACCTATGCATTAATGGAGGATCATTTTTGCAGCGCTTTTAAAGTGTTTGCGGTGCGGTTTTTAATCACCCCAATACTGGGCACTTTCACCCCCTTCCTGCCCAGGCCATTTTTCAGCTTTCAGTGCTATTGACTTTGAATGACAATGGCGCGGTCATGCAACAATGTACCCAAATTAATTTTTAATAATTTTCTGCATACAAATAGAGATTTCTTTTGGTGGCATTTAATCACTGCTGGGTTTTTTATTTTTTACAAAAAACAAAAACGAAAGTTTTGAAAAAAAAAAGTTTTTCTTAGTTTCTGTCAGTTTTTTGTAAATAAGTAATTTTTCTCGTTCACTGATGGGCACTGATGAGGTGGCACTTATAGGCACTGATTAGGTGGCACCGATGAGGAGGCACTAAAATGCCTCACTGATGGGCACTGATAAGTGGCACTGATGGGCGGCACTGGTGGGCACTGATAGGTGGCATTAAAAGGGGACACTGGTGGGCACTGATAGGCTGCACTGATAGACACGGATAGGCAGCACAGATGGGCACTGATGGGTATTGATGGGTACTGAAAGGCAGCACTGACTGGCATCACTAATGGGCACTGATTGGTGGCATTGATGGGTACTGATTGGTGGCACTGGGGGGCTTTACTGCAATCAGGGCACTGATGATCAGTGCCCTGATTACCTGTCCAGGTGTCCCCTGCGAGGAGATGCTGCTGATCGGCTCTCCTCACCACATACTCTGTCAGTGTGAGGCAATGAGAGCTGATTACCTGCACTTCCACCTTTACATGTAACTGGCTGTGATTGGACACAGCCAATCACATGGTTGAAGAGCCATCGGAGATTGGGGTTGCGTTGTGTCCTAGCATCATGGCGTGGCCCAGCGGGTGCGCGAGAGCCGTCGCTCTGGGGCGGCGTCATATGACATCCACCCAGAACAAGAGCCGCACCGCTCCACCGGTTTGTGGGCGGCAAGTTGTCGAAGGACATGTGACTCAAAAAACTGCACCAAAAAACGCTTAGTGGATGCGTTTTTGAGACGCTTTTGATGTGGTTCCCATTCATTTCAATGGGAGGTAAATTTTTTTTTTTAGCTCCCCAAACATGGTCCTAAGATGCTGCAATCAGGATTGTTCTCACCGCAACGGAAGCGTACCAACCCAGTGTGAAAACATTAATTGATTTTACAGTGAAGCATTTTTCTTGAGCTTTTCAGGTGATATTTTTAACGCAAAAGCGATTGAAGAACTCCTCAGTGTGAAAGGGCCCTAAAGCTGGCTATACACTGTAAAGCTGGCTATACACTATAAAGCTGGCTTCACAATAGTAGATGTACACTAGTAACTTTCGTACATTTCTGCAAAAATTCTTGTACATGCTGACTATACAAATTTTGTTCTGTTATGGGGACAGAAGGAGAGGAACAGTAAAAAAGGGTAAAAGTTTGCTTTAAGTGTGCATAATAGGGTTATTCCCTATTGGACACTAGGCGGAGCCTGTAGTGCCAATGGATTCAAGTACCCAAAGACTTTGCAGTGGCAACTTGAATCCGCTGGTACCACAGGCATTACCTACATTACCATCTCTGGAAAATCTTTTTCTGACTATTTATGTACAGTTTAAAGACCAGTTGGGAATAATCCTATTAGTCATATTAAATACCCTTTGTTTAGGGTGCCATTATTGAGGTGACTTGACTTATATACCCTCCCCCCGTATACGGTTCAATTGCAAGCCTTGCTGGCTAATGGCACAATGATCTAAAGATCTAAAGATCCGCTACCTCCTTGTTTTCTCCTAAAGAGGCAAATTGCAATATCTGGGAACACGTTAAGAAGTCTCATCCCTTCGCAAGTATCAACTGGAAGACTATATATTAGCTATATGACATCAGTAATTAGATATAATTGATTTGGGTGAATAGGAGGTTATAAGATAATTAGAGGTTATTATTTTGATATATATGTGGATGCAAAAAGAAAAACAAGTAATGGCATGAATTGTTGAAATCTGAGTTTAAATTGATTCCAAAGCTTTAATGTTTTTCAGTGGCCCCGATCCTCCTTTTCTGTGGTCCCCCCACGGCGCTCCTGGCCCCTCCTCTTCATTGAGTGCCCCCACGAAGTGCCGCTCTCCCTGGGGGCACCCGTGCGGGCGCGCTCCCGAGTCCTGCTGCTGCGTCCATTGACACAGCCAGCATCAGGTGGAAACTAATTACTGGGATCTGCTGGCTGCTGGGAGACAACCGTTGGTGGACACTTGAACTACCTTTTGCTCTGGGATGCTCAGTGCCACCACCAGCAGGTGATCCTGACAATGTTACTGAAGACAAGGGCCTCTTCCCCACGGGTTGGCCCGGTGGTTATGGGGGTTTGCAAGTGGAGGGCTCATCAGAATCACAAGAACAGGATAAACGGCTAGTAGTATCTGGCAGGAAAGCAAAACAATGGAGCAAGGTGGAAATGTGGAGGAGGAACTACATGTCCTCCCAGCAGCCAGCATCAGGTGGAAATTCATTACTGGCATCTGCTGGCTGCTGGGAGACACCCGTTGGTGGGCACTGGAACTACAATCTTTTGCTCTGGGATGCTCAGTGCCACCAGCAGGTGATCCTGTTCCTGACAATGTTACTGAAGACAAGGGCCTCTTCCCCACAACCCTGGCCCGGTGGTTGTGAGGTCTTGCAAGTGGGGGGCCTTATCAAATGAGATGATGCCCCCACATGTGAATTAGCAGGGGGTACATAGTATCCCTACTCATTCACAAAAAAATAATGTACACACACTGACACTTTTTGACAAGTCCTTTAAAAAAAATAAAAAGCCCCAAAAATGGGCCACTATGTAAATCCATCATCAGTTACATCATCCGGCGATGAAGATCCACATCAATCATGATGAACCATGTCCACCCAGCTACCAATAGAAAAAATCTGCCAACCGCGGACACAATGCGCTCCTATCACGCGCCATGGATAACATCTACCTGCTTCAAGTAAACAAGTGGACGGGTTCTCCTGAGTGGCATCAAAAGTCTCTTCTGCCAAAAAGCTTTACCTGCTGACAAACTTTTGTTTGCCAAATTTATTTCTACTATAAAGCTAGCCATAGAAGGATCAACATTTGGCCGATTCAGCAGGGACTGGTTGAATTTTAATCCCTCTATGACCATTCTCTTTGAGAGTAATCGATCTAATGATCAACTCCTCTCGAAATGGATTGCTGGTATATTTTTGTTTGATCAGCACTTGCAGCCGATCAGCATATTCCGACAGCGGAAGAGTCCCACTGTAAGAATACAATAGCGCAGTGGGGAGGATTTGAGGTGGATGCCCTGCCCCCCCCCCCGTTATACTTACCTGAGCCCAATCACGATCCAGTGCTGTGCATGAGAGCTCTGTCTCTCCTCTCTGGGCAAATTGATAGCAGCAGCAGCCATTGGCTCCCTCTCCTGTCAATCAAATGCTGTGATGGGGCAGGGCTGAGCCACCTGGTTTGTGTCAATAGACACAGACAATGTAGCTCGGGAGTGAGCCTGCACAAGTGCCCCCATAAAGCGGCTTTCTATGAAGGCACTCACTAAAGAGGAGAAGCCAGCATTGGCGGGGGACCCCAGAAGAAGAGGATCAGGGTGGCTCTGTGCAAAACCATTGCACAGAGGAGGTAAGTATGACATTTTTATAATTTTATTACAAAAAGACGAACCTTTAATAACGCTTTAAAGTGATTGTAAAGTCTATTTTTAAAAATAAAATATTTACCTGCTCTGTGCAGTTGGTTTTGCACAGAGCAGCACAGATCCTCCTCTTCTCGGGTCCCTCTTTGCTGCTCCTGGCCCCTCCCTCTTGTTCAGTGCCCCCACAGCAAGCAGCTTGCTATGGGGGCTCTCGAGCTGAGTCACAGCTCCGTGTGTCTATTCAAACAAGGCGTCCCGACCTGGCCCCGCCCACTCTCTACCCTGACTGGCTAACTGACAACCGCGGGAGCCAATGGCACCGCTGCTGTGTCTCAGCCAATCAGGTGGAGAGTCCTGGATGGCTAAGACACTCGTGGACATCGCTGGAGAGAGATGGGGCTCAGGTAAGTAATTAGGGGGTGCTGGGGGGGCTGCTACACACAGGTTTTTTTATCTTAATGCATAATGCATTAAGATAAAAAAAAAAACCTTCTTCTTTTACAACTCCTTTAAGTCCTCAGACAAATGATAGCTGCAAACAGCAGACAATAACAGAGTAACTTGGCTGAAGATCAGATCAGGTGGAAGGTGGTCCCAAACATGTACCAAACAGGTAGACCTGCCATCAGGACGTAACGCACATAGGGGCGGAGCTACGTGATGATGGCGTTATCACGCTGCTATCACAGAACTGCTGAGTGGTGGGCGTCAGGTAAATGCAAACCTGTGGACAGAAGGAGATTGTATTGAAGGCGATTTTGCTGTTTACCCTTGTGAGTGCTTTTAATCCATTCTAATTTTAAATAAACACAGTGAGCACTATTGATCCCTCTGTCTTTCATGTATGTTTTTGGTACGCCTAAGTGATACATGAGAGAGATTAAGGAGGATTCAAGAGAGCAAACTTGGTCTGGCTGATCAACCCCAGTGGGGACAAAAAGAGCTGTATGTCCTCATTTGCTATTGGAAGTCAGCAGAGGAGCATATTGTAATGATCATGTGATGGAGTGCACGTTTTCACATGGTGATATATTGATTAAAAGAGAAGTATGGGTTTGGGCATAATACTTGCCTAGGTGGATGCAGCATGGGTCCAATGCTGCATCTGTCCCCCGGCGCCTCTACACTGAGAACCGAGCGATCGAACACCGCCAGTTAAATAATGCATTTGGGTGGCAAAAATATGAATACACTGGGGGGAGAACCTCTGGGGGGAATCTAGGATGGAAAAGGACCTGGGGGTCCTAGTAGATGATAGGCTCAGCAATGGCATGCAATGCCAAGCTGCTGCTAACAAAGCAAACAGAATATTGGCATGTATTAAAAAGGGGATCAACTCCAGAGATAAAACGATAATTCTGCCACTCTACAAGACTCTGGTCCGGCCGCACCTAGAGTATGCTGTCCAGTTCTGGGCACCAGTCCTCAGGAAGGATGTACTGGAAATGGAGCGAGTACAAAGAAGGGCAACAAAGCTAATAAAGGGTCTGGAGGATATTAGTTATGAGGAAAGGTTGCGAGCACTGAACTTATTCTCTCTGGAGAAGAGACGCTTGAGAGGGGATATGATTTCAATTTACAAATACTGTACTGGTGACCCCACAATAGGGATAAAACTTTTTCGCGAAGGGAGTCTAACAAGACTCGTGGCCACTCATTAAAATTAGAAGAAAAGAGGTTTAACCTTAAACTACGTAGAGGGTTCTTTACTGTAAGAGCGGCAAGGATGTGGAATTCCCTTCCACAGGTGGTGGTCTCAGCGGGGAGCATCAATAGTTTCAAGAAACTATTAGATAATCACCTGAACAACCGCAACATACAGAGATATACAATGTAATACTGACATATAATCACACACATAGGTTGGACTTGATGGACTTGTGTCTTTTTTCGACCTCACCTACTATGTAACTATGTAAGTTCTAAAAGATCCCCGAGCAGAAAGCTGCAGACTGTCAGTGACAGCTCTCTGCTCTGCTCCCTCCTCGCTCATTGGAGCGCTGAGCTGTGAAGGGGGCGGCCAGCTCGCTCAGCCTCTCAGTGGCTCGCTGAGAGGCTGAGCCGGGTGTTGGTCCAGGCACCTGGCGGATCCCGACTCCATTATCGGGATGACGCGGTGCCTGGACTGACATTGGTGACATCAGCAGAGAGCGGACCCTGCTGTCTGCTGAAAACGGGTCACAAGAAAACAAAACGGATTGCACTCCTTTGATCCATAGGAGAAGACTAGCCGAAAGGGCTTTATCTCCTTTAGGAAGATCCTTTTTCCTGTGACGGGTGGTTGACACACTATGGAATGAAGGACTAAGCTGTTCTAATTTATAAAAAGGTTGAAAAGAGTAAAAACTCTTATCAAAAATTGCAGACTTTGTGGGCAAAACATGAGACAATAGATTAAAAAATATATACCGTATCTTTATTACAAAATAGTTAAAAAACATACAAAAAAAAACAAACAGCACCCTTCACTTGACAAGAACAACAGATACCCAATAGCGCAAAGCATGGAGGCATGGATCCTCAAGAGAAAAACGAGTCCGTAAATCACACGGAAAAATGTATATATATATCTATATATAGATATATATTTTATAATCTATTGCCTCATGTGATGCCCACAAAGTCTGCAATTTTTGATAGAGTTTTTACTCTTTTCAGCCTTTTTATAGAACTATTGGATGTTGGCATGCTGGGGGTCCTCCCTTTCTATGTTCTAATTTATGGGGCATTAAAGATTAATATATGCATTATTATTTAATGCAATTTTGGGTTGCGCTGTACTATTTTGATTTTGTATTATTTAATTTATTTATTTATTTTTGGGTGGCATGGAATGACTCATTAAGTGTTTGGCTTGCAATCTCTTAATTTAAAAAAAAAAAAATATTTTGTGCAAGTGTATATAAGTGTAAAATCTGCGCAGATTGATTTATAACATTATATATAACATATTTATAACATTATAGACAAGACTATGACTGACAGTAGCAGATTATCAGATTGGTGATCAGGGTAAACCCAGACAAGCTGAGCACACACTTAGCCCAAAACAATACAACAAACAGAAGCCGGAGACAGACTTCTATCCAGGGCATAAGCAAACAGGCAAATCTGGCATCCCTTTAACCACTTCAATAGGCACTTTCACCCCTTCCTGCCGAGGCACATTTTCAGCTTTCAGAGCTGTTGCACTTTGACAATTGCGCGGTCATGCAACAATGTACTCAAATTACATTTTTATCATTTTGTTGAGACAGATAGAGCTTTCTTTTAGTGTATTCAATCACCACATTTTTTTTATTTGTTGCTATTTAAAATGAAAAAAAAGACAGAAAATTTTGAAAAAACAAAAAGGTTTTTCTTACTTTCTGTAATAAAATTTAGCAAATAAGTAATTTTTCTTTTTCACTGATGTGTGCTGATGAGGCTGCACTGATGGGCACTGATGAGGCTGCACTGATGGGCCCTGATGAGGCTGCACTGATGGGCACTGATAAGAAGGCACTGATGAGGTTGCACTGATGGGCACTGATACGGAGGCACTGATGAGGCTGCACTGATGAGGCGGCACTGATGGGCACTGATAAGCTGCATTGATGGGGCTGCACTGATGATCAGTGACCTGATTATCAGTGTAAATGTACCCTGTCAACCTTGCCACTAATGGGCTCTCCTTTCTTTACACAGTGACAGCGTGTGAGGAAAGCAATGCTGATAAACGGCAAGTTTGTTTACATGTGATCAGCTGTGATTGGACACAGCTGATTACATGGTAAAGGGCCGCTGTGATTGGCCCTTTACCTCGATCTATGATCAGCTGTGTCCAAAGGGGCACACGGGAGGCGCATTCTGGAAGGACATCCATGGACTCCCTCCCAGAAGAGAGCCTCGCTGTTGCCGTCGGTTGGCTATGGCACGGTAATAAAGTGGTCAATTAAGGAGGTCAGGTGTACACAACAGTAATGATCAGCAAGTGACAAAGGCTCAAGAACTATAGTTACTTCCTCTAGTAAAAAAAATAACAGTAATAAGAAGAGCTGGCAAAACTGTAATCCTTGAAGTGTCATTTATTGGTATATCAGTGTGACAATAAAACAATAAAGCTGACGCGTTTCGGCAATAGCCTTAGTCGTAGCTAGTTTAAACTAGTTTAAACTGAAACGCGTCAGATTTATTGTTTTATTGTCACTCTGATGTACCAATAAACGACACTTCAAGGATTACAGTTTTGCCGGCTCTTCTTCTTAATGTTGAATTGGAGTGTGTTGGGACACATCGAGCCTCGGCACCTGTGAGTGGACCTGGTGGATTGAGTTGTCCCTGCAGAGAGCGCTGTTACCTTTCTTCTTTTCCATGCTAAAAAAAAATAACCACAGCAGTTGCATAATGAGGTCTGATTAGATCACCTTTCAAGCAACCCAGAAGTTAAAAAAATGATTCTGCCAGTGCCTCTCTCATTTCTCTATAGGTGTTATTATATTCGGCAACAGGAGAATTGGAGCTTATTGTCTTTTACAGAATTTAACTGCAATGTTGAAAATGAGTGAGGGTTAAGACTTTAACAAACAATGACAAAATGTTTACAGTCCATAAGGGAGAGCCGGCCTTCTATATCCCGGAGATTGTACATCATTCCTGATGCCTCGCTGATGTTGTGTGTTTGGGTGTGCAATGCGATGTCCGTTGTCTGCATGAGATGTTTGCGTTGCAGGATATCCTGAATATACATTTTACTTTTGGGCTCCAGCCCATCACAGCTGTGTGTTATTTATCATTTTAATTCTTTATGTGAACCAACCTCTATGTATAAATATAGTTATACAGTACACTGTATATTATTCTATAGAGCACTGGCAAACCTTCTTTACTGATTACATGGGCTGCTTACACCAATCAGTCCTAACATTATTATCACCCATCTAATATTGAGTAGGTCCCCCCATCAAGGCATGGACTCTACTAGACCTCTGAAGGTATGCTGTGGTACCTGGCACCAAGCCATCAGTAGCAAATCCTTTAAGTCCTGCAAGTTGTGAGGTGGGGCCTCCATGGATCAGACTTGTTTTTCCAGCACATCCCACAGATGCTCGGTTGGATTGAGACCTGGAAAATTTTGAGGCCAAGCCAACACCTCAAACTTGTTGTGTTCCTCAAACTATTCTTGAATTCATCAGTCCAGGCCGCCTTCTTCCATTGCTCTGTGGTCCAGTTCTGATTGCTCACGTTCCCATTGTAGGCACTATTGGCTGTGGACACGGGTCACCATGGGCTTCCAGACCAGTCTGCAGCTACACAGCCCCATACACAACAAACTACAATGCCCATTTTTCTGCTTTCAATACATCAACTGCAGTAGCAGATCCTTTAAGTCCTGTCAGTTGCGAGATGGGGCCTCCACAAATCGAACTTGTTTTTCCAGCATATCCCACAGATGCTTGATTGGATTGGGATCTGGAGAATGTGAAAGCCAAGTCAACATCTCAAACAAGTTGTTGTGTTCCTCAAATCATTCTTGAACCATTTTTGCAGTGTGACATCATCCTGTTGCAAGAGGCCACTGCCATCAGGATTACTATTTCCATGTAAGGGTGTACTTGGTCAGCAACAATGTGTAGGTAGGTGGTACGTCTCAAGTAACATCCACATGAATAGAGTACCCAAGGTTTGCCAGCAGAATATTGCCCAAAGCATCACATTGCCTCTGCTGGCTTGCCTTCTTCTCATACCGCATCTTGGTGGAATCTCTTCCCCAGGTGCAGAAGGTGATGCACACACACTCGGCCATCCACATGATCTAAAAGAAAATGTGATTCATCAGACCAGGCCACCTTCTTCCATTAATAAATGGAAAGTGCAGAGCTAAAATTCTGAGTGAACAAAGTAAATCTCACAAATAATAAATACAAGTGAGGTGGAAATATAATGTGATAAATGTTCAGTAATTCTGTATAAAAAATCAGCAAGAAAACACATAAACATTGAGTCCATAGGTGAAGTGAAAAACATGATGACTCTGGATGGCCCTTAAAGGGACATTCGCCAAGTGTTCATAACATCTTTAAGACATCCAAAAATGGTGAATGAATAACAAAACAATATTGAAACAATGTGTGAATATAGTCCACCACCGATAGGATAAAAGCTTACCAGATGGTTTGAACTCAAAAGGACGTACGTCCTATGGGTCAAACAGGCTTGTATTGGCAAATGTCAAAATTGGAAACATCCGATCTGGAGACCTTTGACACGGAAGCCAGGCCCTCACACAGTCATTGTGGTAGTAGTCTCCATAGAGGGTATTTCATAAGAAAAATGGATGGTTTCTCCCATATGTTCAAGTGTATATGGAGGAAAGGAGAACAAAAAAGGGCCACATAGCGTCATTCCGTATAAAAATTAGAAATGTAATAAAGTTAAAAAACTCACATTTTTGAGGAGAGTAAACAGCGCTTAAGAAATGTGTATGGCGGCATGGGAGCCCGTCCCGAAGCATTTAGTCTAAATAGACATCATTTGGGGTGTCAGTCCACTGTAGCCATTGTGATTATATAAGAAATATGACCCCAATAATGAGAAACAGACCCGTGATGTGTTATCAATCTCGGAAATGCAAATCAGCGATCACTTCCTGTGAAACAAAGATGGCGAATTGGCGTGCCTACCACGCTTCGCATTGGAATCACATTGAAACTGTAGAGTGCGCACGCGTGAAGACCTTCTTCCATTGCTCCTTGGTCCAGTTCTGATGCTCATGTGCCCATTGTAGGTGCTTTTGGGGGTGGACAAGGGTCAGCGTGGGTACCTTGACGGGTTTGTGGCTACGTAGCCCCATACACAACAAAAGTCAATAAACTGCCCTACACAAGAGAAACGCAGAAAAGAAGTTCTTGACTCCTTTCCGAAAACATGAACCTCATGGGCTGAGGCGTGTCTTTACATATATACGTGGGGATGCCATTAAAAATGTATGGCACTGCCACACGTTTGCTAAATGGCAGCGTGTTTCTATGCCTTTTGGAAAAGCATGCAAGTTTGTGCGCATTCCCAACACGCAGTAGTGTGAACTTAGCCTTAGGAAGGCAAACTGCAATGCATGAAATACAAAACCACGAAATGTAAACTTTGGTTGCCGGAGTTATTCGGCATCAACCGTCTTTGTGCTGCCGCCCTATCACCATACATGCCAACAGTAGACTGATGTTACATGCTTTTGCGAGTACTTTTTCAATATTCATCAATCATATAATATAACCATTTCAGCTCTGGAAGGTTTTACCCCCTTCATGACTAGGCCATTTGTTGCTATTCAGCACTGCGCTACCTTAACTGGTAATTGCACGGTCATGCAACGCCGAATTTATATCATTTTCTTGTCACACACATAGAGCTTTTCTTTTGGTGGTATTTGATCACCACTGGGTTTTTTTATGTTTTATTATATAAAAATAAAAAGGCTGAAAATGTTGAAAAAAAAAACAAAACAATATTTTTTTTACTTTCTGCTATAAAAAATAGCCAATACATTTTTTTAAAAAAATCGAATTTCTTCATAAATTTATGCCAAAATGTATTCTGCTACATGTCTTTATTTAAAAAAAAAAATCCCAATAAGTGTATATTCATTGGTTTGCCTGAAAGTTATAGCGTCTACAAACAATGGTATATATACTGGAATTTTTCTTTTTTTTTTATATATATATACTACTAATGACAGTGATCAGTGACTTAAAATGGTACGGCGGACAATTTAACACTAACTGACGCTGGGGGGAAACTGACTAACTGCCACTGACATCACCAGTGACATTAATACAGCGATCAGTGATAATACCAAGTTGTAAAGCGCTATGTAAACTGTTGGCACTATATAAAACCTGTATAATAATAATAATAATACTATACACTGTCACTGTACTAATGACACTGGCTGGGAAGGGGTTAACACCTAGGTCGATCAAGGGGTATAAATGTGTGCCTAAGGCAGGCCATACACAGTGCAAATTGGGTTGCAGGAAAGAAATTTTCTGGATTCCACCATCAACACAGAGTGTTGACAGGGGAATCCCTCCTGAGCCATTGTTTCTCCCGGTGGGTGAAGCCGTCCCCGCCTGGAGAAGACAGTGATTATTGCTAGCAGCTATACCAGCTGCTAGCAATAATTGTATGTAAATTCCGACGGGCTGGTTGTATCCAAGCTGATCAATCGATTGATCGTATATTCAGCCTGCTCATACATGGTTCGAATCTTGGCGAATTCCTGCTGACAGGGCAAGATTTGAACCGTCTATGGCCGGCCTAACAATGTGTAATATGTGCTGCTTTTTACTAAAGATCTCTTTGTTTCATATCCCTGCTAAATCTCTTTGTTTCTTATCCCTGCTAAATCTCTTTGTTTCTTACCCCTGCTTTGCCTGTACAAACCGCCCGTCTGAAGTACATTGCAAGGAGGCGGTCCGAAAGTGGTTAAAACAATCCACCTTTTATCAATAAAAAAAAACACCCTTGAGCTTTATTCAGTGACCTTGCATAGGCTAAGATGCTCTCATCAGTGTGCTGCAGGCAGGAGGAAGCATTTCCTCAGTCTTTTTTTCCCCTAGTGATCACTGTACATTGTAACTTTGTAGACAGTCCCAAAGATAAGAGGATTTAATTGACTGTGTCATCTCTATGCCAGAATCTTATGCCGTGTACACACGAGCGGATTTCTCGTCGGAAAAAGACACGACGGCTTTTTCCGACGGGATTCTGCTCAAGTTTGCCTTGCATACACACGGTCACACAAATGTTTGCCGAAATTACAACCATCAAAAACGCGGTGACGTACAACACTACAATTTTAATGCTTCCGAGCATGCGTCGAATTGTTTCCGAGCATGCATATGGATTTTGCGTGTCGGAATTGCATACAGACGATCGCATTCTCGGATAGGAACTTTTCCCGACCGAAAAATTGAGAGCATGCTCTCAGTCTTTTGCTGGCTGGAATTCTGCCAGCAAAAGACCGATGGAGCATACACACGGTCGCGTTTTCCATCGAAAAACTCTCATCAGTCTTTCGCGGGCCGAAATTCCGATCGTGTGTACGCGGCATTAGTCTAAAAAGTAGATGGTGACCCCGGATGATGCCTGAACAGAAATGGTTCCATCCTTCTGGCGAAAAAGCAGATGAAGGCATTGTCAGGGGAAATACTGTGATCTCTTTAAGAGGTATTGAATACCTGGAAGCAGGGGCGAACTGACCATTCGGCCACTCGGGCACTGCCCGAGGGCCCCAGGCCACTGAGGGGCCCCATCAGGGTTGCCAGCCTCAGTAAAACCAGGGACAGTAGGTAAAAATCTGTGGTTTTTTTTTTACATCTGTCTCTGAAATGTCCCTTACCGACATCCTTTTGGTCTAAAAATCCTGAGATTATAGCTGCCCCACCTCTCCAGTACCTTCTCAGCCAATAGAAACATGTCTGTGTATACTGTGTGTGTGTGTGTATACTGTGTGGCCCCATAATCTCTGATTGCCCGGGGGCCCCATAATCTCTGATTGCCCGGGGGCCCCATAATCTCTGATTGCCCGGGGGCCCCATAATCTCCTATTGCCCGGGGGCCCCATAATCTCTGATTGCTCGGGGGCCCCATAATCTCCTATTGCCCGGGGGCCCCATAATCTCTGATTGCCCGGGCGCCCCATAATCTCCTATTGCCCGGGGGCCCCATAATCTCTGATTGCCCGGGCGCCCCATAATCTCCTATTGCCCGGGGGCCCCATAATCTCTGATTGCTCGGGGGCCCCATAATCTCCTATTGCCCGGGGGTCACATAATCTCTGATTGCCCGGGGGCCCCATAATCTCCTATTGCCCGGGGGCCCCCATAATCTCTGATTGCCCGGGGGCCCCATAATCTCCTATTGCCCGGGGGCCCCATAATCTCTGATTGCCCGGGGGCCCCATAATCTCCTATTGCCCGGGGGCCCCATAATCTCCTATTGCCCGGGGGCCCCATGAGTTGTCAATCCGTCCCTGCCTGGAAGTGTTACCAATTACTTGGCATGCATTCATGTAACATGAAACAATGTATCTGATGCTAGGTCCACTTTTAATAAGTGATGTCTGATTAGGATACTTGTAGGTACTACAGGTTTGGAACAGGTTTGATTTTTTTTTTCCCAGAATCCCCTGCAGGCTGAGCCTGAGCCAAACTCCTGCCATGCGTGTGAAAAGCGTCCCGTGTTTGGATGACGTCTCTTCTCCTGCGTTGGTCGGCTTCTGTTTTTATCCGTCCTCGGAAGCAGGAACTCCCCATTGTTTGAGATCTCGTGGGAGAGATAAAGTTTGTTATAGAGCCAGCGGAGTTTATTTAGATCCACAGGAAGAGCAAATGTGTGAAATCAGAAAGTGCACATGGGGGGGGGGGGGGGGGTCACCGAGCAATCCGACCATGGCAACGCGAAAAACACGCCAATCCATCGCGTTTTCCCAGAAAGTTGACATTACGAATGACAGCAATTGGCTCAGATTGCTTGAAGGGGAACTCCAGCTACACAACCGGATAGGCAAATACCAAAACTGGTTTATCTTTGTAAAGTAATACCCGTTCTCTCATGATCAACCTACCTCTGCATACACCAAGCAGACAAAACATTTTGACCGCCCACCATAACCCATCAAGGCATGGGCTCCACTCGACCCCTGAAGGTATGCTGTGGTATGTGGCACCAAGCCATCACTAGCAGATCCTTTAAAAAAATGGAGGAAAAAAAAAAAAATGTTTTTACTTACGTGAAATGGCTGTTGCTAGGCAGTATTCCTAATCTACCTCTTCCTACACTGCGGTGATCTTCAGTCTTCTGCTCCCCGCGTTGTCTTCTGGGGAATGGGGCGCGGTGTGTTATGGGAACTGTGTGTGTCCCACAACACATCGCGTCCCTTTCACAAAGCGGCGCGCGCGCTCGCGCGTGTGCAGTAGGAAACTGGCAGTGAAGCCGCAAGGCTCCACTGCCTGTTTCCCTTACTTAGGATGGCGGTGCCGGGACCCGAGAGCCGAGGGACGGGTCGGCCTCGGGTGGCCGACATCGCGGGTACCCAGGACAGGTAAGTCTACTTATTTAAAGTCAGCAGCTACAGTGTTTGTTCCAAATTCTAGTGGCAGTCTTATGCTGGCCATACACTATACGAAAAATCGGCCAAACCCATTTTCGAAAAACGAACGTTTGGCCCTGAGCGCAAACGATGGTGCCATTATGTAATGACCAATAAATCGTTCAGTGGACATAAATAAATACATTTTTTGTTCGTTTTTTTTTACATATACCTAGTGCAGACAGTTCGGACAGGAAACACATTAACCTTTCATTAACCGTTCGTTTAGGAGAAAACTTCCAAACTTGTCCTTTGTTTTTTCGGCTCGAAAACGTCCAAACGATTATCGATTTTGTGCCCATTAACTGGCCGAAAAACGAACGAACGTTCTAAATGACCAAATTTCGGCCAGTTTTTCGTATAGTGTATGGCCAGCATAACTCATAGGAAGCTCATTGCTTCAGGCAACTACTTATAACCATGTGCAATTCCCATTGGTTGGAAAGTTGTTGAAATTGATTGAAAATTGGAAAATTGTTTTGCGCATGGTTATCTTTACAGACACGGTTTTCGTAATTTAGCCAGCTTTATCGAAATGCAAGTTACCCTAACCAGAAAAGTGGAGGTAAGCAAGCTTAAAGTATATGTAAACCCTCACCTTGTAAAACAACCCATTCAGTTTAAAATAGAAATATAAAAAGGCAAAACATTTGTATATAGATATACCCTCTGTTCTCAGCTGCATAAGATCTGGGGGGAGGAGAAACAGCAGTACGCCGAACTTCCCAGTGGTATGGCTGTGCGGGGGGGGGGTGTCTGATCATTGAAGGACGGCAGGCTGAGTTCCCAAAATAGCTACAGAACTGACCACGTTGAGCTCTCATGACTAATGTGGTCAGTTTTTAATAGCCGAGGGACTGGCAGGAACACCAGGGATTTCACACAAAGGGAGCAATACAAAGAGAACAGGAGACCTTCTCATACAAGTACATGGTACAGCAACCACATATCAGGAATATGAGATTTTGGATTGACATATTATTTACAAGAAAAACACTCTATTGATAATGTTGATGGAACCTTTACAGCATCACCACCAGCCTACTCCACTGGACTATGAGCGCCAGGAGATAAGTGGTACAACTTTTGTTTTGCTCTGATAAGGCCGCCATAGCAGAGCAGAGCAAACAGTGCAAACTGAGATAACGGTGAAACAGTTACACCTAAAAACTGATACCGATAACGACTAACGTGCTTTCACTACATTCACTAACACAGGCGCTACTGAAGATCATTTGTACTTTCGCTTTAGGCTCGGTTCACACTGGAAATCCCTGGGATTCCTGTGCGAGTTCCCCCCGCATCGAACCTGAATCGCACAGCAGTTTACACTGACGTCTGTGATGGGACGTGCGGTGAGGTCAGTGGCTGGTGAGTGGCTGGTGAGGCCCTGGCTAGTATCAGAGCCAGATACACACAGGTTACATACGCCGCGATCGTTAGAGCGAGAGCAATAATTCTAGCACTAGACCTCCTCTGTAACTCTAAACATGTAACCTGTAAAAATGTTTACAGCGGCGCCTAATGGAGATTAGTAGTATTGAAGTTTGGCGCCATTCCACGAGTGTGCGCAACTTTAAAGCGTGACATGTTGAGTATCTATTTACTCAGCGTAATATCATCTTTCACATTATACAAAAAAATCGGGCTAACTTTAGTTTTTTTTGTTTTGTTTTTTTTATTATTCATGAAACAGTTTCTTGAAAAATTGCTGCGCAAATACCGCGTAACATAAAAAGTTGCAAGTTTACTCCCTAGGGTGTCTGCTAATATCTATGTAATATATATATATATATATATATATATATATATATATATAATGTTTGGGGGCTTTGCGTAATTTACTAGCAAAAATATTATGATTTTTACATGTAGGAGAGAAGTGTCAGAATTGGCCTGGGTGGAAAGGGGTTAATTACCATAAGTAATGTACAAATAATTATTATAGATTGTTTTTAAGGTATTTTACTATATTTTCAGAAACTGTACTCGAGCAGGTGGCTGTACAGACAAATTACTGAAGTTTGAAGTTATAACTTCCAACCGGTAATTTCACAGTAAATAGGTAAATAATAAATTATCTTATAACATATAGCACAATAATATATGATTTAGCTTGATTATAATAGTACCTTTTCATCAGCAGATTCTCATTCTCCCTCTTAACTGTGTGAGAAAAAAACATGGGATTGTGGGTAAATCTTTTACCCAAAAACACATGTTTTTTCCTTATAGCTAAAGTGGTGTTCCGGCCAAAATTATACTTTTTAAATAAAAATACCCCTATAATACACAAGCTTAATGTATTCTAGTAAAGTTAGTCTGTAAACTAAGGTCTGTTTTGTTAGTTTATAGCAGTAGTTTGTTATTTTATAAACTTACAGCAGGCCGTGGCCATCTTAAGTGTGGGCATCTGAAGCCAGACTGTATTTCTTCCTGGATCTCATCCTTGCAGATCTTGCACATGCTCAGTGCAGCACAAGCAGTGTAATAGGTTTCAGGTCAGGTTTCCATAGCAACGGCAGTGTCAGAGGAAGTTGCCGCCCCTTCCCAGAAGACATTGCAAACAGGAAATGATGCGATGAGCCACGGCCAGGGAGGAGAATGTGAAAAATGAATACAGCAGATATACAGTAGGTGCTGAGAAAAAAAATCAAAAAATATCCAATTTGTTTGCAGTGCAGTTTAGTGAGGGATGCTGAAGAGTTGTAAAAGTGGGTGGAACTCCACTTTAAGAGATTAAGAGGGCTGGGCTGGAAGGGAGCATGTGTCTTTTAGACACACGCCCCCTTCTATGACACTGCAGTGAGAGGACAGCCTCTGCTGCAGCATTTTTATTGGATAGCTTGGGCCAATGGTACTTTACCATTGGTCCAAGGCTCCAAGCTGTCTGTTGAGCTCAGTGCTTCCGATAAGAAGTGAGGAGAGGCTCTGTGCCAGCTTGTATTAAAACTGGCCGCTCTGTATGTAGCTTCTGACAGGCTATGCAAGGAGCCCTGTATCTCCAGAAACCACAGGTCGTAGGAGCCCCAAATTTTTGACCAGTGGTTGGGTAGGACTACCGCTTCCTACCCCACAAATTTGCCGAGCTACGACCCTCGGTTTTTTTTTTTTTTTTTTTATGAGACCTTGTAACACTAACGAGTCACATGGTACCAGGGAGGGAAAATGGCTAATTGGGCCCAATTTGGACATTTTCACTTAGGGGTGTACTCACTTTTGTTGCCAGCGGTTTGGACATTAATGGCTGTGTGTTGAGTTATTTTGAGGGGACAGCAAATTTACACTGTTATACAAGCTGTACACTCACTACTTTATATTGTAGCAAAGTGTCATTTCTTCAGTGTTGTCACATGAAAAGATAGAATAAAATATTTACAAAAATGTGAGGGGTGTACTCACTTGTGTGAGATCCTGTATATATATATAAAATGGTTTGGGGGTTCTAAGTAATTTTCTAGCAAAAAATACTTGTCAACAAAAAGTGTCAGAAAAAAAAAAGGCCACGTCAGCAAATGGGATGGTGCTTACATCTCACACCTGATGGGGTTTCTTACCCTTCCTTTCTCTATCCATGTTTTGGCTGGATGAACACTTTTTGTAGTGGTTGTAAACCCTTCCATATACCCTGTGAAGTGACTGGCTTCAGTTTATACACAGAGATTAAACAAATCCTCCTACATACGTTGTACCTGTTTATCTACAGTCTTCCCTTCTCTACATCTATTCAAAGTGCTGAATTATAAAGCTTGTCTGAGAGTTCAGAAAAAAAGGGGCGGAAAATTGAAATGACACTCTGCAGAGCTCAGTGAAGAGAGCCGAAAGCTGATTGGAGCAAAGGGACATACCCCCCTTCACACCGTACACAGGGACAGAGCTGAGGTTGTCAATCACAGGCTGTGTTGGAGCTCCCTCCCCTGTCACCATTTTTCTCTTGGTGTCAGAAAAACTTGTCATGCTGATAGCAGAGGAAGGAAGCTGCAGATGGAAATGACACTTAATTGAGACAAGTACACGCTAAAGAGGGATATGCTTTGTTCATATTCCATGTCTGAGGTTTACAAGCACTTTAACGATACCTGCGGTGAGTGGGAGAGGGCCAACATATGTCACATGGAGAAATAACGAGCAAACATATACATTTCTGTACACAATGACTTGGCTCTCTACCAGTATTCTGCATCCTGTACTGCAGATCAAAGCTTATCTGACACGGCTGTGTTTAAACAGCACAAACCACGGTACAAAGATCTCATTGTATAGCTATCAGCCGAGATCCTGCAGGCCGCCTCTACATGTCCCGGGGAGCTCGGCTTCTGTAAACATATTGGATATTATTGAATGGCGCCTCATCTTATGTAGGAAATGCACCACTGAACCACTGTGTTCAAAAAAGAAAAAAAGAAAAAAAAAATAGACACCTGTGGCTCCTGTCTGCTGGATTTCTGTTGCTAAATGCCGCGTACACACGATCGGACATTCCGACAATAAAATCCATGGATTTATTTCCGACGGATGTTGGCTCAAACTTGTCTTGCATACACACGGTCACACAAACGTTGTCGGAAATTCCGAACGTCAAGAACGCGGTGACGTAAAACACGTACGACAAGCCGAGAAAAATGAAGTTCAATAGCCAGTGCGGCTCTTCTGCTTGATTCTGAGCATGCGTGGCACTTTGTGCGTCGGAATTGTGTACACACGATCAGAATTTTCAACAACGGATTTTGTTGTCGGAAAATTTGAGATCCAGATCTCAAATTTTTGTTGTCGGAAATTCCGACAACAAATGTCCGATGGAGCCCACACACGGTCGGAATTTCCGACAACGAGCTCACATCGAACATTTGTTGTCGGAAATTCCGGCCGTGTGTGGGCTCCATCACACATTTTCCATCGGAATTTCCGACACACAAAGTTTGAGAGCAGGCTATAATATTTTCCAACAACAAAATCCGTTGTCGGAAATTCCGATCGTGTGTATACAAATCCGACGGACAAAGTGCCACGCATGCTCAGAATAAATTAAGAGACGAAAGCTATTGGCTACTGCCCCGTTTATAGTCCCGACGTACGTGTTTTACGTCACCGCGTTCAGAACGATCGGATTTTCCGACAACTTTGTGTGACCGTGTGTATGCAAGACACATTTGAGCCAACATCCATCGGAAAAAATCCTAGGATTTTGTTGTCGGATTGTCTGATCAATGTCCGACCGTGTGTACGCGGCATTAGAATTAACAGCCGAGCCGACACAGTGGAGATGATTTAGTAAAGGCAAAAGGACTATGCAATTTGCAAGGGCATTTGCTCCAGGGATTATTAAAGAGGAACTGCAGTCTGTTCACATAATTTGTAATAAAAACATCTTTGCCATTCTGAAGCTTCCCTCTAACCACTTTGCATATTATTTTATATATACTGTTCTTATCAAATATGCTGCAGAAATCTCCCTCCACTGAGTCTGGCTGCATCCATTTTAAATGTGGGCAGCTGAAGCTGCTGCCTGTTCACTTCCTAGATATACACAGAGGCACACCTCCAGCTCTGCAGCTCTCATTGGCCCTCTTATATGACTCATCCCCCCTCCCTTCCTGGCAAAATCTCAGGAGAGTGAGAGTGAGAGAGAACTGTGCATGATGTCATAAGCCTAGACTTATGACCAGACAAGAATGAGGAAGTGGGCTGTATAGGGGATTTACTGGCAGAAAAAAAAAAAAAGCTTTACTATCCAAAGTTAAAACAACAACAAGGGCAGAGGATTTAAAGTGATTGCAAGGCTTCTTTTTTTTTTTTTTTTTTTTTTTTTTTTAACCACTTCAGCCCCGGAAGATTTGGCTGCTGAATGACCAGGCCATTTTTTGTGATTCGGCACTGCGTCGCTTTAACTGACAATTGCGCGGTCGTGCGACCCTGTACCCAAACAAAATTTACCTCCTTTTTTTCCCCACAAATAGAGCTTTCTTTTGGTGGTGTTTAATCACCTCTGCGTTTTTTATTTTTTGCGCTCTATAAACAAAAAAAGAGCGATAATTTTGAAAAAAAAAAAAACACAATATTTTGTAACTATCCCCATTTTTTTTAAAAAAGGCTATTTTTTTCTCAGTTTAGACTGATATGTATTCTTCTACATATTTTTGGTAATAAAAATCGCAATAAGCGTATAGTGATTGGTTTGGGCAAAAGTTATAGCATCTACAAAATAGGGGATAGAGTTATGGCATTTTTATTATTATTATTATTTTTTTTTTACTAGTAATGGCGGTTATCTGCGATTTTAATCAGGGCTGTGACATTATGGCGGACACATCGGACACTTTTGACACATTTTTGGGACCATTCTAATTTATACAGTGATCAGTGCTATAAACATGCACTGATTACTGTAAAAATGTCACAGGCAGGGAAGGGGTTAACACTAGGGGACGATCAAGGGGTTAACTGTGTTCCCTGTGTGTGTTTCTAACTGTAGGGGGAGGGGACTGACTAGAGGAAATGACAGATTGTGATTCCTAGCTAACAAGAACTCACTATCTGGGACTCCTCACAGAACAGGACAGGGATTTGTATGTTTACACACACACGTCCCTGTTCTGCCTCAATCGTTTGTGCCCGGCGTTCATAGCGACCATCAGCCATGAGCATCGGCACCCCCTGCAGTGCAGCTACGACGGCTCGCGGGATCGTGCCAACCTGCCGACGTATGACTAGTCGGCAAGCAGTTAAATAACAAACATGTCATACTTACCTTCACTGTGCAGTTCGTTTTGCACAGAGTGGCCCCGATCCTTGACTTCTGGGGTCGCTCGCGGCTCCTCCCCACATCGTATAACCCCTTAGGAGAAGTGCTCTCCCGCGGGGTTAACTTACATCCATAGACAAAGAATGCAGGACTCGGCCCCGCCCCCCGGCGCCCGCGTCATTGGATTTGATTGACAGCAGCAGGAGCCAATGGCTGCGCTGCTATCAATCCATCCATTCAAGAGCCGAGACAAAGGGGGAGAGAGGAAGATCGCGTCTCCGGCGTGGGAATTACAGGTCAGTAAAACGGGGGGGGGGGGGGGGGGGGGGCGTTCAGTGACAGAAGTTTTTTCACCTTAATGCATAGGATGCGTTAGGGTGAAAAAAACATGAGGGTTTACAACCCCTTTAATAGATGGAAAGATGAAAAAATTACTGAAGAGCCGCTTTACAATGAGTAGCCAATCACAAGCAAGGAAAATGAAAAAAAAATACAGCATTTTTGCTTGCACTTGATTGGATGATGGAAGTCAGCAGGGCTTCCCCTTATTTACTAAGCCCTGTAGCCACTGCACTTGCAGAGTATGCAGTCTTATTTGCCTTTAGTAAATCAACCGCCATGATTCCTACCCCTGCAACTTTTCCCTACCTATCTGACCATCGACCAGCAATTAGATAAGGCCTGGTTCACATCTATGCAGTCTGCTTTTGATCCATTTCTGCAGTGCGTTTTGCGTTTTTGCACACACGTTTTGAAGTTTGGATTTTTTATGCTTTTTTTTTTTTTTTTTGGCCAATTTGTTGTTCGGCAGATCAAAAAAAAAGCAAAATCACAGCAAAACTGCACTACATGTTTTTCTGCAGCTTCTCCTTTGAAGCCTATTGAACCAAAAACCTACTGTTTTGCGTTTAAAAAATTCCCTGACCCTTTCCAAAAACGCATTGGCTGAAAAAAGCATAGATGTGAATGTGTCCCATAGGAAACCATGTTATATGGATTGTAGTGCATTTTTGCAAAAAGCATTAAAAAAAGCGCATAAACCAGGCCTAACACTTCATTACTATCAAATTAGCAGCCCCTCAGTACGCTTTTTTTGTCACCATGTCTGTTTATTTGGAAATTACATTGCAAATTTATTTTTTAAAAAGCGTATCCTTGAAGCATAATGTAATAAAAATGAAAGAAGAAAAAAGAAAAAGAGCTTTCATCCTCAATCCAGAGATTTCCACTGGAGTACTTCTTTCTGCCACTAGATGTCCTCGGTTTGATGGCCAGCCTCATTTAAAGAGGAACTTTACCCAAAAGGCGAAGATACGATCTTCCTCCTACTTCCCCCTCCTCTGCCATATTTGGATTTTTTTTTGGGTGGAAGCAGCTAGTTTTGGCAGGAACCCCCCCCCCCCCTTCGCCGCCAGCAGCCTTTTGGGTTCACAACAGGGTGCAGCACGGGTGTCTTGTAAATTCAGGTGTTCTCTGAACTGGGCGAACAAACAATATTCGGCCCAAACTCATAACTGGGCCAAACCATTCACCCAACTCTAGCTATGATCATCAGCTCCATCTGATGGCCATAATGTGGTATTTTCCTGAAATGCCCCAATCTTAGGAAATAAACACATTAGACAAATTACGGTGATTATTCATGTCAGCTGCACAAATACTTGAGACATTCCTACAGCAAATTATGTTTTATAAATTGACCCCTGTTATTATGGTTTTCATCTTCTGTAATGTCTATGACCTCATTAAATTTACATTTTTAATCTGGTAGAGAGCTGCAAAGGGGTGTAAGATGGTCCCAAAAACAAAAACTGCTTGTTATAGTGAGAGGAGGAAGGACGGAGCGAACAGTCCGGGGTGAAGGACTTCCAAACTTCTCTTTCAGAAAACACCCGGCTATGTTTGCTGTCACAGCGAGGAATGTCTCCATCTAATCAATATCATTGGAAACATAACACAGAGCTACTGTACTGGCAGAGATTAGGATCATAATGGCCACCGGGGTCAACTTTTTAAAATGTCTGTTTTATTGATTCCCATCATTGGTATCATTTGGAGGAAAAGTGCCCCATTATTGGTGTCAGTGGGAGAAATAGTGCCCCATCATTGCTATTTTTTGAAAGAATAGTGCCCCATCATTAGTGTCAGTAGAAAGAATAGTGCCCCATCATTGGTGTCATTGGGAGAAGTGGTGCCCCATCATTGGTGTCATTGGGAGAAGTGATGCCCCATCATTGGTGTCATTAGAAGGAATAGTGCCCCATCATTGGTGTCATTGGGAGAAGTGATGCCCCATCATTGGTGTCATTAGAAGGAATAGTACCCCATCATTGTTGTCAGTAGAAGGAATAGTGCCCCATCATTGGTATCAGGGAGAGGAATAGTACCCCATCATTGGTGTCAGTAGGAGGAATAGTGCCCCATCATTGGTGTCAGTAGAAGGAATAGTGTCCCATCATTGGTGTCAGTGGGATGAATAATGCCTCAACATTGCTATTATTTGGAGGAAAAGTGTCTCATCATTGGTGTCAGTGGCAGGAATAGTGCCCCATCATTGGTGTCAGTGGGCCCCATCATTAGTGTCTGTGGGAGGAATAGTGCCCCATCATTGGTGTCAGTGGGAGGAATAGTGTCCCATCATTGGTGTCAGTGGGAGGAATAGTGTCCCATCATTGGTGTCAGTGGGCCCCATCATTGGTGTCAGTGGGAGGAATAGTGTCCCATCATTGGTGTCAGTGGGAGGAATAGTGTCCCATCATTGGTGTCAGTGGGAGGAATAGTGTCCCATCATTGGTGTCAGTGTGATGAATAGTGCCCCATCATTAGTGTCTGTGGGAGGAATAGTGCCCCATCATTGGTGTCAGTGGGAGGAATAGTGTCCCATCATTGGTGTCAGTGGAAGGAATAGTGTCCCATCATTGGTGTCAGTGGAAGGAATAGTGTCCCATCATTGGTGTCAGTGGGAGGAATAGTGCCCCATCATTGGTGTCAGTGGGCCCCATCATTAGTGTCTGTGGGAGGAATAGTGCCCCATCATTGGTGTCAGTGGGAGGAAGAGTGTCCCATCATTGGTGTCAGTGGGATGAATAGTGTCCCATCATTGGTGTCAGTGGGAGGAATAGTGTCCCATCATTGGTGTCAGTGGGATAAAAAATGCCCCAAGGGCCGGATAAAAGCAAGCAAAGGGCTGCATCTGGCCCCCGGGCCGCAGTTTGGGGGTCACTGATCTAAAAGTTAAATAAAAAGTCAGTGAGGACCCAGCAGGCTCATTTATAGGCTGTCAGTATCATACTTTGTAATATTTTGTATTCCTATCATCTGTCTTACGTTTTATTTTATTTTTTTCTCTGACTCTTGTGTTTTTCTTCCAGTGGTTTGTCTACCTGTTCCTGATGAAATGCAGCATAACCATCTCCACCATAGTTCTCCTTATCCTCATCATCACCTTCCACGTCAAGGAGATCCAGGTACCAACATTCAGTATTTTAAGAACACGTCTGGCTTTTAGTTCTACTTCAAACTCCTAAAATGTAATAGGTAGGATAGATAATACATCACCAAGAAGCAATGTGTCCTTCACTAGAGTCACGCTCTAATTTCTCACCAAGTTGTAATGTACTGACTAGTAGTAGATCAGTAATAGTAGTATCATGTGATGATGTGTGCTCGTTTTTACTAATAACTTCCTTAATATACATTTTTGTCTCAATTAAAATGTTGCTTCCTGTCCTCTCAGTGCTCTGTGCTGGCATAGCTGAGTAACAGCCACACCCCTCAGCACGTGTCCTTACATAGACTTGTATTGGAGGGGAAGAGAGGGGGCGAGTATGACCATTGACCATGCTTGTTAAGCTTCGTACACACAATTGGATTTTCCGCAGGCAAAACCTCTGACTTTTGTCCGAAGGCGTGTGTCTGGATTTTGTCTTGCATGCAAACGGCGAGGAATTGTCGGCCAACAAACACGAGCGTAGTGACGTACTACGTGGTTTTTCAGCTCTTTAGCGACACCCTTTTGGGCTCCTTCTGCTAATTTCGTGTTAGTAGAAGTTTGGTGAGTGTTGATTTGCGCTTTTCATTTTGCGCTTTTCAGTTTGCACTTTTCATTTCGTGCTTTTCAGTTCATTTCCGAACGCCCGTTCATCAACCAGCCATGTTGCGGAATCAGAGGAGATAACGTGTTATTTATTATTGGCCTTGGAGTTACTGCTTTGACCCAAGTCCAGTCCAGGAACAGGAGGAGGAGGATTTCTTGGACCATAAATTGGTTGCTTTTTTAATCGTGACCAATTATGTCATATACCTTTGCTGCGGGAGCTCCAGGAGAATAATCCGGATGATTTTCGGAATTATCTCTGGATGACGGACCCCTGCCTTCACCAACTCTTGGCATTGTTGACCCCCTATATTAAGAAGCAGGACACATGCAATTTATTTTATTTTTTGGTTGAATAATGATTTGATTTGGTATATTTTCTATATTTTTGGATGCATAGAATGCACTTTTTGGTTAAGTTCTATTGGCAGATAGCATGTCTAATTTTATTTGTTTTCTTTTTTTAATGCACAATAAAAAAAATGTGTAGAATAATACTTGGCTATGTGTTTTACTTCAAATGACAGTTTGGGAGTAGGCAGTTACATTTTAAAAAATACAATGTAAAATTGACAAGGGACACCAACATATTTGATCTTAAAAACTACAGGATAATGGTGTTGTGGTAACTTGCCCAAATAAAAAAAAAAACATAATAATATTATTCTTGATATCACTAGAAAAAAAAAGCCTTTGAAAATTAGTTTGCAATAACTCCATCAGTATCACCAGAAAAGCAGCTTCATTATTATCCCATTAAAGAAGAAGAGAATTGTACGCTGCATTTGGAGATTTCATAATTTGCTGCGTCACAAATCTTAATTCTCCATTATGAACGCTAGTTTACAAGACCGACCGCTTCTGGCTCGTCCTTGCTTCCGAACATGCGTGTTTGTACTTTGAACTTTTGTCCGACGGACTTGTGTACACACGCTCGGAAAATCTGACAACAGACATTTGTCCGCGGAAAATTTTAAAACCTGCCATCCAACATTTGTCCGCAGAAAATCCAACAACAATTGTCTGATGGAGCGTACAAACGGTCGGATTTTCCGCCAACAGCCTGTCATCACACAATTCCCGTCGGAAAATCTAACTGTGTGTACGAGGCTTTAGACTCCAGGCACAATTGCTGTAACAGAAAAGTATAAAAAATAATATGAAAATGGAGGTTGTTTGTCAATGCTTCCTATCTATTTCTGTGATTTAACCACTTAAGGACTGGGCCTATTTTTCAGACTTGATGTTTTCAAATTAAAATCAGTTTTTTTGCTAGAAATTTACTTAGAACCCCCAAACATTGTATTTCTTTTTCAGACACCCTAGATAATAAAATGGCGGTGGTTGCAATACTTTATGTCACACTGTATTTGCGCAGCGGTCTTACAAGCGCACTTTTTTTGGAAAAATTACACTTTTTTAAATTAAAAAATAGGACAGCAGTAAAGTTAGCCCAATTCGTTGTTATATTGTGAAAGATGATGTTATGCTGAGTAAATTGTTACCCAACATGTCATGCTTCGAAATTGCGCCCACTCGTGAAATGGCGACAAACTTTGACCCTTAAAAATCTCCATAGGTGAAGTTTTTTTTTTTAATTTCTACAGGTTACCAGTTTTGAGTTACAGAGGAGGGGCTAGAATTATTGCTCTCGCTCTAACGATCGCAGCGATACCTCACATGTGTGGTTTGAACACCGACTTACGTATGCGTTCGCTTCTGCGTGCGAGCTCGGCTATGTACATTGCAGGGATTTTAACAAACTTTGTTGCAGATTCCGACCTTTTGTTATTCTGAGAAAAATCGCTGTTTGCTTGTCTGTGTCAATGTGCATAGTGTCTCTAATGGGAGTGACTTTATAATTATCAATCAGCTGCTGCACTTGCAGGGTTCAAATGAGGAAAGTGGCAAGGTCTGCATTAGATGTGATTTCCCTTTGTGAACATCTCACCAAAAAGTGACATTTTTGTTGCAGGGGATGCCCAAAATCTAACTTGTATCTTGCAAACTTCTGGGAAAATCAGTGATCCAATCACACTAGCAGGAAATTACATTTAAGGTGATGTGTTCTATACACCATCTGTGTACAGGACACCTCTAGGTAGCCATATTGCATTTTACAGAAAATTGCAGCGCTGCAGATCGAAAAGGAAAGGGAATTTTCACTAACAATCAGGACCCAGAACATTCGATTCCGGGTCACCTGATTGCTGTGATAGCCTCTGATTGGCTACCACAGTGATCAGTCACTGTGAAGCCCTCCCCCGTGTTTTCTCTCTCTGTGAATGGAGGAGAGTGATACATCAGATCTATTTCTTTCTTTGCAGAGAAAAAAAAACAACAGTGTTTGTAAAAAAATTAAAATAAAATAATAATAATAATATAAATACAAAACAACATACCTAGATCAAGGTTCGATCTAGGTCAGTTCCAGGGTTAGTGTTCGGGTCAAGGTCAGGGTCAAAGGTCAAGGTCATGGTCAAAGGTCAAGGTCAGGGTCAGTATTTTTTTCCAGACAGGATTTTTTTTTTTCTTAATTTAAATTTAGTATTAGACTACTTTTACACCGGTGCTTTTGGGCTAAAAATAGCACCTGTAAAGCGCCTGAAAAAACACCTCCCCTGCAGTCCCAGTGTGAGAGCCCGAGTGCTTTCACACTGGGGCGGTGCGCTGGCTGGACGTTAAAAAATGTCCTGCAAGCAGCATTTTTGGGGGGGGCGGTGTATACACCGCTCCTCCCCCGCTCCTGCCCATTGAAATGAATGGGCACTGCTGCCGAAGCGCCTCGGCAGCGGCGCTACACGGGCTCATTTAACCCTTTATTCGGCCGCTAGCGGGGGTTAAAAGCGCGGCCGAATAGCGGCGCTAAAATTATGTTTTACCGTCAACGCCCGCCCCAGTGTGAAAGCAGTCTTTGTGTGTTTTATGTAGGATAAAAAACAAAACAAAATGCGCACTATTGTTCCTGGGCTGTACTACGGGTACAATTGACAACTAACATACACATATGTGGTATCGCTGCGACCGTAAGGAGCAGGAAAATTTATTTTGGGTTGTTCTTTGCTGGAAGGTTATAGTAGTAGCAAGAAATATACAGCTATTTTTTTTAAAAATTATTTGTTTTACTATTTTAGACCAGTTTTCCTTTACTAATAAAAAAAATCAGGAGATATCCATTACCATTTACCACCAAATGAAAGCCCAATTTGCCCTGAAATAAACGCGGTATAATCCACCTGGATGCACAAAGTAGTTGCGATGATATGTACGGTTTTACTAACACATGTCAAAGTTGCAAAATTGTGCTTAGGCATTAACATTTGTTTTAACCTCAGGCGCAAAGGGGTTAAGATAAAATTGGCATTATTAAAGCATTAAGGCTGCCATAGCTGAGCTTGCAAAATGTCAGTTGCCTGGCTTTTACGCACCCCCCCCCCCCCCCCCCCCTTTGCTTTAGTAGTTTGAGTTGCTGACAAAAGGAAACGAAGGCAGGTGACAAAAGAAGGCCTTATCTTCATGCTTGTTCCGGGTCTGTAAAGCAAAGTATCGTGCCAAAAAAGTCAGTAGGACAGCCAAGACACCAGCATTTCCAATTTTAGAAGTCAGCCATGGAAGCCTCCATGGTTCCCATAGGACCGTTTTCCTTTAATACCAGAGCTTTTATTGCACAAGTTGACACAGACTTGGCACGGGGAGTCCTCGGCCTCCTTTTCCCACTAATGTGCAGACTTATCATAATTACAGTTTAATTCATTGAAGGAAGAGAGCGCCGGTGTTCACACCATTGACCTGTTCCTCCGGTAGGAAAAGCAATTTGTAACACGTTACCACCGAGAGGAAAAATAAGTCAATTAGAGTGTTTCTCTACTTCTACCCCGAGGCAAGGACGGGAGAGTTCTCGGATGGTTGTTTTTGGCAAGAAGGTCGCTTTTATTGTTACATTGTGCCTTTTCGGTCTCAGTGGTTCAAGGACCGCATTCAGGATATGAATAATGATGTGTCCTATTATGTTTGGATGACGCAACAAATGTTTAGCTCGGTATATTTGTGTACGGTGATCCAAGCACTTAATGAATTGGCCGCGAGTCAAGGCTTCATATTTACCTTGTGATGGACGCTTTCACCCGGAGGTTAATAGACTGTGGAGGAATGGGTGAGATCCACTTTATAGGTGTTGTTCGTTGATATTTCAAAAACTGTGATAGATCAAATTTAAATATAGCATGTCTTATATTCACTATGCAAAGCCCTGTAGAGTGCAGCGGTCAGGAGTATGTTATATACAGCTCAGCATACAGAGTGCAGTGGTCAAGAGCAGGGGAGTTCAAAAGACCAGGGGCTTCAGCCCGAAGTCCAAGGCCGGCACCGTTGTGGCGGCGGCGGTAGTGGTAGTGTTTTTTTGGCTGGGTGGTGGGGTTGTGTGGCGGGGGGGTAAGCTCACTTGCTGGTTGCTGCCTGGCTTACCGGTGCCCATCAACGCTGACCACTAAACTCACCTGCCTGACACATTGACCTACATTGACCTACCTACCTGACATACACTGACCTACCTACCTGACATACACTGACCTACCTACCTGACATACACTGACCTACCTACCTGACATACACTGACCTACCAACCTGACATACACTGACCTACCTACCTGACATACACACACTGACCAACCTACCTGACACACACTGACCTACCTTCCTGACATACACTGACCTACCAACCTGACATACACTGACCTACCTACCTGACATACACACACTGACCAACCTACCTGACACACACTGACCTACCTTCCTGACATACACTGACCTACCATATTGGACAGTGGAAGGGGACCTGACAATTGAGTGCACAGGCTTTGTTACAGCCCTGACAATTAGCAGAGGAAAAGTGCTGCATTGCATGTTGGGATACTGTATATAAGGCCAGAGTACATGTGCTCAGAGTTGTTGAGCCGGGGTACAGAGCCCAGGAGGGAGAGTGGCGGCTGCCCTCTCCTCTACGGAGGCAGTTGTGCGGCGCTGGGTGGTCGACCCAGGGGCCAAGAGAGGGAGAACCTGAACCCAGAGGTCCCGCAGAGCTGTCGAGTGAGGGCCGCCCCCTTCAGCTAGAAGAGTCGGTGGACGGGTGTTAGAAAAGGGGATAATAGGGAGTATCCTGAAGATAATGTAATGTATCAAGTCTGCTGCTAGTGAGAGCAAGAAGACTTAATCCTTCCATACATCTGGCTGTATGGTCATAGCAGTGTGACTGCTTCAGCAAGTAATCCAGTGAGGTCAAGTGAGAGTTGTCCTTATCCATTGTGAATAGTTCCAGTTGGAGTATCCCACTCATCCCTTCTCCCATCCAAGTTCCAAAAAGAATACAAAATCACAAATACCCTGGACTGGTCATTGAGTAATGAGCAAGCGGGAGTAAGGGTGGGACAAATGGGAACCCCTAGCAACCAAATGGGAACCCCTAGCAACCAAGTGGGAAACCCTCAGCCACTAAGTGGGAATTATTAGCAGCCAGCTGCAGGTAACCAAAGAGCAAGCCCTACGGGGACAGTGCTACATAAGTTTTTTTCTTTTTACTTCCCTCCACCTAAAAGATTTCAGTTTGTTGTTCAACTGAGTTGTACAGTTTATAGGTTACATTAAGCACTTCGGCTTCGGAAGGTTTTACCCCCTTAACGACCAGGCCATTATTTTGCGATACGGCACTGCGTCGCTTTAACTGACAATTGTGCGGGCGTGCGACACTGTACCCAAACAGAATTTATGTCCTTTTTTCCCACAATTTTTTTGCGCTATAAACAAAAAAAGTGTGACAATTTTGAAGAAAAAAAAAACAATATTTTTTACTTTGTGTTATAATACATATCCAAAAAAAAATATAAAAAAACAAATTTATTCATCATTTTAGGCCAATATGTATTCTGCTACATATTTTTGGTAAAAAAAAAAAATCGCAATTAGCGTATATTGATTGCTCTGCGCAAAAGTTATAGCGTCTTCAAAATAGGCGATAAGATTTATGGAATTTTATTTTTTTTTAATGTTTTTACTGGTAATGGCGGCGATCTGTGATTATTTGCAGGACTGCGACATTGCGGCAGACGAATCTGACTCCAAATGACACTTTTTGAGGACCAATGACATTATTACATTGATCAGTGCTATAAAAATGCACTGATCAATGTATAAATTATGACACTGGCAGGGAAGGGGTTAACACTAGGGGGGGGGCAATCAAGGGGTTAACTGTGTTCCCTGGGTGTGTTCTAACTGTGTGGGGGCTGGGCTGTCTGGTACAACAAAGAGATCGCTGTTCCTGATCACTAGGAGCAGCAGATCTCAGAGTTGTCATCTGTCAGAACGGTCATCTGCCTTGTTTACATTGGCAGATCCTCGTTCTACCTCTCCTCATCGCAAATGCGGGTGGTCGGACATCAAGTCGGCGGGACCCGCGGGCGCGCCCCCACAGCGTGCAGCGTGCATGAGAGACAGCAATTTTAACTTGCATGAACCGACGTACGGGTACATCAGTTTGCATAGGAGAGCTGACCTACCGCAGTATATACATACTGTGGCTGGTCGGCAAGCGGTTAAAGGTGGAAAAAGTTCTGAAATGATTTATCTTTGTCTCATTTTTTTTTACATCACAGAAACCTGACATTTTAACAGGGGTGTGTAGATATTTTATGACCACTGTATGTTGGAGAAGACCTGGATCACAGCTGACATTCCGGGTCCACCTCAAAGGTGATTAGTAGGGTTGAGGTCAGGAATCTGTGTAGGGCACTCAAGTTCCTCCACTAGACTTATCAACCCATGTATTTATGGAGCTGGCTTTATGCACTGTGACACAGTCAGGTTGGAACAGAAAACCCCTTATATACATATATACAGTGCCTTGCAAAAGTATTCACCCCCCTTTTCATTTTTCGTGTTTTGTTGCCTCACAACTTGAAATTAACATGGATTGTTTGAGGATTTGCATCATTGAATTTACAGAACATGCTCACAACTTTGAAGATGTTTTTTTTTTTTATTGTGAAGCAAACAACAAATAGGATAAAATAGCAGAAAAAGTTAATGTGCATAACTATTCACCCCCCTAAAGTCAATACTTTGTAGAACCACCTTTTGCGGCTATCACAGCTCCAAGTCGCTTTGGATAAGTCTCTATGAGCTTGCCACATCTTACCACTGGGATTTTTGCTCATTCCTCCTTGCAAAACTGCTCCAGCTCCTTCAGGTTGGAAGGTTTGCGCTTGTGAACAGCAATCTTTAAGTCTGACCACAGATTTTCTATTGGATTGAGGTTTGGGCTTTGTCTAGGCCATTCCAAACATTTACATGTTTCCCCTTAAACCATTCAAGTGTTGCTTTAGCAGTGTATTTGGGGTCATTGTCCTGCTGGAAGGTGAACCTCCATCCTAGCCTCAGATCACACACAGAGTGGTACAGATTTTGCTCAAGAATATCCCTGTATTTAGCACCATCCATTTTTCCCTCAACTCTGACCAGTTTCCCAGTCCTGACTGATAAAAAAACACCCCCACAGCATGATGCTGCCACCACCATGTTTCACGGTGGGGATGGTGTTCTTTGGGTGATGTGATGTGTTGGGTTTGCGCCAGACATAGCGTTTTCTTTGATGGCCAAAAAGTTCCATTTTAGTCTCATGAGACCAGAGCACCTTCCTCCATACATTTTGGGAGTCTCCCACATGCCTTTTCGCAAACTCAAAACGTGACATTTTGTTTTTTGCTGAAAGTAATGTCTTTCTTCTGGCCACTCTGCCATAAAGCCCAATACTATGGAACATACGGCTTATTGTCGTCCTATGTACAGATACTCCAGTCTCTGCTGTGGAACTCTGCAGCTCCTCCAGGGTTACCTTAGGTCTCTGTGCTGCCTCTCTGATTAATGCCCTCCTTGCCCGGTCTGTGAGTTTTGGTGTGCGGCCGTCTCTTGGCAGGTTTGCTGTTGTGCCATGTTCTTTCCATTTGGTTATGATAGATTTGATGGCGCTCCTAGGGATCATCAAAGATTTGGATATTTTTTATAACCTAACCCTGACTTGTACTTCTCAACAACATTGTCCCTTACTTGTTTGGAGAGTTCCTTGGTCTTCATGGCAGTGTTTGGTTAGTGGTGCCTCTTGCTTAGGTGTTGCAGCCTCTGGGGCCTTTCAGAAAGGTGTGTCTATGTAATGATAGATCATGTGACACTTAGATTCCACACAGGTGGACATCATTTCACTAATTATGTGACTTCTGATGGTAATTGGTTCCACCAGAGCTTTTTATGGGCTTCATAACAAAGGGGGCGAATACATACGCACATGCCAATTATCAGTTGTTTATTTCTGAAAAATAGTTTTATGTATATATTTTTCTAATTTTCCTTCACCAACTTAGACTATTGTGTTCTGATCCATCACATATAATTCAGATTAAAAAAACATTGAACTAAAGGCTGTAATGTAACAAAATAGGTAAAAGGCCAAGGGGGGTGAATACTTTTGCAAGGCACTGTATGTAGGAGCTGCAGATCGGGACAAGATGCCTTTTTATTGCGCAGTCCCACAATTACCCATGACAACCACAGCAAGACATATTAAGCTGTATATAAATTAAAAGCAGGTATACATAAAGGCTATCATAAAAACATAAAAAAAATTCAAAGTATACACAGATTAAACATGTTCATGCAGTATTGATGAAGAATGTTTGTATTGTGACAGGTTCTCTTGTATGAGGAATTTCTGCATGTTTTTGCCTGTCACTGCTTCTTACTAATTCTGCAGCTTCCAGTCACTTTACAGCCGGATGTGAGTAATCCATTGGTAGAATGTGTGTGTATTGAAGGTGGAGCACAGACTGCTGCCAGCCATCCACTTCTAGATACAAAGATGCTGAATAATCAGCTATGGGATGCAGTTCCATGCCTTTTCCTGACACTCTGCTGTTATAGAGATGAGTTATATTAAGAGTCTTCATTTCCCGAAAATCTCTGCAGATTTCCGGAGATTTCAGGGAAATTGGGAGAAACGCCATTTTGGTGAAATACATTAAAACAATGGTCATCAACCTTGTCCTCAGGGCCCACTAACAGGCCAGGTTTTATGTATTACCTTGGGGAGATGCAGACTAGAATACTGCAATCACTGAGCAGCAAATGAGATCACCTGTGATGTATTTCAGTTATCTTGCAAACCTGGCCTGTTAGTGGGCCCTGAGGACAGGGTTGATGACCACTGCATTAAAGTGTGCAAATGGAAACAAGTAAAATAACTTTCACGTACCGTATATATCGCCTTAAGCCTTGTACACACGATCGGAAAACCTCAGACTTTTGTCCAAAGGTGCGTGCCTGGATTTTGTCTTGCATACAAACAACAAGGAATGTAGTGGTTTTTCAGCTCTTTAGCGCCACCGTTTGGGCTCCTTCTGCTAATTTCGTAGAAGTTTGGTGAGTGCTGATTCACGCTTTTCATTTTGCGCTTTTTATTTAGTGCTTTTCATTTAGCGCTTTTCAGTTCGTTTCTGAAGCCGTTCATCAACCAGACATGTTGCGGAATTGGAGGAGATATTGGGCATTATTTACTAAAGCAGGAGAGTGCAAAATCTGGTGCAACTTTGAACAGAAACCAATCCGCTTCCAGGTTTTATTGCAAAAGTCTAATTGAACAGGTTAAGGTTAGAAGCTGATTGGCTACCATACACAGCTTCACCAGATTCTGAGTGCTCCAGTTTTAGTAAATCTTCCCCATTGTGTTATTTATTATTGGCCTTGGAGTTATTGCTTTGACCCAAGTCCAGTCCAGAAACAGGAGAAGGAGGAGTTCTTGGACCAAAAATTGGTTGCTTTATTAATGGTGACCAATTATGTCATATGCCTTTGCTGCGGGAGCTCCAGGAGAATAATTCCGGATGATTTTCGGAATTATCTCCGGATGACGGACCCCTGCTTTCACCAACTCTTGGCATTGTTGACCCCCTATATTAAGAAGCAGAAGCAGGACACATGCATTAAACTTTTTTTTTTTTTGGTTGAATAATAACGAATTGATTAGTTATATTTTCTATATTTTTGGATGCATAGAATGCACTTTTTGGTTAAGTTCCATTGGCAGATAGCATGTCTAATTTTATTTGTTTTCTTTTTTAATGCACAATAAAACAATTGTGTAGAATAATACTTGGCTATGTGTTCAAATGACAGTTTGGGAGTAGGCAGTTATATTTAAAAAAATACAATGTAAAATTAACAAGGGACACCAACATAGTTGTATCTTTGATCTTATAAACTACGGGATAATGGTGTTGTGGTAACTTGCCCAAAAAAAAAAAAGCATAATAATATTATTCTTGATATCACTAGAAAAAAAAAGCCTTTGAAAATTAGTTTGCAATAAGTCCATCAGTATCACCAGCAAAGCAGCTTCATTATTATCCCATTAAACAAGAAGAGAATTGTGCGCTGCATTTCGAGATTTCATAATTTGCCGCGTCACGAATGTTAATTCTCCATTATGAATGCTAGTTTACAAGACCGACCGCTTCTGGCCTCGTCCTTGCTTCCGAGCATGCGTGTTTGTACTTTGGACTTTTGTCCGACGGACTTGTATACACACGCTCGGAAAATCCGACAACACACATTTGTCAGCGGAAAATTTATAAACCTGCCGTCCAACATTTGTCCGCGGAAAATCCAACAACAATTGTCCAATGGAGCGTACAAATGGTCATATTTTCCACCAACAGTCTGTCATCACACATTTCCCGTCGGAAAATCCGATCGTGTGTACGAGGCTTTAGTCTTGTCTTCAGTCAGTCCCTCTGGTCTGTCCACCCACTCCTCTGCAACCTGTGCCGCCATCTGAGGCCAGCTTTTTCTTTCTCGTTCTCTGGCCGCCCCACTAATGAAGTCTGCACCAGATCTTGCGCATGCTCTTTTAGAGATCATGTTTTACTGCAAGATTTCCCTGCAGAGCACTGGTGATGCAACCTTCCCAAGGTGCACCTTTGAGGCCTTGGCTACATGACCAATTCTTCTACAGACTTGATAGTGGATTTTAATGGTAGGCAATTAGCTGCACATACAGTGCCTTGAAAAAGTATTCATACCCCTTGAAATTTTCTACATTTTGTCATGTTACGACCAAAAACATAAATGTATTTTATTGGGTTTTTATGTGATAGACCAACACAAAGTGGCACATAGTTGTGAAGTGGAAGAAAAATGATAAATGATTTTCAACATTTGTTTACAAATAAATATGTGAAAAGTGTGGCCTGTATTTGTATTCAGCCCCCCTGAGTCAATACTTTGTAGAACCGCCTTTCACTGCAATTACAGCTGCAAGTCTTTTTGGGATGTCTCTACCAGCTTTGTGTACCTAGAGCAGGGGTAGGCAACCTCGGCCCTCTTACTGTGGTGAAACTACAAATCCCATTATGCCTCTGCCTCTAGGAGTCATGCCTGTGATTGTCAGGGTCTTGCAATGTCTCATTAGACTTGTAGTTTCAAAACAGCTGGAGGGCCGAGGTTGCCTATCCCTGATCTAGAGTGATATTTTTGCCCATTCTTCTTTGCAAAATACTCAAGCTCCGCCAGATTGGATGGAGAGTGTCTGTAAACAGCAATTTTCAAGTCTTTTGCCACAGATTCTCAAATGGATTGAGGTCTGGACTTTGACTGGGCCATTCTAACACATGAATATGCTTTGATCTAAACCATTCTATTGTAGCTCTGGCTGTATATTTAGGGTGGTTGTCCTGCTGGAAGGTGAACCTCCACCCTAATCTCAAGTCTTTTGCAGACTCTATCAGGTTTTCTTCTAAGATTGCCCTGTATTTGGCTCCATCCATCTTCCCATCAACTCTGACCAGCTTCCCTGTCCCTGCCGAAGAAAAGCATCCCCACAACATGATGCTGCCACCACCTTGTTTCACGGTGGGGATGGTGTGTTCAGGGTGATGTGCAGTGTTAGTTTTCTGGCACACATAGCGTTTTACTTTTAGGCCAAAAAGTTCCATTTTGGTGTCATCTAACCAGTTCACCTTCTTCCACATATTTGCTGTGTCCTCCACATGACTTCTCACAAATTGCAAATGGGACTTCTTATGGCTTTCTTCTTGCCACTCTTCCATAAAGGCAGATTTGTGGAGTGCATAACTAATAGTTGTCAAGTGGACAGATTCTCCCACCTGAGCTGTCCAGGTGAGCCAATTAATGCTCTCTTTGCCCGGCCTCTCAGTTTAGGTGGACGGCCATGTCTTGGTAGGTTTGCAGTTGTGCCAAACTCTTTCCATTTTTGGATGATGGATTGAACAGTGCTCCATGAGATGCTCATAGCTTGAGATATTTTTTTATAACCTATCCCTGCTTTAAACTCCTCCACAATTTTATCCCTGACCTATCTGGTGTGTTCCTTGGCCTTCATGATGCTGTTTGTTCACTAAGGTTCTCTAACAATCCTCTGAGGGCTTCACTGAACAGCTGTATTTATACTGAGATTAAATTACACACGTGTGGACTCTACTTACTAATTGGGTGACTTCTGAAGGCAATTGGTCCCACTAAATTTTTAGTTAGAGGTATCAGAGTAAAGAGGTCTGAATACAAATGCACACCACACTATTCAGATATTTATTTGTAAAAAAGTTTGAAAACCATTTATCATTTTCCTTCTGCTTCACAATTATGTGCCATTTTGTGTTGGTTATTCCCAATAAAATACATTTATGTTTTTGGTTGTAACATAACAAAATGTGGAAAATGTCAAGGGGTATGAATAATATAAAGTTATGCACTTGGGGGCTAAGAATATGCATGCATCATACATACTAGTGGGAGTACAACTGGGGGAATCCATAGTGGAGAAGGATCTGGGGGTTTTGGTAGATCATAAGCTCAATAATAACATGCAATGCAAAGCTGCAGTTTCCAAAGCGAGCAAAGTCCTTTCTTGTATTAAGAGAGGTATGGACGGAGAGAGAGATAGAATTTTGCCCCCCTGTACAAATCATTAGTAAGACCTCATCTGGAATATGCAGTTCAGTTTTGGGCTCCAGTTCTCAAAAAGGATATCGGGGAACTGGAGAAAGTGCAGAGAAGAGCAACCAAACTGATAAGAGGCATGGGGGAGCTCAGCTATGAGGAAAGATTAGAGGAACTGAATTTATTCTGTCTTGAAAAGAGGAGATTAAGGGGGAATATGATCACCATGTATAAATATATAAGGGGTCCATATAGTGAACTTGGTGTTGAGTTATTCACTTTACAGTCAACACTGAGGACAAGGGGGCACTCTTTACGTCTAGAGGAAGAGAGTTCATCTCCAAATACGGAAAGGTTTCTTCATAGTAAGAGCTGTGAAAATGTGGCATAGACTCCTTCCAGAGGTGGTTCTGGCCAGCTCAGTAGATTGCTTTAAGAAAGGCCTAGATTCTTTCCTAAATGTACATAATATACTGTATATACTCAAGTATAAGCCAACCCGAATATAAGCCGAGGCACCTAATTTTACCACAAAAAACTGGGAAAATTTATTGACCCGAGTATAAGCCTAGGGTGAGAAATGCGCAGCTACTGTAAGTGAAAAAGAGGGTCAACAATGCCCATTTGCATGTCTCACTGTGCCCATTTGCAGCCTCACTATGCCAATTTGCAGCCATAGGTCCCCCGAACTTCAAACTCAGTAGTTAAGGGTTCCTAGATGCCCCCTAGCTGCAGCCAAAATTTGGGGCCAAAGGGTCCCGAAAATTACATTGCTGCAGATGGACACAGTTGACCGACTTTGGGGCCCTGTATCTCGGGGCCACTTGGTGCTAGGAACCCCCAAATTTGGTGTGCAAACCCAGTGGAACAGAAAATGTCAAGCACTTTTCTGCAGCAGAGAATGACATTTTCCGAACCAATTTTGGGGCCGCGTATCTTGGGGCCACTTGGTGCTAGGAACCCCAGCTTTGGATATGTTGTAGTGCTAGCTCCACTGGGTTTGCGCACCAAATTTGGGGTTCCTAGCACCAAGTGGCCCCGAGATACGGGGCCCCAAATTCAGTTCGGAAAATGTCATTCTCCGCTGCAGAAAAGTGTTGGACTCGAGTATAAGCCGAGGGGGGCATTTTCAGCACAAAAAAATGTGCTGAAAAACTCGGCTTATACTCGAGTATATACGGTAACTGGGTACTAAAATATACAGGTAAAGTTGATCCAGGGAATATCCGATTGCCTCTCTGGGATCAGGAAGGAATTTTTTCCCTGCTGTAGCAAATTGGACCATGCTTTTCTGGTGTTTTTTTCACCTTCCTCTGGATCAACTGTGGGTATAGGATTGGGTATATGGGATTATGTGATAATTTTTTTTTTTTTTTATGGTTAAACTAGATGGACTTGTGTCTTTTTTTCAACCTGACTATAACTAGGAATACATTTTTAAGGCTCTGTATATCAGCATGTAGGCTGAGCTCTGCTATGTACAGCATGCTTTGCAAACTGAGCATCATGGATGCACCCCTAATATGTTTTTATTTGTTGAATGGAGATTTTTATGCAGATAATCAAATGATATAAAAATGATATAACACATCAGGTGATAAACTGTGTAGAATTTCCTCTTAGCTTGGAGTATACTTTTAGGCTAGGTGATATTCTAATATAAATATAGCCGACAGCCCTGATCTGTCATACGAAGCCTTTCCACATTAGCTCCAGTCCTTCCCTGTGACTCAAACCCTACTGTCGCTTTTTACTCATTCCAGCCGATTCTGAGGCACACAAAGGTATTTTGGCAGGAGGATTATTTTTCACGGATGCGTCACTCAGTCTGAGTTCTGCATATGCCGTCTGTATCGAATTATTGAGATTGGGCCCATGGCATACACAGCTGGTGGTATAAACACTGCATTGTATTTAGTGGTTGCTGGGGTTGGTACAGACAGCCACACCTTTGGGCTTGCAGTGTGTGCTTTTGATAGGGCAATGCCATATCTTCCTTCCTTTAACTAAAACTGATTGAGAAGATTTCAAGAGGCAGAGAGCCCCAAGTGTAAAAGAGCCTGAAAAAGAATAATTATTCTAGTTTTGTATGGAGTGGGGAAGGGTTAGAATCCAAAAAGATGAAGGTGGCATTAAGAGTGCCAGATCAAAAATGAGTCAAAGGAAGCTTAAATCATTTATCAAATAATTAAAAAAAAAAAAAAAAAGCAACTCGTTTTGGGGGTCTGAACAATCCCCCTTCCGTAGGGTTGAGATGCTGTATATATTCTTGAAAGGACTGGCATGAATCAAGGCTCCCCTTAGGTGGATACCCAGAATGTGACTCACAATGTGAAAAAACAAACAGGAACACCAGACCAAATGGTGACGAGTCAAAACTTCCAAGTAGCTTTAATGATTGATCATATGATCAAATAAAACAACGCGTTTCGAGGGGGGCTCAAAAATGTCCCCTTCATCACAGCTTGAATATTGCATATGTTTAAAGGACTCGAGCCTAATTCAAATGGGCACCTAAAGCTTACAATACGGTCAACGTAGGCTAGTCACATACCACGACCACAATGCTTTGCATCACAGCTGTGGGAAATTTATTGGGCATGTCAAGTTTATCTGTCAAGCTCGCCCATTCAAGTCAATTGGCCTAGTGAAGGACATTATTGTGAAAAAAAGCAATAAAAAGAGAAAGAAAACAGAAAACAATTAGCAGTAGTGCCTTCTGAACGCCTGAGAGACTGCTTAGCCGCACTCTGAAAAGCAAATCACCACAGATCGCTTTTCTGATAAGGGGCAAGTGTGACCTTACCCTCAAAGAGGCAGAATCACCAGGATATGTTATGAACAGTTAGTGAGACAACAGTACTCATCATAATTCACTCACTAACCCTGGAGATAGTCTATACCATTTAGCCATATTTGCTCATTACATTCTCTGGTTCTACTTCCTGCTCTGCAGTGCAGCGGAGTTACTGCTCCTCCTCACAGTCTGTAAGCTGGCTTACTCATTAAAATCAATGCACTCCATGTGTGGTACTCCCTTATCTCAACAATTGCTAAGCAGAGAGACATTGACTGTACTTAGCCAATGTGTGCTCCTTCTATTGCAGTGGTGTCCAAACTGCATCCCGGGAGCAGGATGTGACCCTTTGCTTGCATTTATCTGACCCTTGGGGCAATGTTCCCTCCACTGACACCAATGGCAGGGCACCAGGGGCGGACTGACAACTCATGGGGCCCCCGGGCAATAGGAGATTATGGGGCCCCCAGGCAATCAGAGATTATACGGCCACATAGTATACACACACACAGTATACAATCACACAGTATACACATACATGTACACACAGTATACACAGTGTTCTTGGTCCATACTGTCTATTGGCTGTCCCTGGTCCATACTGTCCCTGGTTTTACTGAGGCTGGCAACCCTGATGGGGCCCCCTAGTGGCCCAGGGCCCTCGGGCAGTGCCCGAGTGGCTCAATGGTCAGTCCGCCCCTGCAGGGCACTATTCCTCCCACTGATAGCAACAAAAGGGCACAATTTCTACCACTGATACCAACGATGGGGTACTATTCCTCCCACTGACACCAAGGAAAGGGCACAATTTCTATCACTGATACTAACAATAGGGCACTATTCCTTCCACTGACACCAATGCTGGGGCACTAGTCCCCTCACTGATACCAACAATGGGGCATTATTCCTCCCACTGACACTAATGATGGGGCACTAGTCCTCTTACTGATACCAACAATGGGGCACTATTCTTTTCACTGATACCAACAATGGGGCACTATTCCTCCCACTGACACCAATGATGGTGCACTAGTCCTCCCACTGATACCAACAATGGGGCATTATTCCTCCCACTAATACCAACAATGGGGCATGTTGGGGCACTTATAACTTATACTTATAAGTGTGAAACGCATTTACCGGGTACTCTGCTCTTGTGGTGTCACTCTAGGATGTACCAATAAAAGATTTTGGATCAGAATGGTGGTGTGCAGCCTTTTCTTCTTTTTATATATTGATTGCGGAGGTGGGCCGAGGCGGGCACTCACGAGTTCCATCAGGCTTCCTCATCTCGTCTGGAGTGGCAAGCCTTCTCTGTCTAATTGCACATTTCCTCCCACTGACACCAATGATGGGGCATTGTTTACTCCCATTGACACCAATGATGGGGCATTGTTTACTCCCATTGGCACTGGGCATTTTCTACTCTCATTGGCCACAGTCTGGCCCCCTCAAAGTCTGAATGACAGTAAACTAGCCCTTTGTTCAGAAAGTTTGGGGACCCCTGCTCTGTTGGCTAACTTGCAAATCTCTGTAAAGCAATAAGAAAATGATGGAAAAGCAAGCATACAAATATGTTAAAGTCATATAAAAATTTACCACAAGTTCACAGTACTGTAAGAGAATAATGTTTTGTACATCTTGCTTCCAGCTCTTCATGAACGACAACTCTCTAGTGGACTGGCGGACTGCTGTCAATGCCAAGAAAGCTGCCTGCATTTTGCTGGAAATCGCTGTGTGCGCCATCCATCCATTCCCCTATGAACAGCATTGTCGGGGACAGGGAGGGTCAAACTCCTCCAAGGAACCTATGGTTTTTCTCAGCAACCTGGACATTTTCTTGTCCATCATGATGTTCTTACGGGTCTACATAATACCCAGGACTGCACTACTCCACAGCAAGGTGTTGGTAGATGCCTCTTATCGAAGTATAGGGTCCCTCAATAAAATCAAATTTCAGTATCCTTTCCTCATGAAGATCCTCATGAACACCTGTCCAGGCCGAGTCCTGCTCACGTTGACTATCAGTCTGTGGGTCGTCTCCTCTTGGATCTTGTCTGTGTGTGAGAGGTGAGAAGAGCAGGATTTGCTTTAATAAATGAAAACTGTAGTGCAAAAGAAGCCAATAAACTAAAAGTCAACAACACAAGGTGCCCCAAAAGTATATTATGTGACCAAATGTTTGGGGAAAATTGACCATCGCATCCATATGAGCTTGTTGGACATCTTATTCCAAAATCATGGGCATGAATATGGCGTTATAAATTTACATTGCATTTTAATAAATAGAATGTAAAAAGAAAATCATAAATAATTGTTCCAATATATCCAAATCCACTAGTGTGATGAGAAAAATCTTCTTTGTATATATACTTTCAACACCAAAGTGTACCACCACCATAGGTTTAGAGGACTCTTACAGGAACAAGTGGACCCTTTATATAAAAAGAGTCACGTGAGCATGTAGATTAATATATCCTCTGTAGGGGACCTATTATCACCTCCAAATCTCCATATAAGATCACCGTGGTATCACATCCAGTAACCTAGTATAGTCCACCGTGACATAAAAGAGAATCAGGAAGAATTACATAGTTTAAAACCGTATGTAACCTTTTATTTAAAAAAAAAAAAAAATAATAATAATCTAACCACTCACAATGATAAAAATCTACAAGCGCTTAATAGTAAAAATACTGTTCTTGAGATTCAATCTGGCCACTTCTTAGTTCCAGTGTGCGTGGTGATGTCATCAGCTTAAGCTCCTCCCTATGCATTTCGTCAAATCTGAGGTCATCGGGGTCGTGGACGCCACGCTCGCCACCACGCTAGTTATATACTTTATTTAAGAAAGAAAAACCCTACATGTAGGTGGGGAAAACTGATATCCAAGACTTGTTCTGATTTTCAAAAATGGCCAAATCAAATCCTCTGCTTCAAAGTAAAGCGGGACCAAGCCTGAAAGAACTAAAGAGGGAAACCTTCTTTACAAAGAGCCAAGCCTCAATCTGAATGTAAACCAAAATTGTGGTAGATGGCCAAGCCTCGATATGGATATAAACAGAGCCTCACTCTGAATAAGAGTTTAATCAACCTGTGTATAAAAAGAAAAAAAGAAAATTAATATGGCATTGCCACTCTCCCATGTAGCTAAACCAGCCTCCATTCTTGTGGGAAAGCTTTCCAAAAGACTTTGGGGTGTGTATAGGGGAATTTGTGCCCATTGAGTCAAAAGAGCATTTGTGAGGTTAGGTACTGATATTGAACGTGAAGACCAAGCTCCTGAACAGCATTCCAATTAATTTCAGTAGGGTTGGGGTCAAGAATTCAAGTTCCTCCAGACCAAACTTATCAAACCATGTCTTTATGAAGATGGCGCACAGGGGACATAGGGGCACAGTCAAAGGGCCTTCTTCAAATGGTTTCTGCACGATTGAAAGCAAATTATCTTCTAAAATGTCTTTAAAGGTGAAGTGTGAGAATAAGAAAAAAAAACAAAGATTTATGCTACCCTCCCTGCTGTAGCATCGGTCCCACAATGGCTCTAAGCCTGAGAACTGAATAATCATATGACCGCTGATTGCTCTGTCCTCAGTCTGGTCTGCCCCTCCAGTGCTCACTGGATTGCGGGGCTATAGAGGCAGCGGCAGCAGCTGGCTCCGGCTCTCTGTGGCGCACTGAGAGGAAGAGACAGTTACCGATCAAGCATTTGGGTGGATCCTTCCAGATCCTGGAGCCGCATTGTAAAGTCAGCCAACAGCAGATTTTAGCCCAGTGTTTCTTAGCTTTTTTTTAGTCAAGGCATCCTTTACAATTCTGCACAATCTGGAGGCACCACATTCTAAAATGTAAACATAACACAGCAACATCCACACAAGTAGGACACCCAACATTAGAGGAGATTTATTCTCCAAAGCAGACACACCTTCGCACACTGGTACTGACTAGTATTCCAGAGTTTCTCTTCTCCCTCAGTTTCTCTCCCTCAGTTAATGCGACCCCAGTGCTGATGGAGAGGGGCAGGGGAGGGGTAAACAAGGATGCTGTGCAGATGCCCAAGGTCCCCCTTATTAACCGACTTAATTGGATGTTAGGGTGCTGGCGGATGGAACGTTATAATGCTGCACAATGAAAACCTGTGGTTTTGTGTAGCTAAAAGGCTTGATCCATTAGCTGGCCTTTAGACAATTTTTGGTGCATCAAGTTAAAAAACCTTCAGTATGCAGCTCCTCCACCAGCCTCTCCTAAAATTTGCCTGAGCCTGATCTTCATCCAGCGATGTGCAGGAGAGCAGCTACTCTCCCAGTTCTCTACCTCCCTATTGGCTCCCATTGCTGTCAATCACAGCGAGTGAGGAGGGAGCAGGGTGGGTCCCAGCCCCGTTCTGTGTGTCTTATGGACACACAGAGTGGGGCTCGGGGAGTGAGCACACACATAGCTGCTTGCTATTGGGGAAGTCAGGGAAGATGAGAAGCAGGGAGCACCAGGGGGCCCCAGAAGAGAAGGGTTGGGGCTGCTCTGTGCAAAACCATTGCACAGAGCAGATAAGTAATTTTAGTTAAAAAAAATGCAACCTTTAATATCACTTCAATAATTTTGGAGGGCCGTTAGCCATATAGAGTAGGTATGAAGGTCAGGTGTCCAGAAACGTTTGGTGATATAGTGTAGATAATGTGTAATTTTAAAAATATGTATGTAATATGTCATTTAATGATGCAACGCAATATGTACACTGCTATACTACCACAATATTATGTATAATACCCTCCATCTTTCTTGGCAGGGGGGATTCTCCTGGCAACGGTAATTTGACAGACACCATGTGGCTCATCCCAATCACCTTCCTGACCATCGGCTATGGAGATATGGTTCCGCATAGCGTGTGCGGCAAGATGGTCTGCCTGTTCACCGGAGTCATGGTGAGACCAAGGAGCGAGTGGGAAGAGCACAATAAAGAAAAGCTGTGGGCACAAGGAGGACAAAGTTATTTTATTTTATTTTATTTTTATTATTTTATTTTTTAACTGATATTTTATATTAGAAACATCTCATTATATGATCTTAAACATGCTGAGTTGTTATATTATTAGCATCCTGCCACTAGTCCTATTAAAGGAGGGTTGGAGCCTTGTAGAAGAGAAGGATATGTCATGTCTGTGTTGGCCTCCACCATAGACAACTAAGATTTTTTGGTTATTTTTCTGAAAGTACAGCAGGGTAACATTATTGCCCAACTCCAGCTTGGGCATAAAATTGAAAAAACGCCTTCTCAGCCTCTTGTAAAAAATAAGAAAGCAGGTTCAGCTGCTATATTCACCCAAAAAAACTTGCTGATCCAGCAATGCGGAGCCGCTTATCTGGTTTAAATGATGCCCAACGTCCTTCAACCCACTTCCTGTAACCCCAGCGTGTCAAGGCTCTGATTCCCCCTGAACTCTCAGGAAACTGCTGCAGAGAAAGTCCAAAGCAATATTCCCAATGCAGACATTCCTGACAATGGCTAAAGAGAGAGTGGGTGCTAGAGCGACCACTGGCTGGAGAGCGACCGGTTTGACCACCATCTGAAGACCAGAATGACTCAAGGCAAGGAATATGTCACCAGCACACCAGAGAACTCCATAAAAGGATCCAATACTTTATTGAATGATCACCTCACAGCAGAAGATAGTGATATTTCGGAGAAACACAGGACCCCTTCATCGGGCATTTGACCCGATGAAGGCCACATGCCTGATAAAGGGCTCCTGCTTGGTTTCGAAACATTGCTATCTTCTGCTGTGATCATTCAAAAAAGCATTGGACCCTTTTATGGAGTTCTCTGCTGTGCCAGATACCAATTCCTATCTGCAGAGAGAGGTGTAATTTTTTGGCACAGCCCTCTACAGTATTCAGGATCCACCCTCCTCCATAGGAGGAAGAAGGGGGCAGTTCAGATTAGATAGATAAGGTAAAAATGGGAACCCAAGTGGGAAAGTGTATGGAGAGAGCAAGTGCCTTGAGGCCTTGCTGGGTTGTTGTAAGCCATACAATAAGAATTCCAGGTCTGTTAGACAAGGGGTCTCCAAACTTTCCACAAAAAATGGCCAGTTTACTGTCCTTCAAAGTTTGAAGGTGCCAGACTGTGGCCAGTGTAAGTAGAAAATGCCTTGGCACCTAAGCCATGTCAATGGCATTAGTTGGAGGAATAATGCTCCATTGTTTATATCAGGGGAAGAAATAGTGCCCCATCATTGGTGTCAATGAAAGGAATAATGCCTTATCATTGGTGTCAATGGGAGGAATACTGTAGTGCCCCATCATTGGTATCAGTGGGAGGATTGGTGCTCCATCATTGGTATCATTGAGAGAAATTGTGCCCCTTCGTTGGTGTCATTGGGAGGAATTGAGCACCATCATTGGTGTCATCATCAGTGCCCCATCGTTGATGTCACTGGGAGGAATTGTGCCCCTTCGTTGGTGTCAGTGGGGGGAATCATGCCCCATAGTTGGTGTCAGAAGATGAAATATTGCTCCAAGGGCTGGAAAAAAGCAAGCAAATTCAAGCCCAGGACAGAGTTTGTAGACCACTGATGTAGTACATTGGTTGTAAATCTTTGTCAGTATGGTGGTGCACAACACCTGTCATTTTCAGTACAATTCTGCAAGACATTCATACATCCCCTTAAAAACACTGCACATATTTCCAATGAAAAGCTAGTTTGATGGGATCTATGTATAAAAAAATTACTATGAAATGTCTCAAGCATTAGCACAGCCGTATTTTACTACCATGTTCTAATTGTAAAAAATTTGCTGTGAGAATGTCTCGGGCATTCACATAGTCTTCACGAATAATGATTTGTCTAATGACTCCCTATGATCATCAGCTACATCTAGTGGACATAATGCGGTATTTTCCTGAAATATTATCTTCCCACCCAATAACACCAACGATGGAGCACAGTTCCTCCCAATGATACCAATGATGGAGCATGAGTCTTCTCACCCAATTACACCAACAATGGGGCACAATTCCTCTCACTGACACTAATAATGGGGCACGATTCCTTCCACCCAATAACACCAACGATGGGGCACAATTCTTCTCACTGACACTAATAATGGGGCACGATTCCTTCCACCCAATAACACCAACGATGGGGCACAATTCTTCTCACTGACACCAAAGATGGGGCATTGTTTATTCCCACGTATGCCAGGAAATTTTCTACCTCCGATGGCCACAGTCCGGCCCCCCTAAAGTCTGAAGGATGGTAAACTGGCTTTTTGTTTAGAACGTTTGGAGACCCCTGTACTACATGAATGTGGCATAACACTACCATACAGAAAATACCCCTGGCATGTTACTATGGGTACGCTGAGAATGACATGCTTCATCATACTGCATGGTGTGGGATGTGTACACATGCATGGTCTGACTTTTATGTCTGTGGTTCCTAAAATGAGTCACTGACCTGCCAAGTATGTATTAGGCCAGTTAGTCATACACAAGAGTTTACACTTTAATATTAGGGAGTGTTGTGGGTATTGGCTCAACTATGTAATGAATCACTTGGCATTTCCTTTTATTATATAAAAAGTATAAATATATCATATCTAGTATATAAATATATATATATATATATATATATATATATATATATATATATATATATATATATCAACTTGTCAGAAACCACATAGAACTGAAATACCACTTTTGGGTGCGTTTGATTTGGAAAATAAATCTGCACCTTGCCCGTGTGATGACTCACTTTGCCCCGTTATTGTTGTTGCAGGGAGTCGGGTGTACAGCTCTGATAGTCGCCGTCGCTGCTCAGAAACTGGAGTTCACCAAGGCTGAAAAGCATGTACACAACTTTATGATGGACATACACTACATGAAGCAGGTAGGCAATGGAATCTTTACACACCCTTTAATGAAATAACTAAGCATGTGCAGTGTTCTGCTGCTCCTTGACTGTCCAATCACAGGAAGAGGGCAGGAAAGTAAAATGGACACTAGAGGGCGCTTTTAAGTGTAGCAAGTTAGTGTATATTATTAAAAACAGTAAAAAAAATGCACTCACATTTAGTAAGATGAAAAAAGGCATATCTTTAAATGAAGGGAGGTCATTTCAGGGACCCAGGCCAATCTACAGCAATCCTGGGAGGTGTAGAGAGACTTAGGGACTTAGGGGGTTGGGGAAGAGACCAGGCTGTATTGCATAACTGCAGCAGAGAAAAGTCAGGTCACCAGGCTGGCTTTGCTTTCTGGCAGGACTGTGTAAATTTCAGGACTGGCTGGGCAGAAATATACATTTTTTTGGCCCCAATTGATGTACTTTGTATTTATTTAGCTGTTTTCCTTGAGTTTAGCTTTAAAGACCATCTCCGGTAAAATTTAGTGCAAAGCCTACTCTTTCCACCCACTCCACTTCCACCTATTCATACTTTTTTCTTGTTCAGTGTGTTTATTAATTGTTAGACATAGAAGCAGCATTTCAATCTAACTTGTTTTGAACATAAAAAAGAGCAAATGCAAAGCATATGGGATATTACAATTAATTAGAAACATGAAGGGTACCATACAGGAATTTAGTTGGGAGCAGGTTATCTCCGGAGGGTGCAAAGAAGAACTGAAGTCCTCAGTGTAGAAGATTGACCTGGTATGATCCAAAGGGGGTCTAGAACGATTAGGGTATTAGGAGAGGTAAAGGGTAGGGGTAGTACCGGGACAGGTTCGTCTAGTGCCCAGGGCAAGGATGTGGAACTGCGCCCCCCCTCCAACTGTTAATGCATGCCAGAGAATAGGTTTACTGCCTTGTGATTATTCTTTGTCCCCTTGCTCCGCTGTTCCCAGGGCAGCTTCCCCTCCTGCCTGACCCTTGTTCTGGCCCTGGGTAGAGGTATAGCAGAGAATGCGTAACAGTATAGAACAGGGAGATCCGTAGGGAGGGTTAAGGGCAGGGTAGGTGTATCCCATGGGCTAACACTTCCTTTAACTGGACAGTCAAGTGCTTGCTCAATGTGTTAGTCTTTTTGTGAAGCATGATTGAGTTAATCCTCGACCTGGTTTAAGCGAAGGGAAAAGTAGGTGATTTCTAGGTCTCCCCAGAGGGGTGACACCAAGGGTGGCCGCGGACTAACCGTTTGGTAACAGGGGAGCAAAGCAGAAGCAGGAGGCGGCGGTGGCTGCAGCCTCTGATCCCAGAAGTAGCTCAACTGGCAGAGTAGGTCGGAGTCCCGGCTGTGATTGTGCCTCGGCAGCCTCACTACACACAGCTGGTAAAAAGGAGTCGGCGGGCTGTGAGTAGGTGACAGCCCAGTGTAGTTTTTTTTTGGGGGGGTGGAGGAGTCTCCTGGTGCAGTATGGGGGGGATAAGGGAAACCTCTCCTCTCTCACCCACCTCTCTCTCTCACCCCCCTCTCTCTCTCACCCACCTCTCCTCTCTCTCACCCACCTTACCTCTCTCTCACCCCCCTCTCTCTTTCACCCCCCTCTCTCTCTCACCCCCCTCTCTCTCTCACCCACCTCTCCTCTCTCACCCACCTCTCCTCTCTCACCCACCTCTCTCTCTCACCCCCCTCTCTCTCTCACCCACCTCTCCTCTCTCACCCACCTCTCCTCTCTCTCACCCACCTTACCTCTCTCTCACCCCCCTCTCTCTCTCACCCCCCTCTCTCTCTCACCTCCCTTCATTCTCTCTCACCCACCTCTCCTCTCTCTCACCCACCTCTCCTCTCTCTCACCCCCCCTCTCTCTTTCCCCTTCCCTCTCATTCATGCCCTACTTGAGAAGGAAGGGGTGGGACAAATTTAGATGGGGGGGGGGGGCGCAATTGAAGTCTTGGCTAGGGCAGCACAAAACCAAAATACACCACTGGGGATACCTGGCCAGAATTTAGGTGAGCTCTTCAGAAGCGTTAGTTCACTAAACCTAGGTGATCAAAGGTATAGAGAGGCAACAATAGGTTACTTTCCACTTTTTGGATCATATTGAAGGGTTCGCACAACACCTCTGAGATGTGCCCAGATGCTGATGTTGTGACCTCCATAGCCAAACCCGGACAGTTCCAGTGTGAAAACAAAGCTGTTATGGAAAGTCCTATCTGAATGGGGCCCAGTGTGGCAGTGGCTTCCTGGTAATGGCCTTGCCATTCTATTAATATAGGCAGTGGAGACTTTTTATCCATCTCCAGATCTCCTGCAGATCCCCAAGGTGCGTTTCATATTCACACAATACTGGGAGGCCAAGAATCAGGGCTTGACCTTTGGTTTCTTATTATAGACGGGTCACAGGACCTCGGCTTCCTCATAGGAAACAATTTAGCTTTCCATACAGGAAAAAGGCCTTTATGAATCCTGGTAAATCAGATCCACAAGAGAAGGTCGTATTTCAGAGGCCTTAGAATGAGCCGCAGTAAAATCTTTGGGAAAACAAAGGCCTCTAGATATACTATGAAGACGTTCATAAGCTCAAAGAGCTCTTATTAATGAATAGAAGCTCACCTATCATCGTGAAGGGAGGAGGTTATCAGGTTGCTGCTTCTCCCTCACTGTCCAAACAAATGCCGGGAGCAGGGAGGTGACCTAGCTTTGTTAAACCCCAGGTTATAACTGGCTCGTGACCCCCTTCTCATAATTTAATTTGACATCTTGCTCTTATCCCCACTTGCCAACCTGCCTTTCTCTGGCACTTTTAGTTTACAAGTTTAAATCAGTACTCTTTGCAAAAAAAATTACTTATAACCCCATACTTTTTTTTTTTTTAGCAGAGACCCTAGGGAATAAAATGGCGATCGTTGCAATTTTTTATGTCACACAGTATTTGTCATATGTCACAGCGCAGCAATTTTGCAAACGCAATTTTTTGGGAAAAAATGCACTTTAATAGAGATTAAAAGAAACAAAAAGGATTATATCACCCTAATTTTTTGTTAAAATGTGAAAGATGATGTTACGCTGAAATAGATACCCAACATGCCACCCGTTAACCACTTCAAGCCCGGAAGGTCTTACCTACTTCCCGACTATGCCATTTTTTGCGATACGGCACTGCGTCGCTTTAACTGACAATTGTGCGGTCGTGCGACATTGTACCCAAACAAAATTGAGGTCCTTTTTTTCCCACAAATAGAGCTTTCTTTTGGTGGTATTTGATCACCTCTGCGATTTTTATTTTTTGCGCTACAAACAAAAAAATAGAAGCAATTTTGAATAAAAAACATTATTCCTTACTTTCTGCTATAAAACATTCCCAATAAAAAAAAAAAAAAAAATCTAATTTCTTTATCAGTTTAGATCAATATGTATTCTGCTACATATTTTTGGTAAAAAAAAATCCCAATAAGCGTTTATTGAATGGTTTGCGCAAAAGTTATCTCGTCTACAAACTTTGCATTAGATTTATGGCATTTTTATTTTTGTTTTGTTTTTTTACTAGTAATGGCCGATTTTTAGCGGGACTGCAACATTGTGGCGGACAAATCTGAGCCTAAGTGACACTTTTTGGGGATCAGTGACACCAATACAGTGATCAGTGCTAAAAAAATGCACTGATCCCTGTATAAAAGACACTGGCAGGGAAGGGGGTAACACTAGGGGGTGATCAAGGGGTTAAATGTGTTCCCTGGGAGGTGTTTCTAACTGGGGGGGGAGTGTTACACTGGAGGAAAACAGAGATCGCATTTCAGCTTGGCTGAAACAGAAGATCTCTCTTTTCCTCACTGACAGATCAGCGGTGTGGCACACCGCTACTCCGTGTCTCCTATGAACGATCGGCGGGTCACGGCTGCCATTGCACCCGCCGGACCCGCTAATTGGCTCCCGCTGTGTCAAATCACAGCTGGAGTGGCGCACCCTCTACACCGTGTGCACAAAATCACATACAGGTATGTGATTTTGTGCAGCCAGGCCACCCTGCACAGTATATGAACGGTGGGCGGTCCGGAAGTGGATAAAATTGCGCACACTCGTGGAATGGTGACAATCTACAGTACTTATAAATCTCCAAAGGGGGACGCTTTAAATGCCTTTACAGGTTACCTGTTTAGAATTACAGAGGTGGTCTAGTGCTAGAATTATTGCTCCCGCTCTAATGTTCATGGCGATACATCACATGTGTGGTACGAACACCATTTACATATGCGTGTGCGACTTACGTATGCGTTCACGTCTGCGCGTGAGCATGAAGAGATGGAGGCGCTTTACATTTTTATCATTATTTATTTTACTTTTTAGTTTTACACTGTCTTTTTTTTTTTTATCGCTTTTATTCTTATTACAAGGAATGTAAATATCCCTTGCAATAGAAATAAGGATGACCGGTCCTCTTTATGGAGAGTTCTGTGGCCAAAAAGACCCCAAATCTCTCATTTACCTTTAAAAGCAAAAGATCAAAAAAAAAAGATTTTTTGATCTTTTGATTTTTTTTTTTTTTATCAAAATTTTTTTTATTATTTCCATTTTACAATACAACAATCTTCATACATTGTTACAAACAAAAAAGAAAAAAAAAAACCCTCATCACCCACCCCAGACCCTTATTACATTACATCTTCTACTACCACATTCGCTTAAATCTTATCCCTCCCCCCCCTTCCCTTCCAAACCACTTGGTAATCCTGTAGTTACTCCTTCCCCTTTCTCCCTTTGTGCAAGAAGACCTCTTACCCTTCGTGAGAAGGAGAGGGAGAAGAAAAAAAAAAAAAAGGGGGGAGGGGAGGGGGACATAAAAGTGCATAAGTGTACATAATTGGATAAAAAGTGTACGTGTTTATCAATTTGTATTTGTGTACGAGGCCCTCATTGGCCAAACTATTCTAGTAAGTGTTATTACCCTTTACCCACCAAAACACCAGAAAACCGAACATAGGGAAAAAAAACAAACAAAAAAAAAAAAAACAAGAGTTATGTGGTTCCCTCCCCCACCTCTAAAGAAAGAAAAAAAAAAAAAAACACCCCAAACCCCGTGTTTATCATTATATTTAATTTGGGAGGAGGCCCTCCATGGCCAAACTATAAGTGTTATTACCCTCTACCCGTCATATTATAAAAAAACAAAACCCGTGTTTATCAATTATTTAATTTGTGTAGAAGGCCCTCATTGGCCAAACTATAAGTGTTATTACCCTTACCCATCATGTTATCTCGAGAGAGAGAGAAAAAAAAAAAAAAAGGGGTATATATAACAGGGAGTTTGGGACTTTAAATGAAGCGATTTGAAATGCGGAGGATTAAAATTGTAATTTTATTAGTATTAGTAAGTATATAGTAAAGGAATTTCATGTGTATATACAGACATACATATATAATTGGCACAAAATTATAGGCATATTAGGTGGAAAGGTACAAGCAGTAGAGTACATAATTACACTGGATAGATCATGGTCAGAGTAATGTTAGTATAAAATAACATATAGCCTATAGGTGCCAGGGATGGCATATCCGGTAGCTGATAATAAAATTGCATAGCAAAATGATATAGTCATGATATTAATAAATTAATGACATCAAGGTAATAATGGATAGAGTTCTGGCATCAATTGTAGCTCGACGTGTTTCGTGGATGATTTTGTCCACTCATCAGGAGCTGATGCATAGTAATCCTGTAGGATATATACGTATAGTCAACCTCAATCCGTATAGAGAGGAATAAAACAAAAAATGCTGGAAAAATTTGGCCAGACAAGCACTTACCAACCCTGACACTGAGCGTGGCGCATGGCAGATGGCATGGAGTGGGCCGGGGACAACAAACCCCGTGGCGGGAGCTGAGGCAGCATGTAATGTCTGGATGACATCAGGTAATAAAATGACAATGTATGGGTAGTGAAATGATCTCCATGTGGCAGCAATGATAAAACATGGATTGTCAGAGAGTAGAAATACCTGAGGATAAATGTTAAAAAATATAGTATATCAGTATTCGTTCAAAACAGAGTAGGTTATATTGAGTATTATATAGTATAAATAATGTATACAAAGGTACTTGTATATGAAGATTACTGATGAGTAATACAATAGAAGTCGTATAATAAAGGGAATGATTGATCATTCCCTTAACCAGATCTCCTTTATTATATGACTTCTATTGTATTACTCATCAGTAATCTTCATATACAAGTACCTTTGTATACATTATTTATACTATATAATACTCAATATAACCTACTCTGTTTTGAACGAATACTGATATATTATATTTTTTTACATTTATCCTCAGGTATTTCTACTCTCTGACAATCCATGTTTTATCATTGCTGCCACATGGAGATCATTTCACTACCCATACATTGTCATTTTATTACCTGATGTCATCCAGACATTACATGCTGCCTCAGCTCCCGCCACGGGGTTTGTTGTCCCCGGCCCACTCCATGCCATCTGCCATGCGCCACGCTCAGTGTCAGGGTTGGTAAGTGCTTGTCTGGCCAAATTTTTCCAGCATTTTTTGTTTTATTCCTCTCTATACGGATTGAGGTTGACTATACGTATATATCCTACAGGATTACTATGCATCAGCTCCTGATGAGTGGACAAAATCATCCACGAAACACGTCGAGCTACAATTGATGCCAGAACTCTATCCATTGTTACCTTGATGTCATTAATTTATTAATATCATGACTATATCATTTTGCTATGCAATTTTATTATCAGCTACCGGATATGCCATCCCTGGCACCTATAGGATATATATGTTATTTTATACTAACATTACTCTGACCATGATCTATCCAGTGTAATTATGTACTCTACTGCTTGTACCTTTCCACCTATTATGCCTATAATTTTGTGCCAATTATATATGTATGTCTGTATATACACATGAAATTCCTTTACTATATACTTACTAATACTAATAAAATTACAATTTTAATCCTCCGCATTTCAAATCGCTTCATTTAAAGTCCCAAACTCCCTGTTATATATACCTGATTTCGAGATGTAGGCGACTAGTGCACCTCATTTAAAGTCCCAATTCCCCTTCTATTGCAAAAAAAAAAGGGGGGGGGGGAGGAAAAACACAGGAAAACCACAACCCCACCCCCTCCCCCCTCCAAACCCTCCCCCACATTTGATCTTTTGATTTAAAAAAAAAAAAATAAAAATTCCTTCCAGCCTGGACCAGGAGTGACTTCATGACGTCACTCTGGTCATCCAAGGCCATAGAGGCAATCAAGGAGTATCTACTCTTTTATCGCCTGTGGGAGCAGCCGGCCGCACCATCGGATCGCTTCTCAGGCGAACCGGCAGAAATGGTAAGCCCGAGAAACACGCCCCCCCTTCCGCCACTTCAGAAAGAGTTCCACCAGCTCATGAGCCTCTCAGAACAGTTTCATGAGAAAGCCAGCCACTGGCTGAAAAGAATGGTACCGGGGTTATTGCTGATATCCTCAGCCTTAATCCCGGTAAACCACTTGCAAACCGCAAACTTTATATACGTATTGGGGTCAGCAAGTGGTTAAAGTGACGAGAAGTGCTGTTGATTTTTTTGTTTCTTTTGTTTTTCTTTTTAATACATTTAACCATTTCAGCCCAGGAATGATTTACCCCCTTAATGACCAAGCCATTTTTTGCAATATGGCACTGCGTCGCCTTAACTGACAATTCAGCAGTCGTGCGACGCTGTACCCAAATAAAGGCCAACAATTTTGAAAAAAAAAAAATATTTTTTACTTTTTGCTATAATAAATATAAAAAATAAAATAAAAAATAAAATAAATGTCTTCATCAGTTTAGGTCAATACAGTATCTCAATACAGTATCTCACAAAAGTAAGTACACCCCTCACATTTTTAAAAAATATTTTATTATATCTTTGTAAAGTAGTGAGTGCACAGCTTGTATAACAGTGTAAATTTGCTGTCCCCTCAAAATAACTCAACACACAGCCATTAATGTCTAAACCGCTGGCAGCAAAAGTGAGTACACCCCTAAGTGAAAATGTCCAAACTGGGCCCAAAGTGTCAATATTTTGTGTGGCCACCATTATTTTCCAGCACTGCCTTAACCCTCTCTCACTCCTCCATGACGACATCACGGAGCTGGTGGATGTTAGAGACCTTGCGCTCCTCCACCTTCCATTTGAGGATGCTCCACAGATGTTCCATAGGGTTTAGGTCTGGAGACATGCTTGGCCAGTCCATCACCTTTACCCTCAGCTTTTTAGCAAGGCAGTGGTCGTCTTGGAGGTGTGTTTGGGGTCATTATCATGTTTGAATACTGCCCTGCAGCCCAGTCTCCGAAGGGAGGGGATGATGCTATGCTTCAGTATGTCACAGTACATGTTGGCATTTATGGTTCCCTCAATGAACTGTAGAGCCCCAGTGTTGGCAGCACTCATGCAGCCCCAGACCATGACATTCCCACCACCATGACACTCCCACCACCATGCTTGACTGTAGGCAATACACACTTGTCTTTGTACTCCTCACCTGGTTGCCACCACACACGCTTGTCACCATCTGAACCAAATAAGTTTATCTTGGTCTCATCAGACCACAGGACATGGTTCCAGTAATCTTGTCTTTAGCTAACTGTTTGAAGGCTTTCTTGTACATCATCTTTAGAAGAGGCTTCCTTCTGGGACGACAGCCATGCAGATCAATTTGATGCAGTGTTCGGCGTATGGTCTGAGCACCGACAGGCTGACACCCCACCCCTTCAACCTCTGCAGCAATGCTGACAGCACTCATATGTCTATTTCCTAAAGACAACCTCTGGATATGATGCTGAGCACGTGCACTCCTTCTTTGGTTGACCATGGTGAGGCCTGTTCTGAGTGGAACCTGTCCTGTTAAACCTGTATGGTCTTGGCCACCGTGCTTCAGCTCAGTTTCAGGGTCTTGGCAATCTTCTTATAACCTAGGCCCTCTTTATGTAGAGCAACAATTCTTTTTTTCATATCCTCTGAGTTCTTTGCCATGAGGTGCCATGTTGAACTTCCAGTGACCAGTATGAGAGAGTGAGAGCGATAACACCAAATTTAACACACCTGCTCTCCATTCACACCTGAGACCTTGTAACACTAACCAGTCACATGGCACCGGGGAGGGAAAAAGGCTAATTGGGCCCAATTTGGACATTTTCACCTAGGGGGTGTACTCAGTTTTGTTGCCAGCGGTTTAGACATTAATGGCTGTGTGTTGAGTTATTTTGAGGGGACAGCAAATGTACACTATTATACAAGCTGTACACTCACTACTTTACATTGTAGAAAAGTGTCATTTCTTCAGTGTTGTCACATGAAAAGATAGAATAAAATATTTACAAACATGTGAGGGGTGTACTCACTTTTGTGAGATACTGTATGTATTCTTCTACATATTTTTGTCTCCTACAAAATAGGGGATAGATTTATGGCATTTTTATTATTAATTTTTTACTAGTAATGGCGGTGATCAACGATTTTTAGCGGGACTGCGACATTGCGGCGGACAGATCTGACACTTTTATGGGACCAGTGACATTATTACAGTGATCAGAGCTTAAAAGAGCCACTGATTACTGTATAAATGTCACTGGCAAGGAAGGGGTTAACACTAGGGGGCGATCAAGGGGTTAAGTGTGTTCCCTAGGGAGGTGTTTCTAACAGTTGGGGGAGGGGACTGACTGGGAGTACAGAGAGATCGCTGTTCCCGATCACTAGGAACAGACGATCTCTATCTACTCTACTAGAATGGGGATCTGTTTGTTTACATTGAGATCCCCGTTCTGGCTCTCTGTGGAGCGATCGCGGGTGGCTAGCGGAAATTGCGGCCGCTAGCCATGCCTTTCGGGTCAGGCGATGCACCGCAGGTGCGCCGGCGCCTGCTATATCTATTTAATGGACCAACGTACTGGTACGGCGGTTCACACAGCCAAGCCAACCTGCCGCAGTACAACTACGGTGGCTGGTCGGCAAGCAGTTAAAGTGATAGTAAAGGTTCGTTTTTTCAAGCATTTCTTTCTTTTAATTTTGATGATTATGGCTTACAGCTAGTGCAAACCCTAAATTCAATATCTCAGAAAATTCGAATATTACATAAGACCAATAAAAAAAAAAGGATTTTTAACACAGAAATGTTGTTGCACTCAATACTTGCTCGGGGCTCCTTTTGCATGAATTTCTGCATCAATGCGGCGTGGCATGGAGACGATCAGCCTGTAGCACTGCTGAGGTGTTATGGAAGCCCAGGTTGCTTTGATAGCGGCCTTCAGCTCGTCTTCATTGTTGGGTCTGGTGTCTCTCATCTTCCTCTTGACAATACCCCACAGATTCTCTATGGGGTTTAGGTCAGGCGAGTTTGCTGGCTAATCAAGCACAGTGATACCATGATCAATAAACCAGGTATTGGTAGTTTTGACAGTGTAGGAGGTGCTGGAAAATGAAATCAGCATCTCCATAAAGCTGGTCAGCAGAGGGAAGCATGAAGTGTTCTAGAATTTCCTGCTAGAGGGCTGTGCTGACTTGATAAAACACAGTGGACCAACACCAGCAGATGACATGGCTCTCCAAATCATCACTGACTGTGGAAACTTTACACTGGACCTCATGCAACTTGAATTCTGTGCCTCTCCACTCTTCCTCCAGACTCTGAGACCTTGATTGCCAAATGAATGCAAAATTTACTTTAATCCAAAAGGAGAACTTTGGACCACTGAGCAACAGTCCAATTCTTTTTCTCCTTAGCCCAGATAAGATGCTTCTGACATTGTCTCTGGTTCAGGAGTGGCTTGACACAAAGATTGCGAGAGTTGTAGGCCATGTCCTGGAAATGTCTGTGTGTGGTGGCTCTTGAAGCACTGGCACCAGGCGTAGTGCAGCCGAAGTCCACTCCTTGTAATTCTTCCCCAAATCCTCTCAAGGCTGTGGTTATCCCTGTTGCTTGTGCACCTTCTACCACACTTTTTCTTTCCACTTAACATTCCATTAATATGCTTGGATACAGCACTCTGTGAACAGCCAGCTTCGTTAGCAATGACCTTTTGAGGCTTAAGCCTCGTACACACGATCAGATTTACGGAAGACCGTTTGTACGTTTTTTGTTGCATGCTAGTCTCATGTCGAAAGTGAAGAGGTTACTAACCATACGTAAATTCTCATATGACAGAATTCAATTCCAGAAGTGGCGTAACGTGTTGAATAGTTTTGTATGTATTCTTTCATTTCTCAGCATGCGTAGTCTTGCTGTTACAATTTTTTTTTGACAAAAAACGTACCAATTAAACGAATATCGGACGTCGAGTTTACATACGACAAAAATTTTATAGTTTGCACATCCAACATTTGTCAGACGAAAAACCGGAATCAGCTGGCGAAAGCACCGTACTAATGATCCGAAAATCGGCAGATGGTTCGTCGGACAAAATTTTACTTCCGATTTTCGTATTGTGTGTACGGGCCTTTACCCTCCTTGTGAAGGGTGTCAATGACTGTCTTCTAGATAACTGTCAAGTCAGCAGTCTTCCCCATGATTGTGTAACCTACTGAACCAGACAGAGAGACCATTTAACCACTTCTGGACCGCCGCACGCCCATATATGTCCTAACTTTGAAGAGAGATATATTTGTTATGGCATCAGCTAGCTGCCATAACCCTGGTATCCTTTTGTTCGGCCGGTGGTCCAGTTTCTGATAATAGTGGTCTCTGCGGTAGGAGAGGGGCCCCCCTCCCGCCGAGCTCTGGTGCCCTCTGTCGCTTACCGGGGCTGATGGTAGCGACGGAGGTGATCGGATCCTCTCATGTCAGTGGAATGGAGACGAGTGAGGGGAAAATGACCCCCACCCATCTCCATACCATTGCAGGGCGGAAGCGATGTCAAAACGTCACTTCCGCCCATAGCTTTTAAAGGGACGTTTTTTTTTTATTGCATTTTAGTGTAAATATGAGATCCGAGGTCTTTTTGACCCCAGATCTCATATTTAATAGGTCCTGTCATGCTTTTTTCTATTACAAGGGATGTTTACATTCCTTGTAATAGGAATAAAAATATTTACGAAAGGCAAATCCACTTTGTACTGAAAGTGCACTTGGAAGTGCAGTCGCTCTAAATCTAAGGAGTAGATCTGAAATGAGGGGAAGCTCTGCTGATTTTATCATCCAATCGTGTGCAAGCTAAAATGCTGTTTTTTATTTTCCTTGCATGTCCCCCTCAGATCTACAGCGACTTCACTTTCAAGTGCACTTGCAGTGCAAAGTGGATTTTCCTTTAAATAACACCCAATTTTTTTTGAAAGAACAGTGTAAAAATAAAAAATAAAAGGTAAAATAAATAAATGCGCCCCGTCCCGCCGAGCTCACGTGCAGAAGCGAACACATACGTGAGTAGCGCCCACATATGAAAATGGTGTTCAAACCACACATGTGAGGTATCGCCGTGATTGGTAGAGTGAGAGCAATGATTCTAGCCCTAGACCTCCTCTCTAACTCAAAACATGCAACCTGTAGAATTTTTTAAACGGCGCCTATGGAGATTTTTAAGGGTAAAAGTTTGGATGCAATTTTGAAGCGTGACATGTTGGGTATCAATTTACTCGGCATAACATTATCTTTCACAATATAAAAAAAATTGGGCTAACTATACTGTTGTCTTATTTTTTCATTCAAAAAAGTGTATTTTTTCCAAAAAAAGTGCGCTTGTAAGACCGCTGCACAAATACGGTGTGACAGAAAGTATTGCAACGACCGCCATTTTATTCTCTAGGGTGTTAAAAAAAAAACGTATAAAGTTTGGGGGTTCTACGTCATTTTCTAGCAAAAAAAACTGTTTTTAACTTGTAAACAACAAATCTCAGAAAGAGGCCTTGTCCTTAAGTGGTTAAAGGCTCAGGAAACCTTTACAGGTGTTTTGAGTTAATTTGCTGATTAAAGTGTGACACCACGAGTCTACAATATTCTAATTTTCTGAGATACTGAATTTTGGGTTTTCACTAGCTGTAAGCCATAATCATCAAAATTAAAAGAAAGAAGTGCTTGAAATATATCACTCTGTGTGTACTGAATCTATATAATATATGAGTGTCACTTTTTGAATTGAATTACCAAAATAAATTAACTTTTTGTTGATATTGACATTTTTTTGAGATGCACCTGTATATCGGATGCAAGGTCTATTTTAAAGTCATCCAAAACAGGATCAACTCATAACACTGATCTGACTTGCTTTTGTTTCGTAGATTAAATGTGCAGCGGCGAATGTGCTGGGCGAGGCCTGGCTGCTCCACAAACACACAAGGCAACGGGACAGAGCCAAAATACGGCAACACCAGAGGGAGCTGCTGGCGGCCATTCACATGTAAGTCTGTCCACCCGGGAATCAGCTTCTTTGTTCAGCTTGGGCTGGTTCATCCTGTAAGCTTAATAATGCAAGAAACAACACAGGGTAAGCACAATGAGATCGGACCCATAATATTTATGGCACCATTCTCATCTTCACATCCTTATCCAATGCATCTACAGCGCTTAAAAAAGATGAATCCATCATAGAGAAGAACAGAGGTGTATACAAAATGCATCAAATGCACACAATACATCCAATCATCATGAAATTCTCTGCAAAAGCAATGCCATGAGTGCACTGTATAAGAAATATCTGTAATATATATATATATATATATATATATATATATTCCTTTTTTTGTTTTACAAAATAAACATTTATTACAGGATATAAACAAACCACTGTACAGTACCTGCAAAGCATGAGCATATTAATAAGCCCAGCACTGCCTATACTTTCAATGACACTCTATCAATCAATCACTGTTTCTAATTAGGATAGTTCAGTCTGTGCCAGTGCAGTTAGGGTAGGTCTGACTTTCTTTGGCGTCCGTTTACCAAAAAAAAAGTTGCTGCCTAAAACTTCAGGTGGTATGTAAGTTCGCTTAGTGCTCCCTCTCCTGGTTGCAAGTAGTAAAAAAAAAAAATATATATATATATTTGTTTTTCAGTATTTGCAGTACATACTTAATAGCTGGCATTATAGCTATCAAACCCAACCCTGCTTCCATTCCTTCAGGCTGCATTCACATATTCGTGTCACACGAACGTTTTGTAAAAATAACAGAAGTGTATACGTGTAGTGTCTTGCCGAGAAAGTTCCCCCGGCGGATACTGCGCAGTACGAACTACGAAGAGCCGCCGAAGATAGCCGAAGCTGAAAATCTTCAATCAGCTGTACACGGCGCCTGCGCTCTGGGTCCAGGTTCAAGTCCCACCATCCAAGTGGACCTAGAGGGAGAATAAAAAAGTGCCGAGCGAAGCGAGGCCGTGCCCGAAGCGTGGCGAGCGAAGCGAGCCCGCGAGGGGCCCTCTTACAGGCGCCGTGTACAGCAGATTTCCAACTATTCCGCTTCGGCTATTTCCGCCGGCTCCTACTGCGCAGGCGCAGCTCCTGTGCAGTAGAGGGGGGTCCTTATCTGCCGAGGGGAACTTTCTCGGCAGAACATGTAGCGCTAAAATGTTTGGGTTAGTTAACATAACCCAACCATTGCCATTGAAAAGCAAATCACAAAATATCAGTGAGTCAAATTATATGAATCTACAGACCATAATGACTAATGAAATCACAAAAATACCACATGTGATATGTGCCGTGTGAATTGCTAGAAACTATATACAAAAAAAGATGATATATAAAAAATAAGTCCATGGAAAATCTTAAAAGTCCACAGTGTATAGTTAAGAAATTGAAGATCCTATTCAACGCATTCACATCCAATAAAATAGATAAAAGCTGTAAGCACCAGTGCAATAAAGCCACCACCAAGGCAGATGTAAGCTTACCGGATAGTTTGACGCCCCAGACGAAGTCTAATGAGACGAAACGCGTCGGAAAGGACTCCACTGCCGCCATTATTTTATGCAAGCGCTTGAATCACTTTCTAAATGTAAGTGTTTTACCTTTAATAACATTTTAAATAGTTCATACGGAATTATGCTATGTGGCCCTCTCTTTCCACTCCTTTTATCCAATTAACCAACTTTCATACCTGATGTGCAACCACCCTTGTATGGAGACCGATTTCTTATAAAGTTTCAGGATGTCTTGGGTTCCAATTATAGAGGATCCCCAAGATTCCATCCTGGTTGTCAGTTGATTACATAAGCCTGTTTGACTCATAGAACGTATGTTCTTTTGGGTTCAAACTATCCGGTAAGCTTACATCTGCCTTGGTGGTGGCTTTATTGCACTGGTGCTTACAGCTTTTATCCATTTTATTGGATGTGAATGCGGTGAATAGGATCTTCAATTTCTTCACTATACACTGTGGACTTTTAAGATTTTTCATGGACTTATTTTTTATATATGATCTTTTTTGTATATAGTTTCTAGCAATTCACACGGCACATATCACATGTGGTATTTATGTGATTTTCTGTTTATTTCATTAGTCACTATGGTCTGTAGATTCATATAATTTGACTCACTGATATTTTGTGATTTACTTTTCAGTGGCAATGGTTGGGTTATGTTAACTAACCCAAACATTTTAGCGCTACACTTATACACTTCTGTTATTTTTACAAAATGATCTGTTTGTTGCGTCAGCTGCTATCACTAGTTCAGGCAGCGCGGGGTACCTTTTTACATCACATGTGTCACACCAACGTGCATTTTTTTTTTTTTGCACTACAATCCATAGGCTGCCCTAAGCGCACCAATGAAGCTCCTGCACCTTTTTGAGTATTGAGCGCACCTTTATTTACTGCTCATTCTGGTACATTTGTGGTGTGTTTTGATGCATGCGAAAATGCACATCTGCTGGCTGCGCTTGGGGTGCCATTAACGATAAATGTAACCACAAGCACGACTCGCATTTTTTCGCACATTCACGGAATGCATAGATGTAAATGGAGCCTAATGATTCAATTTATGGGAGCACTATGTTAGCAGTGACATTATACTGTATGCAAGTTGGCGGTTTCATTCAGCAAAAATGGTTTCTGCTTGCAGAGGCCACTGCAGCCTGTAAATGGTTAAGACTGTAATTATCTGACACAATATCAGTATTAAAATAAACTAATTCAAAATGCACATTTGTCAGCATGTAATTAAAAGAGAGCAACGTTTTTATTAAAACAGCTTACCAAAAAAGATCATTATCTGCCTTAAAAAAAACTGTAAAAATGAAGTAGAAATTAGAAATATGATCTGAGCATCTAAGCACCAATAATGTGGTCATGAAAGGGTTTAATCTTCTTTCAGAGATTATATTTCTTTTTTTCTATTCCTGTTGTAGTTACAACCTTCCTGCTACAATGTGGGTCTAACAGATTGTAAATGTGTGATGCTTTTTATTACAGATTTCGTCGCAGGAGGATAAAACACAAAAATCTGAAAGATCAAGTGAATGCCATGGTCGATATCTCCAAGGTAAGATTATGAAGTGGGAACCGATATTACATTTTATTGCCCTATAATGAACAAATACCTACATTATTACATTAATGTATTAATGCTGTAATAAAAATAGTTAATAAATACAAAAAAAGTTAAAGGCAAATAAAAATTGACTGTCGGAATCTGAAAGCTTAGGTTTGATTTGTTGTAATGGAGCAACCCAGACAGGTAAGGACTGGATTGGGAGGCAGGAGGGCATCCGCACCCTATGTTGGGGCGGCCATACATGGTTCGAACCTCAGCTGGTTTAGCAAGAACCGGCCGAGATTTGAACGGTAATGGGCAGGCTGAATGTACCAAGTTGATCGATTGATCAACTTGGGTACAACCAGCTTGCTGGATTCTCTTGTGATTATCGCTAGTGGCTGCTATAGTGGCTAGCAATAATCACTGGCTTCGCCATCGCGCCCCCCCAACCCCCCCCCCCCGCCAGGAAAGGACAATGGCCTAGCAGGAGGGATTCCCGCGTTAACACTGTCTATGTTGATGGGGGGAATCGAGTCAATTGGAGATACTTCAGTGGAGATACTTTACTATTCAGACATCAGTGAATGGAAGACCCCTGGGTACTATATCTACATTAGTAATATGTGGGTATTATATATAGCAACCTGCTCCACATTTAAGCTCACAATTAGGAAGTTTTCCAGCATCAACCTCCTTTGCAGCTATGAGAAGTCATGTAACTGAAGTTCAAGCAACAGAAAGGAAGCTATGCTGGAAGCTGCGTCAAAATGAACTATGACCTTTATGAGCATCAACCTTGGCCATCAATCATTGGGGAACCATGGAACATTTTGCTTGATACACTTTCTGTAGCCCACATAAATGTGTCCTACCATCAAAGGGCTAGTTGGTTGAGTTAGGTTGAAAAAAGACACAAGTCCATCTAGTTCAACCAAAAAAAAAATACAATCCCATATACACAATCCTTCACCCACAGTTGATCCAGAGGAAGGCGAAAAACCCCAGCCAAGCATGCCTCAATTTGCTACAAAAATCCTTCCTGATCCCCCAAGAGGCAATCAGATTTTCCCTGGATCAACGTTACCTATAAATGTTAGTACCCAGTTATATTATGTACATTTAGGAAAGAATCCAGGCCATTTTTTAAAGTCATCTACTTAGCTTGCCAGAACCACCTCTGGAGGGAGTCTATTCCACATTTTCACAGCTCTTACTGTGAAGAAACCTTTCCGTATTTGGAGATGAAATCTTTTTTCCTCTAGATGTAAAGAGTGTCCCCTTGTCCTCTGTGATGACCTTAAACTGAATAACTCAACACCAAGTTCATTATATGGACAACTTATGTATTTGTACATGTTGATCATATCCCCCTTAATCTCTTCTCGCAAGGGAATAGTGCAGGGCTTTCTAAAATGACCATGTTTTGCCACCAGGCTTAAGGTTCTCTGTCCTCTCCTATATACAGGCAGTTCGCAGTTTGTGCAAATTTGCTTTAAATTTTCATCTTAGAATGTTGTCAAACATATTGTCCACTCATTTTCCAGATGCAGATGATCATGACTGAGCTGGACTACAACTTCACCTCTTCCCACCAAGATTTGGAGAAGAGGATCGACCAGCTGGACAAGAAGCTGGATGACCTCAGCCGTCTAATCATGACAGCCCTGGAATCACCCCAGATATCTCACTGACACAAGATGTCATCTTTCCTGGACTCTGTTTACCACTGGAGCATTGTCTTCCATTTTACCATCCCCTTCGTTGTCGGAAGGGTGGTGGGACAAAACATGGACAATCTAGCTGCTTGTAGAACATGAATAGACTAATGAACTTAGATGAACTTACTAGAGGACCACTCCTAAACTGCCTTACTCTTTGCAATAAAGAGGCACTTTGTGGACTATTGATTCTCATGGGACCATTTAAGGATAAAACTGACATATCAAACATGAGGTGGAATAAATGTATTTAAAATTGGGAGATTTATGATGTAGATATACATGATGCACATAAAATGATATGCAGTTACAGTAAGTTTTTGGTTCTGACATTTTGTCTTTAAGAAACTGAGAAGCTTATGTCTCTTCTAGTGAATCCTTAAGTACATGTGTGTATGTATGTACAGTTATGACCACAGCTGTCCTGGGAGGTTAGGTTGGCCTTCTTTCAGGTGTGACAGATCCTCTGGTACAGGCCAGCAGCAGGTCAGTTTTTTTTGTTTTGTTTTTTTTTAGATTTTAGAATAGGGAAGGTCTAGGGCAGTGGTCTACAAACTGCAGCCCTTTGCTTGCCTTTAGGCTATATTCCTGCCACTGACACCAATAAAGGGGCAAAATTCCTGCCACTGACACCAACAATAAAACCAATGATGGGGCATATTTCCTTCCACTGACAACAGAAATGGGGCACTATTTCTCCCCCTGATACCAAAGATGGGGCATAGTTCACGCCCACTGGGCACAGTCCGGCCCTCCTAAAGTCTGAAGGAACATAAAATGGCCCTTTCTTTTGAAAGTTTGGAGACCCCTGGTCTAGGCCCTTTGTGATGTCCTCATTACTGTGTTCAAGTTAGGAAGAGTCACACTCTTTGTGCGTTCTGGTGACCCTGCTATCAGGTCTAAAAACTGACGGGAAGAAACTAATTTTGGTTTGTCACCATAACAGGAATAGAGGTGAAATCTTCCAATGGAAACACTTGTTCTAGTTGCAGCCAATTTCTATTATTTTGGAGAGATTTCCTCTAAAGCTGGTCTTGGTGAACCAGTTGAAAGTCTCTTAGTGGGTGGCTGTGCCGGCCCCGTTCCATACGACAAAAGCTGATCATTTGATCATTTTTTGTCAAAGGAGGCTGCTGGAAAAATTTTGGCCCAACAGTGGCTACATCGAGATAGACATAGCTTCTGTTCATGAATACAATAGATCAGCGGGGGGAACTCATCAATCTGCACTGTTTATAGTGGATGGAGGAATCTGTTAGATGTCTCTCATTCAGGCCATAGTCCAATAGCAGTCAGATAGGGAAAAAAAAGACTTAATGCAGAGATTAATGCCTCATACACAGGATTGGATTTTCCAACAACAAATGTTGGCTGTGAGCTTGTTGGCGGAAAGTGCGACCGTACGTATGCTCCATCGAACATTTGTTGTCAGACTTTCCACCAACAAATGTTGGCTAGCAGGTTCTCAAATTTTCCGCCAACAAATGTTTGTTGTCGGACTTTCCAATCATGTGTACACAAGTCCGTCGGACAAAAGTCCACGCATGCTCGGAATCAAGTACGAGCCGGAGATATAACTAGCGTTCATAATGGAGAAATCACGTACATGTGTTGTACGTCACTACGTTCGGAATTGTTGGCCAACATTTGTGTGACCGTGTGTATGCAAGACAAGTTGGAGCCAACATCCTTCAAACAAAAATCCATGGTTTTGGTGTCGGAAAGTCTGATCATGTGTACGGGGCATAAATGTAATATAAACTCCCTGAAGGATTGGACAACGAGTTGTAGGACAAACAGTCCAACATTGGCCACCATATCAGCCTGCCTGTGGGGTTATTGCTGTGAATGGGGTTATATGGCCCAGTGTGTGCTGGGGCTCAATAGTGGCCCCTTATTTTAAATTTTATTATATGTGATTGACGTGGGGTGGCAAAGGGAAAGGAAAGAGGAAGAAAGGGAAAGAAGCAAATCGAAAGAAGGAAGGGAAAGGAAAGAGAAGGGAAGTAAAAGAAGGAAGGGAAGGGAAAGGAAAAGGAAAGGGTTTAACCATTATCCTCCATCCAAAAAAATATTTTGGCTTTATGTACACTTTAAATGAAAACTGATTGAAGAAGGACATTTTTTTTCCAGAGAAAAAAATACACATAAAAATAGGAAAATTCTGAGAAAATGCAAATCTTGACTTTTTGTACCCTACCCAAGCGCTTGTTAGTTATCAAGAAAGCCTGTCACATGAATGGGCAATATATGGATGCTGAGGAGGCATGTGTGTACCCAAGCCTGACTATTACAGGAAAAGTCAAAATCTGCATATAAACCAAACTGCCTATATTTTTAGATTAGTTGATGTGCTGTGACTGGGCATCATTTGTATAAATGATTTTGTATTGTTCTTCTGGAGAGTTGTTGAAGTATTTTAGAGAAGCTTTTGCTATCCATAGTTTCTTCCTGGCCGGGAGATGCTGTGTGTGGCCTGAACCTTCTGAAAGATTTCTGTCCTCCTCAAAGAGAGTCTTCCTATGGAATGAAAGTGACTGGAGAGGGGCAGCGTGATAGAGAAAGATACCCTGGGTATAGACCTTTGATTTGAAGCTGAACTCCAGCTTTCTTTGAACTTTAAACAGGATCTTCAATGTTCACCCAATAAAAGTCAACAGCTACAAATACTGTAGCTGCTGACTATCAATATGAGGACACTTACCCGTCCAGGGACCAAGCACTGTCCGCGCCGGCAGCCGGGTCTTCACTGGTCTTCAGGTCCCCAGTGCTGGCATGTTTACTAATAGAAGCTTGCTGTGACTCCTAGTAGCTTCATAGCCGGCTCCCTACAGTGCATTTGCCTGTCGCCCTGTGCTTTGTGAATGGTCCCGCAGCCTTCTGGGACCTGTGATGGTTCCCAGAAGGCTGCAGGCAAAGAGGAGGCAGAGAGGCGGAACTTACCATTTTGGGTGAAGTTCTGCTTTAAATAGTTTGTTTGGGCCAAGCTGGCCCAAACAAACTATTTCCTTTAATAGATGCACCCGCTGTCAGCGCTTTATAAACTGTATGGGTTTCGGCAGCAATATGGTGTGACTTCCTGCCCTGTTCCTGAAACAAAACCAAAGTCCAGTGGAGCCATTTTCAGGAAGCCCTGTATTTTTATCAATGAATACAAGGCTTCATCTGACTGGCTGGGGTGGTGGTTGTGATTCCACCCCAACCAATCAAGCTTTGTATTTATTGATTAAAATACATGGCTTCCTTTGAATGGCTAAGCAGCGCTCTGCCTGACTCAATTTTGTTGCAGCAGCAGATGGGAAATCCCCATACCGCTGCCGGAACACAGTGCTGTATATTGTATGTAGCTGATGCTGTATACCCATGGTGGTCAACTTTCTTGATATGGGGGCCCCAAGTGAGTCCCCTGACATCACCAAAGGGACACACATAAATTTCAGTGAATATTCATGGTCAGATAAATTATCAGAGCTTGCAAACAAACAGGTTTTAGTCAAAGACTATGGGCATGATGCAAGAGATGGTCAGAGACTGTGGACATCATACAAATGATGGTCAGAGACTTTGGATGTCATACAAGAGATGGTCAGATACTGCAAACATGATACAAGAAATGGTCAGAGAACGTGGGCATCATACAACAGATGGCCAGAGACTGAAAACATCATACAAGAGATGGTCAGAGACTATGGATATAATACAAGAGATGGTCAGAGACTATGGATATAATACAAGAGATGGTCAGAGACTATGGATATAATACAATACAAGAGATGGTCAGAGACTATGGATATATTACAAGAGATGGTCAGAGACTATGGATATATTACAAGAGATGGTCAGAGACTATGGATATAATACAAGAGATGGTCAGACTGCAGACAGGCTGCAGTAGGCAGTCATAGACATGAGACATATTAAATGAGGCTGCTAGGAATCACTACTATAAAACAGGGCAGTAGGAAAAGATAGATTAGTGTCTGAAGAGGCCCTGGGGGCCACACAAAAAGTGCCAAAGGACTGCATGCGGCCCCTGGGACGCAGGTTGGACACCAGGGCTATATACAGTTTATATGGTGCTGACAGCGGCCACAGTAATTACAAAAAGCAATAACTATATAAATAGCCTAATCTGGTTACGGATTGTGCCACATCCCATAAATTGAGTAAATAAAGAAAATAGCAAGGAATCAGGAGTTTTAAAATGCACCAAAAAATATCAGACAAAATTTGAAAAAATTAACAACTTATTGTCACTTTAAAAAAAAAAAAAAAAAGAAAAGCACAGTGCAGATAAAAGTATACAAAGATTGGTCCTTGATCATATAAAACAACACAGTGGAGTATAATAAGGACTGTGAAAATGCTAACGCGTTTCAATTCTTGACATGAATATTCATCAGGGGGTGTATCACAGTGGTTAAATAGGGTCAATGGTTACATAATCATTATATTTCCTGAGAAGGGAAGACCTCCCAAAAAAGGTTCGGGCTAGTAGAGCACAAAGGACGCCATGGAGTTTCCCACTAGTGTTATACCTGAAAGACTATAAGGCATTCCACCACATCCCAAAGGTGCTCTATTGGATTGAGATCTGATGACTGTGGAGGCCATAGGAGTGCAGTGACCTCATTGTCATATTCAAGAAACCAGTGGTGAGATGATTGGAGCTTTGTGACATGGGGCATTATCCTGCTGGAAGGAGCCACCAGAAGATGGGGACACTGTAGTCATAAAGGGATGGACATGGTCAGCAACAATACTCAGGAATGCTGTGGCATTTAAAAGATGCTCAATTGGTACTAAGGGGCCCAAATTGTGCCAAGAAAATATTCCCCCCACCATTACACCACCACCACCAGCCTGAACCGTTGATACAAGGCAGAATGGATCCATGTTTTCATGTTGTTTATGCCAAATTATGACCCTACCATCTGAATGTCGCAGCTGAAATAGAGACTCATCAGACCAGGCAACGTTTTACCAATCTTCTATTGTCCAATTTTGGTGATCCGGTGTGAATTGTAGCCTCAATTTCTTGTTCTTAGCTGACAGGAGTGGCACCCGGTGTGGTCTTCTGCTTCTGTGTTGGTTGTATCAAGTGGAGTATTTGATTTACTGTTGCCTATCATCTCAAACCAGTCTGCCCATTATCCTCCAACCTCTGACATCAACAAGGCATTTTCATCTACACAACTGCCGCTCACTGGATATTTTCTCTTTTTTGGACCATTTCCTGCAAACCCGAGAGATGTTTGTGAAAATCCCAGTAGATCAGCAGTTTTTTTAAATACTACTTAAATACCAACAACCATGCCACGTTCAAAGTCACTGAAATCCCCTTTCTTCCCCATTCTGATGCTCAGTTTGAACTTTAGCAAGTCGTCTTCACCATGTCTAGATGCCTAAATGCATCGAGTTGCTGCCATGTAAATGGCTGATTAGTAACTTGTGTTACCAAGCAACTGAACAGGTGTACCTAATAAAGTGGCCGGTGAGTGTAGTATATTCAGCCATATACAGTATAGAAAGGGCAAAACACTTGGTTACCAAAATACAAAAAAAGAAAAAGCATGTCCCCACCAAAAAAGAACAAACCTATGGACACACCCAATCACATGCCCGAAGGCTTCACTGCCGGTCTCTCTTACATGCAATGCCGGCACATGCGCCCGAAGCCGATGGTCCAATCGGCTTGGGGTGCCGACATTGCGGAGTCCCTGGACAGGTAAGTGTCCTTATATGAAAAGTCAGCAGCTACAGTATGTGAAGCTGCTGACCTTTATTTTTTTTTTCCCTAGATTGGAACTTCTTTAAAGTGGAAGTTCAGACAAAACCTAACGCTAAACCTGCTCTCTGCCACATTCTAAACCTAATCTATCTAATCCTGTAAAGCAAAAATCACTTTACTTACCTATTCTGCAGCCGATCCGGTCCCAGCCGTCAGAGGTGGCTTCAGTGTAGAGGTGTGTGCAGGAGAGGCAGCCGACAACGGAAGCCCTATAGTAAGGTATCGGCTGCAGAATAGGCAAGAACAGCAATTTTAGCTTTACAGGGTTAGATAGATTAGGTTTAGAATGTGGCAGAGAGCAGGTTCAGAGCTAGTTCATTTTTAAATGACCTTTTTCATTGACATTTTAAAGTAGAACTACATGTAAACTTATTTTTTCACATTGGATATAATAAGGGAGGGTTATAACCCCTGTCAGATTTCTTTTTTTGCCATCTGTGTTCCATTGCAGAGATTTCCCTTCACTTCCTGTCCCATAGCCAAACAGGAAGTGAGAGGAAATCCCTGCAAATTAGGCAAATTCCTTGGGGCCCTCCTGGTCACCAGAACTAGTGTTCCCATTGGAAGATTTTCTCTCGTTTACTTTTCTGGGGACAACCCAAAATGTGATTTTCTTTTACTTTCAATAGATGGTAGACAGGACAAATAGAGAGGGGGAATCTCATTAGCCGGGGCACAGACAACCAAAATAACCCCCCCCCCCCCCAAAAAAAAAAAAAAGAAAAAAAAAGCTGACAAGCATTCAAATCCATCCGTACTCTATCCAAAAAAAAAAAAAAAAAAAAAAAAAAAAAAACAAAAAAAAAAAAAAAAAAAGGAAAAAAAAAAAAGCCTTTGCCTTTAGTTATACTTCCAGTCTCCTGGATGGTCCAGCAATATCACAATGTCCTTCCTCTTCTTGTCGACTTGCATCCAGTATATTTATAGTATATTAACCACTTATAGACCGGAAGATTTTCCCCCTTATTGACCAGCCCATTTTTGCGATACGGCACTGCATCGCTTTAACTGACAATTGCGCGGTTGCTGTACCCAAACAAAATTGACGTCCCTTTTTTTCACACAAATAGAGCTTTTTTTTTTGTGGTATTTGATTACCTCTACGGTTGTTTTTATTTTTTGCTCTATAAAACAAAAAAAAGAGTGACAATTAAAAAATAAATATACAAATTATATATATCAGGAATGAGCCGACCAGCCGCAGTATAATGACATTGGCTGGTCGGCAAATGGTTAAAGTATAACTCAAGCCAGAACTTTTTTTTTTCTCTTTTGGATAAAGTAGGCAGTTTTTAAAACTCTTGTCCGTTTCTTTTTAGTTTTTATCTTTTGTCCCATTCAAGAGATTTCCCTTCACTTTCTGTCCAGTAGACTCAACAGGAAGAACGAGCAAATTTTCCCAAAGTGAGATACATCTACTCACCAGGATGGATGCCCCCATTGGAAGATTTCCATGCTATTCCTATTCTGGTTGCAACTCAAAATTTTCCTTCACTTGCAGTCCAGGTAACAATAGTCACCAGTATAATGCCCCGTATACACGATCGGACATTGATTGGACATTCCGACAACAAAATCCTAGGATTTTTTCCGACGGATGTTGGCTCAAACTTGTCTTGCATACACACGGTCACACAAAGTTGTCGGAAAATCCAATCGTTCTGAACGCGGTGACGTAAAACACGTACGTCGAGACTATAAAACGGGGCAGTAGCCAATAGCTTTCGTCTCTTAATTTATTCTGAGCATGCGTGGCACTTTGTGCGTCGGATTTGTGTACACACGATCGGAAATTCCGACAACTGATTTTGTTGTCGGAAAATTTTATATCCTGTTCTCAAACTTTGTGTGTCGGAAATTCAGATGGAAAATGTGTGATGGAGCCTACACGCGGTCGAAATTTCCGACAACAAGGTCCTATCACATATTTTCCGTCGGAAACTCCGACCGTGTGTACAGGGCATAAAAGAGTAAAAGAGTAAATCTCCCTAGCAAGGACACCAACAGCAATAAAAATATCCAAAACTTAAAAAAAAACTGGCTTTGGTTATAATTTAAATTTTAAACCAAATAGTTCCTTTATTTAAAACATGCACCACCAACACCTCCAAGGGTTTAGACTATTATGGCAGGCCATGCAGGTTTATTAAACCCGAACTCCATTTTTAACTTACTACTAATAATATGTCTTGCTTTAAGAGCATACATCACAATATACTGTACTTGCCTTTAGCATGACTTATTAAAGCCCATCTTATTTTCCTGGTGCCAACGTGGCAGCATACATGTGGTATGCTGCTATGGATTGGCTCCAGGAAAGGAAAATTATGGTAAGAATTTGATCATTTTTTTCATTTTGTAGTTGGTGTATATTCAGCATCACTTAGTAAATATCAAAATGCCTTGAAGGGTGGAAGTCACTCTGGGGGGAGTCCCTAAGTAGACTGTACCTGCAAGCAGACCACCATAGGTAACATCTACACATGATGTTGAGCCTCCATGATTGAAAGAACTAAAATCCAATGAATGAAAGGGGCGGGCCAAGTGATGCTGGATGTCCTCCAGATAGAAAATGAGATGGGCTCTATTAAACTTGTTGCAGCACTCACAGTTTGCAGTGAAATCAGAATAAGCTATTTTAGTACAGGAAAGGAACCTGTACAACAATCCAAGATGGGAAGGATGGAGTTCAGCTTTAACAGCTTCATTGGATCACTCCAGAGCTCAATCTTTTTCTACTGTGTCTTAATTTTAATATAGTCCACAAACTTTTAACCATATAGTATGCCTGTGCATAGAGGCTGCTGTAACCATTTTATTGCTCCCTCTGTCACAACTCTATAGCAATCCCTAGATAGCAGCTGTGAACATTCAGTGTAAAAATCAACTTTAACTTCAGGATTTAAATGTAGAGCTTTTCCTGATTGGCTGCAATTATTTTCTTTCTAGTGACTGATATATATTTTCATAGAGTAATAAAAAAAAGAAATTAATAATCTCAGTTAATTAGGTAAGGACAGTTGATGTCATGATATCCAGGCAGACTTCTGAAGGTAGAGTTGATTTTTACATGGAGTTTCACAGCTGCTATCATTGCTGGAAATAAGTGATAGGGGAGTGTGCAATAAAGAGCTTACAACAGCCTCTAAGTACTTAGGATAGCAAAAGGAATGAGGAATGGGTCCGTTTCAGGCCCAGTTAACACTGGTGCGACTACGAGCTTGCAAGGTGCAGATTTAAACGAGAAAGTGTCATTTTTAGGAACATTTATTTCAAAACTTTATTTTTAAACCTTTGTAAAAGAAATTCTAAATTAAATGAAATCTGTTTTAACAATCTTGAAATAATATTTATACAAAATATATCCTCTCTTTGTACATGATTACAGAATGTACTTCTATATTGCAAAAATATAAACAATTTTAACATTACAGAATTTGTGAATTCCCCTTAATGGAAGCCATCTTTACTATAACGATGGTTCAGTACCAGCTCCCATTTGCAGCTTTGGTTTAGGCTTTGCCTTGTTTTTTAGGGAATGCCAGAGATATCTGGGCAGCTTTGTGAACCGGCTTCCACATTTGCATTGGAACTGCGATACCAATGGGTGAACCAAGCTGTGGGCTTGGAGCTGGCGATAACCGCACAGCGACTTGTTGCACACGGCACAGGTAAAGGTAGTGTCACTCAGATGTTGCAGCTGGTGAAGCAGGAAGTGTAGAGAACCAATTGGAGTTCGCCCGCAATCACACTGGTGCTTCTTTAAAGTGCACGTCTTTCCAAACCCTTTAAGTCGATGCTGCTTTAATCGCCAGATCTGATGGAAGCGGATTCCACAATCGCGACATCTGTGGGGAGGTCTAGGTCTGCTTAAAAGCTGTGTCGCTATTTTGGATGGCAAAATTTTGGGAGAATAGATTTTCTTTTCTGATTCCAAATGCCTTCCAGGGATTTGTGTCTTTTCTGGTTTCAGCCACATTCCAGGAATCTGGTTCTTTGTAGGTTCTAACTCCATTCCGGGGACCTGATTCTCTGCTGGTTCCAACTCGGTTCCAGAGATCTGGTTCTCTGTTGGTTCCAACTCCATTCCAGGGATCCTGTTCTCTCCTGGTTCCAACTTCATTCCAAGGATCCTGTTCTCTGCTGGTTCCAACTTCATTCCAGGGATCCTGTTCTCTGCTGGTTCCAACTTCATTCCAGAGATCCTGTTCTCTGCTGGTTCCAATTTCATTCCAGGGATGCTGTTCTCTGCTGGTTCCAACTTCATTCCAGGGATCCTGTTCTCTGCTGGTTCCAACTTTGTTCCAGAGATCTGGTTCTCTTCTGGTTCCAAATACATTCCAGAGATTTCATGCAGATCCTTCTCTACTTCTTCATCATTCTCGAAATTTTCGGCTTTTCTAAACACAAGGCCCGCCTTGCTTAGTAGGATCTCATGTACTTCTTCTGTCCCTACTACAAGCTCAAGAACAGATTCCAGAACCTCAGGTAGCGTTTGCGGTTTAGTTTTCATCTGCATAGGTAGCGGAGGGTGACTAGGTTCTTCATCTTCACTCTTGACAACTTGCTCACATGAAGGTAGGTTGTGTTGCTCATCCAAGCTTAGTTGCCTAACCAGCCTGCAGTAACCTTGAACATTACCATCATCCAGGCAGACATCAGTCACCCCTGTGTTGGGGTCTACATCAAAAGTCATGTTGTCCTGATTCAACAAGTTGTTGGGGTCACCTTCCTTCAAGCGTTCTTCATCCACGAGGACCCGTCTGGATTCAGCATTAAATTTGTTTCTCAACTCCTTTTCTTTCACGTGCCAACGACTGTGATTGGTGTAGGCACATAGCTTGTTGAAGACCCTTCCACAATACTGGCAAGTTAAAACGTCCGCAGAACTAGTACATGCCCCGTCACTTTTCTGCGTTTTGGTAGTGAACGATGAAACCTGTCCTGTTTCTTGATTGGCCCCTTGAGTTGAAAGAACAGTCACAGGCCCCTTCTTTTTCAAATGCCAGACTGTGTGAGTGGCATCAGCAACGTGACTATTAAATACTTTACCACAATATTCAAAGGTGAACGTTTGAGTTGGTTTGGCACAGTTGCCCATTTGAGGACTTAGAGGGGTTGTATCAGCATGGTGGGTAGTCCCATCTGATTCTTGGCCTCCCAGTGATGGCTCTGCATTCACCAAAGATAATATCTTTTTGGTTTGATGCCAGTGCATGTGGTTCGTAAATGAACAACTCGAATTGCAAATTTGACCACACTCCTGACATTTGTAAATGTTTGTAGCTTCAGGAGTGGGATTGGTGGTATCGTATGGGTTCTCATCGTTGGTTTGGAAAGTCAAATGTTGATTCAAATGAGTCCATTCACTATTAATTTGATCTAGCTGGGGATCGATATCTTCCACTTGTTTTGCTGAGTCTTGTTCCTGGTTTGCTTCAGGGAATGTTGGACTACAATCGGCCATATCAACAACAACAATATTTTTAAGGGTAGTCACGTTTTGGGAAGCAACATTTTCACTAGTATCATCGCATGAAATATGAAACTCTTGAGTGCTTATGATGCTTGATTCACACTCATGTTGGTCACAGGGAACTGTTGCTGGAATGACTGATTCCGAGAGCGACTCCTGATTCCACATTTGAGCTTCTGAGGAACTGGGCTGAGTGCTTACATCTTCTTTCTTGTATTGTCCTTGTAGACTCTGGAGCTCTTTCTGGGCTTCAGCACACATCTTCTCCAACCTATTCATGGTCTCTACGTTATTGCTATTTTGCTGGGGACACCTAAAAGCCTTCTCAATGCACACGTGGTTATCCAGATTGTACAAACGTGAAAACTGGCGCCCACATCGCTGACATTTGTAGTTTCTCCCTAGGGGATTGATTGTCTTGTTGCACTGAGTTCTGTTCTGTTCTGAGTTTACCAAGCTTGGATCTTCTTCATAGGACAAAGTGGTTTCTGTGTAAACCTCTGTGGAATTGGGCTGTAGTTGACCAGAGTCTGACATTACCTCAGTGCATGGGATCCCCAGTGCTTCAAAATGAGGTGCTAATTGGAAAGCCTGTTCTTGGAGGTTTTTGCTGTAGCCATTGCTCAAAATAAAATAATGGTCATCTCTCTGTTCTCCATTTATACAGAAAGCGCCCGGTTGTAGATTTATACTGGTGGATAATACATTCCTATTCTTCTCCATTTGCTTATTTTCCACAACCTGGCTCCTAAATTCAGGAATACGACTAGGGATTTCCAGGGTCTTGACCACCGATGATGTGGAATCCACATACTGCTGGTCTAGGCTCTCGTCACTGCTGGAGTCGTCAAAGTAATGGAGGTGCTGCCACAGAGGTAGGTCCCGTTTGTTCTCCTGGAGGAAAAAGGAGAGCGGTCAGTTCCAAAACAGAAAGCACATTTTGATTGTAAAGCATACAAAACCAATGCATGTTGTTGAAAAGGTTTTTTCATTATATACACTATATGGCCAAACATATGTGGACCAAATTATTATATTCAGGTGTTTCTAGTGAAGTGTACTATTAATTAATTTATTTTATTTATTTCAGGTACTTATATAGCATAGTCAATCGTCTGCAACCTGTCACCTCCAGGAGGTGGGGGCCTGTCACCTCTGGGCTGGCACGGCTTCTTCTCCCCCTTCCCAACCTTCCTCTCTGTAGGTAAGGTGACCAGGAGGGAAGGGAGTAGTGGTGCTGGGAAAAAGGGCACCTGAGGTGCCGCCCGAATGCTTCCCCCCTGCACTATGGATCTCAGGCTCCGCTTGCCCATCTGTCTGCCCGGCATTGCGGGTGCCATTGGCAAGAGGGGAAGGAGGAGAGCAGACACACATCCGCTTTCCTCCCCTTCTTGTTGTGGACCCTGAAGTGACGTCATGCAGTTGACAGTTTCCCATGCCCATCAAGGCTAGGAAAGAATGTAATGCAGTATGATGTGCATTGCATTACATTCAGTGGAGCACAAGACGACACTGGATGTCTCATTCAATAGAACCTGTCTCCTCCAACCCCTTCTGGTGCCACATTTGCCTTCTGTCCCCACTTCTGTCATACCTTGCCACAGTGAGGTACGTCAGCGGTTCGGCCCCCCTCCTCCTTCCTCGCCACCAGGCCATTCTGAAAGTGCAGCACGCTTCGGGCATGTGCAGTAGGGAATTGGCTGTGAAGACGCAAGGCTTCACTGCCGATTTGCCTTACAGGCTATGGTGGCGGCAGCACTCAAGAGCTGATGGAAACATCGGCTGCGGTGCCGTCATCGGTGGATGCCGGAAAAGGCAAGAGTCCTAATATTATATTAGCTTCTGACTTTACATGTAGCTTCTGACTTTACATTTTTCAGTGGGGAGCTGGAGCACAGATTTAAGTTAAAGAAGCAGCCAAAAGAGTGGAGACTTTGTTCTATAGCAGAGGTCTCCAAACTTTTCAAAGGGGCCGGTTTATTGTCCTTCAGACTTGATGAGGGCCGGATTGTGGCCAGCAGGGTCAGAAAATGACACGCCCCCTACATGAGTGAGAATAAATATGGCCTTAGGGTTGGTGGTCAATAGGAGTAGGAGTAGGAGGAATAGTATTCCATCACTGGTATTGGTGGAATAAATAGTGCACCATTGTTGGTGTCAGTGGGAGGAATAGGGCCTCATATCAGTGAGAGGAATAGTGCCCCAAGGGCCGCATAAAGGCTAGCAAAGGGCCACATCTGGCCCTCAGGCCACAATTTGGAGATACCTGTTCTATAACAACAAGCTCATATAGGTTTGATACTCAGGTGTCCACATACGTTTGGCCATATAGTGTGCTTACTCATTCCACAGCAATACTACGATTCCAGTAAAGAAATTCCCAGAAATGCAATGCTCCAGCATCGTCAGCCTCTCATGCAAGTTTACAATGAAGGCTACAAGTGGCCAATTTAACAGATATTATTCATCCATGGTCCATTGTTGTTCCATCAGGACACCCCCCCCCCCCACCCCCCTGAAAAATGTCATGCAATCATCAATGAAGTGCACATATCCAGGTAGTGGCTGCAAAAAAGCTGCAGAAGATCAGCAGCATTGCAATGCAACAAAGGATGTAAAAAGACAAATGGCAGTTAGAGTTTACATCTCCTTTAAAGGCAATAATGATACACTTTGAAAGCATACAGTAGGTGGCTATACCTACCAGTTTTATTGAGATGTGATCATCTATAGCCAAGGAGCCATCATTGAGTTCCACCTCAGCACCAACCTCCATGCCATGAAAGGGATCCATGTTTAGAACTTCAGTACCCTGTCAGGAGACACAAGCCAAAACAGAGATATCGGTTCAACGAAAGATGCTTCCAATTTTAACTGCATGCAAGCTTAACTTTTCAGGCCTTCAAAGGCTCAACTACACCATTCGATACTGCTGCTCGATCATATTTATTGTAAATCCATAAGAACCAATTTGTTTTGGATTTTTCAGCAAGCGGTAACGGGAGTACGGCTTCATGAAAATACTCGGACCCTTGGTGTAGACCAGGGGTCTCCAAACTTTCTAAACAAAGGGCCGATTCAAGGTCCTTCCAAAGCTTTAAGAGGACAAGAGTAGCCAGATATGAGTAGAAAATGCCACACGGACAGTGGAAAAATATTACAGTGTCAGTAGAGGGAAAAATACTGTCCCATCATTGGTTTTAGAGGATTAGTGCCCCATCACTGGTTTTAGTGGGGGGGATTAGTGCCCCATCACTGGTTTTAGTGGGGGGGGGGGATTAGTGCCCCATCACTGGTTTTAGTGGGGGGGGGATTAGTGCCCCATCACTGGTTTTAGTGGGGGGGGGGGATTAGTGCCCCATCACTGGTTTTAGTGGGGGGGGGGATTAGTGCCCCATCACTGGTTTTAGTGGGGGGGGGGGATTAGTGCCCCATCACTGGTTTTAGTTGGGGGGGGGGATTAGTGCCCCATCACTGGTTTTAGTGGGGGGGGGGGATTAGTGCCCCATCACTGGTTTTAGTGGGGGGGGGGGATTAGTGCCCCATCACTGGTTTTAGTGGGGGGGGGGGGGGATTAGTGCCCCATCACTGGTTTTAGTGGGGGAGGGATTAGTGCCCCATCACTGGTTTTGGGGGGGGGGGGGATTAGTGCCCCATCACTTGTTTTAGTGGGGGGGGGGATTAGTGCCCCATCACTGGTTTTAGTGTGGGGGGGGGGGGGATTAGTGCCCCATCACTGGTTTTAGTGTGGGGGGGGGGATTAGTGCCCCATCACTGGTTTTAGTGTGTGTGTGGGGGGGTAGTGCCCCATCACTGGTTTTAGTGGGGGGGGATTAGTGCCCCATTACTGGTTTTAGTGTGTGTGTGTGGGGGGGGGGGAATTAGTGCCCCATTACTGGTTTTAGTGTGTGGGGGGGGGAATTAGTGCCCCATTACTGGTTTTAGTGTGTGTGTGTGGGGGGGGGGATTAGTGCCCCATCACTGGTTTTAGTGGTGGGGGGTTTGTGCCCCATCATTGGTTTTAGTGGGAGGAATAGTGCCTAATTGTTTATATCAGTGGGAGGAATTATGCCCCAGTTTGGTGTCATTGGAAGGAATGGTGCCTCCTTGTTGGAGTCAGTGGGAGGCATAGTGCCCCAAAGGCCAGATAAAGGCAGGCAGAAGGCCACATTCGGCCCATGGGCCGCAGTGTAGAGATCACTGGTGTAGACAATGGGTCTGTACCTCTTCAGGGTGTCGGTAGATATGGTACCCTAGAGAGACATGTTCTTTCCTTATTAGTCTATTACATGCCTCTGATGAAGTCTATACTTATACTATTACCCACTTGCCACCCATGCACTATAGCTTTGCTGCTGCAGTGTGGGCCAGCAGCACAGAATCACTATTTTAATTCCTTAGATCTTCATCCCAATCTAGTGGCCAAAATGCGGTATGCTACACTATACTGCATTTTGGCCACTAGATAGTGCTGTCAGTTACAGGAATGAAAGTGGTTGTTAAGCCACTATGTGATCTTTATACCATAACATGTGTCCTAGTGCCCGTACTTAATACAAGAAAAGCCGATTTCTACCTGATTTTACAGCGCCTCCCTGCACTCACGTGACTCCCAGCTCTCTCCTCTCCCCATCTGACAGCTCCAGTGGGAGGACCCGAGAATTCCCACTGATGTCAGCCGGGGAGGAGAGGAGGAGAGAGCCAGGAGACGCTGTGAAATCAGGTAGAAATCAGCTTTTAAAAAAAAAAAAAAAAAAGCGCACAGGCACTAGGATACAGGTTGTTATCTAACAATGGAGATGGTATAAAGATCACTTAGTTTTGTAGCAGTGGGGAGGGGAGCAGAGGGGAGGGGAGGAGGACAGAGGGAGGCAGAGGAGACCTGAGGATAGCAGCGGATGATGGAGGCACGTAAACTGACCACGGTGTCAGGGCTCAGTAGCCATGATAAACCGTGGTCAGGTTACGGGGGGCGGTTGGAGGTATAGCCAGGCAGGATCAGCCAGGTATTTCATGTGATACAAGGGGCCATATTACACAGCACCATCACTGTGCTGTTAATCATGCTTTAAGGGAACAGGATCCAATTTTTTGAGGGTAATAAACGCTTTAATCTATTAGAAAACAGAGAAAATTCATCCAGTATGCAAAAATGTGTGTGTAACATTCATCCAATGAATGTTTTATAAATAGACCCTTCAGCCTTCAGCTATTGTATTTTATATAGCCAGTCACCAAACTCCTTGTTGAACTTTCAATATCTTTAGAAATTACTGCGGACTGGGGGGGGGGGGGGGGTAATTGTTGTCCATATATTTACTTACCTTTTGTACTGACTTTTCAAGGAAGTTAAAGATTCGACATTCATAAGTGTGACATCTGAAAGACAACAACATATATACATTATAAATATTAAATTCTGATACAAAAATGATGCCTTTGATGCATTACTGTAGATTCTCACCCGCTTCTGTTCTCTACATGTAATTGGCAATGACTGTACGTCATCTGCTAAAACTTTTTAAAATGAATGCTAAGTGGGAAGATCCTTAGACACGAACTGTTGAGTAACTTTAATAATTATGTATCAGGTCCAACGTTCCATAAATGGATATTGCACCCAACATTTGACTTTAATTTCAGTTAACCCAAAGACATTCCCGGGGAGATCACAATACACGGCTGCCTCTTGGGAGAAACATGGAGAAAGGTAAGAAGCAGGAGAGCAATGAGATTTCTGGTTTTATGTTCAATAATTTTAGATATAGTCAAGTGGATAAGAGAGTGTTGTGTCCCATATATTATATAAAGTCGGCTTGTACCTTTAGCAGAGAAACCCCAAAGGATCAGGTTTCCACCTCCGTGCTTGACTGTAGGGATGATGTTCTTGGGGTCATAGTCGGCAGTTTTCTTCCTCCAAACATGGCGAGCCCACCTCCTCAAGAAGTCACATGTACAGGCTTGTCTGAAGTTTGCCAATGAACATCTACATGTTTCAGAGAAGGATTGTGAGAAAGTGCTGTGGTCAGATGAGACCAAAATTGAGCTCTTTGGCATTATCTCAACCCCCCCCACCCGTGTTTGGAGAAAGAAAAACGATGACAATAACCCCAAGAACACCATCCCTACAGTCAAGCACGGAGGTGGAAACATGATGCTTTGGGACGGTTTCTCTGCTAAAAGGTACAGGCCGACTTTACCGCATTGAGGGGGCAATGGACGGGGCCATGTATTGTAGAATCTTGGAAAGAGAACCTTCTTCCCTCAGTCAGAACACTGAAGATGGGTCATGGATGGGTCTTTCAGCATGACAATGAGCCAAAACATACCGGCAAGGCAACAAATGTGGTGGCTCAAGAAGACGCACATTAACCGTTGCCGACCGGCCACCGCAGTTATACTGTGGCAACATGGCTCGGCTGCGCGAATTGCCATCATGTTACGTCGGTAACATATTCGGCCACTAAGGGGCGCCCGCGCCCCCTGCTCGCCCACGGAGCCGATGTGAGTGCCCGGCGGTCACTTGGGGCACACTGAGAACCAGGATCTGTGTGTGTAAATACAGAGTTTCCGGTTCTCTGAGGGGAGAACAGACAGATCATCCGTTCATACAGAGTATGAACAGCGATCTGTCATCTGCACAGTCCCCTCCGCCTCCAGTTAGAACACACACTAGGGAACACATTAACCCCTTGATCGCCCCCCTAGTGTTAACCTCTTCACTGCCAGTGACATTTTTACAGTAATCAATGCATTTTTAAAGCACTGATCGCTGTAAAAATGGCAATGGTCCCAAAAACGTGTCAAAATTGTCCGACGTGTCCGCCATAATGGCGCATTTAACGTTTAGAAAAGCAGCAATTTTGAATTTAGATGAAAAGGTTTAGCGCTGGGAAACACTTTTTGAAAGATAAAAAGTGCATTTTTTATATAACTATATAGATCAGACCAAAATGAGGGACAAGTGAGGAGGAATGAGGGATAGAGGGACATTGCTCCAAATCCAGGACAGTTGGGAGCTATGGCGTATGAGTGCTGCCAGCATTGCTGCAGAGGTTGAAGGGGAGGGAAGGGAAGGGGAGGGAAGGGGAGGGAAGGGAAGGGGAGGGAAGGGGAGGGAAGGGAAGGGGAGGGAAGGGAAGGGGAGGGAAGGGAAGGGGAGGGAAGGGAGGGAAGGGAAGGAGTGGGGAGGGGTGGGGTCAGCCTGTCAGTGCTCAGACCATACGCCGCACACCCCTTCAACCTCTGCAGCAATGCTGGCAGCACTCATACGCCACACTACTTTACATCGTAGCAAAGTGTCATTTCTTCAGTGTTGTCACATGAAAAGATAGAATAAAATATTTACAAAAATGTGAGGGTGTACTCACTTTTGTGAGATTATACACACACACACACATATATATATATATATATATATATATATATATATACACACACACACACAGAGTATATATGTAGTATTACAATTCTATTTTTGTAGAACTCCCAGCATGGTAGATGGAGGGGGTGGTGGTGATTAAAACAAGCTGCGCTTTAGCCCTAACGTGGCCGCGGCTCATTGTGAAAGGGGTCTAAGGCCCATTCAGGACTGAAACGCATAAGCACTGGGACCACAAGTGTAACCGTTTTTTTTATTGCGCCTTATAAAAAGCAATTCTATGATCTCAAGGAAGTGTGCTGCAATACTTAGCCATTGTAAAATAGCATGTATGCACAATCTGTGGCTTCTGCTTTTATAGAACTACATGTCCCAGCATGTATGTCCGAGGTGGTGGTCTGCATGCAATCTTTATGCCCACATGCTCATATATATCACAATCTGTGCCTTTTGCTTTTGTGGAACTACAAGTGCCAGCATGCATAGCAGATTATATATATATATTTTTTTTTTTATTTCCGCATGTGCGCACTAAGATTGTATGCAAACACCACTTCCATCAGACACGTGTACTGGTACTTGTAGTTACACAAAAACAGAGGCCACAGATTGCGCATACATGCTATATTATTACAAAGCAAACCACCACCACCTCCATCTGACAGATCTGCTGAGACTTGTGTGCATAATATCTGCTTTTGAAGAACTACAAGTCCCAGCGGACCTGTCAGCTGGAGGAGGAGGTGGTAGTTTGCATGCAGCCTTTGTAATAACATAGCATGTCCGCACAATCTGTGGCTTCTGTTTTTGTGGAACTACAAGTCCCAGTGTGCATGTCCGCATGGAAGTGGCGGTGTGCATGCAATCTTTGAGCACAGATATACATATATTTATATTACAGTATAAGGATTGCATTGGTCTGATAGGCATGCTGGTACTTGTAGTTCCACAAAAGCAGAAAGCAAAGATTGTGCATGCATACTATATTACAAAGGCTGCATGCACACCACCACCTCCTCCATCTGACAGGTTTGCTGGGACTTGCAGTTCTACAAAAAGCAGAACACCAACCACCTCTGTCTGCCGCATATGTGCTGTATAACAAAGCCTGCAAATTACCACTACCTCTGTCTGACATGCACCCTGGCACTTCTAGTTCTACAAAAACAGAAGCCACAGATTATACACTCGTGTTATATAACGCAAAGGCTGCATGCAAAGCCCCACCAGCTCCACCTGACAGGCATGCTGGGACATGTAGTACCACAAAAAGCAGAAGCCACAGACTGTACACTATATTGCAAAGGCTGCATGCAAAGGACCGACAGGCATGCTGGGACTTGTAGTTCTACAGAAGCAGAAGGCACAAACTATACACTATATCGCAAAGGCTGCATGCAAAGGACCGACAGGCATGCTGGGACTTGTAGTTCTACAGAAGCAGAAGGCACAAACTATACACTATATCGCAAAGGCTGCATGCAAAGGACCGACAGGCATGCTGGGACTTGTAGTTCTACAGAAGCAGAAGGCACAAACTATACACTATATCGCAAAGGCTGCATGCAAAGGACCGACAGGCATGCTGGGACTTGTAGTTCTACAGAAGCAGAAGGCACAAACTATACACTATATCGCAAAGGCTGCATGCAAAGCACTGCCAGCTCTGACTGGCATGCTGGGACTTGTAGTTCTACAAAAGCAGCCCTCCCCTCCCCAGGTGTTTGTGTTTTCTTCTTTTTAAATGTCATAGGAAACTATAAAACTACAGAGGCAGGTTTCCAATGCATGGGGGACAAGTAGTCACTGACATTTGTAGGGACAGGAGCTGGGCTGTCCCTGGAGATCAGAGGTGATCACATCTAAACCTCCAGTGATCCTGCTACTTACCCCTCCTCTATACTGGATTGCAGGGAAGCATGCAACACTGGAAATCACCCCCAAATGACCAGTCACAGAATCTAATGCACCCCCCAAACCCCACTTCTCCCTAAGGGCCACTTACCACCAACCTAACGACTACAGCCAGGAAGTGGGAGATTGCAAGCACAACCTGGAAACACTCTGCAGAGCATGCTGGGTGGAGGTGTAGTCCCAGAACTACATTACCCATCATGCACCAGAGACAGCAGGCTGGGCTGCTAACTCATTCACTGCTGGCTGCCTTTATCTTCTTCCTTAGAAAGTTCACATCCATGGCACCAGCCTAGAAAAGAAACCAGATCTGCAGATTTATACTGTAAATAAATAAAGGAGAATGTTTAGAAAATATTTTCCTATTTCTTTTATTTATTTACATAACACTTCTGGTTGGAGAAGGATTTTAAGCCTTTCATGACTAAGCCTATTTCTGACATTTGGTGTTTACAGGTTAAAATTCGTTAAAATTTTTTGCTAGAAAATTACTTAGAGCCCCCAAACATTATATATATATATATATATATATATATATATATATATTTATTTTATAAAAAATGGCGATTGTTGCAATATTTTATGTCACACGTTATTTGTGCAGCGGTGTTTTAAATGCAACTTTTTAGGAAAAGGAACACTTTCATGAATTTTCAAAAAAGGAAACAGTAAAGTTACCCCAGTTTTTTTGTATAATATGAAAGGTGACGCCGAGTAAATAGATACCAAACATGTCACGCTTTATAATTGCACGCACTCATGGAATGGCGACAAACTACGGTACCTAAGAATCTCCATAGGCGACGCTTTAAATTTTTTTACAGTTACCAGGTTAGAGTTACAGTGGAGGTCCTGTGCTAGAATTATTGCTCTCGTCCTGACGATTGCGGTGATACCTCACATGTGTGATTTGAACACCGTATGCGTTTTCTTTGCTGTGCGAGCTCGTGGGGACGGGGGCGCTTTAAAAAAATTAATTTTTTTCTTATTTATTTTTATATTATTAAATTGTGTTTAAAAAAAAAAAAAATGTGATGACTTTTCTTGCTGTCACAGGGAATGTAAACATCCCTTGTGACAGTAATAGGTGGTGACAGGTACTCTTTATGGAGGGATCAGGGGTCTAAAAGACCCTCGATCCTTCCTTTGCACTTCAAAGTATTCAGATCGCCATTTTCGGCGATTCTGAATACTGTATATTTTTTTAAAACCGGCGCCATTGGCAGTCAAGTAAACAGGAAGTGACGTTGTGACGTTGCTTCCATGTTTACAATCAGGAGACTGGCACAAAGCCGTTTCCGGCTTCGTGCCAGTCTGTCCCTAGCCGCCGGAAGTGGCGGATTGTCGATCGGGTCTCCCGGTGGGACGGGAGCCCCATTTAGATCAGCGGGAGGAGGGACATCCCCTCCCGCTCCCCCGGGGCTTTTAGCCGCATCGGTTGTTATCCCTGGAAAGCCGATCGCCCGCTCTACAAAACGGTACCGGGATGATGCCTGCAGCTGCGGGCATTAACCCAGTATAACCCCCGAAAGCCGAGGCCGCACATCTGCGTACGCTCAGCGGGAAGGGGTTAAAAATGGTTAAAAATCTCTAAAATCAGAATTTTTTTTTTTTAGATTTTACAATTTAACCACTTCAGCCCCGGAAGATTTGGCTGCTCAATGACCAGGCCATTTTTTTGCAATTCTGCACTGCGTCGCTTTAACTGACAATTGCGCGGTCGTTCGACCCTGTACCCAAACAAAATTTACATCCTTTTTTTCCTACAAATAGAGCTTTCTTTTGGTGGTTTTTATTTTTTGTGCTATAAACAAAGAAAGAGCAACAATTTTGAAAAAAAAGCTATATTTTTTACTTTTTGCTATAATAAATATCCCCCAAAAATATATATAAAAAATATTTTTTTTAAATTACATATTTTTGGTAAAAAAAATTGCAATGAGTATATATTGATTGGTTTGCGCAAAAGTTATAGCGTCTACAAAATAGGGGATAGTTTTATGGTATTTTTATTATTAATCTTTTTTTTATTAGTAATGGCGGCGATCTGCGATTTTTATCGGGACTGCGACATTATGGCGGACACATTGGACACTTTTGATACTATTTTGGGACCATTGTCATTTATACAGCTATCAGTTCTATAAAAATGCATTGATTACTGTGTAAATGACACTGGCAGGGAAGGAGTTAAACACTAGGGGGTGATCAAGGGGTTAAGTGTGTCCTAGGGAGTGATTCTAACTGTAGGGGGGACGGGCTACCACTGACATGACAGCGATCACTGCTCCCGATGACAGGGAGCAGTGATTTCTGTCATATCACAAGGCAGAACGGGGAAATGCCTTGTTTACATAGGCACTTCCCCGTTCTGCGGCTCCATGACACGATTGCCCGGATACCGGCGGACATTGAGTCCGCAGGTCCAGCAGGCACGGTCATGCTGTACGCGGCTTGCGCTCGCTAGCCCCGCCAATTAAAGGGGACGTACAGGTACGCTGCCATTGTGCCAACGTATATTGGCGTGCGGCAGTCGGCAACTTTTATTTCATTTTAAAATGTTAAAAGCTAAGATCTCATCTTTATTGACTGAGTATGTGCAGACATACAAGGAACGTGTCTTCAAAGTTTACAGAATATAGAATTAAAGGCAAAACTTTTTTTTTTTTTTTTTTTTTGATAGAGTAAAAAAGAGTTGTAACCCCTGTCACGTTTTTGGGTTTTTTTGCCATGTGTGTCCCCATTGGGGAGATTTCCCTTCACTTCCTGTCCCATAACCACAACAGGAAGTGAGAGGAGATCCCTTCAAAGTGAGGGAATTCCTGGTCGTCACCAGAACTAGTGTCCCCCTTGGAAGATTTCCCCTCTATTCTTGTTCCAATGACAACCCAAAATTTGGGATTCTCTTTCACTTTCACTCCCGGTGATAAGGGTCACCAGGACAAATAGAGATTGAGAAACTCCCTAACGGGGAGCATGCAGAATGCAAAAAAAACCAAAAAAACTGACAGGTGTTCTAATCCCTCTCCACTCTATCCAAAACTAAAAAAAAAAAAAAACAACAAACCTATGTTGCGTTTATGGTGACATTCATTTTTAATGTTCCCCATCCCAAACGGCATACCTAACAACTTTTTGAGATGGGAATGAGGGACACCTACTGGCAAAAACATGTAGGCATAGGACACGCCCCCTGCCACACCCCCTTAAAGGAGAATTAATCTAAAAAAAACGATTAGTTAAACCCACAAGGGCTTTTTTTTTACTACTGCAGCAATTTAGAAATTAGATGAAAGGTTTATCAGTGGGAAACACTTTTTGATAGATAAAAAGTGCATTTTATATACAATTATATGGATCAGACCACAATGAGGGACAAATGAGGAGGAATCAGGGACAGTCCCTCCAAATCAGGGACAGTTGGGAGCTATGCCAAACGGGGCTAGGAAATGTGTGTTGTGTAACACACAGTAATGTGCAAAAATGCTTCCCAGCCTCTTTACAGCCACTTCCCATCCACAGGCAGTCCAGTGATGGCTGCACACCATTTCTCATGCCTGTAATAGCACCTTGTGGGGTCTCCATTGGACAGGGTGACAATGCTGGAGCACAATTGTCACCCCAGGGCCGTGACAAAGGGTGGGCAGGAGGGGCGTCTGCCCTGGACACTGTGGTTTACTGTATCGGGAGGGGTGGAGTACTGCAAGGAGATTGATGGGGGAAGGTGATTTGTGGTGGTGGGGGGTTGGGGGGCAGCAGGGGGTAAGAATTGCTAGGAGTGGTGATTTAGGGGGATTTGTGTTGGGAGGGGGGATGGGGGAAGAGGATTTTTGCCAGGAGAGGGGATTTTCGGGGGTTTGTGCTAGATGAGGTGATATGGTGAAGGGGGAGGAGAATTGATTGTGGTGGGGGGGAATTTATGTTTTGGGGGGGGGGGGGGTTTGTGCTAGGAGGGGGGATTTGGAGTGGGGGGAGAGGATGTGTACTTGGAGGGGAAATTTGAGTGGTACCATCTGGTAAGCGCATATATTTGATGGTGGAGGATCACTGTGTAGGGTGTGTTTGCTTTCCATTATCTCACTCGATCTTCACGGAGAATTATCCGGGGACATCTCCTACTTCTTCACCAGACTCTTGATTTCTCCTATATCTATGGACTCTGCTACCATTTGTGCACTAATGATTTGATGTGTAATTTATATTTGCTGCATATATTGATTTGTTGTGCACTTTTTATTCACTGTATAGCGCAGTTTTTTTCTTGTTTTTCTTATTAGTTGTGAATATTTCACAGTTGAACTGCTGCTTCCTTTGGGGGGGGGTTTCTTATGAGAGCGCAGGGATTTCTTTTCTGTTTTTTGATAAGGGAATTTAAACTGAGATAGTTGGCAAGTATGAGGCAGCTGCTAAGGACCCCACAACAATGATGGGGCCCAGGGCAGCTGCCCCCTTTGCCCTGCCTTAAAGATGGCCCTGCATCTTCCCTTTGAGACAGAGAAAGGACTGAGGACACAGATTCCCCAGTCCCTTTCTCAGCACTAAAGATGAATGAACAGGAGACAGAGGCTCCTGTTCCTTCATAAACTGAGCAGAGTAAACACAGTTTACTCTGCTCAGTTATGACAGGACACAGGAGCGATCTCGCTCACTGTGTCCAATTCCTGACAGATTCCCCCCCCCCCCGTAGCCGGCGGGAGAGGAGAGGAGGGGAGCCAGCTGCAGGGGGCGAGGGAGGGCGGAGGAGGAGGACAGGAGGGGCGGAAGAGAACCCGGGGGGCCGGAGGAGAATGGGGGGGCCGAGAAGGACATGGAGGGGGCTGGAGGAGAAGGGGGGGAGAATGACACGGAGGGGGGCCAGGGGAGGAGCACACAGAACAGCTAGGAATGATCGGGGTGGCAGGAGGGACAGCTGTGAACACCGATCTCCCTGTATAGCTTTTTAGCTGACAGCTGTGGGAGGGAGAGAAGGAGAAGCGGCTGTCAGCAAAAAAGCTATACAGGGAGATTGGTGTTCATAGCTGTCCCTCCCGCCGCATCGATCATTCTCGGGAGATTACAAGGTGCCTACGGGTGTATGGGAGCCGCAGCAGAAATGCAGGAGACTCCCGCACCTTGCAGGAGACTTGGGATGTCTGCGTAGTGTATATACGCTGCCGCTGTTCTGTGAAAACAGGTAACTTGTCAAAATCTCCAATTAAAGCTGCTGGAGAGTCACCGAAAGTGACGCGGTTGGAGATTTTGCCAAGTTGGCTGTGTTGGCAGAACACTGGGCTCTAAGGATGGGCTTAGGCGTGTTTGCATAACCACCTACCCGTGTCCGCAAGGAAGCTGCCACTGCGCAGCACTAATCACAGGTAGTGAGACATTTCCCGATCTGCTTGTGATTAGAGGGGCTCAGTGTCAGCTTCCTTGCGGGCGCAGACACGGGCACGTGGAAATGCGAACAACGCCTGAGCCCATCCTTACTGGGCTCCAAGGTGCTTAGGAACTATCATACCTCCCAACATTTTGGGATGGGAATGAGGGACACCTACTAGCAAACGTATGTAGGCGTAGGACACGCCCCCTGCCACACCCCCTTAAAGGAGAATTAACCAAAACAAAAGGTTAATTAATCCACAAGAGCTTTTTTTTTACCACTACTATTCCTTTATATTGGCTTTTAAAATGTACAAATGCAGCAATTTAGAAATTGAATGAAAGGTTTAGCACTGGGAAATACTTTTTGAAAGATAAAAAGTGCATTTTATATACAACTGTATAGATCAGACCAAAATGAGGGACAAATGAGGAGGAAAGAGGGACAGAGGGACATCAAATCAGGGACAGTCCCTCGAAATCAGGGACAGTTGGGAGCTATGGAACTATTCCCCCTGGAACGTTTTGTACAGTCTTAAGGCCCATACACACGATAGGACTTTGTGACAACAAACATGCAAATTAGCTGTTTTAAGGCAACATTAGACCGCGTGTACGCTCCATCGGACAAACTTTTTCGGTTTTCATCGGACAAATGTTGGCTGTGCAAACAGACAAACTTTCCGGCAACAAAAGTCCTATGGTGTAAAATCCTATCGTGTGTATACAAGTCCATAGGACTTTAGTCCAAAGTACAAACAGGCATGCTCAGAACCAATGCAAAAGATCAGGCAACAATACAGAAGTTGACCAAAGGGTGGCGATAAAGAGCTGAAAAACCACGTGATTTGGTGAAAGTTGGCTGAAAAAGTCCTGCCGTCTGTATGCTTAATTAGTTTACGGCCAACGCCCTTTGTACAAAAATCCACGGGAAAGTTTGTACAAAGTCTGATCGTGTGTATGAGGCTTTAGACTGGCCATACACCTATAGATTATCTGTAGATTTTCTATGGTCATATGGAAAAAGTGGAACAGATTCCTCCATCTACGCTGAACTGTGTGGATGGAAGAATCTCCCACTGGCCCAAGCTTACACATCTTGCTAGTCGGCCCCGCTGGCTCTCACAATACCTGAACATTCTGATTGGGTGCAGGCATTGTTTAGGTTGAGAGCCAGCGGGGCTGACTAGCAAGATACTGAAGCTTGGCCCAGTGGGAGATTCCTCCATCCACACAGTTTAGTATACATGGAGAAATCTGTTGCACTTTTTCCATCTAACCATAGAAAATCTGCAGACCATCTATAGGTGTATGGCCAGCTTTAGTTTCCTGTTTGGGTGGGGACTGATTTACTGCTTGACCACTGTGGAATCTGCTTAGGAATTATTCTTCCCCAGAACATTTTGTATTACTTTGTCTCCTGTTTGGGTATGGACTGATTTATTTTATTTTATTTATTTCAGGTACTTATATAGCACCGTCAATTTACTCAGCGCTTTACATATACAGTGTACATTCACATCAGTCCCTACTAAGGATGAGCTCCGGCGTGTTCGCATGGCGCACGTGCCGAGCCCGCCAGGAAGTCGGCACGGCGCAGCGCTAATCACAGGCAGGGAGACATTTCCCGATCTCTGCAGCCGCACATCGGGAAATGTCTCACTGCTTGTGATTAGCGCTGCCCCGTGCCGACTTCCTGGCGGGCTCGGCACGTGCGCCATGCGAACACGCCGGAGCTCATCCCTAGTCCCTACCCTCAAGGAGCTTACAATCTAAGGTCCCTAACTCACATTCATATATACTAGGGACAATTTAGACAGAAGCCAATTAACCTCCCAACATGTCTTTGGAGTGTGGGAGGAAACCGGAGTACCCGGAGGAAACCCACGCAGGCACAGGGAGAACAAGCAAACTCCAGGCAGGTAGTGTTGTGGTTGGTATTTGAACCAGCAACCCTTATTACTGCTAGGCGAGAGTGCTGTCCACTACCCACTACACCACTTTATTGCCGGACCAATGCAGAATCTGCTTAGGAACTATTCTTCCCCAGAACGTTTTGTATTACTTTGTCTCCTGTTTGGGCAGGGACTGATTTATTGCTGGACCAATGTGGAATCTGCTTAGGAACTATTCTTTCCCAGAATGTTTTGTGTAGTCTTTGTTTCCTGTTTGGGTAGGGACTGATTTACTGCTTGACCACTGTGGAATCTGCTTAGGAACTATTCTTCCCCAGAACGTTTTGTTTGTACTTTGTCTCCTGTTTGGGTAGAGACTGATTCATTGCCGGACCAACGTGGAATCTGCTTAGGAACTATTCTTCCCCAGAACGTTTTGTGTAGTCTTTGTTTCCTGTTTGGGTAGGGACTGATATACTGCCGGACCAATGTGAAATCTGCTGAAAAAATATTATTCCCCGGAACGTTATGTGCAATTTTGGTTTCCTGTTTGGGTAGGGACTGATTTACTGCCGGACCCATGTGGAAGCAGAGAAGAAGAAGAGCTGATAGCTGGTGAGTGTGGTGTCACCCCTCACAGGGACTGGGGGGAGGCTTGCTTGCTGTGCACCTGCAAAGCGCACCCCTAACCTTCCATTATAACCAAATGACATCAGTCTCAGAAGGTGGAAGAGGGAGTAAAGAGAACCTGTCACCATTGAGCTTTCTGAGTATAGCAGGTTGGAATTTTGGTGCACCAAGATTTTTATTTTTTTGGGAAGGGGGGAGGGTTAGCAGGTTGTACTGATCTCTTAAAGTGGACCTTCGCCCATTACTCAGGAGCTGCTATTTGCCATGTATTTGGGGCTGGACTGAGACTCTGCAAGGTCCTACATACCAGAAATGGCAGCATTTGTGCGCAGCTGTGAAAATTCCCCCCCCCCCCCACACATGCGCACATTTGCTGCAGATCTCTGGCAGGTCCTCAATACCTGGAAGAGACTTGCTGCACATCTGTGTGTGTGTGTGTGTGTGTGTGTGTGTGTGTGTGTGTGTGTGTGGTGGGGGGGATTTAAAGTAGAACTATAGGCAAAACTTTTTTTTTCTATTTTGTATAGAGTAGGGGAGGGTTATAACCCCTGTCATGTTCCAACCCCCCTCAATGCCCCCATTAGGGAGATTTTTTTTTTTTTTTTAAATCATTGATTTATATCCACCCTGATTCAAAGCACCTAGTGTGGTTTCTGTCTGCTTCTGACACCAGACAATCCCAGGAGACGGCCCCGTCCCTCTCCAGCACAGAGCAGGTGCATGACCGCCTCAGCTGTTTCCGTATAAGAATGTGTAGAGTGGGTGTGTCTATTTCCTCCACTCAGGGCTCAGATTACACTCAGCTCTATGCTGCACAATGTGTATGATCCAAGTAGAACTTGCAGTGCCGCTCTAAGCTGAGACAATGATCTCCCCGCCGGTTGCAGTGAAGGAAGCAAGGTGTCTGCGTACCACTCAGGGGGTGCAGGAACATTAGCCGAGAAAGGACCCAGTGCATGAATATGTGGATAAACGTGGCCTCAGCCAGTGCTGCTCCAGCCACACCCTCTGACATTTTTCACCCCGCACATCGGGGCTTGATCACATCTTCACGCACTGGGTTGGTGAGCAGTGTTCCTTCCTTTCTCTGCAGTGTGTGTGATGTCGGATCCCCGCCCCCTTCCTTGTGGAGCTGAGAAATGCTGTGCAAATTCTGGACTTTGAACAGACGTGGAGTAGAGAAGGCTGCAGATAAACAGGTAAAAATTATGTAGGGAGATTTGTTTCATCTCGGTGGATCACCTGAGGCCAGTCACTTCACTGGGTATATGGGAGGGTTTACAACTAGACATGTGCAATTTGTTTAGTTCGAAATTCTTTTTTTAACGAATTTTGACAAATTCGTTAATTCCAAAGTTTCTGAATTTCGGAATTTTCTGAATTTCGGAATTTTCTGAATTTCGGAACATCTAAATTTCGGAACATCTAAATTTCGGACATTCTAAATTTCGGACATTCTAAATTTCGGAAAATTCGAATTCGGAAATTTGAAAATCTAAAAATAAGAATGAAAATTCAAAAATAAGAAAACTTGAAAATCTGAAATAACTAACTAATAATAACTATTATATTTTAGGTATTGGAATTTCCTTTCAAATTTGGCTGTTATGAATGTAACGAGTACGAATTTTTCCGAAGTTACGAATTATCTGCAATAATGAATGCCGTATCTAAAAGGATGGAACGTAACGATCTAATAATAATAAATAACAATAATAAAACCTTTTTATTATTATTATTATTTATTGTTCCATTCCATTTGTTTAGATGCGGCCTTCGTTATTTCGGAAAATTCGTAACTTCAGATAAATTTGTATTTGTTACGTTCACTAACAGTCAAGTTTGAAAGGAAATTCCAATACCTATAATATAATAGTTAGTTATTATTTCGATTTTTACTGATTTTATTTTTTTTTTTCAGATTTTTGAATTTCCAAATTTTTGAATTCGGAAAATTCAGAAATTTGAAATTCGGAAATGTGAAAATTTGAAATTCAGAAATTTGAAAATACGGAAATGCGAATTTTCACATTTCCAAATTTTCACATTTCCGAAATTCCGTATTTACGAATTTTCGAATTTCCGAAAAAAGCAAAAAAACGAATGAAACGAAAATGAACACATTTTTTGTCACTGCACATGTCTATTTACAACCACTTTAAAGTAATGGGTAACAGGTTCTCTTTAAGTGATTTTTTATTTATTTTTTTATTTTAGTGCAGTTGCGTTGTTCTCTGGATAACATTGGTCAGTCTTTGATTTTACATGTTGCTTGATGTTTCTCCAATAGAACTGAATCATGGCGGAGTCTGGGCACAGCCAACCCAGTATGTACGTTCCCGGGCGCAGCAGGAGGCGCCGTTGGATGGACCAGGGTCCTTCTGGCAACCTGAACCTGTCCGAACCTCCGCGTGAAAGGGACCCCATGCTACGCGACCGCGATCAGGACAAATGGGTAAGCACAGCGGGTTATGCTTCTGTTAAAGCCTTTATGGCATCCCAGATAAAGCGCCAAATAAATAAAAATATAAGTAAAGCACAGCAGCACATAACAACCAATCAGATTTCCATCAGGTTAGATAAGACAGAACCGTGAAAGCTGATTGGTGGACATAAGCTTCATTGCTCTTTACTATCGATACATTCAGGTTTGTTCCTACACAACATTTATCTCTACATCCTAGAAGCCTATAAATCTGACCTCCGGCTTTTCCTTTAGTCTTGCACAGGTGTACCGGCTCCTCTCCTGGACTGATATTGCTTACTCTGATTTAACCGCACACTGTGAGCTTCTTATAGTGTGCATTGGAGGCTTCAACAGGTCTTTTCCTCCCCAGCCTGACTGTCCCTGGCCAATCCTTTCATTCTTTGGATTTCAGTTTTCTCAATTATGGAAGCTCAGAAACACATGTGGGCATTTCCTATGGCGGTCTGCATGCAAATATAGCCCACTCCTCCAGATGGGGGCATCCACTTATCAAGGCATTTTGATATTCGCATAACTCCTCCCAAGAGCCAGCCCACTGCTTGTATCTGGGCTGAGGGATCTTGAGAGGAGTACTGAGGCCAGGGTTATGTGATATTTTCAGGAAACTTTGTACAGCACTCTGCCTCCTTCCACCACCAGCCATGATCTGCCTGAATTTCACAGAGAAGTACAGAGACCCAGTGATGATGTCACTGGGTCTAAAATTAGGGTGTGTAATGAAAACGGAAAGGTGTTATTAAACATTTAATTGCCTTGTTGATGAAGAGTGGGAAAGCAGGGAAGGCAAAATATATACAGAATAAATGTCAGATTTAACCACTTCAGCTCTGGAAGGTTTACCCCCCCCCCCCCCTTCATGACCAGGCTATTTTTTGCGATACGGCACTGTTATTTTAACTGACAATTGCGCAGTCGTGCGACGCTGTACTCAAATAAAATTTGTGACCTTTTTTTCCCACAAATAGAGCTTTCTTTTGGTTGTATTTGATCACCTCTGCGTTTTTTATTTTTTGCGCTATAAACACAAAAAGAGCAACAATTTGAAAAAAAAACAATATTTATTTTTTACTTTCTGCTATAAAACATTCCCAATAAAAAAAGTTTAAAAATCACATTTCTTCATTAGTTTAGGCCAATGTGGATTCTGCTACATGTTTTTGGTAAAAAATTAAAATCCCAATAAGCGTATATTGATTGGTTTTTCGCAAAAGTTATAGCGTCTACAAACTATGGGATATTTTTTATTTTTACTTGTAATGGCAGCGATCAGCGACTTATAGCGGGACTGCGATATTGCAGCAGACAAATCGGATACCTAACTGACGCTTTTTGGGGACCAGTGACACTAATACAGTGATCAGATATGCACTGACACTGTACTAATGACACCGGCATGGAAGGGGTCAACACCAGGGGCGCTCAAAGGGTTAATTGTGTTTTCTAGGAGTGATTGTTAACTGGGGGAGGTGCTTTGACTGGGTGAATGCAAAGATCAGTGTTCCTGCTTAGCAGAAACACAAGATCAACACATTCCCCTCTCACAGAACGGCCGTCTGCCTTGTTTACATAAGCAGTAGGGCTGCGACTAATGATTATTTTCCTAATTGATTAGTTGGCCGATTATTGTTTCGATTAATCGATTAGTCAGTTAATAACCTTAAAAAAAATCTGGTGTATAATTTAGTTAATATGTAAAGTTTAAAAAAAAAAGGCAATTTATTATTAAATATCTCTATACAGTGGTAAATATAAATAACCAACTATATGGTTAGGAAGAAAAATATCGAATCCACTCTGAGAATAACAGAAGAGATATACTGTATATACTATTAGAGGAGATATACTGTATATACTATTAGAGGACATATACTATTAGAGGAAATGTACTATTAGAGGAGATGTACTGTATATACTATTAGAGGAGATGTACTGTATATACTATTAAGGATATATACTATTAGAGGAAATATACTATTAGAGGAGATGTACTGTATATACTATTAAGGATATATACTATTAGAGGAAATATACTATTAGAGGAGATGTACTGTATATACTATTAGAGGAGATGTACTGTATATACTATTAGAGGAGATGTACTGTATATACTATTAAGGATATATACTATTAGAGGAAATATACTATTAGAGGAGATGTACTGTATATACTATTAGAGGAGATGTACTGTATATACTATTAGAGGAGATGTACTGTATATACTATTAGAGGAGATGTACTGTATATACTATTAGAGGAGATGTACTGTATATACTATTAGAGGAGATGTACTGTATATACTATTAGAGGAGATGTACTGTATATACTATTAGAGGAGATGTACTGTATATACTATTAGAGGAGATGTACTGTATATACTATTAGAGGAGATGTACTGTATATACTATTAAGGATATATACTATTAGAGGAGATGTACTATTAGAGGAGATGTACTGTATATACTATTAGAGGAGATGTACTGTATATACTATTAGAGGAGATGTACTGTATATACTATTAGAGGAGATGTACTGTATATACTATTAGAGGAGATGTACTGTATATACTATTAGAGGAGATGTACTGTATATACTATTAGAGGAGATGTACTGTATATACTATTAGAGGAGATGTACTGTATATACTATTAGAGGAGATGTACTGTATATACTATTAGAGGAGATGTACTGTATATACTATTAAGGATATATACTATTAGAGGAAATATACTATTAGAGGAGATGTACTGTATATACTATTAGAGGAGATGTACTGTATATACTATTAGAGGAGATGTACTGTATATACTATTAGAGGAGATGTACTGTATATACTATTAGAGGAGATGTACTGTATATACTATTAGAGGAGATGTACTGTATATACTATTAGAGGAGATGTACTGTATATACTATTAGAGGAGATGTACTGTATATACTATTAGAGGAGATGTACTGTATATACTATTAGAGGAGATCTATTGTATATACTATTAGAGGAGGTGTACTGTATATACTATTAGAGGAGAGATAGTGTATATATCCTCTAATAGTATATTAAAGGGTGAATCTGGTAAATATCATCAGACTCCGAGATCAAATTTTTTTATTTAAAAAACAAACAATGTCTTCCTTCAAAAAAAATGTAATTTTAGGAACGTTCGTTTGATTTTCTAATCATTAGTGGGGTCAATTGAAAATAGTAATCTATTAATTTTCATAATTAATTAGTTGTCGATTAATCGATGAGTTGTTTCAGCCCTAATAAGCAGACCGCCATTCAGCCTTTCTCCTGAACGATTGTCAGGTCCCGGCAGACATCGTGTCTGCCTTACACACCGATTGGCTTCCGCTGTGTCCATTCACGTGCGTGCCCCAGACCAGGAAGTGCCAGATCACTTACTGGGTAGGTGGTCCACAACCGGTTAAAGAAGAACTCCAACATCAGGAACTAAAAACATTAGAGAACGTGTAATCCATTTTCAACTGACGTTCTCCCTAAAGGCAGACACCTCGAGATACCTGCCAACTTTCCCTGACATCATAGGTAAGCGCCACCAGCACCATTCATCTGTCCAAATAAGAGAACCTCTAAAGCATTCTGATTGGACATCGGAATGAAATTGGGCAGGGCTCAGCCATGAAGTCAAAGAAAGTCAAGCCCTAAAGAAACTAAATCTGAGAGGAACACAAGAAACCTTTTTAATGTTTAAAGTAGAGTTCAGGTTCCTTGTAAGACCCCTGAGGCCACCATAGTTGTTCCATTAAATCCATCCAATAAAGTTTGTAATGGTTGTTTACTTTTTGTCTTCACTGCCGCTGGACCAGTAGGTTGTGTCTAAGTTCAGGTTTTTTTTTTCATTTTGTTTTTATGTTGGTATATTGGCTATTCTTTATAATACTCAGGATGGAAATGAAGAGAATTCTGGCTACACCATACAGAAGACCCCAATCATCTTGGCCAAACCGGCAGCTGAGCGCGTAAGTTACTTTACGTTCCTTGTGTTGTATTCTATTACTAGACTTCTCTACAGCCAAGTGTAGGCAGTTTCTTTTAATATTACAAAATGCTTTAAAGGATACCTTTTTGTAAAAAAATAAATGCACATCTTTTTGCAGGTAAAAAAATGTGGATTTAATATTTTTTTTAGAAGGAACCTGCAGAGCATTGAATTCGCAATCATATAGTTACATAGTTACATAGTAGGTGAGGTCGAAAAAAGATTTAAGTCCTTCAAGTCCAACCTATGTGTGTGATTATGTGTCAGTATTACATTGTATATCCCTGTATGTTGTGGTCGTTCAGGTGCTTATCTAATAGTTTCTTGAAACTATCGATGCTCCCCGCTGAGACCACCGCCTGTGGAAGGGAATTCCACATCCTTGCCGCTCTTACAGTAAAGAACCCTCTATGTAGTTTAAGGTTAAACCTCTTTTCTTCTAATTTGAATGAGTGGCCACGTGTCTTGTTAAACTACCTTCTGCGAAAAAGTTTTATCCCTATTGTGGGGTCACCAGTACGATATTTATAAATTGAAATCATATCCCCTCTCAAGCGTCTCTTCTCCAGAGAGAATAAGTTCAGTGCTCGCAACCTTTCCTCATAACTAAGATCCTCCAGACCCTTTATTAGCTTTCTTGCCCTTCTTTGTACTCGCCCCATTTCCAGTACATCCTTCCTGAGGACTGGTGCCCAGAACTGGACAGCATACTCCAGGTGCGGCCGGACCAGAGTCTGATCAGTAGATCATGGGTGCAATGTCAGATTTCTGCAGACTCTCAGGATAGCTGTCTTGCCTGTACCTCTGATCGGGGCAGGCGGGTACTGGAGAGCAGGAAGATCTTTAAAATTACAGGATGCTCACCAGCACCTTTTCTAGGTCATGGAGAACTGCAAGGCATTAGCTCCGGTGGCTGACTGTACTTGTAGTCTATTCCTTTACAGGAAATTGTGAATGATTGACATGGCCGTGTGGGCAGAACCCCACAGGCTTTCTATGGGGGGTACTTGTGCAGGCTCGCTCCCAAGCCCCGCTATCTGCATCTGTTAACACAGGCAGCGGCACTCTCAGCCCCACCCCCACTTTCTCGTCACTGGCTTTGATTGACAGCAGCAGGAGTCAATGGCTCCAGCTGCCTCAGCAAAGCCCGAGAGACCAAGAAGTGAAGGGAAAGAAGAGCTGCAGATAGGCAAAGCACTGGATCGAATAAGGGCTCAGGTAAGTGAGGGGGGCTGAGGCATAGGCTTTATTCTTTCTCTATCCTAAACTTAAAAAACAAAAAAAATAACAAAAAACATTTTGGCTATACATAAACTTTTAAGTGGTAGTAAACTGTTACACCACTTGTACCTACAGGTGTGCCTGTAATGAAGCTTACATGTAGATACTGTAAATATCTCCTAAACATGCACAGTTTAGGAGATATTCACATACGCGGGAGTGACATCATTACGCCCCCAGCCACTCATGTAGCCGGAAGCCATGAATCCGGAAGGAAGACCGGGGGGGAAGATGTCAGCCCTCTCAGCTGTGACAGTGTGGCACAGGAGGGCTTCGTACTAAGGTAAGTCTCGCATAATGTGCTAGTATGTGATGCATGCTAGCACATTATGACATTGCCTTGCAGGGAATTCCTTTTTTTTTTTTTTTTTTACTATCGCTTTAAATCTCCAGTGTCTGCAAAGACTGACCTCAGCTATGACTTCATCTGTTGTATTATGTAATGCTTACTATGTTTAAATTTCCATTCTAACGATGGTTTAGCTTAACCGTTCATTTATACCCAAGATTTTTGCTTTTTTTTTTTTTTTTTTTTTGTTTTAGCCCAAACCGTCCCCTGCTCCAGCTCCAATCGCTCTTGAAAAACCGATTGTCCTTATGAAGGCCAGAGAGGACGGTAAACCAACCCCAACAGCAGAGGGCACCACTCTGCCACCATCTGCCTCTACAGCAAAGCTGGAGAAGGAAGGACAGCGCCCCACACAACCCGTGTACCAGATTCAGAACCGAGGCATGGGCGCCGCAGCGAACGCTGGTGGAAATGTTGACCGTACGTCTCGTTAAAAAAAGACCCAGTCACATCATTAAAATCTCTGAACAAAGCATGTACCTATAAAGAAGAAACAGGATATTTCTCCTGCTGCCTGCACCACTGGACACTAGTCAGATGCATACAAATTATCCCCCCAGAGTCTGCTAGGAAATCAACACTTCCAGGAATGTAGATCTCCTGTACCAGCTCTTGCTGGTTTCTACTCCTGACCTCTGCGTACAAAGTAATGACATGGAGGTCAACAGGAGGAGCTAGTGAGTGCTGCAGGAGGTGCTTAAACTCAATGCTCCTGAACGTGTCAGTTTTCCAGCAAACTTTGGGGGATGATTTCTCACCACGAGGGTGAATTGTTTAGAGAAACGGGCAGGAGGAAGGGTAGGCATTCTGTTTTGTCTTTACGTTTGGTAGCTTATTACAAAGCTTTACTTTCTATCACAGGGTCTCTTTAAAATAATAAAAATACCGTATATACTCGAGTATAAGCCGAGTTTTTCAGCACATTTTTTTGTGCTGAAAGTGCCACCTCGGCTTATACTCGAGTCAAGCACTTTTCTGCAGCAGAAAATGACATTTTCCGAACCGTCTTTGGGGCCCCGTATCTCGGGGCTACTTGGTGCTAGGAACCCCAAATTTGGTGTGCAAACCCAGTGGAACTAGCACAACATGTCCAAAGCTGGGGTTCCTAGCATCAAGTGGCCCTGAGATACGGGGCCCCAAAGTCGGTTCGGAAAATGTCATTCTCTTCTGCAGAAAAGTGCTTGACATTTTCCGAACTGACTTTGGGGCCCCGTATCTCTGAGCCACTTGGTTCTAGGAACCCCAGCTTTGGATATGTTGTAGTTTTATTTCCACTGGGTTTGCACACTAAATTTGGGGTTCCTAGTACCAACTGGCCTAGAGATACGGGGCCCCAAAGTCGGTCAACTGTGTCCATCTGCAGCAATGTCATTTCAGGACCCTTTGGGTCCAGAGAACCCAAATTTTGGCTGCAGCTAGAGGGCATCTAGGAACCCTTAACTACCGAGTTTGAAGTTCGGGGGACCTATGGCTGCAAATGGGCACAGTGAGGCTGCAAATGGGCATTGTTGACCCTCTTTTCCACTTACAGTAGCTGCGCATTTCTCACCCTAGGCTTATACTCGAGTCAATACGTTTTCCCAGTTTTTTGTGATCAAATTAGGTGCCTCAGCTTATACTCGTGTATATACGGTAGCAGTTTTGACCAGAAACCTAATGTGCTGGAGGCCTCCTCTTCATCGTGGTACCACAAAATGCCTTGTGGTTCCATAGACTATAATTGATTCCTGTCTCTTACGATAACTTAGAGAGAAATGGGAACGCATGAGATTGACCTGGAGGTCTCCAGTGAATTTGGGCGGGTAATGGTGGAGTTATTCTTTAGGATTTTTTTTTTATTACTTTACAGCTGTGGTTGGCCAGGCTAAACTGATGCCTCCTCAGAAGATGAAACACAGCATCAAGCTGGTGGATGAATACATGAACTGGTGTGACAGTGCCATTGAGGTAAGCGCATGTCTTTTTTATCAGCTCTTTCCCAAATATAAAACTACTAAGGTCTTTAATTCTCTAAAGCAGGGGTCTCCAAACTTTTTACACAAAGCGCCAGTTTACTGTCCTTTATACTTTAGAGGGGTCGGACTGTGACCATTGGGAGTAAAAAAGATCCTGGTGTCAGTGCGAAAAAAATAATGCCTCATTGTTGGTTTCAGTGAGAGTAATTGTGCCTCATGATTGGTGTCAGTGGGAGGAATTGTGCCCCATCGTTCATGTGATTGGGAGGAATTTCGCCCCATCATTGGTGTCGCTGAGAGAAATTGTGCCCCATCGTTGGTGTCGATGAGAGAAATTGTGCCCTGTCGTTGGTGTCACTGGGAGGACTTGTGCCCCATCGTTGGTGTCACTGGGAGGAATTGTGCCTCATGATTGGTGTCAGTGGGAGGAATTGTGCCCCATCATTTGTGTGATTGGGAGGAATTGTGCCCTATCATTGGTGTCGCTGAGAGAAATTGTGCCCCATCGTTGGTGTCACTGAGAGAAATTGTGCCCCATCGTTGGTGTCACTGGGAGGAATTGTGCCCCATCGTTGGTGTCACTGGGAGGAATTGTGCCCCATCGTTGGTGTCACTGGGAGGAATTGTGCCCCATCGTTGGTGTCACTGGGAGGAATTGTGCCCCATCGTTGGTGTCACTGGGAGGAATTGTGCCCCATCGTTGGTGTCACTGGGAGGAATTGTGTCCCTTCATTGGTATCCCTTGGGGGAAATATGCCCCATTGTTGGTATCAGTGGATGAAACGGTGCCCCAAGGGCCGAATAAAAGCAAGCAATGGGCCGTATCTGGCCCCAGGGCCGCAGTTTGGAGATCACTGCAACATTTCTTAACCTTTCTAACTCTGAGGAACCCTTTAACTAGTTCCCATCCAGTTTATAGCACATTGACAGCCGGACAGGACTCTCCTCCTTCCAGGTGGACATCATATGATTTCCTCCCCTAGGGGTGTGCATCGCTGTGAACAGTGGTGAGCCGTGTCCCTCGGACAGAGCACATCACTGATCACGTTGGCTCTTTACCATGTGATCAGCTATGTACAATCTCACAGCTGATCATATGTAAACAAATGCATGTTATTGGCATTTCCTTTCCTCAGCGCTATCGCTGTGTGAGGAAATGAAAGCCGCTTACTGGATTTCCTGTGACAGCTGACATTTACACTGATAATCAGTGCCCTGATGATCAGTGCAGCCCCATCAGTGTAGCATATCGGCACACATCAGTGAAGAAGAAAAATTACTTATTTGCTACATTTTATAACTGTTTTTTTTTTGTTTTTTTTTGAATGTCCGGTCTTTTTTCTTTCTTTCGTTTGTTAAGCAAAAAATAAAAAACTCAGCCGTGATTAAATACCACCAGAACAAAACTCTATCTATTTAAAAAAAAATGATACCAATTTCATCTGGGTACAGTGTTGTATGACCGCGCAATTGTCATTCAAAGTGTGACAGCGTTGAAAGCTGAAAATTGGTCTGGGCAGGAAGGGGGTAAAAGTGCAAGTGGTTAAATAACTTTCCAGTCTCAGGGAACCCCTGCTAAAAATGACTAAAAGTGACTATATCTACAGCTCATGATGCATTAGTGTGATGGTCAATGGGAAGAATGCTCCTTACATATATACAAGGACACACAAGTGACAAGGACACAAATCTGACAAGATCAACTGGAATTTTTTGCACTTGCTGAAAATGTTAGCTGAAAAAAATGCAGCAGTTCAAAATCTAAAATATCAGTTTTGGGAGGGCTCACACTTTTAAACATAAGGAATGTGCAGAAACCTGGAGCAGCCATGGATAAGACTGCACAGCTTTATGAAAACACAACATAGAGAGAAGATGAGATCATTGTTGGTATAACAACTGGGATGTCTTCACCCAGTCTAGGACCATTCATAGTGCTTTCTGCAGTATTATTGACTCTTTTCTTGTCGTTTTTAGTATTTGCTGGACCAGACAGATGTCCTCGTGGTGGGAGTTCTCGGATTTCAGGGTACGGGGAAGTCCACAATGATGTCCCTTCTTTCTGCCAACTCTCCAGATGACGATCAGAGGTAAGAAATGAAGTGACACCGTGAGGTTCTAAGAGCAAGCAAAAAGAGGTAGGTATTGTAGTCACTACTCCAGGAGCCCCATTGCCTCCGACCCTCTACGTCACTACAGGGCTCAACATTGAAGCCAATAGATGGAATCACAGTGCATGGCAGGGATATCAGAAACATCTAACATTCCCAGAAGTGTTGAATGCTGGAACAGAAGAATAGGAGACACGGGCCGCTGAAGTTTTTGTCTTTTGGCAGCACAAGAAGTGATGGGAAATCTTTCCAATAGAAATATATAGTTTCAGTTGAGTGAGGAAGGTTTGACTAAAGTTTTTGTTGCTGTCCCTGCCTTTCTGTTTCAGTGATTTCTGCACTCCATATTTTTTGCAAAGGCATCAGAAGGTCAGTAAGTAAGTGAAAAGCTTCCCAGTGGGGTCATAGACAGAAGCAAACACCTGCCATAAAACTGCAGCTCTATAGTACTCATTAAAGTGGTATTAAACATTCATTATATTGCAGCTTACCGATTCTTAGAGGTGATGGCTGCATTCGTTTTCTTTTTTAGACTTTCCTTCTTCTATATTCATCTGGTAATCCAGCCAGCAAGTCTGTTTTTTTTTTTTTTTCTCCAGCAGAATAAAAAAAAACCTTTATCCCAAAAGGAAAAAAAAATAGTTTGCTGTAACTTATTATAAAGTATTAGCTGGAGTTTGACTTCCATTTGTTAGTGGCTCTGAGTCTGCTAATACATTTAACACTACCCCCCCCCCCCCCCCCCGCCCTCCAGATTGAAAATGCTGCTGTCTGTTGTGCCTCCTGTGCTCATTTCTCCAGCGTGTATCTCACTAATACAGGAGGTGGTAACAGGAGGAGTAACAACTGGGTAGATCACCAGGTGGAAACAGAGGGGGGGGAAAACCAATGAAAATAAAAACTGATGCAGCCACCACATCTAATGATTGGTAAGCTGCAATACATTACATTTTTGGTTTTTGGTTTAATACCGCTTTAAGAAATAAAAAAACATTGTAGTTAGGCTTTAATACACATAACTTACACTAATCTTATTTATTTGGCCTCATTCACATGGGCATACTTAAGAGTACACCTGTGTGAGGGCCGTGTTTTGCCTGCATGGGATGTACAGGTGTTCCATGCATCCTTTATGTGGGCAATCCTGTTTATGTCAGTTGGGACACAGCGGGTGCACAGAGACAGCCGCTGCTCCCAATCAGACATCTGTGTGGGTGCAGGTGCGTGCAAGTCCCTGAATGCAGACAGTGTGCATTCAGGGACACACCCCCACGCCTGCATGGATGTCAGATTGGGATCAGTGTCTATGTCCATGCAGCTGTTGCATCCCAACTGACGTGAATGGGACTACCTGCATGAGGATGTGTGATGTGGAAGATATTTTAAAAACAAAGGGGAGCGAATGGGAATGGGACCTTGACATCCAATTCACCGACACACAGAGGGAGAAGATTCTTCACTTTGCGCAGAAGTCTTTCATAGCCACTAAAATCCAAGAGACTGGATAAATGATTTTGACTCGCTGGTACAGGGCCCCTGTCGCTTTACACCGTTTTTATCCTCCAGTCCCCAGTACATGCTGGTGGTGTGTTAATGCAGACAGAACGATGCTCCACATATTTTGGGACTGCCCCAAACTTAGACCCTTTTGGCAAGAGGTGATCGGTATCATCAAGCAATTGACTAACGTAGACCTGGAGGGGAACACCGCTGCTTGTCTGCTGCATCTCTCGAACCGTCCAATGAAGAAGTGTAAGACTTCCCTCACGATCCAGTTACTGAATGCGGCTAAAGCATGCATCCCCTTATGTTGGAGATCCAAAAGCCCACCCTCAAAATCCTTGTAGTTTTCCAAGGTTAATGAACTCAGGGACATGGAGGATCTCGCTGCTACCCTACATAACCGAGAGGAGACCTTCCGAGACACTTGGAGACCGTGGCAACACTTTATTTTCACTGATGTCTACCTTCAAGGTGCCCCGCTTTCAGACTGAACCCCTGGGGTCGGCCATGTTCCCTGGGCGAGGGCCCCCCCCCCCCCTTTTCACTTCCCTGAGTTCCTTTTCTTCTGCACCTGAGATACTTACTTTCCTACTCCTTTTCCCCGTTCTCTCCCAACGCCGCCTTCTCCCAACCCTTCACGTCCTCTGAACCCAGTTCTGGGTACATTCTTTTTCCGGATATCTAACTGATTATCTTATTATACAATAACTCAATTACCTAATTCCCACTCTGGGCCCGCTGGTCACCAGGAAGTTCATTCCCCGGTACATTTTTCGGTCCCGCTTAAAACATGGTTGCATGGCTTTACGTATACAGTTTGGTGTGTGTGGTCTTGCACATTGTTAATCTGTTGCATATACCTGGTGAAATGTAGTGCATTCTTATATTTGAATCGTTTATTTGAGTTCTGATAGGTCTTTTGACCAACAATTTTACTGAGAATGGTTCAATGTATCTGCTAAATGCTGACCGTGGATCGTCCAGTCATGTTTCTGTTAAACTAGGAATTGCAACACATGGTAAATAAAGGAATTACCAAAAAAAAACAACCAAGGGGAGCAGGACTTTAAAGGCAATATGAACACCCGTCCGAAAGATGAAGCTGACAGCAGGGCAAGGGTCTTTGGTGCAGGCACCCTTTTCTTTCTCGAACATCACGGGACACAGAGCCACAGTAATTACTGATGGGTTTATAGGTATCACTGGTGATTGGACACTGGCACACCCTATCAGGAAGTTCAACCCCCTATATAATCCCTCCCCCTTGCAGGGATACCTCAGTTTTTACGCCAGTGTCTTAGGTGATGGACGTGTAAAGATGTCCTGTGCTGAGCTCCAAAGGGAATATCCTAAGATCCTATACTGGGGCAAGCCAGGCGAACCGGATCCATTCAAAGTGTCTTTTCATGGCCGAATTGAATGGTACCCGGGCCTCGTGTCCGAAGAAACGAGGTCTTACCCGTAATGCTTCTCTTTTTAGAGAGCTGGACCCCGCAGATCAGAAAATGGCTTTAAACTTCCTAATTTCTGGCGAGGTGCTTTACTGTCCCAGAACTGTTGGATCCCCCTACTGATGGTGGCCCCAGTCTCTGACGGTTTTTTCAAACGGAGCCCACCGTGAGAGGTGAAGATTGGGTCTGTGTAAACAGCACCCTGCGGCTGGATAAGGTAAGAGGAGATTCCACAGAATTTTTGAGTTCTAGTGGCTTTTCTCCTTTAAGGTAAATGCATGCTATGCCTATTGTGACCACCGGGGGCTGCCAAGAGCACAAACCTACACATGCTGACTGACTGTCTCAGGTGTTCAGTGCTGATTATGTCCCAGCATCTCAAAGCAGGCTGCAAGCAGGTAAGGTGGAAAGGGGGATTTCTCATGTTTGAATGTTCCCCCCAGGCTAGAGAGGGGCCACAGGGGTCTAGAAAGTGGTTATACCACCCGGGCTCTGCGGCCTAATGGCCACCATGTCTGAAGATAGCCGTTCAGGCAGATCTTGTTACCAGCCTCCCTCCCTCCCCCCCCCCCATCCCCAGCCTTTTCTCCAGAAGCATGACAGGAGAGTCGGCAGTGCGGGAAGCGCTTGTTTTTTTCAAAACTCGAGGGGGGGGGGGGGGCGGTAGAGGAGGGGGCGGGACGTCAGCACAGAGTGTTTAGACTCCCACTCAGGCCAGCTGCAGGCTATTAGAGGCACTCTGTACAGGTGCACTCAGTCTTCTGAGAGACACAGAGCTAACGGTCGCATGTAAGGTGGGACACAGGCATTCTCCTAGGCAGCATTTACTGAAGTAACACCAGACTGAGCATTGGGTAGCAAGGCTTTTAGCCAGACTACATCGCTCAGCGGGCAGTGTTCATTTGTATACCTCACACCTTGTTGCTTTGCACTATGGGTAGAAGAGGTTCAAGCACCCCAGGAACCAGAGACACTAGGGGATCTCGTTCAGGTTCTGAGGGCCCCCTGTCGGCAGCATCCTCCCCCCCTAAAGATGAGCCAGGGACGGCTAGCCAGGGAGAGCCATCGGGGTCAGGGGCTACACCTGCTTCTGGCACTTCAGCCCCTGTATATATTACACAAGAGGTTTTTTCCTCAACCATTAATGGTCTAGAGGAAAGATTAATGGCCGTGATTACGTCTTCACTCAGTGGAAGAAAACGCACTAGGCTTTCCTCTGTTCCCCAAGACCCTCAGACAGAGGAGCTCTGGGATAAAGGAGATGAATCCCTTTCAGAGGATCGGGATGGGATGGATGATTCCTCTTCGGAGGATTCAGGTGGAGAGGGACCCTCTGTGACTTCCCAAGAGGAGAAAGTCTTAGTGCAGATCCTCACTGGATTGGTCCGCTCCACATTTAAGTTGCCCATACCTGAAACTGCTAAAGAATCCTCTTCTGCTTTGGGGTCACTGAAACCTTTCCAAGCAGCACATGCTTTTCCTGTTCATACTTTACTTGAAAAGCTTATTTATTCTGAGTGGGATCACCCAGACAAACGTTTTTTTCCGCCGAGAAAGTTTTCAACACTTTATCCGATGGAAGAAAAGTTTATTAAAATGTGGGGAATACCGGCTATTGATGCCGCCATTTCCTCGGTAAATAATAGCCTGACTTGTCCTGTAGACAATGCTCAGGGATCCTGTAGATAAAAGGATGGAATCCCTATTGAAGGATGTTTTCTCCTTAGCAGGATCAGTGGCCCAACCTGCAGTAGCAGCGATTGGAGTCTGTCAATACTTAAGAGACCATGTTAAGCAGGTCATCAAAGTATTACCTGAACAGCAGGCCCAGGGGTTTGCTAACCTTCCAGCGGCCTTATGCTTTGTGGTTGACGCCATTAGAGATTCTATCGTGCAAACCTCCCGTCTTTCACTGGGGTTGGTGCATATACGTAGAATCCTATGGTTGAAAAATTGGTCAGCCGAAGCACCATGTAAGAAGCTACTGGCTGGGTTTCCATTTCGTGGTGCAAGGTTGTTTGGAGAGGACTTGGATAACTATATCAAGAGAATCTCTTGTGGGAAAAGTACTCTCTTACCTGTCAAGAAGAAGAGTAAGCGTCCCTCTTTCAAACGGACTCTTTCCCCGGGGGCTTCAGCCTCCAGGCAGTCTCGACGGCCGCCTCCATCGGGGTCCAGAGACAAGAGTCAACCCCAGGGACAAAAGAAGTCCTGGGGAAAGAAGCCTACTAGGCAAAACACTGAGACCTCTGCATGAGGGGGTGCCCCCGCTCACTCGAGTGGGGGGAAGACTGCGACAGTTCTCAGAGCTCTGGCACGAGGACTTCCAGGACAGATGGGTAGTCTCCACGGTAACCTTAGGGTACAAGCTGGAGTTTCAGGAATTCCCTTCTCCTCGGTTCCTCAGATCAAATGTTCCCAGAGACCCAGAGAAGAAGCAGTCGCTCCTTCTAGCGTTAGAGCGACTTTTGTCGCAGGAGGTCATTATGATAGTTCCCGCAAAGGACCAGGGATTGGGCTTCTATTCCAACCTTTTTACGGTCCAAAAGCCAAATGGGGATGTCAGACCCATTTTGGACTTAAGGGATCTGAACCGATTCCTAAGGATTCAATCCTTCCGCATGGAATCAATTCGAACAGTAGTTCCCACCCTGCAGGGAGGAGAATTTCTGGCATCAATAGACAGAGATGCATATCTGCATGTGCCCATTTTTCCTGCTCATCAGAAGTTTCTGCGCTTCGAGGTAGGAGGGCGCCATTTCCAGTTTGTGGCTCTGCCTTTTGGGATAGCCACTGCACCTCGAGTGTTCACAAAGATCTTGGCTCCTCCTCTGGCCAGATTAAGGGCTCAGGGTATAGCTGTCATAGCATACCTAGACGACCTGCTCTTGATAGACCGGTCGGTAGCCTCTTTGAATGGAAACTTGAGGACCACGGTCAGGTATCTAGAACACCTGGGTTGGATCCTCAACTTAGAAAAGTCTTTCCTAAAACCAGTAAGAAGACTGGAGTATTTAGGTCTGATTATAGATACAAGCCAGGAGAAAATATTTCTACCCCAGGCAAAGATCACTGCTTTGAGAGAGCTGATTCTGACAGTAAGGACCAAGAAGGGTCCCTCACAGCAGTGGCTTATGTCAATCATCAGGGAGGCACCCGGAGCCGAGCTGCTCAAAAAGAGGTGAACCAGATCTTAGTCTGGGCAGAGATGCATGTGCCATGCATATTGGCAGTTTTCATCCCGGGAATAGAGAATTGGCAGGCGGACTATCTAAGTCGCCAGCAGTTACTTCCAGGGGAATGGTCTCTGCATCCCGACGTCTTTTGGGCCATATGCCAAAGATGGGGGGTTCCAGATGTAGATCTCTTTGCATCCCGATTCTACACAAAGATAGACAGATTTGTGGCAAGGACAAAAGATCCTCTTGCATGCGGGACGGATGCGTTGGTGATTCCGTGGCATCGGTTCTCACTGATTTACGCATTCCCGCCTATTCTGCTACTACCACGACTCCTTCGCAGGATCAGGCAGGAAAGGAAGTCGGTACTTCTGGTGGCCCCCGCTTGGCCCAGAAGGACTTGGTATGCAGAAATAGTAAGGATGACGGTAGGTTCCCCGTGGACACTACCGGAACGCCCAGACCTGTTATCTCAAGGTCCAGTGTCCCATCCTGCCTTACAAACGCTAAATTTGACGGTTTGGCTATTGAGACCCACGTTCTGAAGAGTCGTGGGCTCTCAGGTCCTGTCATATCTACCTTGATTAATGCAAGGAAGCCAGCTTCCAGGATGATTTATCATAGAGTCTGGAAGGCTTATATAACCTGGTGTGAATCCAGAGGTTGGCATCCCAGGAAATATGTCATAGGTAGAATCCTTGATTTTCTACAGATGGGATTAGAGATGAAGCTGGCCTTGAGTACCCTCAAGGGCCAGGTTTCTGCTTTATCAGTATTATTTCAGCGGCCACTTGCTTCGCATTCTTTGGTCCGAAACTTTATGCAGGGGGTGATGCGTAATCCTCCGGTTAAAGCGCCCCTAAACCCCTGGGACTTGAATTTGGTCCTGGCTGTGTTACAGAAACAGCCTTTTGAACCAATAAGTCAGATTCCTTTGGTCTTGTTGACAAGGAAATTAATTTTTCTGGTGGCCATCTCTTCTGCTAGAAGAGTATCAGAATTAGCAGCTCTTTCCTGTAAGGAGCCTTATTTGATTATACACAAGGATAGAGTGGTACTACGCCCTCATCCTAGTTTTTTACCGAAGGTGGTTTCTGATTTTCATTTAAACCAAGACATTGTTCTACCTTCCTTTTTTCCAGATCCCTGTTCTCCGGAAGAGAGATCTCTACATTCGTTGGATGTAGTAAGAGCAGTTAAGGCCTATCTAGGGGCAACTACTCAGATCCGCAAGACGGATGTTTTGTTTGTGCTGCCAGAGGGTCCCAATAGAGGACAGGCAGCGTCAAAAGCTACCATTTCTAAATGGATTCGACAGTTGATCATTCAAGCTTACGGTTTGAAACAGAAGATTCCTCCGTTTCAGATCAGGGCACATTCCACAAGGGCTATTGGTGCTTCTTGGGCAGTGCATCACCGGGCCTCTATGGCTCAAATCTGCAAGGCCGCAACCTGGTCTTCAGTTCATACATTCACCAGATTCTATCAGGTGGATGTGAGAAGGCATGAGGATATCGCCTTTGGGCGTAGTGTGCTGCAGGCAGCAGTACAGGGTCCTCAGGTCTGATTGCACCCTACTTGGTCGTGGTTCCCCCCCCTCAGGTAGCATTGCTCTGGGACATCCCATCAGTAATTACTGTGGCTCTGTGTCCCGTGATGTATGAGAAAGAAAATAGGATTTTTTAAAACAGCTTACCTGTAAAATCCTTTTCTTTCGAAGGACATCACGGGACACAGAGGTCCCACCCCTCTTCTAATACACTATATTGCTTGGCTACAAAACTGAGGTATCCCTGCAAGGGGGAGGGATTATATAGGGGGTTGAACTTCCTGATAGGGTGTGCCAGTGTCCAATCACCAGTGATACCTATATAACCCATCAGTAATTACTGTGGCTCTGTGTCCCGTGATGTCCTTCGAAAGAAAAGGATTTTACAGGTTAGCTGTTTTAAAAAATCCTATTTTTACACTAAAGAAGTCCAAAGGCATGCACATTGGGTATATAGTTCCCAGTGCAAATTGGAAGACCAATAGAGATTCTACTTTGTTGTACAGTGATTGCCTTAGAACAAGTTAAAAGCAAGAGGCCTTGTGTATTTTTCTGTTTTGCAGATCATATGTCTTTAGAATGCAGAGTCAAGAGGTGAGGGAGAGAGCCGGGAATCAGACAAGCGGCATTGACTTCTTTATCAGCCAGGAAAGGATAATCTACCTGGACACACAGGTATGGAAGGACTGCAGTGTGAGTGAGTAAATGTACCCCAGTAACGGCTGGTGCTCCATTTTTTGGGGGGTGGGGGCAGCAAACAAGCTACCCACCAGCCCCGCACTTACCCCATCTAGGTCGCGGGCAGCTTCGACTTACCCCAGTCAGGACCAGATTGGAGAAGCAGGGAGACCATAGTGAATTTTAATTCGCTATTGTCACACAACTGGTGGGTGGGCTCAGGGTCCAAATTTGTGGCTGATTTCGGATCAGAAACGGAGCTAAAGATGCACAGGACTCTTCTGGAGTGCGCTTTGCGGCTGCCCTGGAGATGTGTGAACTGGAAATGTGTGAACCGGCTCCATTGAGACCCGGTCACACTCTCCTGTCATGCGAATTGGATGCGGGGAAAACACACATCCAATTTGAAATAGTGTGAACCCAGCCTTCGTGCATATACAAATTATTGCAGATCTTGACAGCTGTGGGCACAGATAAAACCACCCTTAAACGAATCCTTTCTCACCCCCAATCACTGTATGTTCTGCAGTCTGTATTGTGTTTGGTAGGGAATACTAGAGCAGGTTGCTTCCATCCATCACCTGTTTAAACATCTTCTTCCATTAGCAATTGAGAAAATACTAATACCACTGACCTAGTTAGAGCATATTGTCAGCTGTACTCATTTTTTCTTTTCTTTTTAGCCCATTCTGAGCCCTGCAATATTGGATCATTTGATAAATAATGACCGCAAGCTACCTCCGGAATACAACCTTCCACACACCTATGTAGAGATGCAGGTAATATGTGAATGGTTACTTCATAAGTCAGTCCACTTTTCTCTGCACTCCTAATGTAATCCTGCCAACCTTACAGTTTATTCTGATTTAAAGAAGCCTAAATCCACAATGTGATAAAATAATTTAATTCAATTCTCCCACTGCCCCCACTAATAATTGCATTGCTTGATTTCCAAGGGGATTATCTGACACAGTAATACTCCACAGTCCAGGTCCAGCTAAAGCTAGCGGTCTCTTCTGCCGCTCTCCAGCTCTGGCATGTCAGTGGACACTCCTACATCATCATGTACAATGCAGGACCAGTGTCCATGTTATCAGGATAGGATGAGGCCATCGGTCCTGCATTTTACGCGGTAATTTTGAAAAAAGGGGGCGGCGACAAGACGGGTAAGAACAATGGCTTTAAGTCAAGCAGAACTGGTGGGAATAAAGCATGTTCATTATAAGCAGTATAATCTTCATCTGCTGAGGTTGGGCCAGTATTTTTATCCCTGCCTAGAGTTAGGCTTTAAAGTGGTTCTAAAGTCTACATTGGTGTAAACAAATGCCCTCCTACCGATCCTACCCACCCTCATCCCTAAACACTTACCTGGCTTCTGCACCGCTTTAGTACTGTTTCCAGCTCCAGCGCTGCTCCCTCCCCCCCCAACTTTCTGTCTTCACAGGATCAACCAAGGAAAGTGGAGCCATAAGGCTTCTGCTGCTGTCAATCAAACTCTTTTGAGGAGGGAGCAGGGGCGTGGCTTACTGGTGCTGTTTGTGTGTCTAAAGACCTACACAGCCTGGCTTGGGAGCATGCATGCACGGGTACCTCCCTAGCACCGGGCTTGCTAAGGAGGCATCCAGAGGAGGAGAGGACAGTGCTGGCAGGGGACAGGTAAGGGACATTCCTCTGCAATATTGTTACACAGTGAAGTATAACCTCTTTATATATATATATAATGTGTGTAAGCCCCTAAATGTAAAAATTGAGTTCCACACACCAAAAAATGTAACTGCCGCAACCAACAGGGTTTTGATTGTTGGGATTTGCAGAGCAGGAATGCCTGGAGTACAGAACAAAGGCTGGGATGTAAATTCAAATTTCTGAGCTCCTGCCTCTGTTTAAATGACAGATGTGGAAGTATAATGTGATATGAGTGAGAGATGGAGGCGTGCTTGCGACTGCACTGTTCTATCTCACAGGGGCCTCTGCCTGGAATGGACCATCATTAGGGGAAACTGCATGCTATTTCAGATATATCACAAATTTAAAGTGGTTCTAAAGGCTCAAATTTTTTTTACCTTCATGCATTCTGTGCATTAAAAGAGAGGTATGGGAATTTTTTTTCCCCATAATCGTACTTAGGTGGATGCAGCATCTGTCCCCCACCACCTCCGCACTGAGAACTGAGCCATGGAACACCGCCGATGGCTCGGTTCTCTCAGCTCCCTGAGCAGAGAGCTGCTGCCTGTCGATCAGCAGCTCTCCTACTCTGCTCCTCCCACGCTGGAGCGCTGAGCTGTGGGGGGGCTGAGAGCGGCCATCTCAGCGGCTCGCTGAGATGGCCATCAGTCCAGGCACCTGGCGGATCCAGATTCCCAGAGTCGGGATGATCCAGTCCCTGGACTGATCTGTGTGACGTTATCCGAGAGTGGACTTCAGACTGCTCTCTGCTAAAAATGGGTCACATAAGTGCAAAATGAATTGCACTCCTGTGACCCATAGGAGAAGCCCAGCCAAACGAGCTCAGGCTAAACATCTCCTTTAAGGTAAAAAACCTTTTGGGTGCAGCTCCCCCCTCAATACTTATCTGAGCCCCATCTTGATCCAGCGATGTGCATGAGAGCAGAAGCTCTCTTGGGTTTCTCTCTCCTCATCAGCTCCTGCTGCTGTCAATCACAGCCAGTGAGCCAATAAGGAGAGAGCAGGGGCCAAGCCACGGTAGTGAGCCTGCTCAAGTGCTCCTATAGCAAAAGGCTTGCTATTGGGTGCACTCTGCAGGAGGGAGGGGCCAGGACTGCCGGAGGAGGACCCAAAAGTAGAGGAGGAGGACCCAAAAAGTAGCAGATCGGGGCTGCTTTGTGCAAAACCATTGCAGAGCAGGTAAGTAGAACATGTTTGTTATTTTTATTTTTTTTTTTTAATCCCCCTTTAGAATCACTTTAAATCTAGATGGATTCAAGTAGCTACATATTAGCTTTACAAATCTGAGCTGTACCTGCGTCAAACTCAGACCACTTGTGCCCTCCAGCTGCCATAGAACTAAATACCCAGCATGCAGTGTGGTGTCATTTGTCTGATATTGCAGACAAGCTTCCTTCACACTGTCCCCCCCCCCAACCTGGTGCTTCTAAAAATTCTGCACTAGAGTATCCATTCCTTCATTTCTCAACATGTTTACTGCAATTGCTCTCTTGTTTGTTATTCTTACATTTATCCCATATTGTCTCCTCACAGTCACTACAGATTGCTGCCTTCTTGTTCACTGTGTGCCACGTGATTATCGTTGTCCAGGACTGGTTCACCGACTTCAACGTATATCGGTGAGATGGTTTTTAAATCCTTAATGCCAAAGCCTTTTTCTGCCACTTGTTGCTTACAAGTCAAAACCAGTATTTTTTTCTAGAAAATCATTTAGAACCTCCAAACACTATATACATATTTTAGCAGAGATCCTAGAGAATAAAATGTTGATCTTTGCAATATTTTATGTCACACTGTATTTGCGCAGCGGCCTTTCAAATGCAATTTTTTTGGAAGAAATACACTTTCATGAATTAAAAAAAATATTTTTTGTATAATGTGAAAGATGTTACTTCGGTAAATAGATACCTAACATGTCACAATTTAAAATTGCGCACACTTGTGGAATGGCGACAAACTTACGGTACTTAAAAATCTCCATAGGTGACGTTTAAAAATTTCTACAGGTTACCTGTTTAGAGTTATAGGGGAGATCTTGCAAAAGAATTATTGCTCTCGCTATCCCAGCGATACCTCACATGTGTGGTTTGAACACCGTTTACATTTTGTGGGCGCGACTTATGTATGCGTTTGCTTCTGCATGTGAACTCAGACGGATGGGGTGCTTAAATTTTTTTAAATTTTATTTATTTTTACACTGTCCCTTTTTAAAAAAATGTTTTTTTGATCACTTTTATTGCTACAAGGAGTAGGAGTTTTTTTTCCAATACCCTGGAGAATAAAATGGCATTCGTTGTAATACTTTCTGTCACATCGTATTTGCTCAGCGGTCTTACAAGCGCACTTTGTTTGGAAAAAATACACTTTTTTGAATTAAAAAATTAGACAACAGTAAAGTTAGCCCAATTGTGTCCAATCACAGCCAGTCGCATGTAAACCAGGAGATGCCGGTAATCAGCGCTCCTCGCCTCACACTGACAGAGTGTGAGGAGAGGAGAGCTGATCAGCAGCATCTCCTTTCAGAGGACATATAGGTATGTAATCAGGGCACTGATAATCAGTGCCCTGATTACAATAAAGCCATTGCCAGCAGTGAGTGCCCGCCATTGCCAGCAGTGAGTGCCTGCCAGTGCCAGCAATAAAAGCCAGCAATCAGTGCCCATTAGTAATGCCCATCACTGCTGCCCATCAATGCCCACCAGTGCTGCCTATCTGTGCCCACCAGTGCTGCCTATCTGTGCCCATAAGTGCCATCCATCAGTGCCACATATCAGTGCCCATAAGTGCAGCATAATTGTGCCTCCTCACCAGTGCCCATAAGTGCAGCCTATCAGTGCCCACCAGTGCCGCCTTATCAGCGCCATCAGTGAAGGAGAAAAATTTCTTATTTACAAAATTTACTGACGGTCATCTTTTCTTAAAAAAAAAAAAACCCAGAAGTGATTAAATACCACTAAAAGAAAGCTCTATTTTTATGAAGAACATGATACAAATTTCACATGGTTACAGTGTAGAATGACACAATTGTCATTCATAGTGCTGAAAGCTGAAAAATGGCCTGGGCAGGAAGGGGGTGAAAGTGCCCTGTATTGAGGTGGTTAAAGTGCTCCAAAATAGGTCATCATAAGGTGCTCCAGTCATAGAAAAAAAGTGCTTCAGTGCGGCTAATTTTGCTTCACAGTGCAGCATGCATTGCTCTGTGCTCAGTGTCACTCACCAGATGCTTTTGATTTTGTGCCTCTCAGCATCAAAGTTTTTCAGGCTTGTGGATATTCCCCTCCCAGGTCTTTTGCAGGATAGTCCACAGCACCTCTCCTTCACCACTCCACCAGTAATCTCCCCCAGTTCCTTTACATCAACTCCTCATGTCACATCCACCATGTATAGGAATAGAAGGGGAGGGCTCGCATAGTGTAATAACGTTTTTTTATTTAAAATAAATAATTAAAACAAAAATATTGCACTCACTTGTTCAAAAAAAATAAGCAGTAAAAACCAGGAAACGCTGCTGCGGCGTGCGTTTCACTGAACAAAAATGACGTCACGAGGTAGTCCCTCCCAACTCGTTTTCCCAGCCATTCAGGCAGGCGTCCTCAGGGGTGGGTATTTCCGGTTCTCCAGCCACAATTTATACAGTAATATAGTAGGTGAGGATTACTGTGTAAATAGTGGCTGGAGAACTAGAAATACTCAGCCCTGAAGACATCTGTTTGACTGGCGAAACGCGTTTGGACTACCGTATGACGTAATTTCGGTCAGTGGAATGCACGCTGCGGCGGTGTTTCCTGGTTTCTACTGCTTATTTTTATTCCTGAACAAGTGAGTGCAATATATTTGTTTTAATGCTTTATTTTAAATAAAGAATGTTATTACACTATGCGAGCCCCTCCTTCTGTTCCTATAAATGGTGGATGGGACATGAGGAGTTGATGTAAAGGAACTGGAGATTATTGGTGGAGCGGTGAAAGAGGCACTGTGGACTATCCTGCCAAATACCCGGGAGGGGAATATCCACAAGCCTTAAAAACTTTGATGCTGAGAGGCACAAAGCCAAAAGCGAGTATAAATGTGAGAGAGAAAAAGACAGCAACAGGCGCCTCTTAGTAAGACTGTTAACATTTAATAGCAAGTTGGCATTAAAACACTCACATGTAAAGACATGATTGTACAGCGCAGGGGAGTCCAGTATTAGCCATGAATGATCTCTGTAGTCTGGATGGAAAATAGCTTTATTCCTCTGTGCGGTCGGCTTCCCGGTCCACAGCGCACTTCCAGGATTCGGTCGCGATCCACAACGAGGCTTACAGAGCGGCCAAACAGTCACATGGAGGGCTGGAGTGCATCATTCATGGCTAATACTGGACTCCCCTGCGCTGTACAATCATGTCTTTACATGTGAGTGTTTTAATGCTAACTTGCTATTAAATGTTAACAGTCTTACTAAGAGGCGTCTGTTGCTGTCTTTTTCTCTCTTACATATTGGAGTGGATTCAACTCCCCCCACAAGGCTGCCCTGCTGCATAGACTGTATATTCTCACAAGGAGCTTCATTGGCTCAAAGGACTATTTGATGAACTTGCATTGTGTTCTGTGTTTCCCATACTGTGACCTGCGCTGCTATTTGTTAGAGTATAAATGTGAGGGGGTGCTAGTGGTGAGCAAAAACTTGAGTGTTAGGCTATGAACTTATATCGCTAAAAAGAAAAATAACATTGTATTAATATGTCATGGGTTTAATATCAATGTGCTGAATAAATTTATACAACATCAATAAACTAAATTTCAAAATGTCCTTTTGAACAGTTCATAGGTTCTTCAATAAGGTAAATTGTGGAAGTTCATCACCAGCTTGGAACATAATTAAATTCACCCAGAAGTGCTCAGTTAGATGTCCACTCACCAGAAGACCATGACCCCTTAAACTAAAAAAAGGGTTGAATAGCGCCTGTGTGGTTGGGTCTTTGATCTTGATTTGGTCAAAGAATCTCAAGTTTGTCAAGAATCTCTCCTCCTCTCCACCATAACACCACATTAAAGCAAGAGAAAGAGGAGCCAATAGCATGATACCGTTTATTGTAAAAGATAAAAACGTAAAATGGCTGCTTACATGATATAGTGCCTGGACCTGGCACTAGGGAATACCCCTATACAAACTGGAGGAAAGCGCCGCCCCCGGCTCAGGCTTAAGGGTCGGCGTGCATTCCACTATCAAAATACAAAAAACGGAAATCCAGGGACCCGGAAAAGACGTGATCGGAAATGGAGCACCACAACGTATGTTTTATCTTTCTGATGACGTCGTAAGACAAAACGTACATTGAGGCGCTCTGTTTCCGGTGACGTCACTTCCGGGGCCCCTGGCTTCTGTTTTTTGCATTTTGGTAGTGGAACGCACACCTGCCCTTGAGTGTGAGCCAGGTTTAATATTAATGTTATTTTTCTTTTTAGCAAAATAAGTTCATAGCCTAACACCCAAGTTTTTGCTCACCACTAGCACCCTCTCACATTGATATTCACTAGTCATAGGTAGGTCACCTACACTATTGGGGATTGGCTTCTAATCACATTGTCATTATTATATAGTTCGGTCCATATATATTTGAACACAGGCACAATTATATATTTTTTCAGGTATTTACCAAAACATATTCAAGCTATAGGTATATAATGGATATGGGCTGAAAGTGCACACTCTCAGGTTTAATTTGAGGGTATGTACATCCAAATCGGAGGAAGGCTTTAGGAATTACAGCTCTTCAGACTAGCCATTCTTCTTTTTCAAGGGACTAAAAGTAATTGGACTGTTGAATCAAAAGCTAGTTTATGGCCAGGTGTGGGCTACTCCTTCGTTATTTCTTTATCAATTAAGCAGGTAAAAAGTCTGAAGTTCATTCTAAGACCCCTTTCACACTGAGGCAGTGTTCAGGCGTTTTAGCTCTAGAAATATCACCTGTAAAGCGCCTGCCTCCCATGCCTCCCTAGTGTGAAAGCACTCAGGCGGTGCGCTTGCAGGATGTTAGGAAAAGTCCTGCAAGCAACATCTTTGGGATGGTTTGGGAGCGCTCCCAAACCGCCCCTGCCCATCCGAAACGCCTGAAAAGCGATTCGGATGTGCCGCAACTCGGCTGGTTTTATTTAACCCCTTCTTCCGCCATTAACAGAGGTTAAAAGCACCCGTCAAAAAGTGTCGCCTAAACATCACTAAATCGTCACTAAAACGAGCGACGCTTTAGCGCTAACCCCAGTGTGAAAGTAGCCTAAGTGTAGTATTTGCATTTGAAATCTATTGCTACATCATGTGCTTAAAGGAACTGTCCATGCAAGTGAAACAGGCCATTGTAAGGCTTCAAAAACTAAACAAATTTATCAGAGAAATAGCAGCAACATTAGGAGTGGCCAAATCAACAGTTTGGTACATTCTGAGGAAAGACGAACGCATTGATGAGCTCAGCAACATTAAAAAGGCCTGGACATGAATGGAAGACAACAGTGGTGGATGATTGCAGGATCCTCTCTATGGTAAAGAAAAACCCATTCACAACATCCAGACAAGTGGAGGACACTCTCCAGGAGGTGGGCGTATCGTTGTCAAAGTCTACAATCAAGAGAAGATTTCAGGAGAGCAAATACAGAAAGTTCACCACAAGGTGCAAACCATTCATAAGTCTGAACAATAGAAAAGCCAGATTAGACTTTGCCAAAAAACATCTAAAAAAGCCAGACCAGGTCTGGAAAAGCATTCTTTGGACGGATGAGACTAAGATTAATCTGTACCAGAGTGACAGGAAGAAAAAAGTGTGGGGAAGGCTTGGAACTGCTCATGATCCAAAGCACACAACGTCATCTGTAAAACCCAGTGGAGCTTGCAGTGTGATGGCATGGACATGCATGGCTTCCAGTGGCACTGGGTCATTGGTGTTTATTGATCATGTGACAGAACACAGAAGCAGCCGGGTGAATTCTGCACTGTTTAGAGATATACTGTCAGCCCAGATTCAGCCAAATGCAGCAAAGTTGATTGGACGGCGCTTCACAGTACAGATGGACAATGATCCAAAACACACTGCAAAAGCAACCCAGGAGCTGTTGAAGGAAAAGAAGTGGAGTATTTTGCAATGGCTGAGTCAATCACCTGATCTCAGCCCAATTGAGCATGCATTTCACTTGCTGAAGGCAAGAAAGACCCACAAACAAAGAACAACTGAAGACAGCTGCAGTTAGAGCCTGGCAAAGCATCAGAAAGTAGGAAAACCAGTCTATGGTAATGTCCATGGGTTCCCGACTTCAGGCAGTCATTGCCAGTAAAGGATTCTCAACAAAATATTAAAAATGAACATTTTATTTATGATTATATTCATTTGTTCAATTACATTTGAGCCCCTGAAAATGGGGGGACTGTGTAAAAAAAAAAAAAAAAGGTTGCCGTCCCTAAAATTTGTACTTGATGTTTACGTTCAACCCCTTGAATTTGAGCTGAAAGTCTGCACTTCAAATTTGGTTTTACTTTTATTCTGGTGGCATACAGAGCCAAAAGTATGAAACTAGTGCCCGTGTCCAAATATATATGGACCTAACTAGACGTCGACCGATATATTGGCCAATATTTGGCCTTTTTTAGAAATCGTCATCGGCTGATTATTATGCAAATTCGTCCGATTACTGACCACACCGTGCCTGACGACCCACGAGTGTTCCTCCTCCCTTCCCCACACTCCACTGGCAGAGCGGTGCTTGACACTTGCCAGAGCCGCTCAGTGTGTGAAACTGACATTTTGTAACTGAGAGAGAAGAGCTGTCAGAATTCAGCGTTGATGTCGGGGGTGGGCGGGACCCAGCAGCTATCAAACACGAGCCGATGGGATCTGGGCAGGCTGCTACATGTATGTGGCCCCGCCCCTTTTCTTAAGCAGCCCAGTCATTGGCTGGTGTTTGATAGCTGCAGGGTCCCGCCCACCCCAGACATCACCGCTGAATTTTGACAGCTGGTCTCTCTCTGCATTCGGTTACATATAGTGTAACTGTGCGAAACTGACATATCAGCTCAGTGTGAAACCTGCCAGTGACAACCAGTGCCAACCAGTGCCACCTGCCAAAAAAAGGAAAATCGGCCTAAAATATCGGCCGCAAAAATCGGCATCATATATCGGCCTCCCCGATTTCTAAATATCAGCACCGGCCAGACAAAAACCCATATCGGTCGACCTTTAGAACTGTATATGGTAATTGGTCTATACCTACAAGGCGTTGGGTACCCCCGAATATTGTTTTACAAAGTCAAAAGCATCTGGTGAGTGACACTGGGCACGGAGCAATGCATGCCACACTGTGAAGCAGGATTAGTAGCACTGAAGACCAAAAGGAATTGAAAATGGGAATCCTTTCTGAGTACACAATAGGTAGCACTCACCGCATATATATCGGGGGGTGTAATCAAGATACTATACTAGAAAAAAGAAAAAACTGACCAAAACACAGCCCCAGGGAGGGTATAGATAGTTTGGTGGGGTCCCACTGTTTTCGGTATCCCTACCATATCTATCTTTTAGGGGTGGTTTGTATTTTGTGTTTTGCTCTTTATAACTAATAAATCATTCTGTAGTTTACTCTTCAGGGTGTGTGTTGGCCATTCAGTTTTTTATTTTTATTTTTTCTATTTTAGTAGCACTGAAGCACCTTTTATGTCTGGAGCACCTTATGATGACATATTTTGGAGCACTTTAACTACTTCCATACTGGGCATTTTCACCCCCTTCCTACCCAAGCCAATAACAATTGCGCGGTCATACTACACTGTACCCAAATGACATTTTTATCATTTTTTTCCCCACTAATAGAGCTTTCTTTTGGTGATATTTAATCACCCCTGCGTTTTTTATTTCTTGTGCTATAAACAAAACAAAAGTGACAAGTTTGAAAAAACACAATATTTTTTTACTTTTTGCTATAATAAGTATCCAAATTTTTTTTTTTTTTTTAAACAAATTTTTTCCTCATTTTCGGCTGATACGTATTCTTCTACATATTTTTGGTAAAAAATATCGCAATAAGCGTATATTTATTGGTTTTCGCAAAAGTTATAGCGTCTACAAAATAAGGGGATAGATTTATAGCAATTTTTATTATTATTTATTTTTTTACTAGTAATGGCGGCGATCTGCGATTTTTTTTTTTTTTTTTTTGATTTTTTTTTATCGTGACTGCGATATTGCGGCCGACACATCGGACAATTTTGACACATTTTTGGGACCATTCACATTTTATACAGCGATCCGTGCTATAAAAATACATTGATTACTGTATAAATGTGACTGGCAATGAAGGGGTTAACCAGGAGGGGGCGCTGTATGGGGTTAATGTGTTGCTAGGGAGTGTTTCTAACTGTGGGGGGAGGGGATTCACAAGGGGAGGAGACCGATCGGTGTTCCTCTGTACAAGGAACACACCATCGGTCTCCTCCCATCTGACAGGACGTGGATCTGTGTGTTTAAACACACAGATCCACGGTCCTGCTCGGTTACCGGGCAATCGCGGGTGCCCGGCGGACATTGCGGCCGCCAGGCACGCGCACTGGGACCCGAGCGATTCGGCGCGCGTGCCCCCTGGGCTGCCTGGAAGGCTGCGCCGTCATATGACGGCGGCCCAGAACAACAGCTGCACCGTCATATGACGGCGGGCGGGCAGCAAGTGGTTAAGAACAAGACATTTTGCAAGAGACTTTCTCTGGAATTTATTGGGACTTTTTATTTTGTGTGTTGTTTTGTTTTTCACATAAATGCATAAATAATAAGGATGTGGATGGCAGTACCATTGTGTTATTGATAGCATGATAAGGACAGCGCTGTGAATGGTGATTTACAGTTCTAACAATTTCCTAAAGTTTCTGGTTTGGGTATTTGATGAACAGCTAGCAGTCCAAGGTTAACATTCATGCTCTTAAAGTGACAGCGCCGTGGTAACTTTATCATTCTTATGTGGATGTCGGCTGTCTCTAATCCTTCTGTCTCTTCATGTAATTCCAGGCTGACTTGATCAGGGAAACCCTGTCACTTTTTCCTGAATGACTCAGACCCCTTTCAGACAGGGGCCACCCCTGTGTCGGCGGTAAAGCACCGCTCTACCGCTGTTTAAGCGGGGCTTTTCGTTCGATAGAGGGGCGCTTTTAACCGCAAAGAAGGGGTTAAAAACACCCGTGTTGCAATGATTCAGGCACTTTTCAGGCGCTGCCCATTCATTGCAGGGGCGCCCCAAAGATGCTGCTTGCAGGACTTTTTCTAACGTCCCACAAGCGCACTGCCCCAGTGTGAAAGCACTCGGGCTTTTACATTCAGGCGGCATGGGAAGCAGTTTTCCGGCGCTTTAGAAGTGCTATTTCTAGCGCTAAAATGCCTGAAAACTGCCTCAGTGTGAAAGGGGTTTAAGTTGACATCTCTTTGTTGTACAAAAAAAAAAACCCCATAATACTTCAATTTTGTGACTGCAGTTTTTTTTCTCAGATTTCTCCAGACGGCTGAAATGCTGAAGCCATCAACACCGTCTCCCAGCCATGAGTCCAGCGGCTCATCGGGGGCAGATGAAGGCATTGAGTACTACCCCCATATTGGTATGTCTTTTATTCTCTCTGGGTTTGGTTCTTCTCTATAATTATGGTGTACAACTTTGCAGCTGTCTTTAACTTTCTAAACTCTTCACTTTCGTATTCATTTATCAGTGGACACCATGTGGTTTTTGAGCAGGTCTTTCCTTTAGCGTTCCCATCTCTCCCCACCTGCCATGGAGTATTACTGCTCATGCAGCATTCTCTATAATGTAATGGATATTGAAACAACAGTAAGGGGGAACAATATTTTTGAGACTGATTGTAGCAGAAGGGTGGAGCTAAGATCTACAGTTTTGCTGCTAGAGATAAAGGAGAAGCCAGCAGCTCATGTACAGTATATCAGGTCTGGGTACACTGACTTTAAGTCCCTTAAAGCGGAGTTCCACCCAAAAGTGGAAGTTCAGCTTTAAGCACTCCTCAACCCCTTCTATGCCACATTTGGCATGTCATTTTTTTTGGGGGGGAGCATGTACCTAGTTTTGACAGGTACCCCGTTTCCACTCGGGTTGCCTAGCTGACTTGAGCGGAAGTTCTCCTCTCCTCCTCCCTCCCTGCAATCTTTTGTGACACGTCACAGGTCTCAAAAGATTGCCTGGTCACTGAGGAGGTGCAGCATGTCTTGCACCCGACTGTGAAGCCCACACTTGTAATGCCTGGGTGAGGCGGGGGGGAGAACTGAGGATTAAGGCGGCCATATCGCTGGATTGTGGGACAGGCGTGTGTGTGTTTATTAAAAGTCAGCAGGTACAAAAAGTGTAGCTGCTGACTTTTAATAAACACAAAAAGGACTGAAACCCTATTTAAAGTGGTTGTCCCCTTACATATACCCAGTGAAGGGACTATACTCAGGTGATACACAGAGATGAAACAAATCCTCCTACATAAGTTGCATCTGTCTATCTGCAGTCTTCACTTCTCTACATCCATTCAAACTGCTAAATGTATAAGCTTGTCTGAGAGTTCAGAAAAAAGGGGGCGGAGAGAGCTGAAGTTACACTCTGCAGACGTCAGTGAGGAGAGCTGATTGGAGGGAAGGGACCCCCCCCTTCACTCAGCACACACAAACAGAGCTTGTTAATTTGTTGGCGCTCCCTTCCCTGTCACCAATTTTCTCTTGGTGTCAGGAAAACTTGTCAGAAGTGACTCATGTTGATAGCAGAGGAACGAAGCAGCAGACAGAAATTACACTTAGTGCTCTTAATTCTAACCACTTTAAGTGGCTTTTATACCATCATGCCTGCTTCACATTGGCTTCAGGTGACACTGGTGCTGTGTGGATGAGTGTTCTTTTTGTATAGACTGACACTTGCCACCTTCCCCCTATCCAGAGATCTCTAGGTGTAAGAGTTCCAGCAATTTTCTGCTCTTTGCATGTTTCACAAATGTATTAGCCCCTCTGTTTTGGGGCAGGACTCTGGGCAATGGCGGAGCCTAGTGACATCATTACGTTTCCCAGAAGTAGCTGCTGGATACAATATAGTGGCTGCAGTCTGATCCTTAGAGGGGGCACATACCGATATATTTAAAAAGTGTTTTTAAGGTGGTGCACTACTGTTTATTAGTAGGCTGCAGATAAAAACTGCACTTACTCTGAAGTCATCTGTAGCAGTTGGACAACCCAGTTCCCTTAGGTCGGCCATAGATGGTACAAATTTCTTTCCTGCAACCCGTTTGCACGATTCCCCCATCAACACAGACCATGCTGACAGGGGAATTTCTTCTGCCAAGCAATTGTCTGCTCCTGGCGAGGGGGGGTGCCGGCGGGGGAAGCCATCCCCTGTGGGAGAAGACAGTAATTGTTGCTGGCGGCTATAGCAGCCGCTAGCGATAATCACAAGTGCATCCGGCAGGCTGGTTGTACCCAAGTTGATCGATCAAGCAACTTGGTACATTTAGCCTGCCCACACACAGTTTAAATCTTGGCTGGTTCCTGCTGAAAACTGGCTGAGATTCTAAATGTCTATGGCTGGCCTTCGTCAGGACTGCAAGTCTGCAATCAGCAGTTTTCTAGGAGCCTCGTTGCATTTTGCATTCTGTTTTAAAAAGTTCTAGCAGTGCATCTCCATGATCTTCCTCCTCATCTTGCAGTGTTCCTCCAGAATAAAGCCAAGAGGGAGGATTTCTGTCCCCGCAGCCTGAAGCAAATGCACACAGTGACTGACAAGCTAATGATGCATTCCCGTCTCCGATATAAAGGTACGTTCACCTTCCGCCACTCCTGACGTATCTGAGATGGTAGCCGCCGGCAGTGATCACATGAAAAAAAAATGAGACCGTCTGCTTGTAATGAAGTTGATCGATGGATTGACTTCAGTACAACCAGCCTACCCATAGATGGATCTAATCTTGGTCAGTCCCTGCTAAACTGGCCGAGATTCGATCCATCTATGGTTGGCTTTAGTCATGAAGGTGGATTGTTCTCAGTAGGTATGCACCCACGGCTAGTGGATGATCTGTAAGACTGCCCGAAGTGGTAGTATTTTTATGTATGACAACCATTGATCAATATTGATAGGCTGTGCTCTCCATTTACACAGTGAGCACAGTTGTGTACCCAGTCTTGGATCTGAATTATTACCATTGTTTTATTTGTATGATGAAATGTAATGACCGTGACTCTGTTTTAGGCACTCTCTCTATGCTGGACTGCAATATCTTCCCAGGATTGCCCTATGACTTCCTGGAGTCAGAAGTGAATTTGTTTTTAGTGCCTGTGATGGAGAATGAAACGGATGAAACCATCTCAAGAGCAGGTACAGCACTTCTACTACAGATTTCACTGTTCAAATCCTAATGTGACGTTGTAATAATCTTAGAATATACCCGTATATGCTCGAGTATAAGTCGAGGCCCTAATTTACCACAAAAAAATGGGAAAAACGTATTGACCCGAGTATAAGACGAGGGTGAGAAATGCAGCAGCTACTGTAAGTGGAAAAAGAGGGTCAACAATGCCCATCTGCAGCTGTATACCTCCCTGTGTCCTGTGCATGTGTCCTGTGTATGTGTCCTGTGTTCTGTGCATACAGTATGTGCATGTGTCATGTGTCCTGTGTATATGTGCATGTGTCATGTACCTGTGTCCTGTGTATATGTGCATGTGTATATGTACCTGTGTATGTGTGCATGTGTCATGTGTATATGTACCTGTGTCTGTGTGCATCCTACCTGTGTCCTGTGCATCCTCCGTGTGCCGCTCTGCACCGATCAGCGTGTGCGGCGGCCATTCACTGTTCAAAAGCCACGCCTCCTCCTCGTCCATGATAGGCAGAAAACTCCATTTGCCAGCAGTCAGCGGTCAGCCTATCACGGACATTCTCTCATCCTCATACCACGGACGAGGATGAGAGAATGTCCGTGATAGGCTGTACACTGACTGCCTATCACAGACGAGGAGGCGCGGCTTTTGAACATTGAGAGGCTGCCGAGTGCTATGTAGCACACGCTGGCCGCCGTCTGCCTGTATTACACGCTGATCATGCAGACAGACCGCGGTGACTCGAGTATAAGTCGAGGGGGGCACTTTCAGCCCCAAAAAAGGGGCTGAAAAATTCTCATATATATATTTTAACCTGCCTTCACACGCACATGAATTTTAATGGCATCCCAGTCTTATGCCCCGTACACACGGTCGGATTTTCCGACGGAAAATGTGTGATAGGACCTTGTTGTCGGAAATTCCGACCGTGTGTAGGCTCCATCACACATTTTCCATCGGATTTTCCCACACACAAAGTTTGAGAGCAGGCTATAAAATTTTCCGACAACAAAATCCGTTGTCGGAAATTCCGATCATGTGTACACAAATCCGACGGACAAAGTGCCACGCATGCTCAGAATAAATAAAGAGATGAAAGCTATTGGCCACTGCCCTGTTTATAGTCCCGACGTACGTGTTTTACGTCACCGCGTTTAGAACGGTCGGATTTTCCGACAACTTTGTGTGACCGTGTGTATGCAAGACAAGTTTGAGCCAACATCCGTCGGAAAAAATCCTAGGATTTTGTTGTCGGAATGTCCGAACAAAGTCCGACCGCGTGTACGGGGCATTAGTCTGTAGGGTTCAATATTGAGTTGTTACAACATTTGCAGCTATAACAGCTTCAACTCTCTGGGAAGACTGTCCACAAGGTTTATGAGTGTGTCTATGTTTTGTCTATGGGAATGTTTGACCATTCTTCCAGAAGTACATTTGTCAGGTCAGGCACTGATGTGGACGAGGTGGTGTGGCTCTCAGTGTCCACTGGACAAAAAGGTCTGGCTCTCAGTAGGTGTTCTATCAGGTTGAGGTCAAGTTCCTCCACCTCAAACCCGCTCATCCATGTCTTCATGGACCTTGCTTTGTGCACTGGTCCAAATCTTTTGGTGGAGGGAGATTATGGTGTGGGGTTGTTTTTCAGGGGTTGGCCCCTTAGTTCCAGTGAAGGGAACTCTTAAGGCGTCGGTATACCAAGGCATTTTGGACAATTTCATGCTCCCAACTTTGTGTGAACAGTTTGGAGTTCCTGTTCCAACATGACTGCACTGTGAGCCGCTGAGAGCCTGAGTCTGTCACCCCCGCCCCTCCACAGCCCAGTGCGGAGTAAGTAGTGTAAATGGTTCAGCACAGGGATTGCTGTATTGTGTTATAGGTCTATTCAAATGCGTAATTTGGAGATATTTAAATTCCATTTCTGTATTTGTTCTGTAGGTTCAGGGGGAAACCCTCTCTTCTCCCTCCTTCCTGGGTATAAGGGTCACCCCAACTTTCACACCATGATCAGCAAACTGCGGAGTCAGATCATGTCTATGTCACGCCCGCAGCTCTCACATACTATTCTCACCGAAAAGAACTGGTAAGTGAACCCTGGGATCTATTCACAGCAATGTCATGAGAGAGCTCAGATATGTTTGTGTATTGATTTGCATTTTATCAGAGGTGACTACTATAGAACAATGGAGCTCGCTTCTACAAATGATTCTTTTTTTTTTTTTTTTTTTTTTTTTTTTTTTTCTGTGTTTTTGATCATTTCACCTTTTTTTTTTTTTTTTTTCCTTTTTGTAGGTTTCACTATGCTGCTCGGATTTGGGACGGGGTGAAGAAGTCTTCGGCATTATCAGAATACAGCAGATTGTTGGGGTAGTCAGGATCGCCTCTTGACCCGAAGTGTTATGTTTTATAGGTGGTGGGCAGAGTCACCTTCTACTACTGTCTTGGATTTTTGTGGTTGGAACCCCCTGCCATAGTGCTTGGAGTTTTGGTTGCTCCCGTCCACCTTCAGATTTTCCCATCTCCAAATAAAAGAAGGTGAAAGCGGGAAACCTTCACAAGTGTCACATCTTGTATGACGATCTGGAAAGTGATGCATCGGGACTTCTGGATTATCCGTTATGGGTGGACAATCTCTTGTTGGTGGACTTTATATGGCCTGCTCTTTACATAAAACAAGAGATCCAACCCTGAAGATGTATTATAAGAAGAACAGTTAGAGGAAAAGGTCAATTTCCTCTAAGTCATCATGATTAAGAGGGACCCATTGTGAAAAAACAAGAGGTGCCGCTCAAGGTTCCTGTGTGTCCCAGTCCAGTGATTCACACTAAGGGTGTAGGCTGGGGAGAGCCGTCCTGGCTTAGTGCATGCAGTGTAAAGGAAGGACATAACCCCAAGTGCTGCACACCATCAGGACCCGACAATCACTATAGTAGAAGCAGCTAGGGTTGCACCTATTCTGTTTTTTTATCGGCGAGTACAAGTACCGATACTTTCGATTAAAGCGGAGTTCCACCAAATTAATTATTTTTTTAAAGTCAGCAGCTGCAGTATTTGTTAAATATGGACACTTACCTGTCCAGGGAGCCTGCGATGTCCTCACCCGAAGCCGACCTGTCCCTCGGCTCCCAGGTGGAGGCACCGCCATCTTCAGTAAGGGAATCGGGAAGTGAAGCCTTGCGGCTTCACAGCCTGGTTCCCTATTACACATGCGCGAGTCTCGCTGTGCGTCCTCACTGGTCCCTGCTGTCTTCTGGGACCTGTGTGTCTCCCAGAAGACAGCAGGGGGGGTTGGAGGAGGGGCCGGACACGGCGTAGATCACCGGAAGTGGGAGCAAATACCTGTATTAGACAGGTATCTGCCCCCCCCCCCCCCCCAAAAGGTGCCAAATGTGACACCGGAGGGGGAGGAACCGGAAAAGCAGAAGTTCCATTTTTGGGTGGAACTTTGCTTTAACTACTCACCAATAGCGAAATTGAAACCTTTGCGGTGCAATTTGAGCCTAAACAAAATGAATGGGTTCAAAACGCACTGCAAAGAATTGCATGCGATTTCCCCCTACAACTCCTGTGTGTGTGAACCCGGTATAGAAAGGGAAGCGCCATCTAGTGCAGCAATGGGCATTTTATTAAAAATGTTAGAACAACTCCCATTAAAAAGTACATATCCCTTCAAATCCAAATCTGCATAGTGTCTCCGTCCACCCGATGATAGAAAACCACGGCCTCTGGAGGTGCTCACAGGGCTGGAGGAGAAGTTCCGGGACCCTTGTTGGGTATAGGGCGGAAGATATGTCAGCTTGGGGGTGGACCCGCCTATAGATCTTCTCCAGCCTTGTGAGCACCTCCAGCGGCCGTGGTTTTCTATCATCGGTGGGACAGGGACACAATGCAGATTTGGATATGATGAGATATGTACTTTATAATGTGAGTAGTTATCACAATTTAAAAAAACTGCCCATTGCTGCACTAGATGGCGCTTCCCTTTCTATACTGGGTTCACAGACACAAGAGCGGTGGGGGAAATAGCATGCGAATCTTTGCAGTGCGATTTGAGCCCATTAATTTTTTATGGGCTCAAATCGCTCTGCAAAAGTTTCTGGAGCATTTGTGTGATACCGGTGCAACCCTAGAAACAGCCTCATCCCGCCTCTGTCCAGGTCATGCTCTTCTAACGCATTTCGCCTCGCCCAAGGGGGGGTCCTCTATCACTAAGCCCTATGGGTGGGGCAAAATACATTGGAGGCATGGCCTAGACAGAGCTACGCTGAGGCTGCTTCTACTATAGTGACTGTCGGGTTCTGATGGTGTGCGGCACTCAGGGTTGTTTCCTTCTGGCATGATTATGATGGAACCACAAAAAGGCCACCATTCTGCATATCGGTTCGGTGTGTTAAGGAATGTGACCACTGAAGGCAAAGTCATGTACATATCCTGTGGTCAACTACATCATCGGACTGTCATGTTCTAAACCATAGACAATGATAAGCATCGAGTGGTGTAATGAAGCTATGGGCTGGTTTATGAGAAGTTCCTGGACTATGTACTGTAAATGCCTAAATAAAAATAAAGGTAAAATGAGGCCCTTACTAGAAAACATTCTCTGTGACTCCAGATATCTGTCCAGGTTAAAAACTGTTCATTTTTGTCGCTGATCGTTTTCCTCATACTGTTTTCTGTGGATTTTTATTAAAGACTTCATGCACTATGGATGCATTTACCCATACAGCATAAACGGGCTGTGTATTTTCGTGCCCAATGTGTATTGGTGCAGGTACTGTGCATTCAGGACATTACATCTGTACACATGTGCCATTTTACACAAGTAGCGGTACATAGCTGCATACAGCCGACGTCACCCATTCACATCTATGGATGGCTGTACCTAGCACCAGGACATCCCGGACACAAAAATACACTGTGTTGTAGGGTAGATTGTGCCCATATGCGCCATGAGCCCTTACACCAGTCTATAGGAAAACTTACTGGCATCGGGCACATAGTCATAGAAGGTCTTGCCTTAAAGTGGAACTTTACCCATAGCAACTTGATAAAATATATTATTCTTTAGCAAGGAACATACAGGTGATACTTGAAAAATTAGAATATCGTGCAAAAGTTAATTTATTTCACTGATGCAACTTAAAAGGTGAAACTAATATATGAGACTCATTACATGCAATGTAAGATGGTTCAAGCCGTGATTTGTCATAATTGTGATGATTATGGCTTATAGCTCATGAAAACCCCAAATCCACAATCTCAGAAAATTAGAATATTACATGCAATCAATAAAACAAGAATTGTACATAGAACAATATCAGACCTCTGAAAAGTATAAGCATGCATATGTACTCAGTACTTGGTTTGGGCCCCTTTTGCAGCAATTACTGCCTCAATGCGGCGTGTCATGGAAGCTATCAGCACTGCTGAGGTGGTATGGAAGACCAGCTTCAGCTCTTCTGCATTGTTCAGTCTCATGTCTCTCATCTTTCTCTTGGCAATGCCCCATAGATTCTCTATGGGGTTCAGGTCAGGCGAGTTTGCTGGCCAATCAAGTACAGTAATCCCACGGTCATTGAACCAGGTTTTGGTGCTTTTGGCAGTGTGGGCAGGTGCCAAGTCCTGCTGGAAAATGAAGTCAGCATCTCCATAGAGCTTGTCTGCGGAAGGAAGCCTTAAGGGCTCCAAAATCTGGTAAACGGCTGCGTTGACCCTGGAATTAGTGAAGCACAGCGGACCAGCACCAGCAGATGACATGGCTCCCCAAATCAACACAGACTGGAAACTTCACACGACTTTAAGCATCTTGCAGTGTGTGCCTCTCCATTCTTCCTCCATACTCTGGGTCCTTGGTTTCCAAATGAGAAGCAAAATTTGCTCTGATCAGAAAACAGGACTTTGGACCACTGAGCAACAGACCAGGTAAGACGCTTCTGACGCGGTTTGTTGTTCAGGAGTTGCTTGACAAGAGGAATACGACATTTGAAGCCCATGTCCAGGATCTGTCTGTGTGTGGTGGCTCTTGATGCTCTGACTCCAGCCTCAGTCCACTCCTTGTGAAAGTCCCCAACACCTTTGAATGGCCTTTTGCTGACAATCTTCTCCAGGCTGCCGTCATCCCTGCTGCTTGTGCACCTTTTTCTTCCACATAACTTTCTATTAATGTTCTTTGATACGGCACTTTGGGAACATCCAACTTCTTTTGCAATTCCCTTTTGAGGCTTTCCCTCCTTATGGAGGGTGTCAATGATGATTTTCTGTACAACTGTCAGGTCAGCCGTCTTTCCCATGATTGTGATTCCTACTATACCAGACTGAGAGACCATTTAAAGGCTCAGGAACCCTTTGCAGGTGTTATGGTTAAATTAGCTGATTAGAGTGGGACACTTTGAGCCTAGAATATTGCACTTATTCACAATATTCTAATTTTCTGAGACTGTGGATTTGGGGTTTTCATGAGCTGTAAGCCATAATCATCACAAGAGCCTCCGGCGGAGGCTCTTTACCACGTGATCAGCCGTGTCCAATCACGGCTGATCACGCTGTCAATAGGAAGAGCCGTTGATCGGCTCTTCCTCACTAGCGTCTGACAGACGAGAGTAGTGGAGAGCCGATCGGCGGCTCTCCTGGCAAGGGGGGGGGGCTGTGCTGATTGTTTATCAGCGCAGCCCCCCCGCAGATCACCACACTGGACCACCAGGGATCGCCACTAGGACCACCAGGGAAGGGGCAACATGTGGATGGCCAGGTATGTACCCCATGGCCATCCACATGTGCCCAGTCAGTGCCCACAAATGGGCACTGATTGGCACCATTATGTTGCAGTGATGCCCAGCAATGCCACCCTTAGGGAAATCACTGCAAACAACCAGTGTCATCAGTGCCACCCATCAGTGTCCATCGGTGCCACCTGTCAGTGCCCATCTGTGCCAACTATCAGTACCACCCATAAGTAACCATCAATGCCACCTACTAGTGCCCATCAATGCCACCTATGAGTGCCCATCAGTGCCGCATACCAGTGCCACCTATCAGTGCCCATCGTCAGTGCCACCTCATTGGTGCCACCTCATCGGTGCCCGTCAGTGCAGCCGTATCAGTGCCCGTCAGTGCAGCCGTATCAGTGCCCCTCATTGAAGAAGGAAATGTACTTATTCACAAAAAGTTTTAACAGAAACAAAGAAAAACTTGTTTTTTTTCAAAATTTTCGGTCTTTTTTTATTTGTTGCGCAAAAAATAAAAAACGCAGAGGTGATCAAATACCACCAAAAGAAAGCTCTATTTGTGGGAACAAAATGATAAAAAAATTGTTTGAGTACAGTGTTGGATGACCACGCAATGGTCATTCAAATTGCGACAGCGCTGAAAGCTGAAAATTGGCCTGGGCAGGAAGGTGTCTAAGTGCCTGGTATTGAAGTGGTTAAGCTACCAAAAGGAGTGTGTGCTGTAAATTGGCTACAGTATTGCTCCTGTTTCTTCTTGCTGGAGGCTGCCATTTTGCTGAAGCCCAGAGCCCCGGAGCAGCAGTAAATAAAAAAACCCATCGCTTTAACGGTTTCCAACAACATGTATGTTCCTGGAATGCGGGGATTGCTAGCTGTCACATTTGCTTGTTTCCTCAACCAAACTGTCGAACCATCAAATGGCTGGTGTCATAACTGATCACATGTGCAGCACCATGGCAGTTAAAGATCAAACAGCAGCAGCTTCTTCCTTGGCTGTGAAGGTGAATAGGGTTTAATTCCGATTTGAGGGTGTCAGCAGATCGGCCTCTACAAACTCAGCAGTGCCTAAAGGGTGAGACAATGTTTTACCGGGTTTTAACCCATATAGGCACTTATTTTTTAAAGGATAAGTTCACTATTCATAACATGTTACACCTATATTCAGGGTGTAACATGTTCTGAAAGGACAGGCCCCCGCTCCCCCACTGTGACAGCTAGCAGGGATCTTCTCCTCCTGCTAGCTGCCAAAATGTAAAAAGCTAGTAATGGTGGTGATCAGCGACCTATAATGGGACTGTGATAGTGCAGCTGACAATCTGACACTAACTTATGCTGGGGGGGGTAAACTAACTGCCACTGACATCACCAGTGACACTTATACAATGATCAGTGCTAATACCAGACACTGTACTAATGAGACTGGCTGGGAAGTGGTTAACATCGAGGATGATCAAGGGATTTAATGTGTGCTAATTTTATTAACCTATCTCTATTTCTTATTCCTGCTTTGCAGGGATTAGAAACAGAGCGATCATTTCCTCTGTACAGAAGCCCTGGGTTTATTGTGAAAACAAAGCTCTGGGCTGCAATTGGAGACAGCCAATCAGCAGGACTTGCTGACAGACTCCTGCTGTAATTGTACACGCGGCGGCATGTGCACGCCCTAAACTCAGAGTAGGCAGCGACGCACGGGGACATGTCTTTGCCTTCACAGGCCGCCCATCTGCAATACAGGCCACAGTCTGGCCCCTTTAGCAGGTATAACTACACTATATTCCCAAAAGTATTGGGATGCCTGCTCTTAAACGCACATGAACTTTAATGGCATCCCTGTCTTAGTCCGTAGGGTTCAAATTTGAGTTGGCCCACCCTTTGCAGCTATAACTCCTTCAACTCTTCTGAGAAGGCTGTCCACAAGGTTTAGGAGTGTGTCTATGGGAATGTTTGACCATTCTTGCAGAAGCGCATTTGTGAGGTCAGACACTGATGTTGGACGAGAAGGCCTGGCTCACAGTCTCCGCTGTAATTCATCCCAATGGTGATTTATCAGGCTGAGGTTAGGACTCTGTGCAGGCCAGTCAAATTCCTCCACCCCACACTCGCTCATCCATGTCTTTATGGACCGTGACCATCAGACGGGACCAATAGTCCGCAGCTTAAACCTATTGACATCGGTCACTCAGCCGACACGTTCAGCTGGCAGATATGCACAAATATAATGATGTGCTGTTATCCATCCTCCACAGAATGGGGGTGCTCAGCACTTTAATAGGCCCTCTTCTATTATGCTGGAGGGTGCACCATCGGACAGGACCACTAGTTCTCAGCTTAAAGCCTCTGACATTGGTGGCTCAGCCGACACGTATCTTTGTCCATCCAATCCCAAAGGACTCTACTTTGTCCATTTTTTCTTTTATGTTTGAGCGTGCACCATCACCACTAGTACACAGCTTAACCACTTCAGCCCCGGAAGGTTTTACCCCCTCTCTGACCAGAGCACTTTTTACAATTTGGCACTGCGCTGCTTTAACTGGTAATTGCGCAGTCATGCAATGCTGTACCCAAACGAAATTTGCGTCCTTCCCCCCCCCCCACAAATAGAGCTTTCTTATGGTAGTATTTGATCACCTCTGTTTTTATTTATTTTTTTTAAAAAGATATTTTCAACTTTTTTATTAAATAAAATGCAATAAACTCAATTTTAGTCATACATTTAGGCCAAAAAGCATTCAGCCACATGTCTTGGGTAAAACAAAATTCAATAAGCGTATATTTATTGGTTTGCGCAAACGTTATAGCGTCTAAAAACTAGGGTACATTTTCTGGAATTTACGCAGCTTTTAGTTTGCCTCATTTCTTGAGGTGCTAAAATGGCAGAACAACCCCCCATGACCCCATTGTGGAAAGTAGACACCCCAAAGGAATTTTCTGAGAGGATTGTTGAGCACTAGGGATGAGCCGAATACCCCCCAGATCGGTTCGCACCAGAACCTGCGAACGGACCTAAAATTTGCGCGAACTCCTCCTCATCGTCCTCCTCCCTCCTCCTCCTCCTCCTTGTCCTCCTCCTCGTCGTCCTCATCCTCCTTCTCCTCCTCGTCCTCATCCTCCTTCTCCTCCTCCTCCTCCTCGTCGTCCTCATCCTCCTTCTCCTCGTCCTCATCCTCCTTCTCCTCGTCCTCATCCTCCTTCTCCTCGTCCTCCTCGTCCTCATCCTCCTCCTCGTCCTCCTCGTCCTCATCCTCCTCCTCGTCCTCCTCGTCCTCATCCTCCTTGTCGTCCTTGTCCTCATCCTCCTTCTTCTCTTCCTGCTCGTCGTCCTCCTCCTCCTTGTCGTCCTTGTCCTCATCCTCCTCCTCCTGTGATTCCCTTGTGTGATCTGAATTCAGATCAAACACCATGAAATAAAAAGCACATTTCTGGGCAGGAAAAGAAATGGATGTTTTCAATGTCTTAATTGCATCCAATGCAATCTTATGCTCAACGGTAATCACTTTATCCATCCTACAACTAATAGTAAAATAATGCTTAATGGCTTTTCTACATGTCAGACATCCTATGTGGTATATACATCCTTTGATGTCCGTGTAATCTCATCTATGTGGGGGAAACAACCCAGAAAATCAAGGATCGCATAGCACAACATCGCAGTACGATCCGACCCCCGCAGTACGATCCAACACCGCAGTACGATCCGACACCCGCAGTACGATCCGACCCCCGCAGTACGATCCGACACCACAGTACGATCCGACCCCCGCAGTACGATCCGACACCACAGTACGATCCGACACCACAGTACGATCCGACACCACAGTACGATCCGACACCCGCAGTATGATCCAACACCACAGTACGATCCGACACCACAGTACGATCCGACACCCGCAGTATGATCCAACACCGCAGTACAATCCGACACCCGCAGTACGATCCAACACCACAGTACGATCCGACACCCGCAGTACGATCCGACACCCGCAGTACGATCCGACACCACAGTACGATCCAACACCCGCAGTATGATCCAACACCCGCAGTACGATCCGACACCACAGTACGATCCAACACCCGCAGTATGATCCAACACCACAGTACGATCCGACACCCGCAGTACGATCCGACACCACAGTACGATCCGACCCCCGCAGTACGATCCGACACCCGCAGTACGATCCGACACCCGCAGTACGATCCGACACCACAGTACGATCCGACACCCGCAGTACGATCCGACACCCGCAGTACGATCCGACACCGCAGTACGATCCGACACCCGCAGTACGATCCGACACCACAGTACGATCCAACACCCGCAGTATGATCCAACACCACAGTACGATCCGACACCCGCAGTACGATCCGACACCACAGTACGATCCGACACCCGCAGTACAATCCGACACCCGCAGTACGATCCGACACCACAGTACGATCCAACACCCGCAGTATGATCCAACACCGCAGTACAATCCGACACCCGCAGTACGATCCGACACCCGCAGTACGATCCGACACCCGCAGTACGATCCGACACCCGCAGTACGATCCGACACCCGCAGTACGATCCGACACCCGCAGTACGATCCGACACCCGCAGTACGATCCGACACCCGCAGTACGATCCGACACCACAGTACGATCCGACACCCGCAGTATGATCCAACACCGCAGTACAATCCGACACCCGCAGTACGATCCAACACCACAGTATGATCCGACACCCGCAGTACGATCCGACCCCCGCAGTACGATCCGACCCCCACAGTACGATCCAACACCACAGTACGATCCGACACCACAGTACGATCCGACACCCGCAGTACGATCCGACACCCGCAGTACGATCCAACACCACAGTACGATCCGACACCCGCAGTATGATCCGACACCCGCAGTACGATCCGACCCCCGCAGTACGATCCGACCCCCGCAGTACGATCCGACCCCCGCAGTATGATCCGACACCCGCAGTATGATCCGACACCCGCAGTATGATCCGACACCCGCAGTACGATCCGACACCCACAGTACGATCCGACCCCCGCAGTACGATCCGACCCCCGCAGTACGATCCAACACCGCAGTACGATCCGACCCCCGCAGTACGATCCGACCCCCGCAGTACGATCCAACACCGCAGTACGATCCGACACCCGCAGTACGATCCGACACCCGCAGTACGATCCGACCCCCGCAGTACGATCCGACCCCCGCAGTACGATCCGACCCCGCAGTACGATCCGACCCCCGCAGTACGATCCGACCCCCGCAGTACGATCCGACCCCGCAGTCAGGTCTCTGTCACGTCATTTCTCTGATATCGGACACAGAGATACCGATTTCCGGTTTATGGTTTTGGAGGAAATATCTGGTGATAAGAGGGGGAGGCGGATTTTGTAATTGAGGAAGTGTGAAGTGTGGTGGATGAATAAATGACAGTCCTACACCGGGGGGGTATAAATAGAGACTATGATCTATATTTATTCTCACAGATTGTGGATGCCGGGCACTTCAATGACCGGATATGTGATTTACTTTATATCTTCTGTACATTCAATAGAAGGAATTCCCGCTTCAGAGATCGGCCAATCAAACTACCGATGGAAATGGGTTGAGAAATCTGAGACTCCGCCCCCTTCCTATCCGCCACCTTTATGTGTGGAATATTTAAACATTTTGTATAATATAATAACCGCCATGTTTAGTATTACACAATCATCTGCGTTTGATTTTGTTTTGTCACGCGGTTTGGTTTCCCTTCTTCCCTTACAATAAATGGCTGACAGGGCCTCAGAAGCGTCCGCCTTTTCTCTGTAAATCCCGTCTCCGCCCTCCTCTCCTCCCCGTCTCCGCCCTCCTCTCCTCCCCCGTCTCCGCCCCCGTCTCCGCCCTCCTCTCCTCCCTCCTGGTGGTTGCAGGGCTCGTTGCTCTATAAACATTGGATTGCTGGGCGTTTCTTGCTTCCCCTGCGTGACAGTCTCGGCGCCCCCGTCCTCGGCTCCTCCCCCCGCACTCTCCGCCTGGCAGGAAGAAGAGATCATGGCTGCAGCTGACGGGGACGATTCTCTGTATCCCATCGCCGTCCTCATCGATGAGCTGCGGAATGAAGACGTGCAGGTGAGGAGCCGATATATTATTACCACCGCCTGGGGGCAGTGCAGGCCTGAGGAGGGGGAGACCTTCATCTTCTATTCCTGAGGCGGAGGGGCCCCTCATAGTGTAACATTGGAGGGGGGGGCCCCTTACCATGCAGGCCTGAGGAGGGGGAGACCTTCATCTTCTATTCCTGAGGCGGAGGGGCCCCTCATAGTGTAACATTGGAGGGGGGGCCCCTTACCATGCAGGCCCGAGGTGGAGGGGCCCCTCATAGTGTAACATTGGAGGGGGGCCCCTTTACCATGCAGGCCTGAGGCGGAGGGGCCCCTCATAGTGTAACATTGGAGGGGGGCCCTTACCATGCAGGCCTGAGGTGGAGGGGCCCCTCATAGTATCAGTATGGAGGCGGAGGGGCCCCTCATAGTGTAACATTGGAGGGGGGCCCCCTTACCATGCAGGCCTGAGGCGGAGGGGCCCCTCATAGTATCAGTATGGAGGCGGAGGGGCCCCTCATAGTGTAACATTGGAGGGGGGCCCCTTACCATGCAGGCCCGAGGTGGAGGGGCCCCTCATAGTGTAACATTGGAGGGGGGGCCCCTTACCATGCAGACCTGAGGTGGAGGGGCCCCTCATAGTGTAACATTGGAGGGGGGGCCCCTTACCATGCAGGCCCGAGGCGGAGGGGCCCCTTACAGTGTCTGTATGGAGGAGGAGGGGCCCTTACCCTGTATGATGACAGTGTGAGGGCCCTCTTGATGGTCAGGGGCCAATAGTCTGCAGGTATGAAGTGGAGGGGCCCTACAGTGGTTATTGAAAGGGGCCCTGAGGTGGAGGGGTCTCTCATGGAGTCAGTATGGGGGTCCCCTTATCTTTGTAGGAATAAAAAGTATGATGACCTCATCTGTATTAGGGGGAGCCTGAGGTCAGGGACCCCTCAGTGTCAGTATGGAGGAGGAGGGCCCCTGACCTGTCTTAGACAGGTATCTGCACCCCCCTCCCCCCTGAAAGGTGCCAAATGTGACACCGTAGGGGGAGGGGGGGTTCTGAAAAGCAGAGGTTCAAATTTTTGTGTGATCCTCCACTTTAAGTCAGCAGCTACAAATACTGCAGCTGCTGACTTTTAATAATCGGACACTTACCTGTCCCGGGGTCCAGCGGTGCGGGGGAACGAAGCCCCGCTCCTCTCCACCTCTGCTCAGCGGCGCCGGCATTGTAAGTGTGGGTGCCCGGCTGTGGCTTCACAGCCGGGCACCCACTGCGCATGCGCGAGCTGTGACTGGCAGCGCAATCATCTGGGACCTGTGACGTGTCCCAGATGATTGCCTAGAGGGAGGGGGGGAGGGGTGATCTTCCTTCCGGTGCCGAGGTAGGTGACGTAAGGAGCCGATGTGAGTAAGGAGGCAGACTACGAGGGACCCCCTAGCAACAGGCATTAAGAGGCGAGTAAAAAAGAATTTTTTTTTTTCCAAATTTTAATAATCGTTTTTAATGCAGCTGAAAAATGCTAAAATATTTTTAGGCGTGGAACGCCACTTTAACCGCCACTTTAACCGCCACTTTAACCGCCACTTTAACCGCCACTTTAACCGCCACTTTAACCGCCACTTTAACCGCCACTTTAACCGCCACTTTAACCGCCACTTTAACCGCCACTTTAACCGCCACTTTAACCGCCACTTTAAGTCAGTGGGTGGTATGTAGTGGTAGGATAGGGCACTATGTGGTGGCACGGCTGGCATTGAGCGCTATGTATCTGCCTGTGGACGGTGAGTGGCATGAAGTGGTAGGATAGGGCACTCTGTAGCGGCAGGGTGGCCTGTGGGCACGCTGTAGTGGCTGATGGGCACTCTGTAGCGGCTGGTTGGCCTGTGGGCACTGTAGCGGTTGGTGGGCACTATGTAGTGGTAGGATGGCCAGTGGTCATTGTCATTAAGGGTCAGAAAGAATTTTTCCAATGAATGTGAGGTGCCAGCCCATAGGAGGAGGACATTGTCAATGTACCTGACCCACAAGACCAGATGCGGGTGGGCCAGGGCATAGACGACATTATACGGTATCACGCCATGTCAGCCCATTTCTTTATTGCATGATACATCCCTTTTGGCATTTACCTTCTACCCTCCTCATGATTGGAGCCTTCGAGTCACTATCCAGTGACAGTTTAAGGTCGATTGATTGATTCAAATCCAGGATCTGTTGTTTCCAATAGATGTGAACCTAATAAGGGCTCTTTCACACGGGGCGGATCAGTGATGATCCGCCCTGTGAACACCCGCTTGCTCAGCGGGAATCGCTCCGCCGATCCCCGCTGAGCAGGAAGATGACAGGTCCATCACTGCACACTGTGCAGCGACGGACCTGTCAGAGTGCCGCTCTCCCCTATGGGGGGATCAGATGATGACGGACCGTAGTGTCCGTCATCACCCGATCCGATAACGGATGGAAAAGTAGGTTTTTCCTCCGTTACACTTTTCGGATCGGAGCGGGTCGGATGTCAGCGGACATGTCACCGCTGACATCCGACGCTCCATAGGGATACATTTATGTCCGTTTTTCATCCGAAAACGGAAGGATGAAAAACGGACATACGGATCGTCAGTGTGAAGGAGGCCAAAGCTCTGCAGACTTGGGTGGTGTAAGCCCCGCCAAGTCAACAAGATCTGGTGAGCCTCCCCCTGTTTGCGGTGGTGGTACCTCTGCTTTCTTCTTCACGATTTATATCGGTGGTTGGAACCCCTCGTGTTTTTAACGGGACTGCACATTCAATCGATCTTTTTCGAACTGTACATTTTTTTTATAGTGCAGTTATCATACTAGCACATTTTCACCAATTAGTCTCACTTTTTCTGAGTTTGGACTCACATTTTATTATGTATGAATCCTTCTTCATTTGATGTGTTTATGTTCAACATCAACACCTTCATTTCCATTTTTTACCATCATATTTATCTGTTGTAGAGTCGCCACACTAGCACATTTTTCAGAGATCTGTTTTCTGGTTTGATTCACATTTCACCATGTATGAATTTTTGTTTATTTGATGTATTTATGTTTAAAGTCACATTTATATCATTTTATACATGCACATTTGTTTTTGCAACCTTAGCGCTGCACTTAGTTACATATTCACAGTTTTAGCTTTTTGTCTACAGCTGTGCTGGCTGCCAGGTTGCAGGGTCACAGCGCACTATTCTTCTCACTTTGACATTGCGGTGGACAAATCTGACTCTAAGTGACACTTTAGAAAAAAATGCACTGATTACTGTATAAATGACACTGGCAGGGAAGGTGTTAACATCGGACGATCAAAGAGTTAAATGTTCCCTAGGAGAGGTGTTTGCTGAGGCTGTGGGGTTCCCCGCATTGAATTCGCAATAGCAGGAGATTTTGACCTGCTCTCTATGGAGCCGATTCACATATCTCCGCTGTGGTTCCGGTGTGAATTTGCACAGGAGCCCTGTGCGTCTTTTGGTCCGTTTCAGGTCCAAATTCAGTCTGAAATCTGACCTAAAACGGTAAACGGGGACGCACCGGACCCCTGCTGGGAGCCACATGCGAAGATAATGTGAAGCCAACATTACTATGTGGGGTCCTGTCACACTGAAGGAAAAGAGATCTGTGATTCAGCTTAGTTGAATCACAAGATCTCCCTTTCCTTTCCTGACAGATCTGCTGTTTGCCTTGTTGATCCGTCTCTCCTGTGAACGTTCGACGGGTCGCTGCAGCCATCGCGTCCGTCGGACCCGCTGATTGGCTTCCGCTGTGTCCAGTCACATCAGGAGCGGTGCCCCGGCCGCGCCCGAAACCATGTGCACGAAATTGCGTACTTGTACGTGATTTTGCGCAGCCGGGCCGGCCTGCCGCAGTATATATGCAATAGGCAGTCTGGAACTGGTTAAAATACTGAATTGTTTGGCGTTCTTACCGCAATCTTTGGTGACAGGAACTCTTTAAAAATGGAAGCCTTTTCTATTGATGACCACAGGAGCACGTGTTCCCTGGCTACTGAATTCTGGCAGGTGACTACCGCTGCCGGTATTGGCTGTCTCCTGAATGCTGCCATTGTGCACTGCTGTTGCTCCAAGCACTTGTTTCATAAGAGTTTAGTGAACCTTTTGTTCTCTATAAATGACCTTTTAATAAATAAATGCTCAACAATTTACACAGTTCATTACATAATGCACATTCAGAAGGAGCTTACAATCTACAGTAAGGTCCCTATCTCCCATACATATAGCAGGACCAATTTAGACAGTTAACCTATTGGGATGTCTTTGGGGTGTGGGAGGAAAGTGGGGAACCCAGCAGAATCCCATACAAGCACAGGGAGAACATGCCAACTCCATGCAGGTTGTGTCCTGGCCTGGATCCAAACCTCAATGGTTCAAGACTTGAGTTACTATGCTGCCCATTGGCTCCATTTTCGGTGCTGCACCAAAAAGATCTAGAAGAAGCGAAGTGTCCCTTGCAGGGCTTATTTTCAGTGAGAATGCAGTTCTGGGACTTCCAACACTGAATGCATCTAATGGAAACCGGTGTGCTGGAGGGTCCATTGATGCTGCCTGCTGGGGGTCTGTTTTAAGGGGTGTTTTGTTTCAGAGGGATCTATTGTTGCTTGATGGCTATTGTTGCTGGCTGTAGGGGATCTATTTTACTGTTTTTAATGTTATCCTTAACAAATTCCATACAAACTACCTAGCACCACAAAATGATACTTGGTTCTCTTTCTTTTAAAAGGGGTGGTCCTGGGAGGTGGGTGGAACCATGGAATGGTCCTTGGAGGTGGGTAGTGGGGGGTGGCACAGTTCTTGGAGGTGGAACGGTCCTTGTAGGTGGGTAGGGGGGTGGAACGGTCCTTGGAGGTGGAACCATTGAACGGTCCTTGGAGGTGGTTAGAGGGGGGGAACCATGGAACGGTCCTTGGAGGTGGGTACAGGGTGGAAAAAAGTGGTGACTTGAAGGAGGGGAGTACCTGCACCTATTCTGAGGAAAAAAGCCCTGGTCCCCATTTGAGGTTCTGACATTATTTCTTTTTTGTCTGCAGCTCCGTCTGAACAGTATTAAGAAGCTCTCCACAATTGCTTTGGCTTTGGGTGTAGAAAGGACCCGCAGTGAGCTTCTGCCATTCCTGACAGGTAAGTGTGTCTTATGGGAGAAGAGAACCGACTTTCTTTTGCTTAAAAATCGAAAATGGCATTTACTGTTTACACCAATTCTGAAAGAGGTGCTGTCTCTTGCCCATGCAGGAAAAATGGTCATATGGTTCTCCATACCTAAAAGTGACGGTTATTCTCCAAGGCTCCGTTCACACTTGTACCACTCTAAAGTCACGTGACTTTGGGGTGCAACTTGGATGTGACTTGTTGTCCCTCTGCAAATGCAGACCCACGTTTGCACCTATTCAGGTACGACTTATATGCAACGTTTGAGGGTTAACCTTGAAGTCTGTGGCCCTCACGATGCATGCAAGTCAGACCAAAGTAATGGAAGAACTACTTTTTGAAGTCGCTGCGACTTTAAAGCAGAGTTTTATTCAAAAGACATATGGCACGGGGGGGGGGGGGGGGGGGGAGAGACAGGTATTGTTCCCCACTTCTTTTCGGACCCTTCCTCCGCCGCTGGACCAATTAGAAAGCACAGCATGCTTCATGCATGCGCAGTAGGGAACTGGCTGTGAAGCCGAGAGGCTTCACTGACGGTTCCTTTAACAGGAATAGCGGCAGCTGCACCTGACATCTGATCTGAAGATCGGATCGACTGGGGTGCCGACATCGCGGGCTCCCTGGACAGGTAAGTGTCTATATATTAGGTCAGCAGCTGCAGTATTTGTAGCTGTACAAATACTTCCAGTAACACTGGAGATTGTTGTTTTGAATATGGGGGTTGGAGAGTGCAAAATCTGGTGCAGCTCTGCATACTAACCAATCGGCTTCCATTTGTATTTTTGTTAAAACTTAATTGAACAAGCTGAAGTTAGAAGCTAATTTATTGGCTGCCATGCACAGCTGCACCAGATTTTGCACTCTCCAGTTTTAGTAAATTCAACCTAAAGGGTGTCCTTACTTTTTTATATATTAAAAATTGTTACTAGCAGATTGATACACTGTGGAGGGGTTTAAATGAGAGGGACGGGCAAAGCTCTTTTGGCCATACTTCTGTGAGCTCCTGAAAGACAGAGCACAGAGCGGTGACTGACATTCCTTTGTCTTGCAGATACGATCTATGATGAAGATGAAGTGCTGCTGGCTTTGGCTGAACAGTTGGGGACCTTTACTTCACTGGTTGGGGGACCAGAGTATGTACACTGCTTACTGGTAGGTGTCCCTAAATCTACTGCCCTTATTTCTGATTTATAAGACCTTTTCCTCTATATCCCTGGTGCCCAATGGCCACATGCGGCCCTCAGACCTCAGCAGTCTGTAGTGGGAACATTGATTAGGGTAATCGTATTGATCTCTACTAGCCTCATTAACATGTTCCCACCTTCATATTGTCTTCTGCAGCATCTTTCACACCTTCATTTCCTCTGTTAGGTCTGCAGTCTCCTCAGGCATTATTTACAGTATCTCACAAAAGTCAGTACACCCCTGACATTTTTGTAAATATTTTATTCTATCTTTTCATGTGACAACACAGAAGAAATGACACTTTGCTACAATGTAAAGTAGTGAGAGTACAGCTTGTATAACAGTGTAAATTTGCTGTCCCCTCAAAATAACTCAACACACAGCCATTAATGTCTAAACCGCTGGCAACAAAAGTGAGTACACCCCTAAGTGAAAATGTCCAAATTGGGCCCAAAGTGTCAATATTTTGTGTGGCCACCATTATTTTCCAGCACTGCCTTAACTCTCTTGGGCATGGAGTTCACCAGAGCTTCACAGGTTGCCACTGGAGTTCTCTACCACTCCTCCATGACGACGTCATGGAGCTGGTGGATGTTAGAGACCTTGCACTCCTCCACCTTCTGTTTGAGGATGCCCCACAGATGCTCAATAGGGTTTAGGTCTGGAGACATGCTTGGCCAGTCCATCACCTTTACCCTCAGCTTCTTTCTTGGCCACCATGCTGCAGATCAGTTTCAGGGTCTTGGGAATCTTCTTATAGCTTAGGCCATCTTTATGTAGAGCAACAATTCTTTTTTTTCCAGATCCTCAGAGAGCTCTTTGCCATGAGGTGTCATGTTGAACTTCCAGTGACCAGTATGAGAGAGTGAGAGCGATAACAGTAAATTTAACACATCTGCTCCCCAGTCACACCTGAGACCTTGTAACACTAACAAATCACATGACAGCGGGGGAGGGAAAAAGGCTAATTGGACCCAATTTGGATATTTTCACTTAGGGGTGTACTTACTTTTGTTTACACAGCAAATTTACACTGTTATACAAGCTGTACACTCACTACTTTACATTGTAGCAAAGTGTCATTTCTTCAGTGTCACATGCAAAGGTAAAATATTTACAAAAATGTGAGGGGTGTACTGACTTTTCTGAGATATAGTGTGTGTAGATGGATCTCTATATGTATGTTTAACAAATTTTGGATAGATATATTCACTAGTAAGTGATTTTTAAACCCCCACTACTCCAAGCAGAAAAAACCATCATGGGGTTCCCATCCTTCATGCTCTTTCCATGTCAGTGATTCACTGGTGGAAAGTACTGGTGGCCATACACGCTTCAGTTAAATTATCCAATCAGTGTGAAAATAGATCAAAACAAAGACTTGGTTTAGATTGGATTTGAGTAGATTGTCGTTGTTTTGCTTCAAATGGCAGCACTCAGATGAAAGGGTTATACATTCAGCTCATCAGATTGTGAGGTTGCATGGTGAAAACAGACATGCGATTGATGCCTTTGCAGTCATAGTTTTCAACTGTCTCTTGAATTCCACTTCCCCATGTGACATACCGATTGATTGTGTGGTCTACTATCGATCAGAAAAGTCATCGATCATTTAGTAGTGTATGGCCACCATAAAGGAGAAGTAGGTCTAAAGCGCTTTCCTACTTCTCCTGTAGATTGCAGGAGAGCTCTTCGTTTTGCACTTCTGTGGACCCGTGTTTGGCTGTGGCCTGTTGGCTGATATCACTGAAGCCAGTCCAGGCTCTGGAGAGATCCCGACGTTAGAACCGGAGCCACTCAGGTGCCTGGACCAGCAACTGGCTCAACTCAACAAGCTGCTAAGAGCCTGAAACCAGTCGATCCCTCCCCCCCTGCACAGCCCGGCACTCCAGTGAGCACTGGAGGAGCAGAGAGCTGGTGACTGAACTTTTGATCGCTCAGTCAGTTGTCAGTGTAGAGGCAGCAGGGGACAGCTACTGCATCCACCTAGGTGAGGTATGATTGTTTATTTATTTTCTAATTCACAAACTTCTCTAAGGATCTGGATGATCCTTGCATGTATGTGTATATCTATCTCCATGGTAACTTCTGTATTTTTATCCTTGAAAGCCTACCTCCTGGTTGACCACAAAAAATAACGACTGACTTGTTTCTTATCTTCCAGCCACCGCTAGAGAGTTTGGCCACCGTTGAGGAGACAGTGGTGAGGGACAGAGCTGTGGAATCCCTCCGAGCCATTTCCCATGAACACTCTCCCGCCGACCTCGAGGCGCACTTTGTACCTCTGCTGAAGCGCTTGGCCAGCGGCGATTGGTTCACCTCACGCACTTCTGCATGCGGTCTGTTCAGCGTGTGTTATCCACGGGTCTCCAGCACCATAAAAGCAGAACTTAGACAGTAAGTAGACACACGGGGCAGGAAGCTGGGGGGAAAAGGTATCATGAAACTGGAGGACCTTGACAGGGGAGTGGTATGGTTGTGTGGTAAGGGAAGGCCCCGGGGGGGGGGGGGGGGCGCAGGGAGAATAAATCTGTAGATATGGGCAATGCCAATATCAACATTTTTGAAAATATCTTATGCAGTTTGTTAGATCAGTACAGATAAGTACCACCTAATATCTCTATTTTGATGTGGAATATCTCTGAAATGATGTGAGATCTAACATTAAAACCACTTGATCTTACCGGATCTAACGAATATCTATTAAGCTGAATGATTTTTGGCCAGACAATTTTATAAGGGGCGGGCAGCCCCCCCCTCATTACCACTTAATAAGTCTCTAATTATGTGAGATCTAACCTTAAAACCACTTGATCTTACCGGATCTAACAAATAGCTTCCAAAATAGCTAACCATTTGGTCAATTTTTTGATTGGGGGGGGGGGGCTGATGACGGGTTAGCCCCCCCAGCAAATAACTGTTAATATTGCTTCTTCTGTGTGAGATCTAACATAAACAACGGTTGATCTGACCTGATCTAACAAACTGCATAAGATTTTTTCAAAAATTTTGATATGGGGGGCTAACCTGGCAGAGGTCAGCCAGGGTGGATTTAATTTAAATCCCTACTAAAATAGCTTGTTTTAAATCAACTCAATTAAAATCATAATTTTTAAAGAGCAACTGTCATCTCTGTCCCGCAGCGGCTCCTCTGACCCGCTGTTGACTCACCGACAGTCCCATTCACTTTAATGGGAAGGCTGGTGATGCGGCAGTGACACAACAAGGTGAGGGACATGGCGGCTGCAGGTGAGTGGATGCCCCGCTAACAGGCGCTGCCATGATGAATCTGAAATGACAGGAGCTCTTTTTAAATGTCAGGACTTATTCTTGCTGGTAGTTGTAGTAGTTTTATATTGTAGGCCTGTAATTCTTAGTAAGAACGCACTTAAATCTGTCCAAACAAGAGTCTAGTAGATATCCCGGGTATGATAAAGTTTGAAACACGAAATCTTAAATTATAATAAATAACTATAAAAAAAAATATAATAATTTCCCCACAATTCACTATCGCTCAATTCTGCAAGTGATTCTTATTTACTATCGCTGTTTTCTAGCTGGTCTAAAACTGCTTTTTACGTAAAGGGACACTTTTTGGTTGCTATGGACATTCTCGAGTTTCAAGGCAGAAAGAACAGTATATATATATTATAAAAGTCCAGGCAGGGCACTGGACAAAGCCCTAGGGACAAAAGCGATGTGAAAGGATTTGATACAGTAATGTAATCTGTAAGATTACAGTGTTCTGTGTGGGTTTTTTTAATTTGCCGCTGGGCTCCGCCCCCATGCGCCAGAACACTCGCAGGAAACCAAGCCCGGCACACAGTACATCGGGCGGACAGAGCCCGCAGACACGGAAGGGGGATGGGGCAGACATGGAAGGGGGGCGGGGGCGGACACATCGCAGGATCCTGGGGACAAGGTAAGTAACCTGCACCCAGATCCTGGGATGTAATCCCGAGAGAGGCTCGGGGTTAGCACTAATGGTACTGAAATTTAACCCCAAGCCACACTCGGGGTTACCGCCAGGGAGGTTAAATAGAAAACTATCTTTTAGATATATTTTTTACTCCAAAAGCATTTTATTAAAGTAAAGTTTGATTAAAAATCGCAAAATCCGTATAATTTTTTTATTTTTTTATTTAAATGATTTGGAAACAACCCCCCTCCCCCCCTCCATTATTGTTCATAAGAGTGATCATATTTAGGTTCCTTTACTTTAGCTGTGATGTTTATCTCTTCTCTCCAAATTCAGACATTTCCGGAATCTGTGTTCAGATGACACCCCAATGGTCAGACGAGCAGCCGCCTCCAAATTGGGGGAGTTTGCGAAAGTATTAGAGCTGGAATATGTAAAAAGTGAAATCATCCCAATGTTCTCCAACCTGGCCTCAGATGAGCAGGTAAAGCTGTTACAGATCTTTCACACGGAGGTCATTTGGTTATTCTGTATCTGTGGCCGGCTCAGTCTGTTTATCACACGTCTGCTTTTCTCAGGATTCTGTCCGTCTGTTGGCCGTGGAGGCCTGTGTGAATATTGCTCAGCTTCTACCTCAGGAAGAACTGGAGCCTCTGGTGATGCCGACACTGAGACAAGCAGTTGAGGATAAGTCCTGGCGTGTTCGGTACATGGTGGCAGACAAGTTCACAGAGGTAAGTCGTTGTGGGGCTTGTTCACGCCAGCCGCTGCATTGCAACTCGGTATATCGCACCTTGTTTATTTTTCAAGTGCTGGCACAAAGTGTGTTTGCCTCGCACTGCACACCATTGCAACAAAGTGGTGCGATTGGGCACATTGGAGACTAAGCATTTTGCCTTGTCTATGATGGGGTGGGACTGCGATGGAATAGCACCCCAATGCAGTCTTGCTGCATGTAGTGTGAACATACCCATAAAGTGTTTTTTGTGCATGGTTGAGCTGTGCTTTAGGCTTGGTTCACACTATGAACCGCATGTGAATTTCGCAGGAACAGCACCGCATTCCTGTTCAATTCACATGCGATTCCGTGCGATTTGAGCCCATTCATTTGGGATGGACTCAAATAATACCAAAAGTGGGCATGCAGTAATTTTGGGTTTGCATTGCAACCAGATTGCATGGTCCGGTGTTAGCAGCCTGCATATTGGGTGTCGTTAAAGCGGTGTTCCGCCCCCCCAAAAAAATAAAAGGTAGCAGCTACATATACTGCAGCTGCTGGCTTTTAATAATAGGACACTTACCTGTCCAGGAGTCCAGCGATGTCGGCACCACAGCTGATGTTTCCATCAGTTGTCTGGTGCTTCCGCCACCATTGCAGGTAAGGGTACTCTGCATTGTAGCCTTATGGCTTCACGCCGGAAACCCTACTGCGCATGCGCAAGGCCCCCCTCTCTCCTACTGGCCCAGAGACAGGGAGAGGAGGAGGGAGCCCCGCAGTGATGTCCCGGGCTGCAAACCGGACTCCTGGAAGTGGGAACAGGATACCTGTCAAAGACAGGCTTCCTGTCCCCCATCCCCCCATGAGAGGTGCGAATTGTGGCACCAGAGGGGGGAGGAGACAAATGAGTAGAAGTTCCACTTTTAGGTGGAACTCCGCTTTAAGATTGTAACATTAACATTGACAGCTGCTATGGATCGCAGGGGCAGTGCCATTTTAATGCGGTGCAGGAAAGGCGCACAGATTGCAGCATTTCCCACACCGCATTAGTGTGAACCTAGCCTTAGGTTTGCTCTGTTGCTAGGATTAGCCTAGGTAAGGGCCCGTTCACACTATTATGCCATACAGGAAACCTGTATTCCACGCTGGTTTTCCGCTCCGCATTCAAATCGCACTGCCCTTGCGACCTGCAGTGGGTGTCAATGTTAACTTAACACCCCTAACGCAGCTTGCAAAAGTACCATGAAAACCGGTGGTGCTGGGTTTCCAAAAGTAGTGCCTGCACTACTTTTGGTGCAGTGTGATTTCAGTCCAGTCAAAAGGAATAGGCTGAAATCGCACTGCACAAAACCGCATGTGAATCACACAGGAACACGCAGCACCTAATGTGAATGGGACACTAAGATACCTTTTGAGCCGCTTTTATTTTCGTATTCTGTGCTGATCGCTATGTGGCAATTAGTAACGCTGCCCAGGTGCCCTTAGGCCTGGTGAGCTTTTTGTCATCACAGGCAGTTAATATTTCATATGTTGTCTGTATTAAGCCATGTGATGTTTTCTCTGTGCCCCCATGTAGCTCCAGAAAGCAGTTGGCCCAGAAATCACAAAGACAGACCTGGTTCCGGCTTTCCAGAATCTGATGAAGGACTGTGAGGCTGAGGTGAGAGCTGCAGCTTCCCACAAAGTTAAAGGTAAGGATTGTCTATGGAAGTATTTGGACAAACCTATTACAAGTTAACCTGTTGCTGCCCAGCTACAGCGTGGGCTTATTTTGCCGGGAGGGCATCTATTGACGTCCTCCCGTGATCGCGCTTCCTTTGCACCCCTTGCGCACAGGCAGCACGCTCTGTGATCGCCCAGTCCGAAGGACTCAGCTGATCACGGATTGTGGTAAAGGGCCAATCACAGCAGCCCTTTACCACGTGATCAGCTGTGTTCAATGACAGCTCATCACAGATGTCAGCACAAGCCTGGTTATCTGCTCTTTATTTTTATTTTTTTTCTCCTCACGCTGTCAGCACAAGGAGAGAAAAAGCAAGCCGATAACTGGCTTGTGTTAATCGGGGCACGGATTATCAGTGCCTCCCTATTATTGCCACCTATCAGTGCACCCTCACCCACGCACATCAGTGAAGGAGAAAAATTGCCTGTTTGCAAAATTTCATAATGAACTATGCAAAATGTGTGTTTGCAAAAATAAAAACCCCAGTGGTAATTACCCACTTTATACCCCGCCCATAGTAATATGACTTCCGCAGGAGGAACCTCCCATCCTGGGCGGGCGCCATATGACGTCCTGGGCTTCCCGGCTGTGCGTGTGCACCCGCGATTGCCCGATACACAGATCCACGGTCTTGCTCTGTTATGTAAATGCACAGATCCACGTCCTGTCAGGGGAGAGGAGACGGGTCGTGTGTTCCCAGTACAGAGGAACACCGATCGGCCTCCTCCCCTTGTGAGTCCCCTCCCCCTACAGTTAGAATCACTCCCTAGGTAACACACTTAACCTCTTGATCGCCCCCTAGTGTTGACCCCTTCCCTGCCAGTGACATATATACAATAATCAGTGCATTTTTATAGCACTGATCGCTGTATAAATGTGATATAAATTGTGTCCAATATGTCAGCTGCAATGTTGCAGTCACGATAAAAATGGCAGATCGCGGCCATTACTATTAAAAAAAATAATAAAAATGCCATAAAACTATCCCCTATTTTGTAGATGCTATAACTTTTGCGCAAACCAGTCAATATACGCTCATTGTGTTATTTTTGGTTAAAAAAAAAAAAAAAAAAAAAATGTAGAATACATAGCCTAAACTGAGGAACAAAAATACATATATATATTTTTTAAATTGGGATATTTATTATAGCAAAAAGTAAATATTGTGTGTTTTTTTTTTTTTTTTTTTGTTTTTTTTTCAAACTTGTCACACTTTTTTTGTTTTATAGCGCAAAAAATAAAAACCGCAGAGGTGATCAAATACCACCAAAAGAAAGCTCTATTTGTGGGGAAAAAAATTAATAAATTTCATATGGGTACAGTGTTGCATGACCGCGCAATTGTCATTCAAAATGCGCTGAAAATTGGCCTGGGCAGGAAGGGGGTGAAAATGCCCTGTATTGAAGTGGTTAAGTACCACCAAAAGAAAGCTCTGTTTGTGTGAAAAAGTGATATAAATTTAGTTTGGGTACAGTGTTGCATGACCTCAATATTCATTCAAATTGTGACAGCGCTAAAAGCCTAAAATTGGTCTGGGCAGGAAGAGGGTAAAAGTGCCCAGGCGGCAAGCGGTTAAAGTAGAGTTATAGGAAAACCAACCCCCACCTCCCTTTTTTTTTTTTTTTTTTTTTTTTTTTTTTTGATATAGGGAGGGGGGTTATAACCCCCGTCAGTTTGATTTTTTTTTTTTTGCCATCTGTGTCCCATTGGGAAGAGTTACCTTTACTTCCTGCACCATAGCTGAAGCAGGAAGTGAGAGGAAATTCCTGCAAATTAGTGGAATCCCTTGGGACCCCCTCCAGGTTACCGGAATTGGTGTCCCCATTGGAAGAATTTCCTTCTATTACTTTTCTGGGGACAATCCAAATTTTGTATTTTCAATAATGGTGAACAAGATAAATGGAGATGGTGAATCTCCCTAACGGGGGCACAGACCGCAATAAAAACTTTAAAGTGGTTGTAAAGGCAAATGGTTTTTACCTTACTGCAGTCTCTGCATAGATGCAAACCTGAGCCCAATAGCGATCCAGCGATGTGCCTGAGAGCCAAGGCTCTCTCCCTCCTCATAGGCTCAAACACAGCAACAGGAACCATTGGCTCCCACTGCTGTCAGTTATGGATAGTGACCAGGGAGAGGCAGGCTTGGGAGCGAGCTCGTACGAGTCCCCCCTATAGCAAGTGGCTTGCTATGGGGCACTCAGCGGGGGGGAGTCAGGAGTGCTGGAGGGGGTCTGTACTGCGGGGATCTGGCAGCTACCACTGATTGTGCAGAGATTGTGCAACTGGTGGTGGCGAGTAAGACTCTTAACGAGAAAATTTTGTGTTGTCTCATACATCATGAGATCCACCTCCAAATTGTTAATAAGTCTGCAAGAAAGCTTCAATTATCTGTTCTATTCATTCACTTAAAGAGAAGCTATCAATTACCATTAACTGACATGGTTGAGGCTGCTGTTATATAGTTTCTGAAAATGGTGCTGGTTCCTGGTTAAGTATATTTCTGAAAGATACTGCAGAGATAGTCTGACAGTGGTCTTAAATGAGAGCTTTAGTAGAGGCAGGAAACCTTGGTCTTGGATGGGAGCTTTGGCATGAGGCATTGGTCTTGGTTGAAAGGCACCTAGGGCAGGAGACTTTGGGGTTGATTTACTAAACCTGGAGAGTGTAAAATCTGGTGCAGCTGTGCATGGTAGCCAATCCGCTTCCAGCTTCAGCTTGTTCAATTAAGCTTTGACAAAAAAAAAAAAAAACCTGGAAGTTGATTAGTTTCTATGCAGAGCTGCACTAGATTTTGCATTCCTGTTTTAGTAAATTGCCCCATTGGTTTTGGATAGGAGGCTAAGCTGTGGTAGGAGATGTGATTTTTGGATGGATGCCTCGACTATGGCAGCTGTACATTGGTCTTGGATGAGAGCCTTGCCTGGGGCACCAGACCTTGGTCTTGGATGAGAGCCTTGCCTGTACCAGGTGACGGTCTCTGTGATTGATACCCTTTCGATAGGTTTCTGTTAACTAGTCTGAGCTGAGTTAACATGGTTTTTATATGTTAATTTTGCGTATGTTGGCAGGATGTTCATGTCATTCAGACAGATGGGTATCGATAACAGCCTGTATAGTGGATGCCTACTATACTGCTTAAGATTCCCATACACCTTGGGAAACGTTCATCTCACCTGCCGCCTTCAGCAAGATATGAATATCTGTGTATACCCTGCCCGTGGCGCTCTGAGGTTGTATGCAGAGTGTGGTGTTTTGTTTTTGTTTTTGTTTTTTTGTCCCAAGCACATTGACCCAGGTGTCTCTCAACAGATCTTGCTCACAACTTCAGATTGGGTGCCAGTGGGACAGGCTCCCGATCATGTAACCACTTTAGGTGACCGCTGTGATTGGCAATTAATCAGAAAGACGCTTCCACTCCTGGCATTTAAAACCCAAAGGGCCGCAAGGAACTAATGCGAAGGTGTTAATATATCTTTTTGTTTGGTTCTCCTACTCTGAATTGGGGCCCTTTCACACGTGCAGACCGTTCAGATCCACCTGTCAGTTTTTTCAGGCAAACCTGAAATTGATGAAGGCTTCTCGGCCGAAACCCGTCAGTGTAGCCTGTACCCCTGTACCCATGTAACCAAATAAAGGACTTTTATTCAAGAGCATCCAAGTTGCCAGCCCTTTTCTGATTCTCAAACCTGAACGGTCACTCCATACGTCTCTACGGAGCAACGGATGTCAGCGTTGACATGTCTGCTGACATCCGCTCTGCTGAATCAAGAGGAGAGCGGATATCTGACCGGTCCGTTTCTGCACAGTGTTCAGAGATGGACTTGTCATCCGCCGGCTCAGCGGGGATCAACGGCTCGATAACCACTGAGCAGGCGGATGTCTGAAAACGGATCTGCACATGTGAAAAGGGCCTAAAACATTTATGCCAAAATTCATCATCTGTGATATCATCAAAAGTTCTGTAATCTAAACAAAGCCTTTGCTAGAATAGTGCATTTTGCCGTTCTTCAAGTCTGTTGTAATGTATAGGATGATGTATGTTATGTACAGGAAGTATAAATGCCGATCCTCATCTGACGCCAGTGTGCTGTTTTGTTGTAGAATTATGTGAGAACTTGTCAGCCGACTGTCGGGAGAATATCATCATGACGCAGATCCTTCCATGTGTCAAGGTACGTCTGTCTGTCGGCTCTTCCTCAATGTAAATGTAGCAGATGATTTACGATTATCATTGTATGAACTCAGGCTAATGACACACTGGCAACTCTTCTGATAAAAACAAATCTCCAGCGGCAGGATCACTGCTGTTTGTGTCTTTTAAGCCTCGTACACACGATCAGATAATCGGATGATAAAAAATCACTTGCGGATTGATTGCACAATAGTCTGATCGTTAGCCGATCACAACAGTTCGTCCAATATCTAAAGGGACAAACACGAAAACTTTTTAGCCCAGCGAACGACCAAAGATCGATAACCGCCATGCATGCAATCCACTAAAGATCGATTAAACTCCATGCATGATTGGAAACGCGAAAGTAACTCGGAAGGAGATGGGAGAACGTAAACAATGTTCGTACCGCAAAAATGCTCCAACATACGAACAGAAACAGATCAGTACAGTTCTCCGTTCGTTAAGAGAACGAGCGAAAAAAACACGCGCTAATGAAACGTGCAGAGAGCAATACATGAATATGCCTCTACATTACGAACGGAAATAGCCTGGCAGACACAGGGGTCGCATGTATATGACATCACTTCCGATATGTAGCTATGCAAACAGGAAACTTTTCCAGAATCCTACGAAAAAAATCGGACATTTATTAGAGCGCAGAATACACTCTTGAATTCGATATTAATATTTATGCAACAAAATGCGAATAAGTCGTAAGATTATCTGATCGTGTGTATGAGGCATTAAGCTTCATTCAGACATGCATTTGAGCCAATCTCCACCCCCCCCCCTTAAGCTGCAGTACAGCAGCGGACGGGGGGGTGTCCACATGCCGCATGCGCGATGCTTGGTGCCCATGGCAAGTTTACCTGACATATAATGGTCAGCAAGCCCGCCAAACGCTACACACTGAAGCAAAAGGGGAAGCGCCACAAACTCTCTGCAATCGTATGCAATGCATAAACCGCAAAACACTACAGCACTATCATGGCGTCAATCCTGTGATTGTAAATTGTCATTAAACAAGTCAATAATGGATAGAGAACTACAAAAAACGTCTTATTCCCGGAGGTATAGGAATAAATGTCAGAATTGTTGAGAATGGCTGACACTGTTGGTGTTAGCAAGGCTGCCTGTAAGTGTGGGCTGGGAATCCACAATCTGGAATAAGAGGGGAGGGAAAAAAGCTCCAACATAATGTAGCACAATTTAATAAATACATTTATTTTTATTAAATTGTGCTACACTATGCTGGCTTGGCGCTTTCTATCCCTACCCATGCAATGGGTTTGTTGGCAAAAATGTTGTTAAAACAGTTGGTGTGGAGACATCCCATCGCTTCCTCACCGCCTGTCAGTAGCCTCTGAAGCTTGATCCGATCGTGGATTGGGTGTCAAAGGAGATTTAGACGCACGTCTCGATCAACCCTTAAAGAGGAAGTAAACTTCCATCTCTAAATTTTACAATTTTACCTATAGATCAGCCTATAAATAAGGCTCACCTATAGGTAGTGTAAATATCTCCTAAAAGTGCACCGTTTAGGTGATCTTTACTGTACATGCAGCCAGTGACATCACTAGCGCATGCGCTCTGAAGGAACAACCACCCGTCCCATTCCTTTAGAATCCTGTGCCGTGAACAGCGGCTCCCACGCGCATTTGCGGGAGTGTCATCGCGGCTCTGGCCAGTCAGAGCCGGAGTCCGCAAACCCAGAAAAAAAAGACAGGTAAAGATGGAAGCGACCTTCAGCGATGAGATCGCATCACTGGAATGCTTTGTTTTGAGGTAAGTTTCACATAATGTGCTAGTATGCCTTTACCTTGCAGGTAAGAAGAAGAATAAACATCCCAGCAAAAATTCCCACAGAATTCAGGATACACTTGGCCAAAACCGAAAATGACAGTTTTTGAAGTGTGTGTGTGTGTGTGTGTGTGTGTGTGTGTATATATATATATATATATATATATATATATATATATATATATATATATATATATATATTATATATTTTTAGTAAAAAAAATATGGCGAAATTCCGTTTCCTATTAAAAATATGGTGAAATTCTGTTTCCTATTTTCGGCGGCAGAAATTTCGGTTTATTTTTTTTAACTAAATTAGAAAAGAAAATGTTTTGGGGGGAAAAAAAAAGTATAAAAAAATTTCTGTCTTCTTATGTTTATATAATAATGTAAACCTAGTGGTGATCAAATGCCACCAAAAGAAAATTATTTGTGTTGAAAAAAAAAGTGATCTTAATTTTCATTTGGGTTCAGTGTTGCATGACGGCGCAATTTCCAGTTAAGGCAGCGCAGTGCCAAATAGCCAAATGCTCTGGTCATGAAGGGGTAAAATCTTAGAGGTCAAGTGGTTAAATTTACAAACCTTTGGCCCTATTGTTTGTGTATTTTGATGACTTCCTTTATTAGAATTAAAATCTGATCATTTATCTTCTGTTTCCTTTCTAACCAGGAATTGGTTTCAGATGCCAACCAGCACGTGAAATCTGCCCTGGCATCCGTCATCATGGGTCTGTCCCCCATCCTGGGGAAGGATAATACTATAGAACATCTTCTTCCTCTTTTCTTGGCCCAGCTGAAGGATGAGGTAGGCAAAGTTTTATTCTGTATGTGTCAGATGTGTGGGGTATGTTTTTATTGCTCTATCAGGGATCTCCGAACTACATGTCCCATGAGGCATTGTAAACCTTTGACATTCAAAGACATGACTAAGCATCATGGGAATTGTAGTTCCTGAACATCTGGAGGGCCATAGTTTGGAGACCCCTGCTTTGGAAATCATCTGTTCACATAAGGTACTTCATATTGATATTTTAATGAATCTTCTGTTTTACATATTTCTGCCACAAGGTGGAGCATGCCACAAAGCTGTAATGGTGACGATGAAATCCGATTTTATTACAAACCCAAGCGCACGATATTTCACGTTTACCCTAAACAGGAGTGTTAGAATTTTGGGGTTAGATTTGTAATCTTAAATCCGTATTAAACCTATCAAAAATATCATCTATTGCAGTTTACAAATCACTTAGATGTGGTGGCTGCATTCGTTTTCTTCTTCTCTTTTTTTTTTTTTTTTTTTTTTTTTTTTTTTTTTTTTCTCACCTGGTGATCTGGCTAGTAACACACCACCTCTATTAAAAGAGACGTAAAGAGTGTTTTCCCCTTAAAAAAATAGTAAAGTAAAAAATATTGTGTTTTTTTTTTATTTTATTTTTATTTTTTTTTCTAGCACAAAAAATAAACGGCAGAGGTGATCAAATGCCACCAAAAGAAAGCTGTATTTGTGGGGGAGAAAAAGGACATACATTTTGTCTGGGAACAGTGTCGCATGACCGCTCAATTGTCAGTTAAAACAGCAGAGCCATACCGCAAAAAAATGGCCTGGTCAGAAAGGGGGTAAATCCTTTCAGGGCTGAAGTGGTTAAGCCTGGTACACACTGAGTTTTTTTTTTTTTGTTTTGTTCAACCAAGCAGGCTGAATGGAAAAAACCTGAGATTGCTGTACTAACACATATTATGTTAGTACAGCAATCTCCACTTCTGTGCTATTGTGTACTGACAGGTGGACACGCCAATTAGCACTTACGGCCATTGGCTGCCCACGCTGATTGGATGATGATTTTCTGGCATGCCCATTCAACAGAAGCTGGTTGTGTGACAGGGAGCTGTACACACGGGCCGAAACTCGGCCAGTTCCTGCCAAGCCGACCGTTTTTAGCCAATTATTGGCCCGCGTGTACCCAGCATTAGTGTGCCCCCACTCTGGAGGAAGGAGCAACAGACACCTTTTGGACAGCAGCATTATCAGTCTGTGGGGAGGTTGGTGTTAGATTTACTAGCAAATTTAGATACACCAACATAATGAAGCCATTGCCAGCTCACGCTTTATAACCAGTTAGAGCAACTTGTTGTTTGTTTTTTTTTTTTTTTTTTTTTTTTTTTTTTCTTTTTGGGATAAAGGTTTTATACAAATTATGTTGATCATTGTAAGTACCCTTGTCAGTGTTAAATGGTTTTGTTCAATCCTCTAACTGCTACATCTGCAAAAGAGCATGTACTTTTGAAAAACAGACTTACTGGGCAGATCACCAGCTGGAAATAAAGGCAAGAAAGCCTAAAAGAAAACTAATGCAGCCATCACATCTAAGAATTGGCAAGCTGCAATATGTTTGCTTTTGGGTTTAATACCACTTTAAAATTAAACTCCAGCCTTCCCTTCAGTCTTGCACAGATATACCGGCTCCTCTCCTCTACTGAGATTTCTTCCTTTGATTTCACTGCACACTGTGAGATTCTCACAATGTGCATTGGAAGCTGTGGCAAGTCAGAAAGAGCCCACTTTGTTTCCTGGCTGGAAGACATCATCTAGCATGTTCTTGCCCAGCCCTACTGATCTTGGTGTGAACTTATAGACCCCAGATCTCTCCATAAAGAGTACCTGTCACTGCCTATTACTGTCACAAAGGATGTTTACATTCCTTGTGACAGCAATAAGAGGGTTAATCCTTTTTTTTTTTTTTTTTTTTTAAAGCTGCAATGTAAAGTTATTTAAATAAAATGTAAAGTACACTCCTGCTAGCATGCACAGGCGAACGCTTGCATTAGTCCCGCACACACAAACAGTGATCGTCCAATACATGTGCGGTGTCACTGAACAGATCATGGGCAGTAATTCTAGCACCAGATCTCCTCTGTACATCTAAAGTGGTAACCTGTAAAGGCTTTTAAAGCATCACACATGGATAGTAAAATTTACGTAGTTTGTCGCCATTGCATGGGCATGTGCAATTTCAAAGCATGACATGTTTGGTATCTACCCAACATAACCTCTTCTCTTTTTTTTTTTATGCAAAACCGCTGCACAAATACCGTGTGACGAAGTTACCAAACCCACTCATTTATTCTCTAGGGCAGGGGTCTCAAACTGGTGGCCCTCCAGCTGTTGTGAAACTACAAGTCCCATCATGCCTTTGTCTGTGGGAGTCAAGTTTGTAACGGTCAGCCTTGCAATGCCTCATATGACTTGTAGTTTGGCAACAGCTGGAGGGCCGCCAGTTTGAGACCCCTGGTCTAGGGCCTCTGCTTAAAAATTATATAATGTTTGTGGGGGTTCCAAGTAATTTTCTATCAAAAAACAAAACTGATTGTTACATGTAAACAAAATGCCGGGAAAGTTCTGGTCTTTAAGTGGTTAATTTTTTTTTAATGATTCATGTAGCATTTACTTCCTGGAATCCATCTGCCCTTAGCTCAGACATGCAGGCAGGAGAGTGTGCTTAGCTGAAAAAAACCCCTCCTGAAGACTCCTAGGATGTATGACATTTGCCAAGGCAAGAAATCCAGCAGTAACTAAAATGTGAAAAAAAGTTTAAAACAAGTAAATATAATCTACCTTCCTATCTATTTACTAATGGTAGCAGCGTGAGGAATAAAAATCTTCAATGCTGATTGGGGGAGTGAGGGTTGGGCTGCAGCGTTTTGGGCTGTGAGATGGTGTGAACGGGCCCTAAAATGTTGTCCTCCTCGCTGTGTTTTTTGTGTCCCTTTTTAACAACTGCTGTGTCTATTCTCACCTTTTCAGTGTCCAGAAGTGAGGCTCAACATCATCTCCAACCTGGACTGTGTAAACGAGGTCATCGGCATCCGCCAGCTCTCCCAGTCCCTTCTGCCCGCTATTGTGGAGCTGGCTGAGGACGCCAAGTGGCGAGTGCGCCTGGCCATCATTGAGTACATGCCTCTCCTCGCAGGCCAGCTGGTATGTGTATCATTTTAACATTTGTATGTTTGTGTGTGTGTGCCCGGGGTTTGAGGTCCATGGCACTCCTAGCTGAGCAGCTGGTATGTGCGTCCAATAAGATTCATCCGAATGCTTGGCCTTCTTTATTTCTGTGCGCTCCTGGACTCTGTAAACAGATGATGATCAAGGTCAAGAGCCGTTCTATATAGGACAAGTGGAGCTGCAGGATGAGTGTTGTGTGTGAGCGAGGAGCTGGAGGGACATCTCATACACAATAAAGGGCTGCGATTATGAGCCGCAATTTGTCTCATTGTCTTCTAGCTCTGAGAGCGGAAGATCAGCATCCTGTACATGAATACATATTCATTATTTGTACTTGTCTCTTGGAAGCGCTCCAGTGTACACCTTGTCCTTGTAGGCAGATGAGGGTTTTATTATTGCACAATTTGTTTTGTAATGTTACAATGCTTTAGTAGAGATGGATAGAGAAAGTAAAGTGATTCTCCCAGTGCTGGAGGTTCTAACGCTTTTGCTACCATGTCCCTGTATGTCGTACAGACCTGACAGCAGGGAGTGAGTGTGTGTGTGTGTATATATGTATGTATGTATGTATATATATATATATATATATATATATATATATATATATATATATATATATATATATATATATATATATATATATATATATATATATATATATATATATATATATATATATATATATATATATGTATATGTGTGTGTGTGTGTGTGTGTGTGTGTGTGTGTGTGTGTGTGTGTGTGTGTATGAATGTATGTATGTGTGTGTATATATGTATGTATGTGTGTGTATATATGTATGTATGTATGTATATATATATATATACACACACTTCATTTTTATATTCTGTATGTGTAAATCTAGCAAGCAGACTCCGCATTCTGGCGGCTGCGCTGCCTCCTGATTTGCGTCTACTCACCCCTGGTTAATGGAGCACCAGGTATTCCCTGCTCCGCTTGCGCATCTTCGGGCCCAAGAACGACATAGGTGCCACCCGGGGGAGGGAACAGAGCGGACGCACGCTCTCCTCCCCTCCTTGTGTCTGGTCCGGAAGGTGAGGTGTTTGATGTCCCAGTATGGCTGGGAAAAAATGTAATGAGGTGTAGCACAGGGAACATATCTAGGGTCTGTTAGACCCCAGATGTCTTTTTAAAGAGAAGCTGTCATCAAAAAACCATCATATAGGAGACTTGTCCCATATGTGATCAAGAAAAAAAATGTTTTTTAAATTTTAAAAATTCAAGTTAAATAGTTATTCTGGTTGAAAAAAAGACCAGTCCATCCAGTTCAAATAGCAAAGAAGAAAAAAACCCTAATGCACTCAAATAGAAATCCTTCATATACACTAGCCAATACCCACAGTGGATCCAGAGGAAGGCGAAAAACCCCAGCAAAGCATGATCCTATTTGCTCCAGCAGGGGAAAAAAAATCCTTCCTGATCTCCCGAGAGGTAGTCGGATTTTCCCTGGATTAACTTTACCTAATAAATGTCAGTACCCAGTTATATTCTGTACATTTAGGAAAGAATCCAGGTCTTCAAACAATCTTCAAACAATCTGAGTTGGCCAGAACCACCCACTGAGGGACACCCAAGCACATAAAATCTCCCCCTTCCCTGGATGTGTGTCCGCTCTTCTCTACCTGGCAGCACCCGCAGATGGGCATGTGAAGCCCAGGATACATAGCGGGGGGGACATGTATGGGGTGTGTGGAACCATTTAGGCGGGAGCCCAAGCAGCGGACGCACTTTCTAGTTGCCATGGGGACCTAATCTTTGAGCCCCGCTGTAAAGTATAGAAGATTTTAGTTCCACTTTAAGGGGTTATTTTATTTATTTATTTTTTTCTTTCATATCATACTTGTTTGTTCTAATTTTGGCCGTGGAAAAACACAGTGACAGTTTGAAATGTACTTGAAATAATATCAATTGTCTGTTGCCAAATTTTTGCTTTTGGGGGGGGATGTTGACACTCCCTCTCTCGTGTATTGGGGATTAGAATTATGTAATCAGATATGCACTTGGATTTAAACCAGAGTCTGTTTATAGCAGCTAAACAAACTTTTGGCTGAACCCCCATCCAGGGTTGGTATCCCACACTGTGCAGTCCCGGAGAGACGCTCCCGATGATAAAACTCCGGAGCTCTGCAACGCTCCCACCAGCAGAGGGAGCCGTCGTGCCGGATTGTGTGCGCTCAGAGATGGATTCTGAAGGGCTGTTGAAATAGAATGTTTCTTGTTAATAATAATCACAAGTGTTTTTGTTTCTTGGCCTCAGCAATGATTGATTTATTTTTCCCATGTAGGGTGTGGAGTTCTTTGATGAGAAGCTGAACTCATTATGTATGGCCTGGCTTGTGGATCACGGTAAGAAATGTTTATCTTTAAATCTCGATGCCTAGAGGACAGAATGCTGATGGTTTACAGATGTCCTAATCCATTAATAAGCCACTCTCCCTTCCAGCTGCTGATGATTCTAGAACGGTGGGGGTATTGTGTATTTCTAGACCACTTTAGGCTTCTGGATAAACATCATTATCATGCAGAAGATTTGTTTTTCGAACAGAAAACAAAGTAGTGTGTCTGATAAGATCACGCAGGCAATACAAATAGACCTGTTTAGCAATTCACTTAAAGTGGAGGGCCACCCTAAAATAAAAAAATAAAAAACATGAAAAATCCTAAAAAACTTTAAAAAAAAAAAAACATTTGAAAAAAAAAAATTTAAACTTACCTGAACTCTTGTTGCTAGGCAGTCTTCCTAATCTGCCTCTTCCTATTCGGCGGCGTGTCCCGCTCCTCGGTGAGCGGCCCCATTGCCTTCTGGGAACTGTGTGTGTTCCCAGAAAACCACGTGGCCATTCAGAGCGCCGCAGGAAACTGGCAGTGAAGCCGCAAGGCTCCACTGCCTGTTTCCTTTAGTTAGGATGGCGGTGCCGGGACCCGAGAGCCGAGGGACGGCTCGGCCTCGGGTGGCTTACATGGCAGGCACCCAGGACAGGTAAGTGTGCTTATTTAAAGCCAGCAGCTACAATGTTTGTAGCTGCTGACTTTTAAAAAAAAAAAAATGTTCCTGGCCGGAATCCCGCTTTAATGTCTAGATACCTTTCTAATGCTGGGTAAACACTACAGGTGTGTGTGTGTGTGTGTGTGTTTGTTTGTTTTTTGTGAAACCCCGCGGGTTGCCTAAAACAACTGACGTCTCCGGTCGGGAGCCACTGTACTAAACATGCAGGGTTAGTTCAGCGATCTCTTCTGCTGAGCTGTTCTGTGTTCTGACGGGGACGGCCCTTCTTCCAGAACACTCCGATCAGCACTGTCTACCATTGGCTGAGAGCGCTGATTGGGAGTCAGTCGGCTGCTAGTTTTCTGACATACACACTGGCAGAATGTCGGCTGGTATTTTTTTGTACCGGCAAATGTCTCCCGACATTCTGCCCGTGTGTATGGGGCTTAAAGAGGAGCTCCAGCCTGGGGGAGTAAAAAAAAGTTAAGTCAGCAGCTACCTGTCCAGGGATCCCGCGATGTCGGCACCCAAAGCCAATCTGTCCATCGACTCCGGTTGCAGGCATCGGCATCTTCTCTAAGGGAGACAGGAAGTGAAGCCTTCCTGCTTCACGGCTTGTTTCCTGCTGCACATGCACGATGGTCCCGTTGTCGTCTGGGACCTATGTGTATCCCAGAAGGCACCGGGGGAGGAGGAGGAGGAGGGGTGGGAAATTGCGTAGACCACCACACAATGATTGCAGCGCTCTTACCTGGAAGTGGGAGCAGGTACCTGGTTTTGACAGGTTTCTACCCAACCCCCCCCCCCCAACAGGTGCCAAATGTCACAGCAAAGGGGTGGTGGAGGAAGCAAACAAGTGGAGCTTCCCATTTGGGTGGAGCTCCGTTTCAAGGTTCGTAAGCTTTAGCCACTTTAGCATTGCAAAAGAGGGCTACAGCATGGTATTCCTGTTTAGCACTGATGGGCGGCACTGGCAGGCATCGCAGATGGGCACTGATTGGCATATCCCTGGTGGTCTAGGGTGGTATACCTGGTGGGTGTCCTTTTTGTGGGCATCCCTGGTGGTACTGGGCTGGCATCCACAGGGGGCTGCGCTGATAAACAATCAGCACAGAACCCCCCCCCCCCCCCACGTCAAGAGAGCCGCCGAACAGCTCTCCTACTAGTGGCTGACAGACGCGAGTGAGGTAAAGCCGATAAACGTCTCTTCCTGTTTACACTGATCAGCCGTTATTGGACACGGCTAATCACGTGGTAAAGAGCCTACGCGCTGCACAGCGGGGGAGCCAGTGAGCGGGTCTGGTGGCCGCGATGTCCGCCGGCCACCCACGATCGCTCAGAGGCAGAACGCGGGGGTCTGCCAGTGTAAACAAAGCAGATCCCCGTTCTGACAGAGTTCAGTGAGATCGTCTGTTCCTAGTGATTGGGAACCACGATCTCTCAGTACTCCCAATCAGTCCCCTCCCCATTGTTAGAAACCCCTCCCCCTCCCTAGGACACACTTAACCCCTTGATCGCCCCCTAGTGTTCACCCCCTTCCAGTGATATTTATACAGCAATTAGTGGCTTTTTTTAGCTCCTCCAAAACTGTAATGTCACCGGTCACCAAAAAGTGTCCGATCTGTCCTCTGTAATATAGCAGTGCTGCTAAAAATCGCTGATCGCCGCCATTACTAGTAAAAAATAAATAATAAAAATGACATAAATCTTTCCCCTATTTTGTAGATGCTATGCTATGTTTCGTGCAAACCAATATACGTTTATAGCAATTTTTTTTCTCACCATAAATATGAAGAATACATATTGGCCTAAACTGATAAAGACATTTTTGTTTTTTATATATATATATATATATATATATATATATATATATATATATATATATATATATATATATATATATATATATATATATATATATATATATATAATTTTTTTTTTTTTTTTTGGGGGGGATATTTTATTATAGCAAAAAGAAAAAAACCTTTTTTTTTTTTTTTTTTCAAAATAATTTTTGTTTTATAACGCAAAAAATAAAAACCAGAGGTGATCAAATAACACCAAAAGAAAGCTCTCTTTGTGGGGATAAAAGGACATCAATTTTGTTTGGGTACAATGTCGCACGTCTGCACAATTGTCAGTTAAAGCGACCCAGTGCCGTATCGCGAATGGTGGCCTGGTCATTAAGGGGGTAAATCCTTCCGGTCCTTAAGTGGTTAAAAACACTTATCTATGACTTTTGCCTTACTTCTTGGACAGACTTTAGGTCATGACACAGGAAGGAGTTGACCAGCTGAGGGTAGATGATGCAGGGTGTGTGCTAATGAGATCAGCTGGTCAACTCCTTCCTGTGTCATGACCTAAAGTCTGTCCAGAAAGTAAGGCAGAAGTAATAGAGAAGAGTGAGGAAGCGTGTGTAGAATTAAACCCAAAAGGGGAAGTTCCACTTTAAGGTCTCCTCCCCCAATCCTGTAAATTTTGACAGGTACTTGTTCCTACTTCTGATCCGACCCCCTAAGGTTCGTCATCCCTGGCCTAGACAATCAGAGCAGAAGGTCATCTCCTCGACCATTCGTGTAGCGCCCAGGGCAATGATGCAGAACTGCGCCCCCACCCCCACTGTTAATGCATGCCATAGAATGGGTTTACTGCCGTATGTCCATTCTCTGCCCCCTTACTGCACTGTGCCCAGGGCAGCTTCCCCTCCTGCCCACCCCTTGTCCCGGCCCTGGCTCTGTGTACTACCAGTGCACAGAGCAGGTAAGTATGACATGTTCATTATTTTAAATTTAAGTTCACTTAAGTTGGTGAATATGAAAAATAAGCAAATATCTAGGGTTCCTATTTTATCTTTTGGCTCACAAACTGAAGTACAGTTGGATAAACTGAAGTAATTTAAAGAATAGATGGTATCCCAAACATCACATCACTATTAGGTTATTAAACAACTTTTAAACAACTTTTAGCTTTTTGATGAAGATGTTCAATTATTGTCAGATGTAAAAAAAATAAAATAAAAAAAAAAAAACTTTGCATTTTTTTGGGGTTTTCAGTATATGCCATCAGAGAGGCAGCTACCAGCAACCTGAAGAAGCTGGTGGAGAAGTTTGGTAAAGAGTGGGCTCAGGCCACCATCATCCCCAAAGTGCTGGCAATGTCCAACGACCCGAACTATCTGCACCGAATGACCACCTTGTTCTGTATCAATGTAAGTGAATGTGGAGGTTCTCTTGGACTAAAGCTGTTGTCAGATATAAGGGGAGAAGCCTGATCTTGTATTTTCAGAGCTTGAGTTTCTTTTCAGCTGGTGTCTGTTTTTTTCCTAGGTACTCTCTGAAGTTTGTGGACAGGACATCACCACCAAGCACATGTTGCCCACAGTAGTGCGGATGGCAGGCGATGCCGTGGCGAATGTGCGCTTTAATGTTGCCAAGTCTCTCCAGAAGATCGGTCCCACACTGGACAACAGGTACAAATCTATGTTTTCTAGTTCAGCCTTCTCAACCAATGCTGCTTCAGAGGCTGCTAGGTTTTCCCTTTTTAAAGTAGAACTTTAGGCAAAAATGTCTTTTAATTTGGATTGAATAAGGGAGGATTATAACCCCTGTAAGGTTTCAGACAGCAACAAAAACTGACAGGTGTTCTAATGCTCCTCCACTCTATTCCAAACTGAAAAAAAAAAAAAAGTTTGCCCTTTATGGTTTAAACCAGTGGCCTCCAACTGTAGCCCACGGACCCCAGTGATGGGACACTATTCCTCCCACGGACCCCAGTGATGGGACACTATTCCTCCCACGGACCCCAGTGATGGGACACTATTCCTCCCACGGACCCCAGTGATGGGGCACTATTCCTCCCACGGACCCCAGTGATGGGGCACTATTCCTCCCACGGACCCCAGTGATGCAATTTTATTTATTTTATTTTTTTTTTACTTCCGCTGACCAGAGTACTACCCCCCTAAAGTTTGAAGGGCAGATAACTGGCCCTTTGTTTGAAAAGTTTGCAGAAACCTTCAGTTTAAACGGTGGCAGGTTGATCTCTGACCTGATGGTACCTGCATACTGTACTTCCAAGGTTGATATCACATCAGAGCCAGCATTTTGAGACCGGTGGAGCTTCAGCTCTTGACTATTAAGAGATGTATCTCAGGCTCTCAGCGGCTCGCTGAGACAGGTATCAGTCCAGGCACCTGGCGGATCCAGACTTCATTGTCGGGATGACGCGGTGCCTGGACTGATTCCTGTGACGTCAGCAGAGAGCGGACTTCAGACTGCTCTCTGCTAAAAACAGGTCACAGGAGTGCAAAACGAATTGCACTCTTGTGATCCATAGGGGAAGCCCAGCCAAACGAACTTTGGTTGTACTTCTGCTTTAAGATCTTTTTAGCTACCTGTAAGGGAGCATTTTTTCTAATTGACCCCCATGTGTAAGGAAGACCCTCTCAATCTGGCCCCAAAAAAGAGGCTCCCTTGTTCAAACAGGACCTACTAAAGACATTTGGTATGCAGCAGCTGCATGGACACAGCCACTGCTCCCAATTTCACATATTGGGTGCAGCTGCTGCACCCCAATTGAGATCAGTGGGCTGCCTGCATGGGGATGTGCAGAACACATGTGCATCCCCATGTGGGTAAACACGGCCCCTCCATGCACTTGCGTTTTAGTATGCCCCATGCGAACGAGGCCCCATGCGAATGGTGCAAGTGATTGTGCCATAGTTTTGTTTTTCTAATAAAAAAAAGCAATGTTGGCTCAGGCCCTTTTTTGATTGCGGCACGGAAATCATATGTCACAGCTGGAACACTAATGATGCGAAAAACAAACGAATGACCTGACGATTAACAGGAATTTTTGTAAGGTTTTGGACTAGTCTATGGCTTGCTTTTAGTTGTCCGCTTTTCACCAATCCATCGTAAGTTGTAGTTCTGACTTTTGGTTGCATGTTTGTTCCCAGTTGATTGGCACAGGTTTATTTCATCACAGGTTAAAGTTCAAAGCATACTTGCCTTTGATATGTTTTATTCATCTGTCTTCCTGGGGGGGTCTTGCCTTTTTGGGGGCCTTCTGTACTTTTCAATAAGACTACATCAAAGCACACCAGTTTTGATGTGTTCCATTACAGACTTTTCATCTGCCTTGAGTGCGGTGTTTACATCTGGGAATCCTCATCTTCATATGAATCAACCCTTTATCTGTGTGTCCAATAAACCGGGGACCCTTCAGAAGTATCGGTGCCTCCTCTGGGGACACTGATCTAAACACCCTGGACCTTTTTCCCGTCCGCCTAAAGAATTTTCATTTTCAGCACCTCCAGGCTGATATAATAACAACATAAAGCATATATTGCGGATATTTCCTGGAAACTACCAAGCAATGGAACTAGATTTGTTTTTATTCTCTTATGTAATACCGCATGACTAACCCATCAGCTCTGGAATGTGTATTTATGAAAGGCTTTTAAATCTACTGATCTGTGTGTAGGTTTTGAAGGCGTTGCTCTATGTATATATTAAGCCTACAGTGTTTTCATAGATTTGGTATGACTTTTGTGCTAATAGTTTCCAGACCCCTGAATACATCAAGGGATTCATTTAGTGAGCTGCTGTTAGATGAGTGAGGCCCCAAAGCAGTGATGGCGAACCTTGGCACCCCAGATGTTTTGGAACTACAGTTCCCATGATGCTCAACTACACTGCAGAGTGCATGAGCATCATTGGAGATGTCATTCCAAAACATCTGGGGTGCCAAGGTTCACCATCACTGCCCTAGGGGGAGATTTACTAAAACTGGAGCACTCAGAATCTGGTGCAGCTGTGTATAGTAACCAGTCCGCTTCTAACATCAGCTTGTTCAATAAAGCTTTGACGCAAATACATGGCAGATGATTGGTTACGATGCACAGCTACACCAATTTTAGTACATCACCCCCATAGTGTCTGCTCTCTGTGGTCAGACTTTAGGTCTCCAAACTGTGCAAACATCAACCTTTTAGGGGTCTGGTGACGTTGTAATAAGACTTAGTTTTGCGAGATAAGTCAGAGGAACACAAGTCCAGATGGTTTCATTGGAACCTCTTTCGCTTCTCCCATGAACTCCACCAATACATGACAGGATCCACTGTCTAGGATCCCCACCGGCAGTTCAGCGTTATCGATCTTGGCTCCCCGGGGGCAAATGCCCCTCCCGCCCCTACTCGATTTTAAATTTTTAAAATTTTTTTTCTCCCTCTCCCTCTCCCTCTCTCAAACTAAAAAGATGGGTGAGCTGCATTTTTACTGCCAACCCTAGCTGCTAAGGCACATGGGTATACACATGCCACACCCACCATGTTTCAGAGGTTAAAGTGCTTTGTAAGGCTTTGTGTTTTTAATATTTTTTTTTTAAATAACAAACATGTCATACTTACCTCCCCTGTGCAGTTAGTTTTGCACAGTGTGGCCCCCGAACATCCTCTCCCGGCAGCTCTCGCGGCTCCTCCTCTCATCAGATGACCCCCTAGGAGAAGCGCGCTCCCGAGTCCAGCATTTCCGTCCATAGACACGAATGCCGGACTCGGCCCTGGCGCCTGCGTCATTGGATTTGATTGACAGCAGCGGGAGCCAATGGCTGCGCTGCTATCAATCTGTCCATTCAAGACAGGAGACCTCGCGCAGAGAGGAAGAGTGCGTCTGCGCCGAGGAGATGAAGGGGCTCAGGTAAGTAAAACGGGGGGGCCGGTCACTGCCAGAAGTTTTTTCACCTTAATGCATAGGATGCATTAAGGTGAAAAAACAAACCTTTACACCCCCTTTAAGCCGGGCTGTAAAGGGGCGATATAATTGCGGCCTGTGAAAAGCCCTCTGAAAAGCAATCCACTGCATATTGCTTTTTCGAGGGCAACTAGTATAAATGTGCCAGTAGACAAGTTGTCGCTTGTTCCTTCATTTTCAGATCAATGGTTTGTTGTCATCTTACAAATAATCCAGAGTTTCATGCTTATTGGTGGATTTCTCATTAGCTTGGAAAGTCCAATAGGATGCATGTAAACGCTCACAGTACGACCAGTGTTAATTTTGTCAACTAAAACATTTTAGTCGACTAAATGAATACTATTTTAGTCGACTAAAATACAACTAAAACAATTGAGATGACTAAAATACGACTAAAACTAAAATGCCATTTTAGTCAAAAGACTAAGACCAAGACTAAAACTAAATTGAAATTTGACTTCAAAATTAATACTGGTCTGTAGTGCATGTTCATACCTCAATACCATAAATAATAACATATTAGATTTTTCACTCCAGCAGTAGATAATGAGTTTGGAAATTGTAGAGAAATATTTACCTAATGCATTACAATTTAATTAAACTCATTAGATTTTAGACGACTAAAATGAGTTTTAGTCAACTAAAGTACTGGAGATTTTAGTAGACTAAAACATAGGACATTTTAGTCGACTAAAATGTACTGGAGATTTAATCGACTACATACGACTAAAATGGGACTCAAACTAAAATGACATTTTAGTACTAAGACTAAAACTAAATCAAAATTTGCTGCCAAAATTAACAGTGAGTAGGACAGAGCCACATCCTCTGGTATAGAAGTTTTGCTAATTTAAGAAACTAGGGGGTGAGGTTCTCCATCAGACCCCACCTCTAATATATCACTTTTGATTGGACTGACCCTAAAATAGGAAGGGTAAGGCTAGCCATAGTGTGGATGGGACAACCCTATAAAATCAGGGGTCCCCATCGGAGTACCCCTTTGCATCTGCATCATGTCCCGCCTTTGCATCCCCATCAAAGCACCCCTCTTGCAACATGTCAGCCCCCCCCCCCCCATCGGAGCGCAACCTTGCGTCCCTGTCGGAGAGCGTCTCCCCTTGCATCAGGCGTCCCTGTTGGAAAGCGCCCCCCACATATCATGCGTCCCTGTCGGAGTGCCTCTTTAAGATTTGTTGGTGAAGTGCTCATGACCTCTGCAATAACTGTTTTATAATAAAAAAAAAAACTCTGGATGGAGAGCAGCAGAGACAGTCTGCGAATGAGGACGTTGTCTGCCTGTAACATTCCAGCTATTTATTTTGATGGATCTGTCTCTCCTGTATATAAACAGACATCTGTGCCTGACAGCACCAAGTAGTTTCACAGCCGTAGGCTATGCAGTAATCGCAGCGGCACAACAATGGTCTCCCAGCGTCATATCATCCGTTTAACTCTGTGTCCTGGAGAGGTGGAGGTGATTTGTATCCCAGATACTTTTTCATAATTTCCAAATAAACGTGATGCATGCCCTGGAATAAAAAGCTCATCGTTTATTTTCCTGCGGCGTTGGTTTTGGCGCTCAAACATAGGAAGTTGATCAAAGCGGTAGACACTGCAGTTCAGCATTTTATAAATGTAAAGTCCTGATTCTTCTATATAGATCTTTATATCACTAGAAGTATCATCATCAGGAGGAAGGAGGACCTGATCCCCCCCCCCCCCCCCCCCTATAGATCTTTATATCACTAGAAGTATCACCATCAGGAGGAAGGAGGACCTGATCCCCCCCCCCCCTATAGATCTTTATATCACTAGAAGTATCACCATCAGGAGGAAGGAGGACCTGATCCCCCCCCCCCCTATAGATCTTTATATCACTAGAGGGATCACCAGCAGATGGAAGGAGGGCTAAATTCTTTTGCGTCGCTAGAGGGATCGTGAGCAGGTGGCCAGAGGTCATTATTCCCCTTTATAGATCTTTAGTTATGCCCCGTGCTCCCCCCAGGTAAACCTGTTGCCCCCCCGCGTGTGAAGAAGACATGCAGCATTTTTGTGTACTCTTGAACTGTTGCAGACATGAAAAGATCCTATGTAAATACTGAAAGTCAGCTGTTGAATAGCCGGTGCCTTGTGTTGGCAAGTGTTTTCCTTGGGAGAGACTACAATGACAGACAGGCTTTACTATACAGGTATGTACATGTATCATGTTTTTATTGTTTTGACCTTTCCTTCTTGATCTGTATTGCAGCACCCTACAGAATGATGTGAAACCAGTCCTGGAGAAGTTAACGCAAGACCAAGATGTAGATGTGAAATACTTTGCACAGGAAGCCCTCACAGGTTTGTGATTATAACTGGTGGTCAGTGTGAGCTAAAAGTTTTCAGCTAGGGCCTAAGGGTTATTACCAATGAGCAGCTATCACTGTTACCGTATATACAAAGTACAACGGAAATTCAAAGTGCAGCGCTAAGACACGTTATCAATAACAATTAAAAACTCCACTAACCATCCAATTCATAGGTGTAAACTGCAGCAAGTTTATGATTGTTACAATGATAATAAACCCCAAAGTTAAAGTGCTAATGCAGGGGTGCTCAGCCTGTGGCCCATGGGCCATATGTGGTGCTGGGAGCCCCCTGAGGTGGCCCTCGACCTAAAACCAGGGACGGGCATACCCATGGTCGGCAATCTGTTTGTGATCTGGGCTTGCTGACCTGCCATCCCAGAGCATCAGAGTGCATTGAGCCGGCGGATCCCCTTACGTTTTGCTTAGGGGAGTGAATTCCCCTTGCTTTCTGTCCTCAATGCGATATATATATGTGTGTGTGTGTGCATGAGATATAGATATATAGAGAGAGATAGATATAGGTATGATAGATATAGATATAGAGAGAGATATTATGTGTGTGTGTAGATAGAGATAGATATGTGTGTGTGTGTCTCTCTATCATCTCTATATCTATCATCTCTATCGTCTCTATCTCTATCGTCTCTATCTCTATCGTCTCTGTCTCTATCGTCTCTGTCTCTATCGTCTCTGTCTCTATCGTCTCTGTCTCTATCGTCTCTGTCTCTATCGTCTCTGTCTCTATCGTCTCTGTCTCTATCGTCTCTGTCTCTATCGTCTCTGTCTCTATCGTCTCTGTCTCTATCGTCTCTGTCTCTATCGTCTCTGTCTCTATCGTCTCTGTCTCTATCGTCTCTGTCTCTGTCTCTATCGTCTCTGTCTCTGTCTCTATCGTCTCTGTCTCTGTCTCTATCGTCTCTGTCTCTATCGTCTCTGTCTCTATCGTCTCTGTCTCTATCGTCTCTGTCTCTATCGTCTCTGTCTCTATCGTCTCTGTCTCTATCGTCTCTGTCTGTATCGTCTCTGTCTCTATCGTCTCTGTCTCTATCGTCTCTGTCTCTATCGTCTCTGTCTCTATCGTCTCTGTCTCTATCGTCTCTGTCTCTATCGTCTCTGTCTCTATCGTCTCTGTCTCTGTCGTCTCTGTCTCTGTCTCTATCGTCTCTATCTCTATCGTCTCTGTCTCTATCGTCTCTGTCTCTATCGTCTCTGTCTCTATCGTCTCTGTCTCTATCGTCTCTGTCTCTATCGTCTCTGTCTCTATCGTCTCTGTCTCTATCGTCTCTGTCTCTATATATTGTATAATAAAAAAATATATAATATTTACAGTCACTTCAAACAAGTTTTTTTTTTTTTTTTTTTCTTCCCCCCCTCTCCAGTGCTGGCTTTGGCGTGAAGATAATCCTTCCAGAGATGCCGGGGGTGACACTCCATCACAAGGCCGACTCTCTTGCACGACTCCCGCATTTGTCCTCATGGCTCCGCACTGTAACCCACCCTTTGTCCAATTTTCTTCTCAGTGATGTCGTTTTTACCTCCCGGATCTTTTGCTCTGCTCCCGTAGTCCCGAACTCTACTCACAATAAATTTTCAGCGGCTGTGGCTTTCAAACCCTCTCCTGCAGTTTTCCTGTCCTAAGGGACACCGAAAGGGGATCATTTGTTCATATGGGTGCTTTGTTTTTAACGCAAGTTCTAATGCGCGTACATGTGAGGGGAAAATGGCAGCTTTTATGGGTGAAATATCGCTTTCAGATCTGTGCATTTATTCCTGAACAGTGCTGTAAGTGTTACATTGTACAAATAAATAATAGTTCTACGAGCCTTTGTCAGTCCACTTGGTGTTCGTTCCCTTCTTATAGCTTTATACCCTTAGATTTCCACACAAGTATGTATCTGTTAACGTGACTGACTCTGACTTATCTGTCAGATTAGCAACAGGATCTGAGAACTAGTAGTGTGCCCAGGTGCACATTCCTAGTTCACTGCTGTGTTAAGTGTTCTCGGCACAGGGCATTGTGTTTTTAAGGACTTGAGGTGTACTGTGGCTAACCCACCAGGCTCTGCTTGCATTGTCTGTTATCTTATTGACTAGTAACCCATACTCCTTTTTTTTTTTTTTTTTTATTTCTACCCAAATAACCAATTTGCTAGCTGGCAACTAGCTACCCTTCTCTGACCTTTGCTCCTGGTGCTGCCTAGCAACTGACCGCCGCTCTGTACTTAGCTGTGCAAAGAAAACATCCAGCTGGACTCCAGTGACCGTAAATTAACTTTATTGTTCAGGACAAAAAAATGCAGTCTGCCCAGATTATCTCTGCACTGATGCGTTTCGCCCAAATAGAGATAGGTTGTAGAGGTGCTAACGCCTATGATTAAGCTTCTTTTTTTTTTTTTTTTTTTTTTTTTAAATGGGTGAATTGCATGAGAGCAGGGAAGGCCTAGGCAGACATTCTGTGTGTGTCTGGAACAATTAATTTAATGTCATTGGAGTGTGGTTGGATGTTTTGCTGCATATGCAGGGGAGTGCGGGCCAGCACCCTTGCTTAAAGATGCAGACAGATACAGGACCTGGGAGCTACGGTTCTTTTTTTTTTTTTTTTTTTTTTTTTTTTTTTTTTCTCTCTGCACTGTGTACTTACCTGTAGTCTATGCTTTCTGCTTGGTAAGGCAGCTTCTTTCCTAGCAAACCAGAACCCCGACATCAGCTGGACTGACAAAGGTTTGCCAAACCCTCCTGCATATTTATTGGACGGCCTCTTTTCCTTACCTTACTGTATTAAGAATGAAGTACAGTCACGCTATGCCTCTGTAACTTACTAAATGCTTTCTTACTCAAGCCTCCATCCTTTGGGTAGCGTAGAATGTGTACGTCTTTTTATAGCTCACCGGGCTTGCCCGGATTCCTTCTGGTGCCTGAAGAGGAGTGTAGGGTTATATATCGCAGTTGCGCACTGTACTTGTAGATGTCACAGACTGCATGTGTAGTAAATGAATTGAAGTGTAACACATTGTACTTCATCTGCGCTGCCTTTGATTGTAAAATTGCATAAAAATACACCAACATTTGAGCTAGTTTTAAGTGTTTTTTGTGTGATTATTTATTTATTTTTTTTTTTTAACTTGTATATACTCGAGTATAGGTCGATCCAAGTATAAGTTGAGGCCCTAATTTACCACAAGAAAATGGGAAAAATGTATTGACCCAAGTATAAGACGAGGGTGAAAAATGCAGCAGCTACTATAAGTTGAAAAAGAGGGCCAGCAATGCCCATCTGCAGCTGTATACCTCCCTGTGTCCCTGTGCATGTGTCACCTACCCGTGTATGTGTGCATCCTACCTGTGTCCTGTGCATGCCTCCGTGTGCCGCTCTGCAGCGATCAGCGTGTCATAATACAATTCGGCTATTCTCCTGTTCAAAAGCCGCACCACCTCCTCGTCCGTGATAGGCAGAACACTCCATTTCCCAGCGGTCAGCCTATCATGGACATTCTCTCATCCTCATACCACGGACAAGGATGAGAGAATGTCCGTGATAGGCTGACTGCTGGGAAATGGAGTTTTCTGCCTATCACAGACGAGGAGGAGGCGCGGCTTTTGAACAGTGGACTGGCCGCCGAATGATAATCGCGCACGCTGGCCGTCGTCTGCCTGCATGACACGCTGATCATGTAGGCAGACAGTGGTGACTCGAGTATAAGTTGAGGGGGGCATTTTCAGCCCCAAAAGAGCTGAAAATCTCGACTTATACTCGAGTATATATGGTATGCAGAATAAGAGCAGGCTTTGTGAAATGGTTAAAAACTGATCTCCAGCTTTTGGTTTCAGTTTAAATAGTTTGGGACAAGCTGCCCCAAACAAACTATTCCCCACACTAACGTGAGGCCGCTAGGTGTGCTGTATAAACTGTATGAAGCTGACGTTGCATACAGCACTGTATTCTGGGTGCAAGACGAGACCTTCCTGTCTCACACCCGTAGCAAAATGGAGTGGGTCTGAGTGGCGCTCAGCTGTTCATAGGCAGCTTTGTATTCTATGAGTGAATACAAAGTTTTCTCTGATTGGCTGAGTCTGAGAGGCAGGTTGATGTCACTGGGTCTAAAATGAAGTATTTACTGAAAACAGGTGTAGCAATACCCCAGAAGGAGCTGCGTCTCTTACTCTGCCTCTCAACCCTAATAAAAGCCTCTGGCACACCTGGCAATAGTGTAGGTGCAATGACCAATGAGAAACACACACGTTATAATAAAAAAACAAATTGTTTTTACTGCAATATTTCTGTGTAAGAATAACACCATATATATTCAAGTAATAAACTAGAGAGCCGTAACTGAGATTTAAGAGCAATACAGCTCTCAAGCCTATATTCAGGCTGCTTTCAGGGGATTCCAAACACTAGACTGTCCCCGAGAACAGAAACACACTTAAATGGCAAAGCACAATATGACGCTTTAAGTTGGATCAGTTGGCTCTGAGTCCAGGCAGGGAGAGAGCAAAAGAATGACCCTCTTTGTGTCAGGCCTCTTTTTTCTGTCCCCTGACAACACAGGCCCAACTTTAAACACTTTATTCAAATCAACATGCAGTGGCTTAACCTTCTGAATAAGCTGTCCCACACACCCACTGCATATACAGACCCCTGAATATGTGTGTGCGGATCCGTATGGCACTAGTAGCTTCAGTCCTTTGAAGAAAAGATAAAACTTTGCGTCTTCAGCTAGCCACTTTCTTTGGTGCACTTGAGCTCCTGACTAGCAGGGCCAAACAACACAACCAGATTATCAAGTGAAGCGGGCAGGATCTTTCTCAGCAAGGTGAGACCAGGATGTCTGCATACAGTGTCCCCAGAAATGGATGGCCTTATCCTTTATCCTTGTGGCACTACATGTGTCAGCAAGATGGCTTCCAGCAATGATGTCTGTATACAGTGTTCAATTAACCCCTTCTGTAGTGCAGTGTCCCTGTTTCCTGCAAATGGGCAAAAAGCCCCCTCAGCCAATCCTGTGATCAAGGCACAAGTGAACGTCCTGGAACAGGCAGGTTCTCCTGGCGACACGACTGGTCACCTCTAACAGGAACGCGTTGGTGCAGGTGTACCTGGATGTGCACCTGGGATCCCCCTCTTTCAGGCTGGATGTCCCGACCGGCGACGGAGGCCTGAATTGTGCGGTGAGATCACTTGAGAGACAGCGTCTCTCCCTCAGGTCTGATCTGTTCCTCCACCTCGTGCTGACTCAAACTCTTGAGGGAATCGAAATGGGGTCTCTCCTTTTCTGCTAGCAGAGCATGCTGGGATTTGTAGTCCCGCCCCTTTAGGAATCAGGTTGCTCTCTGTGCTGAGACTTCATATTCCAGAGTCCTTTTAAGCTGCTGCTGCTTGTTAAAGTCTCATTCATTGGCTCCTGTAACTGTGCCTTTAATTGGCTCTCTTCCTCCTGCCAATAGGAACACAGGGGAAGCTGCAGAGTGAAAGGCTCTGTGTAAGTCAGTGAGGAGAGGGAGGGGGGTGAAAAGTTTGTAGAGGTGGGACAGCCTACAAATTGAATGTGCGGGAGAAGCATGTTTTTCCTGAATAACATTTGGTACAATAAAGACTTAATCCGGGTAGTAAGGAATGACAATATGTCTGACACCTCAACATTTTCTTTTTAATAGCCACAAAGTCACCAATCCCATGGGTCCATGTGGAAATAAATCAGAGTATAATACAAAGACATGTGAAATGCTACTTGATAAAAAAAAAAAATTTAAAAAAAATGAATAAAGTATACCTTCGTCCTGAAACTAAATGGAAAATCAGAGAAAGTGTAGGCAATATGGAATCTCATGGCCCAATATGAACTTCCACAATGAATTTAGAAAAATATAATTTTTTTTTTTTTTTTTTTATATAAGAAATATTTTTAGTTAAAAACAGACAAATGTTTACTTAACAGCGGCTGCTACTCATTAGAGGCACCCAATTCTCTGATGCAATCTGGGAAAAGAAAGATCAAACAAATTCTGCAATATTTTCAAAGGAAACAATTCTCCAGTTGCAAACTCTACATGTTTCGTGGTGACCCGCTTCCTCAGGAGTATACTTGTCAGAGAATGATCTACAAGAAAATCATATGAAATAAACCAACATGTAAAAAGATATAATAATCAGATAACGGGTCACCAACCAACATAGTGAGACGTCGTATATCCGTGACCTCGAATATAGATAGATCATGGTAACCCCCCAGTAGTATAGATAAGGCTCAATAGGAATGTAGTTATAGGAGCAAAACGCTTAGGCGTCACAAAGCCTGTAAGGCAATCTCCCGGGCGAGTGTGGGAACCAGCTACTATAAAGATGTGTAAAACACTATTTCAAAAAGAAAGAAGATATATATGTGGAAAGGAACAGTATGCCATGTTTGAACTAATTCCCAAAGATTGGGTGTTTCTAGGGCAGAGATGAGATTATCTCTCAACCACTCCGATTATAGTAATCTATAACAAAGCATTTCCATATATAGAGGATAATATAAAAATAAGAAACAAAGGAACAGATAAAAAAAAAAGGGGGGGGGGGTGTCTATACACACCTATAACATCTTTGCAAAAGTATAAAGCAAGGCGGGGTGTGAAAATTGTCCAGGAGGGCACTGTATTCCAAGGTAGGTAATTGTTGCCTAAGGTCAGCGCAAGAATTCTGTATGGGGTAAACGACGCACATCAGAGAGCATAAGTTGTTACAGCGTTAATGCTATATGTCATATACATCAGAACCACCCAATGTATGACCGCAAAAACACTTACCTATTCAAAGATAAGGTTGTGGATGGAATCAGTTTCTTTCTTTATATTAAGGTCGCAGATAGAGTAACCTCAAGTCACCAACTCTAGCAAGAGCCCAGTAATCAATAAACATAAGCGTAAGAACCATCGGGCGACACCTCCAAACCGGGACAGATCCAGCAAGATGCCTAAATTGGACCAGCATACAGTGATGTATTTAGGTTTTGTGCTACCCTAAACCTGACTATACTCGTGACCCCCTAATTTAAATATGACCCACCCCTTCCTGTTTTATTTCCCGCCCTGTCATCTGTAAACCACACCCCTTCTTCTTTATGCTCCACCTTTTCCTCTTAGAGCTCCACCTCAACTGGACTCCTGCAGTTGGATTTACAGGTGCTTGCAGATAATTGAAGCTGCTCAGGCTGTTCAAAGCAATGAAAGGCTGACAGCAGCCGCAGCTGTCCTCAATGTCTACATGTAATCGCTTTATGGAATGATTATCTATGGTGAGGGACAGAAGATTGTCCTTGGACACAAGCTGTTTGTGTCCCAGAGTGATCATCTGTCCCTAACCCTAGGTAATCGCTCCATGTGAGATTACATTGGAATACCAGTGGACAACTGCTGCCAGCCTGTCACTGGTTTGTATGGGGTGAGCTGTATTTTTTGTGCGGGAGCCAGGAGAAAGGGCTTTATCCCCCCACCCACCCTACCAAAGTGCTGCCCCCCCCACCCACCCTACCAAAGTGCTGCCCTAGGCCAAGATACAGCGTTGCCAGCATACCCATCAAATATACCGATATTTAGTTGTATATAAACACTATATCAACAGCTGAGATGAGGGTAAATACTACCAGTCAGGCCACTCCCAACAGACGTCTCCACCGCCATGCAGACTGCCACAGAGCAGGCTTAGGGGGACCAGCTCCCACTATATACAGCCTCACACACTTGATTCCTATCCAGATGACAATCACAGCAGGCACCTCTGAATAACGTCACCGGACCCGATTCCAGACAGTACCGCAAAACGGCCTCTTAGTGTGAACTACACACAAAAAGAGCCGTCCGCCCATCCTAAAACAGAATGGCATCCAAGGGCAACATCTAGTGGTCAAACCCAGGATGTCAATAGGAAGGGAGATCACACACTCAACCGGGAAGATTAGACACCCACCACAGAGAGGCCGACAATGGGAGCACACCACTCCTATTCCAAGGGTCTCATCCAGTACCGGGAGGAGCCAAAACATACAAGAAACCAAAAGGGATGAAACAAAACAAGGGGGACAGAAAAACTCATATTATTATAACATTAGATTGACAAATCCAAAAATGCGTTTAACCACTTCAGCCCCGGAAGAATATACCCTCTTCCTGACCAGAGCACTTTTTGCGATTCGGCACTGCGTCGCTTTAACTGACAATTGCGCGGCTGTGCGACGTTGCTCCCAAACAAAATTGAGGTCCTTTTTTTCCCACAAGCTTTCTTTTGGTGGTATTTGATCACCTCTGCGGTTTTTATTTTTGTGCTTTAGACAAAAAAAGAGCGACAATTTTGAATAAAAAAGTAATATTTTTTACTTTTTGCTATAATAAATATCCCTAAAAAATATATATATAAAAAACATTTTTTTTCCTCATTTTAGGCAGATATGTCTTCTTCTTCTACATATTTTTGGTAAAAAAAAAAATCGCAATAAGTGTATATTGATTGGTTTGCGCAAAAGTTATAGCATCTACAAAATAGGGGATAGATTTATGGCATTTTTATTATTAATTTTTTTTTTCTTTTAGTAATTAAATTAGTTATTAAATTAGTAATAGTAATTTCTATCAGCTATGAGTAAGCACTTAGCTTAAAGTGCGAAACGCATTAGCTGATTGCCTGTACTTTTTTTTGCCATGGTATCCTGTATACTGTATGATCTTGATTTTACAATAAAGATTTTTGGACAACATTTTCCTGATGTGCGGCTGTCCGGACTTTTTCATATATCTTCAGCATGATTCAGCATTAGCCAGCACCTGGGGCTCCTGTTACTCTCGGAGACAATTACCTGGTTTGGACCTATACCTGTGCGGTGAAGATTCTCTCGCAATAAGTGTATATTGATTGGTTTGCGCAAAAGTTATAGCGTCTACAAAATAGGGGATAGATTTATGGCATTTTTATTATTAATTTTTTTTTTCTATTAGTAATGGCGGTGATCTGCGATTTTTATCGTGACTGTGACATTATGGCGGACACTTTTGACACTATTTTGGGACCATTGTCATTTATACAGCGATCAGTGCTATAAAAATGCACTCATTACTGCATAAATGGCACTGGCAGGGAAGGGGTTAAACACTAGGGGGCGATCAAGGGGTTAAGTGTGTCCTAGGGAGTGATTCTAACTGTGGGGGGGGTGGGCTACCTAGGACATGACAGCGATCATTGCTCTCGATCACAGGGCACAGTAGATCCCTGTCATGTCACTAGGCAGAACGGGGAAATGCCTTGTTTACATAGGCATCTCCCCACTCTGCCGCTCCGTGACACGATCGCGGGACTCCGGCGGACATCGGGTCCCAGGGGCACGATCATGGAGCACGCGGCGGGTGCACGCGCCCACAATGTCGCTTCTTAAAGGGGGCGTACCTGTACGCCCTTTTGCACAGCCGTGCCATTGTGCCGACGTATATCGTTGTGCACTGGTCGTTAAGCGGTTAAGGATAGTTCAATTGTCCGGATAGGGACACCACAACACCGGATCCACTGGAAGAAGGAGGGGAAGGGAGAGGGGAGGAGGAAAAGGAGTATTGTAGTGTGATTCCTCCTAAGTTTCCCCTGATGAAGGGATTCTTTAGTTAGTCCCGAAACGCGTAGGCCCAAGGTGGAAGATTACACGAATATACATTCGAATTCACATCAGCATATCCATATCCTTATTTTATTGTGTATGCAGTGAATTGTATTAGACGCTCTTCATATTGTCATATTTATTTATTTTTGTATATTTGTATCAATAAAATTGTTTTTTACTACTTTGTCGCCTTTAAAGTCCCACCAACTCTTTGAGGGGTTTTCTCTCTTTCTGAGGAAGGAGAGGGAAACAAGGGAAAGAAGAGAAAGGGGGGGGGATAGATCCCCACATTACATAGAGTTATTAAGAAGGATGGAACAGTCGTGTCAGATCCCAATTAAAAACAGAATAGCAGATCAAATACATTTTTACAAAAAGGGTTTGTATGAATTGATCTTATTGATTCCTGGAGGATCGAGAGCAGAAAACTTCTCTATCCAGTAGGTCTCGGATCTTAAAATAGAGTTGTCCCAATCACCCCCTCTAGGATTGGTGGGGGACAACCTCAAGCACAAAGAAAGAAAGCAGAGTGTTATCAAATCTATGATAGAGACCTATGTGTCTAGTGATGGGTGTGAGGATTTTTTCGCTGCCAGAATAGTATAGGTGATCTCTCATTCTATGCCCCAGTTTGCGAATAGTTTTGCCTACATAAAAGGCGTGACGTTGGCACGCCATCAAATAGATGACACCACGAGTGGTACAATCTGCATCTTGTCGCGACTGGTGCCATTGATCATTAGGCAAATAGATGCTATTGCCCTCAGTGATCCAGGGGCAGCGCCTACATCCGCCACAACGATAAGTCCCCCTAGAGGGGCGAGGAGAAACAACAGATTTAATTTGATAATGACTACTAGTAAGAGTGTCTCACAGAGAGACTGCCCGCCTAAACACCAGCTCCAGGGTGCTATTTAGATAGGGTGTAGTCCTCGGCCAATAAATGCCAATAGTTTGAGATGGATAAACATAAAGATTGTTCATGGGGAGAGAAATAAGTGATGAACCTGACTGTATTCATCTCAGTTTTAGGAGCATTTTTAAACAAAAGTTCAGATCTGGGTCTGGCCCCGGCTTTGTTAAAGGCTTTCCTTAACAGAGTTTTGGAATAACCTCTTTCAAATAGTCTCAGTCGTTAAAGACCAGATTGGCGAAGAAAGTCCTTGTCTGAGGAGCAGTTCCTACGAAGGCACAAGTATTGCGCATAAGGTATACTTCTGATCAATGGGGCAGGGTTTGAACTAGAGGCATGTAAGATGGTATTGCCAGAGCTAGGTTTGCGAAAAAGTTTGGTTGCAATGTAGCCATTCTCATCAACAAAAATTAAAAGATCCAGAAAAGCAATTTGTTGGGTACTAAAAGGTAAGTGTAAATCTTAAATTGAAATCGTTTACATTTAGAGTCTCCAAGAAACAGAGAAGTTCATCCTTGGATCCTGTCCAAACGATCAGAAGATCATCAATGAAGTGGAACCAATATTGTACCTTAGTCAACCAAAACACAAATTTCTCATCAGAGAAAATCCACCTCTCCCAGCCACCCAAATAAAGGTTCAAATAAAGGTTGGCATATGAAGGAGCGCAACAGGTACCCATTGCCACTCCTTGCCTTTGTAAATAGGCCCGTTTAAAAAAAAATTAAAATGGTTACTGGTTGCGGTCATACATTGGGTGGTTCTGATATATATGACATATAGCATTAACACTGTAACAACTCATGCTCTTTGATGTGTGTCGTTTACCCCATACAAAAGTCTTGTGATGACCTCAGGCAACAATTAGCTACCTGTGAATACAGTGCCCTCCAGGAGTCCTTTCTTGCTCCTATAATTACATTCCTATTGGGCCTTATCTATACTACTGGGGGGGTTTCCTTTGGGGCTTTACCATGATCTTTATATATATTTGAGGTTACGGATACATGGCGTCTCACTATGTTGGTTGGTGACCCGTTCTATCTCCGTTATCTGATTATTATATCTTTTTACATGTTGATTTATTTCATATGTTTTTCTTGTAGATCATTCTCTGTTAAGTATACTCCTGAGGAAGCGGGTCACCGAGAAACATGTAGAGTTTGCAACTGGAGAATTGTTTCTGTTGAAAATATTTGGTTGATCTTTCTTTTCCCAGATTGCGTCAGAGAATTGGGTGCCTCTAATGAGTAGCATCTGGTGTTTAGTATACATTTGTCTATGTTTTTAACTTAAAATATTTCTTGTATAATAAATTTATATTTCTCTAAATTCATTGTGTAAGTTCATACTGTACCACGAGAGTCAATATTGCCTCCACTTTCTCAGATTTTTCTCATAATACAAAGACAGGTCAAAGTGGTGGATGAACCTAATTTTCCCACAATAGTAGCAAAAAGGAAAGATTCATCACCAAGTAAAGCTCGTGGTATAGAGCAGTGGTCACCGAACTGCGGTCTGCGGGCTATATGTGACATTTTAATTCCCTTCATTTGGCCCTCCGGGCAACAACTCCTCCCAATGATATGAGGCATTATTCCTCTCAATCACACCAACAATGTGATAGGCGATATTCCTCTCACTGATGCCAAGGATAGGACACTATTCTTCCTAATGACACCCTTGATGGGGCATTATTCCTCCCACTGATACCAATAATGGGACACTATTCCTTTCAATGACACCAACGATGTGGCACTATTCCTCCCACTGATACCAACAATGGGAAACTATTCCTCCCATTGACACCAACGATGTAGCACTATTCCCCCCACTGATACCAACAATGGGAAACTATTCCTCAAATTGACACCAATGATGGGGCACTATTCCTCCTACTGACACCAACAATGATGCCAGTATTTCTCCCACTGACACCAATGATGGGGCACTAATCCTTCTACTGATACCAATGATGGGGCTCTATTCCTCCTACTGACACCAACAATGATGCCAGTATTTCTCCCACTGACACCAATGATGGGGCACTAATCCTTCTACTGATACCAATGATGGGGCACTATTCCTCTCAATGACACCAATGCTGGGGCACTGTACCCCCCCCCACATTGACACCAATGATTGGGCACTATTCCTCCCACCGACACCAATGATGGGGCACTTTTTGACTAGAGGCAAAATGGCATTTTATTATTTTTTATTATTATTAATTTTTTTTTTTTACTAGTAATGGCGGCAATCTGCGATTTTTATCGGGTCTGCGACATTATGACCCACCCCTTCCTGTTTTATTTCCCGCCCTGTCATCTGTAAACCACACCCCTTCTTCTTTATGCTCCACCTTTTCCTCTTAGAGCTCCACCTCAACTGGACTCCTGCAGTTGGATTTACAGGTGCTTGTAGATAGTTGAAGCTGCTCAGGCTGTTCAAAGCAATGAAAGGCTGACAGCAGCCGCAGCTGTCCTCAATGTCTACATGTAATCGCTTTATGGAATGATTATCTATGGTGAGGGACAGAAGATTGTCCTTGGACACAAGCTGTTTGTGTCCCAGAGTGATCATCTGTCCCTAACCCTAGGTAATCGCTCCATGTGAGATTACATTGGAATACCAGTGGGCAACTGCTGCCAGCCTGTCACTGGTTTGTATGGGCTGAGCTGTATTTTTTTACCAAAAATATGTAGCAGAATACATATTGGTCTAAATTGATGAAGAAATTAGATTTTTTACATTTTTTTTTTTGGATATGTTTTATAGCAGAAAGTAAAAAATATTGTGTTTTTTTAATTTTTAATTGTCGGTCTTTTTTTGTCTATAGCACAAAAAATAAAAACCGCAGAGATTATCAAATACCACGCCAATCAAACGCCAATATACGTCGGCACAATGGCAGTGGTGGGCAAATGGGCGTACCTATACGTCCCCTTTAATTGGCAGGGCTAGCGGGCACACGCACGCCCACCGTGTACAGCGTGACCGTGCCCGCGGGACCCGCGGACTCGATGTCCGCCGGTCTCCCGGCGATTGTGTAACAGGGAAGTGCCTATGTAAACAAGGTATTTCCCCCTTCTGCCTTGTGGCATGACAGGGATCACTGCTCTCTGTCATCGGGAGCGGTGATCGCTGTCATGTGAGTTGAAGCCCATCCCCCCCACAATTAGAATCACTCCCTAGGACACAGTTAATCCCTTGATCGCCCCCTAGTGTTTAACCTCTTCCCTGCCAGTGTCATTCATACAGTCATTCATACAGTAATCAGTGCATTTTTATAGCACTGATCATTGTATAAATGTGAATGGTCTCAAAATAGTGTAAAAGGTGTCCGATGTGTCTGACATAATGTCGCAGTCACAATAAAAATGGCAGATCGCCGCCATTACTAATAAGAAAAGAAAAAAAATAATGCCATAAAACTATCCCCTATTTTGTAGACGCTATAACTTTTGCGCAAACCAATCAATATAAGCTTAGTGCGATTTTTTTTTTTTTACCAAAAATATGTAGAAGAATACATATCGGCCTAAACTGAGGAAAAAATTAGGTTTTTTATATATTTTTTGGGGATATTTATTATAGGAAAAATTGTCGCTCTTTTTTTGTTTATAGCGCAAAAAAATAAAAACCGCAGAGGTGACCAAATACCACCAAAAGAAAGTTCTATTTGCGGGAAAAAAAGGATGTAAATTTTGTTTGGATACAGCATTGCACGACCGCGCAATTGTCAGTTAAAGCGACGCAGTGCCGTATCGCACAGAATGGCCTGGTCATTCAGCAGCCAATTCTTCCGGGGCTGAAGTGGTTAATATGTTGCTAATTTCAACATCAGCCCAACCACTACCTGGATCAATGCTCTCCAGATTTATATGATTTATTGCAGGTTTTTATACAGCGAGGAGCTTACAATCTAAGGTCCATATCTGATATACTGGGGTCTAGTTTAGACAGGAGCCAAGTAACCTATTAGCACATCTTTAAAGCGTGGGAGGAAACTCACACAAACCCAGGGACCAAGTAATAAACTCAATGCAAACAGTCTTGTGGTCAGGACCTAGAGCTGTAAAGCAGAAGTGCTAACCACTCAGCCACTGTGCTGCATGTACTTTATGTCTGCAGCACTGTGGCTTAGCGGATATATATATATATATATATATATATATATATATATATATACATACATACATACACACACAGTATATTGTCTATTTACTGATAGTGACTGTGGTTAGTGGTTTTCATGTTCAGGAACAGAAACAAAAAGCCCTGTAAAAAAAAAAAAAAAAAAAAGTTGATCTGATATTGTATATAAAGATCATCATGATGTTTAAACAAAGATGAGAATAAGGAGATACATTCCGGCGGCCGACTTCCTTCTTCCTAAACGCTCGTACACACTATAAGAGAATCAAACAAACATTTGCGTCCAAAGAATTTTCGTCCAAAGAATTTTCGTGCGATTTTTCGTATAATGTGCGCACAACTTTTTCGACAGCCGATTCCAACTTTACGTACGAAAATTCCCAAAAGGGCAAACTCCAAAATCTTTCTCGTACGGGGACAGAACGAATGATTTTCGTTTTTAATGTGTACCGCTTTCATACAAGAGAAATTAGAAAAGAAAGACTGCCGCTAAACAAGGAGAGAAAAAAAGCCTTTGTCGTACGCGCATTTTTGTACGAATTTTCGTTCATCGGTTCCAATTTGCTGCGAAACAAAGAGGAAAATCAGATGATCGTTCGCCCGATTTTCTTATAGTGTTTTCCCCTACTTAACATAGAGTAACAGGCTACACAGACAATTGACAGTCATAAGAGGAAACCTGGAGTCCACCAGGGCTGACTTCTCATTTGATCCAGGTAGAGATTGATGATCCGTTGTTGCAGTCTTCAAGGCCTGAGAGGACAGCGATTTGGGACCCCTGAAGAAGGACGCCCCTACTCTGCGGTGAGGAGAAGAGAAGACCTGGGATCCGATATTTAGGTGCGTCAAAGAGCTTTTAGATGAGTTTTTTTGGAATATGTACAGTATAAAAAAGTTTGTTTATTTTTATTATATCATTGTATTGATGTCTCCAGCACCTTAAGAATGCCTTCTTCATACCACTACCAAAAAAGAATTATTTGGGATGTGGTGCGTCATATCCTCGCATCTCTAGACATTATTCTTCACAATTAGTTCTTGATTAGTTAGGGAATGGGGGGGGGAGGGGTGACGTTTGTCATTGGTGGTGAGGGGAAGGTTTCCCAGGCTAGAGAAGAACTTTAACCACTAATGCCACGTTTTTTCGAACACCCTAGAGACTAAAATGGCGGTCGTTGCAATACTTTCTGTCACATTGTATTTGCGCAGCGGTCTTACAAGCGCACTTTTTTTTTGGAAAAAATACACTTATTTAATTAAAAAATAAGACAACAGTAAAGTTAGCCCAATATTTTTATATTGTGAAAGATAATGTTACGCCGAGTAAATTGATACCCAACATGTCACGCTTCAAAATTGCGCCAGCTTGTGGAATGGCAACAAACTTTTACCCTTAAAAATCTCCATAGGCGACGTTTTAAAAAATTCTACAGGTTGCATGTTTTGAGTTACAGAGGAGGTCTAGGGCTAGAATTATTGCTCTCGTTCTACCGATCGCGGTGATACCTCAAATGTGTGGTTTGAACACCGTTTTCATATGCGGGCGCTACTCATGTATGGGTTCGCTTCTGCACGCGAGCTCGGCGGGACGGGGCACGTTTAAAAAATTTTATTTTTTTCTTATTTATTTTACCTGTTATTTTTTATTTTTACACTGTTCTTTAAAAAAAAAAATGGTGTCACTTTTATTCCTATTACAAGGAATGTAAACATCCCTTGTAATAGAAAAAAAGCATGACAGGTCCTCTTAAATATGAGATCTGGGGTCAAAAAAGATCTCACATCTCATATTATCACTAAAATGCAAGAAAAAAAATAATAATAATTTTGTCATTTAAAAAAAAAATGGCCCTTTAAGAGCTCTGGGTGGAAGTAAGGTTTTGACGTCGCTTCCGCCCTGCAATGGTATGGAGATGGGGGGGGGGCATCTTCCCCTCACTCGTCTCCATACCCAGGAAGGAGAAGGATCCGATCACCTCCGCCGCTGCCTACATCTCCGGTAAGCGCCGGAGGGCACCAGAGAGTGGCGGGAGGGGGGGACCCTCTCCCGCCGCCGATAAAAGTGATCTTGCGGGAAATCCGCCGCAGAGACCACTATTATCGGAAACTGGACCGCCTGCTGAAGGAGAGGATACGGGGGTTATGGCAGCTAGCTCTTCAAAGACAGGACGTATATCGGCGTGCGGTGGTCTGGAAGTGGTTAAATGGCTCCTTATGGTTAATCCATGTCTTCTTTAACCCCTTTATGTCGAAGGTCTTAACGCCTGAACAAGGTTTCGCAACATGTTAGTTAAATTGTACGCTCACTTGGCCACTTTATTAAGTGCACCTGTTCAATTGCCTGGTAACACAAATTGCTAATCGGCCAATCACATGGCAGCAAATCAATGAATTTAGGGATCTAGACGTGGTGAAGACGACTTGCTGAAGTTCAAACCGAGCATCAGAATGGGGAAGAAAGGGGATTTAAGTGACTTTGAACATGGCATGGTTGTTGGTGCCAGACAGGCTGGTCTGAGTATTTACTGGGAATTTCACGCACAACCATCTCTCGGGTTTACAGAGAATGGTTCGAAAAAGGGAAAATATCCAGGGAGCGGCAGTTGTATGGAGGAAAATGCCTTGTTGGTGTCAGAAGTCAGAGGAGAATGGGCAGACTGGTTCCAAATAATAGAAAGGCAACAGTAACTGAAATAACCATGTCTCTGAGAACTGAACACCTTCTTCTTCTGGGCACTCCAGGTAGGTTGCAGTTCTGGAATATGACAGCACTGGAGGATAATGGGTTCTGGTAACTTCATGTTTAAGGGCCAGTTCACACTATAGAAACGCAGTCCGGATGCGTTCCAGGTGCTTTTCTGCATACGCGTTTTTGATGCGTTCCAGTGCGTTCTTGATGCGTTTTTGATGCAGTCCGGTGCTTTTTCCCCCCCTCTTTTTTCTTAACCTTAAATAAGGACAAGTGTGTTGCAGTGTGTTTTTGGTGCATTTAGGTGCGTTCCGGTGCGTTCCAGTGCATTTTTGATGCGTTTTACAGCATTCCAGTACAGTCCAGTGCAGAAAAAATGCAGCACGTTCTACTTTTTTTTCTGGAACTGGAATGCACTGGAACTGCAAGCACTGGTGTGAACTATGCCACTGAAAACCATATAACCTACTTTCCATGTGTTTTTGATGCAGAAAAAAAAAACGCACTGGACTGCATGTGGTGTGAACTGGCCCTAATTCTTCTCACATCTTTTGACAGGTAATTTGCATCTTCTTTTCTCAACATGTTTCTTGCGTCTCTGTTGACTATTTACAACAAAACATTTGATGTTTCTTTAACCACTTCGCATCCAGGCCATTTCTGACACTTCGCTCCTACATGTCAAAAATCATCATTTCTTTGCTATAAAATTACATAGAACCCCCAAACATTATATATGTTTTTTTTAGCAGAGACCCTAGAGAATACAATGGCGGTCATTGCAACTTTTTATCTTGCACGGTATTTGTGCAGCAATTTTTCAAACGCATTTTTTTTTAAAAAAAAAACAGTTTCATGGTTTAAAAAAAAACAAAACAGCAAAGTTAGCCAAATTTTGCATTGTGTGAAAGATGAAGTTATGCTGAGTAAATAGATACCTAACATGTCACGTTTCAAAATTGCACACACTCGTGGAATGGCGCCAAACTTTGGTACTTAAAAATCCCCATAGGCGACGCTTTAAAATTTTTTACTGGTTACATGTTTTGAGTTACAGAGGAGGTCTAAGGCCAAAATTATTGCTCTCGCTCTAACGTTCACGGCGATACCTCACATGTGTGGTTTGAACACCGTTTTCATATGTGGGCGGGACTTACGTATGCGTTCGCTTCTGCGTGCGAGCTCACGGGGACAGGGGCGCTTTAAAATTTTAATTTTTTTTTTATTGTTAATTTTACTTAAAATTTTTTATTTTGACACTTTTTAAAAAAAAAAAATTTTTGATCACTTTTATTCCTATTACAAGGAATGTAAACATCCCTTGTAATAGGAATATGGCATGACAGGTCCTCTTTACAGTAAGATATGGGGTCAATAAGACCCCACATCTCACCTCTAGGCTGGGAAGCCTAAAATAAAAAAAAAAAAGAAAAGATCACCGCTTCCCAGCCGAAGCGGCGCCATTTTTTTGAATGCAGAGACCGGGCGTGACGTCATAACATTGCGCCCGGCCTCCGAACAATCATAGAGACTCCGTCGACCATCTGGTCTGCCGGAAATCTCTATGGTGAACATCCGGCGCCGGCAGATCCGCTATCCGACTCACCGATCGCTGAGGTGTGTCGGTAGAAGCACCAGAGGGCGGCAGGAGGGGGGGGATGTCCCCTCTCGCCGCCCGTAAGCATGATCAAGCGGCGGAACAGCCGCTATAATCATTCTTATGGTGTAAGGAATCGCCGGCTGAAAATGCCGGTATCTGAATGATGTCTGTAGCCTCAGGCATCATTCAGATATAACCCCCGAAAGTCGAGGCCGTCATATGACGGTCTCCGGATGTCAAGAGGGTAATCACAAAAAAAAAAAAGAGCTGCGCAACATGAGACTAAAAAAAGGAAAACATGAATAACCACATATATCTAAATCAAATGAAGGATATGATTGCTCCCAATAAAATACTTAACACAAATCTACCCTGTTTCCCCGAAAATAAGACCTAGCGTGATTGTCGGTGATGGCTGCAATATAAGCCCTACCCCCCAAATAAGCCCTAGTTAAAGTCTTTGTAGGTCTTATTTTCAGGGTAGGGCTTATTTTCGGGGAAACAGGGTAGGGCTTATTTGGGGGGTAGGGCTTATATTGCAGCCATCACCGACAATCACGCTAGGTCTTATTTTCGGGGAAACAGGGCATATGGTAACCTTATGCATCATGCAGTTGGAACATATATGCTATAAAATTAGCTCCACAATGTATCTCAGGAGTGTCCTAGGTACAGTTCTGGTTAGCAGAAAGTCCTCATAGAGAGCAATGTTATCAATCACAAATTATTCAATTCGCTGGTTATTGGTGACTTCAAACAGAAAAAACACCACAGAGGAAATGATTAGTGATAGAAAGATTCCTCCACCTGGAAAAGGACTGCCGCTTACCAGCTCCGGAGATCGTATCCGCTTGTGGCATATACCCCTGCCAGGGTCTTTGTGTTCGTCAGCCAGATATCACCTCTCTTTCTAATAAGATTGCCTCTGAGTGACTCCCGATCAACAGTTCCCCATGTTAAAAAAAGGGCTTTCATAGTGTGATACCGTAAACATTTATTAGTTGTTAAAAAACAAGATTGCACTTACAAAATTGTCTTGGGTTAAAAGCATAGCAAAGAAACTCGAGCCGGCCAGCTCCCGATATACGCCCGTTGCTTCCGGGACTGCGCGTTGTTGTGGTGACGTCAGCATGCCGCTCCTCCCTACGCCGTTTCGTCACAGATGACGCCCCAATATCTTAGCAATTTCAAGACTGCTGCATCCCTCTGAAAGACTTTTTACAATTTTTGACTTTTCAGTCAGTTAAATCTCTTTTTTGCCCCATTTGGCCTGAGGAAAAGAAGCTGCCTAATAATTATGCACACCTTGAAATAGGGCAGTGATGGCAAACCTTGGCACCCAGATCTTTTGGAACTACATTTCCCATGATGCTCAAATACACTGCAGAGTGCATGATCATCATGGGAGATGTAGTTCCAAAACATCTGGGGTGTCAAGGGTCTCCATCACTGAAATAGAGTGTTGATCTCCTTAGGCCACACCTTCCCTCATTACACAAGTACACATCACCTGATATGCTTAAATCCAATAAGCATTCAAGTTTATACAGCTTGGAGTTGCACAATACGCATAAAAATTATGATTTGGTCAAAATACTCACTTGCCTAATAATTGTGCACACAGTATATATATATATATTTACAGTGCATCCGGAAAGTATTCACAGCGCTTCATTTTTTCCACATTTTGTTATGTTACAGCCTTATTCCAAATTGGATTAAATCCATTATTTTCCTCCAAATTCTACACACAATACCCCATAATGACAACGTGAAAGAAGTTTGTCGAAAATCTTTGTAAACTTATTAAAAATGAAAAACGAAAAAAATCCCATGTACATAAGTGTTCACAACCTTTGACATGACACTCAAAATTGAGCTCAGGTGCCTCCTCTTACCACTGATCATCCTTGAGATGTTTCTACAACTTGATTGGAGTGATAAATTCAGTTGATTGGCCATGATTTGGAAAGGCTTATGTATGTTTATGTAAGGTCCCACTGTTAACAGTAAATGACAGAGCACAAACCAAGCGATTAAGTCCAAGGAATTGTCTGTAGACCTCCGAGACAGGATTGTATGGAGGCTCAGATCTGGGGAAGGGTACAGAAACATTTCTGCAGCATTGAAGGTCCCAATGTGCACAGTGGCCTCCATCATCCGTAAATGGAAGAAGTTTGGAACCACCAGGACTCTTCCTAGAGCGGGCTGACTGAGCGATCGGGGGAGAAGGGCCTTAGTCAGGGAGGTGACCAAGTATCTGATGGTCACTCTGACAGAGCTCCAGCATTTCTCTGTGGAGAGAGGAGAACCTTCTAGAAGAACAACCATCTCTGCAGTACTCCACCAATCAGGCCTGTATGGTAGAGTGGCCAGATGGCAGCCACTCCTCACTAAAAGGCACATGACAGCCCGCCTGGAGTTTGCCAAAAGGCACCTGAAGGACTCTCAGACCAAGAGAAACAAAATTCTCTGGTCTGATGAAACAAAGATTGAGCTCTTTGGCTTGAATGGCAAGCGTCATGTCTGGAGGAAACCAGGCACCGCTCATCACCTGGCCAATACCATCCCTACAGTGAAGCATGGTGGTGGCAGCATCATGCTATAGGGATGATTTTCAGCTGCAGGAAGTGGGAGGCTAATCAGGATCGAGGGAAAGATGAATGCAGCAATGTAGAGAGACAGCCTTGATGAGAACCTGCTGCAGAGCACTCTGGACCTCACACTGGGATGAAGGTTCATCTTCGAACAGGACAACGACCCTAAGCACACAGCCAAGATAACAAAGGAGTGGCTATGGGACAACTCTGTGAATGTCCTTGAGTGGCACAGCCAGAACCCAATTGAACATCTCTGGAGAGGTCTGAAAATGGCTGTACACCGATGCTCCTCATCCAACCTGATGGAGCTTGAGAGGTCCTGCAAAGAAGAATGAGAGAAACTGCCCAAAAATAGGCGTGCCAAGCTTGTAGCATCATACTCAAAAAGACTTGAGGCTGTAATTGGTGCCAAAGATGCTTCAACCAAGTATTAAGCAAAGGCTGTGAATACTTCTGTACATGGGATTTTTTTTTTTTTTATAATTTTTAAGTTGCAAAGCTTTCAAACAAACTTCTTTCACATTGTCATGATGGGGTATTGTTTGTAGAATTTTGAGGAAAATAATGAATTTATTCCATTTTCGAATAAGGCTGTAACATAACAAAATGTGTAAAAAGTGAAGCATTGTGAATACTTTCTGGATGCACTGTATTAATAGTGAGCGTGGTTAGTGGTTTTTTATCCAGAAACAGGAACATAAAAAAAAAACTTTTTGAAAAAAAAAAAAAAAGCTGAACTGATATTTGTTGTAAACATGTTACATGTTGTTTAATGTTTAAACAAAGATAAGATTAAAGAAATATCATTCCCCTCTTCCTGACAGAGTAACAGTCTACACAGACAATTAACAGACATTGGAGTCCACCAGGGCTGACTTCTCATTTGATTCAGGTAGAGATCGGTGATCCGTTGTTGCAGTCTTCAAGACCTGAGAGGACGTGGACCCCTGAAGAAGGACGCCGACCCCTGAAGAAGGACGCCGACCCCTGAAGAAGGACGCCCCCACTCTGTGGTGAGGAGGAGAGAAGACTTGGGATCTGGCACTTTAGGTGATCAGGGGAGCGGTAGGTGACGGTTGTTGTTGATGGTGGGGGATGGGTTTCCTGGATTAGAGCAGAACTTTAAATGGCTCCTTATGGTTAGCCACTTCAATACCGGGCACTTTTACCCTCTTCCTGCCCAGGCCAATTTTCAGCTTTCAGCGCTGTTGTGCTTTGAATGACAATTGCGCGGTCATACAACACTGTGTTCAAATGACATTTTCATCATTTTTTTCACACAAATAGAGATTTCTTTTGGTGGTACTTAATCACATCTGGGTTTTTTATGTTTTGCTTAAAAACTGAAAAAAGACCGAAAAATTTTGGAAAAAAAATGTTTTTCTTTGCTTCTGTCAGAAAATTTTGTAAATAAGCAATTTTCTCCTTCACTGATGTGCACTGATAAGCTGCACTGAAAGGCACTGATGAGGAGGCACTAATATGTAGCACTGATAGGCAGCACTGATGAACACTGATAGGTCGCACTTATGGACAATGACAGGCGACATGGATTGGAGGCACTAATGGGTGGCACTGATGGGTGACACTATTGAGCAGGCACTGATTGGCACTGTTGGGACTGTATTGATAATCAGGACACTGGCAGTCAGCACTGATGAACACTGATAGGTGGCACTGATAGGCTGTACTGATGGGTGCTGATGAGGCGGCACTGAAGGGCACCGATGAGGAGGCACTAATATGTAGCACTGATGCACACTGATAGGTGGCACTTATGGGCAATGATAGGCGACATGGATTAGAGACACTAATGGGTGGCACTGATGGATGGCACTATTGAGCACTGATTGGCAGCACTGATGGGCACTGTTGGGACTGTATTGGTTATCAGGACACTGGCAGTCAGTGCCCTGATTATCAGCGAAGATGTCTCTTTTTACAGAAGTCGGTTATCGGCTCTCTTCTCCCTTTTTCATGCTGTCAGCATGAGGAAAGGAATGCAGATAACCAGCTTCTGTTTACATTGTGATTAGCTGTGATTGGACACAGCTGATCAGGTGGTAAAGCGCCGCTGATTGGTTCTTTACCTCAAACTGTGATTAGCAGTGTCCGGAGGACACTGTAGTCACAGAGTGCGCCAACGTCATATGACGGCCTTCCAGAACTGGCCATCCACGCTGTAGCCGTCATTCGGCTATAGCACGGTCGGCAAGTGGTTAACCGCTTCAGGCCCAGAAGATTTTACCCCCTTCCTGACCAGAGCACTTTTTGCGATTCGGTTTAACTGACAATTGCGCGGTCGTACGACGTTACACCCAAACAAAATTGACATCCTTTTTTTCCCCACAAATAGAACTTTCTTTTGGTGGTATTTGATCACCTCTGCGTTTTTTATTTTTTGCGCTATAAACAAAAAAAGAGCCAATTTTGAAAAAAAAAAAGCAATTATTAACTTTTTTCTATAATAAATATCCCCCCCAAAAATACATAAAAAACAAATTTTTTCATCAGTTTAGGCCGATATGTATTCTTCTACATATTTTTGGTAAAAAATTTAAATAAGTGTATATTGATTGGTTTGCGCAAAAGTTATAGCGTCTACAAAATAGGGGATAATTTTATGGGATTTTTATTATTATTTTTTTATTAGTAATGGCGGCGATTTGCGATTTTTATCGTGACTGCCACATTATGGTGGACACATCGGACACTTTTCACACTGTTTTGGGACCATTCACATTTATACAGCGATCAGTGCTATAAAAATGCACTGATTACTGTATAAATGACACTGGCAGGGAAGGGGTGTCCTAGGGAGTGATTCTAATTGTGGGGGGGGATGGGCTTCAACTCACATGACAGCGATCACTGCTCCCGATGACAGAGAGCAGTGATCTCTGTCATGTCGCTAGGCAGAACGGGGAAATACCTTGTTTACATAGGCACGTCCCTGTTCTGCGGCTCCGTGACACGATCGCCGGGAGACCGGCCGACATCGAGTCCGCGGGTCCCGCAGGCACGGTCACGCTGTACACGGCGGGCGTGCGCGTGTGCCCCCTAGCCCCGCCAATTAAAGGGGACGTACAGTTACGCCCATTTGCCCACCGCTGCCATTGTGCCGACGTATATCGGCGTGCGGCGGTCGGCAAGTGGTGAGCATAAAGGAAAGAAAAAAGGTGAGGGAGGTAAAAAGTCTGATGCAGCGATCAGCTGTTATATATTACCTTTTTGCAAAGAGTTTAGATACACACAGGGGGTCTATTTAGAAAACATTTGCTACACAAATGTCAAAGCATTCTTGGAAGCTGAACAAAATCTCACCATCATTTTCTAGGAGGTTAAAGAGTAACTCCACTTTTGTTGACAATAAAAAAACATTCTATTTGTCTGTGTCCCTGGGCAGAGTGAATCTGTATGAGAATGATTTTTATAATTATCAATCAGCTGCTGCACCTGCAGGGTTGAAATGAGGCAAACGGCAGGGGCCCTTTTAGATGTGATTTCCCTTTGGGAGTATTTCACCAAAAATGACATTTTTGTTGCAAGGGATGCCCGAAATCTGACTTGTATCTTTGGGCAGACTTCTGGGAAAATCGCGTTCTATATATCATCTGCGTACAGAGCGCCTCCAGGTGGCCATATTGCATTTTACAGAATATATATATATATATAAAATTTTATTTATTTATTTATTTATTTTAATGTGCTATTTTTTTCCCCACAAAAGTGGAGTTACCCTTTAAAAAGGAGTTCCACCCAGGGGGTCCATTAAAAAAAAAAAAAAATTAAAAGTCAGCAGCTACAAATACTGCAGCTGCTGACTTTTAATTGGACACTTACCTGTCCCAGGGTCCAGCGATGCGGGGGATCGAAGCCCCGCTCGTCCCCCCCCTCCGCTCGTTGGCGCCGACATTTCAACTGTGGGCGCCGGGCTGTGGCTTCACAGCCTGGCACCCACTGCGCATGCACGAGCGGCGTCGCGCGCCGTGATTGGCCGCTCAATCACCTGGGACCTGTAATGGGTCCCAGATGATTGACAGGAGGGAGGGAGCAGAGCGGAGCCCTTCCTTTGCCGAGGGGAAGTGTTGTAACCAGCCCAGGCACTGGAAGAGGCAGACTACGAGGGACCACCTAGCAACAGGCATTTAGAGGTAAGTAAAAAAAAAAAATATCCAAATGTTTTTTTGGGGTTTTTTTTTTAGAATTTTTCAGGTATTTTTGTTTTTTTGGGTGGAACCCCACTTTAAGTCTTGTGTCATTTACTCCATCTAGTGGTCAAACTGTGGTATACATTTCTCATCGAGTTATTTCAGAAAACTATACTGGGCTTCTAGATGGAGCTGAAAATACAAACATTAGTCTCCTAAAATTACGGTGACATTTCATTCAGATTGCAGGAGAGCTTCTGAAATTTTTGCAATAAGAATTTTATAAACAGACCCATTTTAATATGAAAAAAAAAACCTGTCAAAATATGGGTGTGGAAAAAGACAGCCGGGTCTTTTTATCCAATCTATGCAGTGCTGGCTCTCTTCTGGATCCTTAAAGGAACAAATGACACATAATCCTTTGAAAATTAATTGATTGAGTCAATATTATATATTTGTAAACTTATAATACTTAGATATTCTGTTATAGGGTTCAATTTTGAGTTGGTCCACCCTTTGCAGCTATAACAGCTTCAACTCTTCTGGGAAGGCTGTCCACAAGGTTTAGGAGTGTGTCTATGGGAATGTTTGACCGTTCTTCCAGAAGAGCATTTGTGAGGTCAGGCACTGATGTTGGACGAGAAGGCCTGGCTCGCAGTCTCCGCTCTAATTCATCCCAAAGGTGTTCTATTGGGTTGAGGTCAGGACTCTGTGCAGGCCAGTCAAGTTCCTCCACCCCAAACTTGCTCTTCCATTTCTTTATGGACCTTGCTTTGTGAACTGGTGCGCAGTCTTGTTGGAACAGGAAGGGGCCATCCCCAAACTTTTCCCACTAAGTTGGGAGCCTAAAATTGTCCAAAATGTCTTGGTATGCTGATGCCTTAAGAGTTCCCTTCAATGGAACTAAGGATCCAAGCCCAACCCCTGAAAAACAATCCCACACCATAATCCCCCCTCCACCAAATGATTTGTACCAGTGCACAAAGCAAGGTCCATAAAGACATGGATGAGCGAGTTTGGGGTGGTTAAACTTGAACCTGCACAGAGTCCTTACCTCAACCCGATAGAACATCTGTGGGATGAATTAGAGCAGAGACTGTGAGCCAGGCCTACTCGTCCAACATCAGTGCCTGACCTCACAAATGCACTTCTGAAAGAATGGTCAAACATTCCCATAGACAGACACCTAAACATTGTGGGCAGCCTCAATATTGAACCTTACGGACAAAGACTGGGATGCCATTAATGTTCATGTGCGTGTAAAGGCAGGTGTCCTAATAATATAGTGTATATATGTGTAATTTTTCTTTGTATATTTATAATACTCACACAATCTGTTGTTATTTTAACTATTATTCCTATAATACGTAGATATACTGAATATATATATATATATATATATATATATATATATATATATATAAATATATATAACATTTTTTCTTTGCATACTTATTATACTCAGACATTCTGTTGTTATTTTTGTAAGTAATATACATATAAAACCTAGATATTGTCTTTTTTTTTTTTTTTTTTTTTTTTTTAATCCAGAAATCTTTATTACAATTTTTTTTTTTTACTTACATCAATACATCAAACACATTTCACATTCATATTATTCAGATACAGCAAAAATACACATTACATAAAATAAAAAAAAAAAACCCCACCCATTCAAATCAAGTAGCCCCCTCTTCCCCCCCCCCCCCCCCTCAGGGGGTCCGACCCCCTCATCCCCCGTCAACTGGTGTCTCCCCTCCATTCTATGGCAACTCACATTTTAAGGCCCAAAACCTCCGACCAGCTTTTCCAAATAGATATTGTCTTTATATTATTCCTTCTGTACTGAACTGTATTGTAATTGTATTGCCCCCCTTTATATTGTAAAGCGCCAAGTAAATTGTTGGTGCTATATATACCCTGTATTATAATAATATAATAATATATATATAATTACATTACACATATATGTGTCATTTTTCTTTGTATACCTATAATACTTAGATATTCTGTTTTTATTTTTCACAGCGGACAATGATTAACACATTCAGCCCGAGTTTTCAGTTCAACACATCTACTGAATCCCCAACCTTAGCGATCACAGCTTCAAAATTAATAGTCTCCATTTTCTTATTTATCCAATTTCTCTTTGGATTGGTGGTGAACGCTCTCTATTTATGGGTCCTGAAATTCAGGATGAAGCCGAGTGTAAACAATGTGTGGCTTTTTCACCTCGTTATCACCAATCTGGTCTTTCTTCTCCTGCAGCCTATCTCAATCATCTATGTCCTGATGAAACCCCATTGGATCTTCGGAATGTTCTTGTGTAAAGTCCATCACTCCATGATTTCCTTCTGCCTTTTCGCTGCGGTTTTCCTTATTACCGGAGTCAGTCTTAATCGTTATTTGCTGGTCTACCATCCCCACTGGTACATAAGACTTGGCCATGCCTCCGCTGTTTGTTACGGCTTGTGGGGTCTGGCCATCCTCTGCAGCTCTCCGTATCTTCTATTTCGTGTGACCAAATGGAAGGACAACTTCACCATCTGCTACAATGACTATACCTTCTCGGGAAAGTGGGAGAATGTGGAGGCCCAAGTCAAATGGGGGATGTTCTTCTTTAGAGTTCTTGTGAGTTTTCTGCTTCCCTCTGTCATCATCGCAGTTTGTCACTTCAAAATCCTCTTCAAGATAAAAAGCCAAAGAAGGAGCTCCACCAAACCCTACAAGGTCATATTCCTGGCTACAGCAACATTCCTGGTCTGTCTGACCCCTTACCACATAGCCTATGGCATGAGTCTGGCAAGAGGCGGATTTGAGAATGGGATGCTTCTCATACTGAAAATGATTAGTACCTATATCTACAGCTTCATTGGCCCCATATGTTACTTGTTCATCATGGAAGACTTTACTAAAGAGTTTAGAAAGTTCATACATTTATTTGCTCCATTAACATCCTGATTTTTTTTAAATAAAGTGTATCTAAATAAAGTGTATCATGCTCACTCCCGAGCCACTACTCTGTGTGTCAATTCCCCCACCTCTTCTCTCTCCTCATTGGCTCACTGACTGGAAGCCAATGGCTCCTGCTGCTGTCTCAGCCAATGAGGAGGGAGAGTCCTTGGTGAGTTGAGGCTCTCGTGCACATCACTGGATTACGAAGGGGTTCAGGTAAGTATTAGGGGGGCTGCTGCACACAGAAGGTTTTTTACCTTAATGCATATAATAAATGCCTTTAGAAACACTTTAATCACTTGCGGATGCCGTCGTTGTACGTCAGTACTTTGACATAAAACACCAGGGTTATGGCAGCGGCTGGCTGCCATAACCCCGATATCCTCTTCAAAGGCGGATGGTCCTCTTTCAGATAAAAGTGGTCTCCGTGGGGGATTCGCCGCAAGATCACTTTTATTGGGGGCGGGTGAGGGCCACGCTCCGGTCGTCTCCGCCGCTTACTGGACTCACCAGTAGCGACGGAGATGATCACGTCCTTTCTCCTGTGAGGCTGGATGCCAAGTGAGGGAAAGATGGCTCCCGCTCGGCTCCATACTATTGAATGACGGAAATGACGTCAAACTTCACTCCCGCCCAATGGTCTTAAAGGGGACATTTTTATTTTTTTATTTTTTTTATTGCATTTTAGTTTAAATATGAGATCTGAGGTCTTTTTTTACCCCAGATCTCACATTTAGGAGGTCCTGTCATGCTTTTTTTCTATTACAAGGGATGTTTACATTCCTTGTAATAGGAATAAAAGTGACCCAGATTTTTTTTTTTTTAAAGGACAGTGTAAAAATAAAAAATAAAAAGTAACATAATTAAGAAAAAATAAAACATTTTTTAAAGCGCCCCTTCCCACTGATGGTTTCACTTAGTCAAGAGCACCTTAGCACCTGATAGCTGAATTAAAAATCGTCTCAGAGGAGGACACCGTTGGATTCCTGGACAGGTAAGTGCCGTAAAAGACAGTATTTGTAGCTGTTGACTTTTCCTTTTTTTTGGGGGGGGGGGGCTGAAGCTCCTCTTTAAGGACAAGCAGCAGACTAATCGGCTCATCTCACTGTCACTCTGCTCTCTTCTGATATCAGTATGCTCTTTGTCAATTGGGCTGCTGCTGCCTTTCCCAGACTGAGCTCTGCTGTGCAGAGGCTGATTTAAAGTCAAACTCAGGTACTTACACTGCCTGCATTACAAATGATTGGTTTATTAGTGAATACAGAGCTGCATTCATTTGTGTCTTTTATACCTAGAAAAAAATGTAAAATAAAACATAGTTGATTTTGCTAAAGTTGACCATTGTACAGACAGATAAATAATTAGCTCTAGTGCAGTGGTCTCCAAACTGCACTCCGGGGGCCGCCAAATGCGGCCCTTTGCTGCCTTTCATCCGACTTGGGGCACTATTTCATCTTCTGTTACCAATAATAGAGCATAATTCCCTCCACTGATGCCAATGAAGGGGCACAATTTCTTCCAATTACACCAACGATGGGGCACAATTTCTCCCAATGACACCAATGATGGGGTACAATTTCTCCCAATGACACCAATGATGGGGTACAATTCCTCCCAATGACACCAAAGATGGGGTACAATTCCCCTCACTGACGCTAATGAAGGGGCACAATTTCTTCCAATAACACCAGTGATGGGGTACAATTCCTCCCAATGATACCAATGATGGGGTACAATTCCTCCCAATGACACCAACGATGGGGTACAATTCCTCCCAATGACACCAACCATGGGGTACAATTCATCCCAATGACACCAATGATGGGGTACAATTCCTCCCAATGAGGAGGCCACGTGACTTTTTCAAGATCCTTGAAAAAGTCACGTGGCAGTGACGTAACATGTAGGAGGAGCCTGTGACCTCCAGCATCTGCAGTGTGTGAGTTGGCGGCGGTGAAGGTAGAGCTGTGCCGCTAAGCTCTTGTTTGCAGCCTGATCAATATAAAAAGCGATCCCATCCAGAAAGAGTCTGTGAGTGAAAAAACCCTATCTTAATTATAGTATCCAATGAATCATTAATCTCTGCGCAATGGATTGTTAATTTCTCTCCCCATATGTCCGGAATCTGAGAGGAGCAGTGATTAACACTGAAGAAAAAGCGCAAGGAGTTAAAAGTAACATTTTATTCTTTCTTCACTATTATTTTGACTTTTGTTTCAACATTGTCACGAGTTAATTGACACTGTTTTGGTTTAATTATTTAACACTTGATGAATTATCTACACTTCACATGAAGGATTTGTAGGAAAAGGAGGATTTTTTGTATATATAATTTTTGCACATTTGGATTTATATTTTTGGAGAAATCTCATGGAAGCAAGACATATATAATCTGATTTCATTTGTTTTACTTAATTAGATTTCACCTAACATATTTATTGTAAGGAGCTTATAGCTGTGTTAAAAAGCACATACACAGCAAGGTTTGTCACTGTGCGTTTTTTATTAGCACATTTATGTGGAATAAGTTTAGATGAATTTAATTTATTAATGAATATTCACTGTTAATATTAGAAGTGGAATTTTATCCCTTATTTTACCATTCTTATTTTTACCATCCTTATGGGAATTTAGTGATATGCCCCGTACACACGGTCGGACTTTGTTCGGACATTCCGACAACAAAATCCTAGGATTTTTTCCGACGGATGTTGGCTCAAACTTGTGTTGCATACACACGGTCACACAAAGTTGTCGGAAAATCCGATCGTTCTAAACGCGGTGACGTAAAACACGTACGCCGGGACTATAAACGGGGCAGTGGCCAATAGCTTTCATCCCTTTATTTATTCTGAGCATGCGTGGCACTTTGTCCGTCGGATTTGTGTACACATGATCGGAATTTCCGACAACGGATTTTGTTGTCGGAAAATTTTATCTCCTGCTCTCCAACTTTGTGTGTCGGAAAATCTGATGGAAAATGTCCGATGGAGCCTACACACGGTCGGAATTTCCGACAACACGCTCCGATCGGACATTTTCCATCGGAAAATCCGACCGTGTGTACGGGGCATTACTATTAGAAGCATATTTTTACCCTTCCTTTTTTTGGGGGAAAATGAGGATAATACAAGCGCAAATGACCATTTTTACTATTTAATGTAATTTCATTGTGAATTTGTTTCACAATGACAATAAATCTTATCTATCTAATCTTATCTTATCTATCCTTCCTAGCAAATAAGCATGGATTTTGTATGCAAGAGGGATACAATAAAAGTCACTTTATTTGGATTATAGTGTAGTTTTGGTGTCATTCCCAGATGAGGTCCCCTTCTTTCAGTATCCCTGATGTTATCCCCAGGTTTCCTTCCAGACTGCTTGCTTCTCTCAAGTCCTCCCAAACTACTTCTTCTGTGTCAAGCACATGGCTGTGTTCAGGTCCTTTTTTTCCCCTCCCCCTACTCCCTGCCAACATCACTTCCTTTAGCATGAGCTCCATGAACCAGTCCAATGAGTTCATTAGCATGTGGATAGGGGAAGCCCAGCTTCTAAAAACAATACATGTTATACTGTATATTTATACTGTAACATTCACTAAAATAGCCATAGTAACACATTGGACCCATAACTTTGGTAAAGAGAAAGTCGCTGGACTGCCAAACAGAAGCAGCTTTGAAGCTTTGAGGGGGGGGGGGGGGGTTGTCAAGCAGTTAGGAAGCCTCTTGAGCTGTTTAATAAGGTACATAATGCATTTTTTCTCAGTCTAGAATAAACAAGTCTGACTCCAGTCAAAACTTTTTTTTGGGGGGGCTTTGGACAGTGGGTTAGAACCTATATTTTCATGACTCTTGGTTCATTAAATACACTGTCACCAAGACAGTAGATGAAGTGATTTGACCAGTGGAGATGTAGACAGCAATTACATCTCAAAGCAGAAAAGGTTTTTCCCAGATTTGTGATTTGGGCTTGTATCGATGGGCCTTTGCTTCACGTGGGTTTTACATCCCCATACAAGTCTATAGGAATACGAAGCCTGCTTTAAGTTTTAGCCCGGGTTCACACCTATGCGAATTAGAGGTGCGTTTCCGCACCTCTAATTCGCATAGCAGGAGAATGTGACTGGCTCCCTATGGAGCCGGTTCACATATCTCCGGGGCGGCTGCGGTGCGCACTGCACAAAAACGCTGTGCGTCTTTGGCTGCGTTTCAGGGCCGAATTCAGGCATAGAATCGGCCCTGATTCGTCCCTGAAACGGTGAACAGGGACGCACAGCGCTCCTGTGCGGTGCGCAGCGTTTTATGGTGTGAACCCGGGCTTAAACGCTGGTCAGAAGGAGATCAAATGCACCTGTCAATAAATTCTGAATGCTTTCGGGAAGCACCTCATATTGAAGTCAAACTGATGCCATCTAAACAAGGCCAAAACTCTTTGACATAGGCTGTTAAAATCAATATGTGATCTAGATTATTTCAGATGAATTACAAGACAGTCTCCACATGGAACATCTTACAGCTGGTTTCCACCAATGTGAAGAGAAATTTTAACATACATGGAATCCGTGGTCAATCGTTTCCTGCTCTGATGCCTACCAGGACTTAATGTGTCCTTTGGATATGGGGCGCCTCCCAGGCAATCCTGACCTTCCTCCAGATCTTGGCCAACAGGGTCCAATCTAGTTAGTCACAGGTCAATCTATACTTGCTAATTTTGGTATCGACTGCAGGCCCTGTTTCCCCTTCCTTCTGGTGCACCCCCCCCCCTTCCTGGGTTTGGATCTTCAGCAGGCAGCCAGCACAGTCTTATGCAATTCCTTTGGAGGGTCACCTTTGTTTCTCGTAATTTTGCATAACATTTCTAAGTGAGGTCTTCATGAGGTTATTAGAGGTCTCCAATCTCCTTTTGCTTGATTGTGTATGCTGACCTTCTTTTAATGCCTCAGCTGGGCCTGTTTTGTTGCTGTAAACTGAGATTGTAAGCCCGTGTCTTTTGCTAAATAAAGAATTTAAGTGGTTCTAAAGGCAAAAGGTTTTTTTTTATCTTAATGCATTCTATGATTTGTAACATAACAATAATAACATGTATTATTGTTTTTATTATAGCAATACAATGAGCCCCGGTTCACACTGAGGCAGCGCGACTTGCAGCGCGACTGCCTCAGGCGACCTGGACACGACAGGGGCGGCGACTTGCAAAACGACTTCTATATAGAAGTCTATGCAAGTCGCCTCCAAAGTAGTACAGGAACCTTTTTCTTAGTCGGAGCGACTTGCGTCGCTCCGATTAGAACGGTTCCATTGTACAGAACGGGACGCTACTTGTCAGGCGACTAGGTCGCCTGACAAGTCGTCCTAGTGTGAACCGAGCCTAACAGTAATTATTATTATTTAAAATAATAATATAATAATAAGTAGGCTCAAGAGATCTCTACTATATTACATGGCCAAGTGGCTATACTAGATGTATATGAGCTTGATGAGTTGATGGTGATCTTATTCTAAAACCATCGGTATATGAAGTTACGGTACAAAATAAAGGTAGACAGTACAGTTGAAATAAATTTCAAGGCAAGAGGATTAGGAGGGTCCTGCTCATGAAAGCTTACAATCTAAAGAGAACGGGAAGTGATACAAAAGGTAATGACTTTGTGGGGGTGAGTTGTTCGAGAACGTGAGATTCAGTTTCTAGCTACAGGTCGGATAAGCTTCCCTAAAGGAATGAGCTTTCAGGGACCACCTAAAGACAGACAGAGTAGGAGATAGCCAGACAGGTTGGGGTAGGGAGTTCCAGAGGAAAGGAGATGCTCTGGGAAAGTCTTGGAGCATGGCATAGGTTGGAGGTCACGATAAGAGAGCAGGAGGTCATGGGAGGAGCAGAGTGGAAATTTTGTGCGATATTAATTAACCGGCCGTCATATGACATCCTTGATTTTGTGCGGGTATATCTGAATGATGCCTGCAGCTACAGGCATCATTCAGATATCAGCTTTTTCAGCCGGCGATTCCCTACACCATAAGAACAATTTAATAGGGCAGGGATTGGCGGTGTGTGCGATAGCCTGGTCTGTCGGATCCAATATAGCAAACAAAAGAGAAAACCTAGTGCTCAAGGCACGGTATGACCCCTCTGGATTTTTGAAGGCAGACCAGGTGTTGAGTAAAAAATATATTTATTGGTAACATACAATAAAATTGGCACTGACAAAAAAGTAACATGTAAAATTGCAATATTAATAACAAATACGCTCAGTACAAAAAAAAACACGGGCATGAAACTTAGCCGCCTCAAGACCGTAGGTAGGCTAGGGAGAATACATGCTGGAAAATGATACCTGACATGTTTCGGACTGTGTTGTCCTTCCTCAGGGGCTTAATATCATTGAGAACAATTGTATGGTGTTCTATAGATATAAATGTGGTAAACATTAGTAGAACTATAAATAACAAAGTCACTCTCTATAGATTTATAATTAGTATCATACTTTCAAAACGAGACTGCATATCTGAATACATAATAACTAAGTGATAATGAAATCTGTACTTATTGTTTTGTTTACACCATAAGAACGATCATAGTGGCTGTTCAGCCACTTGATCGTTCTTACGGGTGGCGAGAGGGGACGTCCACCAACCTCCGGTACTTCTGCTGACTCATCGCTTCCATTGGTGAGTCGGAGCCAGGATCCGCCGGCCCCGGATGTTTACCATAGAGATTTTCGGTGGACCAGATGGTCGCCGGAGTCTCTATGATCATTCGGAGGCCGGGCGCGGTGTTATGACGGCGCCGCCTCGGCTGGGAAGCTGAGATCTTTTTTAATTGTTTTTTATTTCAGGCTTCCCAGCCTAGAGGTAAGGCCCCATATCTCACTGCAAAGAGGACCGATCATGCCATATTCCTATTACAAGGGATGCTTACATTCCTTGTAATAGGAATAAAAGTGATCAAAAAAATTTTTTTTTTTAAAGTGTCAAAATAAAAAAAAAGTAAAATGAACAATAAAAAAAATAAAAATGTTTAAAGCGCCCCTGTCCCCGTGTGCTCGCACGCAGAATCGAACGCATACGTTAGTCCCACCCACATATGAAAATGGTGTTCAAAACCACACCTGTGAGGTATCACCACGAACGTTAGAGCGAGAGCAATAATTCTAGCACCAGACCTCCTCTGTAACTCAAAACATGTAACCACTAAAAAATTTTAAAGTGTTGCCTATGGGGATTTTAAAGTATCAAAGTTTGGTGCCATTCCACAAGTGTGTGCAATTTTGAAGCAGGACATGTTAGGTATCTATTTACTCGGCGTAATTTCATCTTTCACATTATGCAACAAAATTAGGCAAACTTTATTGTGTTTTTTTTTTTTAAGCACTGAAAAGTTATTTACAAATGAAATAAATAGATTTTTTAAAAATTAAAAAAAAAAAATGTTTTTTTTTTCAAAGAAAAAACACGTTCGAAAAATTGCTGTACAAATACCCTGCGAGATAAAAAGTTGCAACGACCGCCATTGTATTCTCTAGGGTCTTTGCTTAAAAAAACATATATAATGTTTGGGGGTTCTATGTAATTTTCAAGCAAAAAAAAAATGATGATTTTTACATGTAGGAGAGAAATGTCAGAACTGGCCTGGGTGGCAAGTGGTTAAAAGCAGAGAAACCTAAAGCACCAAAAAAAAAAAAAGCCAATCTGACAAGAAACATACAGAAGGGGAAGTCCTGAAATATCATTGTTATTTCTGCAATCTGTCAGTTAGAACGTGTGCCATGGGAGAAGGTTGCATTCTGTAAGAAGATTCTGTGAACAGATCACGGAGACGGCGTTGGCTTGTAGAGATGTTCCATGAAACAGGTAACTTTTTTGGCTTTAAAATTCGGAAATTTAAAAAGGGAAATGTTAGGAATCATCATACCTGTGTGAAAAGCCTCATATAAAAGCTGACATTCTCAGATTCCTGAGCAGTTTTTCAGTTCCAGAGCAGTGTTGCCTCGAGTCACGCCAATTCGTTTTTCGCATTTCTGCCCCAAAATGGAGATATGCTGCTTGGACTGCAGAAAGTGCCAGCTTCCATCCAAGGCTTCTACGCACACATTTTGCTTTCTGAGATTAATCTTTAAAGAAAGCCTGAAAGTATTGAAAATGGAGGTGGCCATAGCTGACCTCTCCTAAAAATGCTTGCTGCCTGGCTAAGCTATTGGCTTCAATATGTCCGGAGTCACTGACTTGGAACAAGTACCGTATGGCAATGTGACTTTTTTAATCGGTAGCATGTTTCAGGCCAGCGTCTTAGGACAATGGAGAGCCACAGACAGCCAGATAATGGCGTCCCCTCTATTTCTTAGTATATGGTTCCTTTAGGGTCGATTCACACTAGGCGCAGTAGGACTGTTTTGGGCTATTCCAGCGTAGTCCCACCACAAGACAAGGCAAAATGCCCTTTTCTCCTACAAGGCTGGTTCTCACCACCACATTGCGGTGGTGTGCTCTGAAAAGAGTACTGCATGCGCTACTTTTTCCAGCGAAGCGCGAGGCAAACCACCGCCTCGTAGCGGCCAATACAAACGAATGCAATTGTGTGTATATATACCTACCCTAGGATCTACAGTGCCTTGAAAAAGTATTCATACCCCTTGACATTTTGCACATTTTGTCATGTTACAACCAAAAACGTAAATGTATTTTATTGGGATTTTATGTGATACACCAACACAAAGTGACACATAATTGTGAAGTGGGAGGAAAATGATAAATGGTTTTCAAAACGTTTCACAAATAAATATCTGAAAAGTGTGGCGGGCATTTGTATTCAATACTTTGTATAACCGCTTTTCACTGCAGTTACAGCTGCAAGTCTTTTTGGGGATTTCTCTACCAGCTTTGCACATCTATAGAGTGACATTTTTGCCCATTCTTAAAATAGCTCAAGCTCTGTCAGATTGGATGGAGAGCGTCTGTGAACAGCAATTTTCAAGTCTTGCCACAGATTCTCAATTGGATTTAGGTCTGGACTTTGACCCTGGTAGAGAGCACACCGCGTGCCCCCACTGCCCCAGCTGTGCTGCGATTGGCTGCAGCACCAGCGGCTGCTGGTGCTGGACGATCGGCTGTGGACATTACCGAAGAGAGCCCTGTGTAGGTAAGGCCCCTTCCACAGTGGGGCGGCGTCAGCGGTAAAATGCTGCTATTGTTAGCGGCGCTTTACCATCGGTATCCGGCACCCGCTAGCGGCCGAGAAAGGGTTAAAAACCACCGCAGAGTGCCTCTGCAGAGGCGCTTTGCGGGCGGTATTGCCGCGGTGTCCCATTGATTTCAATGGGCAGCAGCGGTGGAGGAGCGGTATATACTCTGCTCCTTCACCGCTCCAGAGATGCTGCTAGCAGGACTTTTTTTACCGTCCTGCCAGTGCACCGCCCCAGTGTGAAAGCCCTTTGGGGCTTCCACACTGGAGACAAAGCAGCGGCACTTTCAGGTCGGTTTGCAGGTGCTATTTTTAGCACAATGTCGCCCGCAAACCACCCCAGTGTGAAAGGGGCCTAAGCAAACACATTCTCTTCTGACAGCAGCAACGTGCTGTTTTTTTCTTTCTGCAATGCAGGAAATAAAAAAACAGCACATTGCTTAGTAAAAGCAGCACACACAGTAATATATGTTAGGCACACATTTAACCCCTTGATCGCCCCTGATGTTAATCCCTGCCAGAGTCATTAGTACAGTGACGGTGCATATTTTTAGAACTGATCACTGTATTGGTGTCACTGGTTCCCAAAAAAGTGTCAGTTAAGTGTTATATCAATATTGTATTTTATTATAATAGTATATAATATTATATTATATAGCAATATCGCAGTCCAGCTAGTCGCTGATCTCCACCATTACTAGTAAAAAATTCCAGAAATATATTCCCTATTTTGTAGACGCTATAACTTTTGCGCAAACCAATCAATATACGCTTATAGGGATTTTATTTTTTATGCAGCAGCATACATATTGGCCCAAATTGATGAAGAAATTACATTTTTTTGTTGGATATGTTTTATAGCAGAAAGTAAAAAAATATTGTTTTTTTTTTTTTTTTTTTTTAAATTGTCGCTCTTTATTTGTTTATAGCGACAAAAAATTAAAAAACGCAGATATGATCAAATACCACCAAAAGAAATCTCTGTTTGTGGGGAAAAAAAGGAACGTGAATTTTGTTTGGGTACAGCGTCGCGCGACTGCGCAATTGTCAGTTAAAATAATGCAGTGCCGTATCGCAAAAAATGGCCTGGTCATTAAGGGGGTAAAAACTTCCAGGGCTGAAGTGGATATGCGAGTGCTTTGGATTACAAGCCTTCTCCTGGAAACGGATTCTGCTCGTAATCCAAGGTTCCACTGTATGTCATTTTTGGAGACAGATAGAGCTTAATTTTAGTGGTATTTATTAAATCATTGGTATTTTCATCTTTTGTTATATATACTCCCTAACTGACCCCTTTTGGACCCCTGTTCTTCTAAATAGGAAGTGCTGCTTTTCACATCCTCAGAATGTCAGATGCCATTTCCAGTAAAAAGAAAAAACAAAACAAAAACAAACAAATATATATATATATACGGACAAAGATGAGTCACTCTTACGCTTTTACAAATCTTCATTTGCCAGACTGGATAATCACATTAGCAGAAGGCTCCTGTTTTACCGCCGATTATTATGTACAGCAAGTAAGGATGAGAGATACAAATAATGCAAATTCCTGTAATTCAGAAAATTCATATCCATAACGTACAAAAAATAGAGAGAGAGCATGTTTTTTTTTTTTTGCTTGAAACTGTACAGTTGCTTGGTGCTTTGATTTTTTTTTATACATTATGGATTTCCTGAAGTAAAGGAATTTGCATTATTTGGATATCTCATCCTATATATATATATATATATATATATATATATATATATATATATATATATATATATATATATATATATATATATATATACATACACACTATATCCACTTCAGAGAAGAAATTAGGTGTGGGTGTGGCGCTGTTTTGGTTCTATGGCAAAGTGTTATGACACTGTGATAACATATTAAAGTCACCCCGTAGACGTCCAATGACGAAACGCGTAGGGCGTGGCCTGACCAACGTCACCTGTGATAGGTGAGTGAAAGTATGAAAATGTCGGTTGATAAAAAATTATTGAAAAACTTTATCCCAAAAAAGGAGTGACAATCAAAAGTGATTTTGCATAAAAATAGAAAATGATGTTTATGTAATTTGCTTCAGACAGTGGCTGATCCTATGCAACTCACTGTTTACCATGTGGTGCTGTTATGTCAAAATATGCCCATGTATTCATACTGTACATTGATCTGAAGTGCTAAGGTGAGTGGGAAGGAAAAAGGAAGGGGGGGTGACATTAGTGACAGTGCTTGATATTCGTGCTCTTACTGTGCAAACACTCACCGGATACTTTCACCCCTGTAGGGGTATTGCGCGGTCACAGTCTATGCCACTGTGCAGCAGTTCCTGGCAATCCCGGATCGTGTTATGTTAACATAAAAGAGAAGGGGTGCCCATAGCGTAAAAATGTTTAAAACCTTTATTCCAAAAGTAACAGAATGGTACTCACATTGTAAAAGTTCAATTCAAGCATAAAAGATCTGAGTTTAAACCGCCAAACAATCCTGTATTCGTTGGGAGATGACGCACGACGTTGGTCAGGCCACACCCTACGCGTTTCATCGTTGGATGTCTACGGGGTGACTTTAATATGTTATCACAGTGTCATAACACTTTGCCATAAAACCAGAACAGCGCCACACCCACACCTAATTTCTTCTCAGTTCAGCTTTTTCCACTTCGGTGGTTATTGCATTTGTGGAGGCAGCAGTTCTGAACCACTTTTTTACCTACCCCATTGCGCGGATTCATCATTATTTTCCTATATCCGCTTCAGCCCCGGAAGATTTTACCCCCTTCCTGACCAGAGCACTTTTTGCCATTCGGCACTGAGTCAATTTATCTGACAATTGCGCGGTCGTGCGACGTTCGTGCGACAAAATTGACGTTCTTTTTTCCCCACAAATAGAGATTTCTTTTGGTGGTATTTGATCATCTCTGCGTTTTTTATTTTTTGCGCTATAAAAAAAAAAAGAGCGACAATTTTGAAAAAAAAGCAATATTTTTTACTTTTTGCTATGATAAATATCCCCAAAAAATATTTAAAAACATACATTTTTTCCTCACCATAGGACGATATGTATTCTTCTACATATTTTTGGTAAAAAAAAAAATTGCAATAAGCGTATATTGATTGGTTTGCGTAAATGTTATAGCGTCTACAAAATAGGGGATAGATGTATGGCATTTTTATTATAATTTTTTTTTTTTTTATTAGTTAGTTGTCTGAATATCCGTTCCGGTTACTGAACTTTGGCTATGTTTTGGTCACCTTCGTTCTATTTACTTTTATTATTAAACAAGTGTGATTTAACTGTACTTCTGTCTCGGTCTGATTCATGGTTTCTGACAGGAGGTCAGGACTCTGTGCACGCCAGTCAAGTTCCTACATCCCAAACTCACTCATCCATGTCTTTATAGACCTTGTTTTGGACAAACAAGGTCCTTAAAGACATGGGTGAGTGAGTTTGAGGTGGAGGTAACGACTAAGTGCACGTGAAGTGTGCGAAACGTGTCTACCCAGCATTCTGATTCCTGTCGTTTTTGGGATGTCCAAATAAAAAGGATTTTGATCTACAATGGTGTGCGGTCATTTCTTCTAAATTCTTTGCGGTGGAAGAACTTGACTTGAGTCCTGACCTCAACCCGATAGGACACCTTTGGTCAATACCTCAAACTAGTAGTTGTGTTCCTCAAGCCATGCTTGAATTCCTCAGACCAGGGGCGGATCCAGAGTCTAGTCTTGGAAGGGGCACTGCCAGAAAATCATTTTTTTTGCGGGCAATTTTGCTGGGCAATGGCTGGTGTTGGGCAATGGCTGCACCATGGTTGTTATGGTGTCAGGATGATTGAAGTGCATTATTTCTATTATTACATTGTAATATAAAATGAAATGATTCAACTCACTATAATGCAGAATCAGTGGGAGCCCTGAGCGTGTCACTTGCCACGTCGACCTGCCTTCAGATGTGGATTGTCACGTGCCACGTCCCTGCCACAAGTTGCAGAACACCACTTACCCGCCACGCGTTGCTGATTGTCACTTGCCACGTCACCTGCCACACGTTCCTGATTGCCGCTTGCCATGTCACCCGCCACACGTTGCTGATTGTCACTTGCCACGTCACCTGCCACACATTGTTGACTGTCATTGGCCTGCTAATCAGCAGATTATCACGGGATTTGGGCCAGTAAAGTAAGTGGAAGGCTTACCTGTCGCTGCTGATGTGTTTCCTGCCTGTAGCAGGATCACCAAACTAAAAAAAATTGGTCATGCCCCCACTAAAGTCTACCCTTCACACCCTTCTAGCTAGCTGCCCCAGTAGATTAAAATAAATAAATAGATAGATAAATAAATGGCCAAAAAACTTATCTGAATCCATGTTCAGGTAACATTTGAACCTTCTTTATTCTGGACTGCAGAGTGAGAGGATTGGGAGGCTCCTTCTTTGGGGATGGACACATCCTATTGGGTCCACTGGCAGGATCCTAACAGGGTCCAGAAGACTCCAACGGCATGATAATGATGTCACCAAGATAGGTTGGCAGCAATCCTGGACTGCAATGGTCGACCATTGGTCTTCTCTAGCAGAAGAAGTGCTGTGGAGGGTCAAGAAATGGTTGACTCAGGTAAGTCTTTAATAGACATGTGCAATACGTTTTGTTACGAATTGATATTTGGACATAATTTTTGTTATTAGGAGAATCGGATGTATCTGGATTTTCTGAATCACAATACTAATGAATTTCAGCAAATCCACAATAATAAATTTGAAAAATGTAAAAAAGGAATTTGAAATGAAAAAAATTGGAAAATGAATTCCAATTTCTAAAAATGTGAAAATTAAGTTGAATATGAATTTGAAATGGAAACATATTGCAATATGTAAGGTATACAAGTGAATTAAGATGATGATAAGAATAGAAAAGAATAGAATGGGAAAAATAGAGTTGATTAGAATAAAATGGAATAGAACGAATATAGCCATCTTCCGAAATTCGAATCGATTCAAAAATAACGAATATACAAACCGAATCCGAATATACGAAAATAATTCTGAAAACGAATCATTCTATCATAACGAATATGACAAAACGAAAGTAATAACGAACGAATCCGAAACAAAATAAATTGTTCCATCCTGCACATCTCTAGTCTTTAATTTGTGAATGGGTGGAAGTGGAGTGGATTGGAGTAGGATGGGAAAGGGGGTCTGAATTTACCAATAGATGGGCTTTAACCCAGTGGTCATCAATCCTGTCCTCAAGGCCCACTAACAGGCCAGGTTTGCAAGATAACCGAAATACATCATAGGTGATATCATTTGCTGATCAGTGATTGCAGTATTCTAGTCTGCATCTCCCCAAGGTAATACATAAAACCTGGCCTGTTAGTGGTCCCTGAGGACAGGGTTGATGACCACAAACAAAACAAAACTGCGGCGCGTGAAGCGCGACGCGGCGATACGTGGGTGTGGTTTACGTGAAATGGTGGGCGTGTCTTAAATGGGCGTGGCTCAAAGGGGGTGTGGTTAGAGTCTGAGATGAATAAGGGATGGAGAGGGAAAGGGGGAGAGAGGAATGAAGGGACAGCAGCCCCAGATCCTACACAACAATAGAAATATGTGTATTCTAGAAAGTTTAACAATCAGCAGATAAAGATACTCCAAACAACTGGTGTTAGCACTTCAATCATCCCGACACCATGATTGTTATGGTGTCAGGATGATTGAAGCGCATTATTTCTATTATTACATTGTAATATAAAAATAAAGCATTCAACTCAACATAATGCAGAATCAGTGGGATCCCTGTGCGTGTCACCTGCCACGTCGCCTGCCACCAGCAGAGTCCGTCCTTGCATCAGGTGCCCCCAGCAGAGTCTGTCCTTGCATCAGGTGTCCCCAGCAGAGTCTGTCTACGTATCAGGTGCCCCCAGCAGAGTCCCTCCTTGCATCAGGTGCCCCCAGCAGAGTCAGTATAGACTCCCTCAGTGCAGACCCCCCTCCATCAGTGCAGACCCCCCTCATCAGTGCAGACCCCCCTCCATCAGTGCAGATCCCCTCAGAGCAGACCACCTTCCATCAGTGCAGACCCCCTCAGAGCAGACCCCCTCCATCAGTGCAGACCCCCTCAGAGCAGACCCCTGTCCATCAGTGCAGGCCCCCTCAGCAGACCCCTGTCCATCAGTGCAGACCCCCCTCCATCAGTGCAGACCCCCTCAGAGCAGACCCCCCTCCATTAGTGCAGACCCCCTCAGAGCAGACCCCCTCCATCAGTGCAGACCCCCTCAGAGCAGACCCCCCTCCATCAGTGCAGGCCCCCCTCCATCAGTGCAGACCCCCTCAGAGCAGACCCCCCTCCATCAGTGCAGACGCCCTCAGCAGACCCCCCTCCATCAGTGCAGACCCCCTTTATCAGTGCAGACCCCCTCAGAGCAGAACCCCCTCAGTGCAGACCCCTTTTCCATCAGTGCAGACCCCCTCAGAGCAGAACCCCCTCAGTGCAGACCCCCTCAGCAGACCCCCCTCCATCAGTGCAGACCCCCTCAGTGCAGACGCCCTCAGCAGACCCCCTCCATCAGTGCAGACGCCCTCAGAGCAGAACCCCATCAGTGCAGACCCCCTCAGCAGAACCCCCTCCATCAGTGCAGACCCCCTCAGCAGAACCCCCTCCATCAGTGCAGAAGCCCTCAGCAGACCCTCCCCTCCCATAACGCCCCCCAGGCCCCAGCAGTGAGCACATAGAGCGGCCGCGGGTGTAGCGTCCGGCGCCGTGTGTTCAGCGGAGAGGGGAGGGGCCGATCCGTGCGAGAGGAGAATTCATTGGCTGCACGGATCGAGCCCCCTTCCCCTCTCTACTGAACACAAGGGGGAGCGATCAAGCGGCGGCGGCGGGACCGGCCGCCATTTTACTGAAGCCAGCTTCCCAAAAATGCAAATTGCAAACATTCCCGATTTTCCCTGGGCAAATCCCGATTCGGGACAGCCTCCAATCGGGACGAGGGTCCCAAAATCGGGATTGTCCCGGGAAAATCGGGACTGTTGGCAACTATGAACCCATTTTAACTTTTACACTACAGTATCCTTTTTAACCCTCTCTATCACATTTTCTTTTATGCAGATGATACCATCACAGACCTGCATGTGAACATATCTGCTGGAACATCTCACCCTGAAGTGACGGCCCCAAATTTAATATCAGCCTTAATCTTGATCCTCACATCTCTTTTTGGACTTATTATGAATTCCCTTTACATCTGGGTGCTCAGGTCCAGGATGGTGCAGAGTGTCAACAACACTTGGTTCCTCCACCTCATCATCACCAATCTTATTTTTACCTTGGACATGCCCATTATAGCAGCCTATGTTCTGAGAAATCCTCACTGGACCTTAGGATCGTTCATGTGTAAGATGAACAATGCCTTGGTAGAAATGTGTGCACATGCAGCCGTCTTCTTTCTCATGGCCATAAGCATTGAACGTTTTCTCTCGGTGTTTCACCCAGTCTGGCACCGAAAACATGTAACACCATACCGGGCTTATATGGTTTGCTTGGCACTGTGGGGGTTGGCTGTCCTGTGCAGCTCTCCATATCTCATACTTTGTAATTTAGAACAAGACAAGAACATCACGGTATGCTGTGCGGAGTTCACCATCTCTAGGGATGAAGGTCAACTAGAGAGGCTTGAACAGTCAACCCAGTGGGTTCTGTACTTCTTCCACCTATCAATGAGTTTTCTCCTTCCATTCTCTGTTATGGTCCTTTGCTATTTCCGCATTGCCTTCAAACTTAAACTGGAGCAGATGCCCAAATCTAACAAGCCATATAAGTTGATAAGCATTGTCATAGCCTCGTTCTTCATCTGCTGGATGCCCTATCATATACGGAATGGAATGATTCTGGAGAAAGGAAGATTCCGAGAGGAAATCCTCCAGACATTGATCATGCTCACAACATGTTTTACCTGTATTAACTGTTGTCTCACACCAGTGCTTTACCTATTCATTGTCGACAGCTTCAGCAAGGAATTCAAGAAATCTGTACAGAATTGCATTTGCTTAGTGAAATAGTGTTACCCAACCACCTAGCAGATCCAGGATTATCCTGCTGAGATCCTCTTCTCTGCAGCTGCTGCTTAGGTCCTGCGACACCATGTTTCACTGTGATGTCATTGGGAGACTGCTGGCTCTTCCAGGTTCAAGCGTGGCCTCCCGGTGACGACCCACCACCTCCTCCTTTAGGCCTGCTTCACATCTATGCAGGTGGTTCCCGCTGTGGGTCCACACCTCTACCCGCAGCAGCAACCACCTGCGCAGAAAAAATGCACTGGATGCGTGCGGGTGCCACTAATCCTAATGCATGCCGCACGCACTGGTAAGCACACGCACACTGGGAACTGCATTGCACTTGCAGTTCCCGTGTGGGCTGCGATACCAGTAATGGTGCAAGGACCTTTTCCCTGTGTTTTTGGAGGCACGGTAGCCCATTTAAATGAATGGGCTGCCGTTCCTGCAAAAAAACATGGCTTGCAGAGCTGCAAAAATGTGAACTGGGCCTTAGTGAATGGAATGACATGCAGTGCTCCCAAACTTCCTGGCATATGCATGTCACATTTCCCAGGAGACACTGGGGGCGCTGATGCCATTTGTCTAGGTAATCAGAGAGGATGGGGGCAGGCCTGAAACCTATTTAAAGAATATGTAAACCCAACATTTCAGATTCCTAATATGTGCCTGCTGTACCATGTACTTGCATGAAAAAGTCTCCTGTTCTCTTTGTATTGCTTCATTTGTGTGAAATCCCTGGTGTTCCTGCTAGTTCCTCTGCTTTCCTATTAACTGACCACACTAGGCACGAGAAACCAGCGTGCAGTTCTATTGCTGTTCTGAGAACTCAACCTGATCTCCTCCAATGCTCAGAGTTGTCTTGACACTCAACCCCCATTTACTAGGAAGTTTGGTGGGCGGCAGTTTCTCCTCCTCCAGCTCTTTGAGCTCCTTATGCAGCTGAGAACAGAGGGTATGCAATCACTTATAAAAAGGGGAAAAATAGGTATTTATAAGGTTTTTCATATCTATGTAGCAAGGTCCCAGGCCTCCTTCAGTCTAATGAGAACCTCCAGGGCCAGACATAGCTGACATCCTTCTGCATATGGTGGGTTGTGAGGCATGGCGGGTGTAATGCAAGTTAGATTCATTGGGCGCCAGACACTTCTTGAATGCAAAGAGATTTTATTTCTCTTGAACATAACTTTGGGAGAGAGGGTTAGGGCCAGGACACCCTTAGGTATTTGCAATGTTAATTGGCAGACTCCGAGACTTCTACAGGAGGACAGCCATGCAGGAAAAGGCACCCAGCAAGATGCCACATCTGCATGTGTAGGAATGCTGTCTCCTATGGCAACAGTCTTTAACTGTTTCTAACACAAAGCGTAACAGTTCCTTCACTTCCACGACAATCCCTTCTTGTAGTTCTTCAGCCCACTGACCTCCCAGTCTCTCTCACTAGACTAGATAATTCACTGCCACTGAATCCCTTGAGCTCCTCCAATCTTCACTGTAGTATCTTCCTCATGCGTCACCTCCGCTGGCTGGGTCCCTGACTTGACACCTGCTGAAGTTTCCCGATTCTTCACCGTCCCCGGTTGGTGAAAATGCTGCTCCAGTACTTGCTTCAGCTACTCACTGTGGTCCCTGGTAATAAGGTGGTTGGTCCCTTAGTGGCGACAGCTTCCCCACTACCTCCGACCACAACAGGTTCTCCGGCTGGCAGAACTGTCACTTCTGGTTGGACTGCAAACCGCAGTCCCAACCCTACGCTGCTCTCTTGCTTCTGGATAGGCCCTCAAACAGCCTAACAGTCAGATGTGCCTGGGATAGGCCCAAACTCTGGCCTAGGAGCCTGGGGCAACACAACACACGTCCACCCAGACAGTCGTCCAGGTGGCACAGAACCCCAATAACCTGACTCCACCCAAATATATAGTTCCTCCCAGCAGGCCAAGGGTTTTAACAAAACCTGTCCATTGGCTGAGATACCCCATATACCCATAGAGATGAAAGCTATTGGCCACTGCCCCGTTTATAGTCCCGACGTACGTGTTTTACGTCACCGCCTTCAGAACGATCGGATTTTCCCACAATTTTGTGTGACCGTGTGTATGCAAGACAAGTTTGAGCCAACATCCGTCGGAAAAAATCCTAGGATTTTGTTGTCGGAATGTCCGAACAAAGTCCGACCGTGTGTACAGGGCATTAGAATGAAACCAATTGATCCTCAACAATTAGCCAAGGTATATCTGGCAGGTAAATTTAGAAGCAACCCAGCCTAAACACCAGGGTGCTACATTTATACACAAATGTTTTCCCTTCCATTTCTATTTTAAACTGAATTGGTTGTTTTACAAGGTGATCGTTTACATATACTTTAAAGAAAAAAAGGGAACAGAATAAAAATAATATAAATTGGGATATTTGTGTAGCGGAGGGGGGTGGTTGGGATGGAGAGGAGAAAAGTTGTTTTAAAGGGTGAAGATCCTCTATAATTGGTTTGCAGGAAAAAAAGCTGTTTTTTTTTATGCAGCTGAAGCTCAGATTACACAGACAGCTGAATGATAGATTACCCGAGGGTAACCTGAAACAAGCCAATTAGAGCCTCAGCCTCAAATCGCATGCTATTAAAAACTTTACGGACCTAATAGACACCCATTAGTCTGCCACCCCGCACAGTGCACACACATATGAACGATTTATTTTAAAAATGATAATATGGCTAATAGTTTTTAACTTTAACATGTAGCTTTCTTCTTTGGCAAACTAACTTTCGGAACTATTTTGGGGGGGGGGGGGGGGGGGGGTGTCTGCGCTCCTGGGTCCCTTATAGACCGACCTCCACCGCTCATTACTAGTGGCCAGTAGCTAGGCCTGAACACTGTAAACACTATAAAGGAGGACAGATTATCAACCATGTAAAAGCTCCAACACAAAGCTTACACAGGGTTTTGACAGCAGAGGAACAGAGCAGTGGAGGATCATGGGAAAGAAAAGTATAAGTGGGTCAGGAGGTGGGCTTTAAAAAGACCCAATCACTTTGCTATGAAAGAGAAAGTGACTGTTTTTCTGATAAAGTTTGTTGTTTGTAGATATGGAGAGGTAAAGTTCAGACTACATGCACAGCTGAATCTGCCCGCCATTGCCTGTGTAGACTTTAAGAGTCCATTCACACAGGGACGACTTGTCAGGCGACCTAGTCGCCTGACAAGTCGCCTCCCGTTCTGTGCTATGGAACTGTTCTAAGGGGAGCGACGCAAAAAGGTTCCTGTACGACTTTGGGGGCGACTTGGGGCGACTTGCATAGACTTCTATACAGAAGTCGCCTTGCAAGTCGCCCCGGCAAGTCGTGTTGCCCCTGTGTGAATGGGGTCTTAATGAGTGAGATATAAGGCTCCTTAATTACAGTCCTGGTCATTTATCCTGATCAATGATTCTGAGTCTTAACCAGTATCTGTAAAACTTTACAATATCCCTGTTTAGAAAGCTTACTGTACATTTTCATTCAATAAATGGCATCACTTCATCTTGAAATGTTTAATTTTCTCAAAAAAAAAAGAAATCTAAAAAAAAAAAAAAAAAAATGGACAAAAATGACCACCAAAATCTTAGATATTTGATGTAACTCTAAAATTTCTATGAAGCCTAAAGTGGAGCTTGCACTAAAAGGCAACATTCCTTTTTTTGCATGAAATATATACTTAGCTTTCCCATGATTTCTGCACTGTAGAGGGTCATGGTCCTTCAGGAGAGATCCTGGGAATCCTAAGGAACCCAAATCTCATATGGAAAACCTCTAGGCCAGTGATGGTGACCCTTGGCACCCCAGATGTTTTGGAACTACATTTCCCATGATGCTCATGCACTCTGCAGTGTAGTTGAACATCATGGGAAATGTAGTTCCAAAACATCTGGGGTGCCAAGGGTCGCCATCACGGCTCTAGGCAGAGGTGTAACTAGAACCTTCAGGGCCCCAGTGCAAGAAGTTATGAAGGGCCCCCCTGACCATTGGGTATAGCTCCCATCTGTCCCTGATTTGGAGCAATGTCCCTCTGTCCCTCATTCCCCCTAATTTGTCCCTCATTTTGGTCTGATCTCTATAGTTGTATATAAAATACACTTTTTATCTTTCAAAAAGTGTTTCCCAGTGCTAAACCTTTCTTCCAAATTCTAAATTGCTGCATTTGTACATTTTAAAAGCCAATATAAAGGAATAGTAGTGGTAAAAAAAGCCCTTGTGAATTTCATTAACCCCTTTTCTTGGGTTAATTCTCCTTTAAGGGGGTGTGGCAGGGGGCGTGTCCCATGCCTACATACATTTGCTGGTAGGTGTCCCTCATTCCCATCTCAAAATGTTAGGAGGTATGCCACTAGGGCCCTCTTCATCGGTCCCGGAGCCCTTTCTATTGGTTCTGTGGCCCTTCTCTCTGGGCTCAGGGCCCTTCTCACTGATTCGGGCTCTTTACTCCCATTTCAGGGCCCTTTATAAGGCGACTTGCGACACATAAGGGTTGATTGCTAAAACTGAATCTGGTGCAGCTGTGTATGGTAGCCAATCAGCTTCTAACTTCAGCTTGTTCAATTAAGCTTTGACAAAAAAAAAAAAATACTGGAAGCTACGTGGAGCTTGTCTTTTAGTACTTAGTACGGTCTTCTTTAATGCTTCATATCCACTTGAGCTCCGGGAAGATTTTACCCCTTTCATGACCAGGCCATTTTTTGCTATTCAGCACTGCGCTACTTTAAGTGGCGATTGCGTGGTCATGCAATGCTGTACCCAAGCGAAACATTTTAATTTTTTTACAAATAGAGCTTTCTTTTTGGTGGTATTTGATCACCACTGAGTTTTTTTTTTGTTTTTTTTTGCGATATAGATTAAAAAAGAAGATTTTGAAAAAAAAAAACAATAGTTTTTTACTTTCTGCTAAAAAAACATATCCCATAAAAAATTAGAAAATCTAATTTCTTCATACATTTTGGCCAAAATGTATTCTGCTACATGTTTTTGATAGGAAAAAAAAATCCCAATAAGTGTATATTGACTGGTTTGTGTGAAAGTTATAGCTCCTACAAACTATGGTATAAATAATGGAATTTTTTTTTTATACTACTAATGACGGCGATCAATGACTTATAAAGGGACTGCGATAGTGGGGGGGGGACTGGCTAACTGCCACTGACATCACTAGTGACAATAATACAGTGGTTAGTGCTAATACTATACGCTGTCACTGTACTAATGAACTAATGACACTGGCTGGGAAGGGGTTAAAATCTAGGGCGATCAAGGAGTTAAATATGTGCCTAACTATGTTTATGTGTAGTGTGCTGCTTTTACTAACTGATCTCTAAGATTCTCATCCCTGCTTTGCAGGGATGAGAAACACAGAGATTGTTCCCTCTCTACAGAGCCCTGTGTTGATTATCAACACAGAGCTCTGGGTTGTGGATGTACACAGCCAATCAGCAGGTCCTGGCCGTGAATCATTGACTGGGACTTAGGCTCGATTCACACCTATGCATGTTGCTTTTGAGCGTTTTTGGAGGTTTTTTTTTCATGCTTGCCGCGTTTTTGAGCCGCGTTTTTGCCGCGTTTTTGCCGCGATTTGCGTTTTGCGTTTTTTTTTTTTTTTTTTTTTTTTCATTTTTTTTTACAGTCTTACAAAAAAATTACAAAAAAAAAAAAAAAAAAAAAAAAAACGGCAAAAACGCACCAAAAACGCATCAAAAACGCTGCAAAAAAGGTGCACTTGCGTTTTTGATGCTTGTCCATTGAAAACCATTACATGCAAAACGCTGCATTTTGCATGAGAAAAAGTCCCCGACCCTTTCCAAAAACGCGGAGATACAAAAAAGCATTGATGTGAACATGTTCCATAGGAACCCATGTTAAAAAATTCCCGTGCATTTCTGCAAAATGCAAAATGCATCAAAAAACGCGCTAGTGTGAATGGGGCCTTACTGACAGCATACCTTCCAACATTTTGAGATGCTAATGAGGGACACCTACTAGCAAATGTATGTAGTCCTAGGACACGCCCCCTGCCACACCCACTTAAAGGAGAATTAACCACAAAAAAATGGTTAATTAAATCCACAAGGACTTTTTTTTACCACTACTATTCCTTTATATTGTTTTTTTTAAATTTACAAATACAGCCATTTAGTAATTGGATGAAAGGCTTAGCACAGGGAAACACTTTTTGATAGATAAAAAAGTGCATTTTATATACAACTATATAGATCAGACCAAAATGAGGGACAAATGAGGAGGAATGAGGGACAGAGGGACATTGCTCCAAATCAGGGACAGTCCTCGAAATCAGGGACAGTTGGGAGCTATGTGACAGGCTCCCAATATGCACACTTATGCTTGTGTGTCCCTAAAACCGGAAGTAGGCAGTGACGTATGGTGTGCTGTTACACTTGTTGTATGAAAATATAATACAATGCATAGTCATGGTTAATGTTCATATATAGGTAATTTCCTTAAAGAGGAACTACAGTCTGCTCACATAATTTGTAATAAAAACATCTTTGCCAATCTGAAGCTTCCCTCTAACCACTTTGCATATTATTTTATATATACTGTGATTCTGTACTTGCCAAATATGCTGCAGAAATCTCCCTCCACTGAGTCTGGCTGCAGCCATTTTAACTGTGGGCAGCTGAAGCTGCTGCTTGTTCACTTCCTGTATTTACACAGACACACAGAGGCACACCTCCAGCTCTGCAGCCCTGCAGCTCTCATTGGCCCTCTTATGACTCACCCCCCTCCCTTCCTGGCGAACTCTCATGATGATGTCATAAGCCTAGGCTAATGACCAGACAAGAAACAGGAAGTGGGCTGTATAAGGCATTTCCTGGTAGAAAAAAAAGTTTTACTATCCAAAGTTAAAACAATAAGGGCAGAAGATTTAATAGATGGAACGTTGAAAAAAATAAGTGTAGGTCCGCTTCAGTCCGATTCGGTTCGCTTTAAGCCATTGTTTATTTGGCTTCAGTATACAGTAAAACCTCGGATTGCGAGTAACGCGGTTTACGAGCGTTTTGCAATACAAGCTATTTTTTTTTTTAACTAGATTTGTGAGCGCTGTCTCGCAAGATAAGCAGGATTCAAGCCTCTGGGGTGTGCAGTACCGCATGTGACCAGAGGTGCGGTGGCGCCGGGGACGCTCGGAGACGCTTGGAGACACTTGAAAACGCTTGGAGACCCTCAGAAACACTTGGAGACGCTTGGAGATGCTCGGGGACACTTGGAGACGCTCGGAGATGCTCAGAGACACTCGACAGTGTCTTCAAAGTGTCTCTGAGTGGTCTCCGAGTGTCTCCAAGTGTTTCCGAGTGTTTCCGGCGCCCCCCACCTCTGGCCACATGTGGTACTGCATACACTAGCAGTGACACTGGAACGAATTATCAGAGTTCCCATTGATTCCTATAGGGAAACTTGCTTTGATATACGAGTGCTTTGGATTACAAGCATGCTTCTGGAACGATCCAAGATAATCCAAGGTACTACTGTAGTTGGGTAATATACTGCCATCTTGTGGTTATTTTGGTTATTGCACCATCTGTGTTCCTTCCCATTTGTGATGTATTTTCCCTTCTTTCTCATATTGTGCTTATGGAAAATATGTCCGCTTGTTTCAAGGCCATATGTGAATCTTCTTGTATCTGGGAACACATTACCATGTTTTGAACTGCAAATACCATATATTTACCAACTGTCCTGGATTTCCCGGGACATTCCCAGGATTTAGACTCTTTTCCCGATTTTATTGTTTCCCAGGAAATGTCCAGAGAAATCCGGGTTTTCGCGATTTTTTGCCACCGCCGCCTGCCGCCGCTAGAGGTCTGCGGCCGGCGTAGACATTGCCTCCGCCGGCTGCCATTTTTAAGAAGACCAAGAACACCAGGAACACGGCTGGGTGGCTAGACGGAGCTCCTGCATCGCCGCCCACCCTCCGCCCCGCCTCGCCCCGCCTACCCCCACCCCCCGCCCCACTCCACCCACCCCCCGCCCCACTCCGCCCCACTGCCGGTCTGTTATGGAAAGGGGCGGGGGTTCTATTGTAACCACGCGGCCAGCGGAGACACTATTTTGTATACCCCCTCTGTTCTGCACCTGATGTAGGGGGGGGGCTCCGCTGGGGACATCTGATGTAAGGGGGGGCTCTGCTGGTGACACCTGATGTAAGGGGGGGCTCCGCTGGGGACACCTGATGTATTGGGGCACTGCTGGGGACATCTGATGTAAGGGGGGCTCCACTGGGGACACCTGATGTAAGGGGGGCTCCACTGGGGACACCTGATGTAAGGGGGGCTCCACTGGGGACACCTGATGTAAGGGGGGCTCCACTGGGGACACCTGATGTAAGGGGGCACCGCTGGGGACATCTGATGTAAGGGGGGCTCCGCTGGGGACACCTGATGTAAGGAGGGGCTCCGCTGGGGACACCTGATGTAAGGGGGCACCGTTGGGGACATCTAATGTAAGGGGGGCTCCGCTGGGGACATCTGATGTAAGGGGGCGCTCCGCTGGGGACACCTGATGTAAGGGAGGCTCCGCTGGGGATATCTGATGTAAGGGGGGCTCCGCTGGGGACACCTGATGTAAGGGGGGGCACCGCTGGGGACATCTGATGTAAGGGGGGCTCTGCTGGGAACATCTGATGTAAGGGGAGGCTCCGCTGGTGACATCTGATGTAAGGGGGCTCCGCTGGGGACACCTGATGTAAGGGGGGCACCGCTGGGGACATCTGATGTAAGGGGGGGCTCCGCTGGGGACACCTGATGTAAGGAGGGGCTCCGCTGGGGACACCTGATGTAAGGAGGGGCTCCGCTGGGGACACCTGATGTAAGGGGGCACAGCTGGGGACATCTGATGTAAGGGGAGGCTCCGCTGGTGACATCTGATGTAAGGGGGCTCCGCTGGGGACACCCGATGTAAGGGGGGCACCGCTGGGGACATCTGATGTAAGGGGGGGCTCCGCTGGGGACACCTGATGTAAGGAGGGGCTCCACTGGGGACACCTGATGTAAGGAGGCACCGCTGGGGACATCTGATGTAAGGGGGGCTCCGCTGGGGACATCTGATGTAAGAGGGGCTCAGCTGGGAACACCTGATGTAAGGGGGGCACCGCTGGGGACATCTGATGTAAGGGGGCACCGCTGGGGACATCTGATGTAAGGGGGGCTCCGCTGGGGACATCTGATGTAAGGGGGGCTCTGCTGGTGACATCTGATTTAAGGGGGGGCTCTGCTGGGGACACCTGATGTAAGGTGGGCTCCGCTGGGGGCACCTGATGCAAGGACGGACTCTGCTGGGACACCTGATGTAAGGGGGGCTCCGCTGGGGACACCTGATGCAAGGACGGACGGCTGGTGGCAGGCGACGTGGCAGGTGACACGCTCAGGGACCCCACTGATTCGGCATTATGGTGAGTTGAATGATTTCATTTTATATTACAATGTAATAATAGAAATAATGCACTTCAATCATCCTGACACCATAACAACCATGGTGCCGGGACGATTGAAGTGCTAACACCAGGTGTTTGGAGTATCTGCTGATTGTTAAACTTTCTAGAATACATATATTTCTATTGTTGTGTAGGATCTGGGGCTGCTGTCCCTCCATCCCTCTCCCTCCGTTTCCCTCTCCATCCCTCATTCATCTCAGACTCTAACCACACCCCCTTTGAGCCACGCCCATTTAAGACACGCCCACTATTCATGTAAACCACGCCCATTTTTCACAGCACGGCACATTTTTACTTTCCCCCTGTGCCACGCCTACAATCACATGCCCCGCCCCTAATTATAATAAGACCCCGCCTACAGCCAAAAAAGTGTCCCTAAATTTTTTTTTACAATGTTGGCAACTATGATACCATCCTTTCTATCATCTGCCACATCCTGTTGACTGCTCTAAGCTGCTTTCAATAAAGATCTTTGTGGATGAGAAAACAGTATTTGGTGAGTTCAGCTATCTAATAAATACTGACTGCGGGGATTGTATCGGCTTATACAGGCCAAGCATAGAGGTCTCAGCAATGGATAAGTCACTACAACACCAGTTGGAGTCAGAATATACGAGTTTGTTGCTTTGCATACAGCGGCCATTCGTCCGCAGTACATTGAGGGTGGGTGGTAATAAGGAGGCAAAATGTGGCAGTTGCCAGTGGTCTTATAAGTGACTGCTGCACAGGAATTCAGCTATGAGTTATAAATGATTGCCTCCATACTGTTTATTTCAAACATATTTGGCATTGGCCTTTTATTTGTTTTTGTTCAATGCTTTTAACCTCTTGCCGACCGCCGCACGCCGATATACGCTGGCACAATGGCAGCGGTGGGCAAATGGGCGTACCTGTCTGTCCCCTTTAAGAGGCAGGAATAGCAGGCGTGTGCCTGCCTCATACAGCGTGACCGTGCCCGCGGGACCAGCGGACTCGATGTCCGTCTGTCTCCCAGCGATCGTGTCATGGAGCTGCAGAACGGGAAGATGTAAACAAGGCATTTCCCCGTTCTGCCTCGTGTCATGACAGGGATCACTGCTCCCTGTTGTTACCCTGAAAAATCTATATTTAAGATTTTTCATATCTCATAGATATGAGGTGGGTTAAATAAGAGTTCTTTTTGATGAAGAGTGAAAGCTTAAAATATAACAACATTTATTAGGAAGCAGTTGGAAGTCTAGCTAATACACAATCATCTGTCTATCGCCTTACACCAAGGAAGAAAATATTAGGTTGAAATAAAGTATTTACATTAAGGAATACAGGGTATATTCCTCAATACAGTAATCTACACACATATTTAGTTACAAGTAAAAGGGCATTCCTTTCCCATAATTACCCATCCTTACCAAAGCTCCTTTCAGCTTGCTGGTCATCAGAGAGAGAGACCCTAGCTCCCCCTTGCCTCTGAGTATATCAAACCAAGCTGATGTCTCATTGGTTGGCCTAGCTTGGATCATGATTGGAGGGCTTACTCCATAAGTCGGCCCCCTTTCATGCAAATCCTTGTGACTATGTTGGCCAAGTGTGTCAATTGTATTTCCCCAGGAAGTTAGGTCCATTGCATATCCCAGCATGGCACTCTTTCAAAGGAGTAGGTGTAGAACAATGGAATTGGCTCTCCCTTGTTTGCATATACAAGCCTTGGGCCTTGGGCCTTTGCTCTTAGCAAAAACTTAAATGAAACCCTTTTTGAAATATATTCATTATTACCATATTTTACAGTTATTAATGGAGATTTCACACAAACTTATAAGGCAACAGATGGCCCCTTGTGGCCAGTTGAGAATATGAGACTCGGCCACACCTAGAATAATGGTTTATGTGCAATCTCCTTTAATATTTGGCACTTTCGGCTTTACCCTCTGAAATGAAATAAAACTCTTTGAGAAGAAAAAAAAAAAACTTTTAAACTCTCCATCTCTACAGTTCACACTTCTGGATCCCAGTATTGGTAGTCATCACTTGTTCTGGATGTCATAAGTCCAAAATAGAAATCATGAGAAACAGCACCAAAACAATAAGGAAAAAAAAAAAAACAAAAAAAAAACAACAACATGAGGATCCTTGTTCTCAACAGTCCAATAATAACAATAGTCCGATAATAGCAGTACGAAAGTCCATAAGGCGAATCTGGTCCTGTTGCCCTTGCTTCTGGGACGGCCTTCACTGGTGATTCCAATTGGATACAGCATACAATAATAGCCTGGGGACCAGCTTTTCCTGGCTTTCTAAGATTATACTTTATTAATGTGGACAAAGGTAGAGAAAGAAAAACACAAGTACATTTAAAACATATGCATTCAACTGAATGCTTGTCTGGTAAGTCTGAGCCGTAAGGACCTTTGATTAGAATTGTCATAGATATACTGCGACATACTAATGAGACCCCTTTCCCAGTGACATGTGTAACAATTTGAATGGTTACGCCCTTCAGCCAGGTGTCTGATTTTCATCCCCCCATCTTTCTTCCTCCATTGTCATATGCCTGCAAGTACCTCTGCCCCACCTTCTGTGGAATACCACGTTGCGTGTGCGTGTATGACCCTTCACGTGTTCCGGGGAGTTTAGTTGCCATCGCAACTCACCACTAACTCCTTTTACTGAAACTGGGTACAGTTCAACCTTGGCTGGTGCCAAACCTTTGGGCATATAGCTCCGTTATTGGCTACCATGTGTAGCTACTGTATGAGTCCTGCCTTTAGCAGGCTACAGAAGAGGTCATCACTTTAAGAGTTTTCCGTGCAGATTAGGCAGTGTCGCCTATGCAGACAAAAATAACTTGATTTCAGAATACGGATAAGTGTGATGTCATCAGTCACTAGTGGCTTCAGGAACAATCAAACTAAATTACTCTTAAGTACAATTGTACTATACTCCCTGCTATTTGCCAATCACTATGAGTCTCACCAGTCCCAGTATATCTATATGATATTCACGCAATGCTCTTTGAACTTGATTATGGCACAAAAAGAAAACTGACCAAAAAAAAAAAAATTGATCCATGACCACATATGATGACTGCCCAATATTAGAACTGTAGAGAGGGTTGTATGTCACATATACCAAGAAAATAGTCACATGACTGTTGCTAACACCCAGTTGTTACTGTCATATTTGGTAATAGCTACAATCACATACATTTATATAACAATTATCCAATGTCGAAAGAGAGAAGAAAAACTTTGGAACTTGGTCCATCCCCAAAATGCTATAGGGAAGCTTTAATATTCTATATCAACATTTCTAACCATTTTAAATGTTCTCCATTTAATGTTCCCCCTACTCCCCTCTTTTTTTCTTTTCTTTATTTTATTCATTTATTTCACCCTGGTGACACCAAACTCAAGAATCACAATAAAAAAAAAAAAATAAATAAATAAATAAAAATAAAGGTACTATAGGAAAGAAAGAAAAATAGTAAACATTAAAAAAAAAGAATTAATAAAAAAAATTAAAAATCTTTCTTCCCCCCTTTGTTTTTTTTTTTGTAAACAAAAAAAAATTACCGTTAAGAGAAAAAAATAAAGAATAAAAATGAGAGAAAAAAAAATGTAACAAATTAAAAAAAAATTGAATCTGTATTCTGTCAAAAAAAAAAACATTGAAACTGCCTTCAAACATTGTAGCTATTCAAAAGGCAACCCCCTCTGTCGGTGGTGATTAACATATTAATTGACTCTCAGTGCAAATCTATTTGCAATTCAATCAGGCCACAAGAACTTGTATTACAGAGAGCAGGATCTCTGTTTAAAAAAAAAAGTTTAAATGTTTTTCTTTTTAGAATTTAGTTGGGCCTGACTGCAATTAATTGGATTCAAGGCTTCTCCTTAAAACAAAAAAAAAAAAATAAAAATTATGTTTCAAGGTCCTCTGTGTTTCAAAGTACTTTGTCCAGTCTGGGTCCAATCATTTGTCCTTGTCTGTGTATTTCTCCTAAAATACAAAACTCAAAAATTAATAACACCTCACTGTACCTCTCTGAGAGGTTCATAATGGACTAAACTAGTAGTGGATGATTGGAACAGACTTTCAGCTGAGATAATGCGTCCATCCACAGTAAGTACAGTCGAAAATGTACAGACACACCCACATATCTGTACTCTGACAAACAAAAAGTTATAGGAAAACCTGGTGTGTTTGTAAGAACTTAAAGTTTAAGAAGACAACCTGTAGACATAAAACCTTTACACATATTAACAGCACATGCGTCAATTTGGAAGGAAAAACAAAACACCAAACCTACTGAATCCATAAGATGCCACAAAGGTGCAAAGCCATGCATTGTTATGTATTTTCCATGTATCAGAGTGAATGAAACTTCACTCTAAGCCACAGGAAAGGAAAAATTATCAAAACAAAATCCCTACTCAGAGTTATAGGGATCGAGATCTCTTATCTGTGCACAGGTTATTTATTCGCGAATACATATAAACTTGTAAAAAAAAATAGTATTAATTTAAACTGGTACCAGTATTGAGCTCATTACAAACGAGAAAAATTAATAAAATAATCATAAACAGTACAAAGCATGCGCATTAGTGTGATCACACTTATTGATGGCCATAAAAACAATGTACACCCCTACAAAAAAAAAAAAAAAATCTTTCTTTACACATGGACAGTTCATACCCATGCATTCCATCACTCAGACACACACATTCATTTAGATTGAACCCATACATTGTGGATAAAGCTTTTGGCAACACTGTCATCAGGAGCAGTGATCGCTGTCATGTGACTGGAAGCCCATCCCCCCCACAGTTAGAATCACTCCCTAGGACACACTTAACCCCTTCATCGCCCCCTAGTGGTTAACCCCTTCACTGCCAGTGTCATCTACACAGTAATCAGTGCATTTTTTTTAGCACTGATCACTGTATAAATGACAATGGTCCCAAAATAGTGTCAAAAGTGTCAGTTGTGTCCGCCATAATGTCGCAGTCCTGATAAAAATCACAGATCGCCACCATTACTAATTAAAAAAAAATTAATAATAAAAATGCCATAAAACTATCCCCTATTTTGCAGATGCTATAACTTTTGCGCGAACCAATTAATATACGCTTATTGCAATTTTACCAAAAATATGTAGAAGAATACATAGCGGCCAAAACTGAGGAAAAAGATTGTTTTTTTTATACATTTTTGGGGGATATTTATTATAGCAAAAAGTAAAAAATATTGTGTTTTTTTTTTTTTTAATTGTCACTCTTTTTTTGTTTATAGCTCAAAAAATAAAAACCGCAGAGGTGATCAAATACCACCAAAAGAAAGCTCTATTTGTGGGGAAAAAAGGACGTCAATTTTGTTTGGTTGCAACGTCGCACGTCCGCGCAATTGTCAGTTAAAGCGACGCAAAAAGTGCTCTGGTCAGGAAGGGGGTAAAATCTTCCGGGGCTGAAGCGGTTAAACCAACTTTGTTGCTGAATTAGAAATTGTAGCAAAGTAGGACCTTCAAAAGAAGAGCGTTTAGAATCTTCTGTCCCACCACCCGTCCTTTCAGTCTTCAGGCTCTGTTTGCTACAATCACTTGCAGAATTTTCACACCTAATACTTCCTGTGAGCTCTGTGGTGCCTTCTGCTGACCTCTGCATCAGGCTGGTGCCGTGTTGTGGGGGGCCGGAGAAAACCACGAAGCGCAGCAGGGGACCATGCATTGGAAATACCAGGCCAGAAGCATGTCATACGTGAAGAGGCAGCAGAATGGGTGGCGGGACACATTTTTTTAATTGTTTTTTAACCTGTCATCACTTTAATACATTTTTAACATTTGACAAAAGCAACAAAAACATAAAACTAACAGCATTAGGGCTCATGGACGTAATTAGGTGTAAAATATTCATAGTGTAAAAAACACTTTGTTTACCCAAGTACCACATACATTATATTGTCAAAAGTATTGGTGGAAGGAAAGAAAGAAGATGGAATCATCTATGGCTTGCCTTACATGCGCATCCTGCTTTATGTTCAATACCAGGCATTTTCACCCCCTTCCTTCCCAGACCAATGTTTAGTTTTCAGCGCTGTCGCACTTTAAGCGACAATTGTCGCGTGCGACGCTGTACCCAAACAAAATTGATGTCCTTTTTTCCCCACAAATAGAGCTTTCTTTTGGTGGTATTTGATCACCTCTGCGGTTTTTATTTTTTGCGCTATAAACAAAAGAAGAGCGACAATTTTGAAAAAAACACAATATTTTTTACTTTTTGCTATGATAAATATCCCAATTTTAAAAAAAAATGTCCTCAGTTTCGGCCGATACGTATTCTTCTACATATTTTTGGTAAAAAAAATCGCAATAAGCGTATATTGATTGGTTTGCGCAAAAGTTATAGCGTCTACAAAATACGGGATAGATTTATGGCATTTAAAAAAAAAAAAATAATTAATTTTTTTTTTTTACTAGTAATAGCGTCAATCGCGATTTTTTTTTCGTGACTGCGACATTATGGCGGACATATCGGACACTTTTGACACATTTTTGGGAGCATTCACATTTATACAGCGATCCGTGCTATAAAATTGCATTGATTACTGTATAAATGTGACAGGCAGTGAAGGGGTTAACCACTAGGGGGACACAAGGGGTTAAATATGTTTCCTAAGGGCGTGTTTCTAACTGTAGGGGGCGGGGACGCACAAGGGGAGGAGACCGATCGGTGTTCCTCTGTACTGGGAACATAGATCGGTCTCCTCTCAACTGACAGGACGTGGATCTGTGTGTTTAGACACACAGATCCACGGTCCGGCCCGGTTAATGGGCAATCGCGGCCGCCGGGCACACGCACCGGGTCCCGAGCAACGCGGCGCGTGCCCCCTAGACAGCCGGAAAGCCAGGACGTCATATGACGTCCACCCAGGATGGGAGATCCCATCTGTGGACGTCATTTGACAATACGTGGGTAGTGAAGCTCTAGCAGGGGCGCGTGCTGCCGGCTGCATGGTGGGGGGACACGATGCGCGTGGCCAGTGGCTGCGATGTCCGACGGCCACGCGCGATCGCGGGCTCGAGAGGCAGAATGGGGATGTGTGCGCTAAACACACAAATCCCCATTCTGTCAGGGGAGGAGAGACAGATCGTCTGTAGCTACTAAGTAGGAACAGCGATACGTCTCCTCTAATAAGTCACATCCCCGCACAGTTAGAAACACGTAACAGGGAACACATTAAACCCCTTGATCGCCCCCTAGTGTTAACCCCTCCCCTTCGCTACCAGTGACATTTACACAGTAATCAGTGCATTTTTATAGCACTGATCGCTGCATAAATGTCAATGGTCCCAAAAAAGTGTCAAAAGTGTCCGATCTGTCCGCCGCAATGTCACAGTCCTGCTAAAAATCGCAGATCGCCGCCATTACTAATAAAAAAAAAGAAAGAAATTATTAAAAAATGCCATAAAAATGCCATAAAAATGTTTCTCTTTTTTGTTTATATCGCAAAAAATAAAAACCGCAGAGGTGATCAAATACCACCAAAAGATAGCTCTATTTGTGGGAAAAAAAGGACATCAATTTGGTTTGGGTACAGCGTCGTATGACCGCGCAATTGTCAGTTAAAGCGACGCAGTGCCAAATCTCAGAAAAAGGCCTGGTCAGGTAGTGGGTAAATCCTTCCGGGGCTGAAGTGGTTAAGTGTGCACGGCATCTGAGCTGCAGTGCTAAGTGGTGGCCAGCAGATGGCAGGGGCTACATATACCTTCATAGGTCTCCAACAGGTAGATCACACAACTGGTGGTGGTTTGGGTTTTGGCTGTTGAGATATCATAGAGCCTTTAAGACAATAACAACCCAATTGCATCTCACACTCTTCTTCACACCTTCCCCTCTCCTCTCTGTATCTCACGATATATAATCATCTAGCACTAACCACACTGTACACAGTGCTTTGGTATCAGAAAGGAAATCCAACCACTCCTTATCTCTTGTTTGCTTATCGGAAAACCATAACGGCAAACTTATGAACGCACACATATTTGTGTTACATGGAAACCATAATGATTCGGAGTCAATTTTATTAATGTCATTTTTTTAAAGATGAAATAAGGTGATAAAAACGTAATTTTCAAAAATATCCCTTATCAGTCACCAAGGATAAAAAAATCAACCTTATGTGCATCAAATGCCTCTACTAACCAAGAAAGTACCTTGCAAAAATAGTACTGACATCATCGCTGGGATGCAGATTGGCTGTGCAAAGAACAGAGATGTGGGAGGTGCCCAGCAGGCTCCACCCACTAAAGGCTGCCTGCAAAGAAAACTACAGGAGGGGGCGGAGACAAGACCAGCCACCCTGCACAAGGAAAAAGAGCAGCAGTGAGCGGTCTTTGTTACAGGAAGCTCCTGCAAAGGGCAAGTTCTATGCTGGATTACTACACAGATCTGGAAGAAGTACACACAAAATTACCAAGATTAAACTGAGCCTACACATGGCTTTTGTATTTAGACAATATTTGTTTACATTGGATTTAAACTAAGGCTTGGTTCACACTTATGCCGCGTACAGACGATCGGATTTTCTGACAACAAAAACCATGGATTTGTTGGCTCAAACTTGTCTTGCATACGCACGGTCACACAAATGTTGTCGGAATTGTTTACACACGCTTGGAATTTACGACAACGGATTTTGTTGTCGGAAAATTTGAGATCCAGCTCTCAAACATCTGTTGTCGGAAATTCCGACAGCAAATGTCCGATGGACCCTACACACGGTCGGAATTTCCGACAACAGGCTCACATCAAACATTTGTTGTCGGAAATTCCGATCGTGTGTACACGGCATTAGGGTAGCGACCAAGCACAGGCAAATGGGCTTCCCTACATGTGAGAAACGCAGAAAATAAGTCTCTAAGGCGTGGTTCACACTTTAAGGTGTCAAAAAGCGTTTCCATGCGTTTTTACTCATTCCTGTGTATTGCAGGTAGGGCAGCCGATTCGTTTCAATGGGCTGCCCTACACGCAGGAAACATGGAAAACAAGTCCCTGACACTTTTCCAAAAACGCACCACACTGATCAAAATGGTACTGCTACACGTCTGCTAAGTGGCAGCGTTTCTCTATGTGTGTCAAAACCTGGGTCACCTGCTGGTGGCACTGTGGTTCCTCGGGCAGAGGGTTGTAAATCCAGTGTCCACCACTACTTTTCTCTCGGGAAAGCCAGTCATCAACTCGAGCAACCTGGCCCGACCTCGGCTCTTCGAATCAGTCGGTGCGCTGGGTCCTGGGGTAGTCGCTGTGGTGGAGACGTCAGCTTCCGACACAACCTGGGCAACAACCGGCAGGCTTTGGACATCACTCTCCAAAGGAACATCCACATTCTTGTCCCTTCGCAGGGGAGGCAACCTCGAGTAGGTGCTCCCCGCAGAATCCACAGACGATCCACGGCCTCAACTGCGTGGTCAGGCCAGAACATTTTCCACAAATCAGTCCCAAAGACTCGTAGCCTCCAGCCGTGTACAAGGCAAGCTGACCATTCGGTATGTACCGCGCTCCGGTATCGATCACAACAGGTTTTCTGCCACTCGGGTCAATGTAGACACCCTGGGCATACTTCTTCCAATCCAGCCATTTCACTCACGAACTGCGCCATCTCCCTCACTAACCCACAATCAGACACACGTGGTGGCACTTCCTTATCCTCCTCTGCAGAGCGGGAGCTCCTCCCCCTGCCAACGGATTGGTGCAAATGTTTCTTAAGAACTGTGGCGCTCACCTCCTTCTTGCTGCGGCGTGCCAAAATGGTCATAGAGTCCATTTTGGGGCCTGTTTTAACTCTTACAGCATTGCCAGGAAGTCTCAAAAGACCAGGCTGATTCTTTCCCATGAGCAATGAGACTTGGTGGTTCTTCCCCACATTTATAGTACGCACGACAACACAGTCTATAAGAAGGGTAAATGTTACTTGCCACCTTCCCACAGAGCCAGGCGAAGTCCTGATGGAGCGGAAGGCGACTGCTGCAAAGACACCTTAGCCCCACATTGGCTGCCAAATGTAGCAAGGTCTTTTACCTCTTTTGGTCAAATGAGAACCTCCAAGGCCAAAGATAGCTGACATCCTTCAATATGTGGTGGGTTGTGAGGCATAGTGGGTGCAATGATGGTGAAAGTCATTGGGCGCCAGATATTCTTGGATGTAAAAGAGGTTTTATTTCTTTTGACGGTCCTTTTTATATAATTTTGGGGGGAAGAGGGTTAGGGCTAGGACACCCTTAGATAGTTGCAAACTCAATTGGCAGACTCCGAGACTTCAATAGGAGGAAAGCTGTGCAGGGAAAGGTCCCAGCAAGAAGCCACATCTGCACTTGCAGGAATGCTGTCTCCTATGGTATCAGTCCTTTAACAGTTCCTAACTCAAACGTAACAGTTCCACTACAACTGCTCCTTGTAGTTCTTCAATACTGAGCTCCTGGTCTCTCACTAGACCCATTAATTCACTGACTCTGAATCCCCTGAATTCCTCCAAAGTTTGCAGTGGTATCTCCCTCAAGCGTCACCCTCGCTTCTCTGCTGGGTCCCTAGCCTGGCACTCCAGTTACTTCTCAAGCTTCACCCCTGCTAACCGGCTCGATCCCTGGCTTGACACACAAGGCTGCTCTGCAAGCGTCTCCTCTGCTGGTTGGGTCCCTGACTTGATCGCCGCCTGAAGTTTCCCAATTCTCCACTGTGCCCTCTGAGTGAGAATATGGTTCTGGTACTTGATTCAGTTACTCACTGTGGTCCCTGGTAGGGATGAGCCCGATGTTTGAGGCGAACGTAAGTTCGCCTTGAACATTGGGTGTTCGCCTGTTCGCCGAACAGCGAAAATTATGCGGTGTTCGTGGCAAATTCAAAAAGCTGCGGAACACCATTAAAGTCTATGGGACACGATCATGAAAAACCAAAAGTGATCATTTTAAAGGCTTATATGCAAGTTATTGTCATAAAAATGGCCGTTTTTAGGAGCAGTGATTTTAATAATGCTTAAAGTGAAATAATAACAATGAAATATTCCTTTAAATATCGTGCCTGGGGGTGGGGGACTCCTTAGTCTGCCTGTAAAGTAGCACATTTTTCCAGTGTTTAGAACAATATCACAGCAAAATTACGTTTCTAAAGGAAAAAAGTAATTTAAAACTGATAGCGGCTGTAATGTATTGTCGGATCCCAGCAATATAGAAAAAAATTCATTGAAAAAAACGGCATGGGTTCCCCCCAGTCCATTACCAGGCCCCTTGGGTCTGGTATGAATATTAAGGAGAACCCCTCACCAAAATTGAAAGAAAAAAATGCATGGGGGTCCCCCCAAAATCCATACAAGGCCCTGGTATGAAGAAAAAAAAAAACGCAACAACTCCACCTCATGGGAGGCTCCCGCTGACTGACGCTTCTTCCCAATGACAGCTGTTATATAGCTGAGGTCAGGGCCACCCGCTGACGTAAACGGGTGACCCCGCCTTCCTCTGACATCACATGGCATCAGAGGGGGGCAGGGTCACCGGTTTATGTCACCAGGTGGCCCTGCCTTCCTCTGATGTCACGTGGCATCAGAGGCAGGGTCACCCGTTTACGTCACCGGGTGGCCCCGCCCTCAGCTATATAACAGCTTTCATCGTGAAGAAGCGTCAGTCGGCGGGAGCCTCCCATGGAGGCGGAGTTGTTGCAAGTTTTTTTTTTCTTTTTTCGGTCCGTTGGACACTGTCATCGAAGATGGATTTACATCGCGGGACATTTTTTAATAAAGGACTTGTCCCAAAGTTGTCATTTTTACTACTTTTGGCACTTTTTTTGGTGAATGTGTACCACATACCCATTCACATGGGGGGGCTGGATCTGGGGGTCCCCATGTTAAAGGGGGCTTTCCTGATTCTGATAAGCCCCCCGCCCACAGACCCCCACAACCACCGGGCAAGGGTTGTGGGGACAAGGCCCTTGTCCCCATCAACATGGGGACAAGATGTTTTGGGGGGCATGTGGCCTGGTACGGTTCAGGAGGGGGGGCACTCTCTCGTCCCCCCTTCTTTTCCTGCAGCCTGCCAGGTTGCGTGCTCAGATAGGGGTATGGTATGGATTTTGGGGGGGACCCCCTACGCCATTTTAAAAAAAGAAAAATTTGGCGCAGGGTTCCCCTTAGTATCCATACCAGACCTGAAGGTCCTGGTATGGATTTTGGGGGGACCCCCACGCATTTTCTTTATAAATTTTAGTGTGGGGTTGCCCTTAATATTCATACCAGACCCAAAGGGCCTGGTAATGGACTGGGGGAAACCCATGACATTTTTTTCAATGAGTTTTATCTATATTGCCGGAATCTGACAATTCATTACAGCCGAGAGCAGTTTTAAATTACTTTTTTTCCTTAGAAATGTCATTTTGCTGTGGTACTGTTCTAAACACGGGAAAAATGCGCTACTTTACAGGCATACTAAGTACACCCCCCAGGCAAGATATTTAACCACATAGCGACTGGCACACACTGATGTACGTCGGCAGAATGGCACGGACAGGCAAATGGGCGTACCTGTACATCCCTTTTGAATTTGCCGCCATGCCATCGCGTGCGCGCCCGTCGCGAGCTCCGTGAGTCCGACCGCGGGTCCCGCGGACTCGATGTCCGCGGGGATACCCACGATCGTCTCACAGAGAGGAAGAACGGGGAGATGCTAATGTAAACGAGCATCTCCCGTTTTGCCTGGTGACACTGTCACTGATCATAGCTCCCTGTGATCGGGAGCTATGATCAGTGATGTGTCACACACAGCCCCCCCCCCCCACAGTTAGAAACACTCCCTAGGACACACTTAACCCTTCCCTAGCCCCCTAGTGGTTAACCCTTTCACTGCCAGTGTCATTTTTACAGTAATTAGTGCAATTTAATCGCACTGATCGCTGTAAAATTGACAATGGTCCCAAAAATGTGTCAAAATTGTCTGATGTGTCCGCCATAATGTTGCAGTCATGATAAAAATCACAGATCGCCGCCATTACTAATAAAAAAAAATTATTAATAAAAATGCCAAAAAAATAACCCCTATTTAGTAGACGCTATAACTTTTGCGCAAACCAATCAATAAACGCTTATTGCGATTTTTTTTAACATGTAGAAGAATACGTATTGGCCAAAACTGAGGAAAAAAATGTTTTTTTATATTTTTTTGGGGATTTTTATTATAGCAAATAGTAAAAAATAATGCGTTTTTTTCAAAATTGTCGCTCTATTTTTGGCTTATAGCACAAAAAATAAAAAGCGCAGAGGTGATCAAATACCACTAAAAATAAGCTCTATTTGTGGGAAAAAAAGGACGTCAATTTTGTTTGGGAGCCACGTCGCACGACCGCGCAATTGTCAGTTAAAGCGACGCAGTGCCGAATCGCAAAAAGTGCTCTGGTCTTTGGCCAGCGAAATGATCCCCTGGGGCAGGACCCGAGTCCCCATACACTTTTTATGGCAACAACTTGCATAAAAGCCTTTAAAATTAGCACTTTTGATTTTTCATGTTCGTGTCCCATACGGTGTTTGCGTGTTCATCTAAATTTTTTGCCTGGTCGCATGTACTGGTGTGAATTGAACAGGGGGGGTGTTCGGCTCATCCCTAGTCCCTGGCAAATGCGATTGGTACCTTCGTGATAACAGCTTCCCTTCTACCCCCGACCACTGACAGGTTCTCCGGCCAGCAGAACCGTCACTTCTGGTTGGACTGCAAGCCGCAATCCCAACCCTGCGCTGTCTCTCACTTCTGGATAGGCCCTCACACAGCCTAGCAGCCAGATGCCCCCGGGATAGGCCCAATCTCCAGCCTAGCAGCCCAGGTCCTACGACACACGTCCACCCAGACAGCCATCCAGGTGGCACAGAACACAGATCACCTGACCTCACCTGAATATATAGGCCCTCCCAGCAGGCCAATGGATTCAAGAAAACCCCTGCTCATTGGCTGAAATACCCATATACCCATAACCTGACCTTGGGTTGCCCTACTCGTATCTAGTACCACCAAGTATCCGGCTACCTAGTGTTAGAAGAGAAAAATGCAACAAGACCAAACTTAAGCCTCGTACACACGATCGGACCTTAAACAAACTTTTCCGTGGATTTCTGTGCAAAGGGCGTTGGCCATAAATTAGTTTGCATACACACGGCAGGACTTTTTAGGCAACAAACACGAACGTAGTGACGTTTCAACGTACTGACGACACTTCAAAAGAGGATGCTCAATTCTCCGACACCACCCTTTGGTCAACTTCTGTTGTCTGATCTTTTGCATTGGTTATGAGCATGCGTGTTTGTACGTTGTACTAAAGTCCGATGGTTTTGTGATCGGACTTGCCGACGTAGGACTTTTGTTGCCGCCAAGTTTTTCTGTTCACACAGCCAACATTTATCCAATGAAAACCGAAAAAGTTTGTCCGACGGAGTGTACACACGGTCGGATGTTGCCTTAAAACAGCTAATTTGCATGTTTGTTGTCAAAAAGTCAGATCGTGTGTATGGGCCTTTAGGGAGAAATCAATAGATCCCTATCAATCGACCAAGATAACTACCCTTGGCAAGTAAATTTGTGAGGAATTCCCTGCCTAAACTACAAGGTGCTACACTGGAATGCCATTAACGTTCATGTGTGTGTAAAGACAGGTGTCCCAATACTTTTGACAATGTAGTGTATGTAACTGTCTGCCTGGAGTTCTGCTTTAGGAACTGTAGCCTTTAATGTTAAGAACTCTTCTCACCACCACCGTCTAGAATGCATATTCAGTATGAAATGTTTGGTCTGGTAATGAAGTCCTGATAGCACGCTTCCTTTCAATCTTGTGAGTCACCATCGCCTTACCAGCTAGAAATTGAAGCTTGTGTGTTTATTTCCTCTCTTGTTTTTATTTTTTGTGTTTTAAAAATATATCGTGGGTTTATATAGAGGAAGTACTCAAAAGCAGTTCTCTATTGAAAAAAAAAGTTTGTTCCAGCAGAACTGTTAACATTGGTAAAGTGTATGTAAATCCAGCATTGAACTTCTCTTATTTGCTCCCTATTGGTCTGTTAAATATGCTATTGAAAGTCTTTGGTTATATCTAATAATAATAATAAGGTAATAAATACAAAAGAAAAATGGCTGTTGATCCTGCTAGAAATTCTTTGAGCATGCACTTTTTTTTGCAGTGAACTACAGAACACCTATCCCTATGTTAGGAAGATGAGGATGGAGTTGGGTGTTCTGTAATACAACCTTAGGGAGGTGACCTTGTTCCTTTTTGAACAAGCTGCAGATTGATAAAGCTATCCTTCTGCTCAGGAGGCTTCATCCCTCCCAAGACTTTCCAAATTCTCTGAGCTCCAGGACCCACACCTGGATTTACTAATCCCAGAAGACACTGAACAACCCATTACCTTTGCACCGGACACGCATCCTGGAGTCCCTCAACCTGTATGGATGAGAAGCCTGAGTACCATTTAACCCTTCTTACTGGGATCAGTGCATCAGCACACCAGCAGCGTTAAGCATGGCTTGCTGGCGTGAGTGGGCCCTTAATCTGGAGCTTAGCTTCAGACTGAGTTCACACTTTTCCATTGGAGTGCACATTAACATACCTCACCTTAAAACAGTCCATTCAAATGAATGGGCTGGCAACGCACTAAAACATACAAGAAGACATGCGCCACTTTTTGCAACGGAGGGCACCCAAGTATATGCATTATAGCACTTTGTTGTGCGCTGCAACACATGCATGTTTGACTTGCATTGCCTTGTGTTTCGGGGGGCAATTGAACATAACTAGCAAAGCAATGTGCTAATGCGCCTAACAAATGATAATGTACGTTGTGGTAATGAGCATTACTAAAACACACCCAAGTAGAAAAAGTGTAAACCCAGCCTTAAAGTGACACTAAAGGTTCGGGTTTTTAAAAAAAAAATAACAAACATATCATAATTACCTCCACTGTGCAGCTCGTTTTGCACAGCGTGGCCCCAAACACTGTCTTCTGGGGTCCCCCGGCGGCTCTCATGGCTCCTCCCCACATCAGATAACCCCCTGGGAGAAGTGCTCTCCCCCGAGGGGGGTTACCTTGCGGGCACGATCCCGAGTCCAGCATTCGACATCCGTAGAGGCAGAATGCAGGACTTGGCTCCGCCTTCCGGCGCCTGCGTCATTAGATTTGATTGACAGCAGTGGGAGCCAATGGCTGCGCTGCTATCAATCTATCCAATCAAGAGCTGAGAATCCCGGGCAGAGAGGGCGTGTCCCCGTGGGACAGGTTTGAGGGTTCAGGTAAGTAAAACGGGGGGGCTGGGGGGCCGGTCACTGACAGGTGTTTTTTCACCTTAATGCATAGGATGCATTAAGGTGAAAAAACACAAACCTTTACAACCCCTTTGATTAATATTTTATAATCCACTATATTGTGGTAACTGTCTACATACAACTTATAAATAAGCACATTATATTTTATTATGTACCTAGAACAGGTTGGCTTCTTGACTTTCACACCTCCCATCCTGTTCTTGGACTATCAACATTTACACATTTTATAGTAATTGGAAATAGTCACCTGTGTGGAGATCAATGCTAGGTAATGCTCCTCATATACAACGCTGTGAAAAAGTATTTGCCCCCTTTCTGATTTTTTTTTTTTTTGCATATTCGTCACACTTAAATGGCTTAGGTCATCAAACAAATTTTTATTATTACACAAAGGTAACCTGATTAAGTACAACAGTACAACAGCAGTTTTTAAATGATGGTTTTATTTATTAAGGCAAAACAGCTGTCCAAACCTGCCTGGCTTTATGTGAAAAAGTAATTGCCCCCTAAACCTAATAACTGGTTGTGCCACCCTTGGCAACAACAACTGTAATCAAGTGTTTGTGATTACTGGCAATGAGTCTTTCACATTGCTGTGGAACAATTTTGGCCCACTCTTCTTTGCAGAATTGTTTTAATTCAGCCACAGCCACAGGAGGGTTTTCTAGCATTAACGGCATGTGTAAGGTCATGATACAGCATCCCAATTAAATTTAAGTCCGTTGACTAGGCCACTCCAAAACCTAAATTTTGCTTTGTTTGAACCATTTGGAGGTGGATTTGCTGTTGTGCTTCAGATCATGGTCCTGCTGCATAACCCAAGTGCACTTGAGCTTGGGATCACAAACTGATGGCCGGACATTCTCCTTTCGGATTTTCTAGAGCTCAGAATTCATGGTTCCATCATTTATGGTAAGTTGTCCAGGTCCGAAGCTGCAAAGCAGCCCTAGACCTGACATGACATGGTGATAGGGTTAGGCGGCAGTGATGGCAAACCTTGGCACCCCAGATGTTTTGGAACTACATTTCTCATGATGCTCATGTACTCTGCAGTGTAGTTCAGTATCATGGGAAATGTAGTTCCAAAACATCTGGGGTGCCAAGGTTCACCATCACTGAATTAGGGTGTCTGTGCTACCTGTGTGGATATAAATGCTGGGGTATGTCCCTGACAATCATTAGAGCTGGAGAAGTGGCTTGGAAAAGCTCCTAAATGTGTTTAACCTTACAGAACAAGTCCAGTTGATTGTGACCAACTATTACTAGATATAGTCTTGTTCTTGGACAATCAATATCTGACTTGACACATGACATGATGATTGGACTAGGATGTCTGGGTTACCTGTGTGGAAATAAATGCTGGGTTATGGTTCTGACACTCATTAGAACTGGGGAAGTGGCTTGGAGAAGCTGTGAAACATTGTCAACATTACAGAACAAGTCCAGTTGATTGAGACTAACTACTACTAGATATACTAGTCCTGTTCTTGGACAATCAACACCTGATTTGACACATGCCATGGTGATTAGATTAGGGTGTCAGTGCTACCTGTATGGATATAAATACTGGGTTATGTTCTGGGCACTCAGGGCAGTCAAATTGATTGTGACCAACTATATCTAGATATAGTAGTCCTGTTCTTGGACAATCAACATCTGACTTGATGCATGACATGGTCAGGCTGGCCATAGGGAACACCAACACTTGCTCAGTGGGCTGGGGCCTCCGGGCTGCATGTCCTTGTGGGGCCAATAGAAGCTGTGGCAGCTGGGCTGTCCCCTGAGCCCACTCCCTCACCCAGCCTCTTTGCTCCCGCCCAACTGGACTGTCCCTTGAGTCCGCGGCCACCTAGCTGTGCTGTCCCTTAACCTGCACCACCCATTCTGTTCATTGCTAATGATACCGTTGTCATTACTAAAATCTTGTATACAGAGGTGGCTCTAGACTTTGTGAGGCCTTAGGCAAATCTTAGACATCAGGCCCCACTTACGTCCAAAAAAAAATAATTCAAGCAATAGAAATTAACTGTATAAATTGCATACATTAAGAGCCACTTACTCTTTAATCAAATATCATTAAACATATATATATTACACTCACACAAATATAGATAACATTTTTTCAGCTGCTACTAGCAATGTGTTTAAGTTATAACAAATGTCAAAAACCATATTTCTCCATTTACATGAAGGTCAGGTTAATATAACCCAGCACAGAGTTCCCCCTTACATCAGAGTCTGCAGGATTCTTCCTTACAGTGCAAGGGAACTTTGATGTAAAGGGGAGTGCTGCAGATCATGATGTAAGGGGGAATGCTTCAGATTTTGGTGTAAAGGGGAACTCTGATGTAAGGTGACCAGAGATCATCTTATATCAGAGTGCACAGCATTCCCCTTTACATCAGGATCCCCAGAGTTCCAACTTGCATTTAAAATGGGAACTCTAATGTGGGGGGTGGGGACTCTGGTGACCACAGAGCACCTTCCGTAGAGTGAATGCACTAAGGTAAGGGGAAAGGGGGGGTTACTGATATAAGGGGGGAACCATTTATATCAGTGCCCCCTTACCTTACTTTATTCACTCCCTCTTACATCAGTCAGACTGGCCTTGCAACGCTGTCACTGACCTCATCTCAGATGCACTGTGCAGGGCTCAGTCAGACGGTCCTCTCTGGGCTAAAGCTTTGTTCTGGTTTCATCCTATATTACCCTCTCCACAGTCCACACATGTCTGACTACTCCCGTGACCCCATCCTAGCAGTGCTCCCGCTCTTGACTGCTCTGTAGGCTACCCCCCAGGGACTGCAGACATGATACAGGAGATGGTCAGAGACTGTGCGGCCATAATACAAGAGCTGGTCAGAGACTGTGCAGACATGATACAAGAGATGGTCAGAGACTGCAGACATAATACAAGAGATGGTCAAAGACTGTGCAGACATGAATGGTTGCTAGAGGTTACTGCACATTATTACTGCTCACTGATTGGTTGCTAGAGGTTACTGCACATTATTACTTCTCACTGGGTGGAAGGGCAGTATTGTGGTTTGTGATGCAACTGTTGGGGTACAGTTGGCTGGGTGACAGAATGCAGTTTGGGGTGATGGTGGCAGCATTGGTGTGAGAGACTGAGATCATATCTCCCCTATAATAACTGGGGGTAGGGTGACAGGATGCCAAAGATGGGGTACAGGAGGGGTGAGGAAGACAGGAGGCAGGGTGGTAGGATGCCAGACATGGGGTAGAGAGGGATGATGGGAATGTTGATGACAATGAGTGGGGTGGTAGGATGTCAGCAGAGGGGGATGATGATGTGGGTGGGGTGGTAGGAAGCTGGCAGTGGGGTACAGAGGGGATAAAGATAAGGATTATAATGGGGGTAGGGTGGTTGGATGCTAGAGGTGGGGTACATGGGAATGATGGGAATGTTGGTGACAGGGGGCAGGGTGGTAGGATGTCAGAGGTGGGGTATGGGGTTATGATGATAGTGGGTGGAGTGGTAGGAAGCTGGCAATGGCATACAGGTGGGAAAAAGATGACAGAGGGTGGGGTGGTAGGAAGCTGACAGAGGGGTACAGGGTGGAAGAAGATGACAGAGGATGGGGTGGTAGGATGCCAGGCACAGGGGGATTATGATGAGGATGGAGATAATGGTGACAGGGGGTGGGGTGGTAGGAAACTGGCAGGGGGGTACAGGGGGGTGAAGATGACAGGGGATGGGGTGGTGGGAGGCTGGTAGAGGGGTGCAGGGGGGTGGAAGATGACAGGGGGTGGGGTGGAAGGATGCCAGGCACAGGGGGATGATGAGGAGGATGGAGATGATGGTTACAGAGGGTGGGATGCCAGGCACAGGGGGATTATGATAAGGATGGAGATGATGGTGACAGAGGGTGGAATGGCGGGATGCCAGGCACAGGGGGATAATGAGGAGGATGGAGATGATGGTGACAGGGGGTGGGGTGATTAGATGCCAGGCACAGGGGGATGATGAGAATGGAGATGATGGTGACAGGGGATGGGATGCCAGGCACAGGGGGATTCCTAAAAGCAATCCAGCAGCTGAATAGCCACTAGGATGGCTTTTACTTTACAGGGAATCACCATCTGAAAACAAAGATATCTAAATGATTGCTGTAGCTTCAACCATCATCCAGATATCACCACTTCAACCTAAGGTTATCGTATGAAGCTGAAGAAGTGGCTTGGAGAAGCTACGAAACATTGTCAACATTACAGAACAAGTCCAGTTGATTGTGACTAACTACTACTATCTATAGGATAAGTCCAGTTGAACGTGACTATTATAGCTATTCTATTAAAAGGCTTAATAAGAAGTAAAAGTCTCAAACATAGACAACACTTCCTTCCGCCCAGTCCTCTCTGTATATTCATTGTGAAACTTTACATCTTATCTTTACTGATACAAACAATCCACAATTTCCTTCTTTTATGCTGGGTGCATATGATCTTGTTATCAGCCTCTAGTGAATAAGAAGCTCCTAAAGACTAGTGGTAGGTCTCTTTACGGTTCTATTGTACAACTTTGTCTTTTTTGTTTGTTTGTTGTCTTTAGCATCTCTAAAGTTTTTTATGTCGCAAATTTACAGAATGTCGCACTAAGGTTGGTGGGAGATGCAGCATTAAAATAAGTGTAACCCAATCTGAATGCCGTTTAGTTTACTAAAGCAGTGTTTATCAAAAATAATTGCCGTCTTAAAACTTCTTTCACCCTATGTTGCAATTTAGCGCTGCTGATCTTTGGCAACCTCTTTGCAGTCACTTTCTGTCTACGTGAACCCCAGCCATGGCTGTATGGCATTTCTCAGTGTGGGTTTTCTGATTATGATAACAGTGGACCATGACTGCTTAATGCAGCCATTCTCAACCAGGGTTTCCGAGGATCGCTAGCGTTCCTCCAGGGGTAGCTAGGGGTTTCTTGAGCTGTGGGTAACTGACCTCCCATCTGATGGTGCCTGCACAGTTCCAGGTTCAATGCCATTTGGCAGAGCCAGTGGCTTAGCTGCAGGGGAGTTATTCTGGCCACCTCTGTAAGGGGGACATTCTTCTCACTTGCCACTACCAATATTAGAGGCATTGCCTTAATGACCCCTGGAAGACTAATCTCACCAGGGTTTCCCCGAGATCTGAAAATTATTTCAAGGGTTCCTCTTGGGTAAAAAGGTTAAGAAAAGCTGGCTTAATGTGTGTTGAAACAACCACTTGCAGTCTCTATTCAACATTCATGTGACAAGTCAAAAAAAAAGCAGGACAGACAGGGACAGAGCCTTGTCACATTATAACATAAAGTTCCTGAACAAGGACTTTCATAGCAAGATCACCAGTTTTTTTGTTCTAAAAGTTGAAGATTTTAAAATGATAAAAGTTACTTTTGATTGAAATAACAATACAATGTTAAAGCTTGTATTAGATTTCAGTGGTTGGGTTGATGCATAGGAGTTGATCTTTTAACTTCCCTGGCGGTTTTCCCGAGTGTAACTCGGGGTTAAATTTCAGCACCATTAGCGGTAACGCCGAGCCACACTCGGGATTGCATTGCAGGATCCTGATGCAGTGTACTTACCTTGTCTCCAGGATCCTGCGATGCCCCCCCCCCGCTGTGTCCGTGGGCTCTGTCCTCCACCCGATGCCTCTCTGTGCCAGGCTCCGTTCCCTGCTAGTGTCGTGACGCACGGGGGCAGAGCCTGGCGGCAAATTCAAAAAAGTGAAAAATCATAATACATACAGTACACTGTAATCTTACAGATTACATTACTGTATGAAATTATTTCACATCTCTTTTGTCCCCAGTGCTTTGTCCAATGCCCTGCATGCAGTTTTATATTATATATACTGTTCTTTCTGCCTGGAAACTGGAGCTTGTCCATAGCAACCAAAAAGTGTCCCTTTACATCAAAAGTGGTTTTAGACCAGCTAGAAAACAGCAGTAAAATTAGAATACTTGCAGAATTGAGCGATAGTGAATCGTGGGGAAATGTATTTTATTATTATTATATTATTATTTTTTGTAATTATTTATATTTATTTATTATATTATAATTTATGATTTTGTGTTTCAAACTTCATCATACCCGGGATGTCTACTAGACTCTTGTTTGACATATTTAAGTGTGTTATTGCTAAGAATTACAGGCCTACAATATAAAATGCCAAATTTCTATGCAAAACAATTGTACCGCTTTGAGACGCAAAAATCTGACATAATCATACCACCAGGGAGGCTACAGGCAAATAGACTGTGCAATTTGCAAAGTGCACAGTCTATTTGCCTTTAGCAAATCAACACCATAGTTTAAACCAGGGGTCTCCAAACTTTCTAAACAAAGGGCCAGTTTACTGTTATTCAGGCTTTAGGGGGGGCAGACTGTGGCTGGTAGGAATAGAAAATTCACTGCCATCAATGGGAATAAGCCCTACCCCATCACCGGTTTTAATGGGAAGAAAAGTGCCCCATTGTTGGTATCAGTTGGAGGAATAGTGCCCCATTGTTGGAGTCAGTTGGAGGAACAGTGCCCTATTGTTGGAGTTAGTTGCAGGGGGGTGGAAGATGACAGGGGGTGGGGTGGAAGGATGCCAGTCACAGGGGGATGATGAGGAGGATGGAGATGATGGTTACAGAGGGTGGGATGGCGGGATGCCAGGCACAGGGGGATAATGATAAGGATGGAGATGATGGTGACAGAGGGTGGGATGGCGGGATGCCAGGCACAGGGGGATAATGAGGAGGATGGAGATGATGGTGACAGGGGTGGGGTGGTTAGATGCACAAGGTACAGGAGGGCCCTGCTCGTAGAGCTTACATTCTAAAGGGAGGGGGTGGTGGTACAAAAGGTAATAGCTTACAGATTACATTACTGTATGAAATTATTTCACATCTCTTTTGTCCCCAGTGCTTTGTCCAATGCCCTGCATGCAGTTTTATAATATATATACTGTTCTTTCTGCCTGGAAACTTGAGATTGTACAAAGCAACCAAAAAGTGTCCCTTTACGTCAAAAGTGGTTTTAGACCAGCTAGAAAACAGCAGTAAAATTAGAGGAATAGTGGAGGAATAGTGCCCCACTGTTGGAGTCAGTTGGAGGACAATGGTGCCCCATCGTTGGTTTTAGGGGGAAGAATAGTGCCCCATTTTTGGTGTTAGTTGGAGGAATAGTGCTCCATTGTTGGTGTCATTGGAAGTAATGGCACCCCATCATTGGCATCAGTGGGAAGAATAGTGCCCCAAGGGCCAGATAAAGGTAAGAAAAGGGCCACACCTGGCACATGGGCCACATTTTGGAGACCATGGGTTTAAATCACAAATACTCCCTTTGGATACCACAGTTTGGATACTATGGGTTTAAATACTTGATGTCATACCTTAAATTCATTATACTGACAACCTTATGCAGTGGAAAATTGACACCTCTTTTCTTAGTGCTTAAAAAAATAAATCAGAAAAGAATAGAATATATCAAAGAAAAAAAAACAAAAAAGAAAATAAAAAACCTCAAGGAAAAGAACATCATTTTGCAATTTGATTATTTATAATTTGTTGCACATTCAACCATTTTTAAAAGTTCCTACCATCAAAGCAGAGGCTAGAATGTTTTTTTTTTCCATTTGGTTTCATTATAAACATACCAAATAGAAAGAATTTTATGAACTCCAGTTCCTGATAGATACTAATTGTCTATTATGCTTTTTATTTTTTCCAAAAGACAATGGACAATAATACAACACATTGATGGCCGCTCAATATGGACAACGAAGCAATCTATGAACCTTTCACAACTCACAAGATCATATCATTGGTTCTGCTTTTAATATTTGGATTTGGATTGATTGTGAATTCCTTGTATCTTTGGGTTCTTTGGTTCAGGATGAGAAGAACGGTAAACACAACTTGGTTCCTTCACCTAATTTTGATAAACTTATTTTTCACGCTCATCACCCCATTTGTTGCTGTGTATTTGATGATGAGACCTTGCTGGATCTTTGGCTTGATCATGTGCAAGCTTGTTAATTTTTTTATATTGTTATGCATGTATGGAGCGGTATTCATTCTCACGACAATTATCCTTGACCGATACTGCTTGGTGTTTCACCCTCATTGGTACAGAAAGCATGTGAACACTCGCAAAGCTTCTCTTATCTGTGCAGCATTGTGGACATTCGCTCTTTTATTCAGTTCTCCTTACCTAGTATTTCGTAATATAAGATATAGGAATAATATCACTAATTGCTACAATGACTACACTCTTTCTGGCAAGTTGGATGAACGGCAGACCAAATGGTCCTTGTTTAGTTTTTGATTGCTTGTGGGATTATTAATTCCTCTAGGTATAATCACAATTTGTTATCTCAGTATTTTTATCAAGATGAAGAGAGAAAACCTGACTAGGTCTACCAGACCATACAAGATAATGTGTACTGCTATCCTGTCCTTCTTTATCTCCTGGACCCCTTACCATGTATGGTATGGAATGACTGTAGAGCCTGACAAGTTCCCGGAGACAATACTTGAGGTCTTACAGATCTTGACAATTTTATTTACATGCATCAACTACTGCCTTACCCCGATACTTTACCTGTTCATTGTGGGAAGCTTCAAAAACATTTTCAAAAAGTCTCTGGTGGTCCTAATTGAATTAGTTCTCAATGAAACCAACTCCACGGCAAACAGAAGTCTTGAAGATCGGAAAGAACAGGAAAGAGCAAGCTTTGTAGCTCTAAAGGATGTAAAAGAAGAAGGCTCTTGAACCCAAATCTGTCAACTCCTTTTAGATGACTTTGGTGTGTCCTGAGACATTGCATTTTTATATCCTATCATAAATGATCTAGGATAGTCTTAAAAGTCCATATTTTAGGTATAGCTGGAATTGTGTTGGCTTAGCCAGCATCTGGCTTCTTGTATGTCTTGATCACTTAAAGTATAACTAAAGGCAAAACTTTTTTTTTAGTTTTGGATAGAGTGGAGAGGGATTAGAACATCTGTCAGGCTTTCATTGCTGTCTGTGCCCCTGTTAGGGAGAGTTATCCTCTCTATTTGTCATGTTTACCATTATCCATAAAAGTGAAAGTAAAAGAAAATCCCAAATTTTGGGTTGTTCCCAGAAAAATAATAGAGGGGAAAACTTCCAATGGGGACACTACTAGTTTCTGGTGACATAGGGGTCCCAAAGAGATTCCCATCATTTGCAGGAATTTACTCTCACTTCCTGTTAGGCTTTGGGACAGGAAGTGGAGTGAAATCTCCTCAATGGGACAGGATGGTGAAAAAAAAAATCTGACCGGGGTTATAACCCTCCCTTGCTCTATCCAAAGTGAAAAAAAAGTTTTGCCTTTAGTTCTACTTTAACCAGGGAGAATTGCCTACTACCTAATTCAGTTTCCATCCACTTCAGGGTTTGGGTGTTCTACCCACCTTTACTTTTACTCCGGATCCTCTTGGTGCATCCTACATAATATTAAAAAAATATATCAGATGCATTAATTACTGCTTTATCCTGATACTTTACATGTTCATTGTGGAAAGCTTCAAAAACATTTTTAAAAAGTCTCTGGTGACCCTAATTCAGTTGGTTCCTTATGAGACCAAAACCTCACAAACAGGAGTCGAGAAGACAGGAAAGAACAGAAAAGAGCAAGTTGGTGTCATTGGGAGGAATTGTGCCCCATCATTATTGACACTGGACCACATGTGTTGGTGTCATTGGGAGGAATTGTGCCCCATCTTTTGTGTCATTGGGAGGAATTGTGCCCCATCTTTTGTGTCATTGGGAGGAATTGTGCCCCATCTTTGATGCCATTGGGCCCCATCTGGCCTCCAGGCCACAGTTTGGAGATCACTGATCTAGGATATTCTTAAAGGACCATATTGTATGTATTGTTGGAGTCTTGCATCTCGCAGGCTCAGCCAGCTTCTGGATTCTTGTGTGTCTTGAACACCTAATCAGTTGAAATAAATCTGCCATAATGCATAAAGCTGCTCCTGTCCACCTGGGAGTTTGGGGTATTTCTGCCCACCTTTGCACTTTGCAGAATCTTCTATTATATTCTCTATAATATATAAAAAAAATAGAGAATCTGGTACAGAATTTGAGAGACCCTCATGAATATATCAGACATGCAGCACAGAGGTTTCACCAGTAAAGTCACTGAGAAATATAGCCAAGAGTCACATAGTTTTACCCTCCACCACCCATTGAAAACTGATATTTTTGGGTGGGCTGGTCTTTTAAATGGCAACTTCAGCTAGCTTTTTAAAATTGCCCCTTGTTAACTCTTCCCTAGATAGTAAGCCTGTAATGTTTGTTGAGGGCTACAACATAAAATACTTTCTTTATTCCTCACTTTCCTGTTAGCAGGCGATCTCCTCCACTCTCCTTTGCTCCCAGGCCTTCATTGTTCATACATACAATGCAGGACTGCTGGTCCTGCATTGTACGTGATGACATTGGTGAAGGGGGTGGCTGTATGACTGCTGAGTAGGAGGCTGAATGGGGCTGGTTATCTTTCAACAGTGCAAAAAAAGTTAAGAATTTCTGAACTGCTGACTAGAGTTCAACTTTAAAAGGTCCTTCACCCAACAAAAGGGAGGGCGAGGGAGAGTGCCACTGTTTAAAGTGTTGAATTGTAAGTCTGCTAACTTGCTGCACCTTTTTCACTGCAAACTCTGGTGCTACTTGGATGCACGCGACCGGACTTCCCAGGGTGGGTCACAGAGACCGTGGATGTTTGAGAATGTGGAGAAATTAATAAAAAGCTCCCATGGTGACGTAAGACAAATATTTAATAGGCTAAAAACGGCTTAAAACCACATTCCCCACATACGGGTACATGCGGGCAAAAAACAAACAAAAAAGCAGGAAAATTAAGTACGAGAGGAAATGGCGTGTCACGTTCGTTTACGTCCGACCGGTTTCGTCAGAACGTTCTGACGTCATCAGGGATCGTGCGAACGGGCACACCACCTCCTTAAATATACATCACCATTAGAGGCATCCAATCCGGTGACATCTCCTCTAATGGAGAATTAAACCAAAATTAATTGACTGCCATCTTGTGGCAAAAAAACAAAATGCAACTAAAATATACAAAGAAAATATTGCGAATTTACAACGACATACAAACTGCCATCTTGCGGAAAGATGCCAAATTGCGCAATCAAGTCAAATGTCATTTATTAAAGTTAAATTAAATAAATACAAAAAATATTCATAAGTATATTAAGATTAAAATGAATTTATAATAAAAAGAATACAAAGAGATGAAACCGAAATGGACAGCCCCTTCACAATCTGAAAGGACAAAAAAACAGATTTTCAGTAGTTGGACAGATAGCAGTTTAAATCAATATCAACAATGATACGTGCCGGGGTAAGTGTGTCCAATTGGTAGATCCATTCCGTTTCCTTTTTAGATATTCTCTGAACCATATTTCCTCCCCTCCAATCAGCATCCAGCTTGTCAATACCAAAAAATCTGGCCAAGCTGGGATCCTGTTGGTGGTGGATTCTAAAATGTTTAGAGAGGCTGTGCTTGGGAAAACCGTTTTTAATATTTGTGAGGTGTTCATTGATACGTGTGCAGAGATTTCTTTTAGTATGCCCAACGTACTGTAACCCACATGGGCAAACAATAAGGTATGTGACAAAGGTGGACTTGCAGGTAATAAACGTATCTATTTTATATTCTTTACCTGTACTAAAGGATGTGAAGTGTTCTACTTTCCTTACATTATTTCTAGTCAGTTTACAGGCTTTGCACTTCCTACAGTAGAAAAACCCTTTTGCATCCAGGAAAGTGGGAACCCTCTTGGGAGGATCTAAAACATTCGGGGCTAGCTTATTACGTAAATTCGAGGCACGTCGATAGATGAACCTAGGACGTTCTGGTAGGAAGCTGGACAGAGTCCTGTCCTCCAACAGAACTGGCCAATGTTTTAAAAAGATTTTTTCGACACTTTTATAGTCCCCATTAAAGCTAGTTAAGAAAGGAACATAATCCAGTTCGCAATTCTCTTTGATGTTATCTTTTAAAAGTTGATCCCTATCCATCTGTAGGATTAGTGATTGAGTGGCCCTGAGATCTTTTTCACGATACCCTTTTTTCTTGAATCTATCAACTAGTAAGTTAGATTGAGACATGTAATCTGACGTGGAGTCACAATTACGTCTGATCCTTAATAGTTGACCCTTAGGAATCCCTTTCAGCCAGTTGGGATGGTGACAGCTGGCCGTGGGTATGTAACTGTTCCTGTCAGTACCCTTGAAATGGGTTTTTGTCTGGATTCTACCATTGTTCTTATATAGGATTAGGTCAAGAAAGCTAATCTCACTATTGCTCCAATTACCTGTAAAACTAAGGCCATAGCAATTGTGATTGATATTACTGAGGAACGACTCTAGGGCCTCCACTGTGCCGTTCCACAAAATCACAATATCATCTATGTACCTTTTGTACAGGCAGATCTCGGGGGCGCGGGTTCCAAATATGCTATGGTCCTCCCAGAGGCTCAAGAGTATATTGGCCACACTGGGAGCATACTTGGCCCCCATAGCCACACCCTTGATCTGCCTGTAACAAGACCCCTCATGCCAAAAATAGTTGTTAGACATAGCCAACTCCAAGATCTCGATCAAGAAATCTTTCTGTTCAACCTTCAGATTGGACTTAGAATCAAGGGCCCTCCTTGTAGTTCTCAAAACAGCCTTCTGAACCATATTGGTATATAGCGATTCGACATCAATCGCAACAATGATTGTGTCATCTTGAACCGGTATATCCTTAAGCAGGTTCATAAGATGCTTACTGTCTCGCAGATATGAAGGGTACGATTGAATAATGGGCTGTAAGAAATAGTCGACATATTCTCTTAATCTCGAGAAAATGGAGTCTATGCCATTGATGATAGGTCTGCCAGGTGGGCATTGGGGATTTTTGTGTATTTTGGGCAATTGATAAATTATAGGGAGTCTAGGCGCATCAGGGACTAAATATCTAGCTTCTTTCTTGTTGAGAATTCCTATCTCTTTAGCTTTGCATATACTATCCTTCACTGACGTTTTAAGTTTTTTTGTGGGATCACCTTTAATTTTCTTGTAAGTTACGGTATCACTTACCAGCCTATTAAGTTCTTTCATATAATCATCTCTGTTTGGAACCACTATTCCCCCCCTTTATCCGCTTGCCGGATGGCGATATTTTTCTTTTTTTCTAACGCCTCTATACCTTTTTGTATGTTACCCTTCTTTTTCCCTCTTTTGGTTTTAATAAGTCTAATATCTTTCCCAACCATACTTTTGAACGTTTCAAGAAAATGGTTAGATGACTTTTTGGGGTTGAAAACAGACTGATTCCTCAGTCCGCTATGCTGGTATTCTGATTCCATAGGTTGGGTATTAAGAACTCGTTTCTCTGCAAAATGTTTTTTAATATACAGTTTACGTACAAATTTCTCAGTATCGATGAACACCTCAAATTTATTTAATCCTCTATTCGGGGCGTATTTGAGACCCAACTCGAGTACTTTTAGTTCGTTGAGGGTAAAGGACTCATTACTTAAGTTGAAAATACCTTGGCCAACTACTCTCTCTTTCTTTTTATTCTTCCTTCCTCCCCTTGTTCCTCTGCGTTGTTTCTTTGGGAGTCCTTGGTAGGCCACACAGGTGGTTCCCATTGTTGCCAATGTGAATTCATCTGATCCCCATACCGGACCTCTGGCGGTGTATTGTGCCAGGATGGGTTGGGTGGACCACCCCTCCCTCGCCCTCTCCATTTCCCCCTCTGGCCAATATAACCTCTGTTCTGATTCCAGACCCCCTGAAGTGGTGGATCTCCATGTCCTCTCCTGCGAAAACCCCTATAAGGGGAACCCCCTCTCTGTGGGTCATCTTCCTGATAGAGTGGCTGAAATCTATTGTACATGGGGATATCATGGCCTCCATAGTAGCCATTATAGCCATCATAATAGCCAGAGTTAGAGTTGGGGGCGGGGTGAGTTGGGTAACTTGAGTAGCTGGAGCCCCTGGGGACAGAGCCTCCTCTTCTGAAAGGTGCCCCTCGGGTGGGGGGACCGGGCTTACGCCCCTGGTTACCAACACCCGGGGTGGAACAGGGAGTGCCAGTGGGAGGCTGAGTGGGCTCTAGTCTCTCTGGGGAAGAGTCCATGGATTGGTTGAGGGCCAAATCCACCGACTCTTCCTGCCATTTATACACTTTGTTTTCCCTATAGTCTTTAAGGTCACATTGATACCTTTTAACTTTCTTTGTTTTAGTATCCCTATCTAATTTCTCTAAATGTTTCTGTACCTGTAAATTTTTTTCTTTGTATTCAACAGTGTCTTTAAAAGGTAAAATAGCTTCCTTCAATGCAACAATTTTATTTTCTAATAAACGTAATTTAGCTCGTCTCCTGCTAATAATAGTGTCCAATAGTTTAAGTTCACAATCATGAAAGAAATTAAACCATTGGGCATCCAGATCAGGGTCTTCAAGATCATCGTTGGGGCCTATGTCCCAACGTAGACGCCTAGGAGTCATTTTGTTTTTAACATACTGTTCTAGTGTGGCTACATCCCACCAAGAACGGATTTTCTTATCCAAAGCACTTTTTAGGGATTTGAAATTATGTTCCAAATCTTTGAGTGCCAAATTTTCAGCAGAAGCAAAAATATCAGTAGTATCAGTTGGTCTACTATTCATATATTCAAAAATATCCATTGCTGCGGGTGTGCCTTAAAAAGTGAATCAGTGAAAATTGGTAACAAATACCTACTCGCGCATATGGAAAATTAAATGAGTAAATTAAGTGAATTAGTTGGGGAGCAGCACGTTATAATGATGAAAACAAGGAAAAAATAATTAGCTGTCTAATTACAAACCGTGCTCCTATTGAAATACAAGTGCAAAATCACTCTAAATAAAACGACATGTTATGAATAAAAACTGTGAAAATTGGGAAATAATATCTGCCAACTGAATGCTAAATCATCATAGTGAAAAATGTCAAGCAAAATTTATCAAATTAATCGGATGTGGAGAATTAAAAAAGGAAAATTAAAAAAGGAAGAAAGTCCACCATTATATCCAATGTATACAACAAATGTGCAAAATAATGTTCAAAAAGTGAAAAATAGAGCTTCTGGGTGGATAGAGCTTCTAGGCAAATCTTTCTTGGGTACAGCGGAGCATCAAATAGCAGTAATCAATCGCTATCAATAGCCACACAGCCTACTCACCAGATGGAAGTGATTCCAATGACAGGAGTCAAACAGGAGTCAAACATTCACTGTATATAGCTGTTTGCTAAGGAGAGGGCCGCATCTTTCACAACCGATGAGTCATAAGCTGGCGGGCTTCCCCACTGACAGCTGAATGTAAAAAAAAAAAAAAAATTGATGGCTAAGAAAAATTCACGAAAAAACAGCATGGGGTCCCCCCCAAAGCCATACCAGACCCTTTGGTCTGTTATGGATTTAGAGGGGACACCCCGTACACCAGAATTTTAAAAAAATGGTGTGGGGTCCCCCTCCAAAGCCATACCGGACCCTTATCTGAGCCTGCAGCCCAGCAGGTCAGGAAAGGGAGGGGACGAGCGAACGCCCCCCCCCCCCTCCTGAACCATACCAGGCTGAATGCCCTCAACATGGGGGCTGCAGTGCTTTTGGCCATGTTGATGGGGACAAGGGCCTCTTCCCCACAACCCTGGCTGGTGGTTGTGGGGGTCTGCGGGCGGGGGGCTTATCAGAATCCGGAAGCCCCTTTTAACAAGGGGGCCTCCAGATCCGGGCCCTCCTATGTGAATGAGTATGGGGTACATTGTACCCCTACCCATTCACCAAAAAAGAAGTGTAATGTGACAAAAGACAATAGACAGTTTTTGACAATTCCTTTATTAACCACTTGCCGCCCGCCATATAGCAAAATGACAGCGGAAAAGTGGTTTCAATAACCTGACTGGACGTCATATGACGTCTACAGGATATTGAGCCGCTGCCCCGGGGGCGCGCATCACGACAGTCTGACACACCGCAACTATGATCTCTGTAGAGTCTCTGACAGACCACCAGGGACGCCACTAGGACCACCAGGGACGCCACTAGGACCACCAGGGATGACACCACCAGGTATGCCACCCTAGACCACCAGGGATGCCAATCAGTGCTCACAATGGATGCCAATCAGTGCCCACAGTGGGCATCACTGATTGGCAGGCATTATTGTTTGGCACTGATTGGCATCCATCAGTACCATACATAATAGTACATCAGTGCCACCTATCAGTGCCCATCCATGCCACCTATCAGTGCCCATCTGTGCCGCCTATCAGTGCCCATCCCTGCCACAAATCAGTGCCCATCAGTGCCGCCTATCAGTGCCCCATCAGTACCGCATATTAGTGCCCATCATCAGTGCCCATCAATGCCACCTCATCAGTGCCACCTCACTGGTGCCACCTCATTGGTGCCCATCAGTGCCACCTTATCAGTGCCCGTCAGTGCAGCCCCATCAGTGCCCATCAGTGAAGGAGAAAACTTAGTTATTTACAAAGTTTTGTAACTGAAACAAAAATTTTTGTTCTTTTTTTATTTGTTTAGCAGAAAATAAAAATCCCAGAGGTGATCAAATACCACCAAAAGAAAACTCTATCTGTGGGAACAAAATGATAAAAAATTTAGTTTGTGTACAGTGTAGCATGACCGCGCAATTGTCATTCAAAGTGCGACAGCGCTGAAAGCTGAAAATTGGTCTGGGCAGAAAGGTGTATAAGTGCCCTGTATTGAAGTGGTTAAAAATGTCTTCTTCCTCACTTCTTCCTGTAGTCTTCTTCTTCATTCTCTGGTCTTCTTTCTCCGGTGTTCTTCTTCCTCTGCCACCGCTCCCCCGCCGACCCACTAAAAATAAACAACAATAAATAAGTAAAAAAACAGCAAATCGCGGTAAAATCACGGTTAAATAACACAGAAGAAAACAGCAAAAAGCACTGCGGAGATGGTCAAAAGCAACATGCATAGATCTGAATCGAGCCCAAAGGGATGAGATGGCAACCCTATTCCTGCTGAATAGCCGCTAGGACGGGTTTTACATTAAAGGGACTCACCAGGCGAAAACAAAGATATCTGAATGATGCCTGTAGCTGAAGGCATCATTCAGATATCACCACTTCAACCTAAGGGCATCATATGTTGTCCTACGGGCGTGCAGCTAAAGAAGTTGCTTGGAGAAGCTACAAAACATTTTCAATATTACATAACAGTTGGTTGTGACTAACTACTACTATCTAAAGAATAATATCTATAAGATAAGTCCAGTTGATTGTGACTTCTACTATCTATAAGATAAGTCCAGTTGATTGTGACTACTACTATCTATAAGATAAGTCCAGTTGATTCTATTACTAGCTATTCTATTAAAAGGCTTAATAAGAATTGAAAGTCCCAAACACAGAGAACACTTCCTTCCGCACAGTCCTCTGCATATTTAATGTGAAACTTTAAATCTTGCCTTTCACTGATACAAACAATCCAGTTTCCTTCTGCTATGCTGGGTGCATATGACCTCATTATCAGCCTCTAGTGAAAAAGAAGCTCCAGAAGACTAGTGGTAAGTCTCTTTATGGTTCTATTGTACTTTTTTTTTTTTTGTTTATTTGTTTTCTTTAGCATTTCTAAAGTTTTTTATGTTGCAAATGTACAAGTTGGTTGGAGATGTAGCATTAAAATAAGTGTAACCCTATCTCAATGCCGTTTAGTTTACTAAAGCAGTGTTTATCAAAAATAAATAATAAAATATTAAAACTTCTTTCATCCTATGTTATAGAAAGAACAGTGCAGCGCTGATAAATATCCCAAATGTGAAATATGTTAAATCAATAAATGAAATACCAACAGCAATAAATGACAACCAATAATAACAGCTGGTATATTATTAATCAACCATGATAAAATATATAAAGGTGAAAATACAATTGATATAATAGGGTGAGAGTAAAAATAAAGTCCCAAGAATATTGGTGTTCAAATACGAAATCCTGGATCTATGTTCCACCGCTGGTGCTGCCTACCACCTAGTGATAAAGTAATGGAGGCTTACCAGACAGCCTGCGACCGCCCTTATTCAGGGGGGTAAAAACAGGCTCAGTAGAAATATGTAGACCTCAGGGTATGTCCCACAGGGAGCTCTGTGGAAGTTCCTCCAACCTCCTTCCTGGAAGGCTAACCAGCGACAAGGAACAGTTCGAAGAATGCGGTCCCAGGGGTATTTCTTATATAGCAATCAAGGTTTTGCTGAGAGGCAGAAATTTTTCATTGCTAAAGGAACCCCTTACACCTCTGGAGGAACCCCAGGGTTCCACAGAAGCCTGATAAGTTTAAAACAGAAGCATGTTAAGTTTTTAAAATTAACACATTTCACCCTATGTTGCAATTTAATGCTGCTGATCTTCTGCAACATCTTTGCAGCTACTTTGTTTCTACCTACACCTCAGCCATGGCTGTATGACATTTCTCAGTGTGGGTTCTCTGATTATGATAAGAGTGGACCGTGACTGCTTTCTCAACCAGGGTTCCAAGGATCGGTAGGGTTCCTCCAGGGGTAGCTAGGGGTTTCTTGAGCTGTGGCTAACTGACCTCCCATCTGATGGTGCCTGAACAGTTCCAGGTTCAATGCCACTTGGCAGAGCCAGTGGAATGGCTGCAAGGTAGTCTTTCTGGCCACCTCTGTAAGGGGGACATTCTTCTCATTTGCCACCACCAATTAGAGACATTTTCCTAATGACCTCTGAAAGACTAATCTTACCAGGGGTTCCCTGAGACCTGAAAATTTCTTCAAGGATTCCTCTTGGGTAAAAAGTTTGAGAAAGTCTCTATTCAACGTTCACATGATAAGTCACCAACACAGGACAGGCAGGGACAGAGCCTTGTCACCTTATAACAAAAAGTTCCTGAACAAGGACTTTTGTGGCAGGATCACTGGGTTTTTTTTTTTTAAAAGTTGAAGATTTTAAAATGATAGAGATTACTATTGAAATAATATTAAAATGTTAAAGCTTGTATTAGCTTTTAATGGTTGGGTTGATACAGAGGAGATGATCTTTTAAAGGCAAATAGACTGTGCACTTTGCAAAGTGCCCAGTGTTTTGCCTTTAGCAAATCAACACCATAGTTTAAACCAGGGGTCTCCAAACATTCTAAACAAAGGGCCAGTTTACTGTTATTTAGGCTTTAGGGGGGCAGACTTTGGCTGGTAGGAGTAGAAAATTCACAGCCATCAATGGGAATAAGCCCTACCCCATCACTAGTTTTAATGGGAGGAATAGTACCCCATTGTTGGTATCAGTTGGAGGAATGGTGCCCCATCGTTGGCAAAGGGCCACACCTGCCCCCCCAATCCCCCCCCCCCCCCCCCCGGGCCACAGTTTGGATACTATGGGTTTAAATCACAAATACTTGATGTCATACCTTAAATTCATTATACTGACAACTTTATGCAATAGGAAATTGACACCCTCTTTTCTTAGTGCTTAAAAAAAAATAGAAAAGAATAGAATATACCAAATAAAAAAATAAAAAAAAGGGAAAAGAACATCATTTTGCAATTTGATTATTTATGATTTGTTGCACATTCAACCATTTTTAAAAGTTCCTACCATCACAGCAGAGGCTAGAATGTTTTTTTTTCCATGTGGTTTCATTCTAAACATACCAAATAGGAAGAATTTTATGAACTCCAGTTCCTGATAGATACTAATTGTCTATTATGCATTTTATTTTTTCCAAAAGACAATGGACAATAATACAACACATGGATGGCCGCTCAACATTGACTACAAAACAATCTATGAACCTTTCACAACTCCCAAGATGATATCATCTGTGCTTCTGCTTTTAACATTTGTCATTGGATCGATTGTGAATTCCTTGTATCTTTGGGTTCTTTGGTTCAGAATGAGAAGAACGGTAAACACAACCTGGTTCTTTCACCTAATTTTGACGAACTTATTTTTCACACTCATCACACCCTTCCTTGCTGTGTATTTGATGATGAGACCTCACTGGATCTTTGGCCTGTTCATGTGTAAGCTTGTTAACTCTTTCATATCGGTATGCATGTACGGAGCGGTATTCATCCTCACGACAATTAGCCTTGACCGGTACTGCTTGGTGTTTCACCCTCATTGGTACAGAAAACACATGAACACTCGCAAAGCTTCTCTTATCTGTGCAGCATTGTGGACATTCGCTCTTTTATTAAGTTCTCCTTACCTAGTATTTCGTAATATAAGATATAGGAATAATATCACTAATTGCTACAATGATTACACTCTTTCTGGCAAGTTGGATGAACGACAGACCAAATGGTCCTTGTTTAGTTTCCGATTGCTTGTGGGATTATTAATTCCTCTAGGTATAATCACAATTTGTTATCTCAGTATTTTTATCAAGATGAAGAGAGAAAACCTGACGAGGTCTACCAGACCATACAAGATAATGTGTACTGCTATCCTGTCCTTCTTTATCTCCTGGACCCCTTACCATGTATGGTATGGAATGACTGTAGAGCCTGGCAAGTTCCCGGAGACAATACTTGAGGTCTTACAGATCTTGACAATTTTATTTACATGCATCAACTACTGCCTTACCCCGATACTTTACCTGTTCATTGTGGAAAGCTTCAAAAACATTTTCAAAAAGTCTCTGGTGGCCCTAATTGAATTAGTTCTCAATGAAACCAACTCCACGGCAAACAGGAGTCTTGAAGATCGGAAAGAACAGGAAAGAGCAAGCTTTGTAGCTCTAAAGGATGTAAAAGAAGAAGGCTCTTGAACCCAAATCTGTCAACTCCTTCTAGGTGACTTTGGTGTGCATTGCATTTTTATATCCTATCATAAATGATCTAGGATAGTCTTAAACGTCCATATTTTAGGTATAGCTGGAATTTTGTTGGATCAGCCAACATCTGGCTTCTTGTATGTCTTGATCACTTAAAGTATAACTAAGACCCTTTTCACACTGGGGCGGTGCGCTTGTGGGACGTTAGTAAAAATCCTGCAACCAGCATCTTTGGGGCGGATTGGGAGCGCTATATACAGCTGTAAACGCCCTGCCCATTGAATAGAATGGGCTGAAAAGCGCTTCGGAAGCGCCAAAACACAAGTCCTTTTAACCCATTCTTCGGCCGCTAACGGGGGTTAAAAGCACCCTGCTAGCAGCCAAAAAGCGCATCTTAAACAGCGCTAAAGCGCTGCTAAAATGAGCGGCACTTTGGCGCTAACGCATGTTATTTTTTACTAGTAATGGCGGCGATCAGCGACTTATAGTGGGACTGCGACATTGCGGCGGACACAGTAACTGACACTTTTGGGGACCAGTGACACTAATACAGTGATCAGTGCTAACAAATATGAACTGTCACTGTACTAATGACACTGGCTGGGAAGGGGTTAACATCAGGGGTGATCAAAGGGTTAAATGTGTGCCTGGCCTGTGCTTTCTCACTGTGGGGGAGGTGCTTTTACTATAGGAAGGTAAAGACCTGCTTTGCAGGAACACAAATTCAAAGCCTTACCTACTGACAGAACGGCAATCTGTTTACCTTGTTTACATAGGCAGATCGCCGTTCTGGGTGTCTGCCTAACGATTGGCATGCGCGCCCCAGGCCCGGAAGTGCAGAATCACATAGTAGGTACGTGATCCTGCGTAAGTGAGCCGCCTTGCTGCCGTATATGTATAGTAAACGGTCGGCGAGGGGTTAATACTATACTGAGAGTGGTGCGCTCTCCCTCTTCTTCCTCTTCTTCTTTCTTGTCCCTTTACCCCTGAGGGTTGTATACTAGTCTTCTTCCTTTTGCGCTGGTCTCAAGTATATCCCCTTGTGGGGCCATGTTAGATATTGCTTTTCAATTTTTTTTTTAGCTGGATGGAGTTATGCTTTAAATTCATAACTTTCAATTAAGTTTAAGGAACACTAATCTAATTTTTGTATTGTACCTAGTGCAGGGGGCAGATCTATAGTTTTTTTTTTTTTTTTATTACCCATATTTAGTAGTTGTCATTGTCTGTCCTCTTATATGGTGTTTTATATATATGATTATGCAAAAGGTCCCCTAACCACAGGTCAGCAGGAAGCCCTTTAAAGTGGGACTTGTATTGAAGTATTTTATGTAAAGCCTCGTACACACGGTACAAAAATCAGAAGGGGATTGTTGTTTGACAGGCTGTTGTCTGAAGTTCTTACCGTTAGTACGCTCCTTTCAACAATTGTTTTCCAATTTTCGGACAACAAATGTTGGATGACAGGCTAGTAAATTTTTCTCAAACGACGGCTCCACGTCTGATTTTCGGATGGTCAGTACACAAATCCGTCACACAAAAGTCAAAGTACAAACACCATGCTCGGAATCAATGCTCACCAAACACGAAATTAGCAGAAGGGGCCCAAAGGGTGGCGCTCAAGAGCTGAAATTCCTCGTAGTACGTCACTACGTTCGTGTTTGTGGCACGACAAATTGTGTACCGTTAGTATGCATAAGACTCCCTGGCCAATAGGTGCTTCCTGCAGGGGCGTTGCCCGAAGTCCAAGCCAAGCCCCTTTGGGTTTAGGCGTGGTGTATGTGATGTGGGCTTTTTTTTTGGCTGGGCCGTAACCTACCTGACCTACATACACTGACCTACCTACACTGACTGTAGTGACCTACCTACACTGACCAACCTACACTGACAGTAGTGACCTACCTACACTGACAGTAGTAACATACCTACACTGACCTACCTACACTGACAGTAGTGACCTACCTACACTGACCTACCTACACTGACAGTAGTAACATACCTACACTGACCAACCTACACTGACAGTAGTGACCTACCTACACTGACCTACCTACACTGACAGTAGTAACATACCTACACTGACCAACCTACACTGACAGTAGTGACCTACCTACACTGACCTACCTGCACTGACAGTAGTGACATACCTACACTGACCTACCTACACTGACAGTAGTGACTTGCCTACACTGACCTACCTACACTGACAGTAGTGACCTACCTACACTGACCTACCTACACTGACAGTAGTGACTTGCCTACACTGACCTACCTACACTGACAGTAGTGACTTACCTACACTGATCTACCTACACTGACAGTAGTGACTTACCTACACTGATCTACCTACACTGACAGTAGTGACCTACCTACACTGACCTACCTACACTGACAGTAGTGACCTACCTACACTGACCTACCTACACTGACAGTAGTGACCTACCTACACTGACCTACCTACACTGACACTTACATATGCTGTCTGACCTACCTCAGCCCAGCCGTGGTGTGCGGTGTCACAGCGGATAGGCAGTCAGTCAGTAAGTCGTCAGAGGAGGAGCTGATGAGGAGAGGAGAGCCGAGCGGGGATGTGGCGCAGTGGCCGCATTGTAATTCCCGCCTTCTGGAGCCTGCAACGCCTATGATGGACGTCACATCGCGGTCCCACCATTGGACCAGTGGGACGTCCATTATAGGCATTGCAGGCTCCAGAAGGCGGGATCTGCTATGGCACTCGGCCGCACTCGGCAGGACTCGGCCGCACACGGCCACACTAATCTGTCCATCATGACAGCGCAACGCCTATGATGGACCATCAATCCTAGGTTTACGGGCGGCGGGCAGGACCATGTGTGACGTGACGACAGACGCACACTCTGTCCACTCATCCTGTCGCTCATCCTCGCTCATGCGCAGTGCGGCGCCGCACTTTCATGGGGGACTCGGTTCTAATAATGTTAAAATAAATGGCCGAGACTCAGGGATTTTCGGGGTCACATTAAGGGCTTCAGCCACCCCTAGCCACCCCCTCCCGACGCCCCTGGCTTCCCAATTGGCCGGGAGGAGAATGTGGCAGAATAGCGATTATTCATTCGCTCGTGGCACACAACTGGGTGGGATCAGGGTGCACTCTTTGCTCCCCGAGCCCACCCTATTTTGAAGCCTATTAGAGCCTCTGGTTCTAATCAGGTGCTTCAAAATATACACCCCCGCCTATCCCTGCAATTGTAATTCATGTGTCCGGCATCCTGAAAGGGGCTGGGCACGTGGATAGGGAGGGCAGCGGCTGTGTTAGGGGGGCGGCGCCCGTGCGCCCACAATACATGGGCCGCCACTGGGTTAGGGGCTGATCGGATATACCGGGGCAGGAAGTTCCAGAGGATGGGAGAGGTTCTGGAGAAGTCCTGAAGACGAGCAGATGAGGTTGGTGATGTAGCTGGGGGCGATGTTGTGGATGGCCTTGTATGTTATGGTTAGCATTTTGAATTTTATACGGTGGGGTAGGGGAAGCCAGTGAAGGGATTGGCAGAGGGGCAGCAGTCACAGATCAGATAGTGAGGTGTATTAGTCTGGCAGCAGCATTCATAATAGACTGAAGGGGGGATAGCCTGCGTAAGGGTAGGCCATTAAGGACAGAGTTGCAGTAGTCAAGGTGGGAAATAATCAAGGAGTGAATAAGTTGCTTTGTGGTGTCATTAGTCAGGAAGGGTCAAATTCTGGAGATGTTGCGGAGGTTAAGATGGCAGGATTTAGCCAGTGATTGGATGTGGGGGCTGAAGAAGAGGTCAGAGTCAAGGATTACACCCAGCACCCTGGCATGTGTGGTGGGACCAATGGTTGTGCTGTTCATCTTAATAGTAAAGTCATGGGGGGGGGGAATATAACAAGCTCAGTTTTAGAAAGATTGAGTTTGAGAAAGTGGTGTGACATCCATATCCATATGTCATTCAGTAAGTTTGAGATCCGAGAGGAGATCGAGGGGGTGAGTTGAGGAGTGGAGAGATAGATCTGGGTGTCATCGGCGTAGAGGTGATATTGGAAGCCATGGGAGGTTATCAACTGGCCCAGGGAAGATGTATAGATCGAGAATAGGAAGGGCCCAAAGACGGAGCCTTGGGATACCACCAACAGAGGGAGGAAGAGGAGTAGAGGAGAAGGAGTTGTAAGTGACACTGAAAGTGCGCTGAGATAGGTAGGAGGAGAACCAGGATAAAGCAGAATCACAGAGACCAAGGGAGTGTAGTTTGCTGAGGAGCAGCAGGTGGTCAACTGTGTCGATAAATAATCTTTCTTCATAAATTTAGGCGAAAATGTGTTCTGCTACATTTCTTTGGTGAAAATCAATGCAGCCTCGCCGTGCCCACCAATGCAGCCTCACCATGCCCATCATTGCAGCCTCACTGTGCCCATTAATGCAATCTCAGTGTGTCCACCAATGCAGCCTCGCTGTGCTTACCAATGCAGCCTCCCTCTGCCCATCAATGCAGCCTCACTGTGCCAATCATTGCAGTCTCACTGTGCCCATCATTGTAGCTTCATGATGCCCATCAATGCAGCCTCTCTGTGCCCATCATTGCAGCCTCTCTGTGCCCATCATTGCAGCCTCACTGTGTCCACCAATGCAGTCTCTCTGTGCCCACCAATGCAGCTTCGCTGTGCCCACCAATGCAGCTTCACTTCATTGCAGCCTCACTGTGCCCATCAATCCAGCCTCACTATGCCCACCAATGCAGCCTCACTGTGCCCACCAATGCAGCTTCTCTGTGCCCATGAATGCAGCCTCACTTTGCCCACCAATTGCAGCCTCTGTGTGTCCACAACTCCAGCCTCTGTGCCCACCAATTGCAGCCTCTGTGTGCCCACAACTCCAGCCTCTGTGCCCACCAATTGCAGCCTCTGTGTCCACCAATTGCAGCCTCACGGTCTCACCATTTTCTGGATAACACAGCGCTCTCCTCCCTCTGTCCTCCGGCGCTCGTATGTCACGGAGCTGGGTATGTGTGCAAGGTCCCGGCCTCCTAGACCGGCTCATGTGATAGGCGGAAGCTGCGGAACACTGATTCAATCTACTATCACACGAGCCGGTCTAGGGGGGCGGAACCTTGCACACATACCTAGCTTCGTGACATACGAGCGCCGGAGGACAGAGGGAGGAGAGCGCTGCAGTCGCCGCTCAAAGCGGCCTCAGGGCAGGCAGACTACCGGGAAATTTCCTGGTATCCAGGTAGGCTATGGCTTTCGGCCTCCCAGGGTCATAGATATGGCCAGCTCTATGATAATCCGGCTTCCCAATTAGGGTTGCCACCTCCTCCCTTACACTAAGCACATATTAATTACACAGGTTCTGAGGTTAATTTAATGCAGATAATCCACCTTAAAGAGGAGTTCCAGTCTGTAAAAAAATTTAAAGTCAGCAGCTACAAGTAAAAAATTTAAAATAAGGACACTTACCTGTCTGGGGATCACGCGATGTCAGCATCCCTAGCCGATTCATCAGGCGCTGGCATCTGAAGTAAGGGAAACAGGAAGTGAAGCCTTTCCTTCTGCTCATGCGCATGTCGCGCTGCGCTTTCTGACTGGTCCCGCTGTCTTATGGGACCTTTGTGTGTCCCAGAAGGCAGATGGGGGAAGGAGGAGGGACCCAGAAATGTCGTAGATCGCTCCCTCCACCCAGTGGCGTTGTTAGGTGGGTGCGGGGGGTGCAGGCCGCACCCGGGTGACACCCTCCAGAGGGGTGACACCCGTAGGTAGCGGCACGCACTGCTAACACTGCCCGCTGCCCTGATCTGCTCCTCCAGACTTGCGCTGTGTCCCTCAGCGCAGCGGACTGAAGCCGCCTCCCCCTCCTCTCTGTTTACATCCACACAGGAGGAGGGGGAGCCCGAGGGACACACATGGCTGTGTGTATCATCCGCGCTGTTCTGAGGTCTGTAAACTTTATGTATGTGTGGGTGCAGGGGGTGTCTATGCTAATGGGGGCTCTGCACTGAGGGGGGGTGTCTATGCTAATGGGGGGCTCTGCACTGAGGGGGGTGTCTATGCTAATGGGGGCTCTGCACTGAGGGGGGGTGTCTATGCTAATGGGGGGCTCTGCATTGAGGGGGGTGTCTATGCTAATGGGGGCTCTGCACTGAGGGGGGGTGTCTAATGGGGGGCTCTGCACTGAGGGGGGTGTCTATGCTAATCGGGGCTCTGCACTGAGGGGGGGGTCTATGCTAATGGGGGGCTCTGCACTGAGGGGGGGTGTCTATGCTAATGGGGGCTCTGCACTGAGGGGGTGTCTAAACTAATGGGGGCTCTGCATTGAGGGGGGTGTCTATACTAATGGGGGCTCTGCACTGAGGGGGGGTGTCTATGCTAATGGGGGCTCTGCATTGAGGGGGGTGTCTATACTAATGGGGGCTCTGCACTGAGGGGGGTGTCTATACTAATGGGGGCTCTACACTGAGGGGGCTGACTATGCTAATGGGGGCTCTGCACTGAGGGGGGTGTCTATACTAATGGGGGCTCTGCACTGAGGGGGGTGTCTATACTAATGGGGGCTCTGCCCTGAGGGGGGATTCCATACTAATGGAAAAAATTTAAAATAAGGACACTTACCTGTCTGGAGATCGCGCGATGTCAGCATCCCTAGCCGATTCATCAGGCGCTGGCATCTGAAGTAAGGGAAACAGGAAGTGAAGCCTTTCCTTCTGCTCATGCGCATGTTGCGCTGCGCTTTCTGACTGGTCCCGCTGTCTTATGGGACCTTTGTGTGTCCCAGAAGGCAGATGGGGGAAGGAGGAGGGACCCAGAAATGTCGTAGATCGCTCCCTCCACCCAGTGGCGTTGTTAGGTGGGTGCGGGGGGTGCGGGCCGCACCCGGGTGACACCCTCCAGAGGGGTGACACCCGTAGGTAGCGGCACGCACCGCTAACACTGCCCGCTGCCCTGATCTGCTCCTCCGGACTTGCGCTGTGTCCCTCAGCGCAGCGGACTGAAGCCGCCTCCCCCTCCTCTCTGTTTACATCCACACTGGAGGAGGGGGAGCCCGAGGGACACAAGGCTGTGTATATCATCCGTGCTGTTCTGAGGTCTGTAAACTTTATGTATGTGTGGGTGCAGGGGGTGTCTATGCTAATGGGGGCTCTGCACTGAGGGGGGGTGTCTATGCTAATGGGGGCTCTGCACTGAGGGGGGGTGTCTATGCTAATGGGGGCTCTGCACTGAGGGGGGGTGTCTATACTAATGGGGGCTCTGCACTGAGGGGGGGTGTCTATGCTAATGGGGGCTCTGCACTGAGGGGCGGTGTCTATGCTAATGGGGGGCTCTGCACTGAGGGGGGTGTCTATGCTAATGGGGGCTCTGCACTGAGGGGGGGTGTCTATGCTAATGGGGGCTCTGCACTGAGGGGGGGTGTCTATGCTAATGGGGGCTCTGCATTGAGGGGGGTGTCTATACTAATGGGGGCTCTGCATTGAGGGGGGTGTCTATGCTAATGGGGGCTCTGCACTGAGGGGGGGTGTCTAATGGGGGGCTCTGCACTGAGGGGGTGTCTATGCTAATGGGGGCTCTGCACTGAGGGGGGGTGTCTATGCTAATGGGGGGCTCTGCACTGAGGGGGGGTGTCTATGCTAATGGGGGCTCTGCACTGACGGGGGGTGTCTAATGGGGGGCTCTGCACTGAGGGGGGTGTCTATGCTAATGGGGGCTCTGCACTGAGGGGGGGGTGTCTATGCTAATGGGGGCTCTGCACTGAGGGGGGTGTCTATACTAATGGGGGCTCTGCCCTGAGGGGGGATTCCATACTAATGGGGGCTCTGCACTGAGGGGGGGATTCTATACTAATGGGGGCTCTGCACTGAGGGGGGATTCTATACTAATGGGGGCTCTGCACTGAGGGGGGATTCTATACTAATGGGCAGGGGTCTACACTGAGAGGGGGATTCCATACTGATGGGGGTCAGCACTGAGGGGGGGAGTATGTACTGATGGGGGGGTCTGCACTGAGGTGGGAGGTTGATACTGATGGAGGGGGGTCTGCAGACTCTGCACTGAGGGAGGGTGTCTGAACTGATGGGGGGTCTGCAATAAGGGAGGGGAGTCTGTACTGAGGAAGGGGGTCAGTACTTAGTGGGGGGGGTCTATACTGAGGAAAGGGGGTCTGCACTGAGCGGGGGTCTATATTAATGGAAGGGGGTCTGTACTGAGGGAGGGGGGCTATATTGATGGAGTGGGGTCTGTAGTTAGTGGGGGGGGTCTGTACTGAGGTAGTTGGTGGAGGAGGGGGTGACACCAATTTTTTCGGCACCGGGTGACACCAACCCTAGTGACGCCACTGCCTCCACCCCCTGGAAGGTGCCAAATGTGGCAGTAGAGGGGGGGGGGGGATAAGCGGAGCTTCCCCTTTTGGGTGGAGCTTTAATCAGCCACAGAACCTGTGTTTGGGTTTACACTAATGCGTTTTTTGATGTTTTTTGCAGGAATGCATTTCATATTTTAACATGGGTGCCTATGGAAAACATTCACATCAATGAATTTTTGTGCCTCTGCATTTTTGGAAAGGGTCGGTGTAAAAATGTAGAGAGGGTGTAAAAAACCTTCTCTTCTCAGACACATGTTATGTCAACAGTGTCTTAGGCGTTTTGTTCAAAAGTTCAGTAGCCAGACTGTCTTTAAACAAAGTGTGAGTTTATTTGGTCACACTTGGCAATTACTTGAAAATATATACAAAGTTAAATTCTTCTTACAGCTTGATGTAGTAAAACAAAAATAATAATAGGAACAAAAACTTGTATCAAGAAGGTTCAAGAGATGTCTCAGCTCCGTTGGTGCTTTTCTATGTCAGAGAGATGTCCGCTCTAGCAGCTGTTTGTGAGGTAGGCTGTATTTAAGCCTAATGTAAACGAAATGTCTTCTGTAGAGTAAGAATGCGTGTGTTCTTCTTTGTGTATGTGAAAAGGTAATGAAGTCCTTCTGTGTGTGTGTGAAGGACATGTCTTGTGTGTGTGTGTGGTGTGTCGTGTGTGTGTAGTAAAGTGTGTGCGCCCTGAAGTGAAGTGTCACTCTGTTTTTATACTATTTCAAATCTACTAGTCAGCAGACTAAAGCCATAGCCATATACGGCTAGAACTAAAAATGAAATGATCATATTCGTGATTATTCTAAATATTCTCTTTGCCAACAGCTGACACGTCTCTTAAACCTCTTTGATTGTCAGTAACACACAACAGTTTCTTATAAAAAACTCAAGGTGAATGACCTTTCCAAATGGCCAAATTCTTGTAATGGATATCTTTTAAACTACAGAAATGCAATTCTGTACCAAACCTTACAAATGCATATTAAACTATAATTGGATACATATATAAATATATACTACTTCACACAAACTCAATCTAACTAACTAATTAAATAACTATATCAAATAACTAACTATATTATGGATAATATGTTTTTACCTTTAAAAAAATCTTTACAATAAAGTTTATGACAGATATACTGAGTATATTCTTATCTGTGAAATCACTGACCTACTGACCTTAGTCATTAAGGGTCGGTTCACACTGGGGCGACTTGGGATCCGACTTGTACGCCCTCAAGTCGCCCCAAGTCGCCCCAAGTCGCTTTGCATTTAGATTATCATGGTAGGCAATGGGAGCGTCTTAACTGACACTACTGAAGTCGCTCCGACTTCAGAAAAGGTTCCTGTACTACTTCTATCCGACTTGTAGGCGACTTGTACCCATTCAACTCAATGTAAGTCGCCTGCAAGTCGGATCTCTCAAGCGATTTTGCAGAGAAAACCCCTCCCTCCCCCCTCCCTCCCAGAGAGGTGATTGGCCACAGGCGAAGTCGCCTGTCATGGAGGCGACTTCAAGTCGCCTCGTAATTTGCCGAAGTCGCGCTGAAGTCGCGCTAAAGTCGCGCTGAAGCCGCGTTGAAGTCGCGGTACAAAGTCGCGCTAAAGTCGTGTTGCCCATGTGTGAACCGACCCTAACTCAGCACATGTAGAACAACTGTTACAAAAATGACATGCACACAACCTAGCTATTTCAAGATTTGTCTTATGCTGAGCTGAGTGAGCTTTTTCAAAGTCAAAGCATAAAAGGGAACCCAGACTGCATACTTACAGATCTTGATTATAAAGCCAAATTAATATAATTATTCTACAGTCGGGGACTTTTTTTCCCGCAAATGCAGCGTTTTGCATGTAATAGACTTCAATGGACCCGTATCCAAAACGCAAGTATAGCTGTTTGCTAAGGAGCGGGTTTGGGAAGCCGGCCGCTGCATCCCTAATCCCCTCATCAGCTGTCAGAGGGCTTCCCCACTGACAGCTGAATGTAAAAATCCCACACCCACATAACTGTCCCTGAGCCACCCCCATCAAATCATTCTTTGCAGCTATTACCTTTTGTACCACCACCCCCTCCCTTTAGAATGTAAGCTCTACAAGCAAGGCCCTCCTGTACCTTTTGTATTGAATTGTACTGTAATTGTGTTGTCCCCCTTATACATTGTAAAGTGCTGCATAAACTGTTGGCGCTATATAAATCTCGTATTATAATAATAATAATAATAATAATAATAATAAAAAGCCATACCAGACCCTTTGGTCTTTTATGGATTTAGAGGGGACGCCCCCTACACCAGAATTTTTTTAAAAATGGCGTGGGGTCCCCCTCCAAAGCCATACCAGACCCTTATCCGAGCCTGCAGCCCAGCAGGTCAGGAAAGGGAAGGGACGAGCGATGAGATGACAACCCTATTCCTGCTGAATAGGTGCTAGGACAGGTTTTACATTAACGGAAATCACCAGGCGAAAACAAAGATACAGTATCTTTGTTTTCGCCTGGTGATTCCCTATAATGTAAAACCTGTCTTAGCGGCTATTCAGCAGGAATAGGGTTGCCATCTCATATTTATGGACCTGACTGTATCTGAATGATTCCTGTAGCTGAAGGCATCATTCAGATATCACCACTTCAACCTGGGCATCATATGTTGTCCTACGGGCGTGCAGCTAAAGAAGTGGCTTGGAGAAGCTACGAAACATTTTCAATATTACATAACAAGTCCAGTTGATTGTGACGAACTACTACTATCTATCTATAGGATAAGTCCAGTTGAATGTGACTATTACTAGCTATTCTTTTAAAAGGCTTAATAAGAAGAAAAAGTCCCAAACATACAGTGGGGCAAAAAAGTATTTAGTCAGCCACCAATTGTGCAAGTTCTCCCACTTAAAAAGATGAGAGAGGCCTGTAATTGTCATCATAGGTATACCTCAACTATGAGAGACAAATGTGGAAACAAATCCAGACAATCACAGTGTCTGATTTTTGAAAGAATTTATTTTCAAATTATGGTGGAAAATAAGTATTTGGTCACCTACAAACAAGCAAGATTTCTGGCTCTCACAGACCTGTATCTTCTTCTTTAAGAGGCTCCTCTGTTCTCCACTCATTACCTGTATTAATGGCACCTCTTTAAACTTGTTATCAGTATAAAAGACACCTGTCCACAACCTCAAACAGTCACACTCCAAACTCCACTATGGTGAAGACCAAAGAGCTGTTGAAGGACACCAGAAACAAAATGGTAGACCTGCACCAGGCTGGGAAGACTGAATCTGCAATAGGCAAGCAGCTTGGTGTGAAGGAATCAACTGTGGGAGCAATAATTAGAAAATGGAAGACATACAAGACCACTGATAAGCTCCCTCGATCTGGGGCTCCACGCAAGATCTCACCCGTGGGGTCAAAATGATCACAAGAACGGTGAGCAAAAATCCCAGAACCACACGTGGGGACCTAGTGAATGACCTGCAGAGAGTTGGGACCAACGTAACAAAGGCTACCATCAGTAACACACTACACCACCAGGGACTCAGATCCTGCAGTGCCAGACGAGTCCTCCTGCTTAAGCCAGTACATGTCCGCGCCCGTCTGAGGTTTGCTAGAGAGCATTTGGATGATCCAGAAGAGGATTGGGAGAATGTCATATGGTCAAATAAAACCAAAGTAGAACTGTTTGGTAGAAACACAAGGTTTGCTTGGAGGAGAGAGAATGCTGAGTTGCAACCAAAGAACACCATACCTACTGTGAAGCATGGTGGTGGCAACATCATGCTTTGGGGCTGTTTCTCTGCAAAGGGAACAGGATGACTGATCTGTGTACATGAAAGAATGAATGGGGCCATATATCGTGAGATTTTGCATGCAAACCTCCTCCCATCAGCAAGGGCATTGAAGATGAAACGTGGCTGGGTCTTTCAGCATGACAATGATCCCAAACACACCGCCCGGGCAATGAAGGAGTGGCTTCGTAAGAAGCATTTCAAGGTCCTGCAGTGGCCTAGCCAGTCTCCAGATCTCAACCCCATAGAAAACCTTTGGAGGGAGTTGAAAGTCCGTGTTGCCCAGCGACAGCCCCAAAACATCACTGCTCTAGAGGAGATCTGCATGGAGGAATGGGCCAACATACCAGCAACAGTGTGTGACAACCTTGTGAAGATTTATAGAAAACGTTTGACCTCTGTCATTGCCAACAAAGGATATATAACAAAGTAATGAGATGAACTTTTGATATTGACCAAATACTTATTTTCCACCATAATTTGCAAATAAATTCTTTCAAAAATCAGACAATGTGATTGTCTGGATTTGTTTCCACATTTTGTCTCTCATAGTTGAGGTATACCTATGATGACAATTACAGGACTCTCTCATCTTTTTAAGTGGGAGAACTTGCACAATTGGTGGCTGACCAAATACTTTTTTGCCCCACTGTAGACAACACTTCCTTCCGCCCAGTGCTCTCTGCTCTCTGCATATTTAATGTGAAACTTCACACCTTACCCTTCACTGATGCAAACAATCGAACAGTTTCCTTCTGCTATGCTGGGTGCATATGACCTCGTTATCAGCCTCTAGTGAATAAGAAGCTCCAGAAGACTAGTGGTAGGTCTCTTTATAGTTCTATTGTACTTTTTTTTGTTTGTTTGTTTTCTTTAGCATTTCTAAAGTTTTTTATGTCGCAAATGTACAGAATGCCGCACTATGGTTGGTGAAAGATGCAGCATTAAAATAAGTGTAACCCTATCTGAATGCCGTTTAGTTTACTAAAGCAGTGTTAATCAAAAATAACTGCTGTCTTAAAACTTCTTTCACCCTATGTTGCAATTTAATGCTGCTGATCTTTTGCAACCTCTTTGCAGCCACTTTGTTCTACCTGCACCCCAGCCATGGCTGTATGGCATCTCTCAGTGTGGGTTCTCTGATTACGATAAGAGTAGACCATGACTGCTTTCTCAACCAGGGTTCCAAGAATCGGTAGGGTTCCTCCAGGGGTAGCTAGCTAGGGGTTTCTTGAGCTGTGGCTAACTGACCTCCCATCTGATGGTGCCTGAACAGTTCCAGGTTCAATGCCACTTGGCAGAGCCAGTGGAATGGCTGCAAGGGACAAGGGCTGCAAGTGCACCAACACAGGACAGACAGGGACAGAGCATTGTCACCTTATAAGATAAAGTTCCTGAACAAGGACTTTTGTGGCAGGATTACTGGGGTTATTTTAAGAAAAGTTGAAGATTTTAAAATGATAGAAATTACAATTGAAATAGTATTAAAATGTTAAAGCTTGTATTAAATTTCAATGGTTGGGTTGATACATAGGAGTTGATCTTTTAAAGGCAAATAGACTTTGCACTTTGCAAAGTGCACAGTCTATTTGCCTTTAGCAAATCAACACCACAGTTTAAACCAGGGGTGTCCAAACTTTCTAAACAAAGGGCCAGTTTACTGTTATTCAGGCTTTAGGGGGGCAGACTGTGGCTGGTAGGAGTAGAAAATTCACTGCCATCAATGGGAATAATCCCTACCCCTTCATTGGTTTTAATGGGAGGAATAGTACCCCGTTGTTGGTATCAGTTGGAGGAATAGCGCCCCATAGTTGGTGTTAGTGGGAGGAATAGTGGTGTCAATGAGGGGTATAGCGCCCCATCTGTGGTGTCAGGGGAGGAATAGTGCCCTATTGTTTGTATCAGTGAGAGGAATAGTGCCCCAAGGGCCGGATAAAGGCAAGCAAAGCTACCCCCCCCCCCCGGGCTACAGTTTGGATACTATGGGTTTAAATCACAAATACTTGATGTCATACCTTAAATTCATTATACTGACAATTTTATGCAATAGGAAATTGGCACCCTCTTTTCCTAGTGCTTAAAAAAATAGAAAAGAATAGAATATACCAAAAAAAGAAAAAAAAAAAAAAGGAATGGGGAAAAGAACATCATTTTGCGATTTGATTATTTATGATTTGTTGCACATTCAACCATTTTTAAAAGTTCCTACCATCACAGCAGAGGCTAGAATGTTTTTTTTTCATGCGGTTTCATTCTAAACATACCAAATAGAAAGAATGTTATGAACTCCAGTTCCTGATAGATACTAATTGTCTATTATGCATTTTATTTTTTCCAAAAGACAATGGACAATAATACAACACATGGATGGCCGCTCAACATGGACACCGAAACAATCTATGAACCTTTCACAACTCCCAAGATGATATCATCTGTACTTCTGCTTTTAACACTTGTCATTGGATTGATTGTGAATTCCTTGTATCTTTGGGTTCTTTGGTTCAGGATGAGAAGAACGGTAAACACAACTTGGTTCCTTCACCTAATTTTGACCAACTTCTTTTCCACACTCATCACACCCTTCCTTGCTGTGTATTTGATGATGAGACCTCACTGGATCTTTGGCCTGTTCATGTGTAAGCTTGTTAACTCTTTCATATCGGTATGCATGTACGGAGCGGTATTCATCCTCACGACAATTAGCCTTGACCGGTACTGCTTGGTGTTTCACCCTCATTGGTACAGAAAACACATGAACACTCGCAAAGCTTCTCTTATCTGTGCAGCCTTGTGGACATTCGCTCTTTTATTCAGTTCTCCTTACCTAGTATTTCGTAATATAAGATATAGGAATAATATCACTAATTGCTACAATGACTACACCCTTTATGGCAAGTTGGATGAACGACAGACCAAATGGTCCTTGTTTAGTTTCCGATTGCTTGTGGCATTAATTATTCCTCTAGGTATAATCACAATTTGTTATCTCAGTATTTTTATCAAGATGAAGAGAGAAAACCTGGCTAGGTCTACCAGACCATACAAGATAATGTGTACTGCTATCCTGTCCTTCTTTATCTCCTGGACCCCTTACCATGTATGGTATGGAATGACTGTAGAGCCTGGCAAGTTCCCGGAGACAATACTTGAGGTCTTACAGATCTTGACAACTTTATTTACATGCATCAACTACTGCCTTACCCCGATACTTTACCTGTTCATTGTGGAAAGCTTCAAAAACATTTTCAAAAAGTCTCTGGTGGCCCTAATTGAATTAGTTCTCAATGAAACCAACTCCACGGCAAACAGGAGTCTTGAAGATCGGAAAGAACAGGAAAGAGCAAGCTTTGTAGCTCTAAAGGATGTAAAAGAAGAAGGCTCTTGAACCCAAATCTGTCAACTCCTTCTAGGTGACTTTGGTGTGCATTGCATTTTTATATCCTATCATAAATGATCTAGGATAGTCTTAAACGTCCATATTTTAGGTATAGCTGGAATTTTGTTGGATCAGCCAACATCTGGCTTCTTGTATGTCTTGATCACTTAAAGTATAACTAAGACCCTTTTCACACTGGGGCGGTGCGCTTGCGGGACGTTAGGAAAAATCCTGCAACCAGCATCTTTGGGGCGGATTGGGAGCGCTATATACAGCTGTAAACGCCCTGCCCATTGAAATGAATGGGCTGAAAAAGCACTTCTGAAGCGCCAAAAAACAAGTCCTTTTAACCCATTCTTCAGCCGCTGGCGGGGGTTAAAAGCGCCCCGCTAGCGGCCAAAAAGCGCAGCTTAAACAGCGCTAAAGAGCTGCTAAAACAAGCGGCACTTTGGCGATAACGCACGTTATTTTTTACTAGTAATGGTGTCGATCAGCGACTTATAGTGGGACTGCGACATTGCGGCGGACACAGTAACTGACACTTTTGGGGACCAGTGACACTAATACAGTGATCAGTGCTAACAAATATGCACTGTCACTGTACTAATGACACTGGCTGGGAAGGGGTTAATATCAGGGGTGATCAAAGGGTTAAATGTGTGCCTGGCCTGTGCTTTCTCACTGTGGGGGAGGTGCTTTTACTATAGGAAGGTAAAGACCTGCTTTGCAGGAACACAGATTCAAAGCCTTACCTACTGACAGAACGGCAATCCGCCTTGTTTACATAGGCAGATCGCCATTCTGAGTGTCTGCCTAACGATCAGCATGCGCACCCCAGGCCCGGAAGTGCAGGATCACATAGAAGGTACGTGATCCTGCGCAAGTGAGCCGCCTTGCTGCTGTATATGTATAGTATACGGTTGGCGAGGGGTTAATACTATACAGAGAGTGGTGCGCTCTCATCATTCCTCTTCCTTCCTTATTTAGCCATCTGAGTATTATTAAGAAGCTGTTATCTGTTGATGTCTCCACTGAGACATGCAGAAGTGCAAAATCTGGTGCAGCTGTGCATAGAAACCAATCATCTTTCAGGTTTTATTGTCAAAGCTTAATTGAACAAGGTGAACTTAGAAGCTGATTGGCTACCATGCACAGCTGTACCAGATTCTATGTGCTCCAGTTTTCGTAAATCTCCCCCACTGTGTTTTATCCATATGTATCCTATATTGTCAAAAGTATTGGGACGCCTGCCTTTACACGCACATGAACTTTAATGGCCTCCCAGTCTAATGCCCCGTACACACGGTCGGATTTTCCGACGGAAAATGTGTGATAGGACCTTGTTGTTGGAAATTCCGACCGTCTGTGGGCTCCATCACACATTTTCCATTCGGATTTTCCGACACACAAAGTTTTGAGAGCTTGCTATAAAATTTTCCCACAACAAAATCCGTTGTCGGAATTTCCGATCGTGTGTACACAAATCCGACGGACAAAGTGCCACGCATGCTCAGAATAAATAAAGAGATGAAAGCTATTGGCTACTGCCCCGTTTATAGTCCCGACGTACGTGTTTTACGTCACCGCGTTCAGAATGATTGGATTTTCCGACAACTTTGTGTGACCGTGTGTATGCAAGACAAGTTTGAGCCAACATCCGTCTGAAAAAATCCATTTTGTTGTCGGAATGTCCGATCAATGTCCGACCATGTGTTCGGGGCATTAGTCCATAGGGACTAAGATATATTGAGTTGAGTTGGCCCACCCTTTGGACTTTTTTTGATTTATATATTTTTATTTGGTTCAATTTTTTCTTTCTTTTTTTTTTTTGTTTTTTTTTGTTTTGTACCCACACTGTATTTGTCACTCATTTTTTAGCTTTTTATACGTTTTAGGCAATTTTGTTTCTTCAGTTTATTCGGATTTATTGCCCATGAGACTGCACTTTATTACATTTCATTATACTTTTATATTTTGTATAATTTTTTCATTTTGCCTTTTTTTTTTTAGAACTGATGACTCATTGTTTGAGCACTTTGTACTACAAGGTGGTAGGACTGTTCACCATTTATTTATTTACTTGGAGTCACCAATAAGTATTTGCTGAGTTACCACATATGTGCTAGTATGATACTAGCCCTTTTGCACTGAGTATTTCTTTTCTGTTGTTTCAATATTTTTTATGTGCTAGTATGATACTAGCCCTCATGTTCATTATACCTTTTGTTTATTTTTTTCATTTTTCATTCACCTCTCTATACATTTGAGTTAGCCCCTTCCCCTTCCTCTTCCCCCCTTCCCCTTTTTATCACAGCGCAATCACCACTCACTTTATTCATACCACTTTTGCCTGTTTGGATCAGCCATTTAGGTGTTGCAGCAGTGCAAATTTTTGTCAAACAATGGCTCCATGTCTGATTTTCGGATGGTCAGTACACAAATCTATCACACAAAAGTCGAAAGTACAAACACCATGCTCGGAATCAATCACCAAATACGAAATTAGCAGAAGGGGCCCAAAGGGTGGCGCTCAAGAGCTGAAATTCCTCGTAGTACGTCACTACGTTCCTGTTTGTGGCAGGACAATTTGTGTACCGTTAGTATGCATAAGACTCCCTGGCCAATAGGTGGTTCCTGCAGGGGCGTTGCCAGGTGGCAAAAAGACAAGGGGCTTCAGCCCGAAGTCCAAGCCAAGCCTGGGGCGGGGGGGGGGGGGGGGGTGGTTTAGGCATGGTGTATGTGACGTGGGCTTTTTTTTTTGGCTGGGCCGTAACCTACCTGACCTACATACATTGACCTACCTACACTGACAGTAGTGATCTACCTACCCTGACAGGAGTGACCTACCTACACTGACAGTACTGACCTACCTAAACTGACCAACCTACACTGACAGTAGTGACCTACCTACACTGACAGTAGTGATCTACCTACACTGACAGGAGTGACCTACCTACACTGACAGTAGTGACCTACCTACACTGACCAACCTACACTGACAGTAGTGACCTACCTACACTGACCAACCTACACTGACAGTAGTGATCTACCTACACTGACAGAAGTGACCTACCTACACTGACAGTAGTGACCTACCTACACTGACCAACCTACACTGACAGTAGTGACCTACCTACACTGACCAACCTACACTGACAGTAGTGACCAACCTACACTGACCAACCTACACTGACAGTAGTGATCTACCTACACTGACAGTAGTGACCCACCTACACTGACCTACCTATACTGACAGTAGTGACCTACCTACACTGACAGTAGTGACCAACCTACACTGACCTACCTACACTGACCTACCTACACTGACAGTAGTGACCTACCTACACTGACAGTACTGACCTACCTACACTGACCAACCTACACTGACAGTAGTGACCTACCTACACTGACCAACCTACACTGACAGTAGTGATCTACCTACACTGACAGGAGTGACCTACCTGCACTGACAGTAGTGACCTACCTACACTGACCAACCTACACTGACAGTAGTGACCTACCTACACTGACCAACCTACACTGACAGTAATGATCTACCTACACTGACAGAAGTGACCTACCTACACTGACAGTAGTGACCTACCTACACTGACCAACCTACACTGACAGTAGTGACCTACCTACACTGACCAACCTACACTGACAGTAGTGACCAACCTACACTGACCAACCTACACTGACAGTAGTGATCTACCTACACTGACAGTAGTGACCCACCTACACTGACCTACCTATACTGACAGTAGTGATCTACCTACACTGACAGTAGTGACCCACCTACACTGACCTACCTATACTGACAGTAGTGACCTACCTACACTGACAGTAGTGACCAACCTACACTGACCTACCTACACTGACCTACCTACACTGACAGTAGTGACCTACCTACACTGACAGTAGTGACCTACCTACACTGACCTACCTACATATTTACATATGCTATCTGACCTACCTCAGCCCAGCCGTGGTGTGCGGTGTCACAGCGGGCAGGCAGTCAGTCAGTAAGTCGTCAGAGGAGGAGCTGATGAGGAAAGGAGAGCCGAGCGGGGATGTGGCGCGGCGGCCGCATTGTAATTCCCGCCTTCTAGAGCCTGCAATGCCTATGATGGACGTCACATGTCCCGCTGTCCCACCATTGGACCAGTGGGACGTCCATCATAGGCGTTGCAGGCTCCAGAAGGCGGGACCTGCTATGGCACTCGGCCTCACTCGGCAGGACTCGGTCACACTGATCTGTTCATCATGACAGCACAACGCCTACGATAGACAATCAATCCTAGGTTTACGGGCGGCGGGCAGGACCGTGTGTGACGTGACGACAGACACACACTCTGTCCACATGACTGGGCCGGGCGCTCGCTCATCCTCGCTCATGCGCAGTGCGGCGCCGCACTTTCATGGGGGACTCGGTGCTAATAATGTTAAAATAAATGGCCGAGACTTGGGGATTTTCGGGGTCAAATTCAGGGCTTCAGCCACCAGTAGCCACCCCCTCCCGACGCCCCTGGCTTCCCGATTGGCCGGGAGGAGAATGTGGCAGAATAGCGAATATTCATTCGCTCGTGGCACACAACTGGGTGGGATCAGGGTGTACTCTTTGCTCCCCGAGCCCACCCTATTTTGAAGCCTATTAGAGCCTCTGGTTCTAATCAGGTGCTTCAAAATACACAACCCCGCCTATCCCTGCAATTGTAATTCATGTGTCCGGCATCCTGAAAGGGGCTGGGCACGTGAGGGAGGGCGGCGGCTGTGTTAGGGGGGGCGGCGCCTGTGCGTCCACAATGCATGGGCCGCCACTGGGTTAAGGGCTGATTGGATATACCGGGGCAGGGAGTTCCAGAGGATGGGAGAGGTTCTGGAGAAGTCCTGAAGACGAGCATGGGAGGAGGTAACAAGGGAGCTAGAGAGCAGGAGGTCCTGGGAGGAGCGGAGGGGATGATTTGGGCGATATCTGTAGATGAGGTTGGTGATGTAGCTGGGGGCAATGTTGTGAATGGCCTTGTATGTTGTGGTTAGCATTTTGAATTTTATACGGTGGGGTAGGGGAAGCCAGTGGAGGGATTGGCAGAGAGGGGCAGCAGTCACAGATCAGATAGTGAGGTGTATTAGTCTGGCAGCAGCATTCATAATAGACTAAAGAAGGGGATAGCCTGTGTAAGGGTAGGCCATTAAGAACAGAGTTGCAGTAGTCAAGGTGGGAAAGAATCAAGGAGTGAATAAGTTGCTTTGTGGTGTCATTAGTCAGGAAGGGTCAAATTCTGGAGATGTTGCGGAGGTTAAGATGGCAGGATTTAGCCAGTGATTGGATGTGGGGGCTGAAGAAGAGGTCAGAGTCAAGGATTACACCCAGCACCCTGGCATGTATGGAGGGACCAATGGTTGTGCTGTTCATCTTAATGGTAAAGTCATGGGGGGGGGGGGGGGGCGGGAAGGAGGAAATATAACAAGCTCAGTTTTAGAAAGATTGAGTTTGAGAAAGTGGTGTGACATCCATACCCATATGTCATTCAGTAAGTTTGAGATCCGTGAGGAGATCGAGGGGGTGAGTTGAGGAGTGGAGAGATAGATCTGGGTGTCATCGGCGTAGAGGTGATATTGGAAGCCATGGGAGGTTATCAACTGGCCCAGGGAAGAGGTATAGAGCGAGAATAGGAAGGGCCCAAAGACGGAGCCTTGGGATACCACCAACAGAGGGAGGAAGAGGAGTAGAGGAGAAGGAGTTGTAAGTGACACTGAAAATGCACTGAGATAGGTAGGAGGAGAACCAGGATAAAGCAGAATCACAGAGACCAAGGGAGTGTAGTTTGCTGAGGAGCAGCAGGTGGTCAACGGTGTCAATAAATAATCTTTCTTCATAAATTTAGGCGAAAATGTGTTCTGCTACATTTCTTTGGTGAAAATCAATGCAGCCTCGCCATGCCCACCAATGCAGCCTCACCGTGCCCATCATTGCAGCCTCACTGTGCCCATGAATGCAGTCTCAGTGTGCCCACCAATGCAGCCTCGCTGTGCTTACCAATGCAGCCTCCCTGTGCCCTCCAATGCAGATTCCCTGTGCCAATCAATGCAGCCTCACTGTCAATCATTGCAGTCTCACTGTGCCCATCATTGTAGCTTCATGGGGCCCATCAATGCAGCCTCTCTGTGCCCATCATTGCAACCTCTCTGTGCCCATCATTGCAGCCTCACTGTGTCCACCAATGCAGTCTCTCTGTGCCCACCAATGCAGCTTCGCTGTACCCACCAATGCAGCTTCACTTCATTGCAGCCTCACTGTGCCCATCAATCCAGCCTCACTGTGCAAACCAATGCAACCTCGCTGTGCCCACCAATGCAGCTTCTATGTGCCCATTAATGCAGCCTCACTTTGCCCACCAATTGCAGCCTCTGTGTGTCCACAACTGCAGCCTCTGTGCCCACCAATTGCAGCCTCTGTGCCCACCAATTGCAGCCTCACGGTCTCACCATTTTCTGGATAACACAGCTCTCTCCTCCCTCTGTCCTCCGGCGCTCGTATGTCACGGAGCTGGGTATGTGTGCAAGGTCCCGCCCCCCTAGACCGGCTCGTGTGATAGGCGGAAGCTGCGGAACACTGATTCAATCTACTATCACATGAGCCGGTCTAGGGGGGCGGGACCTTGCACACATACCCAGCTCCATGACATACGAGCGCCGGAGGACAGATGGAGGAGAGCGCTGCAGTCACCGCTCAAAGCGGCCTCAGGGCAGGCAGCCTACCGTAAATTTCCTGGTATCCCGGTAGGCTATGGCTTTCGGCCTCCCAGGGTCATAGATATGGCCAGCTCTATGATAATCCGGCTTCCCAATTAGGGTTGCCACCTCCTCCCTTACACTAAACACATATTAATTACACAGGTTCTGAGGTTACTTTAATGCAGATAAGGCGCTAAGTAATTATCACCTTAAAGAGGAGTTCCAGTCTGTAAAAAAAAAAAAAAAAAAAAAAAAAAAAATTTAAAGTCAGCAGCTACAAGTAAAAAATTTTAAATAAGGACACTTACCTGTCTGGGGATCGCACGATGTCAGCATCCCTAGCCGATTCGTCAGGCCCCGGCACCTTCTGCTCATGCGCATGTCGCGCTGTGCATTCTGACTGGTCCCGCCGTCTTATGGGACCTGTGTGTGTCCCAGAAGGCAGATGGGGTAAGGAGGAGGGACCCAGAAATGTCGTAAATCGCTCCCTCCTCCCCGTAAAAGGTGCCAAATGTGGCAGCAGGAGGGGGGGGGGAATAAGCTGAGCTTCCCCTTTTTGGGTGGAGCTTTAATCAGCCACAGAACCTGTGTTCGGGTTTACACTAATGAGTTTTTTGATGTTTTTTGCAGGAATGCATTTCATATTTTAACATGGGTGCCTATGGAAAACATTCACATCAATTAATTTTTGTGTCTCTGCATTTTTGGAAAGGGACTTTTTTTCCCGCAAATGCAGGGTTTTGCGTTTTTGCTACGAAACATTTTCAATATTACATAACAAGTCCAGTTGATTGTGACTAACTACTACTATCTATCTATACGATAAGTCCAGTTGAACGTGACTATTACTAGCTATTCTTTTAAAAGGCTTAATAAGAAGTACAAGTCCCAAACATACAGTGGGGCAAAAAAGTATTTAGTCAGCCACCAATTGTGCAAGTTCTCCCACTTAAAAAGATGAGAGAGGCCTGTAATTGTCATCATAGGTATACCTCAACTATGAGAGACAAAATGTGGAAACAAATCCAGACAATCACATTTTCTGATTTTTGAAAGAATTTATTTGCAAATTATGGTGGAAAATAAGTATTTGGTCACCTACAAACAAGCAAGATTTCTGGCTCTCACAGACCTGTATCTTCTTCTTTAAGAGGCTCCTCTGTCCTCCACTCATTACCTGTATTAATGGCACCTGTTTGAACTTGTTATCAGCATAAAAGACACCTGTCCACAACCTCAAACAGTCACACTCCAAACTCCACTATGGTGAAGACCAAAGAGCTGTCGAAGGACACCAGAAACAAAATTGTAGACCTGCACCAGGCTGGGAAGACTGAATCTGCAATAGGCAAACAGCTTGGTGTGAAGAAATGAACTGTGGGAGCAATAATTAGAAAATGGAAGACATACAAGACCACTGATAATCTCCCTCAATCTGGGGCTCCACGCAAGATCAAAATGATCACAAGAACGGTGAGCAAAAATCCCAGAACCACACGGGGGGACCTACTGAATGACCTGCAGAGAGTTGGGACCAACGTAACAAAAGCTACCATCAGTATCACACTACACCACCAGGGACTCAGATCCTGCAGTGCCAGACGTGTCCCCCTGCTTAAGCCAGTACATGTCCGGGCCTGTCTGAGGTTTGCTAGAGAGCATTTGGATGATCCAGAAGAGGATTGGGAGAATGTCATATGGTCAGATGAAACCAAAGTAGAACTGTTTGGTAGAAACACAACTCATCATGTTTGGAGGAGAGAGAATGCTGAGTTGCAACCAAAGAACACCATACCTACTGTGAAGCATGGGGGTGGCAACATCATGCTTTGGGGCTGTTTCTCTGCAAAGGGAACAGGACAACTGATCTGTGTACATGAAAGAATGAATGGGGCCATGTATCGTGAGATTTTGAGTGCAAGCCTCCTCCCATCAGCAAGGGCATTGAAGATGAAACGTGGCTGGGTCTTTCAGCATGACAATGATCCCAAACACACCGCCGGGGCAACGAAGGAGTGGCTTCGTAAGAAGCATTTCAAGGTCCTGCAGTGGCCTAGCCAGTCTCCAGATCTCAACCCCATAGAAAACCTTTGGAGGGAGTTGAAAGTCTGTGTTGCCCAGCGACAGCCCCAAAACATCACTGCTCTAGAGAAGATCTGCATGGAGGAATGGGCCAACATACCAGCAACAGTGTGTGACAACCTTGTGAAGAAATACAGAAAACGTTTGACCTCTGTCATTGCCAACAAAGGATCTATAACAAAGTATTGAGATGAACGTTTGATAAATAAATTCTTTAAAAAATCAGACAATGTGATTGTCTGGATTTGTTTCCACATTTTGTCTCTCATAGTTGAGGTATACCTATGATGACAATTACAGGCCTCTCTCATCTTTTTAAGTGGGGGAACTTGCACAATTGGTGGCTGACTAAATACTTTTTTGCCCCACTGTAGACAACACTTCCTTCCGCCCAGTGCTCTGCATATTTAATGTGAAACTTTACATCTTACCTTTCACTGATGCAAACAATCGAACAGTTTCCTTCTGCTATGCTGGGTGCATATGACCTCGTTATCAGCCTCTAGTGAATAAGAAGCTCCAGAAGACTAGTGGTAGGTCTCTTTATGGTTCTATTGTACTTTTTTTTGTTTGTTTGTTTTCTTTAGCATTTCTAAAGTTTTTTATGTCGCAAATGTACAGAATGCCGCACTAAGGTTGGTGAAAGATGCAGCATTAAAATAAGTGTAACCTTATCTGAATGCCGTTTAGTTTACTAAAGCAGTGTTAATCAAAAAAAACTGCTGTCTTAAAACTTCTTTCACCCTATGTTGCAATTGAATGCTGCTGATCTTCTGCAACCTCTTTGCAGCCACTTTGTTTCTACCTGCACCCCAGCCATGGCTGTATGATATCTCTCAGTGTGGGTTCTCTGATTATGATAAGAGCGGACCATGACTGCTTTCTCAACCAGGGTTCCAAGAATCGGTAGGGTTCCTCCAGGGGTAGCTAGCTAGGGGTTTCTTGAGCTGTGGGTAACTGACCTCCCATCTGATGGTGCCTGAACAGTTCCAGGGTCAATGCCACTTGGCAGAGCCAGTGGAATGGCTGCAAGGTAGTCTTTCTGGCCACCTCTGTAAGGGAGACATTCTTCTCATTTGCCACCACCAATTAGAGACATTTTCTTAATGACCTCTGAAAGACTAATCTTAGCAGGAGTTCCCTGAGACCTGAAAATTTCTTCAAGGATTCCTCTTGAGTAAAAAGGTTAAGAAAGGCTGGCTTAATGTGTGTTGAAAATGATAGAAATTACTATTGAAATAATATTATAATTTTAAAGCTTGTATTAGATTTCAATGGTTGGGTTGATACAGAGGAGTTGATCTTTTAAAGGCAAATAGACTTTGCAAAGCGCACAGTCTATTTGCCTTTAGCAAATCAACTCCATATTTTAGGGTCTCCAAACTTTCTAAACAAAGGGCCAGTTTACTGTTATTGAGGCTTTAGGGGGCAGACTTTGGCTGGTAGGAGTAGAAAATTCACTGCCATCAATGGGAATAAGCCCTACCCCATCACTAGTTTTAATGGGGGGAATAGTACCCTCTTGTTGGTATCAGCTGGAGGAATAGTGCCCCATTGTTGGTATCAGTTGGAGGAATAGTGCCCCATTGTTGGTATCAGTTGGAGGAATAGTGCCCCATTGTTGGTATCAGTTGGAGGAATAGTGCCCCATTGTTGGTATCAGTTGGAGGAATGGTGCTCCATAGTTGGTGTCATTGGGAGGAATAGTGCCCCATCTTTGGTGTCAGGGGAGGAATAGTGCCCCCTATTGTTTGTATCAGTGGGAAGAATAGTGCCCCAAGGGCCGGATAAAGGCAAGCAAAGGGCCACCCCCACCCCTCCCCTCGGCCACAGTTTGGATACTATGGGTTTAAATACGTGATGTCATACCTTAAATTCATTATACTGACAACTTTATGCAATAGGAAATTGGCACCCACTTTTCTTAGTGATTCAAAAAAATAGAAAAGAATAGAATGTACCAAAAAAAACAATAAAAAAAAAAGGGAAAAGAACATTATTTTGCGATTTGATTATTTAAGATTTGTTGCACATTCAACCATTTTTAAAAGTTCCTGCCATCAAAGCAGAGGCTAGAATGTTTTTTTTTCCATGTGGTTTCATAATAAACATACCAAATAGAAAGAATGTTATGAACTCCAGTTCCTGATAGATACTAATTGTCTATTATGCATTTTATTTTTTCCAAAAGACAATGGACAATAATACAACACATGGATGGCCGCTCAACATGCACAACAAAACAATCTATGAACCTTTCACAACTCCCAAGATGATATCATCTGTACTTCTGCTTTTAACACTTGTCATTGGATTGATTGTGAATTCCTTGTATCTTTGGGTTCTTTGGTTCAGAATGAGAAGAACGGTAAACACAACCTGGTTCCTTCACCTAATTTTGACCAACTTATTTTTCACACTCATCACACCCTTCCTTGCTGTGTTTTTGATGATGAGACCTCACTGGATCTTTGGCCTGTTCATGTGTAAGCTTGTGAACTATTTGTTATCGGTATGCATGTACGGAGCGGTATTCATCCTCACGACAATTAGCCTTGACCGGTACTGCTTGGTGTTTCACCCTCATTGGTACAGAAAACACATGAACACTCGCAAAGCTTCTCTTATCTGTGCAGCCTTGTGGACATTCGCTCTTTTATTCAGTTCTCCTTATCTAGCATTTCGTAATATAAGATATAGGAATAATATCACTAATTGCTACAATGACTACACCCTTTCTGGCAAGTTGGATGAACGATAGACCAAATGGTCCTTGTTTAGTTTCCGATTGCTTGTGGCATTAATTATTCCTCTAGATATAATCACAATTTGTTATCTCAGTATTTTTATCAAGATGAAGAGAGAAAACCTGGCTAGGTCTACCAGACCATACAAGATAATGTGTACTGCTATCCTGTCCTTCTTTATCTCCTGGACCCCTTACCATGTATGGTATGGAATGACTGTAGAGCCTGGCAAGTTCCCGGAGACAATACTTGAGGTCTTAATGATCTTGACAATTTTATTTACGTGCATCGACTACTGCCTTACCCCGATACTTTACCTGTTCATTGTGGAAAGCTTCAAAAACATTTTCAAAAAGTCTCTGGTGGCCCTAATTGAATTAGTTCTCAATGAAACCAACTCCACGGCAAACAGGAGTCTTGAAGATCGGAAAGAACAGGAAAGAGCAAGCTTTGTAGCTCTAAAGGATGTAAAAGAAGAAGGCTCTTGAACCCAAATCTGTCAACTTCTTCTAGGTGACTTTGGTGTGCATTGCATTTTTATATCCTATCATAAATGATCTAGGATAGTCTTAAAAGTCCATATTTTAGGTATAGCTGGAATTTTGTTGGATCAGCCAACATCTGGCTTCTTGTATTTCTTGATCACTTAAGGTATAACTAAGACCCTTTTCACACTGAGGCGGTGCGCTTGCGGGACGTTAGGAAAAATCCTGCAACCAGCATCTTTGGGGCGGATTGGGAGCGCTATATACAGCTGTAAACGCCCTGCCCATTGAAATGAATGGGCTAAAAAGCGCTTCGGAAGCGCCAAAACACAAGTCCTTTTAACCCCTTCTTCGGCTGCTAGTGGGGGTTAAAAGCGCACCGCTAGTGGCCAAAAAGTGCATCTTACACAGCGCTAAAGCGCTGCTAAAACGAGCGGCACTTTGACGCTAACGCACGTTATTTTTTACTAGTAATGGCGGCGATCAGCGACTTATAGTGGGACTGCGACATTGCGGCGGACACAGTAACTGACACTTTTGGGGACCAGTGACACTAATACAGTGATCAGTGCTAACAAATATGCACTGTCACTGTACTAATGACACTGGCTGGGAAGGGTTTAACATCAGGGGTGATCAAAGGGTTAAATGTGTGCCTGGCCTGTGCTTTCTCACTGTGGGGGAGGTGGTTTTACTATAGGAAGGTAAAAACACAAAACCTTACGTACTGACAGAACGGTAATCCGCCTTGTTTACATAGGCAGATCGCCACTCTGGGTGTCCGCCTAACGAACGGCATGCGCGCCCCAAGCCCGGAAGTGCAGAATCACATAGTAGGTACGTGATCTTGCGCAGGTGAGCCGCCTTGCTGCCGAATATGTAGAGTATACGGTTGGCGAGGGGTTAATACTATACAGAGAGTGGTGCGCTCTCATCATTCCTCTTCCTTCCTTATATAGCCATCTGAGTATTATTAAGAAGCTGTTATCTGTTGATGTCTCCACTGAGCAATGCAGAAGTGCAAACTCTGGTGCAGCTGTGCATAGAAACCAATCATCTTTCAGGTTTTATTGTCAAAGCTTAATTGAACAAGGTGAACTTAGAAGCTGATTGGCTACCATGCACAGCTGTACCAGATTCTATGTGCTCCAGTTTTCGTAAATCTCCCCCACTGTGTTTTATCCATATGTATCCTATATTGTCAAAAGTATTGGGACTCCTACCTTTACACGCACATGAACTTTAATGGCCTCCCAGTCTTAGTCCGTAGGGTTCAATATTGAGTTGGCCCACCCTTGCAGCTATAACAGCTTCAACTCTTCTGGGAAGGCTGTCCACAAGGTTTAGGAGTGTGTCTATGGGAATGTTTGACCATTCTTCCAGAAGTGCATTTGTGAGGTAAGGCACTAATGTTGGACGAGAAGGCCTGGCTATCTGGTTGAGGTCAGGACTCAGTCAAATTCTTCCACCCTAAACTCACTCATTATATTCTATGTACTTTATTTTCATGAGCATTGCCTTGAGATTTACTACTAATCACCCTTGTCCCTTTACCCCTGAGGGTTGTATACTAGTCTTCTTCCTTTTGCGCTGGTCTCAAGTATATCCCCTTGTGGGGCCATGTTTGATATTGCTTCAATTTTTTTTTTAGCTGGATGGAGTTATGCTTTAAATTTATAACTTTCAGTTAAGTTTAAGGAACACTAATCTAATTTTTGTATTGTACCTAGTGCAGGGGGCAGATCTATAGTTTTTTTTTTGTTTTTTTTATTACTCATATTTAGTAGTTGTCATTGTCTGTCCTCTTATATGGTGTTTTATATATATGATTATGCAAAAGGTCCCCTAACCACAGGTCAGCAGGAAGCCATTTAAAGTGGACCTTGTATTGAAGTATTTTATTTAAAGCATTGTACACACGGTACAAAAATCAGAAGGTGATTGTTGTTTGACAGGCTGTTGTCTGAAGTTCTTACCGTTAGTACGCTCCTTTCAACAATTGTTTTCCAATTTTCGGACAACAAATGTTGGATGATAGGCTAGTAAATTTTTGTCAAACGACGGCTCCATGTCTGATTTTTGGATGGTCAGTACACAAATCCGTCACACAAAAGTCAAAGTACAAACACCATGGTCGGAATCAATGCTCACCAAACACGAAATTAGCAGAAGGGGCCCAAAGGGTGGCGCTCAAGAGCTGAAATTCCTCATAGTACGTCACTACGTTCGTGTTTGTGGCACGACAATTTGTGTACCGTTAGTATGCATAAGACTCCCTGGCCAATAGGTGCTTCCTGCAGAGGCATTGCCAGGTGACAAAAAAACCAAGGGCTTCAGCCCGAAGTCCAGTCCAATCCAAGCCAAGCCGGGGGGGGGGGGGGGGGGGCTTTAGGCGTGGTGTATGTGACGTGGGCTTTTTTTTTTGGCTGGGCCGTAACCTACCTGACCTACATACACTGACCTACCTACACTGACAATAGTGACCTACCTACACTGACAGTAGTGACCTACCTACACTGACCAACCTACACTGACAGTAGTGACCTACCTACACTGACAGTAGTGACATACCTACACTGACCAACCTACACTGACACTAGTGACTTGCCTACACTGACCTACCTACACTGACAGTAGTGACCTACCTACACTGATCTACCTACACTGACAGTAGTGACCTACCTACACTGACATTAGTGACCTACCTACACTGAGCTACCTACACTGACATTTACATATGCTGTCTGACCTAGCTCAGCCCAGCCGTGGTGTGTGGTGTCACAGCGGATAGGCAGTCAGTCAGTAAGTCGTCAGAGGAGGAACTGATGAGGAGAGCCGAGCGGGGATGTGGCGCGGCGGCCGCATTGTAATTCCCGCCTTCTGGAGCCTGCAACGCCTATGATGGACGTCACATGTCCCGCTGTCCCACCATTGGACCAGTGGGACGTCCATCATAGGCATTGCAGGCTCCAGAAGGCGGGACCTGCTATGGCACTCGGCCGCACTCGGCAGGACTGGGCGGCACTCGGCAGGACTCGGCCGCACTCGGCCACACTGATCTGTCCATCATGACAGCGCAACACCTATGATGGATCATCAATCCTAGGTTTACGGGTGGTGGGCAGAACCATGTGTGACGTGACGATGGACGCACACTCTGTCCACTCATCCTGCCGCTCATCCTCGCTCATGCGCAGGGCTTCAGCCACCCCTAGCCACCCCCTCCCGACGCCCCTGGCTTCCCGATTGGCCGGGAGGAGAATGTGGCAGAATAGCGAATATTCATTCGCTAGTGTCACACAACTGGGTGGGATCAGGGTGCACTCTTTGCGCCCCGAGCCCACCCTATTTTGAAGCCTATTAGAGCATCTGGTTCTATTTAGGTGCTTCAAAATATACACCCCCGCCTATCCCTGCAATTGTAATTCATGTGTCTGGCATACTGAAAGGGGCTGGGCACGTGGATAGCGAGGGCGGCGGCTGTGTTGGGGGGGGCGCCCGTGCGCCCACGATGCATGGGCCACCACTGGGTTAGGGGCTGATCGGATATACCGGGGCAGGGAGTTCCAGAGGATGGGAGAGTTTCTGGAGAAGTCCTGAAGGCGAGCATGAGAGGAGGTAACAAGGGAGCTAGAGAGCAGGAGGTCCTGGGAGGAGCGGCGGGGATGATTTGGGCGATATCTGCAGATGAGGTTGGTGATGTAGCTGGGGTCGATGTTGTAGATGGCCTTGTATGTTGTGGTTAGCATTTTGAATTTTATACGGTGGGGTAGGAGAAGCCAGTGGAGGGATTGGCAGAGAGGGGCAGCAGTCACAGATCAGATAGTGAGGTGTATTAGTCTAGCAGCAGCATTCATAATAGACTGAAGGGGGGATAGCCTGCGTAAGGCTAGGCCATTAAGGAAAGAGTTGCAGTAGTGGAGGCGGGAAATAATTAAGGAGTGAATAAGTTGCTTTGTGATGTCATTAGTCAGGAAGGGTCAAATTCCGGAGATGTTGCGGCGGTTAAGATGGCAGGATTTAACCAGTGATTGGATGTGGGGGCTGAAGAAGAGGTCAGAGTCAAGGATTACACCCAGCACCCTGGCATGTGTGGAGGGACCAATGGTTGTGCTGTTCATCCTAATGGTGAAGTCATGGGGGGGGGGGGCAGGAAAGGAAGGAGGAAATATAACAAGCTCAATTTTAAAAAGATTGAGTTTGAGAAAGTGGTGTGACGTCCATACCCATATGTCATTCAGAAAGTTTGAGATCCGCGAGGAGATCGAGGGGGTGAGTTGAGGAGTGGAGAGATAGATCAGGGTGTCATCGGCATAGAGGTGGTATTGGAAGCCATGGGAGGTTATCAACTGGCCCAGGGAAGAGGTATAGAGCGAGAATAGGAGGGGCCCAAGGACTGAGCCTTGGGATACCACCAACAGTGAGAGGAAGAGGAGTAGAGGAGAAGGAGTTGTAAGTGACATTGAAAGTGCACTGAGATAGGTAGGAGGAGAACCAGGATAAAGCAGAATCACAGAGACCAAGGGAGTGTACTTTGCTTAGGAGCACCAGGTGGTCAACTGTGTCGATAAATCTTTCTTCATAAATTTTGGCAAAAATGTGTTCTGCTACATTTCTTTGGTGAAAATCAATGCAGCCTCGCCGTGCCCACCAATGCAGCCTCACCATGCCCATCATTGCAGCCTCACTGTGCCCATGAATGCAGTCTCAGTGTGCCCACCAATGCAGCCTTGCTGTGCTTACCAATGCAGCCTCCCTGTGCCCTTCAATGCAGCCTCCCTGTGCCCATCAATGCAGTCTCACTGTGCCAATCATTGCAGTCTCACTGTGCCCATCATTGTAGCTTCATGGTGCCCATCATTGCAGCCTCACCGTGTCCACCAATGCAGTCTCTCTGTGCCCACCAATGCAGCGTCGCTGTGCCCACCAATGCAGCGTCGCTGTGCCCACCAATGCAGCTTCACTTCATTGCAGCCTCACTGTGCCCATCAATCCAGCCTCACTGTGCCCACCAATGCAGCCTCGCTGTGCCCACCAATGCAGCTTCTCTGTACCCACGAATGCAGCCTCACTTTGCCCACCAATTGCAGCCTCTGTGTGTCCAAAACTCCAGCCTCTGTGCCCACCAATTGCAGCCTCTGTACCCACCAATTGCAGCCTCTGTGCCCACCAATTGCAGCCTCTGTGTCCACAAATTGCCACCTCACGGTCTCACCATTTTCTGGATAACACAGCGCTCTCCTCCCTCTGTCCTCCGGTGCTCGTATGTCACGGAGCTGGGTCTGTGTGCAAGGTCCCGCCCCCCTAGACCGGCTCGTGTGATAGGCGGAAGCTGCGGAACACTGATTCATTCTACTATCACACGAGCCGGTCTAGGGGGGCGGGACCTTGCACACATACCCAGCTCCATGACATACGAGCGCCGGAGGACAGAGGGAGGAGAGCGCTGCAGTCGCCGCTCAAAGCGGCCCCAGGGCAGGCAGACTACCGGGAAATTTCCCGGTATCCGGGTAGGCTATGACTTTCGGCCTCCCAGGGTCATAGATATGGCCAGCTCTATGATAATCCGGCTTCCCAATTAGGGTTGCCGCCTCCTCCCTTACACTAAGCACATATTAATTACACAGGTTCTGAGGTTAATTTAATGCAGATAAGGCGCTAAGTAATTACCACCTTAAAGAGGAGTTCCAGTCTGTAAAAAAAAAAATTTAAAGTCAGCAGCTACAAGTAAAAAATTTGAAATAAGGACACTTACCTGTCTGGGGATCCCGCGATGTCGGCATCCCTAGTCGATTCATCAGGCGCTGGCATCTGAAGTAAGGGAAACAGGAAGTGAAGCCTTTCCTTCTGTTAATGCGCATGTCTCGCTGCGCTTTCTGACTGGTCCCGCCGTCTTATGGGACCTGTGTGTGTCCCAGAAGGCAGATGGGGGAAGGAGGAGGGACCCGAAAATGTCGTAGATCGCTCCCTCCTCCCCCTGAAAGGTGCCAAATGTGGCAGTAGAGGGGGGGGGGAATAAGCGGAGCTTCCCCTTTTGGGTGGAGCTTTAATCAGCCACAGAACCTGTGTTCGGGTTTACACTAATGCGTTTTTTGATGTTTTTTGCAGAAATGCATTTTATATTTTAACATGGGTTCCTATGGAAAACATTCACATCAATGAATTTTTGTGCCTCTGCATTTTTGGAAAGGGTCGGGGACTTTTTTTCCCGCAAATGCAGCGTTTTGCATGTAATAGACTTCAATGGGCCCGTATCCAAAACGCAAGTATAGCTGTTTGCTAAGGAGCGGGCCGGGAAGCCGGCCGCTGCATCCCTAATCCCCTCATCAGCTGTCAGAGGGCTTCCCCACTGACAGCTGAATGTAAAAATCCCACACCCACATAACTGTCCCCAAGCCACCCCCATCAAATCATTCTTTGCAGCTATTACCTTTTGTACCACCACCCCCTCCCTTTAGAATGTAAGCTCTACGAGCAAGGCCCTCCTGTACCTTTTGTATTGAACTGTACTGTAATTGTGTTGTCCCCCTTATACATTGTAAAGCGCTGCGTAAACTGTTGGCGCTATATAAATCTCGTATTATAATAATAATAATAATAATAAAAAGCCATACCAGACCCTTTGGACTGTTATGGATATAGAGGGGACGCCCCCTACACCAGAATTAAAAAAAAAATGGTGTGGGGTCCCCCTCCAAAGCCATACCAGACCCTTATCCGAGCCTGCAGTCCGGCAGGTCAGGAAAGGGAAGGGACGAGCGATGAGATGACAACCCTATTCCTGCTGAATAGGTGCTAGGACAGGTTTTACATTAACGGAAATCACCAGGCAAAAACAAAGATACAGTATCTTTGTTTTCGCCTGGTGATTCCCTATAGTGTAAAACCTGTCTTAGGGGCTATTCAGCAGGAATAGGGTTGCCATCTCATATTTATGGACCTGACTGTATCTGAATGATTCCTGTAGCTGAAGGCATCATTCAGATATCACCACTTCAACCTATGGGCATCATATGTTGTCCTACGGGTGTGCAGCTAAAGAAGTGGCTTGGAGAAGCTACAAAACATTTTCAATATTACATTACAAGTCCAGTTGATTGTGACTAACTACTACTATCTATCTATAGGATAAGTCCAGTTGAACGTGACTATTACTAGCTATTCTTTTAAAAAGCTTAATAAGAAGTAAAAGTCCCAAACATACAGTGGGGCAAAAAAGTATTTAGTCAGCCACCAATTGTGCAAGTTCTCCCACTTAAAAAGATGAGAGAGTCCTGTAATTGTCATCATAGGTATACCTCAACTATGAGAGACAAAATGTGGAAACAAATCCAGACAATCACATTGTCTGATTTTTGAAAGAATTTATTTGCAGATTATGGTGGAAAATAAGTATTTGGTCACCTACAAACAAGCAAGATTTCTGGCTCTCACAGACCTGTATCTTCTTCTTTAGGAGGCTCCTCTGTCCTCCACTCATTACCTGTATTAATGGCACCTTTTATCAGTATAAAAGACACCTGTCCACCAGGGGCGGATCCAGAGTCTAGTCTCGTGAGGGGCACTGCCAGAAAATATATTTTTTGGGGTACATCTATCGGGGAAATGGCTGGTGTTGGCGCTTCAATCATCACGGCACCATGGTTGTTATGGTGTCAGGATGATTGAAGCGCGTTATTACTATAATTACATTGTTATAAAAAATTAAATAGTTTAACTCACCATAATGCAGAATCAGTGGGAGCCCCGAGTGTGTCACTTGCCACGTCACCTGTCACCAGATGCAGATTGTCACTTGCCACATCGCCTGCCACATGTTGCGGATTGTCACTTGCCACGTCGCCTGTCACCAGATGCAGATTGTCGCCTGCCACGTTGCGGATTGTCACTTGCCATGTCACTTGCCACGTCGCCTGCCACGTTGCGGATTGTCACTTGCCATGTCACTTGCCACGTCGCCTGCCACGTTGCGGATTGTCACTTGCCACGTCGCCTGCCACATGTTGCGGATTGTCACTTGCCACGTTGCCTGTCACCAGATACAGATTGTCACTTGCCACGTCGCCTGCCACGTTGCGGATTGTCACTTGCCATGTTACTTGCCACGTCGCCTGCCACATGTTGCAGATTGTCACTTGCCACGTCGCCTGTCACCAGATGAAGATTGTCACTTGCCACGTCGCCTGCCACATGTTGCGGATTGTCACTTGCCACGTCGCCTGTCACTTGCCACCTGCTAAGGTGGTCTCTTGTGTCCCAGAGACAGGCAGCAGAGAGATGATGTAATCTCTCTGTTGCCGTAGCTGCCTGCATGGAGGAGGGGAAGTTGAACTGCAGGGATGCAGGGCGGGCGCCGGGCGGTGAGAGATGATGTCATCTCTCTGCTCCCCCGCCCGCCGGCTCCCTGATTGGCCAGCAAGCAGCAGCCCGTCCACAAACACATTGAGCGGCACATGTCAGTCAGCGGTGGCTCTCTCTCACCTATGGAGCCGCCCAGCGGCTCTCTCAGTCACAGAGCCGCCCGGCTCCTCCTTCACTCACGGAGCCGCCCGGCTCCTCCTTCACTCACGGAGCCGCTCAGCGGCTCTCTTAGTCACAGAGCCGCCCGGCTCCTCCTTCACTCACGGAGCCGCCCGGCTCCTCCTTCACTCACGGAGCCGCCCGGCTCCTCCTTCACTCACGGAGCCGCTCAGCGGCTCTCTTAGTCACAGAGCCGCCCGGCTCCTCCTTCACTCACGGAGCCACCCGGCTCCTCCTTCACTCACGGAGCCGCCCGGCGGCTCTCTTAGTCACAGAGCCGCCCGGCTCCTCCTTCACTCACGGAGCCACCCGGCTCCTCCTTCACTCACGGAGCCGCCCGGCGGCTCTCTCACTCACGGAGCCGCCCGCCGGCGGGCTCTCTCTCACACCCTGCTCTCACAGTCACCCGCATTTCTCGGAGGGGGCAATTGCCCCGTTGCCCCCCCCCCTGGATCCGCCCCTGCTGTCCACAACCTCAAACAGTCACACTCCAAACTCCACTATGGTGAAGACCAAAGAGCTGTCGAAGGACACCAGAAACAAAATTGTAGACCTGCATCAGGCTGGGAAAACTGAATCTGCACTAGGCAAGCAGCTTGATGTGAAGGAATCAACTGTGGGAGCAATGATTAGAAAATGGAAGACATACAAGACCACTGATAATCTCCCTTGATCTGGGGCTAAACGCAACATCTCACCCCGTGGGGTCAAAATGATCACAAGAACGGTGAGCAAAAATCCCAGAACCACACAGGGGGACCTAGTGAATGACCTGCAGAGAGTTGGGACCAACGTAACAAAGGCTATCATCAATAACACACTACGCCGCCAGGGACTCAGATCCTGCAGTGCCAGGCGTGTCCCCCTGCTTAAGCCAGTACATGTCCGGACCCGTCTGAGGTTTGCTAGAGAGCATTTGGATGATCCAGAAGAGGATTGGGAGAATGACATATGGTCAGATGAAACCAAAGTAGAACTGTTTGGTAGAAACACAACTCGTCGTGTTTGGAGGAGAGAGAATGCTGAGTTGCAACCAAAGAACACCATACCTACTGTGAAGCATGGGGGTGGCAACATCATGCTGTGGGGCTGTTTCTCTGCAAAGGTAACAGGACGACTGATCTGTGTACATGAAAGAATGAATAGGGCCATGTATCGTGAGATTTTGAGTGCAAACCTCCTCCCATCAGCAAGGCCATTGAAGATAAAACGTGGCTGGGTCTTTCAGCATGACAATGATCCCAAACACACCGCCCGGGCAATGAAGGAGTGGCTTCGTAAGAAGCATTTCAAGGTCCTGGAGTGGCCTAGCCAGTCTCCAGATCTCAACCTCATAGAAAACCTTTGGAGGGAGTTGAAAGTCCGTGTTGCCCAGCGACAGCCCCAAAACATCACTGCTCTAGAGGAGATCTGCATGGAGGAATGGGCCAACATACCAGCAACAGTGTGTGACAACCTTGAAGACTTACAGAAAACGTTTGACCTCTGTCATTGCCAACAAAGGATCTATAACAAAGTATTGAGATGAACTTTTGATATTGACCAAATACTTATTTTCCACCATAATTTGCAAATAAATTCTTTCAAAAATCAGACAATGTGATTGTCTGGATTTGTTTCCACATTTTGTCTCTCATAGTTGAGGTATACCTATGATGACAATTACAGGCCTCTCTCATCTTTTTAAGTGGGGGAACTTGCACAATTGGTGGCTGACTAAATACTTTTTTGTCCCACTGTAGACAACACTTCCTTCCGCCCAGTGCTCTGCATATTTAATGTGAAACTTTACACCTTACCCTTCACTGATGCAAACAATGGAACAGTTTCCTTCTGCTATGCTGGGTGCATATGATCTCGTTATCAGCCTCTAGTGAATAAGAAGCTCCAGAAGACTAGTGGTAAGTCTCTTTATGGTTCTATTGTACTTTTTTTTGTTTATTTGTTCTCTTTAGCATTTCTAAAGTTTTTTATGTCGCAAATGTACAGAATGCCGCACTAAGCCTATCTGAATGCCGTTTCGTTTACTAAAGCAGTGTTAATCAAAAATAACTGCTGTCTTAAAACTTCTTTCACCCTATGTTGCAATTTAATGCTGCTGATCTTCTGCAACCTCTTTGCAGCCACTTTGTTTCTACCTGCACCCCAGCCATGGCTGTATGGCATCTCTCAGTGTGGGTTCTCTGATTATGATAAGAGTGGACCGTGACTGCTTTCTCAACCAGGGTTCCGAGAATCGGTAGGGTTCCTCTAGGGCAGTGGTTCTCAACCTTTCTAGTGCCGTGACCCCTTGATAAAATTTCCCAAGTTGTGGGGACCCCCAACAGTAAAATTATATTCCTAGCGTGGGTTGTCAGTACCCAAGGCAAGACAAGTAATTTGCACCCCACGGACATTTAGCGTTCTTTGAGTCCCTTCCACTCGTACAGTATTAAGCCCCCTTATGGTACATTTTAGGATGTACCACTCTTTCTCTTTGTTCTCCTTTGTTTCCCTTTTATCTCTCTATTCCAATTTATTGTCCCCCCCCATCTCTCTCTCTAGCCGTCTTTCTTGTTGTTTCTCTTATTCTCTCTCTCCCTTTTTCTATGTCCCTCCCCCTTTTTTCCTCTCCCTTCCATGTATTCTCTATTTTTATTCCTTCTCTTACTCCTTGGTGGAGGGAATGGGATGAGTGGCAGTGCTAGTGGGAAGTTGGGATCAGTGGCAGTACTGGCGGGGAGTTGCGATGATTGGCAGTGCTGGAGGAGAGTTCTGATCAGCCAACTTAGGTGCTCTTGATCAAGGTCACCTGCTGATCTGAGAACTGTAGTGGGGACTTTTAATGGCAACTATAATCACAGGTGTTACTCACTGTGTCTCCGGCATCACTGTGTCTGACTTTGTGGTCTCGTAGCAGTGACACCTATGCCAAAATCAAGAGATAGGGTCTCTTCCAGCCCCTTCCACTTCACGTTCCTCACCAGTCAGCTGACCTCTAGTCTTGGCCCCCCAGCCATTCCGTGAACTGAATGGGAGACTGCAAAGAGGCTGAGTGGGCATCTGTGGGCTCCAGGAACAGCCCAGCTGGGCAGCCACAGGCTTCAGAGACAGCCCTGCTGGGCGGCCGCAATAATGCTGGGCAAGCAGTGCGGGCTTCAGGAACAGCCCAGGATTCGGTGACCCCTGGCAAATCATCATTCGACCCCCGAGGGGGTCCCGACCCCCAGGTTGAGAACCACTGCTCTAGGGGTAGCTAGGGGTTTCTTGAGCTGTGGCTAACTGACTTCCCATCTGATGGTGCCTGAACAGTTCCAGGGTCAATGTCTTTCTGGCCACCTCTGTAAGGGGGACATTCTTCTCATTTGCCACCACCAATTAGAGACATTTTCTTAATGACCTCTGAAAGACTAATCTTACCAGGGGTTCCCTGAGACCTGAAAATTTCTTCAAGGATTCCTCTTGAGTAAAAAGGTTAAGAAAGGCTGGCTTAATGTGTGTTGAAAATTATAGAAATTACTATTGAAATAATATTAAAATGTTAAAGCTTGTATTAGCTTTCAATGGTTGGGTTGATACAGAGGAGTTGATCTTTTAAAGGCAAATAGACTGTGCACTTTGCAAAGTGTACAGTCTATTTGCCTTTAGCAAATCAATTCCATATGTTAAACCAGGGGTCTCCAAACTTTCTAAACAAAGGGCCAGTTTACTGTTAATTAGGCTTTTGGGGGGCAGACTTTGGCTGGTAGGTGTAGAAAATTCACTGCCATCAATGGGAATAAATCCTACCCCATCATTAGTTTTAATGGGAGGAATAGTACCCCATTGTTGGTATCAGCTGGAGGAATAGTGCCCCATTGTTGGTATCAGTTGGAGGAATAGTGCCCCATTGTTGGTATCAGTTGGAGCAATAGTGCCCCATTGTTGGAGTCAGTTGGAAGAATGGTGCCCCATCGTTGGTGTCAAGGGGAGGAATAGTGCCCCATCTTTGGTGTCAGGGGAGGAATAGTGCCCCCTATTGTTTGTATCAGTGGGAAGAATAGTGCCCCAAGGGCCGGATAAAGGCAAGCAAAGGGCCACACCTGACACACCCCCCCCCTTCCCCCAGCCACAGTTTGGATACTATGGGTTTAAATACTTGATGTCATACCTTAAATTCATTATACTGACAACTTTATGCAATAGGAAATTGGCACCCTCTTTTCTTAGTGCTTAAAAAAAATGGAAAAGAATAGAAAAAATAACAATAAAAAAAAAAAAGGGAAAAGAACATCATTTTGCGATTTGATTATTTATGATTTGTTGCACATTCAACCATTTTTAAAAGTTCCTGCCATCAAAGCAGAGGCTAGAATGTTTTTTTTTGCCATGTGGTTTCATTATAAACATACCAAATAGAAAGAATGTTACGAACTCCAGTTCCTGATAGATACTAATTGTCTATTATGCATTTTATTTTTTCCAAAAGACAATGGACAATAATACAACACATGGATGGCCGCTCAACATGGACAACGAAACAATCTATGAACCTTTCACAACTCCCAAGATCATATCATTGGTACTTCTGCTTTTAATATTTGTATTTGGATTGATTGTGAATTCCTTGTATCTTTGGGTTCTTTGGTTCAGGATGAGAAGAACGGTAAACACAACCTGGTTCCTTCACCTAATTTTGATAAACTTATTTTTCACGCTCATCATCCCATTTTTTGCTGTGTATTTGATGATGAGATCTCGCTGGATCTTTGGCTTGATCATGTGTAAGCTTGGTAATTTTTTTATATCATTATGCATGTATGGAGCTGTATTCATCCTCAAAAAAATTAGCCTTGACCAGTACTGCTTGGTGTTTCACCCTCATTGGTACAGAAAGCATTGTGGACATTCGCTCTTTTATTCAGTTCTCCTTACCTAGTATTTCGTAATATAAGATATAGGAATAATATCACTAATTGCTACAATGACTACACCCTTTCTGGCAAGTTGGATGAAGGACAGATCAAATGGTCCTTGTTTAGTTTCCGATTGCTTGTGGGATTATTAATTCCTCTAGGTATAATCACAATTTGTTATCTCAGTATTTTTATCAAGATGAAGAGAGAAAACCTGGCTAGGTCTACCAGACCATACAAGATAATGTGTACTGCTATCCTGTCCTTCTTTATCTCCTGGACCCCTTACCATGTATGGTATGGAATGACTGTGGAGCCTGGCAAGTTCCCGGAGACAATATTTGAGGTCTTACAGATCTTGACAATTTTATTTACATACATCAACTACTGCCTTACCCCGATACTTTACCTGTTCATTGTGGAAAGCTTCAAAAACATTTTCAAAAAGTCTCTGGTGGTCCTAATTCAATTAGTTCTCAATGAAACCAACTCCACGGCAAACAGGAGTCTTGAAGATCGGAAAGAACAAGAAAGAGCAAGCTTTTTAGTCATAAAGGATGTAAAAGAAGAAGGCTCTTGAACGCAAATCTGTCAACTCCTTTTAGATGACTTTAGTGTGCCCTGAGACATTGCATTTTTATATCCTATCATAAATGATCTAGGATAATCTTAAAAGTCCATATTTTAGGTATAGCTGGAATTTTGTTGGCTTTGCCAGCATCTGGCTTCTTGTATGTCTTGATCACTTGAAGTATAACTAAAGGCAAAACTTTTTTTTTAGTTTTGGATAGAGTGGAGAAGGATTAGAACATCTGTCAGGCTTTCATTGCTGTCTGTACCCCTGTTAGGGAGAGTTATCCTCTCTATTTGTCATGTTTACCATTATCCATAAAAGCTAAATGGGTAGAGATCAGTATTTCCAATGATACTAGAAACATTTTATATGTACCATCATCCCTGTTAGTAGTAAAACAAAGAAGTGTGTGAGAAGTGGGATTTTAAAGGTACACCTAGTATAAGAAAGAGCGCTGTCAATTAAAAATTATACCAAATATTTATTAATACAGTTTTACAAAGAAGAACAGTAAAATGTGAAAACAGTTTTACATTCATAGTCAAAGGTAAACATCCTCAACCTAATATTGACAAATGAAGGGAAAGAGCTGTAGTCACACAGAAATCTGATCATAACCACGTCCACAAATTTCAACATGTTTCGCCAGGAAGGCTTCATCAGGAAAATGGACTAGGCTTTTCAATTATTCAACAACAATATTCATGATAAAATCAACCTCTGTAAAGAGTTCCGGGGATAGTCGCAGGACCCTAAGTGTCAAGTGAGAGGAGAGGGGAGGTTTGGGAGCTCATGCTAAACATGGACGCCGGCACCAGGAAGTGATTACCCTTTGTGATCCATCACCTTTGGGTGTCTCTTCAGTAGCACCAATAGAAACGTGACGTAGCTTTTGTAGCAATGTAAAACTGTTTTCACATTTTACTGTTCTTCTTTGTAAAACTGTATTAATAAATATTTGGTATAATTTTTAATTGACAGTGCTCTTTCTAATACTAGGTGTACCTTTAAAATCCCACTTCTCACACACTTCTTTGTTTTATTATCCATAAAGGTAAAAGTAAAAGAAAATCCCAAATTTTGGGTTGTCCCTAGAAAAATTATAGAGGGGAAAACTTCACACTGGTTTCTGGTGACATAGGAGTCCCAAAGTGATTCCCATAATTTGCAGGAATTTACTCTCACTTCCTGTTAGGCTTTGGGACAGGAAATGAAATCTCCTCAATGGGGCACTAATGGTGAAAAAAAAATCTGACCGGGGTTATAACCCTCCCTTGCTCTATCCAAAGTGAAAAAAAAGTTTTGCCTTTAGTTCTACTTTAAGCAGGGAGAATTGCCTACTACCTAAATCTGTTTCCATCCACTTGAGGGTTTGGGTGTTCTTGCCCACCTTTAATTTTACTCTGAATCCTCCTGGTGCATCCTACATAATATTAAAAAAAATATATCACATGAATTAACTACTGCCTTATCTTGATACTTTACCTGTTCATTGTGGAAACCTTAAAATTTTTTTTTTAGAAAGTCTCTGGTGACCCTAATTGAATTGGTTCCTTATGAGACCAAAACCTTCCAAACAAGAGTCTAGAAGACTGGAAATAACAGAAAAGAGCAAGTTGGTGTCATTGGGAGGAATTGTGCCCCATCATTATTGTCACTGGACCACATTTGTTGGTGTCATTGGGAAGAATTGTGCCCCATCTTTTGTGTCATTGGGAGGAATTGTGCTCCATCTTTGATTCCATTGGGCAGCATCTGGCCTCCAGGCCACAGTTTGGAGACCACTGATCTAGGATATTCTTAAAGGACCATATTGTATGTATTGTTGGAGTCTTGCATCTCACAGGCTCAGCCAGCTTCTGGATTCTTGTGTGTCTTGAACACCTAATCAGTTGAAATAAATCTGCCATAACGCATAAAGCTGCTCCTGTCCACCTGGGAGTTTGGGGTATTTCTGCCCACCTTTGCACTTTGCAGAACCTTCTATTATATTATCTATAATATATAAAAAAATAGAGAATCTAATACAGAATTTGAGAGACCCTCATGAATATATCAGACATGCAGACCCAAGGACTCAGCACAGAGGTGTCACCAGTAGAGTCACTGAGAAATATAGCCAAGAGTCACATAGTTTTACCCTCCACCACCCATTGAAAACTGATATTTTTGGGTGGACTGATCTTTTAAATGGCAACTTCAGATAGCTTTTTAAAATTGCCCCTTGGTAGCTCTTCCCTAGATAGTAAGTCTCTAAGGTTTGTTGAGGGGTACAACATAAAATACTTTCTTTATTCCTCACTTTCCTGTTAGCAGGCGATCTCCTCCACTCTCCTTTGCTCCCAGGCCTTTGTTGTTCATGCATACAATGCAGGACTGCTGGTCCTGCATTGTACATGATGACATTGGTGAAGGGGGTGGCTGTATGACTGTTGAGTAGGAGGCTGCATGGGGCTGGTTATCTTTCAACAGTGCAAAAAAAGTTAAGAATTTCTGAACTGCTGACTAGAGTTCAACTTTAAAAGGTCCTTCACCCAACAAAAGGGAGGGCGAGAGAGAGTGCCACTGTTTAAAGTGTTGAATTGTAAGTCTGCTAACTTGCTGCACTTTTTCACTGGTAAGTTGTACACTTGAAGAGCACTTGAAGCCCAAGTTCTAGTCCACACTTTTCCAATTTGAAGCAAGTTTGCATGTCAAGTCTCTAGCAAGAGCAAAGTTGCAGTGGTGAGTCTACAGCAAGAGCTCTGCAAGTCTACAGCATGACAATTCAGCCACAGTGACCCCCTGTGCTGGGATGACTATTGCACAACATAACGAAACCAGAACTTGCAGCAGACTTGATCAAGAAAGTTGATCTGGAGTCATGCAATGTGGGCTGCAATTGTGCGACAAACTTGTGAAACCTGGCAAGTCTAGCAATAGCTTAGCAAGTCATTTTCAAACTTGCAGCACAAATGCTTGCTATCTGGGCTGTGGAACCTAAGGGGTTAAAATGTACGTCCTTTTTTTTGCCACAAATAGAGATTTCTTTTGGTGGTATTTGATCACCTCTGCGGTCTTTATTTTTTGCGCTATAAACAAAAAAAAGACTGACACCTTTTTATTAAAAAAATACAACATTGTTTACTTTCTGCTAAAAAAAAAACATACAATAAAAAATGTAAAAAAATCTAATTTCTTCATCAATTTAGGCCAATATGTATTCTGCTACATTTTTGGTAGAAAATATCCCAATAAGCGTATATTGATTGGTTTGCATAAAAGTTATATGGAATATTTATGAATTTTTTTTATTTTTTATTTTTTACTAGTAATGGCGGTGATCAGCGACTTACAGTGGGACTGCGACATTGTGGCAGACACAGTAACTGACACTTTTGGGGACCAGTGACACTAATACAGTGATCAGTGCTAACAAATATGCACTGTCACTGTACTAATGACACTGGCTGGGAAGGGGTAAACTTCAGGGGTGATCAAAGGGTTAAATGTGTGCCTGGCCTGTGCTTTCTCACTGTGGGGGAGGTGCTTTTACTATAGGAAGGTAAAGACCTGCTTTGCAGGAACACAAATTCAAAGCCTTACATACTGACAGAGCGGCAATCCACCTTGTTTACATAGGCAGATCGCCGTTCTGGGTGTCTGCCTAACGATTGGCATGCGCACCCTAGGCCCGGAAGTGCAGGATCATATAGTAGGTTCGTGATCTTGCGCAGGTGAGCTGCCTTGCTGCTGTATATGCATAGTATATGGTTGGCGAGGGGTTAATACTATACAGAGAGTGGTGCGCTCTCATCATTCCTCTTCCTTATCTTTTTATAGCCATCTGAGTATTCTTAAGAAGCTGTTATCTGTTGATGTCTCCACTGAGCAATGCAGAAGTGCAAACTCTGGTGCAGCTGTGCATAGAAACCAATCATCTTTCAGGTTTAATTGTCAAAGCTTAATTGAACAAGGTGAACTTAGAAGCTGATTGGCTACCATGCACAGCTGTACCAGATTCTATGTGCTCCAGTTTTAGTAAGTCTCCCCCGCTGTGTTTTATCCATATGTATCCTATATTGTCAAAAGTATTGGGACACCTGCCTTTACACGTACATGAACTTTAATGGTATCCAAGTCTTAGTCCGTAGGGCTCAATATTGAGTTGGCCCACCCTTTGCACCTCAACCCGATAGAACACCTTTGGGATGAATGAGAGCGGAGAATGCGAACCAGGCCTTCTTGTCCAACATCAGTGCCTGACCTCACAAATGCGCTTCTGGAAGAATGATCAAACATTCCCATAGACACACTCCTAAATCTTGTGGACAGCCTTCCCAGAAGAGTTGAAGCTGTTAAAGCTGCAAAGGGTGGGCCAACTCAATATTGAACCCTACGGACTAAGACTGGGAGGCCATTAAAGTTCATGTGCGTGTAAAGGCAGGTGTCCCAATACTTTTGGTAATATAGTGTATGTGAGTGCAATTATCCAGTTTTTTATTGATTTTCCTAATAGTACTACGCTTAGACAGTGGCGCTCTCTCTTTGATTTCACACATTTATGATTGCTTATATCAATACATTTCATTGGTATAACTATAAGCAACCATTTTTACTGAATAAAACTGATTCATTCAGTGAGTATTGTTGTGATTAGCTGTGATTGGCCACAACTAATCACATGGTACAAATGGGCTGTGATTGGCCCTGTCTGTACCATGTGAGCACTGTGACCAATCAAAGCTAGCAACACAATTGTACACAATTGATGGCATGAAAGGAAGCTATCCATTGCTTACAATTGTCATGTGATCTGCTGTGATTGGTCACAGCGATCACATGGTACCTGCAGTGGGCTGGTACAGTGATCTGTCATTGGGGGAGTCCGCTGGACACAGCTGGTTACAGATCCCACCTGCACGGCCATGCACGACTCGTGTTCTTGGAGAACGTCATATGATGTCCACTCAGAAGAACAAAAGTCCTGCCTGGCCTATTGCAGGTGGTTAAATTCCAACCATGAAACTACCTACATGGAGTTTGCATGTTTTCCCAGTGCTTGTTGGGGTTCTTACAGTGTGAGCTCCTCCTGGGGCGGGACTGATGTGGATGTACAGAATATAAAGTGCTGTGCAAATTTTTGTAAATACTGTAATAAATAAAAATAGACTGACTTCACCTACTTCTCGCTGTTTATTCCTTTTGGCATTCAGAAACTGCTAAAGTGGTTGTACAGCTACAAGATTTTTAACCTTACCTGGTCTGCTTTCTCCCCAGTACTCCCCCCCCCACCCCACCCCACCATACTTATCTGAGTCCAATCTCAATCCTGTCTATGGACACAGAGAGTGGGGCTTGGGAGCAAGCAGGCACAAGTGCCCCCATAGCAAGTGCTTGGTTTGGGGGCATTCAGTAGGAGGGAGAGGCCAGGAGTGCCGGCAGGGTGCTGTGTTTACATGTGCCAGAGCCGGAAATGACGTCATGACATAGCTTTTGGCCTCCCAGGGTCATAGATATGGCTGGGTGCATGGCCAGCTCTATGGTAATCCGGCTTCCCAATTAGAGTTGCCACCTCATCCCTTCAAACACGAACACATATTAATTACACAGGTTCTGAGGTTAATTTATGTAGATAAGGCACTAAGTAAATACCACCTTAAAGAGGAGTTCCAGTCTGTAAAAAAAAAATTAAAAGTTAGCAGCTACAAGTAAAAAATTTAAAATAAGGACACTTACCTGTCTGGGGATCCCGCAATGTCGGCATCCCTAGCCCCTCCAAAGCCATACCAGACCCTTATCCGAGCCTGCAGCCCGGCAGGTCAGGAAAGGGAGGGGACGAGCGAACGAGCCCTCCTATGTGAATGAGTATGGGGTACATTGTACCCCTACCCATTCACCAAAAAAGAAGTGTAATGTGGCAAAAGACAATAGACAGTTTTTGACAATTCCTTTATTAACCACTTGCCGCCCGCCATATAGCAAAATGACGGCAGAAAAGTGGTTTCAATAACCTGACTAGACGTCATATGATGTCTGCAGGATATTGACCCGCTGCGCGCCCCCCGGGGGCGCGCATCATGGCGATCGTTGCTGCGGTGTGTCAGTCTGACACATCGCAACTATGATCTCGGTAAAGAGTCTCTGACGGACCACCAGGGACCCCACTAGGACCACCAGGGATGTCACCACCAGGTATGCCACCCTAGACCACCAGGGATACCAATCAGTGCCCACAATGGGCATCACTGATTGGCAGGCATTATTGTTTGGCACTGATTGGCATCCATCAGTACCATACATAACAGTACATCAGTGCCACCTATCAGTGCCCATCCATGCCCATCTGTGCCACCTATCAGTGCCCATCCATGCCGCCTATCAGTGCCCATCCATGCCCATCTGTGCCACCTATCAGTGCCCATCCGTGCCGCCTATCAGTGCCCATCCATGCCACATATCAGTGCCACCAATCAGTGCCCATCAGTGTCGCCTATCAGTGCCCCACCAGTGCCGCATATTAGTGCCCATCATCAGTGCCCATCAATGCCACCTCATCAGTGCCACCTCATTAGTGCCACCTCATTGGTGCCCATAAGTGCTGCCTTATCAGTGCCCGTCAGTGCAGCCCCATCAGTGCCCATCAGTGAAGGAGAAAACTTACTTATTTACAAAGTTTTTTAACTGAAACAATAATGTTCGTTCTTTTTTTATTTGTTTAGCAGAAAATAAAAATCCCAGAGGTGATCAAATACCACCAAAAGAAATCTCTATTTGTGGGAACAAAATGATAAAAACTTAGTTTGGGTACAGTGTTACATGACTGCGCAATTGTCATTCAAAGTGCGACAGTGCTGATAGCTGAAAATTGGTCTGGGCAGGAAGGTGTATTGCCCCGTACACACGGTCGGATTTTCCGATGGAAAATGTCCGATCGGAGCGTGTTGTCGGAAATTCCGACCGTGTGTGGGCTCCATCGGACATTTTCCATCAGATTTTCCGACACACAAAGTTTGAGAGCAGGCTATAAAATTTTCCGACAACAAAATCCGATCGCGTCAATTCCGACCGTGTGTGGCCTGTTCCGACGCACAAAGTGGCACGCATGCTCAGAAGAAATTCCGAGACGGAACAGCTCGGTTGGGTAAAATTAGCGTTTGGAATGGATAGAGCACTTTCGTCACGCTGCAATGTCAAAAATAGTTTAATACAGCGCACTCTCCTTCTTTATGATGTGAGAAGAATTAAGTAGTTTTGCTGCTCATATTCACACACACTTCTCACATAATTATTTCTTTATTATTTATCGGGACTCCCTCAATATATTTAGATTTGTCACATCTGCCCAAATTTGTTTTTGTTTTTTTGTAATTTTTTTTGGTTTTCTTCCAGGCTGGTTTTGTATTTTTTGGGGGTTTGTTTTGTTTTTCAAGGCTGTGTTTTTATTGTTGTTTTTGTTTTGTTTTAATCTATAATATTTTTGTGTGTGTTTTGTGTGTCAAGTTACCACAACACCATTGATATCTTGTATTATTTAATCTGTAGGAGATTGTTTGGTGTTGTTGTCTCTTGTTAATTTCACATTGTATTTTAGAAATGTACCTGCCTCCTCACAAACTGTCCTTTTTGAATGAAAACACACATAGACGAGTATAATTGAACAAAAAATTCCTTTATTAAGGGCTCACAACTAAACAAAGAGGGAGGCAACGCTGGAGAAACAGCTGAAATGGGTGAAGCCTTGGACCCCCAGGGCACACATCAACTATTTTCAAGCAAAATTGGTGGCCTGAGGAGTCCATATTTAACGGAGTGCAGTCTGGTCCAGAAGTCCCAGAGATCCGGAAAGCAGCAGATGACATCTGTGTCCCCAGGCTGTGGTCATACAAGAGACAGCATCTTTTGTCAGACCAGACTGAACCCAGGGCCATCACTCTCTGGTTTTCCTTCCACGCTTCCTTCCACGCTGTGGCTCTGGTGGTGGAGTTGGGGCAGGAGGAGGAGGAGGGGGAGGGGCCAACTCACTCAGGTGGGTATTGGGTGTTAGTTCCCCACTCACCCCCTTACTTATGACTTTATACAGAAGGTCCTCATATAGCTTGCGTTGACCCTCCTGCATGCCCTGCAGTTTTGTGGCAGCCATGCAGGCAAAGGCCTCTTCAGGAGTGGGGAAGGCTCGGAGGGATGCAGAAGCCTCCTGAATTAGCCTGAAGAATCCTGCATGTGAGTCGCCTTCCTCACTCTTTTGTATGGAAGGCGGAGGGGAGGAACCTGCGATTCTGTCAGGCTTCGACTTGTCCCAGGCTTCTCCTGGCTGACACTTAGCCCCTTCTCCTCCTGGCTGCCACTAACCCCCGCCTCCTCCTGGCTGCCACATTCCACAGCCTCCTCCTGGCTGAGGTCTTCCTGTGTATGAAAAAGGGACATAGTTTGAGTTTTTTATTCATCAATCACACACAATTTTCAACTCATGACTGTTGCAAATTGAATGTTAACAAATATAACAGACTATCATTCTGAGCCCAGCATTTTTCATTCTTGTCCCAATTTTGGGTGCCCACTACTGTCTATTGATATGTAAAACACTTTATTTCAATCAGCAATTAGTGATCAATAATAACATCTAGTAAACATCATTTATTTATTGACCAGAAATCTGTAGAACAATGCTATACCTGGCTCCAGCTGGGCTCCTCCACTTCTTCCTGGCTGGAAGTCCCAGGTTGGATATCGGAAGCCTCAGCTGGGGTGGAAGGAAGAGTGGAAAGGGATTCCCTGACTTCAGTGTGGTCTGACAGAAATCGCAGTCTCTCATAGTACCACAGCCTGGGGACATAAATGTCATCCGCTGCAGCTCTAGATCTCTGGGAATCCGTGACCTTCTTGCGCTCCCTAAGATAAGTGCTCCTCAGGCCACGGATTTTGGTTTTTAAATGGGGGATGGTTGCTGTGAGGACCACCGGCTTCACCAACGCAGTTTCTCCAGCGCTGCCTGCCTCTTTTGTTTATTGTTGTAATGGGGATGTCTCACCTGCCACAGACAGGGCAGCTCCCTGTATTTATCTATGAACAGGGGGAGGAAATTGTGATCATTGAAGCCATCCATTTTCTCTGCAAGACACAACACAAGACAAAGCCTAATGTCACGCCAAACTCTCCTAATCTTGTTACAATATAGGCCTCAATTTAGAAGCAGTATAGGCCCAAGTTTAGATCTTACCTTCGTTCTCACGATCGGTGCCTCCGATGCTCCTTCCTCCGCTCACAGATCGTACGTACTACGCACGCGTGTTACGCTTTATACACACAGTGCATGCGTGTAACTCCGCACGCCCCTGACGTTCTTTCTAGTCTATTCCCCGCCCCTTTTCGTTCGGCGCAGTGGGGGAAGAGCACATGGCGGAGACACAACAGGTGCGTGCTAATTACAGCAACGAGGAGGAGGAAAGCCCGGATCCGGAAACGTCTGGATCCAGAAGGAGAAGATTTAAGGCATCAAATATGTCCTTTGGGGAGATGTTGGAGATGGTGGACATCCTGAAGAGGGCTGACTATGATGGGAAGTATGGACCTTATCCCAACCCCAATGTCAGAAAGGCCAAGATCTAGGCGAAAGTGGTCAAAAGTCTGTACCGGAATTTCGGGGTACTACGATCGAAAGATCAGTTCAGGAAGCGGTGGTCGGACCTGAAATTAAGAGAGCACGAGCAGTACAGAAAGATCCGGAGAGTGCTGCAAAAAAGTAGTTGTGCTGTGTTCCTATTCTTTTTCTGTTTATTACGTTCGTGCTGCTCCATGTGCTTTTAGGAACTGTTGTACAGTTTAAAATGGCAACTTTCATGTTCATGGGCACATTATTCGTTGGTATCAAACATTTTTCTTTCGGCCTATAAAACACCATTGTTTTGGCAATATGCATTTGCCCACATTTTTGATGGCAAACTTGTCTGAAAATAATTTGGTTGTGTAGATGGGTTTGTTACTAGAATGAAATGCAAACTAGATTCTGTGTAAAGAGAGGACAGTCAGTAGCTGTTTTCACATCTGGACGCTGGAGCACTAGTGTGGGACACAAGAACACCCTTTTAATTAGGGGGCCCACACAGGTGCTCCAGTGTATACTATAGGGGTGTCTCCATCGTTGAAGCTTGTACAATACAGGTAAAGTATTGAAGCTTGACAAAGGACACTAAAAATTCTACATCTTGGAACTCTGCCAAAATAGACAATTGTACCCCACTTCCAAACAATGTTTCATATTTTTAGTTCTGCCATCAAATATCTGTGTGCTAAATATACCTTTTTTTTTTTTACATAGGGAAGAAAAGATTCGGACGACACCCCTCATCCGAGGAGACCAGAGACCCCCCACCTCTGGAAGAAGGGGAAATACCCCAAACACAAGAAGAGCAGGAGGAGGAAGAAGACGTGGTGGAACTAGACACCACAACAGGTGAGTGTCTGTGACCACAGGCTCAGGTAAGAGATGGATGCCGGCAGATTTATAATACCTGATTTTTTTTTGGTTTCTCTCTTTTTAGGTGATCGTGATGTTGTGGATCCAGATTCTTTCACATCAGAAAGTGCCCAGATCCTGATTGGGGAGATCATGGGGTGTAATGTTGCATTGGAAAACATCACGAAAAACATCAATGATGTTATTCTAAAAAATAAGAACATCATTGATGTTTTGGGGAGAGTTTATAACCCCTCCAAATCCCTTTTTTTTTGTTGTGCTAAAATGTTCAAAATTTTCATGCGATTTTTAGAAAAGCCAAATTTTGAAGATGCGCACAGTGCGTCAACATGTGCTATCTGCCATCACGGGAGATCAATGGACACGTTTTGGGGGTGCAACCCCTTCCTCAATAATAAAGTAGCTGAGAGGAAGGGGTTGCACCCACAAAACACGTCCCTTGATCCCCCGTGATGGCAGCTAGCACTTGTTGACATTCGTAAATTGGTGTGCATCTTCAAAATTTGGCTTTTCCTGGGGTGACTTCACCCCATCTGAACGCAATATCAAACACAGTTTGTAAATACTCATGTCTGATATTGCCTTCAAGTTCTACCAAATGTGAACTTTGTAAGTTCTAGATTTGTGTCTTTCTTGTTGGTTTGATACATGCCTGTTTTATCTTAAATGGACATTTCTATTTTTGATAATGCCACCCCAAAAATTGTTATACAACAAACATGTTGGTTTGTTTTAAAAACCTTTTCTAAATGCACATGTGATTGTGCAGGTATTAAAAAGATTGTTAATCAAGAATGTGTGGATTATTGTCTCAACGCTACAACACTTTTGTGGTGCTCTAATTGCTGTTTTCTGTGACAATGGGGGTTATTTCCTAAGGGCAAATCCACTTTGCACTACAAGTGCAGTTTCAGTGCAGTTTCAAGTGCACTTGTAGTGCAAAGTGTCTTTGCCTTTAGTAAATAACATCCAACAGTGCTTTGTAAGGTTACACAATCACGCCATTTTCTGGACTCACCACATTTCTGTCAGGGTCAGCTAAAACAAACACAAGCAGTAAATGTCACCAAAGATTTGCGTAATTTTTTTTGTTTATTTGATCAAGGTTTCACAAATTGTCTGGCATATTGATGGCCCCCTACCCGCAAAGAACTCAAGGTATCTTAACCGGACATCACAGGCACTCAGGGAGGGCAAGCCAGGATGGCCACTTTCAAGCGCCGCCAGGGTTGTTTGAGTTATAATTCTGGCCTCAGGCCCAACTGAGCCAGCATAGTTGGCAGAATGTTGCCGTAAAAAGTTATGTAGAACACAGCACGCCAGGATTATATGATTCAGTTTATACTCCGCCATATGGATGGGCGAAAGAAATAGGCGGAACCAGCTGGCCATGATTCCAAATGTGTTCTCCACCACTCTTCTGGCTCTGGCCAGCCGGTAATTAAAAACCTTCTGGTCCTGGGTGAGGGTCCTCATCGGGAATGGCCGCATAAGGTGGTCCCCCAGCGCAAAGGCTTCATCCGCAACAAAGACGAATGGGAGTCCTTCCACATTGTCTTCTGGAGGTGGCAAGTCCAAGCTGCCATTCTGGAGACGCCTGTAAAACTCCGTCTGGGCGATGACTCCACCATCGGACATCCGGCCATTCTTCCCCACGTCCACATACAGGAACTCATAATTAGCTGACACCACTGCCAACATCACAATACTTTTGAACCGCTTATAATTATAATAGTATGACCCCGAGTTGGGTGGTGGGACGATGTGGACGTGTTTTCCATCAATTGCCCCTCCGCAGTTAGGAAAGTCCCACCGCTGGGCAAAGTGGGAGGCCACAGTCTGCCATTCCTGTGGCGTGGAAGGAAACTGTGGAGGAAAAAAAAAATTAATCTTTTTGCACATTAAACATGGAAAGCAGATTAGACACAAACATTCTTGGCCAACATCAAGATAACATTTATTAAGGGGAATTTTACAACAACAAAGTATAAGGTACACCTATCATATTCCCCCTCCCAACCTCTCCTGGGCCATTTCTAACATTATGGGGGGGGGACTCTTGGACAGGCAACCCTCTCCACTTCATTGAGAGATGAGTGCCTAAATAATGAGTATTACTTTGAACAGCCCCTCCTTAGTTACACTATTGGCAGCCCACTGGACAGGTAAGAAGTGTCATAATACAAAGATATAAATACACACTGTACACATTTGAGCACATTTGGACATTCTGCTATTACCTATCAAGATAATAATAGTATACAAAAACCTTAAACAGTACCATTTGAAAGTATACAGGCAGGCCCTTGCACTACATGCTTTGGGGAATTCATCCATAAATCTGACCACAAAAGAGATGGGTATAGTGTGTATGGGTTTGGCAAAGTCAGCAGATAGATGATTGAGGATAGATCGTGAATTGTTATCAGCTGACTTAGCAGTTGAGGGGAGGGAGGGTTCAAAATGATTTGGGGACACCCCAAAAAAAAAGCCTCTGGCATGAATTTAAAACACAAATCACTTTTAATAACATTTTAGGGGGTGTTTGGGGTCAAGCACTACTATGGAGCTGATAAAATACATTGTTAAGTAACTACATGAGGTGAATATAGGGCAGGAGACCATGCTGGGGAGGTAAGTGAAGGCAAATATGTATGAAGGACAAAAAAATAATTACATAAAAATCCAGCATGCTTGAGTACAAATTCACAGCATTGAGTACACATTCACAGCATATTACAATCATGGTAATTAGGGAATGAGGAAAGAAATACAATACATTATCAAACATTATATACAATAAAATGTGATATTAAAGGATAAAAATCTTACCTTCATATACTCCTTCTGCAGGACCTGTATGATGGCAGAACAGGTCTCTGGGATAATGATCCCCAGAGCCTGGGGGGAGATGCCTGTCGAGAACTTCAAGTCCTGCAGGCTTCTCCTCGTCGCCAAGTACCGCAGGGTGGCGACGAGCCTCTGCTCCGGAGTGATGGCTTGCCTCATGCAGGTATCCTGCCTGCAGATATAAGGGGTCAGCAAAGCCAACAAACGGTGAAAAACGGGGTCCGTCATCCTGAGAAAGTTCCTGAAATCATCAGGATTATTCTCACGGATCTCACGGAGCAAAGGCATATGAGAGAACGGGTCACGCTGAAGCAACCAATTCTTGGTCCATGAACTCCTCCCCACCCTGTTCATGGACTGGACTTGTGTCAAGGTCAGGACCCCAACACCAAGCCCCCGCACAGCACAAACTCTACGAGGAGTACGTATACGCAACATGGCTAGAAAACGGTCGGCTGCTCAGAACGAAGTAACAGAACGCACTGAAGAGCGGCAAGGCCTGTGAAGAGCAACCTGAAAAACAGTAACAAACGAACAAGAACACAATGACTAATCAAAGTCAGGTGGAACTTGCTTGCACGCACTGAAGAGCAGATACAAACGCACAAGCACAAACTGAACAGCAGAAAACGATCTAAAAACCACGAGTCTGAAAAAGCGCGAATCGTCTCTCACCAAACATTTACTAACACGAGAGGAGCCCAAAGGGTGCTGCGCTTGGTTCTGAACTGGCCTTTTCTAGTCTCGTCGTACGTGGTTGATGTCACCGCGTTGTTGGCGATCGGAAATTCCAACAACTTTGTACGACCGTGTGTACGCAAAACAAGTTTGAGCCAACATCCGTCAGAAAAAATACTAGGATTTTGTTGTCGGAATGTCCGATCAATGTCCGACCGTGTGTACGGGGCATGTAAGTGCCCTGTATTGAAGTGGTTAAAAATGTCTTCTTCCTCACTTCTTCCTCTGGTCTTCTTCTTCATTCTCTGGTCTTCTTCTTTCTCTGGTCTTCTTTCTCCGGTGTTCTTCTTCCTCTGCCACCGCTCCCCCGCCAACCCACTAAAAATAAACAATAATAAATAAGTAAAAAACAGCAAATCGCGGTAAAATCACGGTTAAATAACACAGAAAAAAAACAGCAAAAAGCACTGTGGAGACGGTCAAAAACAACATGTATAGATCTGAATTGAGCCCAAAGGGATGAGATGGCAACCCTATTCCTGCTGAATAGCCGCTAGGATGGGTTTTACATTAAAGGGAATCACCAGGCGAAAACAAAGATATCTGAATGATTCCTGTAGCTGAAGGCATTATTCAGATATCACCACTTCAACCTAAGGGCATCATATATTGTCCAACGGGCATGCAGCTAAAGAAGTGGCATGGAGAAGCTACAAAACATTTTCAATACAACATAACAAGTCAAGTTGATTGTGACTAACTACTACTATCTATAGAATAAGTCAAGTTGATTGTGACTACTACTATCTATAAGATAAGTCCAGTTGATTGTGACTACTACTATCTATAAGATAAGTCCAGTTGATTCTGACTATTACTAGCTATTCTATTAAAAGGCTTAATAAGAATTGAAAGTCCCAAACACAGAGAACACTTCCTTCCGCCCAATGCTCTCTGCATATTTAATGTGAAACTTTACATCTTACCTTTCACTGATACAAACAATCCAGTTTCCTTCTGCTATGCTGGGTGCATATGATCTCGTTATCAGCCCCTAGTGAATAAGAAGCTCCAGAAGACTAGTGGTAAGTCTCTTTATGGTTCTATTTTACTTTTTGTTTGTTTGTTTGTTTTCTTTAGCATTTCTAAAGTTTTTTTATGTTGCAGATGTACAAGTTGGTTGGAGATGTAGCATTAAAATAAGTGTAACCCTATCTCAATGCCGTTTAATTTACTAAAGCAGTGTTTATCAAAAATAAATAATAAAATATTAAAACTTCTTTCACCCTATGTTGCAATTTAATGTTGCTGATCTTCTGCAACATCTCTGCAGCTACTTTGTTTCTACGTGCACCCCAGCCATGGCTGTATGGCATCTCTCAGTGTGGGTTCTCTGATTATGATAAGAGTGTACCATGACTGCTTTCTCAGCCAGGGTTCTGACGATCGGTAGGGTTCCTCCAGGGGTAGCTAGGGCTTTCTTGAGCTGTGGCTAACTGACCTCCCATCTGATGGTGCCTACACAGTTCCAGGGTCAATGCCACTTGGCAGAGCCAGTGGAATGGCTGCAAGGGAGTCTTTCTGGCCACCTCTGTAAGGGGGACATTCTTCTCATTTGCCACCACCAATTAGAGACATTTTCTTAATGACCTCTGAAAGACTAATCTTAGCAGGAGTTCCCTGAGACCTGAAAATTTCTTCAAGGATTCCTCTTGAGTAAAAAGGTTGAGAAAGGCTGGCTTAATGTGTGTTGAAACAACCACTTGCAGTCACTATTCAACGTTCACATGACAAGTCACCAACACAGGGCAGACAGGGACAGAGCATTGTCACCTTATAACATAAAGTTCCTGAACAAGGACTTTTGTGGCAGGATCACTGGGGTTTTTTTTTTAAAAAAGTTGAAGATTTTAAAATAATAGAAATTACTATTGAAATAATATTAAAATGTTAAAGCTTGTATTAGCTTTTAATGGTTGGGTTGATACAGAGGAGTTGATCTTTTAAAAGCAAATAGACTGTGTGCTTTGCAAATCAACACCATAGTTTAAACCAGGGATCTCCAAACTTTCTAAACAAAGGGCCAGTTTACTTTTATTCAGGCTTTAGAGGGGCCAGATTTTGGCTGGTAGGAGTAGAAAATTCACTGCCATCAATGGGAATAAGCTCTACCCCATCACTGGTTTTAATGGGAGGAATAGTACCTCATTGTTGGTATCAGTTGGAAGAATAGTGCCCTATTGTTGGTATCTGTTGGAAGAATAGTGCCCTATTGTTGGTATCAGTTGGAGGAATAGCGCCCCATTGTAGGTATCAGTTGGAGGAATAGTGCCCCATTGTTGGAGTCAGTTGGAGGAATGGTGCCCCATCGTTGGTGTTAGGGGGAGGAATAGTGCCTATTGTTTGAATCAGTGAGAAGAATAGTGCCCCAAGGGCCGGATAAAGGCAAGCAAAGGGCCACGCCATCCGCCCCCCCCCCCCCCCCCCCCCGGGCCACAGTTTGGATACTATGGGTTTAAATCACAAATACTTGATGTCATACCTTAAATTCATTGTACTGACAGCTTTATGCAATAGGAAATTGGCACCCTATTTTCTTAGTGCTTAAAAAAATAGAAAAGAATAGAATATACCAAAAAAAGAATAAAAAAAAAAAGGGAAAAGAACATCATTTTGCGATTTGATTATTTATGATTTGTCGCACATTCAACCATTTTTAAAAGTTCCTGCCATCAAAGCAGAGGCTAGAATGTTTTTTTTTTTTTCATGCAGTTTCATTATAAACATACCAAATAGAAAGAATTTTATGAACTCCAGTTCCTGATAGATACTAATTGTCTATTATACATTTTATTTTTTCCAAAAGACAATGGACAATAATACAACACATGGATGGCCGCTCAACATGAACAACGAAACAATCTATGAACCTTTCACAACTCCCAAGATGATATCATCTGTGCTTCTGCTTTTAACACTTGTCATTGGATTGATTGTGAATTCCTTGTATCTTTGGGTTCTTTGGTTCAGGATGAGAAGAACGGTAAACACAACCTGGTTCCTTCACCTAATTTTGACCAACTTCTTTTCCACGCTCTTCACACCCTTCCTTGCTGTGTATTTGATGATGAGACCTCACTGGATCTTTGGCCTGTTCATGTGTAAGCTTGTTAACTCTTTCATATCGTTATGCATGTACGGAGCGGTATTCATCCTCACGACAATTAGCCTTGACCGGTACTGCTTGGTGTTTCACCCTCATTGGTACAGAAAACACATGAACACTCGCAAAGCTTCTCTTATCTGTGCAGCATTGTGGACATTCGCTCTTTTATTCAGTTCTCCTTACCTAGTATTTCGTAATATAAGATATAGGAATAATATCACTAATTGCTACAATGACTACACCCTTTATGGCCAGTTGGATGAGCGACAGACCAAATGGTCCTTGTTTAGTTTCCGATTGCTTGTGGGATTATTAATTCCTCTAGGTATAATCACAATTTGTTATCTCAGTATTTTTATCAAGATGAAGAGAGAAAACCTGGCTAGGTCTACCAGACCATACAAGATAATGTGTACTGCTATCCTGTCCTTCTTTATCTCCTGGACCCCTTAACATGTATTGTATGGAATGACTGTAGAGCCTGACAAGTTCCCGGAGACAATACTTGAGGTCTTACAGATCTTGACAATTTTATTTACATGCATCAACTACTGCCTTACCCCGATACTTTACCTGTTCATTGTGGAAAGCTTCAAAAACATTTTCAAAAAGTCTCTGGTGGCCCTAATTGAATTAGTTCTCAATGAAACCAACTCCACGGCAAACAGGAGTCTTGAAGATCGGAAAGAACAGGAAAGAGCAAGCTTTGTAGCTCTAAAGGATGTAAAAGAAGAAGGCTCTTGAACCCAAATCTGTCAACTCCTTCTAGGTGACTTTGGTGTGCATTGCATTTTTATATCCTATCATAAATGATCTAGGATAGTCTTAAAAATCCATATTTTAGTTATAGCTGTAATTGTGTTGGTACAGCCAACATCTGGCTTCTTGTATGTCTTGATCACTTAAAGTATAACTAAGACCCCTTTCACACTGAGGCGGTTTCCAGGCGTTTTATCGCTAGAAATAGCAACTGTAAAGTGCTTGAAATCCGCCTCCCATTCATTTCAGTGACTTTTCACACTGGGGCGGTGCACTTGCGGGACGTTAGGAAAAATTCTGCAACCAGCATCTTTGGGGCGGATTGGGAGCGCTATATACAGCTGTAAACGCCCTGCCCATTGAACTGAATGGCCTGAAAAGCGTTTCGGAAGCAGCAAAACACAAGTCCTTTTAACCCAATCTTCGGCCGCTAGTGGGGGTTAAAAGCGCACCGCTAGTGGCCAAAAAGCACATCTTAAACAGCGCTAAAGTGCTGCTAAAACGAGCGGCGCTTTGGTGCTAATGCACGTTATTTTTTACTAGTAATGGCGGCGATCAGCGACTTATAGTGGGACTACAACATTGCGGCTGACACAGTAACTGACACTTTTGGGGACCAGTGACACTAATGCAATGATTAGTGCTAACAAATATGCACTGTCACTGTACTAATGACACTGGCTGGGAAGGGGTTAACATCAGGGGTGCTCAAAGGGTTAAATGTGTGCCTGGCCTGTGCTTTCTCACTGTGGGGGAGGTGCTTTTACTATAGGAAGGCAAAGACCTGCTTTGCAGGAACACAGATTCAAAGCCTTACCTACTGACAGAACGGCAATCCGCCTTGTTTACATAGGCAGATCGCCGTTCTGGGTGTCTGCCTAACGATCGGCATGCGCGCCCCAGGCCTGGAAGTGCAGGATCACATAGTAGGTTCGTGATCTTGCGCAGGTGAGCTGCCTTGCTGCGGTATATGTATAGTAAACGGTCGGCGAGGGGTTAATACTATACTGAGAGTGGTGCGCTCTCCCTCTTCTTCCTCTTCCTCTTTCTTATCTTTTTCTATCCATCTGAGTATTATTAAGAAGCTGTTATCTGTTGATGTCTCCACTGAGCAATGCAGAAGTGCAAAATCTGGTGCAGCTGTGCATAGAAACCAATCATCTTTCAGGTTTTATTGTCAAAGCTTAATTGAACAAGGTGAACTTAGAAGCTGATTGGCTACCATGCACAGCTGTACCAGATTCTATGTGCTCCAGTTTTCGTAAATCTCCCCCACTGTGTTTTATCCATATGTATCCTATATTGTCAAAAGTATTGGGACGCCTGCCTTTACACGCACATGAACTTTAATGGCCTCCCAGTCTTAGTCCGTAGGGTTCAATATTGAGTTGGCCCTCCCTTTGCAGCTATAACAGCTTCAACTCTTCTAGGAAGGCTGTCCACAAGGTTTAGGAGTGTGTCTATGGGAATGTTTGACCATTCTTCTAGAAGCGCATTTGTGAGGTCAGGCACTGATGTTGGATGAGAAGGCCTGGCTCGCAGTTTCCGCTCTAATTCATCCCAAAGGTGTTCTATCTGGTTGAGGTCAGGACTCTGTGCAGGCCAGTCAAATTCTTCCACCCCAAACACACTCATTATATTATATGGACTTTATTTTCATTAACATTGCCTTGAGATGTACTACTACTCACCCTTGTCCCTTTACCCCTGAGGGTTGTATACTAGTCTTCTTCCTTTTGCGCTGGTCTCAAGTATATCCCCTTGTGGGGCCATGTTAGATATTGCTTTTCAATTTTTTTTTTAGCTGGATGGAGTTATGCTTTAAATTCATAACTTTCAGTTAAGTTTAAGGAACGCTAATCTAATTTTTGTATTGTACCTAGTGCAGGGGGCAGATCTATAGTTTTTTTGTTTTTTTTTTACTCACATTCAGTAGTTGTCATTGTCTGTCCTCTTATATGGTGTTTTATATATATGATTATGCAAAAGGTCCCCTAACCACAGGTCAGCAGGAAGCCATTTAAAGTGGGCCTTGTATTGAAGTATTTTATGTAAAGCCTCGTACACACGGTACAAAAATCAGAAGGGGATTGTTGTTTGACAGGCTGTTGTCTGAAGTTCTTACCGTTAGTACGCTCCTTTCAACAATTGTTTTCCAATTTTCGGACAACAAATGTTGGATGACAGGCTAGTAAATTTTTGTCAAATGACGGCTCCACATCTGATTTTTGGATGGTCAGTACACAAATCCATCACACAAAAGTCAAAGTACAAACACCATGCTCGGAATCAATGCTCACCAAACACGAAATTAGCAGAAGGGGCCCAAAGGGTGGCGCTCAAGAGCTGAAATTCCTCATAGTACGTCACTACGTTCGTGTTTGTGGCACGACAATTTGTGTACCGTTAATATGCAAGACAAGATCCTGGCACACACCCTTTTGATAAAAATCAGATGCTCGGTTGTCCAACAACCGTACCGTGTGTACAAGGCTTTAAATGTGATCTGGTTAGCACTCATAGCTTATAGCACTGGGGGGTCATCGATTTAACCACTTCAATACCGGGCACTTTCACCCCCTTCCTGCCCAAGCCAGTTTTCAGCTTTCACCACTGCCGCACTTTGAATGACGATTGCGCGGTCATGTAACACTGTACCAATATGAATTTTTCATCAATTTTTTCACACAAATAAAGCTTTCTGTTGGTGTTATTTTATCACCACTGGCTTTTTTATTTTTTGCTAAATAAATACGAAAAATTAGAAAAAAAAAAAAACACGTTTCTTTTTTCATTTCTGTTATAAAATATTTCAAATAAATACTATTATTGAAAAAAGGGGAGAGACACATACTGAGAAGATATAGAGTGCTGCACACCCCGATTAGTGTCAAAAAGAAAAAGAAGATATCCCCCGTGGGGCTTTAAAGCAGCAAAAAATTATGAAAATAATAAGTTGTTACTTGAAAGGGTTTTTTAATTAGTGGGACTTAACCGTAATGGTTAAAATAAGAGCTGTGCTACAGGAGATAACACAAATGAAGCTGGCACAAGTTTATACAATGATCAAGCGCTATAATAGGTTGAAAAACTGACGCGTTTCGACCCCGTTGGGTCATCTTCAGAGGATTGAGGCGCTGTGACAAAATGTACGTATTAGAGTTCATGGATGTGACCATAAAAATATAATATAATATATATATATGTTTAACAGTATAATTACCAATCACATTGTGTTTGAGCAGTTTCTCCTGAGCTTATAATTCTCCGACGTCTTCCCCACCGGGTCCTGGCCGTCCACCACGTCAGCAGGGGAAAAGGGGGGGGTTTACTCGTCCATGCGTGTCTTACAAGGAGTCACACCAAGTGGATATTTCCCAAAACTGGGGAGGAGCGTGGGGGCAAGTGAGCGACACATGCAGACAAAGCATCAAATAACAGACAACTGTACCATCAGTGCGTTCTGTTTAGCACGGATAGAGATATATGTATCATGTGTCACTTTTTGAAAAAAAGGATAACTCTGTTTATAATTTATTTAATATTTGTTTGATGTTGTCTGTACTTATTGGGGTCAGCGATGTATGAATATTCCCATAGTGGTGATGGTAACAAAGGGGGGGGGGGGGTTAACAAGGGTAGATAGGACTGCATGTAGATATCAGTATGTCAGAGTATGTAATGTAATAAGTAAATAGTGGTATCTATGTGTTGGCCATGAAATAAGTGACAAAGTTGGGTGGGAATATAGGAATGTAAAGAAAAAGGCGAGTGTGGGGAGAACATGTGAGGAAAGAAGGGGACGGGCAGAGGGTGGGTAGAATCAGGTGTAAATTGTCTGCATTGTGTTGTTCCCCCGCCTCTCCCCCTTCCGGAGCCCGATTGGGGTTCCATGGACCGTGGACCCGTCCTGGGGATGGGGGCTTCGTTGTTGCGTCTCTTCCTGGCAGGAAAAGAGGGGGGGCACAATTAAAGGGTCTGTGCCTCCTTTCTGCACCCTCGGGTGTAACATTTCCTGCCAGCGGCGTTCCGGATCACATCCGGATGCCGTGGCGTTGCGGGCACGCGATGCTGCATGCGTGCGCGTGACATCACGACATCACGCTATTACGGCGGATGTGACCGCTGTGCCGGGATATCCATCTTCCTGAACGCCAGGGGAGCCACATGTGGAGGGTTAATCCCTGCTGGAGGAGGAGGGGGGGTGGGGACAGCCTGCGTGCACCTGCAGCCCAATTAGGCATCCAATCAGCGGCCAGCACTTTATTTATAATGACCAAGCAGATTGGGGGATCTGCATTTAGTTCCTACTGTTTCATCAGACTGACCAACTGACCTATACTCTGGAGACAGGTAATCACCAGTATCTGAACACATTGATGAGTTGGACCTGACGTGACATACCCTGTATTGTGGGTCTCTTTCACGTCATTCCTTCCCACTGTGACTAGTTACACCATTTTGTACAATTTACATCCGATTCTACCCACCCTCAATACACGTTCACCTTTATTGCACTTCACCTTGTGTGTTTCTTTGTCTCACCTCTGTCCCATTTTCTTCCCATCTTGACACCTCATCACCCCTTTTCCAGCACCCATGCATTTTTCAGTACACCATCACACACACCCATCTCTCACATACACATGGTTGGATTGTGTTTTTTGCTGATGTTTTTGCTTTCACTGCTCTTTGATTGTTTTATTTGGCCCCTTGCACTGCACCTTCCCATTTCCCCACCCCCATGCTTCCCTTCCACTCACATGCATCACCCCACCTGCACTATCCTCACACTTCACCAATCTGTCTCCTTTTTTTCCCCTGGATCTTTTCCTCTTAAGCTTTTTTCCTTCACTCCCTAATCTTTTTTTTCCCATTCTCCCCTTAACCATCCCCCCCTCCTTCCCGTTCTTTCTTTCCCATCCCCTTCCTTTCCCCTGTTTTTTTTTTTTTTTTTTCCCATTCCCTACTAGTCTGCCCGTCCCCTTCTTTCCTCACATGTTCTCCCCACACTCGCCTTTTTCTTTACATTCCTATATTCCCATCCAACTTTGTCACTTATTTCACGGCCAACACATAGATACCACTATTTACTTATTACATTACATACTCTGACATACTGATATCTACATGCAGTCCTATCTACCCTTGTTAACCCCCCCCCCTTTGTTACCATCACCACTATGGGAATATTCATACATCGCTGACCCCAATAAGTACAGACAACATCAAACAAATATTAAATAAATTATAAACAGAGTTATCCTTTTTTTCAAAAAGTGACACATGATACATATATCTCTATCCGTGCTAAACAGAACGCACTGATGGTACAGTTGTCTGTTATTTGATGCTTTGTCTGCATGTGTCGCTCGCTTGCCCCCACGCTCCTCCCCAGTTTTGGGAAATATCCACTTGGTGTGACTCCTTGTAAGACACGTATGGACGAGTAAACCCCCCCCCTTTTCCCCTGCTGACGTGGTGGACGGCCAGGGACCCCTGTCGGGACCCGGTGGGGAAGACGTCGGAGAATTATAAGCTCAGGAGAAACTGCTCAAACACAATGTGATTGGTAATTATACTGTTAAACATATATATATTATATTATATTTTTATGGTCACATCCATGAACTCTAATACGTAAATTTTGTCACAGCGCCTCAATCCACTGAAGATGACCCAACGGGGTCGAAACGCGTCAGCATTATCACCCTATTATAGCGCTTGATCATTGTATAAACTTGTGCCAGCTTCAATTGTGTTATCTCCTGTAGCACAGCTCTTATTTTAACCATTACGGTTAAGTCCCACTAATTAAAAAACCCTTTCAAGTAACAACTTATTATTTTCATAATTTTTTGCTGCTTTAAAGCCCCACGGGGGATATCTTCTTTTTCCTTTTAAATACTATTATTATTATTATATAGGGCTGTGGAAATTAATGATTAATTCCTCGATTAATCGTTAATTTTTTTGATCGATCAAAATTTTTTTGATCGGTAGGCTGCCTGCCCTGGGGCCGCTTTGGGCCAAGCTGTGGCTGCAGCGCAGCGCTCAGCTCCCTTCTTCTCCTCCTCCACTATATGTCATACACAGTCTGCGGGCATCTCCCGCTGTGTGTCTCCGAGCTGAGTGTGAAAACTTTGGCAGCACTGTGAGAAAAGTCCCACCCTCCTCCTAGATCAGCTCGTGTGATAGACGCACTGTTCTGTCTATAGACGCAGTGTTCTGTCTATCACACGAGCTGATCTAGGAGGAGGGCGGGACTTTTCTCACAGTGCGGCCAAAGTTTTCACACTCAGCTCCGAGATACACAGCGGGAGATGCCCGCAGACTGTGTAATCCAAGCACAGGCACTGACTATAGCGAGGCTGCGATTATGGGCACGGTGAGACTGCATTATGGGAACGGTGAGACAGCATTATGGGCACGGTGAGGCTGCGATTATGGGCACGGTGAGGCTGCGATTATGGGCACGGTGAGGCTGAGATTATGGGCACGGTGAGTCTGCGATTATGGGCGCGGTGAGGCTGCGATTATGGGCACGGTGAGTCTGCGATTATGGGCGCGGTGAGTCTGAGATTATGGGCACGGTGAGACTGAGATTATGGGCACGGTGAGACTGCATTATGGGCACGGTGAGGCTGCGATTATGGGCACGGTGAGACTGCATTATGGGCACGGTGAGGCTGCGATTATGGGCACAGTGAGTCTGAGATTATGGGCACGGTGAGACAGCATTATGGGCACGGTGAGGCTGCGATTATGGGCACGGTGAGACTGCAGTGAGGCTGCAATTATGGGCAAGCTGAGTCTGAGATTATGGGCATGGTGAGACTGCATTATGGGCACGGTAAGGCTATGATTATGGGCACGGTGAGGCTGCGATTATGGGCACGGTGAGGCTGAGTTTATGACTTGTGACGCCCTAGCCATGCCCTGCTTTGTCCGGCTTTGGCCGTTGCCATAACAACGGTGCTAAATCAGCTAAAAGTAGTTGGATCTGTATGTGCGTTATATTTAAACGAAATGAGTCGATTAATCAATTAAAAAAAAAATCGAACACGAGAATTTTAATCAGTAACAGCCCTATTATTATACACGATTTATATAGCACCAATAGTTTAAGAAGCGCTTTACAATGTAGAGGGGGGGGGGGGACAGCACAATTACAGTACAGTTCAATACAGAAGGTACAGGAGGGCCCTGCTCATAGAGCTTATATTCTAAAAGGAGGGGGTGGTGGTACAAAAGGTAATAGATGCGGGGAATGATTTGATAAAAATCAGACGCTCGGTTGTCCAACAACCGTACCGTGTGTGCGAGGCTTTAAATGTAATCTGGTTAACACTCATAGCTTATAACACTGGGGGTCATCGATTTAACCACTTCAATACTGAGCACTTTCACCCCCTTCCTGCCCAAGCCAGTTTTCAGCTTTCACCGCTGCCGCACTTTGAATGACAATTGCGCGGTCATGTAACACTGTACCAATATGAACTTTTTATCAATTTTTTCACACAAATAAAGCTTTCTGTTGGTGTTATTTAATCACCACTGGCTTTGTTATTTTTTGCTAAATAAATACAAAAAACTAGAAAAAAAAAAAACACTTTTTTTTTTCATTTCTGTTATAAAATTTTTCAAATAAATATTATTTTTATTATTATTATACACGATTTATATATAGCGCCAATAGTTTATGAAACGTTATACAATGTAGAGGGGGAGGGGACAGCACAATTACAGTACAGTTCAATACAGAAGGGACAGGAGGGCCCTGCTCGTAGAGCTTACATTCTAAAAAAGGAATATGCAATTAGTGGACCTCCAGCTGTTGCAAAACTACAATTCCCATCATGCTCTGCCTCTGGGTGTCATACTTGTTGCTTTCAGAGTCTTGCTATGCCTCATGAGACTTGTAGTTCTGCAACAGCTGGAGGTCCGCTAATTGCATATCCCTGTAAAGGGAGGGGGTGGTGGTACAAAAGGTAATAGATGCGGGGAATGATTCGATGGGGTGGCTCGGGGACAGTTGATAGGTGGGTGTGGGATAGGCTTTCCTGAATAAGTGAGTTTTCACGGATTTCTTAAAGGTAGACCGCAGGTGGTGCCTACTATTTTTGGGGGGCAGCACAACCAACACAACTACCCCAGTTGAGGCGATCAGCCCACAGCACCCCCCCACACATGCGGGAGACACGGACACGGCCAGCGGCGATCATGGCCCCACAATATTCCCCTCCCAGACACTGACACATCCAGCAGGCTGCAGCGATCACCCCGCAGCACCCCCCCTCCCCGGTGGGATATACAGCCAGCAGCGACCACCTTACCTGCTAGTGGAGGCATGGAGGAGACATGCAGGCAGGGAGGTGGCTCCAGTGAGGACACAGGCATTCTCTTTTCTGACCGATTGGAAACCAGAAGTGTGTCCTGAGACACGAATGGCCAAGGAGTCATAAGACTCCCAGGCCAATAGGTGCTTCCTGATTGGCCGGGAGGAGAATGTAGCAGACGTATGTTGTGGTTAGCATTTTGAATTTTATACGGTGGGGTAGGGGAAGCCAGTGAAGGGATTGGCAGAGAGGGGCAGCAGTCACAGATCAGTTAGTGAGGTGTATTAGTCTAGCAGCAGCATTCATAATAGACTGAAGGGGGGATAGCCTGCGTAAGGGTAGGCCATTAAGGACAGAGTTCAGTAGTCAAGGTGGGAAATAATCAAGGAGTGAATAAGTTACTTTGTGGTGTCATTAGTCAGGAAGGGTCGAATTCCGGTGATGTTGCGGAGGTTAAGATGGCAGGATTTAGCCAGTGATTGGATGTGGGGGCTGAAGAAGAGGTCAGAGTCAAGGAAGGATTACACCCAGCACCCTGGCATGTGTGGAGGGACCAATGGTTGTGCTGTTCATCTTAATGGTAAAGTCACGGGGGGGGGGGGGGGGGATATAACAAGCTCAGTTTTAGAAAGATTGAGTTTGAGAAAGTGGTGTGACGTCCATACCGATATGTCATTCAGTAAGTTTGAGATCCGTGAGGAGATCGAGGGGGTGAGTTGAGGAGTGGAGAGATAGATCTGGGTGTCATCGGCATAGAGGTGATATTGGAAGCCATGGGAGGTTATCAACTGGCCCAGGGAAGAGGTATAGAGCGAGAATAGGAGGGGCCCAAAGACGGAGCCTTGGGATACCACCAACAGAGAGAGGAAGAGGAGTAGAGGAGAAGGAGTTGTAAGTGACACTGAAAGTGCACTGAGATAGGTAGGAGGAGAACCAGGATAAAGCAGAATCACAGAGACCATGGGAGTGTAGTTTGCTGAGGAGCAGCAGGTGGTCAACTGTGTCGATAAATAATCTTTCTTAATAAATTTAGGCGAAAATGTGTTCTGCTACATTTCTTTGGTGAAAATAACCCAAGTCAGTGTATATTTAGTCTGTAGGAAAGTTATAGAGTCCACAAACGATGGGATATATCTGAAAATTGATCAGTCCTGGTGTACTGATAGTCTATCTCATTTCTTGAGGCCTGAAAATGCCGGGACAGCACAAATACCTCACAAATGCCTCTTATTGGAAAGTAGACAGTCCAAGGTATTGTAATAGGGCGTACACACGGGCGGACTTTCCGACTGGACTGGTCCGACGGACTTTCCGACAGACTTTTGACAGACTTGAGACTGACTTTTTTTAACGAACGGACTTGCCTACACACGACTGGACTACAGACGGACTTGCCTACACACGACTGGACTTTCCGGCGGACTAAGTCCGCCGGTCTTCCCGACGAAGTTACGACGAACTTTCTGAATGAACGGACTTGCCCACACACGAACAAGTCTGTTCATTTAGAACGTGACTCGGGTACGACGGGACTAGAAAAGGAAGTCAATCTTGACACTTTTATCGGCAAGATTGACACCTTGCGAGCCAAGTTGCGGGGCATACCAGGCCCTTAGGTCTGGTATGGGTTTTAAGGGGAACCCCCTAAGACAAAAAAACGACGTGGGGGTCCCCCCAAAATCCATACCAGACCCTTATCCGAGCACGCAGCCCAGCCAGTCAGGAAAGGGGGTGGGGACGAGCAAGCGCCCCCCCTCCTGAAACGTACCAGGTCGCATGCCCTCAACATGGGGGGGTGGGTGCTCTGGGGGAGGGGGGCGCCCTGCGGGCCCCCCACCCCAAAACACCTTGTCCCCATGTTGATGAGGACAAGGGCCTCTTCCTGACAACCCTGACCGTTGGTTGTCGGGGTCTGCGGGCGGGGGGCTTATCAGAATCTGGGAGCCCCTTTTATTAAGGGTGCCCCCAGATCCCAGGCCCCCCACCCTATGTGAATGAGTATGGGGTACATCATACCCCTACCCATTCACCTAGGGGAAAAAGTGTCAATAAAAAAACACATTTCACAGGTTTTTAAAGTAATTTATTAGACAGCTCCGGGGGTCTTCTTCCAACTTCGATGCTCTCTCCGGCCTCTTCTCTCGGTGTCCGGTTCTTCTCCCGCTCTCCGGCCTCTCCTCCCAGTGTTTGACCTCTTCTCCCGGTGTCCGGTTCTTCTGCCGGATCCTCCGCTATCTTCTGCCGGCTCCTCCGCTATCTTCTGCCGACTCCTCCGCTATCTTCTGTAATGCTGTGTGAGCACTCCGCAATGACTTATATAGGCGGTGACCCCGCCCCCTTATGACGTCACAATCCCTGGGCATGCTGAGACTGTGGCGTCATAAGGGGGCGTGGTCAACATCACCCGGTGACCACACCCCCTTATGACATCACAGTCCCAGCATGCCCAGGGACTGTGATGTCATAAGGGGGTGGGGTCACCGCCTATATAAGTCATTGTGGAGCGCTCACACAGCATTACAGCAGGAGAGAGCATCATGTCAGCATCGGAAGAAGAGAAGAGGAAAGAAAATGACGCAGAAGTCGGGGCCCACAGCTAGCAAAAGAGCGGCAGAAGATAGCAGAGGAGCCGGCAGAAGAACCGGACACCGGGAGAAGAGGTTGAACACCGGGAGAAGAGGCCGGAGAGCGGGAGAAGAACCAGACACCGGGAGAAGAGGCTGGAGAGAGCGGCGAAGTTGGAAGAAGACCCCCAAAGTCAGAAGAAGACCCGCAGAGCTGTCTAATAAATTACTTTAAAAACCTGTGTAGTGTGTTTTTTTTATTGACACTTTTTCCCTAGGTAAATGGGTAGGGGTACCATGTACCCCATACTCATTCACATAGGGTGGGGGGCCGGGATCTGGGGGCACCCTTATTAAAGGGGGCTCACAGATTCCGATAAGCCCCCCGCCCGCAGACCCCGACAACCAACGGCCAGGGTTGTCGGGAAGAGGCTCATGTCCTCATCAACATGGGAACAACGTGCTTTGGGGTGGGGGGGCCCGCAGGGCGCCCCCCTCCCCCAGAGCACCCACCTCCCCATGTTGAGGGCATGCGGCCTGGTACAGATCAGGAGGGGGGGCGCTCGCTCGTCTCCACCCCCTTCCCTGACCGGCCAGGCTGCATGCTCGGATAGGGGTCTAGTATAGATTTTAGGGGGACCCTGCGCCGTTTTTTCGGCGTAGGGGGTTCCCCTTAAAATCCATACCAGACCCAAGGGACATCAACGCCTCCCCCTTGCGCTCACCGCAATAGGAAAATTTGTTTTTCCTACTGCAGCGAGCGCGAGATGTAGTACCCTGCCCTTGCGTCGTATCTGGTCCGTCGGACCGGCATACAGACAAACAGGCTTTCCGCTAGAAACTGAGTCCGGCGGAGTTACGACGTAAAGATTTGAAGCAGGTTTCAAATCTAAAGTCCGTCAGATTTCCGACCGAAACGGTCCGTCGTAAGTCCGATGCAGCCCACACACGGGCGGATTGTCCGCCAGATTCGGTCAGTCGGACCAGTCCGGTCGGAAATTCCGCCCGTGTGTACACGGCATAAGTTGTAATTTTTTGTCACAATTTTTTGGAAAATCAAGATTTTTATTTTTTTTATTTTTTATATGCTGTCATCAGTGCAGTACAGCATTATCATATAACTAGTGTGGAGGTGATCAGGGACACTGACTGACTAAAAAAATGATTTTTTTTTTTATTTCTATTACATTATTTTTCTTACGATTATTTTTAACACCCTATGACCACAGCAATATAATGTTACCATAGGAATACTGTACCACTCTGGGGAAGTGATCAGGATTTTTTTTTTCACAAATTTATGATTGCTTATATCAATACATTTCATTGGTATAACTATAAGCAACCATTTTTACTGAATAAAACGGATTCATTCAGTGAGTATTGTTGTGATTAGCTGTGATTGGCCACAACTAATCACATGGTACAAATGGGCTGTGATTGGCCCTGTCTGTACTATGTGAGCACTGTGACCAATCACAGCTAGCAACACAATTGTACACAATGGATAGCATGAAAGGAAGCCATCCATTGCTTACAAATGTCATGTGATCTGCTGTGATTGGTCACAGCGATCACATGGTACCTGCAGTGGGCTGGTACAGTGATATGTCATTGGGGGAGTCCGCTGGACACAGCTGGTGACCGATCGCGCCTGCACGGCCATGCACGGCTGGTGTTCTTGGGGAACGTCATATGATGTCCACTCAGAAGAAAGAAAGTCCTGCCTGGCCTATTGCAAGTGGTTAAATTCCAACCATGAATCTACCTACATGGAGTTTGCATTTTTTCCCAGTGCTTGTTGGGATTCTTACAGTGTGAGCTCCTCCTGGGGTGGGACTGATGTGGATGTACAGAATGTAAAGTGCTGTGCAATTTTTTGTAATTACTGTAATAAATAAAAATAGGCTGACTTCACCTACTTCTCGCTGTTGATTCCGTTTTGCATTCAAAAATTGCTTTAAAGTGGTTGTACAGCTAGAAGTTTTTTAACCTTACCTGGTCAGCTTTCTCCCCAGTACCCCTCCCCCACCCTACCCCACCATACTTACCTGAGTCCAATCTCAATCCAGCGATGTGCATGAGAGCAGCGGCTCCCTCAGCTTTCTCTCTCCCCTCATTGGCTGAGAGACAGCAGTGGGAGCCATTGGCAATGAGGAGAGTTGGGGGCGGGGCCAAGCCATGTGCTGTGTGTCTATAGACACACAGAGTGGGGCTTCGGAGCAAGCAGGCACAAGTGCCCCCATAGCAAGCGGCTTGGTTTGGGGGCATTTAGCAGGGGGGAGAGGCCGGGAGTGTCGGCAAGGGGCCGTGTTTACATCTGCCAGAGCCGGAAGTGAAGTCATGACATAGCTTTTGGCAGGGCTGGACTAGGAATAAAAACCAGACCTGGAAAAAATATCATACCAGCCCCATAGCATTATTATACCAGCCCAACATCATAACGTCATTATTTCCTTGTTAATGAAAGGGAAAAGCATGCATTTTAAAGCACATTTGAAGAGTGTATTATATATATATAGATAGAAGGCAGATATGAAAGCACATAGGGCTTTATATATATATATATATATATATATATATATAAATAAAATTCCAGTTAAAAGTGGTAAAATTGGTCCATCATCAAGGTGCACCCCAGGAACGTGGGGGGGACTCTGGGTTCCAGAGATCACCTTCCGCAGAAAGAATAGGGGGGGGTACTGATATAAGGGGGAAACCTTTAAATCAGTGCCCCCTTATATTATTGTATTCACTCCCCCTTACATCAGTGACCCCCCTCAGACTTGACTGATGGAGCTGTCACTGACCTCCTCTCAGGTACACTGTGCAGGGCTCAGTTAGATGGCTCCAGGTTAGTGGCTCTGGTTTTATTCTATAGTCTCCTCTCCACAGTCCACACACATCTGACTTCTCCCATGACCCCCATCCTGGCGGCACTCCTACTCTTAACTCCTCTCGAGACTCCCCCTCAGAGACTGCAGACATGATATAAGACAAGAGATGGTCAGAGATTGCAGACATGATACAATTGATGTTTAGAGACTGAGGACCAAATACAAGAGATGGCTAGAGACTGAGGACATGATACAAGAGATGGCTAGAGACTGAGGACATGATACAAGAGATGGCTAGAGACTGAGGACAGAATACAAGAGATGGCTAGAGACTGAGGACATGATATAAGAGATGGCTAGAGACTGAGAACAGGATACAAGAGATGGCTAGAGACTGAGGACAGGATACAAGAGATGTGTGGAGACTGAGGACAGGATACAAGAGATGGGTAGAGACTGAGAACATGTTACAAGAGATGGTCAGAGGCCGCGGACATGATACAAGACATGGTCAGAGGCTACAGGCATGATACAGTAGATGTCAGAGGCTGCAGACATGATACAGGAGGTGTCGGAGGCTGCAGGTATAGTACAGGAGATGGTTAGAGACTGAGGACATCATACTAAAGATGATCAGAGACTGCAGACATAGTACAATAGATCGCCAGAGACTGCAGACATGATACAAGAGATCAATGCAGCCTCATCAGTGCCCATCAAATGCAGCCTCACTGTGCCCATCAAAGCAGCCTCGCCGTTCCCATCAATGCAGCTTTGCCCTGTCCATCAATGCAGTCTTGCCATGCCCACCAATGCAGCCTCCCTGTGCCCATCAATGCAGCCTCCCTGTGCCCATCATTGCAGCCTTACTGTGCCCATTATTGCAGCCTCACTGTGCCCATCATTGTAGCTTCATGGTGCCCATCAATGCAGCCTCCCTGTGCCCATCAATGCAGCCTCTCTGTGCCCATCATTGCAGCCTCTCTGTGCCCATCATTGCAGCCTCACGGTGCCCATCAATGCAGCCTCACTGTGCCCACCAATGCAGCCTCGCTGTGCACACTAATGCAGTTTATCTGTGCCCATGAATGCAGTTTCACTGTGCCTACCAATTGCAGCCTCTGTGCCCACCAATTGCAGCCTCTCTGTGCCCACCAATTGCAGCCTATGTGTGCCCACCACTGCAGCCTCTCCGTGCCCACCAATGCAGCCTTGCCGTGCCCATCATTGCAGCCTCACTGTGCCCACCAATGCAGCCTCGTTGTGCCCACCAATGCAGCCTCGTTGTGCCCATTAATGCAGCCTCCCTGTGCCCATCAATGCAGCCTCACTGTGCCAATCATTGCAGCCTCACTGTGCCCAGCATTGTAGCTTCATGGTGCCCATCATTGCAGCCTCTCTGTGCCCATCATTGCAGCCTCACTGTGCCCACCAATGCAGCCTCACTGTGTCCACCAATGCAGCCTCTCTGTGCCCACCAATGCAGCTTCGCTGTGCCCACCAGTGCAGCTTCCATTCATTGCAGGCTCACTGTGCCCATCAATCCAGACTCACTGTGCCCACCAATGCAGCCTCTCTGTGCCCACCCATGCAGCCTCGCTGTGCCCACCAATGCAGCTTCTCTGTGCCCATGAATGCAGCCTCACTTTGTCCACCAATTGCAGCCTCTTTGTGCCCACAACTGCAGCCTCTGTGCCCACAATTGCAGCCCCTCTGCCCACCAATTGCAGCCTCTCTGCCCACCAATTGCAGCCTCTGTGTCCACCAATTGCAGCCTCACGGTCTTACCATTTTCTGGATAACACAGCGCTCTCCTCTCTCTGTCCTCTGGCACTCGCATGTCACGGAGCTGGGTCTGTGTGCAAGGTTCCGCCCCTCTAGACCGGCTCGTGTGATAGGCGGAAGCCGCCGAACACTGATTTAATCTACTATCACACGAGCCGGTCTAGGGGGGCGGGACCTTGCACACAGACCCAGCTCCGTGACATACGAGCGCCGGAGGACAGAGGGAGGAAAGCGCTGCAGCCGCCGCTCAAAGCGGCTCCAGGGCAGGCAGCCTACCAGGAAATTTCCCGGTATCCCGGTATGCCAGTCCGGCCATGGCGTTCGGCCTCCCAGGGTCATAGATATGGCCGGGTGCATGGCCAGCTCTATGATAATCTGGCTTCCCAATTAGGGTTGCCACCTCATCCCTTCAAACATGAACACATATTAATTACACAGGTTCTGAGGTTAATTTAATGCAGATAAGGCACTAATCACCACCTTAAAGAGGAGTTCCAGTCTGTAAAAAAAAAAAATCAGCAGCTACAAGTAAAAAATTTAAAATAAGGATACTTACCTGTCTGGGGATCCCGCGATGTCGGCATCCCTAGCGATTCGTCAGGCGCTGGCATCTGAAGTAAGGGAAACAGGAAGTGAAGCCTTTCCTTCTGCTCATGCGCATGTCTTGCAGCGCTTTCTGACTGGTCCCGCCGTCTTATGGGACCTGTGTGTGTCCCAGAAGGCAGATGGGGGAAGGAGGAGGGACCCGGAAATGTCGTAGATCACCATGCAGCTATCTTACCTGGAAGTGGGAGTGGGTACCTGTCAAAACCAGGTACCCGCTCCCTCCTCCCCCTGAAAGGTGCCAAATGTGGCAGCGGAGGGGGGGGGGAACAAGCGGAGCTTCCCCTTTTGGGTGGAGCTCCGCTTTAATCAGCCACAGAACCTCTGTTCGGGTTTACACTAATGCGTTTTTTGATGTTTTTTGCAGGAATGCATTTCATTTTTTTAACATGGGTTCCTATGGAACACGTTCACATCAATGCATTTTTGTGCCTCTGCATTTTTGGAAAGGGTTGGGGACTTTTTTCCCCGCAAAATGCAGCATTTTGCATGTAATAGATTTCAATGGACCCGCATCCAAAACCCAAGTACCACGATTTGCGTGGGTTTTTTTTGGCTTTACATTCACTGTATATAGCTGTTTGCTAAGGAGCAGGCCGGGAAGCCGGCCGCTGCATCCCTAATCCCCTCATCAGCTGTCAGAGGGCTTCCCCACTGACAGCTGAATGTAAAAAGCCATACCAGACCCTTTGGTCCGTTATGGATTTAGAGGGGACGCCCCCTACACCAGAATTAAAAAAAAAAATGGTGTGGGGTCCCCCTCCAAAGCTACACCAGACCCTTATCCGAGCCTGCACTCCGGCGTGTCAGGAATGGGTGGGGACGAGCGATTCCCCCCCCCCCCCTGAACTATACCAGGCCGAATGCCCTCAACATGGGGGCTGCAGTGCTTTTGGCCAGGGGGGCCACCCCATCGCACCTTGTCCCCATGTTAATGGGGACAAGGGCCTCTTCCCCACAACCCTGGCTGGTGGTTGTGGGAGTCTGCGGGCGAGGGGGGGCCTATCAGAATCCAGAAGCCCTTTTTAACAAGGGGGCCCCCCAGATCCCCCTTATGTGAATGGGTATGAGGTACATTGTACCCCTACCCATTCACCAAAAAGTGTAATGTGACAGAAGACAATAGACAGTTTTTGACAATTCCTTTATTTAAAATGTCTTCTTCTTCCCCGCTTCTTCCTCCGATCTTCTCCTTCCCTGGGCTTCTTCCTCCGGTCTTTTTCTTCTTCCGCCGGTCTTCTTCTTCTTTCTCTGATCTTCTTCTTTCTCTGGTCTTCTTTCTCCGGTGTTCTTTTTCCTCCGACGCCGCTCCCCCGCTGACCCACTAAAAATAAAAAATAATAAATAAGTAAAAAACAGCAAATAGCAGAAAAATTGCAGTAAAATCATGGTTAAATAAACACAGAAAGCACAGCAAAAAGCACTGCGGAAATGGACAAAAGCAACATGCATAGATGTGAATCGAGCCTAAAGGGATGAGATGGCAACCCTATTCCTGCTGAATAGCCGCTAGGACAGGTTTTACATTGAAGGGAATCACCAGGCAAAAACAAAGATATCTGAATGATTCCTGTAGCTGAAGGTATCATTCAGATATCACCACTTCAACCTAAGGGCATCATATGTTGTCCTACGGGCGTGCAGCTAAAGAAGTGGCATGGAGAAGCTACGAAACATTTTCAATATTACATAACAAAGTCCAGGTGATTGTGACTAACTACTACTACTATCTATAGGATAAATCCAGTTGAATGTGAATATTACTAGCTATTTTTTTAAAAGGCTTAATAAGCAGCAAAAGTCCCAGACATAGACAATACTTCCTTCCGCTAAGTCTTCTTTGCATATTCAATGTGAAACTTTATACCTTACCCTTCACTGATGCAAACAATCCACAGTTTCCTTCTTTTTTGCTGGGTGCATATGATCTCATTATCAGACTCTAGTGAATAAGAAGCTTGAGAAAACTAGTGGTAAGTCTCTTTATGGTTCTATTGTACTTTTTTTGTTTGTTTGTTTTCTTTAGCATTTCTAAATGTACAGAATGCCGCACTAAGGTTGGTGAAAGATGCAGCATTAAAATAAGTGTAATCTTATCTGAATACCGTTTAGTTTACTAAAGCAGTGTTAATCAAAAATAACTGCTGTCTTAAAACTTCTTTCACCCTATGTTGCAATTTAATGCTGCTGATCTTCTGCAACCTCTTTGCAGCCACTTTGTTTCTACGTTCACCCCAGCCATGGCTGTATGGCATCTCTCAGTGTGGGTTCTCTGATTACGATAAGAGTGGACCATGACTGCTTTCTCAACCAGGGTTCCAAGAATCGGTAGGGTTCCTCCAGGGGTAGCTAGCTAGGGCTTTCTTGAGCTGCGGCTAACTGACCTCCCATCTAATGGTGCCTACACAGTTCCAGGTTCAATGCCACTTGGCAGAGCCAGTGGAATGGCTGCAAGGGAGTCTTTCTGGCCACCTCTGTAAGGGGGACATTCTTCTCATTTGCCACCACCAATTAGAGACGTTTTCTTAATGACCTCTGAAAGACTAATCTTACCAGGGGTTCCCTGAGACCTGAAAATTTCTTCAAGGATTCCTCTTGAGTAAAAAGGTTGAGAAAGGCTGGCTTAATGTGTGTTGAAACAACCATTTGCAGTCACTATTCAACGTTCATGTGACAAGTCACCAACACAGGGCAGACAGGGACAGAGCATTGACACCTTATAACATAAAGTTCCTGAACAAGGACTTTTGTGGCAGGATCACTGGGTTTTTTTTTCTAAAAGTTGAAGATTTTAAAATGATAAAAATTACTTTTGAATGAGCTTGAGCTTGTATTAAATTTCAATGGTTGGGTTGATACATAGGAGTTGATCTTTTAAAGGCAAAAAGGCTGTGCACTTTGCAAAGTGCACAGTCTATTTGCCTTTAGCAAATCAACACCATAGTTTAAACCAGGGGTCTCCAAACTTTCTAAACAAAGGGCCAGTTTACTGTTCTTCAGTCTTTAGGGGGGGGGGGGCAGACTGTGGCTGGTAGGAGTAGAAAATTCACTGTCATCAATGGGAATAAGCCCTACCCCATCACTGGTTCTAATGAGAGGAAGAGTGCCCCATTGTTGGTATCAGTTGGAGGAATAGTGCCCCATTGTTGGTATCAGTTGGAGGAATGGTGCCCCATTGTTGGTGTCATTGGGAGGAATAGTGCCCCATCATTGGTGTCAGGGGAGGAATAGTGCCCTATTGTTTGTATCAGTTGGTGGAATAGTGCCCCGTTGTTGGTGTAATTGGGAGAAATGTCACCCCATCATTGGCATCAGTGGGAAGAATAGTGCCCCAAGGGCCGGATAAAGGCAAGCAAAGGGCCACACCTGCACCCCAGGACCACAGTTTGGATACTATGGGTTTAAATAACAAATACTTGATGTCATACCTTAAATTCATTATACTGACAGCTTTATGCAATAGGAAATTGGCACCCTCTTTTCTTAGTGCTTAAAAAAAATAGAAAAAAATAGAACATACCAAAAAAGAAGAAAAAAAAGGAATGGGGAAAAGAACATCATTTTGCAATTTGGTTGTTTATGATTTGTCGCACATTCAACCATTTTTAAAAGTTCCTGCCATCAAAGCAGAAGCTAGAATGTTTTTTTTCATGTGGTTTCATTATAAACATACCAAATAGAAAGAATTTAATGAACTCCAGTTCCTGATAGATACTAATTGTCTATTATGCATTTTTTTTCCCCAAAAGACAATGAACAATAATACAACACATGGATGGCCGCTCAACATGGACACCGAAACAATCTATGAACCTTTCACAACTCCCAAGATGATATCATCTGTACTTCTGCTTTTAATATTTGTCTTTGGATCGATTGTGAATTCCTTGTATCTTTGGGTTCTTTGGTTCAGGATGAGAAGAACGGTAAACACAACCTGGTTCCTTCACCTAATTTTGACCAACTTCTTTTTCACGCTCTTCACACCCTTCCTTGCTGTGTATTTCATGATGAGACCTCACTGGATCTTTGGCCTGTTCATGTGTAAGCTTGTTAACTCTTTCATATCGGTATGCATGTACGGATCGGTATTCATCCTCACGACAATTAGCCTTGACCGGTACTGCTTGGTGTTTCACCCTCATTGGTACAGAAAACACATAAACACTCGCAAAGCTTCTCTTATCTGTGCAGCATTGTGGACATTCACTCTTTTATTCAGTTCTCCTTACCTAGCATTTCGTAATATAAGATATAGGAATAATATCACTAATTGCTACAATGACTACACCCTTTCTGGCAAGTTGGATGAACGACAGACCAAATGGTTCTTGTTTAGTTTCCGATTGCTTGTGGGATTATTAATTCCTCTAGGTATAATCACAATTTGTTATCTCAGTATTTTTATCAAGATGAAGAGAGAAAACCTGGCTAGGTCTACCAGACCATACAAGATAATGTGTACTGCTATCCTGTCCTTCTTTATCTCCTGGACCCCTTACCATGTATGGTATGGAATGACTGTAGAGCCTGGCAAGTTCCCGGAGACAATACTTGAGGTCTTACTGATCTTGACAAATTTATTTACATGCATCAACTACTGCCTTACCCCGATACTTTACCTGTTCATTGTGGAAAGCTTCAAAAACATTTTCAAAAAGTCTCTGGTGGTCCTAATTGAATTAGTTCTCAATGAAACCTACTCCACGGCAAACAGGAATCTTGAAGATCAGAAAGAACAGGAAAGAGCAAGCTTTGTAGCTCTAAAGGATGTAAAAGAAGAAGGCTCTTGAACCCAAATCTGTCAACTCCTTCTAGGTGACTTTGGTGTGCATTACATTTTTATATCCTATCATAAATGATCTAGGATAGTCTTAAAAGTCCATATTTTAGGTGGAATTTTGATGGATCAGCCAACATCTGGCTTCTTGTATGTCTTGATCACTTAAAGTATAACTAAGACCCCTTTCACACTGAGGCGGTTTTCAGGCATTTTAGCGCTAGAAATAGCAACTGTAAAGCACTTAAAATCCGCTTCCTATTCCTTTCATTGTGACTTTTCACACTGGAGCGTTTGCGGGACGTTAGAAAAAATCCTGCAACCAGCATCTTTGGAGAGGATTGGGAGCGCTGTATACAGCTGTAAAAAGCCCTGCCTATTGAAGTGAATGGCCTGAAAAGCGCTTGGAAAGCGCCAAAACAGTTACTTTTAACCCCTTCTTCGGCCACTAGCGGGGGTTAAAAGCGCCCCGCTAGCGGCCGAAAAGTGCAACTTAAACAGCGCTAAAGTGCTGCTAAAAAAAGCTTTGGTTAGTTTTGATTAGGGTGGAGAGGGATTAGAACACCTGTCAGGGGTTTTATTGCTGTCTGTGCCCCCGTTAGGGAGATTCATGCTCTCTATTTGTCATGTACCATTATCAATAAAAGTGAAAGTAAAAGAAAATCCCAAATTTTGGGTTGTCCAAAGAAAAATAATAGAGGGGAAATCTTCCAATGGGGACCTAGTTTCTGGTGAACTAGGGGTCCCTAAGAGATTCCCTTAATTTGGAGGAATTTTCTCTCACTTCCTGCTTGTCTATGGACCAGGAAGCGAAGGGAAATCTCCCCAATGGGACACAGATGTTGAAAAAAAAAATCTGACCGGGGTTATAACCCTCCCTTGCTCTATCCAAAGTGAAAAAGTTTTGCCTTTAGTTCTACTTTAATCAGTGAGAATTGCCTACTACCTAAATCAGTTTCCATCCACTTGAGGGTTTGGGTGTTCTTGCTCACCTTTACTTTTACTCCGGATCCTCCTGGTGCATCCTACATAATATTAAAAAAAATATATCACATGCATTAACTACTGCCTTATCCTGATAGGTTACCTGTTCATTGTGAAAAGCTTCAAAAACATTTTTAGAAAATCTCTGGTGACGTAATTGAATTGGTTCCTTATGAAACCAAAACCTCACAAACAGGAGTCTAGAAGACAGGAAAGAACAGGAAAGAGCAAGCTTTTCAGCCGAAAAAGATTTAAAAGAAGAAACCTAAATCTGCCAGCTCCAGCTCCTTATTATAAATCATCTAGGACAGGGGTCTTCAAACTTAGTAAACATAAGGGCCAGTTTACTGTCCTTCAGACTGTGGCCATTGGGAGTAGAAAAGGTCCCGACATCTGTGGGAATAAACAATACCCCATCTTTGGTATCAGTGGGGGGAATAGTGCACAATCCTTGGTGTCAGGAATAGCACCCCATCGTTGGTGTCAATTGGAGGAACTGTGCCCCATCTTTGGTGTCATTGGGAGGAATTTTGCCCTATCATTGGTGTCGTTGGGAGGAATTCAGCACCTTCATTGGTGTCAATAAGGGGAATTATGTCCCATTGTTGGCATCACTGAATGAAAATAGTGCCCCAAGGGCCGGATAAAAGCAAGCAAAGGGCCACATCTGGCCCCCGGGCCAAATCTGAGACCACTGATCTAGGATATTCTTAAAGGACCATGTTGTATGTATTGTTGGAGTCTTGGATCTCGCAGGCTCAGCCAGCTTCTGGATTCTTGTGTGTCTTGAACACCTAATCAGTTGAGAAAAATCTGCCATAATGCATAAAGCTGCTCCTGTCCACCTGGGAGTTTGGGGTATTTCTGCCCACCTTTGCACTTTCCAGAACCTTCTATTATATTCTCCATAGTATAAAAAATAGAGAATCTAGCACAGAATTTGAGAGACCCTCATGAATATATCAGACATGCAGACCCAAGGACTCAGCACAGAGGTGTCACCAGTAGAGTCACTGAGAAATATAGCCAAGAGTCACATAGTTTTACCCTCCACCACCCATTGAAAACTGATATTTTTGGGTGGACTGATCTTTTAAATGTCAATTTCAGCTAGCTTTTTAAAATCGCCCCTTGGTAGCTCTTCCCTAGATAGTAAGTCTCTAAGGTTTGTTGAGGGGTACAACATAAAATACTTTCTTTATTCCTCACTTTCCTGTTAGCAGGCGATCTCCTCCACTCTCCTTTGCTCCCAGGCCTTCATTGTTCATACATACAATGCAGGACTGCTGGTCCTGCATTGTAAGTGATGACATTGGTGAAGGGGGTGGCTGTATGACTGCTGAGTAGGAGGCTGAATGGGGCTGGTTATCTTTCAACAGTGCAAAAAAAGGTAAGAATTTCTTCTTTCACCCAACAAAAGTGTTTTTAGCTGGAGACAAGGAGGGGGAGAGAGAGTGCCACTGTTTACATGCAAAGCACTTGAAGCCCAAGTTCTAGTTGACACTTTTCCAATTTGTAGCAAATTTGCGTGGCAAGTCTCTAGCAAGAGCAAACTTGCAGTGGTGAGTCTACAGCAAGAGCTCTGCAAGTCTACAGCATGACAATTCAGCCACAGTGACCCCTGTGGTGGGATGACTATTGCACAACATAACGGAAAAAGAACTTGCAGCAGACTTGCAGAATGTTTGCAAAGAATGTTGATTTGGAGTCATGCAATGCAAACTTGCTGCAATTGTGCAACAAACTTGTGAAGCCTGGCAAGTCTAGCAAGGGGTTGGGTTTGGCCCCTTAGTTCCAGTGAAGGGAACTCTTAAGGCGTCAGGATGCCAAGACATTTTGCTCCCAACTTTGTGGGAACAGTTTGGGGATTGGCCCCTTCCTGTTCCAACATGACTGTGCACAAAGCAAGGTCCATAAAGACATGGATGAGCGAGTTTGGGGTGGAGGAACTTGCCTGGCCTGCACAGAGTCCTGATCTCAACCGTATAGAACACCTTTGGGATGAATTAGAGTTGAGACTGTGAGCCAGGCCTTCTTGTCCAACATCAGTGCCTGACCTCACAAATGCGCTTCTGGAACAATTGTCAAACATTCCCATAGACACACTCCTAAACCTTGTGGACAGCCTTCCCAGAAGAGTTGAAGCTGTTATAGTTGCAAAGGGTGGGCCAACTCAATATTGAACCCTACGGACTAAGACTGGCATGCCATTAAAGTTAATGTGCGTGTAAAGGCAGGTGTCCCAATACTTTTGGTAATATAGTGTATGTGAGTGCAATACTTATTATCCAGTTTTTTATTGATTTTCCTAATAGTACTATGCTTAGATAGTGGCGCTCTCTCTCCCCTCCCTCTTTTCTGTTTTATATGACTTTTGGCAATTAAACTCCAGAACTCGCTTGAAGGAGAGACTGCTGACATGGTAACCGTGTATTCTCTCTATTGGATTCATTATAATATATGGACTTTATTTTCATGAACATTGCCTTGAGATTTACTACTAATCACTCTTGTCCCTTTACCCCTGAGGGTTTTATACGCTGGACTCAAGTATATCCCCTTGTGGGGCCATGTTTGATATTGCTGTTTAATTTTTTTTTTTTAGCTGGATGGAGTTATGCTTTAAATTCATAACTTTCAGTTAAGTTTAAACACTTAAGCCCCGGACCATTTGGTTGCCCAAAGACCAGAGCATTTTTTGCGATTCAGCACTGCGTCGCTTTAACTGACAATTGCGCGGCCGTGCGACGTTGCTTCCAAACAAAATTGACATCCTTTTTTCCCCACAAATAGAGCTTTCTTTTGGTGTTATTTGATCACCTCTGCAGTTTTTATTTTTTGCGATATAAACAAAAAAATAGCGACAATTGTGAAAAAAAAGCATTATTTTTTACTTTTACTTTGCTATCATATATATCCCCAAAAAATATATAAAAAAACATTTTTTTTTCCTCAGTTTAGGCCGATATGTATTCTTCTACATATTTTTGGTAAAAAAAATAGCAATAAGCGTTTGATTGGTTTACGCAAAAGTTATAGCGTCTACAAAATAGGGGATAGTTTTATGGCATTTTCATTAATAATTTTTTTTTTTTACTAGTAATGGCGCCGCTCAGCGATCTTTATCGTGACTGCAACATTATGGCGGACAGATCGGACACTTTTGGCACGATTTTGGGACCAATCACATTAATACAGCGATCAGTGCAATTAAAAATGCATTGATTACTCTGTAAATGTGACTGGCAGTGAAGGGGTTAACCACTAGGGGGCAGTGTAGGGGTTAAGTGTTTCCTAGGGAGTGATTCTAACTGTGTGACACATCACTGATCACCGCACCCAATCACAGGGAGCGGTGATCAGTGTTCTGTCACTAGGCAGAATGAGGAAATGCTTGTTTACCTCAGCATTTCCCCGTTCTTCCTCTCCGTGAGACGATCGCGGGTATCATTGGGTCACGGAGATCACACTCACGGAGGTCGCAGCAATGACAATTGTGCAGTCATGTTACACTGTACCCTTGTGAAATTTTTATTATTATCTTCACACAAATGGAGCTTTCTTTTGGTGGTATTTGATCACCTCTGCGGTTTTCTATTTTTTGCTAAATAAATGAAAAAAGACCAAAATATGTTTTTCTTCATTTCTGTTAAAAGATTTTGCAAATAAATAATCTTTCTTCATAAATGTAGGGCAAAATGTATTCTGCTACATTTCCTTGGTGAAAATAACACAAATCGGTGTATATTATTTAGTCTGTAGGATAGTTATAGAGTCCTATGGAATATATCTGAAAATTTATCAATCCTGATGTACTGATTTTTACTAACTGATCTAATTTCTTGAGGCCCGAAAACACCAGGACAGTACAAATATCCTACAAATTACCTCTTTTTGGAAAGTAGACAGTCCAAGGTATTGTAAGTTATAATTTTTTGCCACAATTTTTTGGAAAATCAAGATTTTTTTTTTCATTTACATGCTGTCATCAGTGCAGTACAGCATTATCATATCAATAGTGTGGAGGTGATAGTATTTAAAAATTGTGTGACTGGTGACAGTAATTAAAAAAAAATATTTTTTTTTTCTAAATTGTGTTTTTCTTTTTTTTTTATTACATTTTTTTTCACAATTTTTTTTTTTTTACACACTGTGACCACAGCAATAAAGTGTTACCATAGTAACACTGTACCACTCTAGGGAAGCGTTCAGAATTATTGATTTTTTGAAAACATTTATGATTGCTTATATCAATGAATTTCATTGGTATAAGCAACCATTTTTACTGAATAAAACGGATTCATTCAGTATTGTTGTGATTAGCTGTGATTGGCCACAATTAATCACATGGTACAAATGGGCTGTGATTGGCCCTGTCTGTACCATGTGATCACTGTGACCAATCACAGCTAGCAACACAATTGTACATAATGAAGTCATGAAAGGAAGCCGTCCATTGCTTACAATTGTCATGTGATCTGCTGTGATTGATCACAACTAATCACATAGTACAGATGGGCTGTGATTGGCCCTGTCTGTACCAGGTGATCACTGTGACCAATCACAGCTAGCAACACAATTGTGTACATAATGAAGGCATGAAAGGAAGCCGTCCATTGCTTGCAATTGTCATGTGATCTGCTGTGATTGGCCACAACTAATCACATAGTACAGATGGGCTGTGATTGGCCCTATCTGTACCATGTGATCACTGTGACCAATCACAGCTAGCAACACAATTGTACATAATGAAGTCATGAAAGGAAGCCGTCCATTGCTTACAATTGTCATGTGATCTGCTGTGATTGGTCACAACTAATCACATAGTACAGATGGGCTGTGATTGGCCCTGTCTGTACCAGGTGATCACTGTGACCAATCACAGCTAGCAACACAATTGTACATAATGAAGTCATGAAAGGAAGCTGTCCATTGCTTACAATTGTCATGTGATCTGCTGTGATTGATCACAACTAATCACATAGTACAGATGGGCTGTGATTGGCCCTGTCTGTACCATGTGATCACTGTGACCAATCACAGCTAGCAACACAATTGTACATAATGAAGGCATGAAAGGAAGCCGTCCATTGCTTGCAATTGTCATGTGATCTGCTGTGATTGGTCACAGCGATCACATGGTACCGGCCACTGGCCGGTACAGTGATCCGTCATCGAGGGTGTCCGCTGGACACAGATAGTGACAGATCGCGCCTGCACAGGCCATGCACGAGGTGCATTTTGGGAGGACATCGCATGATGTCCACTCGGAATAATGAAAGTCCCACCCTGCCTATTGCAAGTGGTTAAATTCCATGAAACTGCCTACATGGAGTTTGCATTTTTTCCCCAGTGCTTGTTGGGGTTCTTACATTGTGAGCTCCTCTAGGGCATGGACTGATGAGGATGTACAGAATGTAAAGTGCTGTGTAAGTTTTTGGTGCTTTATTAATTACTGTAATAAATAAAAATAGACTGACTTTACCTACTTCTCGCTGTTCATTCAATTTGGCATTCAGAAACTGTTTTAAAGTGGTTGTAAAGCTAGAAGGTTTTTAACCTTACCTGGTCTGCTTTCTCCCCAGTACCCCCCCCCCCACACCCCATACTTACCTCCAATCTCAATCCAGCCATGTGCATGAGAACAGCGGCTCTCTCAGCTCTCTCTATCCTCATTGGCTGAGAGACAGCAGTGGGAGCCATTGGCAGTGAGGAGAGGTGGGGCCAAGCCATGTGCTGTGTGTCTATGGACACACAGAGTGGGGCTTGGGAGCAAGCAGGCACATGTGCCTCTATAGTGGCTATTCAGCATTCAGCAGGGGGAGGGGGGGGCCAGGAGTGCCGGCAGGGGACCCAGGAAGAGGAGGTTAGGGGCTTCTATGTGCAAAACCATTACTCAGAGCAGATAAGTTTAACTTGTTTGTTATTTAAAAAAATAAAAATGTCTAGGTTTACAATCACTTAGTGTTTAGCTTAGATGCTGGTTTGCTGGTTGACAAATGAGAGATATTAACACTCTCTGTCCTCACAGATCAGGGAAAAAGGTGATAAAGAAGATGCTACAGGCTCTGATGTATAACTGTAGTAAAATGAAATTATAATGGTTGGGGGACCAATATTATCTTAAACCTGAACTACACTCACCGGACACTTTATTAGGGACACTTTGCTATTACCGGGTTGGACCATCTTTTCCCTTCAGAACTGCCTTCATTCTTGGTGCCATAGATTCAACAAGGTGTTCCTCAGAGATTTTGGTCCATAGTGACATGATGGCATCACACAGTTGCTGCAGATTTGTCGGCTGCACATCCATGATGCGAATTTTCCTTTCCACCACATCCCAAAGGTGCTCTATTGGATGAGATGTGGTGACTGTGGAGGCCATTGGAGTACAGTGACCTCATTGTCCAGTGGTGAGATGATTTGATCTTTGTGACATGGTGCATTATCCTGCTGGAAGGAGCCATCAGAAGATGGGTACACTGTAGTCATAAAGGGATGGAGATGGTCAGCAACAATACTCAGGTAGGCCGTGGGGTTTAAACAATGATCAATTGGTACTAAGGGGCCCAAAGTGTGCCAAGAAAATATCCCCCCCACACCATTACACCACCAGCCTGAACCGGTGATACAAGACAGGATGGATCCATGCTTTCATGGTGTTTACACCAAATTCTGACCCAACCATCTGAATGTCGCAGCTGAAATCCAGACTCATTAGACCAGGCAATGTTTTTCCAATCTTCTATTGTCCAATTTTGGTGATCCTGTGCTAATTGTAGCCTCAGTCTCCTGTTCTTAGCTGACAGGAGTGGCACCCGGTGTGGTCTTCTGCTCCTGTAGCCCATCTGCTTCAAGGTTGGATGTGTTGTGCATTGAGAGATGGTATTCTGCATACCTTGGATGTAATGAGTGATTATTTGAGTTACTGTTGCCTTTCTATCATCTCAAACCAGTCTGCCCATTCTCCTCTGACCTCCTCTGACCTCTAACATCAATAAGGCATTTTTGTCCACACAAATGCCGCTCACTGGATATTTTCTCTTTTTATGACAATTCTCTGTAAACCCGAGAGATGGTTGTGTGTGAAAATCCCAGTAGATCAGCAGTTTTTGAAATACTCAGACCAGCCCGCCTGGCACCAACAACCATGCCACGTTCAAAGTCACTTTAATTCCCTTTCTACCCTATTCTGATGCTTGGTTTGAACTTCAGCAAGTCGTCTTCACCATGTCTAGATGCCTAAATGCATTGAGTTGCTGCCATGTGATTGGCTGATTTGCAATTTATGTTACCAGGCAATTGAACAGGTGTACCTAATAAAGTGACCTGTAAAGTGAATGTACAGTATATTCTCCTCTACTTCAGTGATGCAACGTCCATGAGCTCCTTCTTCTTCACAAGAGCTTCTTCCAGGTTCAGGAGCTTCGGCCACCTTGATTGACCAGGCCCAGATCCTTCTCCACTATGGATTCCCCCCAGTTGTACTCCCACTAGTATGTATGATGCATGCATATTCTTAGCCCCCAAGTGCATAACTTTACATTTATCAACAATAAACCTCATTTACCGCTTAGTTGCCCAATTAGACATTTGCATTGAGGTTGGCTTGTAAATTGGAGACATCCCATAAGAATGTTATTCCACTGCATAGCTTGGTGTGCAAAGACAGAAATTGTACTTTTAATCTCAGACCCTATATAATTTATAAAGGTATTAAAAAGTAAGGGTCCCAGCACTGAACCTTGGGGTAGAACCATGGGCGTAGCATAAGGGGTTGCAGGGGTCACTGTCACAAATTTGCACGCCCACGGCGACTAACTAACCGCGACGTGCGTTCCGTGACCGGGGGTTATGGGGAACTAAGGGAATAAGGGGGAACTTATACTGAGCATGTAAGACTGGCTGCGGTACTTTCACAGCCTGCACTACCTTTGGCCACCACTAGAGGGAGACTCCACTCCAATCCAGCTAGCTGACCACACACAGGCAGATATGAATCTTACATACAATCTGGTGCACTCTAAGGGTTGAGGAGCAATCTAGCAATTACTACACACTTCTAGGGTTCCTCCAGCTATCCTTCAAGCTTGAACCCCTGTGTTAATCACTCTTCCCACTGTCCCCACACCCACACACCAGACGCACAATAAACGATAGCCTGCCATCACCCAACAGTTTGTCCGCAGACTGGTCTGCTGAGCCACCACACACACAGATCTCTGTCTGGAAGATCTGTTAGCTTACAATCTGCATGCAATCTGCCAACACACAGTGCAATTGCATACCGATTGGTACGTAACTTAAACCGAGTACTTAGGCACTAAAATACAACAACCTCTCCAGAGATATGAGTCCTAGCTTAGTACACAGAAGTCACTTATTAATTTTATCATTTAATATCCCGAAAGTGGGCAGTGCATATAAGATATACAAAGAAAAAGGATTTACCAAAAAAGATACAAAAAATGCAGAAAGACACACAATTTGGCAATTTGCTATGAAAATAAAAAGGGATAAAAACAGAAATAAACTTTACCCAAGTCTATCTTGTAGAAGCATACTGGAACATGTGGGAACTCCCCAGTTTCAAACTGGCTTCGTGGAAGAACAATGTCCATATCTCAGGCTACCCAATTTATTGAAATATGGATGTGGGCTGGACTTTAGCCCTTGGCCAATCAACCCTGGGGGGGTGTTCCTGTCTCAGCCCACAAATGTTTTGTGTTCTGAAATGACCAGAGTCAAATTGGCCCAGAACGGCGCTGATTGCTGGGTCATGGATAGGATTTCCGATACCAGCGCATCATGCCGATCGCAACAGTACCAATCACTGCCTGCCTGCCGCAATCAGGCGCCATGTAACGGTTTTGTGTGGTTCTCTAGGATTCCACACCTGCTAAACATACAGAGTTACATTTACACGTAACCCATCAGGTGTACGATCAAAAGGAATTATTTTCATCTCTCTGCCGTTAATATTTTAGCTTTTATGAGAGATAAAATAGGTTCCTTAGATCTCTTGATATTAATCAAAGCTTACAGACTGTCCGGAGCCTTGTGAATGCCCCCTGCAGATCTGTGTGGCCAAGATGACTAGCTGTTTTCTTTGAGCCTCAGGAAGGTGGCAATCTATGTTTACTCTAATGGGAGCTTTTATTGGCATCTAGGTGTCACTTCGATCCTAGAAAAAAACTATCTCTGTCCTTTTCAAATGCTAATGAAAGAACATATGTGCATGACTGACATAGAATACTATATTTCTAATAACCCAGAATTAAACTACATCTACAATTACACTACTTCTACAGATCACACCACATCTTGTTAAGGCAAAACTATCCTACGCTTATATTTTCATCACAGTCACAATCGCAAACGCGCCCCTAGCTCCAGGGGATCCCGGCAGCCTCCCTGTCATATTATCATATCCTCCACAAAGGTCAGCTTTTGCTTTGGGGCCCACAAGCTTCATGCTACACCTCTGGGTACACCACTGATAACCTTAGACCATTCAGAGTTGAATCATTAACCTCTGAATTCTGTCTTTTAGACAGTTTTCTATCCATTTACAAATTGATCTTTCCAAGCCTGTAGACTTTACCTTACACATGAGCCGTGTGTGGGGAACTGTGTCAAATGCTTTTGCAAAATCCAGGTATACCACGTCCACAGCCACCCCTCTGTCCAAGGTTTTACTTACCTCCTCATAAAAAGAAATACGGTTTGTTTGACAACTTCTGTCTTTCATGAATTCAGATTCCAATAAGCCCCCCGCCTGCAGACCCCCACAACCACCAGTGGGTGGGGAAGAGACCCTTGTCCCCATCGGATGATATGTCCATCACATCCATCTCTTTTTCCCAGATCGGATTGGATGTAGGTGGGTGTAAATGGACACAAGTCCGTCTACATCAGCCGCTCCTTAGAGAAGAATGGAAGACGGACCCGATCGGAATGTCTGTGTGAAAGGGGCCGAACAGGCTTACACAGCAGGGTGTTAGTGACAAGGGGTCGTAAATGGGGATTCATCTCCTGAAGGATGTTCTGGCATAAGCTGCTTGCTTTGATGCGTTGGGGTAGAGACCCTGTAGAATAATTATATTAATTTGGCTTTATAATCAAGATCTGTAAGTATGCAGTCTGAGTTCCCTTTTATGCTTTGACTTTGAAAAAGCTCACTCAGCTCAGCATAAGACGAATCTTGAAATAGCTAGGTTGTGTGCATGTCATTTTTGTACCAGTTGTTCCCCATGTACAGGGTTAATGACTAAGGTCAGTAGGTCAGTGGTTTCACAGATAAGAATATACTCAGAGTATTTGTCATAGACTTTATTGTAAAGATCTTTTTAAAAGTAAAAACATATATTATCTATAATATAGTTAGTTATTTGATATAGTTATTTAATTAGTTAGCTAGATTGAGTTTGTGTGAAGTAATATATGTTTATATGTATCCAATTATAGTTTAATATGCATTTGTAAGGTTTGGTACAGAATTGCATTTCTGTAGCTTAAAGAATATCCATTACAAGAATTCGGCCATTTGGAAAGGTCATTCACCTTGAGTTTTTTATAAGAATCTGTTGTGTGTTACTGACCATCAAAGAAGCTCAAGAGACGTGTCAGCTGTTGGCAAAGAGAATATTTAGAATAATCACGAATATGATCATTTCATTTTTAGTTCTAGCCGTATATGGCTATGGCTATAGTCTGCTGACTAGTAGATTTGAAATAGTATAAAAACAGAGTGACACTTCACTTCAGGTCGCACGACACACACACGACACACCACACACACACAACACATGTCCTTCACACACACACAGAAGGACTTCACTACTTTTTCACACATACAAAGAAGAAGGACACACGCATCCTTACACTGAAGAAGACATTTTGTTTACATTACGCCTATACACAGCCTACGTCACAAACAGCTGCTAGAGCAGACACCTCTCTGACATAGAGAAGAACAGACAAGAGCTGATACATCTCTTGAACTCTCTTGATACAAGTTTTTGTTCCTATTATCTTTTGTTTTACTACATCAAGCTGTAAGAAGAATTTAACTTTGTATATATTTTCAAGTTGTTGCCAAGTGTGACCAAATAAACTCACACTTTGTTTTAAGACAGCCTGGCTACTGAACTTTTGAACAAAACGCCTAAGACACTGTTGACATAACACGTGTCTGTGAGAAGAGAAGGTTTTTTACACCCTCTCTACATTTTTACAGACCCCCTGGGGAGGTGGATAAGGAAATGCCTGATCGCCTTTCTTTCCAGCAAAAAAGCAAGCTGGTGCCGAAATGCTGATCTGGGCCAAGGAAGTTGCCCAAAGTGTGACCATGCTATCTCCTGGAGAATATCAATGACAGCAACAGTCTTCCTGATGGTTTACTGATTTGTGGTCATTGGACAGAGAACTATACAAGAGGCGAGTATAGATGTGGATGTGGGTGGTTCAAAATTCAAGGGCAGGCTATGGTCTGTCTCATTTTCTTGGAACTCAGCCAAGATACAGAATTTTGACAACAAACTTATGTAATATATTATGTCTGCTCTTTCTGTAATATTCTTTTAGATTTCTGTGTTCTACTTTCTTTGTAAATATATAAGACCTTTGCTTCTATGAGCATTGTATATATATATATATATATATATATATATATATATATATAGTCAGGTCCATAAATATTGGGACATTGACACAATTCTAATCTTTTTGTCTCTATACACCACCACAATGGATTTGAATTAAAACGGACACGATGCGCTTTAACTGCAGACTTTCAGCTTTAATTTGAGGGTATTTACATCCAATTCAGGTGAACGGTGTAGACATTACAACAGTTTGTATATGTGCCTCCCACTTTTTAAGGGACCAAAAGTAATGGGACAATTGGCTGCTCAGCTGTTCCATGGCCAGGTGTGTGTTATTCCCTCATTATCCCATTTACAAGGAGCAGATAAAAGGTCCAGAGTTCATTTCAAGTGTGCTATTTGCATTTGGAATCTGTTGCTGTCAACTCTCAATATGAGATCCAAAGAGCTGTCACTATCAGTGAAGCAAGCCATCATTAGGCTGAAAAAAAAAACAAACCCATCAAAGAGATAGCAAAAACATTAGGTGTGGCCAAATCAACTGTTTGGAACATCCTTAAAAAGAAAGAACGCACCGGTGAGCTCAGCAACACCAAAAGACCCGGAAGACCATGGAAAACAACTATGGTGGATGACCGAAGAATTCTTTCCCTGGTGAACAAATCACCCTTCACAACAGTTGGCCAGATCCAGAACACTCTCCAGGAGGTAGGTGTATGTGTGTCAAAGTCAACAATCAAGAGAAGACTTCACCAGAGTGAATACAGAGGGTTCACCACAAGATGTAAACCATTAATGAGCCTCAAAAACAGGAAGGCCAGATTAGAGTTTGCCAAACAACATCTAAAAAGCCTTCACAGTTCTGGAACAACATCCTATGGACAGATGAGACCAAGATCAGCTTGTACCAGAGTGATGGAAGGAGAAGAGTATGGAGAAGGAAAGGAACTGCTCATGATCCAAAGCATACCACCTCATCAGTGAAGCATGGTGGTGGTAGTGTCATGGCGTAGGCATGTATGGCTGCCAATGGAACTGGTTCTCTTGTATTTATTGATGATGTGACTGCTGACAAAAGCAGCAGGATGAATTCTGAAGTGTTTTGGGCAATATTATCTGCTCATATTCAGAACTCATTGGACGGCGCTTCACAGTGCAGATGGACAATGACCCAAAGCATACTGTAAAAGCGACCAAAGAGTTTTTTAAGGGAAAGAAGTGGAATGTTATGCAATGGCCAAGTCAATCACCTGACCTGAATCCGATTGAGCATGCATTTCACTTGCTGAAGACAAAACTGAAGGGAAAATGCCCTAAGAACAAGCAGGAACTGAAGACAGCTGGCAGAGCATCACCAGTGATGAAACCCAGCGTCTGGTGATGTCTATGCGTTCCAGACTTCAGGCTGTAATTGACTGCAAAGGATTTGCAACCAAGTATTAAAAAGTGAAAGTTTGATGGATGATTGTTAATCTGTCCCATTACTTTTGGTCCCTTAAAAAGAGGGAGGCACATATACAAACCATTGTAATTCCTACACCGTTCACCAGATTTGGATGTAAATACCCTCAAATTAAAGCTGAACGTCTGCAGTTAAAGCACATCTTGTTAGTTTCATTTCATATCCATTGTGATGGTGTATAGAGCCAAAAAGATTAGAATTGTGTCGATGTCCCAATATTTATGGACCTGACTGTATAGTATATTGATTTATTTTATGTATTGATGAAAACCACCTCCCTACTTATTTCACATAGACAGAATTTTATCAACTCCAGTTCATGAAAGATGCTAATTGTCTATTAAGCACTTTCTTTCTTCCAAAAGACAATGGACAATAATACAACACATGGATGGTCACTCAACATATACAATAAAACAATCTATAAACCTTTCCCAACTCCCAAGGCGATATCATCTGTGCTTCTTTTCTTAACAATTTGTCATTGGATTGATTGTGAATTTGTTGTATCTTTGGGTTCTTTGGTTCAGGATGAGAACGGTAAACACAACCTGGTTCCTTCACCTAATTTTGACCAACTTCTTTTTCACGATCTTCACACCCTTCTTTGCTGTGTATTTCATGATGAGACCTCACTTGGATAATTAGCCTTGACCGGTACTGCTTGGTGTTTCACCCTCATTGGCACAGAAAACATATGAACCCTCGCAAGGCTTCTCTTATCTGTGCAGCATTGTGGACATTTGCTCTTTTATTCAGTTCTCCTTACCAAGTATTTCATTATGTAAAATATAAGAATAACATTGCTATTTGCTACAATGACTACACCCTTTCTGGCAAGTTGGATGAACAACAGATCAAATGGTCCTTGTTTGGTTTCCGACTGCTTGTGGGATTATATTAAATCCTTTATTCATAATCACAATTTGTTATCTCAGCATTTTTATCAAGATGAACAGAGAAAACCTGACTAGGTCTACCAGACCATACAAGGTAATATCTACTGCGATCCTGTCCTTCTTTTTGTCCTGGACCCCTTACCATGTGTGGTATGGAATTAAATGTGTAGCCCGGCAAGTTCCCTGAGGCAATACTTACAAATTCTGACAGTTTTATGTACATGTATCAACTTCTGCCTTACTCCAATACTATACCTGTTCATTGTGGAAAGCTTCAAAAACATTTTCAGAAAGTCTTTGGTGGCTTTAATTGAATTTGTTCTTATTGAAACCTACTCCACGGCAAACAGGAATCTTGAAAGAACAGCAAAGAACAAGCTTTGTAGTTGTAAAGAATGTAAAAGAAGAAAGCTCTTGAACCCAAATCTGAATGAGTTTGGTGTGCACGCAGACATTTTTGGGAGCTTCAGCCTCCTTAATTGTCCAGGCTGGAATGACATAACCCCCACACTTGGAAGTGTATATATCCCCATGCCTGGGATTTTTTTTTTAATTTAGGCTACGTTAATCCCAATTTGGCTACAAAAGTGGGCCGCATGTATTATGTTTAGAATATTGTCTTTCCTTGCAAATTTTGATACAGGTAGAACATTAACAGCCTTAGGATACAGTCACACAAGAGGGGTGATGTGAAAAGGGGCCAAAGGACACCACTGTGGGGGGGTTCAGAAAATAGCACTTAGGGAGGGGGTGATTTGAAGGGGGGCCAAAGGACACTGCTGTGCAGGAAACTATGACATGAACTGGGGGACTGTGATGTAAAGGGGGGGGTGTGATAATCGGGGGGGGGAGACAACGACGATGACTGAGGACATTGATGTTAGAACGGGATTTTGATATAAGAAGAGGGAGCTGGGATGTGAAAGGTTGCACAAATATGGAAATTTTGATTCAGTAGCTCTGCTCTAATACCTGAATTTTTGTTATTGAGATTGATTCACAATAGGAAAGTCAACTATTGTGGGCATTGGTGGGAAACACTTTCAAACTAGCCATAGACAGATTGAAATTCTGCTGGTTCTGCAGGGACCTTCGGAACTTCGATCCATCTATGGCCACTCCACAGAGGTCGATCTAACATTTGACTTCCGTCAGATGGGAATGTTGGAAGGCTTTTGCTGCAACCACCTTGTTTGAGTAGATGGGGGAATCATTTGTTCTTTTTTCTTCAACCCACTAATCTAAAGAAGATGAATAAGCTATGGGCAGCCTAACCCTATGTATCATTTAACGGTCTTTGAATGAAGACACTCTTATCTGATGTAATTTTTCCTGTTGTAGATTCATATCTAAACGTTTATTGCATAAGCAAGATGTAGTGATAACAATGTTTCTTGTGAATCATAAGTTGTGATGATAAGATTTCAGTTTATAAAAATATTGATCCCTTTGATTGCAGGCTTTACTATACATTGGCAACTAAGTAAAAAAATAAAAAAATAAAACAATGTAAAAAGCAAAAAAACACACAGTATATTTCCGGCAGCTAAGTAACAATTATGTGGCCAGTATTAACACAATACATCAGACCAAAATACTAAGGAGTAAGAACATATATTTGTAAGCAAACATTAAATCCAAATGACAAATAAAATTAAAAATAATGAAAAAAGATGAAAATAATAATAAAAGATAGAAAATAATTATAATAATAATTGATGATAATAAATACCAAAACAAAAAATTAAAAAAAACGTTTAGGAACTTTAGACACAAGTCTAGGAATATTCACATTATGGGTAAGTATAAAGTACATTTTTACACTGTCCAAACTACCCGATACAACGCCACGCCACCTCCCTGGGTTAGGGGATGAGGAGACCATTAAGGGTATTGGTGTAAAAGAGCTTATTTATTATTGTTTTTACATAGCTATGAATCTTCACTATTGGTGTTAGCAGGCCATGTGTTTCTTTTGGTAATTACTTTGGTGCCCGGGTAGAATCTGCTGAGTTTTGTAGCCCCACCAACATTTGCCTATATAAGTAGAGATATTACATATCCCCCTATGGACAAAGGAGCAAGAGCGCTCTGAAACGCGTTACCATGCCCCCTTGCTGCAGGACCTCCCACGGTGTGACGTCATGTCCGTTTGTGCGTTCCACGGTGGATTCTGCTACTCCCTGGTTTGGCTCCTGAGCGCCTCCCAGGCAGCTGACAGCCACAGGACACTATTGCAACACAAGTTCACATTGGCATGAGACCCCTGCTTGAGATATACTTTCGCTGATGGGCGCACTCTGTCTGTTACCATGTGAGTTGCCTGCTGCTTTTATCCAGTAAAGTATGTCAATGCTGCACTTAGTTGGCGCCCCGTCTTTTGTTTGTAGTACAGAGATCCCTCCTATCTCTTGGTGGAGCAGCCATCCATGCAGCAAACTTACTTACACTTATGGACTTTTAATATATGATTTTTGGTTTTATTTGCATTGCCGTGTGCACTGTGGTGGGTACATTTTGTGTCCTTTTTTTTGCTCCAGAATTGTTGTCTTCTCCTTATTACTATACATTGCACATCTTTTTTATGTATTTTTTTTAGCTACATGCCAATTGCAGAGCAGTGAAGCCTATTTATTTTTTATTGTTTTATTTATTTTTTATTGTTTTATTTATTTATTTATTTTTTATTTTAACGTGGCTTAAATCGTTTCAAAGTTGGAGGACCTCTGCTTTAAAGGTACACTACAAAGGCTTTGGGTCAGTTTATTTTGTACATTTATAGGTTTTAACAGTATACCCCCCCCCCCCCCCCTTTTCCTTCCAAATCTCTACCCCCCCCCCCAATAAGAGTTTATAGGATCTAATTTATGTAGCATTGTCTATAATACTTGAAAAACTTACCTGGATTTGAGCATGATATTCGAATATATAGATCTATATCTCTGGTAATTCTTACGGGTAAAATTGGGCATTGGAGGACTTGGTGGTGTTCCCCTCGGACCTGGCAGGCTAATTGTTACCAGCACCCCATACATCCATCATACAGGTAACCACACTTATTGCAAAATCTTCAATCTATCCTTTCCATTTTCATGTCCAAGGTGGATAGGATATTTTTATATGCTATGTTTAAAAAGTGGATATCAAATGTTGAAGGACACTGTGCTAACAATGCCTAAATATCCCATATACTCGCAATAAAATGTTCAATGACATTATGTCAGTGATGGATAAATGTCTTAATGCATGACTGTATATGATTGCAGTATTCTTTAGAGGATCCAAGGCCCTGATGAAGCGGGGTAGCCCGCGAAACACGTTGGCCAACATACTGGGTCCCAAGGCCAAGACAGAGATGTATATGGCCGCCGTCTGTGTGAATATGTTTTTGACACATTTTTTAAACCTTTATGATACTAAATAAAATTGTTATGCCGCGTACACACTCAATCGATTTTCTCGTCGGAAAAAGATATGACGGCTTTTCCGATGGGATTCCGCTCAAGTTTGCCTTGCATACACACGGTCACGCAAAAGTTCGCTGAAATTACGACCGTCAAGAACGTGGTGATGTACAACACTACAACGAGCCGAGAAAATTAAGTTCAATGCTTCCGAACATGCGTCGAATTGTTTCCGAGGATAGGAACTTTTTCCGACCAAAAAATTGAGAGCATGCTCTCAATCTTTTGCTGGCTGGAATTCGGCCAGTAAAAGTCCGATGGAGCATACACACGGTCGCATTTTCCGACGAAAAACTCTCATTAGTCTTTTCGGGCACAAATTCCGATCGTGTGTACGCGGCATAAGACTTTTTATATACTTCATGAGTCAGTGTCTAATATACCTTGGATACACCTAAAGTCCCATTCAGTTTTATGGTTTTGTACAGTTGATTATTGGAGATGGTACCTTCTAGGGGTAGATTCAGTTGAACACGCTGTTCCCACACCTCACAATTTATATATATACTATATTACTAAAAGTATTGGGACGCCTACACACACATGAACTTTAATGATATCCCAGTCTTAATACGTAGGGTTCAATATTGAGTTCGCCCACCCTTTGCAGCTATAACAGCTTCACAACTCTTCTGGGAAGGCTGTCCACAAGGTTTAGGAGTGTGTCTATGGGAATGTTTGATCATTCTTCCAGAAGGGCATTTGTGAGGTCAGACACTGATGTTGGACGAGAAGGCCTGGCTCGCAGTCTCCGCTCTAATTCATCCCAAAGGTGTTCTATGGGGTTGAGGTCAGGATCCCCCTGCGCTGCTATTGAACTTGACCTACTCAAGTGACACCCTGAAACTGCACACATGGGTTGGCAATTTGAGGGTTAAAAATATATCGCCTCCAAACGTCTCTGATAAGTGATCCACTGCGTAATTCTTTTCAGAGGAGCTCTTCCACTAATGTAAACACAGCCTTAGGGCTCTTCACACATGAGGTTGGGGGGGGTGGGGGTGGGGGTTGGGGTTAGGGTTTAGGTTTTAGGCTCAGGGGTTAGAGTTAGGGGCTAGAGTTTAGGGTTGGGGTTTAGGCTTAGGGTTAGGGGTTATGGTTAGGGGTTAGAGCTTAGGGTTAGGGTTTAGGGTTAGGGATTATGGTTAGGGACTAGAGTTTAGGGTTTAGGGTTAGGTTTAGGGTTAGTGTTTAGGGTTTTAGTATTAGGGTTAGAGGTTAGGGGTTAGGGTTACGGTTAGGGGGTTAGGTTTAGGGTTTTAGTATTAGAGTTCGAGGTTAGGGATTAGGGTTAGGTGTTAGGGGTTAGGGTTTAGGCTTAGGGGTTAGGGTTAGGGTTTATAGTTAGGGTTATGGTTAGGGGTAAGGTTTAGGGTTAGTGTTTAGGGTTTTAGTATTAGGGTTAGAGGTTAGGGGTTAGGGTTTAGGCCTAGGGGTTAGAGGTTAGGGATTAGGGTTAGGTGTTAGGGGTTAGGGTTTAGGCTTAAGGGTTAGGGTTTATAGTTAGGGTTATGGTTAGGGGTTAGGCTTAGGGTTAGTGTTTAGGGTTTTAGTATTAGGGTTAGAGGTTAGGGTTTAAGGTTAGGGCTAGGGGTTAGAGGTTAGGATTTTGGATTTAGGCGTTAGGGATTAGTGGTTAAGGTTTAGAGTTTAGTATTAGGACTAGGCGTTAGAGGTTAGGGTTTAGGGTTAGGGGTTATGGTTTAGTATTAGTGTTTATGGTTTTTTATTAGGAGTTAGGGTTTAGTATTAGTGTTATTGTTTATGGTTTATTATTAGGGGTTAGGGTTTAGTATTAGGGTTAGGGGTTGGAGGTTAGGGTTAATGACTTAGGGTTAGGGGTTAAGGTTTAGAATTAGGGTTAGAGGTTAAAGGTTTAGCGTTAGGGTTTAGGGTTAGGGGTTAGGTGTTAGGGTTTAGGGGTTAGGCGTTAGGGTTTTCCCTTGAAGGTCAAGGTTGGGAGTTAGGGATAGGCATTTCCCATTGAAGGTCAAAGTTCAGGAGGCGTGGCTCCATCCAAGTGTGCTTGCCAAGTTATCCTAGTGTAGTGGTAATACCCTATGGTTGAGCTGTGCTTTTATAACCCCTCCAAGTATTACTCGCTATAGCTGCAGAGGCATCACTGGGGGGTGTACACAGTCTGCAGCTGCAAAGCATGGAAGGCAGGAATTATACCCCCTGTTTTTGGTGGGTGTAGAGCCCCACCAAATGTGACCCATTTAATGGAATGGGGTCACTCTGCAAGCGCCCCACAACCGGATGCAGTGCAGAAGGTTTCAGCTGCTTGGTGCGGGGGAAAGGAGCTAAAGCAGGAGGTGGGATGGCGATACAATGCCTCCTTACTGCCTAGCAAATGCTCTCTAAAGAGCAATCCAAATGTGGATTGCTCTTCAGAGGGCATCACTAGTGTGAACAAGCCCTTATTGTGAACCTTCACACTCACCCCCCCCCCCCCCCCCCAAGGCATCCCAAGTGGTTCTGCAGCTGATCCCCTCCTGCCTTGTAGTGAACCTATCCCTGGGGGTGAGTCAGTTAGATAGTGATAGAAGGAAACAAACCTTTTTTTTGCTCTTTATTTCTAAAATGTCTTTTTTTCAGAAACTGAATAGGAGGAACTTCTGTACAAAAAGAAACCTGTTCTGTAAATCGGTGGTACTAGTGTCACAGTTTTTATGGCCTCTTTGTTTTGAGACATTTCATCTTTTTTGAGGAGATTTGTAAGAAATGAAGAAAACAAAAGCAGAACTAAAAACTAAAAGCAGAACTGCGTGAATAAAAGTATATTGCTATTTATCTGATTCTCTTCAGGCCATAGAAAACCTCCCTTTCCTCTGAAGCCCGATCTGCGTTCAGATCGTGCTTCAGAGGCTACTGACAGGCGGTGAGGAAACGACGCGACTTCTCCTCACCGACTGTTTTTACCCCAATTTTGGCAAAATTGAGCTATAACTGCAGACAATGCACGCGGTCGCGGGGCTTCCACATATACTTCAATGCGTAGCGCTTGGCGAGTTTGTTGCCCGCTGATCGCTACATGTTCCGGTCAACTTCACTGCGGTTTTGAAGTGAAGTATTGCAACCACAGCATGTGAACACCCCCATCCAGTGCCTATTGCAGCTTGGGGAGGGGGCGGTTTTTGGCAGCAAAAAAAAAAAGCAGCTTGCTATGGGGGCACCCGAGCTGAGTCACAGCTCCCTGTGTCCATTCAGACGCAGAACCGCGATTCGGCCCCGCCCCCGCTCCTGATTGGCTAACTGACTTTGATTGGCAGCAGCGGGAGCCAATGGCGCCGCTGCTGTGTCTCAGACAATCAGGAGGGAGAGTGCCGATCGGCCGAGGCACTCATGCACATCGCTGGTAAGTATTAGTGGGGCTGCACACAGAAGATTTTAATCTTAATGCATAGAATGCATTAACCACTTGTTTACTGGGCACTTCCACCCCCTTACTGCCCAGGCCAAATTTTCAGCTTTCAGCGCTGTCACAGTTTGAATGACAATTGCGTGGTCATGCAACATTGTACCCAAATGAATGTGATTATGATTTTTATCATTTTTTTTCACACAAATAGAGCTTCCTTTTTATGGCATTTAATCACTGCTGGATTTTTATTTTTTGCTAAAAAAAAACAAAAAAAGACTGAAAAGTTTGAAAAAAAAAACAAATACTGTTTCATAGTTTGTTTTAAAAGATGGAAAACAGTTAATTTTTCATCTTCATTTGTATGCGCTGATGAGGCTGCACTGATAGGCACTAATAGGTTGCACTGATAGGCACTGATAGGTGGCACTGGTGGGCACTGATGAGGCGGCACTAGTGGGCACTGATAGGTGGCACTGATGGGCAATGAGAGGTGGCACTGATAGTTGGTACTGATGGGTGGAACTGAAGGGTACTGATAGGTGGCACTGAAGGGCATTGATAGATGGCACTGATAGGTGGCACTAATGGGAGGCACTGATGGGCACTGGTCTGGTAGGCACTGGTAGGTGACACTAATATGATGATGATGAGGCACTGATGTGCACTGATTGGCAGCACTGATGGGCACTGATAGGTGGCCCTGGTGGGCATTGATAGATGGCACTGGTGGGCACTCGTAGGTGGCACTGATGAGCAGCAGTGAAATGCACTGGTAGGGTAGATGGCACTGGTGGGCACTGGCAGGTGGCACTGGTGGGCACAGACGAGGCGGCGGCTCTCCCTATTCGGGACCGATGTCCCTCTGACAGAAGCCGGCGATCGGCTTTTTTTCCTCCTCACGCTGTCATTGGCTGAAGTGGTAAGGGGCCAGGATCGACCCCTTTCTCCGATCTGTAATCAACCGAGTCTCATTGACAAACATACATGGATGCCCTTAAGGCCCACGCTGTAGCCGTCTTTCGGCTATAGGGTGGGCAGGAGGTGGTTAAGATAAAATAACCTTCTGCTTTTAAGTTTGACCTGAAAAAGGTCTTTTCACCCCTGGCCTTCTGATTGGACAGTGAAAGAGCAGGATTACATTGACAAGGTCATCTCCCTGCTCATTCTCCCTTAAAGCGGTAGTACCTACAGGTAAGCCTATAATAAGGGTTGTAAGCAGGTGCTGACAGGGTGCCTGTGAGTATTTTAGCACTGTCTGCACTGCATTGTTACTTATGCAGAAAGTGCTAATTAGCTGCTGCCTTGTATGGAGGGAAAGGGTTAACTTATATCCTGGTCTTTTCACTTGGCGGTCTTCTGCTGGGTTCTGTCCTATTTCCCGTGCATAGAAATCAGTAGGGACTAGGGAGCTGTGCTCAGAGAGTTCCAGCCACCTGGGAGAAAGGACAGGCTGATAGCTGCTATCTAACCCGATCCTCCAGCAACCACCTGCACAGAGGGGTCTGTCCCTCTCTGCCTTCAGCTACATTCTAATCTACTTTCATCACTGAAGATTGCCTGCCTGAGGAGCCCGCACACATACCTAGGGCCACCTTTTCTTCAAGCCAAAACCAAACACTTTAGCGGCACACGGCATGGCACCCCAACCGCAGCACGAGATTGTCACCCAACAAATCGCGGCAAAATCCAGCAACAGAATCGTGGGATGCCTGTCACCCAAAAGAAGTTTTTGCGATTGGGGTGCCATTATCCCCTCCTTTTACAAATATTCTTCCCCTACCGGTACAAAACCTCCTCCCCACAATACCCCCATGGCAGCCGACAGGGAGTACCACGGGGCCTCCTGTAGGGGCCCCAGCACACAGGGGGACCCGGACAGCAGGGGGATCTGAGTGGCGGGCAATTACAGAGGAGTCAAAACTTAAGGGAGAGAGAGAGGCGACAGGCAGCTGCTGGTGCAGAAGTTTTTAATGAATTAAATGTTTAAAAACAATCCGCTCACTGTCCATGTCAGAGCTGTAGGCATATCAGTCTGTGAAGTCCGATGCCCCTCCCCATCCACGCTGCTGTTATCACTGAATTGCTGGAGGAAGCAGAGAGCCAAGGGAAACTCCTGTGAACTGTCAGCCTCTGATGATGGAGGCGTGGTTAAGCCTCTGGAACGCTCTGATTGGTCACAGCGTCCCAGGCTATCTGACAGCTCACTGCAGTTTCCCCGCTGCTCTGTATTCTTGGCTTTCTCCAGAGACTCAGTGAAACAGCCCACCCGCCGCGCCGATCCCCCTGCTGTCCGGGTCCCCCTGTGTGCTGGGGCCCCTACAGGGGGCCCCATGGTACCCCCTGTCAGCGGCACTGGTGTCCGGGTCTCAGGGAGGGGGAAATCCGGGCACAGCATTCTAAACCCGTACTGTCCAGGTCAAAACCAGACAGGTGGCAACCCTCGCTGCTGAGGCCTGTAGTAGGGTTGCCACTTTTTCTTCAAGCCAAACCCGAACACTTTAGCGGCGCACAGTAATTTTTTTTTGTTTTAGTATACACTATATTTAGTATACACTTTTAGTATACACTAGGAATGTAACAGACCTGGGACACCTTTGGGCGCTCCAAAGTGACTGGCAATGCGACGCACATAGTGCCCAGGGCCGTCTTTAATATTGATTGGACCCTGGGCAAAAATTTTCTTGGGCCCCCCTCCCCCATGCAATTTCGCTCTCCACCTGCTCTGAGACATACAATAAATAAGCAGCTAGACATAAAATAATTTTACTGTATCAGATCAGGCAGCGATTGCGATTGGTTGCCAGAGGTTACAGCATATCATTACCGCTTACTGACTGGTTGCTAGAGGTTACAGCACACATTAAGGCTCACTGATTAGTTAGGTTACAGCACGTGATTTCTGCTTGTTGATTGGTTGCTAGAGATTACTGTACAGTAATACTGCTCGCTGATTGGTTGCTATAGGTTACAGCACATCTTTTCCTCACTGCAGGGGGGCATGATATACATATGAATGCTGCCTTTGTTTACATATCAATGCTGCCTACCTCAGCTATTTACATATGAATACTGCCATTATTTACATATAAATGACAGTTATTTACATGTATACACAGGGTCTGCAGTCATCTGTACACAACAATAGGGCAGAGCTGGGCAGCATTAGTAGCAGCACTTCACACTGAGATATCGGGACACAGCACAGGACTAAAACTTCATGGCAGCTGCTTTGGGCCCCACAACAATGACAGGGCCCAGAGCAGCTGCCCCTTTTGCCCTGCCTTAAAGACGGCCCTGATAGTGCCCCCACACCCTCCTGTCAGGCCCTGTTCCGAGCCACATTCCTGTCTGAATAATGTGTCAGGGTTTCAGGTGGACTGAAACCCGGACACATGATTCAAAACCCGGAGTGTCAGGTGGGAACCCTAGCCTGTAGTCCCACAACACGCAGCCTGTTGCATGGCAAGGAAAGGCTCAAACATTGGGGGATTCCTGGGACTTTCAGTCCTACCAGAAGATGTCCATGAACTAGATAGACTTGTGTCTTTTTTCAACCAGATTAACAGCTTCCCGTCCAGCCTATTGTAAAGTGATAACAATTTTATATGGGTACAGTGTTGCATGACCGCACGATTGTCATTCAAAGTGCGACAGTGATGAAAGTTGAAAATTGGCCTGGGCAGGAAGGGAGTAAAAGTGCCTGGTATTGAAGTGGTTAACTATGTAACTATGTGACGTCATCGCGCCCCGGCCAATGAAACAACCGGAGCGTGCGAACCTGGAAGGAAGACCGGGTGAAGATGGAAGCACTGTCAGTGGTGACAGCGCTCTGCGGGAGGTATCCTATTTACATATAGGTCTGTCATAATGTGCTAGTATGTGGTGCAAACTAGCACACTATGACAATAACTTGTAGGGAGACAATTTTTTTTTTTTTTAAGAAACTTTACTATCGTTTTAATCTCTATGTTAACACATTTGCACGTGGCACACCCAATTGGCTCACAGCCCTGCCCCATCCTCTCCCAGTCTGAGTGCTGCTGTAGAGGGGATTGCAAGAGGCTGATATCTAGTCAAATTCAGATGCATTCCCATGTCGCGCTAACCTTTCGCTGCCACTAACGTATGCTGTACACAGTGTTAATTTAGTCAACGAAAACATTTTCATCAAAATTTTCGTCAGTGGCCTGTCGAGCGTGTGTACACAAGTCCGTCAGACAAAAGTCCAAAGTACAAACACGCATGTTCGGAAGCAAGGACGAGCCGGAAGTGGTCGGTCTTGTAAACTAGCGTTCGTAATGGAGAATTAACAATTGTGATGCGGCAAATTATGAAATCTGGAAATGCAGCACACAATTCTCTTCTTCTTTAATGGGATAATAATGAAGCTGCTTTGCTGGTGATACTGATGGAGTTATTGCAAACTAATATTCAAAGGCTTTTTTTTCTAGTGATATCAAGATTAATATTATTATGCTTTTTTTTTCATATTTGGGCAAGTTACCACAACACCATTATCCTGTAGTTTATAAGATCAAAGATACAACTATGTTGGTGTCCCTTGTCAATTTTACATTGTATTTTTTAAATGTAACTGCCTACTCCCAAACTGTCATTTGAAGTAAAACACATAGCCAAGTATTATTCTCCACAATTTTTTTATTGTGCATTAAAAAAAAAAACTATAGACATGATATCTGCCAATAGAACTTAACCAAAAAGTGCATTCTATGCATCTAAAAATATAGAAAATATATCAAATCAAATCATTATTATTCAACCAAAAAAAAAAAATGTAAAAGCAATAACTCCAAGGCCAATAATAAATAACACGTTATCTCCTCCGATTCCGCAACATGTCTGGTTGACAAACGGCCGTTCAGAAATGAACTGAAAAGTGCTAAATGAAAAACGCGAAAAGAAAAGCGCGAATCAACGCTCACCAAACTTCTACTAACACGAAATTAGCAGAAGGAGCCCAAAGGGTGGCGCTAAAGAGCTGAAAAACCACGTAGCACGTCACTACGTTCGTAATTGTTGGCCAGGATTTGTGTGACCGTGTGTACGCAAGACAAGTTTGAGCCAACGCCCTTCGGACAAAATTCCACAGTTTTGTTGTCGGAAAGTCCGATCGAGTGTTCGGGGCTCAAGACTAAGGCTGGATTCACACCTATGCAGTTTTAGTGCTTTTTGCATTTTGCAGATTTGCACTACAGTCCACTTAACATGGATTCCTATGGAACACGTTCTGTAGTGCAAATCTGCAAAATGCAAAAAGCACTAAAACTGCATAGGTGTGAATCAAGCCTAAAACTAAATTGAAATTTGTTGCCAAAATTAACACTGGTTTTACGTCAGCAGCAGGAGAGAGTTTTACACACACACTTCCGGCTGTCAAGTGGAAGGGATCGGACAGCTGTACATCCCAGGCCCAGCTGTGGGCCTGGGAACCCCATGGTGGGTGGTGCCAGGTAGAGAGGAGGGAGACCACAGACCGCCTGTTCATTGATCTTCCCTATCTAGTAATAACCCAGAGATGACGTGTATTCAGGGCCGGCGCTACCGCTAGGTGAACTAGGGTACACTGCCGCCTAGGGTGCAAGCACGGCCCACTGGTCTCCCCAGGGCAGAGGCAGGGGCAGACTGGGCCGGGGGCACTCTGATGCCCCAAAAAAGGCCGGACCACCTGGCATCTAGCAACCAGTGATGTCACCTAATTCAGGCCCCAGCATTCAGAGTGGAGTGGATGAAACTTCATTATCCTGCTCCTAGTGCTTAGCTACACTCCCCCCCCAGCCTCTGCGCAGGAAGCACCCTGCTCAGAGGGAAGTGAATTGCATTTGAGAGTCTCAGTCTACTCAGTCCGGGGATGGAACCACATGTCATGAGGGAGCCGGAGACAGAGACCCATCAGATGACACTCACGGAGGGATGGGAGGAGGAGGTCACATCCTTAGATCTCAGGGGTTCATGCTGAGACAGGTAGTCCTTCACTTTTGAGGGATGTGTGCCCCCCCCCCCCCAAGTAAAGGACTACGGGTCCCAGCATGAACCCCCCTTGGAATTCAGGGGTTCATGCTGGAACTTGTAGTCCTTCACTTTTGGGGAGGGTCACATCCTTGGAATTCAGGGGTTCATGCTGGAACTTGTTGTCCTCCACTTTTGAGCAGGGTCACATCTTAGGATCTCAAGGGTTCCTGCTGGGACTTGTAGTCCTTCACTTTTGGGGGGGGGGGTCAGATCCTTAGATCTCAAGGGTTTATGCTGGGACTTGTAATCCTTCACTTCTGGGGGGGTCACATCCTTAGATTTCAAGTGTTCATGCTGGGACTTGTAATCCTTCACTTTTGGGGAGGTTGCATCCTTAGATCTCAAGGGTTAATGCTGGGACTTAAAGTCCACACCTTTGGGGGATGTGACCAAAGTGAAGGACTACAAGTCCCAGGATGAACCCTTGAGATCTAAGGACATGACACCCCCCCCCCCCCAAAAAAAAAGTTATCAGTAGTTGGACTGCAAATCATATGCTTTTTTAATATAATACTGTTTTTAAAAATTATGAAGTTTTATTTATTTTTTTTTTTGGGGGGGGGGGGGGGTGGGCGCAAGTAGCTTGTCTTGCCTGGGGCGCAAAATAGTCTAGCACTGGCCCTGTGTGTACTGCATCACTTTCAGGTTTGACTGTCACTTTCACCGACCACTGTGGATGGTGAAGAAGCTAATGGAGCATCATCTGCACCCAATTAACTTCAATGGAGGCCAGGTGAGACATTCGGTAAGGATGTTGGTAGGAGATTGGGGAACGTCCATGCACTCGGAAGCAATGAAGATTTTGGCACTTCAGACAAAGGATTCAGAGCTGTCATTCCCAGACTGCTGTGGCAGCACAATCTGAGCTTGATTAGCTGCAATGGAGGGCATGGAAAAACTTTTGGGGTCTAATAGATCCCTAATGCCTCGTTAAAGAGAAACCGTCACCACCAAACGTTATCACATTCATATTCGTATGTCTTGCATGGATAAAGCACAGACTCACTTTCGACATTAACACTAACCACAGTTTACATTTTTCATGCCTGGAAGATGATTATCTGTGTGGAAACTTCTGCTTTTGTTATTACAAAACGGAAACATTGACACTTGCTTATTAGCACATTGTTTGTTGGGTTACCCGGGTGATTCCAGTTTAGACTTTACTTACACTGAGTTCACTACTTGCAGTATACATTGAGTTATGAGTTGTACCTTAGATATCTGATGGTTTTGGCCCTATGACTAGGGCCTGTGGGTGGGCCAAAAAGTGTTGAGGTGGCATGACCTGGATAGCGTTGGGCTGAAGCCTCTCTTACTATTCCCTACACCTGGGCTGTTTTTCTTGGAGTGTGGCGTTTATTTAACCACTTGCTGCCCTTCCACCATCAAATGATGGCGGGGTGGTGCGGCTCTCGTTCAGGGTGGACGTCATATGACGGAAAACAAAATAAGTGTAGCACTAAAACAATCTTAAATGTCCAACATAGAGACAGTATAGTCCAAGAGCTGATGAACCTCTAGGTGCAAATTAGAAAAAATTCCTCCATATTTGTATGACTCATAATAACTGATAGTCCATAGAAATTACGTGATTTCATGTGAGGAATAAATCAATGGGTGCGTGACATCTGAAGTGAAGACAAAAAGCACACCACCACCGACAATAAGGAGGCTTACCGGATCTATTGGACCCAAAGAGACGTACGCCTAGTTGGGTCAAGACAGGCTTAGGTGGTGAACGGCTGTAGAGGATCCAGAGGGGTGGTAGAGATGGAGGTCCTAGGATGAACCGTGGACTGATATGTCCCTCAGGATGATGTTAGAAGACAAATGGCAGTAGCAATGGGTGGAGAGGAAAAAGGAAAGGCCATATAGTGTAAATCCATATAACAGGTACCAAATTTATTAAAATGAGAGATACACTCACATGTAAATCTTTAAAATCAGCGCTGTAAACTTATGGCGGCAGTGGGGTCCTATCCGACGCATTTCGTCCTCTTAGACGTCGTCTGAGGGGGTCATATGACGGCTTCCCAGAACTACCACTCTTGTGCGCCCCCAGGGCTGTGCCATATTGCTAGGACATGGCCCTACCCTGATCTCTGTAAAAAGCCGCAGCTGCGGCTCTTTAACCATGTAATCAGCTGTATCCAATCACAGCCGGTCACGTGTAAACACACGGAGATGCCGGTAATTGGCGCTCCTTGCCTCACACTGATGGAGTGTGAGGAGAGGAGAGCCAATCAGCAGCATCTCCTCGCAGGGGACATTTAGGTGTGTACTAGGTGTGTAATCAGGGCACTGATCATCAGTGCCCTGATTACAATTAAGTGCCCACAAGAGCCAGCAATCAGTGCCCAGAAGTGCCAGCAATCAGTGGCCATTAGTGATGCCAGTCGGTGCTGCCCATCAATGCCCATCACTGCTGCCCATCAATGCCACCCATCAGTGCCCATCAGTGCCGCCTATCCGTGCCGCCTATCTGTGCCCACCAGTGACGCCTATCTGTGCCCACCAGTGCCAACTATCATTGCCCATCAGTGCCCACCAGTGCCACCCATCAGTGCCGCCTATCAGTGCTCATCAGTGCCACATATCAGTGCCACCTATCAGTGCCCATAAGTGTGACATATTCGTGCCTCCTCATTAGTGCCAACTAGTCAGTGCCCATAAGTGCCGCCTCATCAGTGCTCATAAGTGCCACCTCATCAGTGCCCATCAGTGCCGCCTCATTAGTGCCCATCAGTGAAGGAGAAAAATTACTTATTTAGAAAATTTACTGACAGAAACTAAGAAAAACTTTTTTTTTCAAAATTTTTGGTCTTTTTTTTTTTTTAGGAAAAAATTTTAAAAAATAGACGTGATTAAATACCCCCAAAAGAAAGCTCGATTTGTGTGAAGAAAATTATAAAAATTTCACATTGGTACAGTGTAGCATGACCGCGCAATTATCATTCAAAGTGCAATAGAGGGTGCATGGCCTCGGCGCCATTGAGCTGAAGCCTCTCTTACTATTCTCTACACCTGGGCTGTTTTTGACTCAGCTTGATCAAATTCAGTTGAGTCTAAACAGATCAGAGGGGAAGTTTTGACTGTTCGATTGTTTAGTGGATTGAATTGCACATCGATTGGATAATATATTGAAGCGTATATGAGCAGCATTACATAGACCAATGTCTATTTCCTATGCTCCTCAGCACCATCTAGTGGCTATATTGTGGGATTTTACTAAAGACAATAATAAAAGGACATTCATTTAAAAAAAGGGAAATAGTCTAAAGAGCATTTGTTTTTGCGCAATTCACACAGATTTGCTGGATGAATAGCTATACAAATTGTTTTATAAATAGACTCATTTGTGCTGTTACTGTTTTTTTTTTCTCTTGGTTTTGTGTCATTCCTGTATTCATAGGAATAGGAAGTTTTCTTTCTTAAGAACTGTGACTCTTATTATGCAATGTTAATACTATTTTTGTGCTGGGAAAAAAGTTTTTTTGTTGCATGCGTTTGCAAATATACATTGAAGTCACACGGTCACCTCTGTAAAATGTGGTCCCTATGTCAACTGTCAACTGTGTCAAATGTCAACTGTCAACTGTGGAACGTATACACTCACCGGCCATTTTATTAGGTACACCTGTTCAAATGCTTGTGTAGCACTGTCCCCGTAGGGCTTGCTGTGTGTTGGCTTCATAGGTCTCTCCCTGGTTATCTGCAGCCAGTAGCCAATGGTTCCTACTTAGGTGCAGACGGTTCCCACTTAGATGCTGAGGGTTTCCCGTTTGATTGCTGAGGGTTTCCGCTGTTGCTAGGGAGATCCCCGCTTGGTTGATGAGGATTTCCCCGTATGTTGCTAGGGGTTCCCCTTGTTGCTGAGAGCTCCTACTTGTTCCACCCCTTACTCCCATTTTCTCATTACTCAAAGGCCAGTCCAGGGTATTTGGGTTTTTGTATTTTATTTGGAACTTGGAGAAGGGATGAGTGGGAGACTCCAACAGGAACTATTCACAAAGGATGAGGACAACTCTCACTTGGCCCCACCAGGTTGGTAGTGGAAGCAGTCACACTGCTATGACCATACAGCCAGATGTATGGAAGGGTTAAATCTTCTTGCTCTCACTAGCAGCAGACTTGATCCACTATCAGGGATATGCAATTAGCGGACCTCCAGCTGTTGCAGAACTACAAGTCCCATGAGGCATAGCAAGACTCTGACAGCCACAAGCATGACACCCAGAGGCAGAGGTATTATGGGACTTGTAGTTTTGCAACAGCTGGAGGTCCGCTAATTGAATATCCTTGCACTAGATTATCTTCAAATTCTGAACATCAAGAACGCGGTGACGTACAACACGTACGACGAGCCGAGAACAATTAAGTTCTATAGCCAGTGCTGCTCTTCTGCTTGATTCCGAGCATGCGTGGAACTTTGTACGTCGGAATTGTCTACACACGATCGGAATTTACGCAAATGGATTTTGTTGTGGGAAAATTTTAGATCCAGCTCTCAAACTTTGTGTGGCCGAAATTCCGATGGAAAAAGTCAGATGGAGCCCACACATGGTCGGAATTTCCGACAACAAGCTTTGATCGCACATTTTCTGTCGGAAGTCCGACCGTGTGTACAGGGCATAAGGCTTTAAAAAAAAACAAAATTGTTCACATCCACCATAGACCGGAAGGGAGGTCATGATGTTGCTCCGGTCCTCCTAGATCATAGAGGTGAGGAGAGATAATCTGGTCTCTCCTCACCTCTGTGGCCTGCCACGTGAACCACTGGATAGTCTCCTGGGCTCGCCGGTGAGAACGGTAAGCCTGAGAAACACTGGTGAGCTTTCAAAAGTGATCCAGCGGCTAATCAACTGCTGAATTATTTTTAGGAGAAACCGATTTGCAAAAAAAAAAATTTTTTTAAATACCGGGGTTATGTGTGATATGGATGGCTTCATCCATAACCCTGGTAAGCCACTTCAGAACTGTCTTGTATATATACGAATTGCGGTCATGAAGTGTTTTTAAAGACATCACCCGGGATTCCCAGTCCTCTGCTTTCATTGGAGAACTGTCTTTTAGCAACAGTAGTATTGCAGGTTAACATTGTCAGGTGGGGGGGGGGGGGGGGGTCGCTGTGACCAATGAGGATTTACATCACTGGACATCATGATTGATGATAGATTTAGATCGCTGGATGACAGCCTCAGCTATGTATATTTCTCTATGAACCTGTGTCCCTTTCCTTCACTCAAGTCTCAGATTACACTCAGCTCCCTGCTCTATGCTGTGCAGTGTGTGACATAATTTCCCTGCCCCCTGCCTTCTGTAGCTGGAAAATGCTGTCTAAATTCTGGAATTTGAATGGCTGTAGAGACGAGAGGGCTGCAGATAAACAGGTACAACTTATGCAGGAGGATTTGTTTAATCTCTGTGTATCACCTGAGGCCAGTCACTTTACTGAGTATATGTAAGGGTTTACAACTACTGTTGTCTCCCATCCACCCCTCCTTTCCTCTGCTGCGCAAATTGGGCATTCATCTTTTTTTTTTTTTGTCCTTTATTTATGTTTTTTTTTAAATAAAGCTCTGCCCCCCAATCCCCCCCCCCATGCACATCATTTGCCTAGGCGAATGATGTGCACTTTGCAAACTCCGCCTCCTGGGATATGTACGTCACATACCCCATGAAGCATTGTCCTTCATTGGGAAAGGAGGAGGGGGCGGGGCCAGGTGGTGCATCATCCGGAAGCCGCCGGCTTAACCCAGAAGAGCAGGTTACCGATGATGTCACAAAAGAAGATGGAGGTGCAGGACCAGGGGGGCAGAAAAAAAAAAAAAAAAAAAGATATAAACGTCAGTTTATAAACTTAAATAAATACAATACATTTTTAAATCGTGATTGTTGCCCAGTAACTGAAACAAATAGATATTGCAATTGAAGATAGCTATGCCAAACAATAAAAAAAAAAAAAAGCCAATTTATCAATTTAATGTCATAAAAACACCTTCCCGCCTGGCCTATAGCAGAATGACGGCTGGGAAGTGAATTTCCCATCCTGACTGGACATCATATGACATCCTCACAGCAGCACGATCTGTCACGGGACACAGCCAATGGCTGATCAGTGTACCGGCTCACTGCCGGTACCATGTGACTGCTGTGACCAATCACAGCAGGTCACATGATCTTCCTTCCATGCCATCCATTGTGTGCAATTGTGTTGCTAGCTGTGATTGGTCAATGTAATCACATGGACAGACAGGGCCAACCGCAGCCCATCTGTACCAGGTGATTTGCTTTGACCTATCACAGCCAATCGCAACAAAACAAACTGAATGAATCAGTTTCATTCAGTAAAATGCTTGCTTACATCAATGTTATAAGCAAACATAATGTGTAAAAAAAAAAAAAAAAATCCTGATCACTTCCCCAGAGTAGTACAATGTTACTGTGGTCATAGTGTGTTAAAAAAATGTAATAAAAAATAATTATTACATTTTTTTTTTCGTACTGTCACCAGTCAGTGTCCCTGACACCACTTAAATAATGATGCACTGGTGACAGTGTGTTAAAAAAAAAATGTGAACATTTTTTATTTTTTCATTTTCCAAAAAAATTATGACAAAAAATGACAACTTCAAAAAACCTGCTGTGCCCCTTCCTAAATACCTTGGACTGTCTACATTCCAAAAATCTTGGGGGATATTTGTACTGTCCTGATATTTTATGGGCCTCAAGAAATGAGATAGGCCTTCAGTACATCAGGATTGATCAATTTTCAGGTATACTGTATATACCATAGTTTGCGGACTGCATAACTTTCCTATAGACTTAATAATATACACTGATTTGGGTTATTTTCACCAAAGAAATGTAGCAGATTCCTTTTACACCTATGATATGTCCTTAAAAACTGTTCTACATTTGTTGATTGTTTTTGTTCCCTTTACTATTTTCCTCCCGTTTTTAAATGTTACATTTAAAAATATATAATATATTTAATATTTTATAAATTTTTAAATTATATTTTTTGTATGAATTTGTATACTTTGTAATAATTTTCATTCCTAAAACCTAATAAAAATATTTATGAAAAAAAAAGAAAGAAATGTAGCAGAATACTTTTTGGGATACTGTTATGGAGAACAATTCTTTACAACATTTTATAACACAAATGAAGAAAAACATGGGGGTTTAAAAAAAAATAAAAAGTCTTTTTTTTTGTTTATTTAGCAAAATATAAAAAACTCAGGGGTGATTAAATACCACCAAAAGAAAGCTCTAATTGTGTGAACAAAATGATAAAAACTTAGTTTGGGTACAGCGTTGCATGACCGCGCAATTGTCATTCAAATGTGAGAGTGCTGAAAGTGAAAATTGGCCTGGGCAGGAAGGGGGTTAAAACCTGTTTGCATTACTACTGTTAGTACGAATGTAGGATGTGATTTAGCCTTGCTTTAATGCTGAACATAACTTTATTGACGGTCATTTTTAATATTGAAACCACATAACAGAACGACAAACCTTTTTTTTTCTGTTTAAATTACATTATTATAATACAAAAATTCACAACAACTTCACCTTACAACGGACTAAATGAACGTCATCATAGACAGTAATGCATCCATTTATAAGTACAGAAAGTAAAACATGAGATTTGTGTGATTTTGATATATTAAATAAATATATGGAGCTGTTTTGTATTAGTATTTCTACTTGTTTCGTGGACTGAGCCGCTTCATCAGGATTTCCTGATAAAGCGGCTCAGTCCGCGAAACTAGTAGAAATACTGTCCCTGACCAACTATCCCACTGTGATCTTCCCCACCAGGGGAGTATTATTCTGGTGATACACATGGACCATCACCTATTTTTAATTCATCATTGATATTTTTGTCATGTATTGTGTATCAATAAACTTTTGTATATCTTTTTACATGCTTGTTTCTATATCTGAAGTTTATTTTTATTGCATTGTACCGAGATAGTCCAATTGCCCTTTAGCTTTTTGGTGAGCACCTGGCTGGGGACCAGGCTCCCAACTCCCTAATGTCATTTCAGAATTTACTTTTCAAGTGTATGTCAAGCCAAATAAATATAAAAGATCATGTTACGCAGAGTAAATAGATACCAAACATGTCACACTTTAAAATTGCGCACACCCATGCAACAGCATCAAACGACGTAAATTTTACTAAGCATAGGCGACGCTTGAAAAAGCCTTTACAGGTTACCACTTTAGATGTACAGATGAGGTCTGGTGCTAGAATTACTGCCTATGATCCGACGTTTGCGGAGATACCTCACATGTGTGGGACGATCGCGGTTTGCATACGGGACCGGCTCAAGTGTTCGCCTTCGTGCGCTAGCATGGGGGGACGGGGGCACTTTCAATTTTTTAAATTATTCATTTATTCTATTTTTTTATTTTTACACTGTTGCTTTAATTATTATTATTTTTTGATCACTGCTATTACTGTCACAAGGAATGTAAACATCCTTATTATAGCAATAGGGACGTGACAGGTACTCTTTATGGAGGGATCTGGAATCTATGCGACCCCAGATCCCTCCGTTGCACTAGAAAGCATTCAAAACGCCAAGATCTGCATTTTGAATACTTTTGATTATTAAAAAATGGCGCCGTTAAGATGCCAGTAAACCGGAAGTGATGTCATGTCATTGCTTCCGGGTTAGCATACCGGAGACCCGATCAAAGCAGATCCCGTTTTTTTCCGGGTCTCTGATTAGCCGGCGGACATACCGACTAGTAGCTCGTGTCTCCCGGTGGGAAGCCAGGGAAGGGGGCGGGAGCAGGGGGACATCCCCTCCCGCTACTTGTAATAACAACCGAGTGGCTAGTTAGCCTCTCCAGTTGTTATTACAAGAGAGCCGACCGTCGGCTCTAAAACCAGTACCGGGGTGATGCCTGCAGCTGCATATCATCCCGGTACAACCACTTGAAATCAAATGACGTACCAGGCACGTGATTTGCCGGCAAGTGGCTAGGGAAGAAACTGGAAATGAGAGGACATCTCTCCAAAATGAAAGGAATTTCCATCTTAGAGAGTCGTCACAGGAAGATGTGTCCTCATTGGAGGACTTTCCTTCACCTCTCACTCAAAGTTTTTGGATTTCGCCCCCTTTTCTGTTTTGATGACAATGGTCAGTAGGACAACCAATGAGGTCAACCTCACCAGCGGAGACATAGACAGCAATACAAAAACAAAGGGTCTTACGTTCCCTACTAGGGATAAGCTTGGGTTTAGTCTGAAAGTTGAAGAATATGTATGGACAGGAAAAATCACATTTCCCACATCTTTATTTCTTTAAAAACGTAAACCAAATACAGAAATACATTCCAGAAAACCCCTCGGGACTTTACATAAGTATAACCATGAAACCACCAATTATTTTCACTGTTAAAATTTGTGTTTATTTATACAGGTAGTATACAATTAGCTAGGATTCAAGACTTTTTGAACACTTACACACACAATATTAAAAAAGTATACATTTAGTAATACAATTTCATTAAAAACATTATATAAAACCAGCAGCTGATCAGCCACAATGGTATATATACAGGGACCATCCTCACATCTACAGAAAAGAACCACATGTGCGTAGATGAAACCCAATGCATTTACATTTTTCAGAAAATCTTCATCGGGGAGACATGATGGTCAATGTAAGGTATGAAAACAGAGATTCATACCTTAGAATAGGTATTCATACCTTAGATTGACCATCATGTTCACTGATGAAGATTTTCTGAAAAACTGAAAGGCAGAGTTTTATCTACCGTACTTACTTGTGGTCCTAGGATCCTAGGATAATGTGGACACAATACAATAAAATCAGAACCAAACTCCACCTTATACTGTATTTAGTATCTCTGATCCCCAGTATCTCACCAAAGCTGTGGCCATCAATAGGTAATCGCATACCTGTTGGGATCTTGATGTGGGCTCTTGCGGCAAGCAGTGTTCTCTCCTTTTGTGATCTCCTGGATACTACAAACATAGTCTCCCTTTAGCTAAAAATTCACAGCAGCCTCCCTTACACCCTCTTCATCTTATCCCATATGCAGCCAGTAGCCATGAATTTCAACTCTCATCACCAACCAAACATCCACAATAATGATGGCACATGAAATATTTGTTAGTAAGACTCTTGAGCTTAAGTCGTGTGGTTAAAGTTGATTTGGGAAGTAGTAGAGGTGTTGGGGGTAGTACCCCTATAGTTTGTTTAATTGCCCTCCCCCCCACATACACACACACTTTTGGATTCCAGGTATGGACATTTTTAAATTGGTTACACTGGACCAATGTAAATATTTATGTGCCATTCCTGTGGATCCTACTGTGATATTCACTAACTTCCAAACAGCCACCCTACTGCTTACTGAACAAAGGAGATCCCTTGTCTCAATGAATGCAAAGTTCTTCCTGATTTATGTCACCACCTCTCCTATCCACCTTGTCTAATCAGAGAGAAAATGCAAAGGGCTCCCTAAATGGCACCTGTACCGAGCAAAGGCTCTCCTTTGTTCAGCAGCAGGGAAATCATTGGGCACAGGAACCAGAAGCTAGTGGAGATCATTATAGTAGTGGTGCCTACTATAGTGATCTCCTGCTTTCATGGGGATCCCACAGGTATGGCGTATACATACTTTAATTGGTCTAAACCAGGGATGTCAAACTCAATTTCATCGCGGGACACATTGACATTATGGTTGCCCTCAAATGGCCAGTTGTATCTGTATGTCCAGAGAATCTCATCTCCTCTTACACCAGATGTCAAAAGCCCCACCATCCAAAGTCAAGAGTCCCTTACCCTTCCTTTCATCACAGTGCACCCCCCCCCATACCTTGTGCTGCTACAGGGAATAATCTGGGGATGGAGCTGGGAAGCAGAAAGTGCAGGGTCTGGAAGAGGACCAGAGGAGGGCTGGAGTTTGCTGCCAGAGTCTGCTAAATGCTGAGACCCGGGCAGGTGAAGACAGGGAATGCTGCGGCTGCACAGAGAGGTGCAGGATCTGTAGGAGTTCTGACCTCCTCTCTGCTGCCATCTGCTGGGGGGGGGCTAAGATGAGCCTTTCCACAGCTGCACAGAGAAGCACAGGATCTGGCAGAGGAGTTCTGTCCTCCTTTCTGCTTCCAACTACTGAGACAAGGTGGGGGCAGAAATAAGCAGGGTTTCCGCAGCTGCTGGAGAGGTGCAAGGGCCACATGAATTGGCCTGGGGGGGGGGGCAGATGGCCTTGGTTTGACACATGTGGTCTAAACTGTCAAAATCGCCATACCTGGAATTTAACTTTAGGGTTTTGCAATTTTCACTTTATAAATAACTACAATTTTACAGTGGAAATTTTTGGTGATTTCATTCACACGTAAGGAAAGTTGAGTTCCAGTGAAATCCCAAGGGATTTTCTAGAAAGTATTCCTGTATTTGTTTTATAAAAGTTTGGGATGTAGGTACCTATGAGTTATGCTATTCCTGTATTTGTTTTATAAAAGTTTGGGATGTAGGTACCTATGAGTTATGCTGACGGATGGCCCCCATATTACCGATGTAATCATATATATAATCTTTAAAAATATAGCAAGTACTGAAAAATACCTGAAGACCCTATTGGAAATCCAATGAGATTGCAGCTTCCCTCTGTGGTGTGAAAGCACCGCCTCTGCTGCACTGAAATCCCAAGCAGCGTTGTCAGCCCTGCCTGGTTCTTTTTTTCTGGACTAAAGAACTCTACCTATCACTATACCTCTATGTCCCTCTCCAAATACATTCATTGATTTCTTTCCCAGCAAAACAATGCTGCTGCCTTGATTCCCAAGGGCCTAAACTCAATCTGTCCATAAAGAAAGGTATTCTTGGGAGTCCTCAGTGGGTGGTGCACTTAAGTGAATAGAAACTGATGTAAGGCACTCTGCTAATCCCTCCTCCCAGCAGCTGCCCCTGCAAGCATTTTACATGCCTAGTGATGACATCACAGGGAGTAATAATGACTTCACATGGAGTAATAAAAAATGTTCCTTCTTGCTAATAGAAGTAGATTCAAGAAACTAGTAATTCTGGGACTTGCATTAGATGGGGAGGGCGGCTTCAGGAGAAAGTTAAACGATGCCTAGAAATCACCTTTAAACATTTTAAAACTTCAAAGATTTACTCAAACTTAAAAAAAAAAAAAATTAACATTGTATGTATTGTTTTGACATTCTCCAGTTGTATTGAGTCTGTACATCTTGTGTTGAACATAGCACAAGCTCTATCCACCACCGAGGTTGGTTTGTTGTACAATTTTTCGCTACCGGTTTTCCAGAACAGCAGATGCTATTGACCTTTGTGTTGTCAAAAGAATTGCCTCCAGTGCATTATGGTTCCATACCATACATCTCTGTTTTGTGGTTGGAATATGGCACGTGTAAAGGTTCCAATTCCAGTTCTGTCCATGAAAAAAACACCTCCATTCTCATTAGTGTGGTATTTCCTCGAACACTGTTTTAAAAACTTGTGTAATTGATTTCTTTACCATATCCTTGAATTCCCGACCAATGAAAACATAGAGTATAGGGTTGATACAGCTATTGAACATAGCTAAACATTTGGACATCGGTACAGCAACCAGGCTGACCAGCAATGGTAGACCACCTAGAAACACTCGGGCCAGTGCTAAGGCGTGATAAGGAAGCCAACATAGAAAAAACGAGAAGACCACCCCAGTGACAACCAAAAAGGGCTTGCTGGAACGATTTAGCTTTTTCCTGCGTAGTGTTATTAAAAGAATTGCGTACGAAATAAGAATAATACACAACGGCACCAAAAACTGGTATAGAAAGATACAAACTGTGAATATGGCAGCCTCTCTTTTTTCCCAGTCCTCAAAAACATCCAAGTTTTTGCAAGAGCTACGGTTACTTTCTGTAGACATCTCTGAAAGGGTGTAAGATCCAGGAACCAAGGCAACGGAGACTATCCAAATCACAACACATGTTGTCATCACCAGTCTCGGATTGCGGTAATTTTGACACCAGACAGGGAATAGAACAAGAACACATCGATCAATGCTGATGGCACTCAAGAGCAGGATGCTGGCATAGATGCTGAGGCCAAATAGGCAGTTGACAAGCTTGCAAAAAATTTGCCCAAAGGGCCAATGTAGGTCCAGTAATAAATAAAGGACAGTGACCAGGACCAAAAAAGTCGAGATGAAATCAGCCACGGCCAGGTTGAAAAACCAGACGGTGTTGATAGTTCTTTGTAGGCGACATCCAGTTATCCAGATCACAGTGCCATTTCCCATCATGCCCAGTAGAAAAATTAAACTGAAGGTCACAGTGGCGATCACCTGCACAGTATAGCGCAGTTCAGCTGTTTTGGCATCTAGAGTGAAATTCATCACGTGAATGATGTCACCAGATGTGATCCCTAGGAGAAAAACACAAGGTGGTTAATCAACACTGCATTCCATTTTATATAAACTGGTTTATGCTGTAAGTCAAAATGCACCTGGACTTAAAAATACAATAAAAAAAATATATTTTTGGATAGATGAATATAAACTATCGCATAATTATTATTTTGTAATTTCTTCATAACCCAGCAAACGGGCCTAGATACTTTACACTGTTTTTCAGTTTCCTTACTATCTGATGAAAAAAGTGTGATGTTCACGGAGCTCAGTAGCTCAAGGTAAAAATTTTACAGGAATATCAGATCATTCCGAGCCTTTACTTATCCCTTATCAGACGGCAAACTTCACTCTTTAAAAATAATGTAATATGCTTTACCAGTGGAAAAAAAGCAAGAATTGTTTTTGTAAATGCTTTTTTATTTTATAAATTATAGATGTGCTTCTTGTATGCATGAATATAGTATACAAAGTGTAGTGATAAATGTACCAATGGAACACTATATCTATATTGTGCCAGATAATGAAAATAATCAAAATGTGAAAACACAACATATGCTGTACACATATAGTGAATAATGATACAAAGAACAGTGAGCTACCATATAAATGAATTCCAAAAACGAAATGTTCATGAACATCAAACAGGGAGGTGCTGGTAGACAATGTAGAGCTTATGCTCAATCTGAATGATTAATAGAAAATCCTCAATGGCACATGATGTAACAATGTAAACCAGGAACAGACTGTAAAACACCTTCAGAGCTGGACTGAAATTCTTCAAATGGGAAGTTGTAGATAAATACTTCTTACCAGACAAGGTGGACCCACTTGCCGTACGGCAATGGGTTAATCGAGCTTGTATTGGCCAAGGCCTGATGATCAAACGATGGAACCAACTCAGCTATGAATGCAGGATGTAGAGGGATCGCTCCAAGAATGAACAGCTGATCGGTCGATCAGGAAGGATCCAAGAAGTGTATCACGGCCAGATGTCCAGGTTCCGGGCACTTCTGAGGGCTAGGAGCAAGATGGACCTCAACAGGGGGTCCGTACCCGTACCAAAGGCCGATGGAATGTTGGACCATTAGGACCGGAGTGAAAAATAAGAAAAAAAAGAGAGCTCCGTATGGTGCAGGTCAAAAAGAGAGAGTTTTAATCTGTTTTTAAAATGCCCATACATCAGTAACAGATGAATGCGTTAAAAAGTGATCACATGTAAAAAATTATGAAAGCAATGTGGGAAGCAAGTGAAGCAGGCCTGACCGATCGGCTGTTCATTCTTGGAGCGATCCCTCTACATACTGCAATCATAGCTGAGTTGGTTCCATTGTTTGATCATCAGGCCTTGGCCAATACAAGCTCGATTGACCCATTGCCGTACGGCAAGTGGGTCCACCTTGTCTGGTAAGAAGTATTTATCTACAACTTCCCATTTCAAGAATTTCAGTCCAGCTCTGAAGGTGTTTTACAGTCTGTTCCTGGTTTACATTGTTACATCATGTGCCATTGAGGATTTTCTATTAATCATTCAGACTGACCATAAGCTCTACATCGTCTACCACAACCTCCCTGTTTGATGTTCATGAACATTTCTTTTTTGGAATTCATTTATATGGGACTTGTAGCTCACTGTTTCTTATATCATTATTCACTATATGTGTACCATATTTTGTGTTTTCACGTTTTGACTATTTTCATTGTCTGGCACACTATAGATATAGTGTTCCATTGGTACATTTAGCGCTACACTATGTATATGAGAAAATCATTCACAAAGCATTATTCTGTTAGGTGTGAGTCCAGTTTTCCAGTGAAATTTCCCTCTATTACAGCGAAATACAGTTGCCATTGCATTTCTTCAGAGGTATGAACCCTAGTGATGTCACCAAAAACAAAACTACTATTGCAAGAAATGCCTACAATTAGACTTTTAGTTCAGCGTGGATGTATGGGAAAAGCAGCCGGCCAACCACAGAAGCAGAAGAAAATATTTCGGGAGCATTCTGTACACCAACAGTATACAGGAGGCCATATTGCAAGAAAAATGCATTTAATGTTTTTTCAAAGTTATTATCCCACACGCAAGGACTCTCAAGTGCAAAGGCACAGAGCACACACATAGGGCGTTTAAAGCATGTATCAAATAATACTATAGTATCAATTAATAATATATTTGCAGTACGATGACTTTTCAATATAATTTTTTTTCACAATTTTAAAAGAAGGCTAAAGTTACAAAGTTTTTTTTTTTTTTAATCTACAAAATGATTTGTGTATTAATGATATATATGGCTTTTTTTTTGTCGGTAAATGTCAGTTGCTTTTATCCAGACAATGCTTTTGCAGACCTACAAAAACGGATGCCGAGCAAAGAATTTTATACTACTACAATACAGTGCCATCTCTTGGCAACATGGAGTCAACATCACTGTGTAACTCGTTTTTGTTGTTTTTGTCTAGCTACACTTTTAGAACTTTGGTACCATATATTTTGTATGTTTTTTTGAGTTTTTTAATTATTATTAGTTTAGGGATTTAATTATAAAGCAGAGATCGTGATATTCACCAAACATTAACTGGAGGTGAATCAATCACGATTTAAAATACAAGAAGTTTTACGTACATGGAATTGAATGTTTGGTTCTTAAGGGCTCATTTACACTTTTTTTTACTTTAACTACACTTTAAGCTCCTACCACTTCAACATGCTTTTTCAGCATGCTTCTGTGATGCATTTTTGAAGCTTTAATGAGCCTTGGCAAATTCCTTGTGAGTGTGTTGAGTTTCTATTTGTTTTAAAGGGGCCCAGTAGACCTCAGCTCAGTAGTACCCTCACTCAACAGATCCCCAGCTCATGGGTACCCTTGTTCAGCAGATCCCCAGCTTATCAGTACCCCTGTTCAGCAGATCTCCTGCTCAGTAGTACCCCCAGGTCTGCTAATCCCTTGCTCAGTAGTACCCCCAGCTTTGCCAATTCCTTACTCAGTAGTACCCCCCAGCTCTGCTGATCCCCCACTTAGTAGTAACCCCAGCTCTGCTGATCCCCCACTCAGTAGTACCCCCAGCTCTGCTGATCTTCCACTCAGTAGTAACCCCCAGCTCTGCTGATCCCCCACTCAGTAGTAACCCCCAGCTCTGCTGATCCTTTGCTCAATAGTAACCCCCAGCTCTGCTGATCCCAGGCTCAGTAGTAACTTCCAGCTCTGCTGATCCCCCATTCAATAATAAACCCCAGCTCTGACGATCCTCTGGTTTGCTAATCCTAATCTGTCTCTGGTCCCCACTCACCTCCTACTATATTGCTCTTACGTTGCACACCACATGTGACATCTTCTAGTTTTTCCAGCTCCGGTCCCCCAGCTCTGCTGATCCTCTACAGCTCTCTCTGGTCCCCACTCACCTTCTGCTATAGTGTTCCCATGTTGCACACCATGTGTGCCTTCTGTTAGTTGCTCAGTTCCAGTCTGAACCCATCTCACCTTCCTACTGCTCCACACTGCACACCAGATGTGACGTCTGCACCAGAGATATCCAGAATATATACACATGAACCGGAAGTGATTACTAATGATGTCTTTCCAGTTTGCTTGTTGGTTTCCCGCATTCTGGGATATCTCATACCTTCAAAACCTCCAAAACAAAGTAAAGCTAACTCTGAATAAAAGCCAATCAAAAGCTGCAGGTGCTGTTAGCAGACATTGTCATAGACTTCTATGGAGGCTTTGGAGATGCTTTGAAGCACCAAGAAAGCGACATGGGATATAATATATGAAGTAAAGCAAGCGCAACATGTGAACAGGACTGTAAGGTAACCATTTTATTTAGTGAAAGACTTTTTGATTTGCATTCAGAGTGCTTTAAAAAAGAATGTGCAATGCCCCATTTTGAAGCCAGTGTAAACAAGCCCTTACTGCTTTCTTAAAATACCCCCTAGGTATTAGGTATTCTTGAGACTACTGATACTGAATCTTATTTTTAAGGGTATTTTTTAAATTTTAGATAGCAGGGTGCATTACTGTGTCTTTTTTAGTGATTTTATAGCATAAATATAGAATAGCATTTTTAAGACCATGTATTGTTTGTAGAAGCTAGGCTTCCCATATGCAAATTAACTAGTTGGACTGGTTCATTACTGCAAAGAACCTTAAAATACAAATCAAAACACATAGGGAAAGGTTAGTCTTTCTCTCTCCTCATGGGGGAAATTCACCCCTCTATTTGTAGTAACGACCAATGTCACTGGAACAGAAAGTCAGGAAAAATCCCCAAATTTTCAGTTGCCCTTACAACAGGTAATGGGAAATCCCCAAATGGAGACTGTTGTTCCCAGACAAGCATCTAAGAAGGGTATTCCTCTTACTTTGAGAGATTTCCTCTAACTTCCTGTTGTGTCCCTGGGCAGGAAATTTATGGGAAGTTTCCACAGTAATACTAGATAACCAAAAATAAAGAAAGAAGTAGAGTGTTGCTCCTTTAGGTCACTTTACTTGATTATTAGCACAGCAGCTGTGACCTCCGAGATTTTAGCTTCTAGGTCAGATTTTCTTACAGTTCCACCTGCTGGCTGAGAATGGTAAAAGCCATATACAAAATTGGGCATTATATTCTGTTTGTGTTCACTAAAATTCATGAAAGTGTATTTTTTCCCAAAAAATTGCATCTGAAAAACCGATGTGCAAATATTATGTGAAAAAATAACAACACCCACCATTTTATTTTTTAGGGCCTCTGCTTAACTACTTCAGCCCCGGAAGGATTTGCCCCCTTCCTGACCAGGCCATTTTTTGCGATACGACAATTACGCAGTCGTGTGACGTTGTACCCAAACGAGATTTATGTCCTTTTTTTCCCCACAAATAGAGCTTTCTTTTGGTGGTATTTGATCACCTCTGCGGTTTTTATTTTTTGTGCTATAAACAAAGAGCGACCATTTTGAAAAAAACACAATATTTTGTAATTTTTGCTATAATAAATATCCAAAATTAAAAAAAACAAAGACTAATTTCTTCATCAGTTTAGGCCGTTATGTATTCTTCTACATATTTTTGGTAAAAAAAAAAAAAAAAAACGCAAAAAGCGTATATTGATTGGTTTGCGCAAAAGTTATAGCGTCTACAACATAGGAGATAGATTTCTGGCATTTTTATTATTATTATTATTTTTTACTAGTAATGGCGATGATCTGAGAATTTTATTGGGACTGCAACATTGGGACGGACAGATCAGACACTTTTGACACTTTTTTGGGACCAGTGATATTTATACAGCGATTCGAGCTAAAAATAGCCACTGATTACTGTATAAATGTCACTGTCAGGGAAGGGGTTAACACTAGGGGGCGATCAAGGGGTTAAATGTGTTCCCTATGTGTGTTTCTAACTGTGAGGGGGAGTGTGGCTGACTAGAGAAGGAGACAGATCGTTGTTCCTACCTGGTTTGAACACACGATCTGTCTCCTCTCCCTTGAGAGAACCGGAATTTGTGTGTTTACACACACAGATCCCGGTTCTCGCTCTGCCACGAGCGATCACGGGTGCCCAGCGGTCATCGCGCCCGCTGGGCACGCACATCGGCTCCGAGGACAAGCTGCGGGGGCGCGTGGGCGCCCCCAGCGCCTGCTACAGCGTCTTAAAGAGCCGATGTACAGCTACGACGGCTTGCACAGCAGTGCCAACCTGCCGCAGTTATACTGGTCGGGAAGGGGTTAAAAAATATATAATCTTTGGGGATTCTGAGGGTAATTTTCTAGCAAAAAAATGCTGATTTTTACATGTATGAGAGAAATGTCTGAATTAGCCTTGGGGGTGAAATGGTTAAACTCAATAAAATAATCATATCTTCCAAAAGATACAAATAGATCTGTTCTGCCCCATATTTTTCTGTGCTGTACTGAACTGCATGTTTTTCTGTAGTATTCTTTCACCTAATGAGTTTTTGGGCCACGGCAAGTTGTTTACTATGTATATTTGGTATCTCCCTCAATCCTCCCCTCCTGTTTAGTGCTAGTTAGTATAGTCCCATCTAGACCCTCCCCACTTCCTCCACGTTTCCTCATTCAGGCCCGGCTAACACTGGTGTGACATGTGCTCCGACTTTGAGAGCACAAGTCACATGAAAAGTTGCCCCCCTATTAAGTGTAATGGAACCCTTCTAATAGGAGCGACTTGAGTCGATCCGACTTAGAAAAACATTCCTGCGCTACTTTCGTTGTGACTTCGGCACGACTTGCATTGACTTCTGTTAAAGAATGGCCGGCGGGCACGATGTCCGCCGGCCACGCGCGATCACGGGCACGAGAGCAAGAACAGGGATGTGTATGTGTAAACACACACGTTCCCATTCTGTCAGGGGAGGAGAGACAGATCATTAGGAACAGCGATCTGGCTCCTCCTGTAGACAGTCCCACCCCCCCACAGTTAGAAACACACACGAGGGAACACATTTAACCCCTTGATCGCCCCCTAGTGTTAACCCCTTCCCTAGCTACTAAGTAGGAACAGCGATATGTCTCCTCCTCTAATAAGTCACATCCCTGCACAGTTAGAAACACCTAGCAGGGGACACATTTAACCCCTTAATCGCCCCTAGTGTTAACCCCTTCCCTACCGGTGGCATTTACACAGTAATCAGTGCATTTTTATAGCACTGATCGCTGTATAAATGTCAATGGTCCCAAAAATGTGTTTCAAAAGTGCACGATCTGTCCGCCGCAATGTCGCAGTCCCGCTAAAAGTCGCAGTTTGCTGCCATAACTAGTAAAAAAAAAAAAAAGAATAATAAAAATGTCATAAATATAGCCCCTATTTTTTTGGTGCTATAACATTTGTGCAAACCAATCAATTATTATTGATAATTATTGCGATTAATCTTACCATAAATATGTAGAAGAATACATTTTGGCCTAAACAAATGGAGAAACTTTAATTTTTTTTATTTTTTGGGGCATATTTATTTAGCAAAAAGTAAAAAATATATATTTTTTTTACCAAAATTGTCGCTCTTTTTTTGTTTATAGCGCAAAAATTAAAAACTGCAGAGGTGATCAAATACCACCAAAAGAAAGCTCTATTTTTGGCAAAAAAAGGACGCCAATTTTGTTTGGGTACAGCGTCGCACGACCGCGCAATTGTCAGTTAAAGCGACGCAGTGCCGAATCGCAAAAAATGGCTTGGTCATGAAGGGGGCAAATCCTTCCGGGGCTGAAGTGGTTAAGGAGGTAGGTCAATGTATAAAACGGCATTTGAAATAGAACACTACATATAGAATTTGGTACTTCCATAGTGGGAAAATTAGCAAACATACAGAAGGAAATAGTCAGAAACAAAATACTTAGGAAACGACAAAAGCGCTTAATATGTAATAGATTAGATATGCAAATAGTACGTTATGCATATTTTATTAGACTGCGCATTGAATAACTTAAACTGATCAACGGACTGATTTAACATTGTTGTCTTTCAGTATGAAAACAGATCCTCGCATGGCTTGGCTTCTGTGTTTGATTCTGCTTGATGTTGTTATGTTAATAAATATTAAGGAAAATATGTTGCTAACTCGCTTGCAAACAAGTACACAATAAACAAATCTGAGGACAAATGCCAAATCAATGGTTGCATAATTTATTAATCTCGTTACAGTTTTGCAACAATGATGTATAATCAGCTTTATATATATATATGTTGGAAGACATCCAGCTGGTAAGAAATACATTGTATATGTACTGTATATATTTTATAATGTCTTTGTACACAAGGTTGATGGGGAGATCAAACATGTAAAAGTATTGAAAATATCACAGTAGATTTTTTTTTTTTTTCAACCGGTTAGCGGCCGCCCACCATAGATTTACTGCGGCAGGGCGGCCGCTCGGTGCCAGATCACGTACCTGCCACTGAGCTAACCTAACAAACTTCTGAGGGCTTCACAGAACAGCTGTATTTATACTGAGATTAAATTACACACAGGTGGACTCTATTTACTATTTAGGTGACTTCTGAAGGTAATTGGTTCCACTAGATTTTAGTAATGCCGTGTATCACATAATGCAAGCAGGTTGCCGTTTCTCCAGTAGACGAGCACCAACATTAGGAAATTCTCTGTCACCCGGTCTTTTTCCTCTACTAACAAATGCCAACCCACCTGGCGGTCATATCCTGGGAATTTTCCCTACAATGCTAAAACCTGTAGGTACTGCCATTGGAGCATGTTAGGTAAGACTTTTGTTTTCCACAACAACAGGAGAGGAATTTACTTTGAAACATCACATTACCTGTGGTACATGTTTTGTAGACTACCTTATCACTTGCACTTTGTGCAGCCTACAGTACAGTGGTGGCTGGTGTTTTTGTTTGGGGGGGGGGCGGCAAACAATGGGTGGTTGGTTGGCCCCCCACTTACCCCATCAATGGCGTGGGCAGCGCTTCCCTCCTCGCAACGGGCCGTCGGCTTCTCCTGTGTTTTCTCATGGCGGCTGTGCGTCTCCTCCCTCCTCCTTCCAGGCCGGGGATCAGCAACCTGTAGATTGCGATCTACCAGTAGATGGTCTGGGCTTGCTGACCTGCCAATCTAAAGCTTTAAACAGGGTGCAATGCAGAGGGATTACATTTAGAGCTGTAGAAGGGAGCAAGAGCCGTATAAGCAGATGCCTCCTCTGTAGCGCCGGCTCCTGTCCCATGCGGAGTGATACCAACTGCACTCCACCTCTTATCCCGGCTAGCGGTCTCCAGAGTGGTGCTAGCAGCAGGAAAGAAGAGATCTTCAGGTCAGTGTGAAGCAATACGTATAGTATAGGGCTGCTTCCACACTGATGTGCTGCAGTTTACCCACACCGCGGGTGCAGTGCGGTGTACCTGCAGCCTTTTGCAGCCATAGACTTCTATTTTATCCTACTGTTTTACCACCCCCAACTTAACCTGTGAACGAGCCCGAAGGGTGCCGCTGCTGAATGCAACTAAGGGCTCATTCATAACTGCAGCACAAGTGCTGCTCCCCTGAAAAGCGACCCGAGTGTGTGTTGATAGGTAGTGAGGAGGCAACATGTTGCAATATACAAGTAAAGGCGCAAAATCTGGAAAATTTTAAAAACACTGTGACATGCAAATGGTAACTATAAAAGTTATAGCATGTGTGGGTTAAGCACATGGTTGAGGAGAAGGGGAATAGTCCATAGTCCATGAAAGTCCATGAATAAAAACAAAGGGAGAAGGGATGATGATGGAGAGCCACATCCAGGGCTGCCTTCAGGGGGGAACTGAAACCAAGTTCCAAAAATCTGAGAGAGAGCACAAAGAGAGAGGCGCCTCTGTGTGTAGATGTAAAAATCACAATTTATTAGGATCATGTGTACAAGCAACTCACATGTATGAAGTCATAAACAGACATATAGTGAGATTAGGGGTACATCCATCGTGGGGATAGTCATCAGTTCCGTCACAGGAGCTCTTCCTGCTTGCCAGGCCTGTGGCCGTGTATGCTGGACACCACAAGATAGCGAAGCTGGCCGCGGTGGAGATAAGGCTCAAAGGGAGGCCTGGAACGCAGATGGATGGCGTCAGGTGACGTCACTGGCAAGCGACGCGTTTCACGAGTGTACGGGCTGCAGTGACGTGGCTCCTTCATCAAGCTGAAGCGATATGGAGACGATATGTTGCCTCCTCACCTCCTGATTTAAATCCATGATTGCCATGCAATGCACGCGTTTGGAACATGGTAGTGCGGCAATTAGAGGTTTAAATCAGATGTGAGAAGGCAACACTGTGCCCGGTGATCTTTGACTTCTCCCGTGTTGTTCAGGTAGATCTCCACCTCTTTAAGGTTGCCTACCCCTGTTCTAGGCCAATAGGATCGCTTTTCCTTTTGGACAATCAGGAAACGGGTCTCAAGACCCACTTCCTGATTGGCCGGGAGGAGAATCAGTAGGACAATAGCAAATATTCATTCGCTATTGTCGCACAACTGGGTGGGCAACCCTCACTGTTTTTGGAAGCCATTCGGAGTCAAAAGCTCTAATCACGTGCTTCAAAAAAAAAAAAAAAACTGGATTGGAATCCATGCATCCCGCGTCCCGCATGAAGATTAGGAGGCCGGGCGCATGGATGGGGGAGAGGGTCGGCGCCCAAGCGCCCCTTATGGGCGGGCCCCCACTACTACAGTATGTGGGTTGTACCACACGCTCCCTAAGAACCCGTATAGGGGAACACTATTGTGACACCAATAATCTCAATGTCAGGCACATTTCTAATGCAACACGTCACTTTAGGGATTGCCACCAAGGCAATCTTTCCTAATTCAGGTTTAGGGGAATAGAAAGGCTGTCTTCTTCACCCAGGGAGAGAAAGGTGGATTTTTAGATTGAATACTGGATCACCTCATGGGTTAAACCTGAGGTGGGATCTGGATTTACACTTGCCCTCTCCTTTTATCTGTCTCTTTGTGGTTATGATAATTGTATATACACGTCTGTTTTGTCCTCTCTGGCAGACACTAATTGATTTCATTTGTTTCTTTTCTATTGCACATGTTTATATATAATTGTATCAATTTGTCTGCAAAGCTTAGTAATATATACCTGAATCCACTCTGCAGCTGTTAAAGCTGTTTCTTTCTTGCTGACCATTTGCAATCAATTAAGGCAATTGATGGGTGGCGTCTATGGCATCTAGTGATACTATTTATTTTCAAATGTTCTGTGTTTTTAAGTAGTTATGACTAAGACCTTGTAGGCTGAAACACGTCAGCTGGTTTTATCTGCGTTTGTACACTGTGGTTTTTCAATAAACATGACGATTATTAAGAGCAACAACTGGCTGTGCGGATCATCTTAATGGACAGTTTCTGACTATGCAACCGCCCATGCATTTTCTGGATCTGTAATTTTCCATGAATAGCCGACCACACAGTCTGGCCCCCAAAGGATTCCTTTTTGCCAGCCCCCTCCTCCATCCCACCCTCCACTTTTTATCCTTCTTTCCTTCTCTTTATTTTTTTCTACCTGTAATTCTTTTCCTTTTTTGAATCTTGTTTTTTTTTTCCATTTCCTTTTCTCCTGTTACCTTATTGACTAGCAAGCAGTGTTCATTTTGGCAGCAAATTTCTATTTAGTTTTAGTCTTTTGCCCTGTAGACACGGTCGGACTTTCCGACGGAAAATGTGCGATTGGAGCTTGTTGTCGGAAATTCCGACCATGTGTAGGCTCCATTGGACTTTTCATCAGAATTTTCGACACACAAAGTTTGGGAGCTGGATCTAAAATTTTCCGACAACAAAATCCGTTTGCGTAAATTCCGATCATGTGTAGACAATTCCGATGCACAAAGTGCCACGTATGCTCAGAATAAAGCAGAAGAGCACCACTGGCTATTGAACTTAATTTTTCTTGGCTCGTCGTACGTGTTGTACGTCACCGCGTTCTTGACGTTTGGAATTTCCGACCAACTTTGTGTGATTGTGTGTATGCAAGACAAGTTTGAGCCAACACCCGTCTGAAAAAATCTGATGGATTTTGTTGTTGGAATGTCCGATCGTGTGTACAGGGCATTAGTCTTAGGACTAAAATGGCATTTTAGTTTTAGTCCCATTTTAGTCTTCTGCAATTGTTTTAGTTTTAGTCATAATTAGTCGAATTTCAAAACTCATTATAAACTCCTGGAGTAAAAAAATCTAATATCATGTTATTATTTATGGTATTAAGGTTTTAGCAAACTCACAAATTCATATTTAGCCACTCTGGATGGCCAGAGGAGGCCTGTAATGCTGCACAGTCCTCTGGACAGTGGTCTGAAGAGGCCTGTAAGAGTGTTCTGGATGATGGTCTCTGGTAGGTCTAAGGGATGGCCTGTAATGCACAGTGACCTGGATGCCGGTGTTCAGAGGAGGCCTGTTGTAATGCTGCACAGTGCTGGATGGTGGTCTTAGGTCTTAGGGATGGCCTGTAATGCGCAGTGCCCTGGATGCCACTGTCTGTGGTCAGAGGAGGCCTGTAATGCACAGATGCACACACAGTGCTCTGGATGGATGGTGGTCTGAGGGGAGGCCTTAGGCCTGCTGTAGTTGTAATGTACTACACAACTGATACTGTACACACTCACAGTCTGCTCTGGGTGCCTGGCGGTGCAGTCGTCTCGTCAGTCGGGACTCGGGAGTGGGACAGACTCAGTCTCGTCGGGAGTCGCGACTCAGGAGGCCTCAGCCTACCCTGTTTCCCTGAAAATAATACCTAGCGTGATTGTAGGTGATGGCTGCAATATAAGCCCTACCCCCCAAATAAACCCTAGTTAAAGTCCTTGTAGGTCTTATTTTCAGGGTAGGGCTTATTTTTGGGGAAACAGGGTAGGGCTTATTTGGGGGGTAGGGCTTATATTGCAGCCATCAACGACAATCAAGCTAGGTCTTATTTTGGGGGAAACAGGGTAGCTGGCCTGTAATGCTGCTCTCTCTGAGTCTGGTCTCTGGCAGTCGTCTCGTCACAATGTGGGAGCAGATTGTGGAGGCAGGTGGAGCTCTGTGAAAAAATTGAAGTTAATTCACTAGGGTAAACGTCCCTGCCTCCCACTTTCTTCCCGTTTTCATTCGTTAATGAAAACGGATTTGATATTCCTCATAGTTTTCGTCAGTGGACGAAAATGTGCTGTACTTTTTCATTTAGTTTTCGTCACTGTAAAAATGCCGCTGACGAAAATGTTTTCGTTGACAAAATTAACACTGCTAGCAAGCCTTCCTTCATGCCCTTATCAGGAAACATTTTCACTCTGTCAGGATCCATCCTTCCCTTGGCCATTGACCAACCATTGGATGGGATGAACCCTGCACTGGCTACTTCTTATACACCATATGGACCTTTACCTACTGATGTATAAGTCTGTCAACCTCAATGCTGCTCTGGGTCCTTTTAAAAGCTGTTGACGGCTGACTTGAATGTGCATTCAATTATTCTTCGATATTATTTTTTTCCAATAAAAACATTATGAAAGAAAATGAGTGACCATTCTTTGGAACAGGATTGTTGAAAGGAACTTCCCCAACACTCAGGAACCATTTAATGTCTATTGTAGAATCAGAAAGCACCTTAAAAAAGCCTTCCACATTGAATTCAACGCATTTCACCATTTTGGATCAAAGAAAGGGCCCACTATTGTTAAAACAATAATCCTTAGTCCTCCAGAACCATTGAGGCTCGGTTAACACCTGTTGTCTGTTTCAGGGACAAATCAGGGCCAAATCTTTGCCTGAATTTGTCCTATTAACGGAGCCAGAGACGCACAGCGTTTCTGTGCAGTACGCTCCACAGCCCCCCCGGAGATATGTGAACCGGCTCCAAAGAGAGCCGATCACATTCTCCTGCTATGTGAATTGGATGCGGGAAAACCAATACATTTCACTATTTTGAAACAAGGAAGGGTCCAGCATTCTTGAAAGGAACCTCCCAATCCTCAGGAAATATGTAAAATTCATTGTAAGATCAAATACTATCTTAAAAAGCCTATTCATTTCACCATTTTGGAACAAGAAATGACCCCGAATTGTTGAAAGTAGTTTCTCTGACGCTCAGGGGCCTTTTAAGGTCCATTTTTAAAATTAAAACCACCTTAAAAAAAGACATCCCTATGCAATTTCACAAAAATTGTGAGAGCTTGCTCAGTCTGTTCGGCTTTTCACCAAAATTTCATGGAAGCAAAAACCTCCACTCATCTTTAGTATCCTACTATTTTAAAATTACATATGCACACCATGCGTTTATTCATCGAGGACCCCCTCTTCTATCTTAATCTCCTGCAAAAAAAAAATTAAAAAATGGTACCCCAGTACCATACAGAAAGAGGGGATGTCATTATTCCAGAGAAAGCAGCTCAAATCTCATGAGATGATACTACAGCACTAAGCAATAATGTCTTCTCTAAAAAAATTGGGCTACTCAGCATTCCATGGCATTCCAAGGCACTGTGGGCATGAGCGGGGGTAAAAGGCCACACAAAACAAGCAGACCTTGCAATTTTAGTGGAAGTTCTTAGTGGAAGGAGAAGAGGGCATTTTAAAGGCGACCAACTTGTTTGGGTATCAAAGTATTGTTCTCGTTTTACAATTCTGAAATCTTTTCACTGGTGCCAGCATCTAGTCTGGGATTAGATTACAGGGAGGCAGGGTCTGGATCAGGTAGACCCTTAAAGAACAAGGTCCAGGCTGACTTGAAATCCGCCTCTTTAAAACCTGTCTGTGGACTAGAGATGGACACCATGGAGAAGATATGAAGCTGTACATTTTAAACAATGGTGAGGGACCAGTACAGGTTGGTAACTGCTAATCTACATTCTTCTTTATAAAACAGGTGCTGTTAATTTTGGAAATGTCTAATTTTTCTTTTTCTTATTTCTATTTTTTGTAGTTAATAAAAATACAGTTACCCTTTAAGAACAATCTTTGGCTTCCACGACTTAAAAGAGCTGGAATAAATTTTTTCTTATTTTTACCATACCGAATGTATAAGCCTTATTAACAAATTATCTTAACCCGGACGCAGTAGTTCCCCTTTGGGGCGTCCAGAACTCACAACAGGGCATTAACATTTGAAGATGGATTACTGTTTAAACGTTAACTCTATAAACGTTATGTTCAGCAACCTTTATATAAGTTACAGAATAAACCACACTGTATTGTCATATATAAGCACCTGTACTTGGTTAACCGGCTTGCCTAACGTTAGGCTCTGGTCTTATTCATGCTTTATTCTGTTTAAATCTGTGTTAAAGAAAAATAAATTTTTATTGAACCTAAGAACAATCTTTGGCTAAAGAAAAATGATCTAAGTGGAATTTTTTTTTTTTCATTCCTTTGATGGAGAGCTTGTTTGTGCTATAACTTATGATCTTTCCGAGAACAGTGCATGTTTTGAAAGGCAGTGTTTTATTGTAAACATGAAATTGGAGGATGGATGAAGCAAATCCTGAATAATGAGGTGTTAAGACAGTGGTTCTATACAAAAAATCCTTTACTGCAGGCAACTGCTAAACATAAGGTATATTTATGCCACACAAGTGATAGCAGAGCATGTACCCCAGGGGAATGTCCAACAAGGTCAACAAGTACTTCTGCTTGGTAGAGTACATTCAGAAAAACACTTGTAGTAAATATTATGTAAAACAAATTTGGTTTGCTAGAATAGCAGGTATTTCAGTTATGCGACTATATTATAACTTACTGAATTGTTTGACTCATATATATACTATATCACCAAAAGTATTGGGACAGCTGAATTTACACACATGACAAACTTTAATGGCACCCCAGTCTTAGTCTGTAGGGTTCAATATTGAGTTGGCCCACCCTTTGCAGCTATAACAGCTTCAACTCTTCTGGGAAGGCCGTCCACAAGGTTTAGGAGTGTGTCTATGGGAATGTTTGACCATTCTTCCAGAAGCGCATAATCCCCCCTCCACCAAATGATTTGGACCAGTGCACAAATCTAGGCTGCTCTGTGCAAAACCATGTTTGTTATTTTTAACTAAAGAAAACTAGACTTTAGTATCACTTTAATAGCTACAGTATGACTGAGGGCTGTTGCCTTTGAAACTAGTATGCAATTACTGCTATAAGAGGCTACAAGTAATGCATACCCATGTGGAACAGGGCTGATTTGTTGTATATAAAATGTTCTTTTGGATCCTTACTGAGCCTAATAAGTAACGTAAATATGTTTTTACTTTAAACACCTAACCTTATGCAAGGGGGAAAAAAAAGAGAAAAAAAATGATTTTTTCCTGCATACGGCTGAATGATAGAACTCAGCACAACTCCCCCTTACTTACTAAGCTCAATGAACTTTGACTTTGCTAAGGTCCTACTCTTTTGGTAAATTAACCACTCTTTGTATGTTAGCATTTTGTATGGAGTTATCTTCCAAAATATATAATATTGTGTGTTAAAAAAAAATGCCATTAATTTCTTTTCTGTACAGACAATATACTGATTTTAACTTGAGTTTTAATTTAACAAAAAAAAAAAAAATATATATATATATATATATATATATATATATATATATATATATATATATACACAGTTGTGCTCATAAGTTTACATACCCTAGCAGAATTTATGATTTCTTGGCCATTTTTCAGAGAATATGCATGATAACACAAAAACATTTCTTTCACTCATGGTTAGTGTTTGGCTGAAGCCATTTATTATCAAGCAACTGTTTTTACTCTTTTTAAATCATAATAACAACAAAAAACTACCGAAATGACCCTGATCAAAAGTTTACATACCCCAGTTCTTAATACCGCGTATTGTCCCCTTTAACATCAATGACAGCTTGAAGTCTTTTGTGGTATTTGTGGATGAGGCTCTTTATCTTCTCAGATAGTAAAGCTGCCCATACCTCTTGGCAAAAAGCCCCCAGTTCCTGTAAATTCTTGGGCTGTCTTGCATGAACTGCACGTTTGAGATCTCCCCAGAGTGGCTCAATGATATTGAGGTCAGGAGACTGAGATGGCCACTCCAGAACCTTCACTTTATTCTGCTGTAGCCAATGACAGGTCGACTTGGCCTTGTGTTCTGGATCATTGTCATGCTGGAATGTCCAAGTACGTCCCATGCGCAGCTTCCTGGCTGATGAATGCAAATGTTCCTCCAGTATTTTTTGATAACATACTTCATTCATATTGCCATCAATGTTGACCAAATTTCCTGTGCCTTTGTAGCTCACACTTCCCCAAAACATCAGCGATCCACCTCCGTGTTTCACAGTAGGAATGGTGTACCTTTAATCATAGGCCTTGTTGACTCCTCTCCAAACGTTTATGGTTGTGGCCAAAAAGCTAAATTTTGGTCTCATCACTCCAAATGAATTTGTGCCAGAACGTTTCAGGTATGTCTCTGTGCTGTTTGGCGTATTGTAAGCAGGATACTTGGTGGCATTTGCGAAGTAATTACTTTCTTGTGGCAACTCGACCATGCAGCCAATCTTTCTTCAAGTGCCTCCTTATTGTGCATCTTGAAACAGCCACACCACATGTTTTCAGAGAGTCCTGTATTTCACCTGAAGTTATTTGTGGGTTTTTCTTTCCATCCCAAACAATTTTCCTGGCAGTTGTGGCTGAAATTTAAGTTGGTCTACCTAAATGTGGTTTGGTTATAACAGAACCCCTCATTTTCTACTTCTTGATTAGAGTTTGAACACTGCTGATTGGAATTCTTAATTCCTCTGATATCTTGTTATATCCCTTTCCTGTTTTATACAGTTCAACTACCTTTTCCCGCAGATCCTATGACAATTTTTTTACTTTCCCCATGACTCAGAATCCAGAAACGTCAGTGCAGCACTGGATGAAAGATGCAAGGGTCTGTCAGGAGTCCAGAAACTCATTGACCTTTTTTACACACACACTAATTACAAGAAAACAAATCACAGGTGAGGATGGTTACTTTTCAATAGCCATTCAAACCCCTTTGTGTCAACTTGTGTGCATGTTATCAGGCCAAAATCACTGGGGTATGTAAACTTTTGATCAGGGTCCTTTGGATAGTTTCTGTTGTGATTATGATTTAAAAAGAGTAAACACAGTTAATTGATAATAAATGGCTTCAGCCAAACACTAACCATGAGTGAAATAAATGTTTTTGTGTTATCATTCATATTCTCTGAAAAATGTCCAAGAAATCATGAATTCTGCCAGGGTATGTAAACTTATGAGCACAACTGTATATTGTGATAATATTTACCAAACATAGAGCAATAAGACTGATTTTCTACAAGCTGGACTGTGGGATTTGATATTTCCCACCATTCCCAGTAAAGTCATGTACAACCATATAAATCCACACAGCTGTAGGACAAAAATATGCCAAGTGTATTTAAAGCCTGGATTTTGAAACAGGTTTGGTCTGCAGAGAAATTAAGACAAAATTACTCATGCTACTTAGGGACATAGGATGCTGTTGAAATGTTTTTGCTGCTAGTGCACATTTTCAAGGCGGGCATATAAATATAAATTATTTTGAGACTTTAGATTTTGTATACATTACTTTTTTATATTTTTTATATTCTTTTTATATTTTTGGCCTTAAAATCTTTGTATGTTGTTCTAACATTTTAATCTATACTGGCCATTCAATTTTATAAAGTAAAATAGTACAAATATTACATACATAATGTATATATATATATATATATATATATATAATATATATATATATATAAGGTTTAGGTCCGATGTATTTCAGATCCTCAGTCACCGGTTGATACTGCCTTCCAACCCGATCCTTAAGTTGCCCTCTTAAATCATAACGGTGACCATAAAACAATTTAAATTGTTACCATATGCCATCACAGCTGCTAAGCAAACAATAGCTAAATCATGGAAACCCCTGACTCTTTGGGCTGATTTACAGAAACTGGAGAGTGCAAAATCTGGTGCAGCTCTGCATGGTAGCCAATCAGCTTCTAACTTCAGCTTGTTCAATTAATCTTTGACAAAAAAAAAAACTTGGAAGCTGATTGCTTTCAATGCAGAACTGCACCAGATATTGCACTCTCCAGTTTTAATAAATCAACCCCTTTGTGCCTTGGCAACCAAGCACAAGATCACACAGGCAATGGTCCATGCCAAGATTGAGGCAACCCTGCATGACAGAGTTCACAAATATCCGAGAGTTTGGCAGCCGTCGATTATTAATTTCTTGCCTCCTGACTTCGATACAACTTTATTTGAACTTTGAAATATAACACCTATTCTGGCCTTTGATGAATTAGTGCTGAATATAACAAACTAACCCAGGGAACCCGACCCACCGTAACCCATCTCTTCCCTTATTCTCCTATTGCTTTGTTTCTGATATTCTTTTGTCTGTGTTACTGTTGGAAAGTTTTCCTCACCCTGTCTGATAAAATGTTGTCAGTAGGATAGGAAGAGAGGGTGAATCTCTCTAACAGAGCCTTGGTGGTTAGTAGCAAGAACCTGGAAGGGGTGCTAACGCTTCCCAACGCAATCCGAAACTAAGAGAATATATTTTTGGTTGGACACTTTAAAGAGGGGTTCCACCCAGGGGGTCCATTAAAAAAAAAAAAAAAAATTAAAAGTCAGTAGCTACAAATACTGCAGCTGATGACTTTTAATTGGACACTTACCTGTCCCTGGGTCCAGCGATGCGGGGGGGATCGAAGCCCCGCTCGTCCCCCCCCTCCGTTCGTCGGCGCCGGCATTTCAACTGTGGGCGCCGGGCTGTGGCTTCGCAGCCTGGCACCCACTGCGCATGCACGAGCGGTGATTGGCCACTCAATCACCTGGGACCTGTAATGGGTCCCAGATGATTGACAGGAGGGAGCAGAGCTGAGCCCTTCCTGTGCCGAGGGTGAAGTGATGTCACCAGCCCAGGCAAAGGAAGAGGCAGACTACGAGGGATCCCCTAGCAACAGGCATTTAGAGGTAAGTAAAAATATCCAAATGTTTTTTTGGGTTTTTTTTTTAGAATTTTTCAGGTATTTTTGTTTTTTTGGGTGGAACCCAACTTTAAGGTTAGAAAGGTATGGGGGGTTGCTATTGTTGATCTTTCCTTTAAAGCTGATCTCCAACATTTTGAGTTTCCCCTCAAAGGCACCCTAGGTGTATTTTATTGAAACCCTTTTTCCTGCATTTTTTTTCGGGGCCATCAGTGCAGCTTTCTCTTCTTCGTCCAGCAGAGGTAGGGGGGTTGGACATTCTTCCAGTACTGAGAAGTGCTTACCTAATGATGTGTGAGCACTGCCTAATCCTGAAGTACTAAGAGACCAGCCTGCATGATGACTTGCCCCCCTCCCACCCACCCAAGAGAGGCATGTAAGCAACTGGCTTGGCTCAAATGAAATGGGCAAAATGAACAGAGAAGGAAGTTGGGAGCATACTGGAGCATAAAGAAAGTGATTAGAAATTGGAAACATTGTTTTTATAGAGAAGAGAAAAAACACCAAGTGGTCCATTGAGTCTTCCTCTTCCTCAGTTTTTATTATTTATTTGAGTTATTTTTTTTTTTACTTTTTTTGTCTGAGATCTATGTTTGTCTCAAGCACATCTGAAGCCATGGAAAAAAGGACAAATCTCTGCACTCGAGTGAAATACTTATAAGCCGCCAGCACTAAAATTTGCGATACCAAAATTATAATACATACCTCTCCTTAAGTGCATGAATATAAATGATTGCTGTACATATAATAATGACATAACACTGAAACAATGCTATGTTCATAAGAGATGGAATAAAGCTGTGCCAAAAATCCAACAAAAATCCATACAGTATAACCCAATATCAGTGTCCACAAATGTCCTATAAGGTATTGAGTCCATAGTGATATTTCAGGTCTAGAAAAACACCCTACAACTCTGCTCCTCGTGATGATTGGTAAACAGGAAAAACACCCAGCAGTCAGTGCTCCCCACAATATTCACACAGGGTTCTTAGCAGATGGATTTGACCACTATGTTACTGGATGATCAAATTGCGCCTGAAGGGTTAAATGCTCCTGGTTTCAAATACACCACAACCAACTCATCCAGGGAAATGTGCACAGATTCTCCTGTATACAGTGCCTTGAAAAAGTATTCCTACCCCTTGAAATTTTCCACATTTTTTCATGCTACAATCAAAAACTTAAATGTACTTTATTGGAACTTTATGTGACAGGCCAACACAAAGTGGCACACAATTGTGAAGTGGAAAGAAAATTATAAATGGTTTTCAAATTTTTTTACAAATAAATATCTGAAAAGTGTGGCATTTTGTATTCAGCCCCCGTTACTCTAATACCCCTAACTAAAATCTAGTGGAACCCATTGCCTTCAGAAGTCACCTAATTAGAAAATAGCATCCACCTGTGGGTAATTTAATCTCAGTATAAATACAGCTGTTCTGTGAACCCCTCAGAGGTTTGTTAGAGAACCTTTAGTGAACAAACAACATTATGAAGGTCAAGTAACACACCAGACAGGTCAGGGATACAGTTGTGAGAAGCCATGTGGGGGACACAGCAAATATATGGAAGAAGGTGCTCTGGTCAGATGAGACCAAGATTGAACTTTTTGGCCTAAAAGTAAAACGCTATGTGTGGCGGAAACAAACACTGCACATCACCCTAAACACACCATCCCCACCGTGAAACATGGTGGTGGCAGCATCATGTTGTGGGGATTCTTTTCTTCAGTAGGAACGAAGCTGGTCAGAGTTGATGGGAAGATGGATGAAGCCAAATACAGGGCAATCTTAGAAGAAAACCTGTTAGAGTCTGAAAAAGACTTGAGACTGGGGCAGAGGTTCACCTTCCAGCAGGACAACGACCCTAAACATACAGCCAGAGCTACAATGGAATGGTTTAGATCAAAGCATATTCATGTATTAGAATGGCCCAGTCAAAGCCCAGACCTGAATCAATTGAGAATCTGTGGCAAGACTTGAAAATTGCTGTTCACAGACGCGCTCCATCCAATCTCACAGAGCTTGAGCTATTTTGCAAAGAAGAATGGGCAAAAATGTCACTCTCTGATGTACAGAGCTGGTAGAGACATCCCCAAAAAAGACTTGCAGATGTAATTGCAGTGAAAGGGGGTTCTACAAAGTATTGACTCAGGGGGGCGCTATACAAATGCAATACACACTTTTCACATATTTATTTGTAAAACATTGTTGAAACCATTTATCATTTTCCTTCCACTTCACAATTATGTGCCACTTTGTGTTGGTCGATCGCATAAAATCCCAATAAAATACATTTACGTTTTCTGTTGTAACAGGACAAAATGTGGAAAATTTCAACGGGTATGAATACTTTTTCAAGACATTGTATATACTGTATGAAAAGAGAATAGTAGCTCTCATAGGGTTAAAGTTAAAACAATTCCAATTTATAAAACCCAGGAGATTGCACACTCACATATTGTTAAATACGGTACAGCAGTACTGCATTTTATGGTTCCAATTAGCAAAGCATTTGTTTCTGCTCCACTTTGCATGATGATGTCATGTGCGATAGGTCAAAAAATCCACTCACCGTTGACTGCATCACTACCTCTGCTGGAAGTCTATTTCAAGCTGTAACTACACTTTCTGTAAAATAATAATTTCTAAGTTTAGTTTAGAATTTTCCTCCTGCTAGTTTGTGATTGTGTCCTTGATGTCCTTGATGTTCTTGATCTTAGCTTCATATTAAAAATACTGCCCTCCTGAACCTTATTCACATTAAGGTTTCAATCATGTCTCCCCTTCCCTTCTTTCTTCAACACTGTGTATGGAGGGTCTAAAAAAAAAAAAAAGATTATTGGAATTCTACTTCAAGAATGTTTTTTTCTGTCTTGCTGACTTGTTGACTTAGTGCTTCAATGCTCAATGCCTAATTTAAAAATTTTTAAAAAGATTATTGGAATTCTTCTTCAAGAATGTTCTTTTCCCATCTGTCTTGCTGACATATTGAGTTCAATGCTTTCTGAGTCCCTGATTTGAAGAAAGTACAGATATAAGGAATTCTGACACTTTCCTGACACTTGTTTCTAATATTCTGGTCCTGACCTGTGGCTCAAAAGTATTATCATAGCCAGTCAACTACAATTTTCAAAAGGAGGCCAACACTCTCTCAATATCTTTGCTCATGAAAATGCCTATAAAGTCGTCCCGCGTTGGTACATGATCCCTGACTGCATATCTAAATTTGTTCCTGCGGCCTCCCCACATTGCTTCTGAGGTTGTACTGATCAGGATACTTTCTTTTATATCTGGTGGATGTGTCCCAGGGCAGTTCGCTTTTTGGTGTGGATCTATAATATGCTCCAGTTGTTCTTTCAAATAAACCTTATCTATAAAATCCACAGGAAGCCTTCCTACATAGTCCAATTCCACAATTGCCTAAATCTCAGTGGAAGCTGGTGGGGTTCGTGTTCCTGGCAGCTAGGAAAGTCCTAGCTAGAGCTTGGAAACTCCCACCGATAAACTTTGCCGAGGTGAAGCAAAGCCTCATGGGTATTATGACACATGAACAACTCACTTCCATAGTCACTGATACCCAAGCAAAGCATCTAAAGATTTGGGTCCCATGGCTGGGACCCAACATCTAGTTACTGTAGCTCTCTCGTTTCATTATAACCACTTGTTCAGAGCTCCATAGATGCTGGTAAGGTCAGGCCTCACGAGATCCCCTACACCATGGGTCTTCAAACTATGGCCCTCCAGTTGTTCAGGAACTACAATTCCCATCATGCCTAGTCAAGTCTGTGAATGTCCGAGTTTTACAATGCCTCATGGGATGTGTAGTTCTGCAACAGCTGGAGGGCCATAGTTTGAAGATCCCTGCCCTACACTTACCCCTTCCCTCAGCCTCCCCACAATTCCCTGCATTCCTCTCCTCTCTGAATCTATCTCATTCTTTACTTGTCTACATCTCCTCTTTTGCTTTATTTCTGTATTGCCTCTCTGTTCTTCTCCCAACAAACAAACTACTTGCTCTTTCCCTTTGGCCAATCATACAGTAAGATGACTTGCTGAGCTAATGAGGAACGCTTAAAGGTCTGGATACCTACCACTTGTGCCTTTCTGAGTGTATTCGTACACTGACCTCCTTGATAGTAGGCATGTGCAATTCGTTTCGTTACGAATTCGTTTTTTAACGAATTTCGACAAATTCGTTAATTCGGGAATTAACAAAAACTTGTTTAATGAATTTTTTCAGAATATTCGTAAATTCGATAAAATTGGACATTCGTAAATTCGGGCATTCGTACATTTGCAATTTACGAATGTACATTTGTACATTCGTACATTAGTAAATTAGTGAATTCGTAAATTTGTAAATTCGAAAATTCGGAAATCTGAAGTAATAGTTAACTAATAATAACTTAACTATTAGTAATTACTAGTAACTTTTAAATTATAGGTATTGTAATTTCCTTTAAAATTTGGCTGTTAGTGAACGTAACACATACAAATTTATCCAAAGTTATGAATGATCCGAAAAAATGGAATGGAACATAATGAATTAGTAATAATAAATAACAATAATAATAATAACAACGTTTTATTATTATTATTTATTAATAATTTGTTCCGTTCCATTTGTTTAGATACAGCATTCGTTTTGGATAATTCGTAACTTTGGATAAATTTGTATTTGTTACGTTCACTGATAGTCAAATTTGAAAGGAAATTACAATACCTATAATTTAATAGTTAGTTACTATTTCAGATTTTTGAGTTTTCGGGATTTTTTATTTTCAAACTTCGAATTTACAAATTTCTGAATTTTCTAATTTACATGTACGATTTTACGAATGTACGAATTTACAAATGAACAAATGTAAAAATGTACGAATGTGCGAATGTACGAATGAACGAATGTTCGAATGTACGAATGTACGAACGAACGCATTTATGAATTTACGAACGAACGAATTTACGAATCGCGATCATAACGAATGACCCGAAAAACGAAAAAAAAAAAATAAACAAATGAAACGAAAACGAAAATGAACAAATTTTTTGGCTGTGCACATGTCTACTTGATAGCACTACTTGTTTTGGGACCACTGTTGTATTTTCCTCTTACCATAGTTTTTTTTTTGGCTTTTTATATGCTTTCATGACCATGTAAGTTTGTTGTACTTGCTGGAAGAATGTGATAATTCTTTTGTAAAACAAAAAAGGCCAGAAAAGTTAGCCCATCTTCTTTTCTCATGACTGAGTCACTTTAAATGTATTCATATGTACTGTGTCTATGGCAAAAGCAAATTATTGCCAACTCAGACCTTCTTGCAGCAACCATGCGCTCTGAGAAAGAACATTTCATACAATGTGCATACTAAGAAATACAAGGAGCTTTTCATTTCTTACAAGTCTTGCTGCCTGCAGTGATTTAAGCCTTGCCAGATGTTGTCCTCTCTTTCAAAGAAATATTAAATTTTTGGGGGGGTTTATGTAGAAGATGCCTGAGCTCTCTCTTTAATGTCTCCTTATATTCGCACCATTGCATTTTCCATGAGAACTTTTAATGTTCCAGAATTAGACTGTTTGTTGCAGCCTAATTAATTTTATTTTTGTTCCTAGACATTTGTTTTAGGGGCTTTTCTCAAGATAAACATTGCAGGATGAGATGGATTACAGAACTGGATACCATGGGTAAAGCTCTCAATTTCAGCCAAAAGTAGAAGGGAGAAAAGCACTTAGTGGGGTCTAGACTGAGAAATATTTGTCTATTAAAAATATAAATCGTTAATTATATTGAATATTAAAATGCATTTTTTATTAAGCATAACTCAAAAAAATATGAAACATTTCTAAAGAGATATAAAAAAAACTGTCATTTAGGTTTTTTTGTTCATTAAAGCGGAGTTCCACTCAAAAGTGGAAGCTCCACTTATTTTTTTCCTCCCCCCTTCCGGTGCCACATTTGGCTCCTTTGGGGGGGGGTACCTGTTTTTGACAGATACCCGTCACCACTTCCAGAAGACCTGGCTGCAGCGAGATGCGGTTCGGTCCCCCTCCTCCTTCCTCCGTCGCCGGTGTTCTATCAGATTAGTGAACCCATCAGATCGGAGAACGGAAGTGACGTTCCATCAGCTGCGCATGCATTCCATGGGTTCGCTAATCTGGCAGAACAGCAGCATCGGATATATGCTAAGCTACGGCTTGAATTTCTGAGTAATTTTAGAAATAAAGTGAGCGGATATAAATAAATATAGTATATACGCTCCCTATATTGCTAAAATTACTCAAGAAATTCAAGACATATCTGGATGTAGTAAGATGTCCGCTGCCGCCTTCTGACTGCAGGTGTTCTGTCAGGTTAGCAAACCTGGTAGTGGTGGAACGCATTCGCAGTTGATGCAATGTCACTTATGTTCGTTGGTCTGATGGGTTTGCTCATCTGATAGAACTCCGGGCCAGTTAGAAAGCGCAGCACAGTAGGGACCCGGCCGTGAAGCTGAAAGGCTTCATTGCCGACTTCCCTCACCATGAATGGCGGCGGCAGCACCTGAGAGCTGATCGGAAAATCGTCTGGGGAGCCGACATCATGGGATCCCTGAACAGGTAAGTGTCCTAATATTAAAAGTCAGCAGCTACAGTAGAAGAAGTCCTTGTAGTGACGAAACCAGTCGGGCTGAGGTATCCTTTCCTGTCATCATGCTTTGGATGAGAGCACAGGAACATTACTGTGCCCATACACACACACTGTTTTTTATTCTGCTGGCATGTAAGTGCATTACTTTAATAAAAGCCTTGTTGTTAAGATTTTACACTATCGTGGCATTTTATCTTTTTGGGGTATGCCATTTGATGCGTCTACTTGGATTAGGAGGAGCTATTATAGTCTTCAGTGTGTTCTCCCGGTTGCGGACGGCTTCCCCCACCCACCTTCCGGTAGACCACAATAGCTCCACGGTAGGGATTTCCCCATCAAAACTGACTGTGCTGATGAGGGAAATCAAGCGGTTTTCTTTCCTGCAGCCCATGGCGCCTGCCGCGTACTCCGTGACCGTGCCCGCGGGTCCCGCAGACTCGATGTCCGCCGGGGGGCCTGCGATCGTGTCACGGAGTGGCAAAACGGGGGGATGCCTATGTAAACTAGTTCTGACTAGCAACGTGACAGGGATCTACTGCTCCCTGTCATCGGGAGCAGTGATCTCTGTCATGTTCTAGTGAGGCAATCCCCCCCACAGTCAGAATCGCTCCCTAGGACGCACTTAACCCCTTGATCGCCCCCTAGTGTTTAACCCCTTCCCTGCCAGTGTCATTTACACAGTAATCAGTGCATTTTCATAGCACTGATCGCTGTATAAATGACAATTGTCCCAAAATAGTGTCAAAAGTGTCCGATGTGTCCGCCATAATGTCGCAGTCATGATAAAAATCGCAGATCGCCACCATTACTAATAAAAAAATAAATAATAAAAATGCCATAAATCTATCCCCTATTTTGTAGACGCTATAACTTTTGCGCAAACCAATCAATATATGCTTATTGTGATTTTTTTTTACCAAAAATATGTAGAAGAATACATATCGGCCAAAACTGAGAAAGAAATTTGTTTTTTTTTATATATTTTTTGGGGATATTTATTATAGCAAAAAGTAAAAAATATTGCTTTTTTTCAAAATTGTCTCTCTTTTTTTGTTTATAGAAAAAAAAATAAAAACTGCAGAGGTGATCAAATACCACTAAAAGAAAGCTCTATTTGTAGGGGAAAAGAGGACATCAATTTGGTTTGGGTGCAACGTCGCACGACCGCGCAATTGTCAGTTAGAGCCCTTTCACACTGGGGCGGGGGCGGCATCGGCGGTAAAACGCCGCTATTATTAGCGGCGTTTTACCGTCGGTATTCGGCCTCTAGCGGGGCGGTTTTACCCCCCAGCTAGCGGCCGAGAAAGGGTTAAATACCACCGCAAAGCGCCTCTGCAGAGGCGCTTTGCCGACGGTATAGCCGCGCCGTCCCATTGATTTCACCTTCACCGCTCCGAAGATGCTGCTAGCAGGACTTTTTTTACCATCCTGCCAGCGCATCGCTCCAGTGTGAAAGCCCTCGGGGCTTTCACACTGGAATGAAAGCAGCGGCACTTTCAGGTCGGTTTGCAGGTGCTATTATTAGCGCAATAGCGCCTGCAAACCGCCCCAGTGTGAAAGGGCTCTTAAAGCAACACAGTGCCCAATCACAAAAAGTGCTCTGGTCAGGAAGGGGGTAAATCCTTCCGGGGCTGAAGTGGTTAAAGTGGATGTAAACCTGAATTTTTTTTTCAAATTTTTCTGAAGTTACGAATTTCTTCGAAATAACGAATTCTGATCATAATGAATGACTTGAAAAATAAAAAAAAAAAAAAAAACAAAAAAACAAATGAAACGGAAAAGAACACATTTTTTCGGCAGTGCACATGTCTATTGTCAAGTCATCTGTGTAATCCAGCTCTGAGCAATCCTCTTCTCTTTTTTTTGTAAGATAAAAAAATGACACACAGATAAGTTTGTGTCGCCACACCCCCCACTGCTGTGACCGACATCTGATTTCATTATCTCATGAACGAGCAGAGAGAGGTGTCCGTTTATGAAGCAGTGAAATCTATTCACTGCTTCATTCTCCGGCATTCACAGTGAAGATTTTTCTCCTCTGTGTGCCAGTTTATGAAGCTTTGTAGATCGCTTCACCTTTGGAGGAGTGAAGAGATCTACAAATGCTTTCAACAGTGGAGAAAGGCTCCTGATACTGGAATCTCGTGAGACTTTACGAGATTACAGCACCAGAAATACAGAGATGTCAGTTTATTAAGCAGTGATAAATTATCACCGCTCAATACACGGACAGACGGTGTAAATTACTGTTAATAAAATAATGAGTCCCCCTACATTATATACATATGTATACACACACACACATTATATATACATGTATATACACACACATTATATATATATACATATACACATAAATATGACAGGGGGACATGCTTACAGTGTTGGGGGGTCTGAACGAGGCATAAGGAAGTTAAAAATCTTCCTCCTTCCCCCTCAGATCCCCCCAGATTTCCTCTTCACTCCCCGATTCACCACCTCTGAGCTGGTGAACCTGGGAGTGTGAATTCTGACTCAGATCACCAGTGAAGCGGTGAGATCACCGCTTCATAAACTGGCCCTTTCTGTGTCATTCAATGAGGATTCTCCGTGTGTAGAGATAATCGGAGGGAGAACAAGTTCAAACATGTTCTCCCCCGATTATCACTGTTTCATAAACTGTTTATGGACTGTGATCAGCGGTGATCCTCGGGATCACCGCTGATCACTGCTTCATAAACGGACACCAGAGTCTCTATGATTCCAGCTTCACATCCCTCCTCCTTTCTTCTCCAGCTCTTCCAGGATTGGGCATGCTGAAGTCACATGGTGCCTTTCCTGAGTTTTGACTGGATGTTACTCAAAACTCAGGAATAGGAGAGTAGGAGAATGTAGAGGTGGGCGGGGAGTCTTGTGACATCACGACTCCGCCCACTGAGCTCCAGCAAAGAGACCCGCTCACCGATTCCAGAGGTTTGCGAGGCTCCTACTGCTGAAAGGGGGGTTACATTGCAAGGTAGGGATACACGCAGGAGGCTTGCATGTATATATATACATTAATACTGTGCCATTTGTCTATACTGGGGGAGTGGTGGGTTTACATCCACTTTAATGCATGTTCTGGAACACACTTTTTTTGCCTGGTAGGATAAAAGAGATATCGATATATAATAAAAAAAAGACAAAAGAGGACAGATGAGGTTCACTGTTCAGCCACAGTGTAGAGACAGCAGAGAATTCCACATATATAAATGATCCAAACCATCTCTGACATGTTCCGTCTCTCTAGATCTGCACAGCAGAGTACAAGCTGTTCATTAGACAGAAATTCAGATTTACTAAATTAGAGATCGAATGTGACAATTTATCCAAGGCAGTTTATTTTTTGTGACATCTGTATAATTTTATTAATTACATTTTTTTAATTAACTGTTATTCTTTTAAAGCGGAAGTAAACCCATCCGTAAAACAGTTTCATTTCCGGCACGTGCCGGAAATGTAACACTCCCATTGGTTGCGCTCTCAACCAAACTGTCAAACCATCCAATGGCTGGTGTCATAACTGATCACATGTGCAGTATCATGGCAGTTGTAGATTAAACAGAGGCAAAGATGGCAGCTTCCTTGGCTGAACACGATAGGGGGGTTTAATTACACTTTAACCATTGTGAGTTTGTAAATGTTATAAATGCACAATAAGGGTATGACCCTATCTTATTTACTATTACATATCCAATATTAATAATATTATTATATACAGTATATTATATTAATGTTTATCCAGATTTCCAGCTTTTGTCATAAAATCACTAGTGAATTAGTTTGCTTCTATTTAAAGCTGAACAGTAGACATTTAGATATAAAAGACTAATTATTGCAGCTTGTTAATTATTACATCATTAAATGTTTTTTTATAGATGCCAGCAGTGTAAGTACCTGTATCTGACCCAATGTTAGCTTCTTTAAATCACTGTATTATTATTAATATTATTTTTATTATCTCTCTCCCCAGATTCCAGTGTCTCTCTCCCCCCAGCTTCCAATGGCTCTCTCTTCCCAGCCTCCAGCAGCTCTCTTCCCCCAGCTTCCGCGGCTCTCTCCCCCCAGCCTCCAGCGGCTCTCTTCCCCCAGCTTCCACGGCTCTCTCCCCCCAGCCTCCAGCAGCTCTCTCCCCCCAGCCTCCAGTGGCTCTCTCTCCCCAGCCCCCCGCGGCTCTCTCCCCCCAGCGGCTCTCTCTCCCCAGCCTCCAGCGGCTCTCTCTCCCCAGCCTCCAGCAGCTCTCTCCCCCCAGCCTCCAGTGGCTCTCCCCCCAGCTGCTCTCTCTCCCCAGCCTCCAGCAGCTCTCTTCCCCCAGCTTCCGCGTCTCTCTCCCCCCAGCCTCCAGCGGCTCTCTTCCCCCAGCTTCCACGGCTCTCTCCCCCCAGCCTCCAGCAGCTCTCTCCCCCCAGCCTCCAGTGGCTCTCTCTCCCCAGCCCTCCGCGGCTCTCTCCCCCCAGCGGCTCTCTCTCCCCAGCCTCCAGCGGCTCTCTCTCCCCAGCCTCCAGCAGCTCTCTCCCCCCAGCCTCCAGTGGCTCTCCCCCCAGCTGCTCTCTCTCCCCAGCCTCCAGCAGCTCTCTCTCCCCAGCCTCCAGCTGCTCTCTCTCCCCAGCCTCCAGCTCCTCTTTATCCCTAGCCTCCAGCGGCTTTTTCCCCCCAGCCTCCAGCAGCTCTCTCTCCCCAAGCCTCTAGTGGCTCCCCCCCAGCCACTCATTCTCCCCAACCTCCAGCGGCTCTCTCTCCCGAGCCTTCAGCGGCTCTCTCCCCCCAGCCTCCAGTGGCTCTCCCCTCAGCTGCTCTCTCTCCCCAGCCTCCAGTGGCTCTCTCCCCCCAGCCTCCAGGGCTCTCCCCTCAGCTGCTCTCTCCCCCCAGCCTCTAGCAGCTCTCTCCCCCCAGCCTCCAGCGGCTATCCCCATCTTCCAGTGCCTCTTTCTCCCCAGCCTCCAGCAGCTCTCTCTCCCCAGCCTCCAGGGCCTCTTTCTCCCCAGCCTCCAGCGGCTCTCTCTCCCCAGCCTCCAGCGCCTCTTTCTCCCCAGCCTCCAGCGGCTCTCTCTCCCCAGCCTTCAGCGTCTCTTTCTCCCCAGCCTCCAGTGGCTCTCTCTTCCCAGCCCCCAGGGCCTCTTTCTCCCCAGACTCCAGCGCCTCTTTCCCCCCGCCTCCAGCGGCTCTCTCTCCCCAACCTCCAGTGGCTCTCTCCCCCCAGCCTCCAGCCACTCTCTCCCTCCAGCCTCCAGTGGCTCTCTCCCCAGCCTCCAGTGGCTCTCTCTCCCCAGCCTCCAGCGGCTCTCTCCTCCCAGCCTCCAGGGCCTCTTTCTCCCCAGCTTCCAGCTGCTCTCTCCCGCCAGCCTCCAGCGCCTCTTTCTCCCCAGCCTCCAGTGGCTCTCTCCCCCCAGCCCCCAGATCCTCTTTCTCCCCAGCCTCCAGCGGCTCTCTCCCCCCAGCCTCCAGATCCTCTTTCTCCCCAGCCTCCAGCGGCTCTCTCCCCCCAGCCTCCAGATCCTCTTCTCCCCAGCCTCCAGCCGCTCTCTCCTCCCAGCCTCAAGTGGCTCTCTACTCCCAGCTTCCAGCGATTTGAGCCATCCACTGGACCCCATCCCCGGGGTCCTGTTGTATTTGATTGCCAATCCCTCGCTGTCAGATTGCAAAAAGCCGCTTCACCGGTCCAGGGATTTGAAATCCCCACAGTTTTCTCTCCTCACCTGACAGTACTGGCTAGATGGCTTCTGATTGGTCAGAGCCATCCATGTGACGGTGCTGACCAATTAGAATCCCTGTAGTCTGTACTGTCAGCACTAGAAGGAGATGGCTCGAACTGCTGGAGGCTGGGTGGAGAGAGGTGCTGGAGGCAGGGGGGAAGAGAAGCACTGGAGGCAGGGGGGGAAGAGAGCCGCTGGAGGCGGGGGGGGGGAGAGAGCTGCTGGAGGCGGGGGGCAGAGAGCCGCTGGAGGCTGGGGGGGAGAGAGCCGCTGGAGGCGGGGGGAAGAGAGCCGCTGGAGGCTGGGGGGAAGAGAGCCTCTGGAAGCTGGGGGGAAGAGAGCCGCAGGAGGCTGGGGGAAAGAGAGCCGCAGGAGGCAGGGGGGGGGGGAAAGAGCAGCAGGAGGCTGGGGGGAAGAGAGCCGCTGGAGGCAGGGGAGGAAGAGAGCCGCTGGAGGTAGGGGGCAAGAAAGCCGCTGGAGGCTGGGGGAAAGAGAGCTGCAGGAGGCAGGGGGGAAGAGAGTCACAGGAGGCAGGGGGAAAGAGAGCCGCAAGAGGCAGAGGGAAAGAGAGCAGCAGGAGGCAGGGGGAAAGAGAGCCGCAAGAGGCAGGGGGAAAGAGAGCCGCAGGAGGCAGGGGGGAATAGAGCAGTAGGAGGCAGGGGGAAAGAGAGCCGCAGGAGGCAGGGGGGAATAGAGCAGCAGGAGGCAGGGGGGGATAGAGTAGCAGGAGGCAGGGGGAAAGAGAGCCGCAGGAGGCAGGGGGGAATAGAGCAGCAGGAGGCAGGGGGGGATAGAGCAGCAGGAGGCATGGGGGAAGAGAGCCGCAGGAAGCAGGGGAGAAGAGAGCCGCAGGAGGCAGGGGGAGAGAGCCACAGTAGGCAGGAGGGAAGAGAGCTGCAGGAGACAGGGAGGAAGAGAGCCGCTGGAGTTAGGGGGGGAAGAGAGCAATGGGAGAAGCAGGAGGAGCCACAGCCGCAGATGTCCAAAGTCAGATGGGCGCCGGAGCTGGTGCCACTCGTCATGCAGGGAGGTTTCCCGCAACGCTCCTGTGTGAATTTCACTATGACAAGCCTGAGTTCAGACAGGAGTGATGCAGGAAACCGCATGCGATACAGATAGGAATCACACCGCATTTTTGTTCAAATCACATGCAATTCTTTGCGATTTGCATCCATTTATTTTGTATGGATGCAGATCACACCTCAAATTATCGGTTTGGATATCGAGAGCCTTTTCACAAGTACTGATAAAAATACTTGGTATTGGAACTAATACCGGTATCGGTGCATCCCTAGTAAGTACACCTTGCAAAGCAGCGGCGTCTTTAAAATAAAATAAAATACAAAATTCACAAAATACAGTATAAGGTAATGTCATAGCAATATGTGTTGGTCTAGGAATTGTACGTACCTCCTGTCATTAATTATTTTATGTTGGAAGAATACAAATTTGAGATTTTCTTCATATGTCTGAAGGCGACAAAAAAAAAAAAAAAATCAATTTCCTTAGACCAATTTTCTGGCAACATCTGTCATTTGTTAGGACTGCTCAGCTAAACATTCACACAATTTTCCTGAATATACAAAATTGCAAATTCCTTCTTTTTAAAAAAGAAAAAAGATAAGGTTCCTGTCTACCGAATAATGGAGCTGTGCCCCTGTCTGGGAGTAATGAAAACAAAAGCTGTGCAGGCCGTGTGGAATGGAACTGCGTACCACCGATGCAGCGTCTCGCTAAGTAACATTATCATTTTCATTTTCCTCCCTGTAGGGGAAGAATGAAAAAGAACATCTGATGGTTACCTTTGTATACACAGAACCAAGACTCTTATAATAGACGTTTGCTATTTGTTGGAGAATGTGCTGGGACAAGGTCATCCAGTGCTGGGACAAGGTCATCCAGTGCCCAGGGCAAAGATGCCACACTGCGCCCCCCCTCATTCATGATGTGCAAGCTTAGGGGATCCTACGCCCAGCAGTCTTTCGCTTATCAAGATCACTGTAGCTGTCACTACTCCTGTCAGCCTTATAACAGAAAGAAGGTGCGCCCCCATTCCTACAGTAAACCATTGCGCCCAGGGCAGCCTCCCCTCCTGCCCCCCCCTCCCTTGTCCCAGCCCTGATGTAATATATTCACTTATAACCTGGATATTTTACCACCTAGATACCCACAAACTGTAGATACTTTTTCTTCAACCTTGTTCCCTTGTAATCTGGGCAATGTCACTCAAACGATGTAGCACTGTTACAGTGATTCCAGTCCAGGTAGGAACTATGTTTGAGTGCTGATTGGCCCACTTTTATTCAAAACAAAAGACATTTTGTATATAAACAAAAAAAGTACTGCCCTAATACTCCTATCACTGATATCAGCCAACATGACATTTCATGATTTGGTGGAGATCGTATAAAACAGCTTGTCAGGCTGCAAAATGCTACAGAAAAAATGGCAACTGCTCGCTCACAGGATGCCAACTCACTGTGACCAAAACTAAACCTGGTAATGTAAGATGACTTCAGCTCTGCTCTCAAGTGCCCCTGTGGGCTTTATCATTTAGGTGAGGGGTGGAGAGCAGAGCTGAAGCCATCTTACATTATCTGGTTTAGTTTTGGTCACAGTGAGTCGGCATCCTGTGTGCAATCGGTTGCCATTTTTCTGTAAAAGACAGAATTTTGTATTGCATGAGTCCAACAAAAATTGTCCAGCCTCCGGGCTTTCAAGACTTCATCACCTCTGAGTTGGTCTCTGCCCAGACTACCCATGCATCTCCTTTAATCTCCGGCTTTTTTAAATCATATCAAGCAAACAAAAATGTCCATCTGACAGTACAGGCTTCTGTCTTGAGGTACCCCGTCTCGTGTAACTCAGGTTTTGTGCCTCTATCACAGGTCCCTTGGCTCTCTTACTTAAAGCTCTGTGCCACACAGGCACACACCCTGAACTCTTGATAGGAAACCACCTGACTTCTATACCGAGACCTCTTGTCTTCCAGGTGGAGCCCCAAACTACTATCATTTCCTAGATTATAAGGACTGTGAATGCCTGCCCACACACCTTGCTGGTCTCTGGCATGACCTGGACACTGGGTTAAAGGCTTTGTCCCACTCAAGACTCTTTGAAACTTTTGGACTCTGGATCTCAATTCGGGAACTACAAAACCCGGAGACAGTTGAAACAACATCTTTTTTCAGGTTGTCATGAACATTCCAGAGCCTCTAACTCCATATTTTTAGCGGCAGGGCCTTGCATTGTCAATCCCTATACAAAGCAAATGTCACTGTGACCCTTGCAGCCACCTTCAAAAAGGTTCCTGCATTAGGACAAGCTTCTGCTTTAAGACACCTCATCTTATGGAACCCAAGCTCTGCATCTCTCACAGCTTCCTTGGCTCCCTTACTTGCAGCTCCATGCCACACAGGCCCACGCCCTGAACTCTCGATAGGAGCCCACCTGACTCCTATACTGAGATCTCTGTAATTCACCTTTGTATCCGGTATTTGAATAAAGAAATTGCACAGGAGTGCGGCTGTCCAGCCTTCTTTTGTTATATTATCAGGTCCTAGATTATAAGGGCTGTGAACACCTTCCCACACACCCTGCTGATCTTTGGCAAGACCTGGACACTGGGTTTGTCCCACTAAAGACTCTTTGAAGTCTTTGGATTCCGGGTTCCTAATTCAGGAACTACAAAACCCAGCAAAAGTGGAAAAACACCTTTTTCTGCCTATCATGAACATTCCGGAGCCACTCACTCTGTATTTGTGAGACTTCTGTGTCACCTTTCATCCCACTGTCTTCCACTGTCACACCCAATACAGAGAAGACCTCAGAGCGACACTGGCTTCAAAAAGGTTCCTACAGTAGAAGAGCTATTATTCTTACCTCTCTGGTGGTCTGTGCCTCCTACTTTCACTCCATTCAAGCTCTGCAGACTCCATCAGGCTCTACAGCATTTCAAATTTCTGTGTTGAATGCCCGCATTCTCCACCACGTGTTTTTTCCATGGTTCCATCTCACATTTTCTAAATCACTACAGGATAAAGCAGCAAAATATAGGTAGGAGGTTGGAACCAATGTGTGCATCGGAGGGATAAGACATCTGACACTTACTAAAATGGCAATTACTGAACGAAAGCTGCTGCGTTTGAATGGAGGGCAGGTAGGAGACATGGGCTGCCAGGGAGATGTGTGCCATATCTCTTCTACTACATGGACCTGCCATTTAGATTTTTTCAGGCAACTGACAGGGTCCATTTAATCTACATTCTATTTTAGAACTAATGATATAGCTATTATTGACAGCCACTTGTCTAAACTAATGATTGAGAACCAATTAGCATGACTCCCAATCCTGTGATCATCATGACAGCCAATCAAACAAACCTGCCAGCACCAGCTGATGCTACACGTTAATGAAGTAACAGCTAAAGCTGGTAGGCTGCTGCTGTCAGTGCAGTGCAATACAAATGGTAAAAAGGAATAAATAAATCTACAAATGTTTTTAAAAATGGATTAAAAACTGGTGTGTGTAAAACAATGAATGCACTTTGTCAGCTATAATAAAATACTATATGGCTATTTATTAACACAGATTACCAAAAAAAAAGTCCTATGTGTCCTTAAAACAATGGAAATATTTAGGTGGTCAAATTACAGTAGTTGCAAAGGTATTGTCAAGTTAAAAGGTGAATTCTGATACAGCTAAGCTTGATCTGGGCATCTAGTCTTCAAGGATCTCCAGTCTTATGCCCCGTACACACGGTCGGATTTTCCGATGGAAAATGTGTGATAGGACCTTGTTGTCGGAAATTCCGACCGTGTGTGGGCTCCATCACACATTTTCCATCGGATTTTTCGACACACAAAGTTTGAGAGCAGGATATAAAATTTTCCGACAACAAAATCCGTTGTCGGAATTTCCGATCGTGTGTACACAAATCTGATGCACAAAGTGCCACGCATGCTCAGAATAAATAAAGAGATGAAAGCTATTGGCTACTGCCCCGTTTATAGTCCCAACGTACGTGTTTTACGTCACTGCGTTCAGAGCGATCGGATTTTCCGACAACTTTGTGTGACCGCGTGTATGCAAGACAAGTTTGAGCCAACATCCGTCGGAAAAAATCCTAGGATTTTGTTGTCGGAATGTCCGATCAATGTCCGACCGTGTGTACGGGGCATTAGAGTTAAGCCATTTAGCCTTTTATGAACAACAGCCCCCCCCCAACAACCCCATATGGCAAGGGGAAAGAATCAAGCTACTTTATTCCTCTACAAATCAAACACACATGTTACTAAAATCTATCCATCTTCATTTCATTATTCTTCCAGCTAGCTGCATTCACACATGTGGCTAATCGGCTTTTGTCTTTTTTCATTCATGTCAACAGATACCACTTTGCCAAAATGGCACTGAAACGGAAACTGTAATGAGTTTTAGGTTTATTTTATTTTTTGCTGTTTGAAAAAGTCAATACACTCATAATATATTTTTTAATTATTCAAATAAAATATTTAGTTAAAAAAAAACCTTTTAATTCAGTTTGCAAAGCATGCTGGACTTTTCTAATAAATGGAACACTAACCTATATTGTGAATGTTCTCACCTAACCCCTCTCTGAACTCTAGATGCACCATGGTACATTGTGGTGCACAATCTGGTTCAGCTCTGCATAGAAACCAAGCAGCCTATAACTTCAGCTTGTTCAATTAAGCTTTGACAAAAAACCTGGAATCTGATTGGCTACAATGCACAGCTGCACCAGATTTTCACCAAGTGGGAGGGGTCAAAAAGAAAGGGCAGGATCTGGCCCCCCCCCACATCCTAAAACTTCACCAGCCGCCACTGGCAGAACTGCACCAGATTTTGCACTCTCCGGTTTTAGTAAATCAACCTCTGCATGTTGCTGGCTTTAAAGTAGTATTAACCCTTTCATGACTAAGCCTATTTTTGAAATTTGGTGTTTACAAGTTAAAATCCATATTTTTTGCTAGAAAATTACTTAGAACCCCCAAACATTATATATATATATATATATATATATATATATATATATATATATATATATATATATATATATATTTAGCAGAGAATCTAGAGAATAAAATGGAGATTGTTGCAATATTTTATATCACACGGTATTTGTGTAGCGGTGTTTTAAACGCAAATTTTTGGAAAAGGGACACTTTCATGAATTTTAAAAAATCCAAACAGTAAAGTTATCCCAATTTTTTTGTATAATGTGAAAGATGATGTTACGCAGAGTAAATAGACACCAAACATGTCACGCTTTATAATTGCACGCACTCGTGGAATGGCCACAAACTATGGTAGCTATGAATTTCCATTGGCGACGCTTAAAATTTTTTTTACGGTTTCCAGTTTAGAGTTACAGAGGAGGTCTAGGGCTAGAATTATTGCTCTCACTCTGACAATCGCGGCGATACCTTACATGTGTGATTTGAACACCGTTTACATATGCGGGCGTGACTTCTGTATGCGTTTTCATCGCTGCGCGAGCTCGCGGGGACAGGGGCACTTTAAATAAAATGCTTTTTTAAAATTTATTTTATTTATTTTTATACTTATAAATTGTGTTTAAAAAAAAAATGTTTTTTTTTTTACTTTTATTGCTGTCACAAGGAATGTAAACATCCTTGACAGTAATAGGTGGTGACAGGTACTCTTTATGGAGGGATCGGGGGTCTAAAAGACCCCCGATCCCTCCTCTGCACTTCAAAGTATTCAGATTCTGAATACTGTGTATTTTTTTAAATTCGGCGCCATTGGCAGCCGAGTAAACGGGAAGTGACGTCATGGCGTCGCTTCCGCGTTTACAATTAGAAGGCTGGAACAAAGCCATTCATGGCTTCGTTCCAGCCCGCCCCCAGCCGCCGGAGGCAGCCGATTGGACACCGGGCCTCCCGATCCCACGGGAGGCCCGGTAAGAGGGGGTGTCCCCTCCCGCTCCTCCGGTATAACAGCCGAGTGGCTTTTAGTCGCATCGGTTGTTATATACGGATAGCCGATCGCCGGCTCGAAACAACGGTACCGGGATGATGCCTGCAGCTGCGGGCATCATCCCAGTATAAACCCCGAAAGCCGAGTACGCACATCTGCGTACGGTCGGCGGGAAGGGATTATACCCTCAACTTGTTTAGTAAAGCCCCATTCTGGGCTAAAATGATTTTTTTCATTAGACCTCCTCTCCCACCAACCTCTAACCCATGGTACTAAACATTTTTCCTCCTTACCTTGTGAAGGCAGATATACCATATTTGCCGGCATATAAGATGACTGGGCGTATATTTTTCCAGTGAAAACATAGGTTTTGGGCTACACTCGCCGTATAAGACTACCCCCCTTCCGAGGCAACACCATTTAAAAAAAACATCAGAAACATCAAAAAAAAAATCATACTTAACTTTACATTTGATTTAAATATGGTAATTTAATTAAAATGGTTATGAATTATGGGTACTTAACATGCTTCAAAATCCTCTTCATGTTCATCCTCTGACATCTTAAGTTAATCAGTGACATCTTGTGTAACATTTGTAAGACGATCATCATATGATTCTAATTCCGAATCAGATGGTGCGGCTTCAGCTTCGGCTTCCCCTTCCTCTTGCCACAAGTAGTCGTCCTCCATACCATCCAATGAATTTGATATGCCGCACTTCTTGAAAGACTTGATTACTGTTTCTGCATCAATATCATTCCAGGCTTTTATAACAAAGTTGCACAAAACATCCAACTGTGGAGGACGCATGTTTCCTCCTTTTGTGAATGACGTTTCGCCGCTAACCATCCACTCATTCCACTGTTCTCCAATGCGATCTTTAAATGGCTTGTTTAGGCACACATCCAGTGGCTGTACCAACGATCAGTGGCGGTGCTTCCATAAGGGCGCACGGGCGCCGCCCCCTCTCTCCTGCCACCCTCTCTATCACCAATAGATATGCTGGGCGCTCGCAGGTCACTCAGCTGTGAATATGAATATTCGCTTTCCTAACACTAAACCGCCTTTCCGCCAATCAGGTGCTCGGGTCTGTTACCTGTCACCTGATTGGCTGAAACAACAGGCGCCGCTATTGGACGCCTATCAGGAGGAGAGGATGGGAGATGAGGATGGCAGGAGACGCACGAAGGACCCTGCTCCTCGCTGTCACCCGCTGCCCCACCAAGACAGGGTAAGTGCCAGGCAGACGGTGAGCCGGCGGGGGGGGTCACACTGGGGGCATTCAAGGGCACACTGGCAGCATTTAATGGGCACACTGGCAGCATATGATGGGCACACTGGCAGCATTTGATGGGCACACTGGCAGCATATGATGGGCACACTGGCAGCATTTGATGGGCACACTGGCAGCGTTTGATGGCACAGTGGCAGCGTTTGGCACAGTGGCTGTATTTGATGGGCACAATGGCAGCATTTGATGACACAGTGGCAGCGTTTAATGGGCACAGTGGCAGCGTTTGGCACAGTGGCTGCAATTGATGGCACAGTGGCAGCATTTGAGGGCACAGTGGCAGCATTTGATGGTATAGTGGCAGCGTTTAATCGCACAGTGGCAGAGTTTGAGGGCACAATGGCAGCATTTGGGTACAGTGGCAGCATTTGATGGGCACAGTGACAGCGTTTGATGGGCACAATGGCAGCATTTGATAGCACAGTGGCTGCAATTGATGGCACAGTGGCAGCATTTGAGGGCACAGTGGCAACATTTGATGGCACACTGGCAGCGTTTGATGGGCACAGTGGCAGCATTCAATGGCACAGTGGCAGCAATTGATGGCACAGTGCAGCGTTTGATGGGCACAGTGGCAGCGTTTGATGGGCACAGTGGCTGCAATTGATGATTTATTTCAAAATTTTTTTGCACCCCCCCAAAAATTCTGAGCAGCAGCCGCCACTCCCAACCATGTCAATCCAGCAAAAACAACCGCCGCCTCTGTGTTTATTCTTGTCAGCCTTTCCTTTGTGCTGGGAGTTAAATGAGCCCCGAACATATCCCACACCAGTAGGCTATGTTCTCGACGAAGTCCACCTGGTCGCCTACTCCATACATTTTCAAGCCATAGCTTTACCCCTTCCATCCAGCCTTTTCATTCACATGTACAAAAACTCCAACAGGGAACTTGATTTTTGGCATTGTTTTTCTTTTTAAAATAATCATTGGTCTTAGTTTGGCGCCATCAGCTGTACAGTACAGCTGATGGCGCCAAACTAAGACCAATGATTATTTTAAAAAGAAAAACAATGCCGAAAATCAAGTTCCCTGTTGGAGTTTTTGTACATGTGATACATGCTAGTACCTCTGTAAAACTGGACTTCTCATGTCCTGTTGTTTTGATCAACACGGTTTTTGCACCTTTCAAATTGACCGTTTTATTTCCAACCATATTGGAATTCATAGGAGATTCATCCATATTTCCGATGTGACTTAACGCATAGTTGTGTTCCTTTGCGCTGTTGTATTAGATATTGATGGAAATGACTTACTTTGCCGTCGAGATATGCAGGTAATTTTTGTGCAATTTTGGTCTTTTGCATCAGTACCAGATCATGCCTTTCCAAGAATCTACTACACCAGGATATAGTGGCCTTAAATCCTATGCTGTGATCTGGGTTAGATTTGGCCCACTGAAGTGCAAAAATCTGTATGTTGTTTTGTGTCACTACAAAGCCATTGTGACGATGCTCGTGTCTGCTACATGCTTTTCGAGTTCTGGCCAATGTGGGGTGCCTCTTCTTAATGCACACTTTCCCCTTGGCATACACTTTAATGTATCTTCCTTTGCTTTCCAGTCTCAGACCATCTTTTCTGTTCATATTGTCTAGCAGCAGCGCAGTTATTATGTTCCTTGGCAAAGTTTACGACATTGAGCTTGAAACTGGCTTCATGTTTCCTTCTTCTTGCTGGAGCCATTTCAGCCATTTCACACTAATCTGTCAGGTATTGTAATCTGTCAGATATTAACACTGTATTATGTGTTATGAAATCAAAAAGGAAACTGGTGAACTACAAGTCCCAGAGACCCTACAATTGGTAGGCAGCAACAATGGCCAGTAAATCCTCACCTCCAAAGCACCAGAAATCATAATATATGAAGGGGAGATCTGGAGCTGGATGTGCAGTGATACTGCATGTACAATAGCACCAGGTACACTGCAGAATACAGTATACACCACTGAGCCAATCACGGCAAGCGATGTAATCTATTAATGAATACAAAGCCTGCTCGGATTGGCAGAGGCTGTATCATCATCTGACATCATCTGACTCTCAAAGCCAATTCGAGCAGGCTACTATATGCAGCCTGCTCGAATTGGCAGAGGTTGTTACTCCAATCCGAGCAGGCTCTGTATTCATTAATAGAATACATGGCTCGCTGGGACTGGCTCAGCAGTGTATACTGTATGTATACACTATTACCGCACATTCGGCGAGCATCCGGCGGGCGTATAAAATTACCCCCTTTTTTTACCAGGCGTATAAGACTACCTCCCCTGCTTTAGACCCAGCGTATAAGACGACCCCCGCTTTTTGACTGTTTTTTTTTAAGTGTAAAGGTCGTCTTATATGCTGGAAAATATGGTACTCACCTAAATTCCCCCTCCAGGTCTATCAGTGCCACTGGGTGGGGGGACCGCTAATCAAGTCCCACCATCACCAGTCCCCTGTGATGATGTCATCCCCTTCTGGATCCTGAAAGCACCCCACCATTGGACATCCAATAGAAAGTGTTCATGTAATTTAAGAACTGCCCTGAACACCCAAAGAAGGACCCTTTCAGTAAAAAAAGATAAGAGGAGAAGGCTGAATCTCTGCATGTAAGGATGACTCCATAGGACACTGCAAGAGAAAGGAGCCACTTTGATCCAGGAGTAGTGGTCATGGCACCAGCTTAAACAGGAACATAGGCAAGAATAAAAAGATCAGGAAGCTAGATACCAAAGGCGTAACTAGAACCTTTAGGGCCCCGGTGCAAGAAACCGTAAAGGGTCCCCCCTGGCCCCTGGCAGGGCCCTTCCCTTCAGGCCTAGGGCCTTCCCACTGATGTTGAGGCACTTTTTCTCCAGTCATGGGACCGTTTATTACCGTTCCGCAGTGGGACCTTTTCACATGTTCTGCAGTGGACCCCCTTCCTGCCATCTTAGGGCACCCCCCGCGGTACCTTTGCCACCCCGATAGTTCGGGTACTGTTACATACTCAGTAAGTAATCAAATCAGCTGCTGAAAAAAAGCCTATTTTGAGGACAAGAAAAATAAGGCTGTAGAAGAACAGTAATACGACTTACCTGACCTGTCGCCCATGACTCTTAATTTAGTTTTCTTGCTTAGCTACGTGGGCTGGTACAATCTTTAGCATCCACCACCTACTTTATCAGCTAAAATAAGTTCTACATTTTCACAGTTGTTACTATTAAAGCCCATCACTGAGCTAACCAACCCCCTCCCCCATCCTTTTCACATTTTTAAACTCCCAAACCCCTTATTCACATCATGTCTTCCAGGCGAGGAGACTACTGACCTGTTGCCTGAGGACTTGCCCACCAACAGGTGTTAGTACCACTCCTCAGCTTGATGTCATTGGAACCATAAAAGCCCTCAAAAGCCCACATGGACCCACCAATAGACATCTACATCAATCTGTTGGAGACATCCATATCACCAGGAAGCAATGTGGGCAGTACAAAAAGGACATCCCCACTCTGCACTCCAGAAAAAAAACCCCAAGACCCTGCCTGTCACATGATCACAGATTCAGGTAAGTAAATAGGGCTTTTACATACACAAAAAAGGAGGGGGGGGTGGAATGTTACCATCACCCCCACCATACTTAACCCGTGACCCTGTCCTCTCTTTAAAATAGTGAGTCTGTCCATTTTTGGTGTTTTGCTGAAATTCAAAATATAAAATGAAAATGGATCGAGGCACACCAATCAATTTTGGTTCCAGGATTGTTAAGCAAACATTGCTAAAAATACTTTCAGTCTTACATAACAAAGCATGAAATAGATTTGCTTGATGTTTAGAGTTGGCCTGTGTTCCTCTTAGGCATGCTAATGTCCCGTGATGCCAACTGAACAGCAGTCAACGCTCAAGCCAACGGAATATTTCAAGCTTGAGATTTGCCAGTGCTGAGTTGAAAAGCCTCAGGTACACAGGTTTGTGACTTCTGTATATCAGCATGGGTGTCCTCCGTGTGGGAGTATTTATTGCTGGAAAATTTGGCACAGGATAAATTTATTCTTAATGACTATCATATCTACTGTATACAATTCACAATCTCAGAAAAAGAAAAACGAAATATTAAAAGTAATAGTGCTTACTGATTCTGAACTTCAAAAAGGAGACATTTTTGCCCTTTTTATTATTTTCTTATATGTTTTATAATTGTTTTTGTTTTTTTACTAGAGAGCTTAATTTTGTATTGAAATTACAGATTTCTTGTCCACTGTAATTTTGCAATGTTGGCCCCTAGTATTATGACATGTGGACTGCTTAAAGTAGAACTATAGGCAATTTTTTTTTTTTTTTTTGGATAGAGTAAGGGATGGTTAGATTTTTTTTGCCATCTGTGCCTCATTGTGGGGATTTCCCTTCACTTCCTGTCCCATAACCCATAAAGCCAAACAGGAAGTGAGAGCAAATCCCTGCAAATGAAGGGAATTCCTTGCTCCCCCCCCCCCCCCAGGTCACCAGAACTAGTGTCCCCTTTGGAAGATTTCCCCTCTATGACTTTTTTGGGGACAACCCAAAATTTGGGATTTTCTTTTACGTTCACTTTCAATGATAATGGTAAACAAGACAAATAGAGAGGGGGGATTTCCCTAAGACAGACAGAGATAAAAACTGAAAAGCGTTCTAATCCCTCTGCACTATATCCAAAGCTTAAAAAAATAATAATTTGCCTTTAGTTATATTTTGAAAGAAAATACATTGAAAAAAATGTAAAAATAAAGATAAACAAAGCTAGACCTAACTATAAAGAAAAAGTAATAGCTAACCCTTATTCTAACCTAAATGCTAACCCTATTGCTAATCCTAATGCAGACCTTCACCCCTTCTCTAATGTTGCTCTCTCTTCTCGTCCTACCCTCTCTCCTTCCTCCCCCTTCCTATTACAGAAATGCAAATTTTTATTATAGTATATACCTTTTTTTAAAGTCCATGTCTTTAATTCTTTCCTAGGCTAGAATGAAATACCTGGACCCACATGTGCAGGAATGCAGCAGGTCACTCTGGAGGCCCTTGTAGCATTTCTGTACATGCACAAGGTCCTGCAAACTGCCTCCTGGGAATTCTATGTCTTGCATCATAGTAAGCTTGCAGAATTCCATCATAGCTCCCAACTGTTCCTGATTTTGAGGGACTGTCCCTGATTTGGAAAAAAGTCCCTCTGTTCCTCTTTCCTCCTCATTTGTCCCTCATTTTGGTCTGATCTATATAGTTATCTTTCAAAAAGTGTATCATAGTGCTAAACCTTTCCATTCGTTAAAAGCAAACCAAATTTAGAATTAGATAAGGAACCGTTCTCTGCTCTTAAGTCATGCTCCCATAACCTCCCAGAGATCGGGTCCTAAACTGGAAGGAAGCCGTTCAGATACACCTTGTAGAAGATACACAGCCACACTCCAATGACGTCAAATACAACAACTTTATTTTACAAGGCCAAAATGACAGTCCCTGCCTATGGACCTAGGTGACGTGTCACTTAAATGGGGTTAGTAGAAGAAATCTATGACTAATGCCCCATACACACGACCGGACTTTCCGGCAGAAAAGGTCCGACAGAATCATTCCAACCGTGTGTGGGCTTCATCTGATTTTTTCTTTCGAAAATTCTGACGGACCTAGAAATAGAACATGTTTCAAATCTTTCCGACGGAATCAGTTCCTATCAGGAAAACAGCTCGTCTGTATGCTATTCCGACGGACCAAACACGACGCAAGGGCAGCTATTGGCTAATGGCTATTGAACTTCCTTTTTCTAGTGCCGTCGTACGTCATCGCGTTCTAAACGATCGGACTTTGGAGTGATCGTGTGTAGTCAAGTCCGTTTCAGCGGAACTCCGTCGGAACTCCGTCGAAAAAAACGTCAGAGTTCATTCTGAAGGAAAAAACAGTCGTGTGTACGCGGCATAAGCCTTTTTCCTATTGGATAAAATGCATCAGAGCGGGCACTCTCAACTTTGTGGAATAAAGTTGTTGATGTTTGTGATGTCATAGAAGTCCAACTGTGTATCTTCTTCACTAAATTTTGAAGGGCTTCCAAATGACATTTGTCAAGTCAATGAAAGTACTGATCAGAGTTTTCGTACAAATGGTCTTACAAACATTTGTTAGGAAATCTTCTAGTGTATTGCCAGCTTAAGGTAAGTAATGAAGTAGCGCAGTCTTTTTTCATTTCCCCCTAGACCAGGAGTCTCCAAACTTTCTAAACAAAGGACCAGTTTATTGTCCTTCAGACTTTTGGGGGGGGGGGGGGGGGGGCGGACTGTGGCCAGGTGGCCAGCGGGAGTGGACATTTTCCTGTCAGTGGGAATAAACCTAAATTTGGTATTAGGGGGAGCGATAGCGTCCCATTGTTATTATCATTGGGAGCAAAAGTGTCCCATTGTTGATGTAAAGTGGGGCAAAAAAGTACCAGTATTTAGTCAGCCACCAATTGTGCAAGTTCTCCCACTTAAAAAGATGAGAGAGTCCTGTAATTGTCATCATAGGTATACCTCAACTATGAGAGACAAAATGTGGAAACAAATCCAGACAATTACATTGTCTGATTTTTTTAAAAGAACTTGAATCTGAAAGAATTTATTTGCAAATTATGGTGGAAAATAAGTATTTGGTCAATATCAAAAGTTCATCTCATTACTTTGTTATATATCCTTTGTTGGCAATGACAGAGGTCAAACGTTTTTTCTGTAAGTCTTCAAGGTTGTCACACACTGTTGCTGGTATGTTGGACCATTCCTCCATGCAGATCTTCTCTAGAGCAGTGATGTTTTGGGGCTGTCGCTGGGCAACACGGACTTTCAACTCCCTCCAAAGGTTTTCTATGGGGTTGAGATCTGGAGACTGGCTAGGCCACTCCAGGACCTTGAAATGCTTCTTACGAAGCCACTCCATGTTGCCCGGGCGGTGTGTTTGGGATCATTGTCATGCTGAAAGACCCAGCCACGTTTCATCTTCAAAGCCCTTGCTGATGGGAGGAGGTTTGTACTCAAAATCTCACGATACATGGCCCCATTCATTCTTTCATGTACTCGGATCAATCGTCCTGTTCCCTTTGCAGAGAAACAGCCCCAAAGCATGATGTTGCCACCCCCATGCTTCACAGTAGGTATGGTGTTCTTTGGTTGCAACTCAGCATTCTCTCTCCTCCAAACAGGACGAGTTGTGTTTCTACCAAACAGTTCTACTTTGGTTTCATCTGACCATATGACATTCTCCCAATCCTCTTCTGGATCATCCAAATGCTCTCTAGCAAAGCTCAGACGGGCCCGGACATGTACTGGCTTAAGCAAGAGGACACGTCTGGCACTGCAGGATCTGAGTCCCTGGTGGCATAGTGTGTTACTGATGGTAGCCTTTGTTACGTTGGTCCCAGCTCTCTGCAGGTCATTCACTAGGTCCCCCAGTATTCACTAGGTTCCGGTATTTTTGCTCACCGTTCTTGTGATCATTTTGACCCCACGGGGTGAGATCTTGCGTGGAGCCCCAGATCGAGGGAGATTATCAGTGGTCTTGTATGTCTTCCATTTTCTAATTATGGCTCCCACAGTGGATTTCTTCACACCAAGCTGCTTGCCTATTGCAGATTCAGTCTTCCCAGCCTGGTGCAGGTCTACAATTTTGTTTCTGGTGTCCTTCGACAGCTCTTTGGTCTTCACCATAGTGGAGTTTGGAGTGTGACTGTTTGAGGTTGTGGACAGGTGTCTTTTATACTGATAACAAGTTCAAACAGGTGCCATTAATACAGGTAATGAGTGGAGGACAGAGGAGCCTCTTAAAGAAGAAGATAAAGTTATAAATACTTACAAATACAAATACTTATTTTCCACCATAATTTGCAAATAAATTATTTAAAAAATCAGACAATGTGATTGTCTGGATTTGTTTCCACATTTTGTCTCTCATAGTTGAGGTATACCTATGATGACAATTACAGGACTCTCTCATCTTTTTAAGTGGGAAAACTTGCACAATTGGTGGCTGACTAAATACTTTTTTGCCCCACTGTAAGTAGGAGTAAGTAGGTGCCCAACTGTTAATGTTATTGGGTCACAATAGTGTCCCTAGGACCGGATAAAGGCAAGCTGAGGGCCGCATACAGCCCCCGGGCCACAGTTTCAAGACCACTGCCCTACATGATACAAGCATTTAAACCCAAAATGAAAACATGTAATATATTGCAGCTTACCAATCATTACATGTGGTGGCTGCATTCGTTTTCTTTTCTTTTTGTTTTTTTAATCTGGCTTCCCCCTACCTTTCCCCCTATGTTTTCACCTGTTGATCTGGCCCCTTCTGTATTAGAATGTCCTCGATCTTGATAAAGGAGAACAGGGGGTACAGGATTATTGTAAGTCTGGGGGGGAGGGGAGTGTCAGATGCACTAGCAGATTTAAATACACCAACACATTGAAAATAAATCCCAGCTAATACTTTACAAGTAGTTACAGCAAACTGTTTTTTTTTTCCTTTTGGGATAAAGGCTTTACAAAAATAAATAAAAGCTGATCATTGAAAGCAACCTTGTCAGTAGTAAATGGTTTGTCTCATCCTTGTAAACTGATACATCTGGAAGAGAGCTTGTTCTTTTGAAAAACAACAGACTTACTGGCTGAATCACCTGAAAAAAATAAAAGAAAGAAAACTAAAAAAATAAAACGACTGCAGCTATCACATCTAAGAATTGGTAAACTGCAGTATAATAAATGTTTAATCTTTAATCTTTGCATCTCGAAGGGGCCCCCACTGTAGGAATATTTTCTTCTCCCAGCTTGGAGTTGGGTTTTAAGGTTTCAAAAGAAGGAATTTAAGAAGTAAACAGGACTTTATAATTGCCCTCTCCATCCTATAGCTCAAGCTAATTAGCTGACATAAATGAAATTGCTGTATTTATCTGGAGGCCGCATGGTCTACATGAGATACATACAAGAGATTCCTCTGATAATGGCAAACATGGCTTTTTAGCCGTGACACTTCCTATATTCACAGACTAATTATAGGTTCCGCTTCCTTCCACTTTCGGAGACTCACTATTTTCCCCATGAACTGTAGCTTGCATGCATGACAGGTCATGGACAAATCTGCTGATTCATGAGACAAAGTTTGCACTACAATCAAAGCTCATTCCTCAAACCTCATTCCAAGGGACATCGCACCATGGCAAAATGACAGTATGTTCTGGTAGACGGTGTACAGTACAATGTGCATGTGCTCGATTTTGGAAAAAATGTGCTCCTGGAGAGCATGGCCCTTGTGTTTGGACATGTAAGGGGCCAGTCTGCCAAAAAAAACAAAAAAATGTATAAATAATTTTTAGATAGACTGAATCACTTGCTTAACTTGTACACATTCACTATATTACCAAAAGTATTGGGACACATGCCTTTACACGCAGATGAACTTTAATGGCATCCCAGTCCGTAGGGTTCAATATTGAGTTGACCCACCCTTCTCAGCTATAACAGCTTCAACTCTTCTGGGAAGGCTGTCCACAAGGTTTAGGAGTGTGTCTATGGGAATGTTTGACCATTCTTCTAGAAGCGCAATTGTGAGGTCAGGCACTGATGTTTGACAATAAAGCCTGGCTCACAGTCTCCGCTCTATTTCATCCCTAAGGTGTTCAATTGGGTTGAGGTCAGGACAGTCAAGTTCCTTCACCCCAAACTTGTACATCCATATCTTTATGAACCTTGTGAACTGGTGCGTAGTCATGTTGGAACAGGAAGGGGCCATCCCCAAACTGTTCCCAAAAAGTTGGGAGCGTGAACTTGTCCAAAATGTGTTGGTGTGCTGACGCCTTAAGTAGTTCCCTTCAATGGAACTAAGGGGCCAAGCCTAACCCCTGAGAAACAACCCCACACCATAATCCCCCCTCCGCCAAATGATTTGGACCAGTGCACAAAGCAAGGTCCATGGCAGGTGTGTTTCAGGTTTACCAGCAGATGTGTTCCAGTAAAACCAGCAAATGTGTTCCTGTTGTATTATAGATGTGTTTCAGCATCAACAGTAAGTGTGTTCCAGGATCAACAGCAGATATGTTCCAGCATTACTAGCAGGCATGTTCCAGGATCACTAGCAGGTGTGTTAAAACATTACCAGAAGGTAATATTAGCAGTTGTGTTCTAGGATCACCAACAGGCAGATGTGTTCCAACATCACCAGCAGGTCTGTTCCAGCATCCACTGCAGGTGTGTTTCAGGATCACTAGCAGGCGTGTTAAAGTATCGCCAGTAGGTATGTTCCTGGATTACCAGAATTACAGACAAATGGTAGTGGGGTGTACTACAGCAATATCTGGATAAAGAACTGAAATAGTGTCCCTTTAAGTGTATGACAGCACAGAACATCATAATGATAGTGTTCCATAATAGGGACACAATAAAGTTTGGCAATACTTTTCACTACACTTCAATTCACAATGCATCTACCCACTGAAAAGTTTGCTAGTTGCTATGAAACATGGTGAGGCAGATTTAAAGTGCTATTTGTCATTTGTCATGAATGATGTCTGGGTATTAACATCAGAGAAATGAAGCAGAAGCTGGAAACAAGTATCTCTGTCTGGTCACGTATTCTTAAGAATGTTCTCACACTCATTTTTTCAGATGCTTGTAAAATTAATGAGTTTATACACCAAATCCGTATTTTATCTATCTTGTTTCTGATCCTGTGCCCAGTCATCAAGCACCTCTATTAAGGTTCCTGAATGAAACAGTTTGGTAAATAAACTGAAAAAAGCAAGACAATAGACTATAATAGTAATATTTAAGTTCTAGTTGGCCTTTTTCTTAAGCCTTAAATACTCCAAATGTGAGATCTCTGATCGACAATGTTCAACTGGTCTTGTCCCCTGGGAGTTTTGGGTGTTCCCACTCACCTCTGTGTGTTCCAGCACACCCTGTTACATTCTCCTCAATTATAAAATGTAAAAAAATCCATCAGGGATGGTGGGAGCCCCTTATAATAGGCACAGTTGGCATGCAGACCTGGGAGTTCAGTGCATCTCACCAATGGAGATACTGAGAGATATAAGAGTAAGCCAGGTGGCGTATCTTCCTAAGAGCTCGTTGACACGTGCCTACTTAAGCATACGCCTATGCAAGGGCTGTGTTTACCCACATGGTAATTCAGAGGTGTTCTGTTCATCCCCATGCAGGCAGTCCCATACATGTCAATTGGGACACAGCTGCTTCTGCCAAACTGACAGCCGTATGGGGGCTCCATTGTTGGTGTCAGAGGGGGTCAAACTTCCTTGGTGGTGAGAGGAAAGAGGAATAGTGCCCCATTATTGATAATGGGACCAATCATTCCCCATAATTGGTGTCAGTGAAAGGAACAGTGCCCCATCACTGTTGTCAATGATATTAGAAAAGCCCCAGCGTCGGTAATCAGTGGTTGGTGATCTCTGTATGTTCTGCACTGCACCTCTATTGGTCGGTTGGCATCATGGCCAGAACTATGCAGGCACTGTTAGGCAGGAGATCACTCCAGATGATACTACAAGGTAAAGTACATTGCTGGGTGCTGAATTGTTTTGCCTCACTCACTCTAAACTTACTGCCACTCTGCATAAAAAGTAATGCAGGGCCTTCAGAATTCGGGCAGTCAGAAGTACCCCCATATTGGAGAACATATCAGATCAAGGAACATTTACATGTTTTTGGGCCCCTTCAAGGCTCTGGCTAATAATACTCAATAGAAATCTGATCAATTTGTGTTGACTGATCTCCCTGGTCACCATTCTGAACACATAAGCTGATGATGAAAGCAGGACAAGGGAGGACACCGGTCTCATCACCAGTGGTGTCAGTGGAGAAAGGGAGGCAGTGGTATTTTTTGTAAAAAATTATTGGTAGGCTGTGCAGCCAACCAGATCACTTCTATTCCCTGCTGAGAACAAAAGATTAAAATTAATCCTTTGAACATTTCATTGTCATGAGGTACTACAATATACTACAACTAACATACATTATTGGCAACCAAGAGTAGCTACAGCCATGACATTTTGTATACCTTATTGGCAGTCAAAAGCAGTGGTGGCTGCTTATGCAGGGCGCAGGGTAGCCGCCACCCCCCCCCCCAATCCGTGAGCCCAGCCCCTAATCTACACGCAAGGCGCCGGGCCAATGGTTTTTTTTTTCGAAGCACATGATTAGAGCCTGAGGCTCTAATTGGCTTCAAAAAGGGTGGGCTCAGAGCCCAGAGCACTGCGCCCAGAGCCCACCCAGCTGTGTGACATTAGCGAATTAATATTCGCTAATGTCTTCCTGTTTTTCCTCCCGGCCAATCAGGAAGTGAGTCCTAAGACATGATTGGCCACGAGTCCTAAGTCCTGATTGGCCAAGAGGAGAATTGACCATCAGGAGGAGACACAGGGGGGAAGCTGGCAGGAAACCTGTCGGGCGACGGGCGAGCGATGTGGTGATCAAACGATGGGGGGGGAAGCGGCAATTGATTGGCTGGCTGAGGAGGCTGTGGGCGGCCCCCTAAGAAAATTGAGCACCAGCCGCCACTGGTCTAAGGGTTAAAGCAATTATTTCCCAAGAGAAGGCTTCCATTGCTGATTTCTCTTGAAAATGCAAGTTGCCTCATTTTCAATATTTTATGAGATATCGACCCAGAACAGGTACGCTGAAAGCCATGTAGAAATCGAACTCATTACCCACATGCTTGTTCTAGCTTAAGGACTTGAAGTATTGCAATGTTGGCCCCAATGTTTAAGAGAAGGTTTCCTCTAACTTCAGGTAATAAGAATCTCTTGAAAGAGAATTTTTTTTACAAGTGTGAATATAAAATACATATATCCTTTCCACAGTGTGTGAAAAGCAGAACATTTTTACAAGGTCAGCCCATTTGATACTTCAGTGGGTGGTTGCTAGATTCGGGTTTCTTAGATCTCTTAGGAAGTGTTAAGATCTTCCTGTAATAGTCTCCAGATTTTCCCAAGCTCGGTCTTGGTTTTTTATCTCCAGGAACACAGGACACAATCTACGGCTGCAACCTGCCCAATGTTAGATAAGAAACCTCTAAGTGAGCCAATAAGTTTCCTTCATGATGGAATAGGACTGGAATGACTGCGATTTTGGGAACTCAGCTGCAAACATCTCAAGTCAATAGCCAAGAAAGTATATAATTATCATCCACCTGAAACTAAAACAAAAACATGGATGGACAAATGTTTTTAAAGTCTAATCATCTCAAGCAGGAATGCTGCATACTACTTAAAGTGGAACTTTAGTCTGAAAAATAAGTTCTGCTAGATCACTTCAGGCTGGCCCCTTTTGTAGATATAGCTATGTAAAACATTAAAAACAAGTGCCTATACTGTTTAAAATCCAATAATAACACTGTCTGAACCTGTTCTGCACATGCTCAGTTGCTGTCTATTTTTTTGACACTGTGTCAAAAATGTAGAGGCCAATCTGCTGATAGGGGCTCTGTGCTTCAGCAAAATGGCCTCCAGAAAGAAGAAACAGGAGCAATACTAGAGGCAATTTACAGCACACACTAATTTTATTAGCATAATTATTCATGTGGAATATGTTCCTTTCTAAAGAACATTATTTTTTTTTTATCAAGTAGTTATGGGTAAAGTTCTACTTAATTTAGCTGACTGAACTTTATGGTGGAATCACACGCTATATCAAGCTGTGCAGACAGGTTGTAACCAACAGCAGTAAAGAAAACCTGATTAAAACCCTGCGCGTATTATAAATAATCTAGTATACTACGGAGTCATTTCTCAGCTTTCTCCCTTGGGCATAAAACAGCAAATTTTCTATGACAGAAGAGGCCTGAAGGTGAAATATTACTCAAATTTTACTAGAGGGCAAAAAATGCATATGCAGTGCAAGACTACAACACTATATAACAATGCAATGCATTGGCTAATGGTACCACAAAATTTGGACAAAAAACAAAACAAAAACAGAAATAAAATATTAAATAAATAAATGAATAATAATAATAAAAAAATCCTATTTTAATTTGTACAGCCACAAAATGAAATCAATTAATTTTTTTTTGTTTATACATGTTTTGGAGTTGATTTGCTGAAACTGGAGAGTGCAAAATCTGGTGCAGCTCTGCATAGAAACCAATCAGCTTTCACGTCAAGCTTAATAGAAGAAGCTGACTGTCTACCATGCACAACTGCACCAGATTTTGCACTCTCCAGTTTTAGTAAATCAACCCCATTGCCTGATTCTGTGTTTTTAATACAAATACTACTACTACTGCTACTACTACTAATAATAATTAAAAAAATATATGAAATATCAAAAAACTTTGCATTGCTATTCGTGCAAAAAAAAAAAATATATTTTTTTTTTACAGCTGCCTGCACCTTCTCATATGTGCACAAATTAAATTGAATTACAAAATGGTGTAGCTCTATACATACATCAACTTGTTGATCTTGCATATTTGTTTCAAATAATAAACTAAAACACACAAAAAAAATGTCCCAAGTGCAAATGTCTTTATGCAAGGTTTTGCATGCATATTGTTTTGTGTAGGAAGGAAGGAGGAAGGAAGAAGCACAAAGACTTTTGCACTTGGGACATTTGTTTTGCATGTTTTGGTTTAATATTTGAAAGAAATATGCACGATCAATAAGTTAATGTATGTATAGCGGTAAATCCTTTTGTATTTTGTTTTAATAAAACAATTATTAATATGATTAATATTATTATTTTAAACCGTGGGTATAATAAATAAAGAAATAAATGAGTTTATCCTTTAGCTTGTAATATAATTTTTTTAAAACTTCATTTTTTAAAATTTTATATAAGTGACTGAGACCTGAACAAAGTCTCAAAGAGAAAGTAAATCCCTGTTTTTTTTTTTTGAGTTGCTGTTGTAAACACCAGCCTTTTTCAACCAGGGTACCTTGGGGTTTCTTCAAGGTTGCCTTGGCAAAATGCCTAAAAATTGTATATAAGCCAACAGTTGGATCAAGCCTGACTTTTAGTTATAAAAAGCCACAGGTTTTCATTGTGCACCATTATGACCTTCTAGCCGCCGGCATCCTAAAAAACAATGACATCATCAGTTGATAAGGAGGATGCCGGTCGTCTGCACAACATCATTGTTTGACCCTCCTCTGTCCTTCTCCATCAGCGAGGGGGTCACATTAGCTGACTGATAGAGAAACACTGAGGGAGAAGAGAAACATTGGAATACTAGTCAGTACCAGTGTGCAAAAGTGTATTTGATTTGGAAGAATAAATCACCTCTAACATTGGGTGGATATTAATGTATAGGATGTATTGGATGGATATGTGGATGTTAATGTATTATTTAAAACTATAGAATAGTTTTTTACATTTTAGAATGGGGTGCCTCGAGACTGTCCATAATTTTAAAGAGTGCCTTGACTAAAAAAAGGTTGGGAAACACTGGTAAACGCTATAATATTTTTTTTATTTGCAATTTTTTTCTCCCATCAAAGTGGAGTTACCCTTTAACCTGTGCAGTGGAGCACAGCCTCGCTGCATGAGGAAACATTTTTTTCAAGAGTTCAGCTTTAACTTTTCTTTTTTGCTCCTCTTTCACCTTTAAAGTGGTTGTAAAACTCTTATGCCGCGTACACACGAGCGGACTTTACGGCAGACTTTGCCCGGCGGACTTTTCGACGGACTTTATGACGGACTTTCCGAATGAACAGACTTGCCTACACACGATCACACCAAAGTCCGTGATGACGTACGACCGGACTAAAACAAGGAAGTTCATAGCCAGTAGCCAATAGCTGCCCTAGCGTTGGTTTTTGTCCGTCGGACTAGCATACAGACGGCAGACTTTTCGACCGGACTCGAGTCCATCGAAAAGATTTGAAACATGTTTCATTTCTAGGTCCGTCGAACTTTTGGGGAAAAAAAGTCAGCTTGAGCCCACACACGATCGAATGCCATGAAGTCCGGTCGTGTGTATGCGGCATTACAGACCACTTTTCCCTACAGGTAAGCCTATAATAAGGCTTACCTGTAGGTACTGGAAATATCTTCTAAACCTGTGCGCTTTAGAATATATTTACCATATACGCTTGCACCAACGTCATCAGCGCATGCCCACTGAAGAAAGGGCACGATCGTGCCGTTTCTATAGTGCCCGTGCCGTGACCGTTGGCTCCCGCACGATGCATACTAGCTTATTATGCTTTTACTTTGTAGTGTTTGCAGTAAACGTAAGAGGAAGTAAAACCCATCGGTGTTGACCCTTCTTTTTCAAGACCTTTACAATTCGCCCTGGCATGCTGTCAATCAACTTCTGGGCCACATCCTGACTGATGGCAGCCCATTCTTGCATAATCAGTGCTTGGAGTTTGTCAGAATTTGTGGGGTTATTTTGTTCACATGCCTCTTGAGGATTAACCACAAGTTCTCAATGGGAGTAAGGTCTGAGGAGTTTTCTGGCCATGGACCCAAAGTTTCGATGTTTTGTTCCTCAAGCCACTTAGTTATCACTTTTGCCTTGTGGAAAGGTGCTCTATCATGCTGGAAAAGGCATTGTTCCTCACCAAACTGTTCTTGGATGGTTTTGAGAAGTTGCTCTCAGAGGATGTTTTTGTACCATTCTTTATTCATGGCTGTGTTCTGAGGCAAAATTGTGAGTGAGCCCACTCCCTTGGCTGAGAAGTAACCCCCCACATGAATGGTCTCAGGATGCTTTACTGTTGGCATGACACAGGACTGATGGTAGCGCTCACCTTTTCTTCTCTGGACAAGGTTTTTTCCAGATGCCCCAAACAATCGGAAAGGGGAATCATCAGAGAAAATGATCCTTTTGCAGAATATCAGCCTGTCCCTGATGTTTTTCCTGGAGAGAAGTGACTTCTTTGCTGCCCTTCTTGACACCAGGCCATCCTCCAAAAGTCTTCGCCTCACTGTGCGTGCCGATGTACTTACACCTGCCTGCTGCCATTCCTGAGCAAGCTCTGCACTGGTGGTGCCCCGATCCCGGAGCTGAATCAACTGTAGGAGACGGTCCTGGCACTTTCTGGACTTCCTTGGGCACCCTGAAGCCTTCTTCACAAATCCAGTAGAAATGTTTTTTTTTATGGGATTAAGTTAATTTTCATGGCAAAGAGGGACCTTGCAATTAATTGCAATTCATCTGATCACTCTTTATTAAATTCTGGAGTATATGCAAATTGCCATCATAAACACTGAGGCAGCAGACTTTGTGAAAATGAATATGTATCTCATTCTCAAAACTTTTGGCCACGGCTGTACTATCTGTTCGATAAGTGCAAAAGTGTAAGTTCCTGTGCTCTTGGCTTGTGCTGACTGTTATCAGCCACATTGCTCCCAGCTATCTCTGTGATCTATAGAACTCTCCTCCTCTATGTTGTGGAGAGCAGGAGGTGTTCTGTAGTTCCAATAAGAAATGCAAGCAACCTAAGGTGACAACTCTGCTCCTCGTTAGATGCAGTGGAGTGAGTGAGCGTTGTCACTAAATGTCAAGAAATATAATATTGGCAGTATTACCATGTAAAAAAAACGGAAACAATTTAAAAAAAGAGAAATCTAATAAAGCCACCACATTTATGAAGTGCTAAGCTGCAATATATTACATTTTTGTTCTTAGGACTAGATAACCTTTAAAGACTATGACTAGTGCTGCTTTTTTTTTTCCTATTAGGCATTGCCATTCTCATGCAGCATATAAGTGCCTTAGACTTATTGTTGAGCTTTACTTAGAAGTTCATTTAAGATGAGAGTCTGAAGAGCTGCTAATGTACTCTTATAAGTATGTCCTTTTCCTTCAACCTGTCTGCATTTTATCCACTTATACTGAATATTGAGAATTTTCTCATGCTTTCTCCGTAGCCTTATCTGTCTATGCAAAAATGTGCCGATTGTTCATACTTAAAACTTGATAAAAGATCTTCTGTCTCATAGCATCCTCTTGCCCAGCAACAAGACTATAGACCTTGAGGGTCTTACTGACTTGAGCTTCCAGCAGAGTCAGTTTGTTCACATATGATGACTAAAGGTAATAGGAAATGTTTTTCGAGCCAGGACTATTCTTTAAAAAAAACAAAAAATGCAAAAGAAAAAAGCAAAAATAATCTTTTTTTGGAACAAATTGCTAAATTGCTATTTAGTAGAAGACTGAAAAAGAACAAAACAAGAAGCATTAGTTGGAGTAATTTGGCTCGGTTGTCCTTGAAATGCAAAAAGCAATTTCTGTTTTCAATTTTCAAAACATTCGTGTTTTCTCCAGGTGATCAGATTGGCGGTGTACCTTGCTGAATGACTTGTTTCTTTGAGCCTGGGTTTATAATGAACTTGTCGTCTTGCCAATTCTAATTGAAAGATTCTCCTAACTTCAATACCGGGCACTTTCACCCCCTTCCTGCCCAGGCCAATTTTTAGATTTCAGCGCTGTCACATTTTGAATGACAATTGCGCGGTCATGCTACACTGTACACAAATTACATTTTTATATTTTTTTTCCCCAGAAATCGAGCTTTCTTTTGGTGGTATTTAATCACTGATGGGTTTTTTATTTGTTGCTAAACAAATAAAAAAAGACCGATAATTTAGAAACAAAAAAGGAAATATGCAACACTTATAGGCGGCACTGATATGCAGCACTGATGGGCACTGATAGGTGGCAATGATGGGCACTGATGGGCGGCACTGATAGGTGGCACTGATGAGGAGTAATTACTGCAAGGCGAAATGTTGATATTTTAAAATATACTTTGAAATTTAAAGCGGAATTTCACACAAAAATGGAACCTCCGCTTTTCGGAACCCTCCCCCCCCCTCCGGTGTCACATTTGGCACCTTTCAGGGGGGAGGGGGTGTAGATACCTGTATAATACAGGTATTTGCACCCACTTCCGGGCATAGACTCCCGCGGGAGTCTACGCCTCTTCCCCCCTCCCGCTGTCTGCTGGGAAACACGCGGATCCCAGAGACAGCAGGAACCATCCGGATTGCGCAGCTCGAGTATGCGCAGTAGGGAACCAGGCCGTGAAGCCGAAAGGCTTCACTTCCTGATTCCCTTACCGAAGATGGCGGTGGCAACATCCGAGGACCGAGGGACGGTTCGGCCTCGGGTGCCGACATCGCGGACGCCCTGGACAGGTAAATGTAGCTGCTGACTTTTAAAAAAATATGTTTGCGGGACTTCCGCTTTAAGTTAACTAAATAACAGCCATAGCGGTAGATCCAGGCATCAAAAATTAACTTTTTCAATTAGCACTGATGAGGAGGCACTCACAGACATTACTGGTGGGCACCAGTTGCCATTCCTGAAATGGGCACTGACTGCCATCTCTGGTGGGCATGGTTTGGCATCCCTGGTGGGCATGAGTTGGCATCCCTGGTGGGAATGGGGTGGCACTTGTGGGCATCCCTGAAGGGTCTGCACTGATAATTGATGCGCTGATCATCAGTGCAGACCCCACTGTCAGGAGAGACGTTGATTGGCACGAATAGAGGAAAAGCCAATAAATGGCACTTCCTGCTCACCATGTGGTCAGCTGTGATTGGACACATAGGCTCTTTATCAAAATTGGAGATGAGGTGCGCCCAGTCAGATGCACCCAGCCAGGATAACTGATCCCCCCGCTGTGGCCATCACTTTACAATACGGCGGGTGGGAAGTGGTTAAAAACACCCCCCCCCAGCTATAACTCATCCTGCTGCTCCATTCATCTGCTAGAGCCCTCAGAAGTACCTGTTTCTTCCGAGTATAATGGCTCCCATTCCTCACTTAAATCCTATAGCCAAGCCTAGAATTTCCTAGGCTCTTTCACTTCACAAGCTTCAACTTTTTTTCTACTTATGGTGGTGTGCAAAAACAAAAAAACCAAAGTGTACAGAAAAGTGCAAGTTAAGAACACACAATAAAAAGTACCTCTTAAGGGCATTTCTCTAGTACACTTCCTGAAGAAGTAGGACTCTACCTTGGCCTCCTGAGGTGCAAGGCTCTTTAACCTCTTTCCAACCACCCCACGCAAATATACTGTGGCAGGCCAGCCGCTCTGCGCCATATCACGTACTAGGTATGTGATCTGTCACTTCCGGGTCTGGGGTGCGCACACGCGCGCCGCCAGTAACCCACTCCCACTTTCATTGGACTCAGCGGGAGCCAATCAGCTAGTCTGGCGGACACGATGTCCACCAGGACGTGCCGATCGTTCGGGAGACAAGGGAAGGCAGTGATCTTGTGTTTCTGCTAAGCAGAAACATGGATCTCTGCCTTGCCACAGTACAACCTCCTCCCACACAGTTAAAAAGCACTCCCAGGGAACACAGTTAACCCCTTTGATCGCCCCTGATGTTAACCCCTTCCCTGCCAATGTCATTAGCACAGTGACAGTGCATATTTTTTTGGCATTGATCACTGTACTAGTGTCACTGGTCCCCAAAAAGTGTCAGAAGGGTCAGTTATAAAGTGCCGAGCGCCGCCATTACCGGTATAAAAAAAAAAAATGAAGAAAAAAAAATATCCCACAATTTGTAGCCGATATAACTTTTGCGCAAACCAATCCATTTACGCTTATTGGGTTTTTTATTACCAAAAAATATGAAGCAGAATACATATTGGCCTAAATTGATGAAATTGAAAAAATTTGATTTTTTAAATTTTTTTATTGGATGTGTTTTATAGCAAGTAAAAAAGTTAGAAAGTATTAAGAAAGTTTTTTTTTTTTCAAAATTGTCCATCTTTTTTTGTTTATAGTGCAAAAAAAAACTGCAGAGGTGAAAAATGGCCGTTGTTCCCATTCCCACAGATCACCCTGGCGTCGGGCGGCTTTGCTTTGCAGCTCTCTGCGATTCTGGATGCTGTTTCACTGGATCGCTGATGCAGACGTGAGTTTGGATGCACAACCTTTAATTCATTCTATACAAATAAAATATTTGTATACAAAACCTTTTTTCATTTCCTGTTTATTTACTGAAAAACATTTTTTTTTTAAATAAAAATATTTTTTGGAATCATTCCATGACGTATGCTCCTGATGAGCGGTTGCTATACCGCGAAACGCGTAGAGCTTTGATTATTACCAATCTTCCCATATCATGAAATACCAAGATTTCAATGATTCCACTTACCTCCATAAGTATCTGTCATGGCATTAAATCTCTTTTATTATTATAATTATTTGTCTTAATTTTCATGGCTCTTTTTGGGTCTAATCATAGTAACAAATGTACGCATGCATATTGATTGTTATCTGTGCTCTCTGTGTGACAATGGATCATGACCTATTGTGTAATTTATGTGTATTTTATGTATAATCAATCCATGGTCTATTATATAGAGGCTTGATGCCCACAGCATTTTAGAGGTTGGATGCCCAAAATGTTTTTTACATACCATGGATTATACCAAATAAATGAATGTTGGTCACTTGACCTGCGTTGTGCTTCATTTAAAGTCCCACTTCTCTCTCTCTTTTTCATTTTAACCAATGACCGGGATGGAGACGAGCATCTCTTTGGTGCTAGCCTCATTTAAAGTCCCAAAACTTTCCTTTTTTGAATTTAAAAAATAACAGTCATATTAACATAAGAAAATAAAAAAATATAATAAATTCAAGAACATTTAGAGACCATTTGGATATCTTCAGTTAAATCAGTCAAATCCTTTTGTATTTCCTAATTTAGGCGATTTATGAACACATGTTCCACTTAGCAAAACATCTGCTGGGAATTACTTAGTATATATTTTAAAAGCTTGTCAAAAGTTTATGCAATAGTTTTAGTGCTTCACTCACATCTCTGTCTTTTAAAAAAGCTGTCATTTTATTTTTGGATGGGGACTAGCTGTCATCTGTGAGTAGCGCATTGCCAGAACTTCAGGATATTATTGCTCATGGTGCAGTTTTCAGACAAGAAGACACTAAAGTAATATATATATATATATATATATATATATATATACACACACACACTATATTGCTAAAAGTATTGGGACGCCTGCCATTACACACATGAATTTTATTGGCATCCCAGTCTTAGTCCGTAGGGTTCAATATTGAGTTGGCCCACCCTTTGCAGCTATAACAGCTTCAACTCTTCTGGGAAGGCTGTCCACAAGGTTTAGGAGTGTGTCTATGGGAATGTTTGACCATTCTTCCAGAAGCGCATTTGTGAGGTCAGGCACTAATGTTGGACGAGAAGGCCTGGCTCGCAGTCTCCACTCTAATTCATCCTAAAGGCGTTCTATCGGGTTGAGGTCAAGACTCTGTTCAGGCCAGTCAAGTTCCTCCACCCCAGACTCATTGACACTCACTGTTTTTTAGCAACTCATTCTGAAGTTTGTTTCAAACAAATGGAGCCACAAGGCTGAGAGATACCACTGTACTTTTTCTTCAGCTACTGTGAAACTCAGTGCTCTGGGAATCCTTTGTCATGTGTAAAATGCTTTTTGTAAAACAATGATTTTGCATGTAAATTTAAGAAAATATATAATACCCTTTCAAATGCATAAACTTAAAAAAATGATCCAAAACCATTCTACTTTCCCTTTAATGCTGCTTACATTGTACTGTGGTTCCCCAAAGACACTACACAATCATTTTTCTTTTACAAACAACAGCCTTATACTACGTAATGTTGTACCGATGGGATTAAGCAAGATGCATCCGCTGTCCAAAAGAAGGACTTTGCACCATGTCAGGTGTTGCCAGACATTGCATAACCTCAAGATGAACCATGGGAACTTTTCTAGGGAACTGGAGCTGTACCAGTAAACAGTGAATCAGAGGATAAGAGTCAGTTTTCTGATGAAAGGGGCCTGAAAATAAAATTTTATTATTTATTATAAGCATTATTAGCTTAACAAATACCAATTCAGTGTTTGTTAAATAGGTCACACAATATTATATTTTCATCGTAAATATGACAGTTTTCTTTCCTAAACTCATCAACATCTACCTTGGTGCATTCAGTAAAGAGAATTTAAAGCTTAACTCCTCCTGTGACTCAATTTTCTCTTAATTTCTTCCTTAGTAACACCAGGACAGGAAATGAGGGAAACACACAGGATGACACATACCACAAAAAAAAAAAAAAAACCTGACTAAGATTTGTTGTGGAAATTTTTATTAATGTATGTTGTCAGATGTCCCCCAGTGTCAGTTTTGTTGTAATACGCTCATGCGAGCGTATTCGCACCTACAGACATTGGTGGAAGACCATTGGCTGCGGAAACCTTCCCGTGGACATGGCAGATCTGTTTGCTGATCGTTTATTCCTCACCAAGAGACTGGCCACCTCATAGTGATTGCATTAACGCTCCTAGCAAACGGATCTGCGTACATGGGAACAATAGCATAACCATACAAAAAAGAAGAATTACTCCTGCGCTTGTGACATTAAAAAATTGCAATACCCATCGTTTTTGGTGTAAATTGATAGTACTGTTTAGAGTGAAAGAACTGAAAAAGATGGTAATGCGTGTCCTGCTGCCTCAACTGGCCAGGGGTGGTTGGAGAAGACTGTGCAGAAGAAGGTGGATGGAGGGCGTGTGATCAAACGCTTACATCAAAGAATGTTTAGTTTATTCATGTACAATGGAATACAAACATACAGATAATACAAATACTACATTTCGTAAAAGCAGGTAACAAAATATGCACTAAAAAATTAAAAAAGGGATATGCCCATGTTAAGGCAAGTATTTAAAATAGGCTGACGCGTTTCGAGGATAACCTCTTCATCAGAGCCTTGAGAACAAGAGCACAGTCTGTATAAGCCGGTAGACCAACATGTGTACATAGGGAGGAGTGGCTAGTTGGAAGGTATAACCTGTGATGGAAAATGAATTACTCTAAGCTCCATACCAGTCCACGTCCAAGCGTTCTACGTGGTATAGCAAAAATATATATGTATTTTTCCTTTATCAATGGTATGGGACTGTTGGGTATACCTGTCTCCAAGCTGTCTCTCCACCTGAGACATAAACAAGTGTTAGCTAACACTTGCCTATGTCTCAGGCGGAGAGACAGCTTCAGACATCCACGGCTCCAGCATCATCTGAGGAGACATCCTCCCCCTTCCATCTTCACAGACCACAAGACTCCCTACCCCCAAGGACGTACGCAGGCAGCAGACTCTCCCCCACACAGCCTCGAAGACAGGTACACCCGACAGTCCCATACCATCGATAAAGGAAAATTACATATAAATTTTTGCTATACTACGTAGAACGCTTGGACGTGGACTGGTATGGAGCTTAGAATAATTAATTATCCATCACAGGTTATACCTTCCAACTAGCCACTCCTCCCTATGTACACATGTTGGCCTACCGGCTTATACAGACTGTGCTCTTGTTCTCAAGGCTCTGATGAAGAGGTTATCCTCGAAACGCGTCAGCCTATTTTTTATGCTTGCCTTAACATGGGCATATCCCATTTTTAACTTTTTAGTGCATATTTTGTTACCTGCTTTTTTGAAACGTAGTATTTCTATTATCTACAGTATATGTTTGTATTCCATTGTACATGAATAAACTAAACATTCTTTGATGTAAGCGTTTGATCACGCGCCCTCCATCCACCTTCTTCTAACCATATAAAAACCATGGCCCACTGAGCCATGATAGAGTATGGCTTGCGTCATTGGTAGTGGTGGGAATGTGCACACGACCGTGTTCAGAGCCCTGTAAGTAGTGTTCAGATTGTGAGACACTTTGTGTATGTATCCTTATGTTGGCACCTCAAAAGTCCCGCTCGAGATACTTTTTAGTATGTTATATCTATTGGGATGTTAGCGCCTTTGGTTTCTCCCTTATCCATTCTTTAGCACTGTAGAGAAGTTAATAAGTGTAAAAAAAAAATTCAGGGAGACTTATGCCACGTACACACGGTTGGACTTTTCGACCAGACTTGTCCGACGGATGCTGACGGACCAAATCTGGCGGACAATCCAATCGTGTGTGGGCTTCACCGGACCTTCAGCGGACTTTTCCAGTCGCAAATCTGACAGACTTTAGATTTGGAACATGCTTCAAATCTTTACGTCGTAACTCCGCTGGACCCAGAAATCCGCTCGTCTGTATGCTAGTCCGACGGACAAAAACCCACGCTAGGGCAGCTATTGGCTACTGGCTATCAACTTCCTTATTTTATTCCGGTGTACGTCATCACGTACGAATCCGGCGGACTTTGGTGTGATCGTGTGTAGGCAAGTCCGGTCGTTAGAAAGTCTGTTGAAAGTCCGCCAAAAGTCCGTCGAAAGTCTGTCGGACGGGCTGTCGGACTTTTGTAGCTGAAAAGTCCGACCGTGTGTACGCGGCATTAAAAACAAAGTTGAGCTTTTAACTCATTCACACCCATCTATGGCTGAAATAAATATTTTTTTGCACACTGACCCTTCAATATTATTTATTATAATTTTCTGCAAGGCTGTGCACTATTTTTTATCCATTGATATGAATATATATAGCTATGCGGGATTATTCATGGCTTGCTACATGCTGTTCATTGACAGGTACTTATTATGGCTGAAATATCATCATGAATTTTGCTTTTATAACCAAAGTCATTTTCTCTGGATCCTGATCTTACGAAACTGTTACTGGGCGATTTCTGATTTTCTTATGCAGTCCTGAATATTTCAGAATTAAGGGACGTACTTATAATCCAATCATCCCATCATCCCAATATGCAGTTTAGTACGTCACCAGAATGAATAAAAAGCTTCACAAAATTACGAAAACATTTGATATTTCCATTTTAATTAAAAAGAATGGAGTTGCTGCATTGCCTATGGTATAATATTAATGCCATGGCATTAATATTTCCTCAGACCTAGTTCTGTTTTTCTTTATGGAACACACTATACCATTCTGGAATTATAAATCCAATGTGTTCTGTCTGAAATTAAAAAGAAGAAACAAAAAGAAACAGAAAGATTTTGAAGAGGAATTTACAGGAGAGTTTTAAGTTAAAATGCAAATAAAAGAGACTTTAGGTCGCATTTGTACATATTCAAAAAGTTGTAACACCTCAAAAGGTGGCCATGTCACAATACATCAATAGTAGATTTCCTCTGAAATAAAAATATAAATAAATAAATAAATAAATAAATAGTCCAAACAGCCAACAAATGGATAAAACACCTCAACAATCGCATCCAGTAAGGAGGGAAAGGGGGGCGTGGCCTAGTCGGATTGCGTGCATCTATTGACGCACACAGCCCGTCTCGAGTGCACTGCTGCATGTGTGCCCCATAGCACATGGTTTTCTAAGGGGGGCAGATGCAGAAGATGAGGAGAAGACAGCACCGGCGTGGGGACTCCGGAACTGGAGGCTCGGGGGCTGCTCTGTGCAATATCATTACACAGAGCAAGTAAGTATAGACCTCTTTTTTATTTTAGGGAAAAAAAATGAAAGCCTTTAAAATGTTACTAAAGGCAAAACCTGACAGGGATTAGAATCCCTGTCAGGTTTTTATGGCTATCTGCGCCCCTATTAAGGAGATTCACCCTCTCTATTTGTCCTGTTTACCATTGAAAGTGAAAATAAAAGAAAATCCCAAATTTTGAGTTGACATCAGAACACTAATAGAGGTAAAATCTTTTAATGGGGACACTAGTTCTAGTAAAATGCCAGTAAAAACTTGGCTGCGCCAGTAAATTGTGGGTGTCATGATAGTAAATTTCCATCAGGTAGGTTGGCAACACTGGATGTAACGGGTGGTTATTTGAGTTAAGGTTGCATTTCTATCATCTCAAATCAGTCTGCCCATTCTCCTCTGACCTCAACAAGGCATTTTCCTCCACACAACTGCTGCTCACTGGATATTTTCTCTTTTTTTCCGATCATTCTCTGTAAACCCGAGAGATGGTTGTGTGTGAAAATCCCAGTAGATCAGCAGCTTTATATACACTCAGACCAGCCCGTCTGGCACCAGCAACCACGCCACCACGTTCAAAGCCACTTAATTCCCCATTCTGATGCTCAGTTTGAATTTCAGTATGTCGTCTTCACTACGTCTAGATGCTTAAATGCATTAAGTTGCTGACATGTGATTGGCGAATTAGCAATTTGTGTTACCAAGCAATTGAACAGGTGTACCTAATAAAGTGGCCGGGGAGTGTATAGTCCGATCACTGAATGAGAAGAGGGCTGAACGATGTCTCCTCCTGCCAGCAGCAGCCTAGGGTTACATTCACACGGGCGGTTTGGCAGGGTGGGAAAGGCAGAGGATTCCTGTTGCTGTTTTTGACAAGTGTGGCACTGACTAGATCAAGCCCTGTACACCTCAATGACGGGTTGTCAGCGGCCCCAGCTGTTCATGAATGTCCGCACAGCCAGTAATTACCTGTGCTGATCGCTGCTGGATGTACTTTGTGTGAGTGGAGCCTAATAGTATCATCTCTTCTTAATAAAATTCAATTGGCTGGAGCTTAAAGATTATTATTATTTTTTTTTTTATAAATTTTTTTTTTTTAACTCACTATTATTTTTAAATGGTAATACATTATATGTTTTTTTTTTTTTAATGATACATGTTTTTCTTATTAATATAAAATGTAATTCTATTGGTAAAAGACTATCCTGTATCTGAATAATATGAAAGGTCCAGAATTTATTCATGCAAATTATCATAACGATTGACTTTAAAGTTGCCTTGAACTTAAAACCAAAAATATAATATATTGCAGCTTACCAATCATTGGATGTGGTAGCCGCATTAGTTTCCTTTTCTTATGCCCCGTACACACAAGCGGAATTTCCGTCGGAAAAATCCATACACACGGTCACACAAAAGTTTCCGGAACTTTCAACCGCCAAGAACGCGGTGACGTACAACACTACAACGAGCCGAGGAAACAAAGTTCAATGCTTCCAAGCATGCGTCAAATTATTTCCGAGCATGCGTGTTTTTTTTGCGCGTCGGAATTGCATACAGACGAACGGAATTTCCGTCAACAATTTTTTCAGTCGGAAAAATAGAGAACCAGCTCTCAATCTTTTGCTGGCGGAAATTCAGACAGAAAAAGTTGGATGGGGCATATACACGGTCAAAATATTTGACCAAAAGCTCCCATTGCACTTTTTTGGACGGAAATTCTGACCGTGTGTATGCAGCATTATGCCCCGTACACACAAGCGGATTTCCCGTCAGAGAAAACTTGGATGGTTTTTCTGACGGAATTCCGCTCAAGCTTGCCTTGCATACACACGGTCACACAAAAGTTCTCTGAACTTTCGACCTTCAAGAACGCGGTGACGTACAACACTATGACGAGCCGAGAAAATGAAGTTCAATGCTTCTGAGCATGCGTCAGATTGTTTCCGAGCATGTGTAGGAATTTTGCGCGTCGGAATTTGTACAGACGATTGCATTTTCGGATAGGAACTTTTCCCGACCGGAAAATAGAGGACATGCTCTCCATCTTTTGCTGGCTGGAATTCCGCCAGGAAAAGACCAATGGAGTATACACACGGTTGCATTTTCCGTCTAAAAGCTCTCATTGGAGTTTTGCTGGCGGAATTTCCGATTATATAGGCATTATAGTCTTTCCCCCCTCTGTTTTCACCTAGTAATCTGGCCAGTAACACACCTCCTGTATTAGAGTGCCCCTACTCTGGATGAAGGAGCACAGGGGGCGCCTTTGGACAGCAACAGGTATTAACTATATGGCCCCAATATTTGATTATGAGCTATCTTTTTAGGCTTTTATGATGTCTTTATAATGTATGTATATAGCCTTATGGGGCTTTTTTTTAATATTTTGATGTTAAATAAATTTTTTTACATTTTTTAAATCATATTTAATGTAAATTTATTGGGTGCCCAAAAGTCCCGTGTTCCCCTTTCTTTCTTCGTTCCTCTATACACTGCCTTGAAAAAGTATTCATACCTCTTGAAATTTTCCCCTTTTTTTGGTATGTTAGAACCAAAAACGTAAATGTATTTTATTGGGATTTTATGTGATAGATCAACACAAAGTGGAACATAATTGTGAAGTGGAAGGAAAATGATAAATGGTTTTCACAATTTTTTGCAAATAAATATCTGAAAAGTGTGGCGTGCATTTGTATTCAGCCCCCTTTACTCTGATACCCCTAACTAAAATCTAGTGGAACCAAATGCCTTCAGAAATCACCTAATTAGTAAATAGAGTTCACCTATGTGTAATTTAATCTCAGTATAAATACAGCTGTTCCGTGAAGCCCTCAGAGGTTTGTTAGAGAACCTCAGTGAACAAACAGCATCATGAAGGCCAAGGAACACACCAGACAGGTCAGGGATAAAGTTGTGGAGAAGTTTAAAGCAGGATTAGGTTATAAAAAAATATCCCAAGCTTTGACCATCTCACGGAGCTCTGTTCAATCCATCATCCGAAAATGGAAAGAGTATGGCACAACTGCAAACCTACCAAGACATGGCCGTCCACCTAAACTGACAGGCCGGGCAAGGAGAGCATTCATCAGAGAAGCAGCCAAGAGGCCCATGATAACTCTGGAGGAGCTGCAGAGATCTACAGCACAGTGAGAGAATCTGTCCTCAGGACAAGTATTAGTCGTGCTCTCCACAAATCTGGCCTTTATGGAAGAGTGGCAAGAAGAAAGCCATTGTTGAAAGAAAGCCATAAGAAGTCCCGTTTGCAGTTTGTGAGAAGCCATGTGGGGAACACAGCAAACGTGTGGAAGAAGGTGCTCTGGTCAGATGAGACCAAAATTTAACTTTTTGGCTTAAAAGCAAAAACGCTATGTGTGGCGGAAAACTAACACTGCACATCACCCTGAACACACCATCCCATGGTGGTGGTGGCAGCATTGTGTTGTGGGGATGCTTTTCTTCGGCAGGGACAGGGAAGCTGGTCAGAGTTGATGGGAAGATGGATGGAGCCAAATACAGGGCAATCTTAGAAGAAAACCTGAGTTTGCAAAAGACTTGAGACTGGGGACATCCTGTACAATAATAATAATAATAATGTCTGTCTGGCGGCAACCTTTCCAGGTTTGGTTTGTGGTCTAAATGTGACCTAGTTTATGGTGACCACACAAAAGGCTGTTTTCCTGCAGTGTGTAGGTGGTCAGAATACAGTGCGTGCGATAGCTACGCCATAACACAACCAATCCTCTCAGTTGTTAAGAGGAGGCCCTCATCTCCAATTTGTTCTCACATTCTGAGAACTTAGGAAAGTATTACCGAGAACGCCAACAAGCATAACGCTGATCCTGTGCCTGGGAAGAGCAGGGTCTAATGCACGCTCAATGACCCGCTTCTAAAAAACAGTAAAGCATGCTTCATTAACCCTTCAACCACTGAGGCCACAGGGAACCTTTCCTGCTCCGTTGATGAATTCAATGCTCACGGTAAACACTCTTTATGCTCTCCATTGTTTCTATAGAGATCCTGGTGATATATGTTCCCTTTCAGCGGAGAGGAAATATCATGCTAATTACTCCTACAGCCGTACAATACTTCTACAAGGACATACAAGGGGATTATATAATCTGCTGTAAAACATTTCTCTTTATCCTTTGTGTCACCACCATTTACCCATCAATCCAGCTCACTTAAGCCTTCACAAGCTTTTATAGCTTCTTCCGGCTACGGCTATATTCAGTCTCAGATACGTCTTTTACTCTCATATACAAGATGCTTTGCAGTGTCTATAGGCTCAGTTTGATAAAAAAATATATTTTTTTTAAAATTAAAGTGGTTGCCCACCCTCACATATTCCCACTGCAATGACTATCCTCAGGTGATACACAGAGATTAAACAAATCCTCCTACATAAGTTATACCTGTTTATCTACCGTATTTTCTTCTCTATGTAGAACCCTCTAGTGTGTGCTAGAATAATGCCCTGTACGCATGATCGGACATTCTGACAACAAAATCCTAGGATTTTTTCCGACGGATGTTGGCTCAAACTTGTCTTGCATACACACGGTCACACAAATCTTGGCGGAAATTCCGAACGTCAAGAGCGCAGTGACGTACAACACGTACGACGAGCCGAGAAAAAGGAAGTTCAATAGCCAGTGCGGCTCTTCTGCTTGATTCCGAGCATGAGTGGAACTTTGTGCGTCGGAATCGTGTACACACGATCGGAATTTATGACAACGGATTTTGTTGTTGGAAAATTTGAGATCCAGATCTCAAATTTTGTGTGACGGAAATTCCAATGGAAAATGTCCGATGGAGCCTACACACGGTTGGAATTTCCGACAACAAGCTCCAATTGAACATTTTCCGTCTGAAAATCTGACCGTGTTTACGGGGCATTAGAGTACACAAACCATACTCTGACTCACATTATAAGTTGGTGAGTCTTAATTGGGTTGGGATTCATTAGAGTTCAGAGCTTTCTGGTGCCGCCTCCCCCCCCCCCCCCCCCCCGGTCTGGTGAAGAGCCAGTCAGGTGAACTGATGAAAAGTTGGTCAGGTGGACTGGTGTAAAGAGTAGGGATGAGCTTGATGTTTGAGTCTAACGTAAGTTCGACTCGAACAACGGGTGTTCGCCTGTTCGCTTAACAGTGAATATTATGGGGCATTCATGGGAAATTTGAGCACCACGGAACGCCCTATAATGCACCGCAAGATTGCAGTGCATTGCTGTATGATGATTGGCCAAAGCATGCACCTGACCTGCATGCTTTGGCCAATCACAGCGTGCTCTGCTGAGAGAGCCATAATTGGCCAAAGGCAGGGTGCGACATTAAAGTCTTGGAGGCGACTTCCATTAAAGTCTATGGGCACAAGTTGAATAGAAGTCGCCTTGAAGTAGTACAGGAACCTTTCTTAGTCCCGGCTCACACTTGTGCGATGCGGGAACCTGCAAATCCACTGCGGGTTCCCTCATCGCACCGGACTCACAAGGCAGTTCACACTGCCATATGGGAACTGCTGGGAGTGTCAATACAATGTTAAAGAGGAACTGCAGTCTGCTCACATAATTTGTAATAAAGACATATTTGCCATTCTGAAGCTTCCCTCCAACCACTTTGCATATTATTTTATATATACTGTCATTCTGTACTTGCCAAATATGCTGCAAAAATCTCTGTCCACTAAGTCTGGCTGCATCCATTTTAACTGTGGGCAGCTGAAGCTGCTTCCTGTTCACTTCCTGGATTTACACAGACACACAGAGGCACACCTCCAACTCTGCAGCTCTTATTGGCCCTCTTATGACTCATCCCCCCTTCCTTCCTGGCAAACTCTCACAAGAGTGAGAGGGATAGCTGTGCATGAGGTCATACGCCAAGGCTTTTTACCAGACAAGAAACAGGAAGTGGGCTGTATAAAATATTTACTGTCAGGAAAAAAAATGTTTTTCTATCCAAAGTTGAAACAACAAGGGCAGAAGATTTAATAGATGGAAAGTTGAAAAAATGACTGAAGACACGCTTTAATGGCACCCCAATTTCAGTTTGCATATTGCACTGCGAACTGACAGTTTGATTCTGGTGCGGACCAAAAAAAGGGTCCTGTGTGAGTTTGTTCCGAATGCGCTGCAAATTCAGTCATACTATATGTATGGCTGAAATCGCAATGCACGGACATCGCATTAGATTTGCAGTGCGGTACGAATCACATGTGATCTTGCAGAGCGACCTGATCTGAACCGGCACTTAAAGTCAGAGCGACTTCAGTAGTGCCAATTAAGACAGCTCTCATTGACTAACATGGGATTTCACATGTCATAGAACTTGGAGTCTCACAAGTCAGATCCCAAGTTGTGCCAGTGTGAACCGAGCCTTAGTGCTCTGGATTAAGACAAGTATACACTATAGAAAGATATGGTTTGTTCATATTTCATGTCTGAGGTTTACAACCACTTTAAGCCACCTTCCACACAGACGTTCCATATGGGTCTGCCTATCAGTTTTTCAGGTGGACCCAATCTAAACCTCCATTCTTCTCTATGGAGTGGCGGATGTAAAGGGACATGTGTTTGTTTACACCCGCCTACATCCAATCCAATCCACCAAAAACAGACAGATGGGGATACGTTCGCCATCCATCCGGAGGCTCAGATCAGATGACAGTCAGGTGTAAACGGACAGGCGGTCCATTTACATCCGGTTGCCCATAGAGGATTACTGGAACCATGTCCTGTGGTCTGATGAGACCAAGATAAACTTATTTGGTTCAGATGGTGTCAAGCGTGTGTGGCCGCAACCAGGTGAGGAGTACAAAGACAAGTGTGTCTTGTCTACAGTCAAGCATGGTGGTGGGAGTGTCATGGTCTGGGGCTGTGTGAGTGCTGCCAGCACTTGGGAGCTACAGTTCATTGAGGGAACCATGAATGCCAACATGTACTGTGACATACTGAAGCAGAGCATGATCCCCTCCCTTCAGAGACTGGGACGCATGGCAGTATTCTAACATTATAACGACCCCAAACACACCTCCAAGATGACCACTGCCTTGCTAAAGAAGCTGAGGGTAAAGGTGATGGACTGGCCAAGCATATCTCCAGACCTAAACCCTATTGATCATCTGTGGGGTATCCTCAAACGGAAGGTGGAGGAGCGCAAGGTCTCTAACATCCACCAGCTCTGTGATGTCATCATGGAGTGGAAGAGGACTCCAGTGGCAACCTGTGAAGCTCTGGTGAACTCCATGTCCAAGAGGGTTAAGGCAGTGCTGGAAAATAATGGTGGCCACACAAAATATTGACACTTTGGGCCCAATTTGGACATTTTCACTTAGGGGTGTACTCACTTTTGTTTCCAGTGGTTTAGACATTAATGGCTGTGTGTTGAGTTATTTTGAGGGGACAGCAAATTTACACTGTTATACAAGCAGTACACTCACTACTTTACATTGTAGCAAAGTGTAATTTCTTCAGTGTTGTTACATGAAAAGATATAAGGAAACCCACATAGGCACAGGGAGAACATGCAAACTACATGCAGATAGTGATAGGGTTGGGATTCAAAATGACACCCCTAGTCCCGCGAGGCAGACGTGCAAATCACGTAGTCACTGTGTTGCCCATATTATTTATTTCATGTTCTAATGTGTTCAACTGAAAAAAAAAATCTATTCCAGTCTTTTTAACTTTTTTGGGGGGATCCGGCTCTTACACCTCTCCTGTTGCTGCGGCACCCCCTCATTCTCTCGCCCCACCTTGTCTCAACAGTCAGCAGCAGAGAGGAGGACAGAATTCCTCGTACAGATCCTGCTCTTCTCTGTGCAGCCGCAACATCTCCTTGTCTCCGCCTCCCCTGGTCTCAGCATTCAGCTGATTCCAGACCAAACATGACCCATTCAAGTAAAAGGAGCTGCGCAATGCATGCGGTTGTGGTGATGCACACTATTGCAGCATGATGGTGCATCTTTAAAGGGCAATAACAGGTGGTGTGGAGGCAACATATTACCTGCCAGCCGCCTGTCAAATGCCCACTGAAAATCAAGCACTATGCAAGTGGAAGTTATCCCAAACTGCTACTTTATCCCAACAGATGGTAAGCAAAAAGACTGAGGGAGGCCGAGTGCAGCACAGAGCTCCCTCTAGTGGTGAAGGGGAAAAACACTATATATTTAATTATAATAATAAAAATGTGAAATTGCAAACTTGTAAAATGTTAAAAAAAAAGAATAAACATTGCAATAGTTGCTCTAATGATGAGTTACAAAACTCTTTACTTTCTGCTTAATGTAGACCTATTTATTTTCTTCAGCAAAAATAGATAACTCTATCTTATGATAAGGAGATGATTCTGTGATGTTTGAATGAACTCGGCAGGATGACCGAAGAAGATACACAATTTACTCAAACCTCTGATCTCAGAATAATGAATAGTTTGTGAATCAGAACAGTGAGAACATTGCTTGCTTTGTAGTCCCGGCTGAGGACCTTTTCCACTGAAGTCTCAAATGCAGACGTACAGAGTTTAAAAAAAAAAAGAAACCCAGACTAGGGGTAGATTTGGGACAATTTCAACCAAAAATGTTTGATGACTGATTGCAGATTCCTTTGGACTGTCATCCTATTAAATTGGCAAATGCTAAAAAGATGTTTTAAATAATACATGTACTATTCTGACATGGGATGATGGTGGGGGGTGGGGAAGGGATATGTAATATCAGCCCTTTGTGAGTTCAAGTTGGTTTTTTAGTTGGAGCTTACAAAGGGTTGACTACCTCCCTACCCCCTGAGGAAATCATGGAGAACCCGTACAGTCACCTTGGGCGAATCACATGCTCTCCCATACTTTCCATTGTGTCTGGTGGTAAAACTGAGTTCCAGGAAGTACAGAAAAGGTGAGCAGATGCTGCTAGGAGACCTTGCTTTAAATCAAACCTATTACTTCGCCCTACATCAGCAAAGTACGAGATCCCTTTAAAGTTAAAAATAAATTCCAGGTATGGATATTTTATACATAGTTATATTCATTAAGCTTGGACCAATATACCTGTGTATGTATATATATATATATATATATATATATATATATATATATATATATATATATATATATATACACACACTATACCTGTCCAATGCCTCTGGAAGCTGGAAATCACTAAAGTAGACTCTGCAGGGAGGTGCAGTCTATACTCCCCACTGTAGGTGGCGCTCGACCGAAGCAGCAATTCAGAAAGGGAGGGGAGTTGTGAGGAACTTGGTTCCTCTATGACTTCCTGCTGTCACTAGAGGGATAGCCAATTGGATGCTGGCACCCCATGTGACTTCGCTGGCCATCTTGGGTTAGGGGAGAGTCTATTTAAGTCTATTTCAGCTGTGCCTGCTCAACGGTCCTAGTTGTACATTGTTGGGACTTCCTTAACCAGTTCAATACAGGGCATTTTCACCCCCTTCCTTCCCAGGCCAATTTTTAGTTTTCAGCGCTGTCACACTTTAAATGACAATTGCGCGGTCGTGCAACGTTGTACCCAAAAAAAATTGACGTCCTTTTTTCCCCACAAATAGAGCTTTCTTTTGGTGGTATTTGATCACCTCTGCGGTTTTTATTTTTTGTGCTATAAACAAAAGAAGAGCGACAATTTTGAAAAAAACACAATATTTTTTACTTTTTGCTATAATAAATATCCCAATTTTTTTTTTTTAAAACAAAATTTTTCCTCAGTTTAGGCCGATACGTATTCTTCTACATATTTTTGGTAAAAAAAATCGCAATAAGCGTATATTGATTGGTTTGCGCAAAAGTTATAGCGTCTACAAAATACAGGATAGATTTATGGCATTTAAAAAAAAAAAAAAAATTATTCATTTTTTTTACTAGTAATAGCGGCGATCGCGATTTTTTTTTGTGACTGCGACATTATGGCGGACACATCGGACACTTTTAACACATTTTTGGGACCATTCACATTTATACAGCGATCAATACTATAAAATTGCATTGATTCCTAGGGAATTATTCTAACTGTAGGGGGATGGAACGTACAAGGGGAGGAGACCGATCAGTGTTCCTCTGTACTGGGAACACAGATCGCTCTCCTCTGAACTGACAGGACGTGGATCTGTGTGTTTACACACACAGATCCACGGTCCTGTCTGGTTAACCGGCAATCGCGGGTGCCCGGCGGACATCGCGCGCACGCCCCCTAGATGGCCGGGAATCCCAGGCCGTTATATGACGTCCACCCAGGATGGGAGATCCCATCTGTGGACGTCATATGTCTATGGCCCGGTGCTGAAGTGGTTAATACATTGCTCTCTTTCATCTCGGCCTCTGTGTGATCCCTGCTCACCAACACACCACTCTGCGTCCTGACCACAAGCGACCAGCCTGATGCGTTGTAAATGCAGGAGGTCCGCCTCTTGGTCCGCCTCTTGGTCCGCCTCTTGGTTCAGGCACCATTCACACTCTGTCAGCCTCACACTGACAGAGTGTGTGGCGAGGAGAGCCGATCAGCGGCAGCTCCTCGCAGGGGACACCCGGACAGGTAATCAGGGCACTGATAATAAGTACCCTGATTATAGTACCACAAATCATTGCCCATCAGTGCCACCAAATAGTAATCATCAGTGACACCAATCAGTGCCCATCAGTGACACCAATCAGTGCCCATTAGTGATGCCAGTCAGTGCTGCCTTTCGGTGCCCATCAGTGCCTGCTCATCAGTGCTGCCCATCAGTGCCCACCAGTGCTGCCTATCTGTGCCACCTATCAGTGCTCATCATTGCCCATCAGTGCGGCATATTAGTGCCTCCTCATCAGTGCCACCTAATCAGTGCCCAAAAGTGCCACCTAATCAGTGCCCATAACTGCCACCTAATCAGTGCCCATAAGTGCCACCTCATCAATGCCCATCAGTGCTGCCTCATCAGCGCACATCAGCGAAGGGGAAAAAATTACTTATTTATAAATTTTACTGACAGGAAATTTTCAGTTACCATTGAGTTATATCGCTCTTGGTTCCTCAGTCATTGCTATACAGTTAATTTACTTAAATTAAACTTGCCTACTATTCAGAGATACACTGCCACTGTTTGTTACTATTCAAAGAAACTTCACAGTAATTTCTGTGTTTTATCAGAAGGTGTGTTCTTCATTGGTGGCGTTGCACTTACACTATTGCCAGGTGTTCCAGAGGGGTTGGGACTGTTCTTGGGGTTGAGAGGCAGAGTACAGAACCAAACACACGTAAACGGCTCCTCCGGGGGTAGCGCTACACATGGATCACAATTTATTCCACTTGTAAACTGATTTTATTGTTCCTATCCAATGCAAATGAAAAGAGACACAAGAGACCGAGTTTACAGAGAACCAGCAAATATTAAAAAAACATTTCGGGAAACCATCTGTCAATCTGTGTTTGGTGATGTGGGTTGAAGCTGTGCCAAGTGGTAGCCTTGCGGGACTTTGTAACTGCTTTAAAGCAAATGATGTTTCATTTCTTCATATTGATCATTGCACTATTAAAGCACTGCAGGTCTTGGACATGGGACCGAGCTGACAAATCAAAGAATTGTGTATTCAAAGAGAGCAATGTGCACCTGATCTGTGTATATCTCCATTGTAAGCAGGACAGCATGTGTGGGAGGCTCACATGGTGCAGCAAATTCAGTAACTAGAACAGGCTTGGCGGGGAAGGTTCTGAATACACAGCACTGGTAAAAAAAAAGAAAAATATCTGTCTGTGAATGAAAACTATGTGGGAGATTTATTAAGCTTTTTTAGTTCTGTGGACCATTGTGGTTGTGTGTATACTAACGGTAATTTTGTCTTTGCATATGACTATAATGAAAGGTGGGCAGCCAGGATGTGGTCTACATGGAGTTTGCATGTTTTCCATGTGCTTGCGTGGGTTTCCTCCCACACTACAAAGACATGCAGGCAGGAAATGGCCCCTGTCTAAATTGGCCTTATTATGTGTTTACAAATTGACCATCTACACGTATTATCACTGAGAGTGCAGCAATGGGCAGCAATGTGGTTGAAAGTAACTGCGTTCATGAGACTATACTGCCAAAGTGCATTAGGTGATTATGCTAGGCCTAGGCTAACTGGATCGAGGTACCTTTTAAGTGAGTAATAGACAGAGACTTGTAAAATGGCTTTATAGGGAGAAGTCCTTTACATTGTTCTTCTGCAGGCTATAGGTGGGGCCCTTTAAATAGCTTTGGTGCAGTTAGTCTTGATAATTCAGCATGCAGTGTAGATGCCATATAGGTGCAGTATAGGGCAGTAATAGAAGGGGTATACCTAATGCCCTGCCACTATCAGGGTTGCCAACCTCCCGCAGCATTTTTTACTGATAAAACATGGAAAATTGACTGGCAGAGCACATTTTTTACTGGCGACCTCAGAAATTACAGAACTCCTATTGAAAACAAACACAGTGAATATTTGAACAGTATAAACATGAAATGGAAACACTGACAATACCTAGAACAAAGTCATTTGCTTGATTTACACTTAAAAAGTCAACACAGCATGAAATGAAAAGCCCTAGATATTTACTGGCAGTTGTAAAAAAAAATCACAGATTTTTACAAACGGTCAGTAAATTTACTAATGGTTGGCAACCCTGGCATCTATTAGTGTGAACAATGGGCAGTGCCCTCTAACCAGTCCCTGTGGTGCAGCTGTGAACTCCCCCTGTAGGAAGAGGGGGCCCTCAGTCTTTAAACAGGATGCCTGCAGAGATTCAGAGGTGGGAAGAAGAGGGTGAGAGGATGTAACAAGAAAAGCCGCTCCAGGTGAGTGAGTCTCTGGTTAATCCCCCACACACTAGTCAGGTGCTAGCCCAGCTTGCATGCTGTGTAACATAAGGAAATGATTCTGGATGGCTGCACTTCTAAAAATCCTTTTATTGAAGCTTCATATGACAAGTGGTTGACAGATGGAGCAGGGGACAAAAAGGTAGACGCGTTTCGCACAAATGTTAGCGCTAACATTTGCACGAAACACATCTACTTTTTTGTCCCCTTCTCCATCTGTCAACCACTTGTCATATGAAGCTTCAATAACAGGGTTTTTGGAAGTGCAGCCGTCCGCAATCATTTCCTTATGTTACACAGGGTGAGAGGATGTGCCGGTTTCCCTGCGGCAACGGTGCAGATGCAGCCTCTGCGGCCTGGCTGCGCTGCCTCGGGTGTCTTCACTGGTCTAGCCTCTCAGCTTGGGTTGCCACCTCATCCCTTTAAACCTGAACACGTATTAATTAGACAGCATCTGTGGCTGATTAAGGTGGTAATTAAACTCACTTGGTGCCTTATCTGCATTAAATTAGTCTCAGAACCTGGGGAATTCATATTCGGGTTTAAAGGGATGAGGTGGCAACCCTACCCTCAGCAGTCAGGTCAGTATGCAGCAGATATGCTCTCATTGGTTTCCTCTGCACCATGAGGAAAAACCTAGCTGGACAGTCTCAGAAAAGCAGCTCCAGTGTTCCTCCTTGCCTCAGTGTCTTTTGGGAATTACAGTGCAAATGGTCCATAAGCTCCACAATATGGCTTATTTCCTGGGCTTCAAATCCCATGATCCTCAACATTCTGCATAGGAATCCATAGGTGGTTCTCCCTCTGCTGGCTGGAGGGAATAGTGCAACAACATTCAGCAGGACCGGGCCTTTTTCTGACACTCTTTCACCAGTTAAAATCAGTATTTTTTTGCTAGAAAATTATTTGGAACCTCCAACCATTATATATATATTTTTAGCAGATGCCCTAGAGAATAAAATGGCGGTCATTGCAATTTTTATGTCACACGGTTTTTGCACAGCAGTTTGTGGACGAAATACACTTTAATGAAAATAAAACAAAATATATACCCCGTTTTTTTATAAAATATGAAAGTCGAAGCCGACTAAACAGATACCTTACATGTTAAGCTTTAAAATTGCACATGCTCATGGAATGGCGCCAAACTACAGTACTTAAAATCTCCACAGGCGACGCTTTAAAATCTTGTACAGGTTACTATGAGTTTGGAATTAGGAGGTCTAGTGCTAGAAATATTGCTCTCGCTCTGATATTTGCAGCAATACCTCAAATGTGTAGTAAGAACATCGTTTACATATGTGGGCGTGACCTACATATGCGTTTACCACTGTGAGCAAACCCAAAGGGACGGGGGGTCTTTACATTTTTTTTATTATTATTATTGATTTTATAACATTTTATTTTTTTGCACTGTCACTTTATAAAAGATTTTATTGCTATTGCAAGAAATATAAAACATTGAACTGATGCTTTAAAAAAAGAATGGCCTTGCGTACATTAGACCGGAACCAGAAGTTACGTCATGGCGGTCATCTTTCCTTCGCTCATCTCTGTGATCAGCAGCCGCCAGCGCTGAATCCGTTCCCGGGGCTACCGATTCCCAAGGTATGCCCAGTAACCACTAGAAAGCTTCTAAAAGTGATCCAGCGGTGAATATGCCACTCGGATTACTTTTATTAGAAAGACAGGCATCTGAGGGACATTTCAATACTGGGGTTATGGCATCTAGCTGCAGCCTAAAACCCCGGTATTAAACGTCAAAGTCATGATGTATTTTCCCAGTTAGGCAAGTGGTTTCAACACAACATTCAGCATAATGGCTGAAAAAAGTGAACGTAAACTGATGGTAAAGAGGGAAATGTTTCATTTTCTGACATGTTTCTGTAGTCCTAAATCTGGCTATACAGGTAAAACGTGTTCACTTGAGCTGGCCATACATTATGCTATTTTCTTTCCTTCAACCGGGGGTTGAAGGAAAGAAAATAGCTTGATTCCCCCCCCCTGACTGTGTTGATGGGGGAATCCCTCCCACTGCGCTATTGTATTCAGGCTGCGGGAGGTTTCCCTGCTGTGAGAATATAATGATTACCGCTGCTGGCTATAGTGGGTGGCAGTAATCGTACAAAAAAAAAAAAAAACAGGCAGACTGGCTGTACTGAAGTCAATCGATAGATCGCTTTCAGTACAACCAACCTGCCCATCACTCTAATGCCCCGTACACACGGTCGGATTTTCCGACGGAAAATGTGTGATAGGACCTTGTAGTCGGAAATTCCGACCTTGTGTAGGCTCCATCACACATTTTCCATCGGATTTTCCGACACACAAAGTTTGAGAGCAGGCTATAAAATTTTCCGACAACAAAATCCGTTGTCGGAATTTCCGATCGTGTGTACACAAATCCGACGGACAAAGTGCCACGCATGCTCAGAATAAATAAAGAGATGAAAGCTATTGGCTACTGCCCCATTTATAGTCCCAACGTACGTGTTTTACGTCACCGCGTTCAGAACGATCGGATTTTCCGACAACTTTGTGTGACCGTGTGTATGCAAGACAAGTTTGACCCAACATCCGTTGGAAAAAATCCTAGGATTTTGTTGTCGGAATGTCCGAACAAAGTCCGACCGTGTGTATGGGGCATTAGTGCTATCAACTTGGGTCCAAGTCCTATCGACTTGATGAATGAGAGATCTACAGTGCCTTAAAAATGTATTCATACCCCTAAAATTTTTCACATTTTGTTACAACCAAAAACGTTTTTTGTTTTTTTTGGGGGGGGGGATTTTTAGTATCAGACCAACACAAAGTGGCACATAATTGTTAAGTGGAAGGAAAAAGATAAATAGATTCATTTTTTTTACAAATAAGCATGTGAAAAGTGTGGCGTGCATTTGTATTCAGCCCCCTTTACTCTGATACCTCTAACTAAAATCTAGTGGAACCAATTGCCTTCAGAAGTCACCTAATTAGTAAATAGAGTTCACCTGTGTGTAATGTAATCTCAGTATAAATACAGCTGTTCTGTGAAGCCCTCAGAGGTTTGTTAGAGAACCTTAGTGAACAAACAGCTTCATAAAGGCCAAGGAACACACCAGACAGGTCAGGGATAAAGTTGCAGAGAAGTTTAAAGCAGGCTTTGGTTATAAAATACATCCCAAGCTTTGAAAGTCTCAAGGAGCACTGTTCAATCCATCATCTGAAAATTGAAAGAGTTTGGCACAACTGCAAACCTACCAAGACATGGCCGTCCACCTAAACTGACAGGCAAGGCAAGGAGAGCATTAATCACAGAAGCAGCCAAGAGGTCCATGGTAACTTCGGAGGAGCTGCAGAGATCCACAGCTCAGGTGGGAGAATCTGTCCACAGGACAACTATTAGTTGTGTGCTCCACAAATCTGACCTTTATGGAAGAGTGGCAAGAAGAAAGCCATTGTTGAAAGAAAGCCATAAAAAGTCCCGTTTTCAGTTTGCGGGTAGCCATGTGGGGAATACAGCAAACATGTGGAAAAAGATGCTCTGGTCAGATGAGACCAAAATTGAATTTTTTGACCTAAAAGCAAAACGCTATGTGTGGTAGAAACTAACACTGCACATCACCCTGAACACACCAGCATCATGTTGTGGGGATGCTTTTCATCAGCAGGGACATGGAAGCTGGTCAGAGTTGATGGGAAGATGGATGGAGTCAAATACAGGGCAATCTTAGAAGAAAACCTGTTAGAGTCTGCAAAAGACTTGAGATTGGGCGGAGGTTCACTTTCCAGCAGGACAACGACCCGAAACATACAGCCAGAGCTACAATGGAATGGTTTAGATCAAAGCATATTCATGTGTTAGAATTGCCCAGTCAAAGTCCAGACCTAAATCCAATTGAGAATCTGTAGCAAGACTTGAAAATTGTTGTTCACAGACGCTCTCCATCCAATCTGACAGAACTCAGAACTTGAGCCATTTTGCAAAGAGGAATGGTCAGAAACGTCACTCTCTAGATGTGCAAAGCTGGTGGAGACATTCCCAAAAAGACTTGCAGCTGTAATTACAGAGAAAGTGGGTTCTACAAAGTTTTGACTCAGGGGGGGCTGAATACAAATGCACCCCACACTTTTCACATATTTATTTGTAAAAAAAAATTTGAAAACCATTTATCATTTTCCTTCCACTTCACAATTATGTGTCACTTCGTGTTGGTCTATCACTGCTAGTCTTGCAAGATCTTCCAGTGTTATTTCTATAGCTGTGGTCAACATGTCCAACCATCTAGTAGCTGGTCTCCCTCTTCGTCTGGTTCCTTTGATGTTCTCATCCATTATTTCCTTCTCCAGTGATCTCTTTCTTCTGATAGTGTGACCAAAATCAGGTAGTCATAACTTCATCATGTGGGCTTCTAGTGACATAGCCGGTTTGAGCTCTTCCAAAATTGATCTGGCACACTAAAAAATACTTCTACAGCACCAATCCTCAAATGAGTCAATCTTCCTTCTGTTCCATTTCCATTTTGTCTGGCTTTCACAGCCATAATTACCAAGTGAGAATATGAAGAGTGCATGGACAAGTCTGATCTTCCTTTTGAGTATTGAACCGGTTGAAGTTGGATTAATCTATAGCCAGCTTTGTAGATATGTTCTCAGTGACCTTCACCGGTTCTGTGCTGTGTTTGCCAGAAACATTTGCACTGAAATATACAATTATCTGTCCTTTGATATCATCCATAGCCTGTACTCATTGTTAATAATAGGAGGTGAAGGAGTTGAAAAACAACCCCTCCTTTCCCTTTCTTTCCCAGCTTCCTGAGGTGATGTAGAACATCAAGGTTGATCGTGCAGGCCTTGGAATATCTTCTGTGTACGGGGACAGGAACTGAAGGAATGTCACTTTCTGTAACACAAGGCCAGAAGCTTACTGTATATATCGGGGGCTCATTGAGCTGCCATCTCTGGTGCTGACGACACAAGGTTTCTGATTTATGAAAGACTCTGGTGAGGAAAGCCTCATTTAGATTTGTAGTTGGGATGCCGTAAAACTATGTTGTTGAGCTGAATTTTTATGGAACCTCCACCTGCCCCTCCTTAAAAAGGTTGTAAACCCTTACATATAACCAGTAAAGTGATATCCTAAGGTGATACACAGAGATAAAACAAAACCTCCTACATAAGTTATACTTGTTTATCTGCAGTCTTATCTTCTCTACATTCATTGAAGGCCAATAATGTATAAAGCTTGTCTGAGCTGTCAGGAAAAAAAAGGGGATGGGAGCTGAAAATACACACCGCAGAGCTCAGTGAGAGCTGATTGAAAGGAAAGGGACACTCCCCTCATCCCACAGCACACAGTAACAGAGCTGAGGCTTTCAACCACAGGCTGTGCGCTAGCGCTCCCTCCCCTGTCACCTTTTTTCACTTGATGTCAGGAACACCTTTTAGAAGTCACTCATGCAGATAGCAAAGTAACGGGGCAGCATATGGAAATGACACTTAGTGCTTAGTGCTAATTAAAACAAGTACACACTGTAGAGGGATATACTTTGTTCATATTTCATGTCTGAGGTTTACAACCACTTTAAGCTGCAAAGGCAGCAGACGTGGGTGTTAATATGCGGCGGTTGAGCTGCTTTGCTTCATTCCTGACAAAAAATGATCTCTCAATGGATGTTTGTCAGGCGATATGATGCCTCCTCACCTCCTCATAAATGCTGCACCAATGTGCTGAACCTATATGCTTGAATAAGTCGCGCTGGGCGGCGGTACTCTTCCTGAACATGACCCATTCAAGAAAATGGGGATGCCCCACAACGGGCCCTGCAATGGCATGCAATGCACGTGGTTGTGGCCCATTGGTGCAGTATTTACTGGTTAAACCATTTAAGCCCCGGACCATTTGCCTGGCCAAAGACCAGAGCACTTTTTGCGATTCGGCAATTCTTCGCTTTAACTGACAATTGCGCGGTCGTGCGATGTGGCTCCAAAAATAATTGACGTCCTTTTTTTCCCACAAATAGAGCTTTCTTTTTGTGGTATTTGATCACCTCTGCGGTTTTTATTTTTTGTGCTATAAACAAAAAAATAGCGACAATTTTGAAAAAAAACGCAATATTTGTTACTTTTTTCTATAATAAATATCCCCAAAAAATATATAAAAAAAAGTTTTTTCCTCAGTTTAGGCCGATATGTATTATTCTACATATTTTTGGTAAAAAAAATCGCAATAAGCGTTTATTGATTGGTTTGCGCACAAGTTATAGCGTCTACAAAATAGCTGATAGTTTTATGGCATTTTTATTAATAGTTTTTTTTTTACTAGTAATAGCGGCGATCAGCGATTTTTATCGTGACTGCGACATTATGGCGGACAGATCGGACACTTTTGGCGCTATTTTGGGACCATTCACATTTATACAGCGATCAGTGCGATTAAAAATGCATTGATTACTGTGTAAATGTGACTGGCGGTGAAGGGGTTAACCACTAGGTGGCGCTGTAGGGGTTAAGTGTGTCCTAGGGAGTGATTCTAACTGTGGGGGGGGAGGGGCTGTGTGTGACATGACACTGATCACCGCTCCCGATTACAGGGAGCAGAGATCAGTGTCAGTGTCATTAGGCAGAACGGGGAGATGCTTGTTTACATCAGGATCTCCCTGTTCTTCCTCACCGTGAGACGATCGCTGGTATCCCCGCGAACATCGAGTCCACGGGACCCGCCACCACGCTCAAGGAGCTCCCGGCGGCGCTCGCTGTGAGCCGCCTCTTAAAGGGCCACATACATATACGTTATTCTGCCTGTACGCACCCTTCTGCCGACGTATATTTGCATAAGGCGGTCGGGAAGCGGTTAAAATGAGCATCTCCTCACCACTTGTCAAACACCCCTGAAAAGCAATCTGAACATGGGTCACCTTTCCGAGGCGTGGCAATTAAGCCACACATTTAAACCTAGTCTACGGTATTCATAAATTTTAGTCTCTCCAATAAATAATGACACAGACTGTGTAACCCTTTATTAGGATACAGCAGCCTCTTCTTTGCATAAGAGTTACCAGCTCCATAAACAAATACTGTTGGTGTAACCACATAAACAGCAACTATCAGCATCTGTTATCAGAAGGGGGTCTTTGGCTGCCCAAGGATAAAGATTAACCACTTCAATACCGGGCACTTACACCCCCTTCCTGCCCAAGCCAATTTTCAGCTTTCAGCGCTGTCGCTGTTTAACCCTTTCATGACTAAACCTATTTTTGACATTTGGTGTTTACAAGTTAAAATCCGTATTTTTTGCTAGAAAATTACTTAGAGTCCCCAAACATTATATATATATTTTTTTTAGCAGAGAATCTAGAGAATAAAATGGTGATTGTTGGAATATTTTATATCACACAGTATTTGTGCAGCGGTGTTTTAAACGCAACTTTTTGGGAAAAAAGGCACTTTCATGAATTAAAAAAAAAAAACAAACAAAAAGTTAGCCCAATTTTTTTGTATAATGTGAAAGATGATGTTACGCCGAGTAAATAGATACCAAACATGTCACGCACTCGTGGAATGGCGGCAAACTAAGGTACCTAAAAATCTCCATAGGCGATGCTTTAAATTTTTTTTACGGTTACCAGGTTAGAGTTACAGAGGAGGTCTAGTGCTAGAAATATTGCTCTCGCTCTGACGATCGCGGTGATACCTCACATGTGTGATTTGAACACCGTTTACATATGCGGGCACAACTTCCGTGTGCGTTTTCTTTGCTGCGCAAGCTCGCGGGGACAGGGGCGCTTTAAAAATTTTTTTTTCTTATTTATTTTATTTATTTTTATATTTTTAAATTGTGTTAAAAGAAAAAAAATGTGATCACTTTTATTGCTGTCACAAGGAATGTAAACATCCCTTGTGACAGTAATAGGTGGTGACAGGTACTCTTTATGGATTCTTTGCACTTCAAAGTATTCAGATCGCCGTTTTCGACGATTCTCAGTACTGTATATTTTTTTTAAAACCAGCGCCATTGGCAGCCGAGTAAACGGGAAGTGACTACTGTTAGGAGGCTGGAAGGAAGCCGCTTACTGTTCTCACAAGTAGAGCTTTCTTTTGGTGATATTTGATCACCTCTGCCTTTTTTATTTTTTGCTAAACAAATTAAAAAAATAGCTAAAAATTTGGAAAAAAAAAAGTTTCTTTTGTTTCTGTTATAACATTTTGTAAATAAGTAAATTTTCTCCTTCACTGACGGGCACAGATAAGATCAGTGCTAAGAATAGCCACTAGTTACTGTATAAATGTCACTGGCAGGTAAGGAGTTAACACTAGGGTGCGATCAAGGGGTTAAGTGTGTCCTAGGGAGGTGTTTCTAACTGTGGGGGGGGAGACTGACTGGGAGTAAAGAGAGATCGCTGTTCCTGATCACTAGGAACAGCAGATCTCTCTCTACTCCTGTCAGAACGGGGATCTGTTTATTTACACTACACATCGCTGCCACCGGCCACGCACAACGGTTTTTGTTCGGACAGGCTGCGCATAGTCTGCATGTATTAAAAGGGACAGGAGCAACTATTTGAACAGTGGAGGATTGCTATGTAATGTACTAGGGATGCTGGAACGCATGCCTATCCCTATACAGCAGGGCTGGAGAGTGGGAGGATGTAGCAGCACAATAAGTTCATGGGCTGGCAAGAAGCATGCTGATAGAAGGAGAGAGCAGATATAATCTCATCACTGTGATACTCCTTTTTCCACTGTCCAGTTATGAGTTGGGGCATGTCCGGGATGACCTGGCCTCAAACTGAGGACATCTAATGGCAGAAAAAAGTACTGCAGAGGTAAGTTTTGGATTCAAGATGAATGTTGCAGCAAAAGCTAGTTTTATTTTTATTTTTTTTTATAACAGCTTTAAGGTGTTACTAAAGGCACAAATACTCACCTATGCTCAAACAGTATGACTCCTGCAAAGTGCTTCGTGGGTTCCGACGTCTTCTCCCCAGTGCTGTCTTCAGCTGTCTTGCATGGTCAATGCAAGATGACATCACTCTCAAATACATGCCCAGCTCAGTGTACATTCTAGAGAGAATTGTAAATAGGCAGGTAAGTGTATTTTACTGCAAAAGGGATATTACATGCCTGTTCCGCAATTAAAAAGAAAAAAAAAACCTGCCTGTTTGCAGTTTTTTACTTTTTGCCTTTAGTTCCTCTTTAAGGCCCAGTTTACACTAGATGTGGTACAAATTCACAGCGAATTTGCTGCGAATTCCGCACAACATCAAAATTACAACCCATTCAAGCAAACCGATTGCGGGGTGTATGTTAAGCTAAGGACACCCCAAAATCAGTTTGCAAAACGCAGTGCAATTTGCAAACGTGAACTTTGCACTCCTGAACTCTGCACTCTGTGTGTAGCACACCCCTGAACTCTATACTCTGTGTGTAGCGCATCCCCGAACTTTGCACTCTATACATAGCGCACTTCATAACTCTGCACTCTGTACATAGCGCACTCCTGAACTCTGCACTTTGTACATAACGCACTCCTGAACTCTGCACTCTGTACAAAACGCACTCCTGAACTCTGCATTCTGTACATAACACACTCCTGAACTCTGCACTCTGTACATAAGGCACTCCTGAACTCTGCATTCTGTACATAGCACACTTCGTAACTCTGCACTCTGTACATAGCGCACTCCTGAACTCTGCACTCTGTACATAGTGCACTCCTGAACTCTGCATTCTGTACATAACGCACTACTGAACTCTGCACTCTGTACATAACGCACTCCTGATCTCTGCATTCTGTACATAGCACACTCCTAAACTCTACACTCTGTACATAGCACACTTCGTAACTCTGCACTCTGTAAATAGCGCACTCCTGAACTCTACACTTTGTACATAGTGCACTCCTGAACTCTGCACTCTGTACATAGTGCACTCCTGAACCTTACACTCTGTACATAGCGAACTCCTGAACTCTGCACTCTGTGTGTAATACACCCTTGAATGCTGGACTCTGTATGTAGCGCACACTTTAACTCTGCACTCTGCGTGTAACGCATCCCTGAACTTTGCACTCTCTACATAGCGCACTTAGTAACTCTGCACTTTGTACATAGTCCACTCCTGAACTCTACACTCTGTACATAGCACACTCCTGAACTCTGCACTCTGTACATAGTGCACTCCTGAACCTTACACTCTGTACATAGCGAACTCCTGAACTCTGCACTCTGTGTGTAATACACCCTTGAATGCTGGACTCTGTATGTAGCGCACACTTTAACTCTGCACTCTGCGTGTAACACATCCCTGAACTTTGCACTCTGTACATAGCGCACTTAGTAATTCTGCACTTTGTACATAGTCCACTCCTGAACTCTACACTCTGTACATAGCACACTCCTGAACTCTGCACTCTGTACATAGTGCACTCCTGAACTCTACACTCTGTACATAGTGCACTCCTAAATTCTGTACTCTGTACATAACGCACTCTCGAACTTTGCACTCTGGACATAATGCACTCCTGGTATCTAATGCCCCTTTAAGACCTTCCCACTGTTAGTGAAATGTGGTGATACCTACTATTTAATGCCACTTGGCAGATGTGTGTGTGGGGCGGAGGGGGTTTATTTTGGGGGAACATGGTAGAGTTCCTGCATCTATTCTCTGAGGAAAATAGCCCCGTAGATATTTAATGGTCTGACATAGTGTGTGTTCTGGACTTTATATCCCAAAGGCCGGGTGGTGGTGTCCATGTTCCCGGCTCTCTATTAGAAGTGGAAGTATATTCAGCAGATTCACATCTGCTCCCGCTCAGCGGGCCAATTATTCACTGATGAAATTACTGTTTTCAATTCTTTCATGTTATTTTACAAGGTAAATAAACAGGAGAGAGGGCTGGACACGAACAGGCGCTCCATGAATATTAACCAACCGTGGTGGTAAAAGCATCTCAATCATTTAATCAGCCTCTCCGAGATGATGGCAGAAATGTGAGATATTAGATAAAACCAAATGAATTATTCCCGCAAGGCACGTCAGGAGATAATAAACACGAGTAATAATGAAAACGGCGTAAAGATGATCAGTATGATCAGTCTATTGGGCATAGTTATAAAGCAGTGAATGTGACATTTACTGATAGCATCCTCCTAGTGTAGGATGCTAGGCAAATTTAGTTTTTGTCTCCTTCTGAAGTTAAGGAAGTGGTGATTGTTTGGCCTGGTCTGTTCAGGGCTTCACAGGTTGGGAGTTTGATTGCTTCCTCCTTCTTCTGAAATAAGCTTCCAGAAAATAGGGAGGGAGATTTAAATGACCAGCCTAAATATTTATCATGGCCTTGTCAATCCCAAAAGAGGAGTGTCCAGAAGGTGGCTGGGGAGGAGATAAATAATCTGAGGACCTGGAGAGATTGTTCCTTCTCCCCAGAAAGGATTCCAACACACTATTCCCAACGCACATGTTCCTGCATAGTGGCTGTAGAATGAATGTGTGCTGCTGGAATCATAGGCAATCATAGTGAAATAATGTCACCAGCACACCACGGATCTCCAGAACAAGTCCAAAGCTTTATTCAGCAATCACTTCTTTTGTAACAGAAGCAACGTTTCAGAGCCTCGCAGGACTCCTTCATTAGGCACTTTTTGTTCTGCCCTCAGAGCCCCTAGGCTCCAACCACTCCTATAGCATGTGTGCAGTCTCTGACAATCTCTTGTAGCATACTTGTAGTCTCTGACCATGACCTGTAGCATGCTCATGTGTCTTGCCCATAGCCTTTGACCATATCCTGTTGTGTGTCTGCTGTCCCTGACACTGAATATTCACTGATTATATATACGGCCCTTTGATGATGTCAGTGGGGGGCCACACTTGAAGCCCCCTATAGCATAATAATTGACCACAACTCCTGCTAAGAAGGATGGTTCAATTCCTTCCTGATCCCCCAATTTTCATTTTGGGGTTTAGATACACTTTACAGCAGTGGTTGTCAACTTATGAGCTAAGGAAGGCCGAAAAATGTGGCCCCTGACATCACCCATAATGTTCATTATATGTAATGCTTGAGAGGACTGCAGACCTTATAGAGCAGTGATGGCGAACCTTGGCACCCCAGATATTTTGGAACTACATTTCCCATGATGCTCAACTTCACTGCAGAGTACAGGAGCATCATGGGAAATGTAGTTCCAAAACATCTGGGGTGCCAAGGTTCCTCATCACTGTTATAGAGGATATGAAGGTCAAAGAGTGTGGACAGGATACATTGTTGGCTGGGGATATGCTGAAAAAGACATTACCAAACTGGGAAGTCGAGACTAGTAGAGATCAATACTGTTACCCTAATGAATATTCCCACTACAGACTGCTGAGGTCTGAGGGCCGCACATTATATATACGCAAAGGCTGCATGCGGTCCTTGGGCTGCAGGTTGGGCACCAGGGCTTTAAAGCAATCAAGTTATGGAAGAGTTAACCACAAGGTGTCATATAGAAGAAACCTCTGCAGGGTAATAGAGCAGGCACGATGATGGAATAAAACACGTTCTTTCCCTCAGGAAGGCAATGATATCTCGCTAATGCACTTCGCCCTAACTATATCTGTAGAGAAAGTGGAGCCAGTAGGCAGAGGCTGCCAAAATGTTAAAGAACATTATTTGGGGGGGTAAATATTGGGCAATTCTCACTCCCGCTGAGATCCTAGGCAATGTTTGGTAGGCACTCTGCGTCCCCACACCAAATTAATGTATCTCATCCACCGGAATACATCTGAAGGTGTCCGCTAATTACTTCCTGCTGAATATTCTAATGGCCAATTAGGTCGGGCTGAGCGCTTATTCATTTTCCCCAAAACATCTTTTATATTTGTTTCTATTTCAATCCCATTGCCTATTAGTCGTTATCTTCCTTTTACAGCTTCCTTGTGGTGTGGTCAGAAACCGTTGGCAATCTTACACAATAAAATTTATGGTGCTGTTTTATTCCATCACTTTGGCTTGCTCATATGTTTCTCATTTTTGCTGTATTCACATTTTTTTTTTACCAAGTTAACATATTAAGAAATACATAATTAGAGGTTACCTTCACTATAAACCACATAACAAAAGTATTCAAAGATAGGCAACTAAACTTTTATGTCCACCTTGACTTTGCCTGTAGGACCTCAGCAATCCTTTTTTCCTCTGAAAATAGGTATGGGAACTCAACCACGACCCCCCAAATCCCCCTCTCCCCCACACACACTTCCTCCATCAAATAGTGGGTGTGGTCAAATTTCACAATGGTAGGGTCTTAAAGGGGCATTAAATACCAGGAGTGCATTACATACAGAGGGCAGAGTTCAGGGGTTACACACAGAGTGCAGAGTTGCGCTACGTCCAGAGTATGGTGGTACGCTACCTACATAGTGCAGAGTTCAGGGGTGAGCTACACAGAGTTCAGCCTTCTTCCACAGCTGCTTACCTGCATCCCCCGTCCACATATCACTTTCTCCCCTCTTCAGCTCTGACCTCTGCATGCAATCCCCTACCACCCCCTTATTCTCCACCCTCCTTAAAAGCTCCACCATCTTCCACGTGTCCAACTTTTGCTGCTGTGTTAAGCTGAAGCACCCAGCTGGCTTTAGTACTTTCCCTCACACTGCAGTTTACCCTGTCTTTCTCACTTGCAGGGAGATCATCCAGTGGGGGTGTCGGCATCCGCACTGCACCCTGAACACCTGCATCTCCCTTTTCCCCATCCTGCACTCAGTGGGAGCTGCTCAGGAGATCAGATCTGTAGGAGCCTTTGGGAGACAAGCTGGACTTCTGTGCTTACAAGTGATGGTGGTGAGCAGAGAGCAGAGGGCCTGAGCCAGAGGTGGAGTTCCACCAAGTTCCAGTTGAAAAAAAGCCCTGGACCTCAGTAATATGGGCGGGTAAGGTGCAGTAAAAATAATCAGTTAAGCCCCCGAACCCCGAGCTGCATGATAACATGGCCCATGGCCAAAGAAAACCTAAAAAAATTAAAACAAATGCAGCCATCACATCTAAGAATTGGTAAACTGCAAGATAATAAATGTTTACTTTTGGGTTTATTATCGCTTTCCCCCGATGGGTGGCTTCAAAGAACCACTAATGAGGTTTGCCTGAGACTGAAATGTCATGGATAAGGGGTTCTTACATGGGGGTATCTATATTCCTTGGGGGCATGGATATCTGATAATGGGGGTATGGGGCTGGTTCTCTGTTAGGAAAAAAAAATGAAAAAAGATTGTCTTCATTATTGAATCTGAAATGAAACTGGAAAAACATACTTGATGTGCAAGATGACATGACATGGCGAAGAGGGTGTGGGGACATATTGTGCAATCTATTGGGGGCCTGTAATTCTGTCATAGATCAGCAGGTACCAGAAACATAAAATTCTAGCAGAAATAAAAATGAAAGCTTGAGATGTGAACGTGAAGGAAAGCCTACCCAAACAGTACTGCTCCAGATGTTCACCACATCCTTCCAGCTTGGAACCTGGTGATATCAGAACCCCTAGTTATATACCGTAGTTACATAATTATTCAGGTTGAAAAAGACACATCTAGTTCAACCTTTAAAAGGGAAAAGGAAAGAAAAAGAAAAATCATACAATCCCATATACACAATTCTATGACCACAGTTGATCCAGAGGAAGGCAAAAAAAAACCCAGCAAAGCATGATCCAATTTGTTCAGAAGGGGGAGAAAATTCCTTCCTGTTCCCCTGAAAGTCAATTGGATATTCCCTGGATCAACTTTATCTATAAATGTTAGTATCCAGTTATATTATGTACATTTAGGAAAGAATCCAGTTCCCTTTCAAAGCAAACTACTGAGCTGGCCAGAACCACCTATGGAGGGAGTCTATTCCACATTTTCACAGCTCTTATGCCGCGTACACATGTTCAGACTTTTCGGCTACAAAAGTACGACAGCCCGTCCGACAGACTTTCGACGGACTTTTGGCGGACTTGCGGCAGACTTTTTAACGAACGGACTTGCCTACATACGATCACACAAAAGTCAGACGGATTCGTACGTGATGACGTACGACCGGACTAAAATAAGGAAGTTGATAGCCGGTAGCCAATAGCAGCCCTAGCGTCGGTTTTTGTCCGTCGGACTAGCATACAGACGAGCGGATTTCTGGGTCCGGCGGAGTTACGACGTAAAGATTTGAAGCATGTTCCAAATCTAAAGTCCGTTAGATTTGCGACTGGAAAAGTCCACTGAAGGTCCGGTGAAGCCCACACACGATCGGATTGTCTGCCGGATTTGGTCCGTCATGGTCCGTCGGACCAGTCCGGTCGAAAAGTCCGACCGTGTGTACGCGGCATTACTGTGAAGAAACCTTTCCGTATTTGGAGATGAAATCTCTTTTCCTCTAGACGTAAAGAGTGTCCCCTCTGTCACCTTAAAGTGAATAACTCAACACCAAGTTCACTATATGGACCCCTTATGTATTTGTACATGTTGATCATATCCCCCCTTAATCTCCTCTTCTCAAGAGAGAATAAATTCAGTTCCTCTAATCTTTCCTCATAGCTGAGCTCCCCCATGCCTCTTATCAGTTTGGTTGCCCTTCTCTGCACGTTCTCCAGTTCCCTGATATCCTTTTTTAGAACTGGTGTCCAAAACTGAACTGCATATTCCAGATGAGGTCTTACTAATGATTTGTACAGGGGGACAAAATGATATCTCTCTCTCTGGAGTTCATACCTCTCTTAATACAAGAAAGGACTTTGCTCGCTTTGGAAACCGCAGCTTGCCATTGCATGCTATTATCGAGCTTATGATCTACCAAAACCCCCAGATCCTTCTCCACTATGGATTCTCCCAGGTGTACTCCCCCTAGTATGTATGATGCTTACATATTCTTAGCCCCCAAGTGCATAACTTTACATTTATCAACATTAAATCTCATGTGCCACATAGTTGCCCAATTAAACAGTTCATTGAGGTCGGCTTGTAAGTTGGAGACATCCTGTAAGGACGTTATTCCACTGCATAGCTTAGTGTCATCTGCAAAGACTGAAATGGTACTTTCAATCACAGATCCAATATCATTTATAAAGATATTAAAAAGTAAGGGTCCCAACACTGAACCTTGGGGTACACCACTGATAACCTTAGACCATTCAGACTAAAAGTCATTGACCACTACTCTCTGAATTCTGTCCTTTAGACAGTTTTCTATCCATTTACAAACTGATCTTTCCAAGCCTGTAGACTTTGCCTTACACATGAGCTGCAAGTGGGGAACTGTGTCAAACGCTTTTGCAAAATCCAAGTGTACCACATCCACCGCCACCCCTCTGTCCAAGGTACTTATGATGCAGGAAAGCTATTCCCAAACATACCCACTTTAAAAAAATGTTTAGCATCCCACCATTGGAGTCAATGGGAGGAATAGCATCCCACCATTGAGGTCAATGGGAGGAATAGCGCCCCATCTTTGGTGTCAATAGGAGGAATGGGGGGGGGGGGGTTGTCTGTTGAGCTGTGTTTGCCATGACTAACCCAGTCTTTACTGTGCTGGTATATCTCATTATCTGTTGTAAACTAGATGTGAAACACTGTCCTTCCTAACAAAGGGTTAAAGGTTTAGAGGTTTAGAAACATCTAAAAGGTGAGAAACATTGAAATAAACTAGGCATGTTGTGTGATTGGGAACAATTAACAAACATATAATGAGGTTTTCTCAAATGTGACTGCAAAAGTGTAAATATCCTTTAAATACAGAAAAAAATACAGAAATTGATATTCCATGGGCAACTATTTGTATAAAGGATCCCTTACACAAGATCTAATTTATCTGTTTATGATGTAACTAGCTGCTTGCACAATATGAGTAAAATAAATTATCCTTCATAAATTCTCATAAAAAGAAGTCCCTGGGGCCGCATTACTAGAACTGATGGAAACATTAATATCTACCAGAGAGCTACAAGCTGGCTGCAAATACCGCATGGCTTATAAATGGAGGAACTCATCTAATCAGAGGAAGAAAAAAAGTATACAATGTAGAAATCTACAGTATCTATCTATCTATCTATCTATCTATCTATCTATCTATCTATCTATCTATCTATCTATCTAACTCTATAGTGTGTTCCTATCCACAGTATCCATCTATTGGTGTTGTATCTACCTATCTACAGAGTTTTTCTTTCTTTTTTTCTTTCTTTCTCTTTCTTTCTTTCTTTCTTTCTTTCTTTCTTTCTTTCTTTCTTTCTTTCTTTCTTTCTTTCTTTCTTTCTTTCTTTCTTTCTTTTCTACAGTATATATCTCTTTACAGTATCTATCTATCTATCTATCTATCTATCTATCTATCTATCTATCTATCTATCTATCTATCTATCTATCTATCTATCTCTATAGTATGTACCAATTCACAGTATCCATCTATCAAAGTCGTATCTACCTATCTACAGAGTTTTTCTTTATATAAACCTATATATATATATATATATATATATATATATATATATATATATATATATATATATATTCTATATATCTCTCTATATATTGCTCTATCTATCTATCTACTGTATATATACCTATCGTGTCAATGTACAGTATCTTTCTCTCAGGGGCGGAACTATCACCATAGCAACCCATGCGGGCGCTATGGGGCCCGCAGCCGAGTGGGGCCCGGTGAGGATAAGAGCACCGCCGGCACAGTCTCCCAGCCAGGGGAAGAGAGAGGAAAGGAAGAGGCGAGCTGTCCGTATCAGCAGAGAGCGGAATTGCCCAATGTAAGAGCTTTCATTAGAACTTCCAGTGTTCCCGGGGGTTAACGTCACATAGCTCCACCTCTTGGCCCGGCGCCTTTGATAGACAGAACGACGATCCAATGCGGGACATGTGATGTCATCAAAGGCGTCGGGCCAAGAGGTGGGGCTATGTGACGATGAGCCCCGGGAAGACAAGAAATTCAAATGAATGCTATTACAGCGGGCAATCCCGCTCTCTGCTGATCCGGGTGGCTTGCCTCTTCCTCTGCACAGGTGAGGCTGTATGGGGCACAGGCAGACCAGGCTGTATTGGGCACAGGCAACGATGTATTGAGCACAGGTCACGCTGAATTGGGCACAGGTCACGCTGTATGTGGCACAGGTCACGCTGCATTGACATTAGGGCAGCTGTCGGGGGGGGCTGTTTGCAGGGGGGCCCAATACAACATTTTGCTATGGGGCCCTGCTATTTCTAGTTACGCCCCTGCTTTCTTTCTTTCTTTAGCTGGCCCTACATTATACAATTTTCTTGTTCAATTTCCTTTAGATTTACCTGCAACTATGTAGTACAAGGGCCTGCCTGACTGCATACAAGAAAGTGTTTAGGTGTGACCTCAAACCTATTATATGGTTTTGGTAAATCTAAAGGAAAATTGTACAAGAAAATTGTATAATGTATCGCCAGCCTTTCTTTCTTTTCTACAGTATCTATCTATCTATCTATCTATCTATCTATCTATCTATCTATCTATCTATCTATCTATCTATCTATCTATCTATCTATCTATCTATATCAGCTTATTATCTATATAAAATAAAGATGTTGACCAATAGTCTTCATTAATTATCTCCACTTTTTAAAATATACAGAAAAAAAGCAATGTTTCTATTGTGATTGAATTGCACATTTTAACTTGTAGCAAGTCACAAGGTGTGAGGTTGCAGCAGAGGCTGATTTGTGTCAGATATTTGTGAACACAACCAAAAACTGCACGGGCACCAGGATTTACATGACTGGTTCACATCTCAGTTGACCTCTCTGACTAGGATAGATGCCTAAAAACAGATGGCTATGTCTCTCTGGAGAGAAAAGCAGTTGAAGGCACAGTCAGGGGGAGCGCTGTGATATGGGAGGTAACAAATACCTGGAAGAGTTACACTTAATCAGCATGCATGCTAAGAGCTTCCATGCTGATTCATTTGGCAGATGCATTCACTTAGGTCTACCTATGACACATCACCTCTGAGGTCTAATCCTGGACTTACATTTCTGCCAAAAATGTATTGATTATTATGAAACAATCGGCCGGAAAAGTGACACAAAAGCTTAACCGTGCCAAGAATTCATCAAATGGGAAATGTTTAACTATTCACCGGCAGATACAACTGGCTCTAAAACAGAACTACAAGCACTGATAATTGTAATATACTGTAATATGTGCACCCAATGCCTTTGAAAACCCAGATATTACTTTGTAAAAGTAACAGTGACATCATCACTATGCTGAGCTGACAGCAGAGCTGTGGGAGGGGCCCAGAAGCTCCACCCATGACAGGCTGCCTGTAGAAAACTACAGGAGGAGGAGGAGACAAGACCAGTCACCCTGCACAAGGAAAGAGAGTAGCAGTGAGTGGTCTTTATTACAGGAAGATCTGGAAGTAATACACAAAGCACGCTGTTCTGTTCCACTGTCATGTATTATTCATGTCTTGTATTGAACTGCACAAGGTTATCATTTTTCTGTAGTATGCTGACATCTAGTGGTGGTTTTGGGCCACTACAGCTTGTTTATCAATGTGCTTGCGTTATCTTTCTTGGTCCTCCCCTCCCGTTAGTTAGTTCAATCCTAGGTAGACCCTCCACACTTCTTCCATGTCCACTCAATCAGTGTTAGTACTTAGCAGAGACAGGGCTTAGGAAAGTCATTGTCTTCTTACACTTCAAAAGACTGGAAAAACACCCTCTGTACTGCACTTAGTTGATGTAAAAATGTGTTGGATTCAACTTCCGGGTCTTTTTGAAGAGTTAAGCTGCTTGTGGATGGTGCCAAGTCAGCAGGTGACCATACTGTCTGGACTGACTGGGTCTAAGGAGGTATGTCAATGCATTGAGCTCAGGGGTATTTCAAGAAAACAGTGGGCCTATGTGTAAGATCATAAGTTTGGCCCCATTACTTGATAAAAAAAAAATGTTGTGGGCTTAGTGCACCACAGTGAAAAGTGGGCATGGTTTTCATCATCCCAGCAGTGTTGCCAGGATAGTAAACGATCTGGGGCATCTTTGGGCACACCAAGTAAAAAAGTAATGCAGCGAGTGTAGCGCAGTGGGTGTGACCTAATTGTGTTAATGGTGGGAGGGACTTAAGGGGTCTAATTAAATAAAGCAAGGTCAGTCTTTCCCCCAGTACAATTCACCCCTAGGTCAGTCCCTGCCCCCTCCCCAGGTCAGTCTGTCCCCCAGTATAATCCTCCCCAGGTCAGTCTGTCCCCCAGTATAATCCTCCCCAGGTCAGTCTGTCCCCCAGTATAATCCTCCCCAGGTCAGTCTGTCCCCCAGTATAATCCTCCCCAGGTCAGTCTGTCCCCCAGTATAATCCTCCCAGGTAAATCTGTCCACCACTATAATCCCCCCAGGTCAATCTGTCCCCCCAGTATAACCCCCCCAGGCCAGTCTGTTCCCCAGTATAATGCCCCCCCCCAGGTCAGGTTGCCCCTTAGTATAATCCTTCCCCTACCCTACATCAATCTTTTCCCCCAGTATAACCCCCCCCAGGTCAGTCTGTCCCCCAGTATAAGCCTTCTCCCTCCCCCAACATCAATCTGTCCCGCAGTATAATCCCCCAGGTCAATCTGTCCCCCCAATATAAGCCTTCTCCTCAGGTCAACCTGTCCCCCCAGTATAATCCCTCCAGGTCAATCTGTCCCCCCCCCCCCAGTATAAATCTTCCCCCTCCCTCTCAGGTCAGTCTGTCCCCCAGTATAATCCTCCCCCTACCCTACATCAATCTGTTCCCCCAGTATAACCCCTCCAGGTCAGTCTGTCCCATAATACGGGGGGGGGGGCAGAGCAGTGAAGGGGGATCTATTTTCAGAGATAAATACCCTGGTGGCTCCCCTGCAGCACCCAAAGCTAATGAGAGAGGAGAGCAGGAGAAGATGTCAGCTTGGCAGCTGCAGGGGAGGCAGGGCAGGGGGCACATAAGTGCAGAGGGGGAGCATTCTGGAGGACAGGTAGAGCAGCAGCTTCCCCATGTGTATAGTGAGTGCTAGAACACAGTGCCCCCCCCCCCCCCCCCCCCAGGGCCCGTGTGCACCGCAACATTACACATATGGATTATATGCAAATTGAATGCAGGTTTCCCCACATCCAATTCTCATGACAGGTGAGTGTGGCTCCCAATGGAGTCCATTCACAGAGCTCCGGGGGTGGCCGCGTTCCACATTCAAAAAGAATCCTGTGAGTCTTTAGGTCCAATTCAGGTGCGATTTCAGCCACACACACCGGACCTCAGGAACGAACCCGCAGCCCCATATGTGTGAACCCGACCTTATGGAAGAATACACATTGTATCTAGACAATATTTTCTGACCCCGGAGTTCAGCTTTAAACATATCACTGAACATTGGGAAAGCAGCAGTAACTGCCTGGAGTCAATTAAAATGACCTTCGCTATACTGGAATTTATCAATTCAAATCCCAGAACTGATTACAGCAATTAAAGTATTTAAAATAAGTCACAACAAGTTATCAGATCTGAGGGTCACCAATCCATGTTCCATACAGGACAGAAATGAACAAAGAAAATTCTCCAGAGAGAACAATGCACAGATCCCTACTCTCATAGTAGATGTCCTTGTAGGATTTCAGACCAAGAGAACAAGCAAGGTAACTCACAGCAACCAATCAGCAGTTAAAGCCTGACAGGGGTCTAACCCAAGCCCCCCAACATCCTATCCAAAAAAGTGGCTTTGGATAGACTTTAATTAATTGTGTAGAGCTCTATACATCACACCGAAAAGAGGAGGACAGAAGGACACTGGGGTTTGAGTCCTTCCGAATGTAGGACAATTGGGACCTCCACCTATTACAGGACACAATAGTGAACACCTAACAGGAGAAGAGCAGAGGGATAACCTCATCAGTATAAAGCTGCTCCTTCTTTGTCCAATCACAGGTAAGGGTGGATCTTGTACCAGGCTACATACTAGGGATGCCACCTTTTCTTCAAGCCAAACCCAAACACTTTAGCGACCTGGGACACTTTGGGTGCCCCAAGGAGAGTAGTAATGCGGTGTGCATTGCGTGCCGCAGTGAACAGTGGGTGTGGCCAAATTGCTCTTGCTGATGTCATTGCCCTGCCCCTTCAGTGATGCCAAACCAGACAGCCACCCACAGCTCCCAGACCAAAACAGATTTGTGTATGACTATCTTGGATATTTGGGGAGCCACAGCCCGGTCTGAATAATGTATCCGGGTTTCAGTCCACCTGAAACCCGGACACATGATTAAAAACCCGGACTGTCCGGGTGAATCCAGGACAGGTGGCAATTCTACTACATAACTTGACTGCAGCATGATCTACAGGAAGGGCCATGACCTGTCTAGGGTTACATTTTTGGTGGCCACGTAACACATGTGTGGTGGCAAAGAAGATAGATCCTAACACATCCATGGCCAGCCAAGGTTTCTATGCCGAGACGCACTCACTGCACACTAGACATGAGCAAGCAAAAAAAAAAAAAGTATTTGGTTTTGTTTCTGATTCATTTATTCATTGAACATTGTTGTTTCACCATATTCGTTATGTTAAACCTAACGAAATTCGGAATTTGTATATTTGTTGGTCCGGGTGGATTCGAAAACCATTTAGAAGTTTTTCCAGAAAATTGCTATACATTCAAAATATTATCGAATTGGACGGATTCGAATCAGAAGGGCTCAATATTTTCAGGTAATAGTCCAACCCACCAAGAGAAATAGCATGAGATGATTGGACAATATCGACTGGCGTCATGTGCATCAGAATAATGAACAGAACGACATTTGGATCCATTTGTTATGGAAAATCCAAATTATCGAACAAATTTGAAGATTGAATTCATTTCCTCATTGGCTCAGATTACTATCGCATTATGTAATGTCACCTGAATGAAACAAATGCATTCGTTAATTTTATTATACCTTTTTCAGATTGGTTGACGTTCGTTACTTTGCCCATTCAGAGATTTGTATACATCCGAATCTCCAAAAATGACATTTTTGTCTGAAAAACCAATGAAAACGAAACAAAACACACATGACAGACAGCTCTTGGTCTCTTGTTATCAGTGGTGTCGTTAAAGGGAAGTGGGGGGTGCGGACCGCACCTGGGTGACACCCGCCAGAGGGGTGACACCAGGGTTGCCAACCATCTGTAAAAAATATGGCTGCGGGATGACTTTGGAACTGCGCATGCACAGTTACAAAGCCGAATGGGCTCGGGCTCAGCTATTTTCGGCCGGGCGGACACATGAGCTGCCTGGCAACGTGGTTGAATGAATGGCAGCACAGCAGCATGGCAGTGGGCACACCTCCCGAGTCCTAACCTGGAGACTAGAATCTGGTCTGCCATCCCACCACCATGCCACTGTGAGCAGCACAGACATGGAGTCCCGGAGACTAGAACCCTGCCCTGCACCTTCCATCCATGGCTGCTGGAGACTCCCAAGGCACTGTGAGTACGGCTATGGCCACAATCTCTGACCATCTCTTGTATCTTGTCCATGGCGGGGGGGGGGGGGTGACACCATGTTTTACAGCACCGGGTGACACCAACCCTAGTGGATCCACTGCTTGTCATGATCAGTAGCCTGATCATGTGACTACTGTGACAGCCAATCACAATGGTCAAGTGCCCAGGAAGTCCACCCCACACCCCAAGTGCACAGTCTCATTTAAAGGGATGCGGGGGCTGGGTGATCACAAGACTGGGTATATACTATCTATCTATCTATCTATCTATCTATCTATCTATCTATCTATCTATCTATCTATCTATCTATCTATCTATCTATCTATCTATCTAGCTATCTAGCTATATCTATATACACATACACTATATTACCAAAAGTATTGGGACGCCTGCCTTTACACTCACATGAACTTTTATGACATCCCAGTCTTAGTCCGTAGGGTTCAATATTGCGTTGGCCCATCCTTTGCAGCTATAACAGCTTCAACTCTCAACTGTCCACAAGGTTTAGGAGTGTGTCTATGGGAATGTTTCATTATTCATCCAGAAGCGCATTTGTGAGGTCAGGCACTGATGTTGGATGAGAAGACCTGGCTCACAGTTTCCACTCTAATTCATCCCAAAGATGTTCTATTGGGTTGAGGTCAGGACTCTGTGCAGGCCAGTCAAGTTCCTCCACTCCAAACTCGCTCCTCCATGTCTTTATGGACCTTGCTTTGTGCACTGGTCCAAATCATTTGGTGGAGGGGGATTATGGTGTGGGGTTTTTCAGGGGTTGGGCTTGGATCCTTAGTTCCAATGAAGGGAACTCTTAACTCTCATCATAGCAAGACATTTTGGACATTCTCATGCTCCCAACTTTGTGGGAACAATTTGAGGATATCCCCTTTCTGGTTCCAACATGACTGCGCACCAGTGCTCAAAGTAAGGTCCATAAAGACATGGATGAGGGAGTTTGGGGTGGAGGAACTTGACTGGCCTGCACAGAGTCCTGACCTCAACCTGATAGAACACCTTTGGGATAAATTAGAGCGGAGACTGCAAGTCAGGCCTTCTCGTCCAACATCAGTGCCTGACCTCATAAATGCACTTCTGGAAGAATGGTCAAACATTCCCATAGACACACTCCTAAACCTTGTGGACAGCCTTCCCAGAAGAGTTGAAGCTGTTATAGCTGCAAAGGTGGGCCAACTCAATATTGAACCTTACGGACTAAGACTGGGATGCCATTAAAGTTCATGTGTGTGTAAAGGCAGGCGTCCTAATACTTTTGGTAATATAGTGTACATACATACTATAAATATATATATATATATATATTTTTTTTTTTCCAGTGATAATGTACAGTTCATGCAAAAGGTGCCATAAACAAAACCTATTTTATTTCAGAACAATAAACAATATTTAAAGTTAACTATTATTGTTGTAAATGGAATGAAGATAAACTTTAATCTCTTGCTCAAGCCTTGCATTATTAGCAGCATTTAGCAACTTTCAATTAAGTTAACAGTCCCTGTGATGATTCCTTCATTACAGGGGACGCTGTTTGGCGCTGCCATAATCTTAAATTAGACCCAGCGATCATAGCGTGAGCACATAACATTGCCAATTTCTCATAGATAGTTGATCAGACTTTAATGGGCTACAACAACATATGAACCCATTTCCTGCACAGAAACCATTTAAAGATTTAAAATTGAATTACTATTGCTGCTGCTTTCACAGTTGCCAGCTTAAAAACACATTTTAGATCTCAGGGTTCGGGACACTTTGCTTCTTATAGTAGTCAATGAAAATCAATCCATTATATTCCTAATAAAGTGAGCCTCTGACCAAACTATGGCCTTTCATTTATTTACATAGTTTTAACAAATAGTAAAAAAAAAAAAGAAAAAAAAAAAGATTTAAAAAATAAGCTATTCCTGACCTCTGCAGCTGGAAGCACTGTGGAGCAATTCATCCTAAAAGTAAACTATAGAAATGCTAACGTTTCTTGAAGCTTAAAGTGGTTGTAAACCCACTAAAAAAAAAAAAGCCCTGCAAGACAAAGGCATAGCATACTAGTCCATTATGAAATACTCACCTAAGATCGAAGCCCCTACAGTGATCCCAGTACACAGCACCAGTCGACGACATCGCTCCCGGATATATTTCCGGGTATCGCAGGCTCCGGCGCTGTAATTGGCCAGAGCCGCCATGTTGTCACTCCCGCGCATGCGCGCGGGAGCCACCGGTAACGACACACTAACTGAAGCAACAGCAAACGTGCCATTGCTTCAGTATACATGTGCCGATGACGTCGGCACATGCACATACAGGGGATATCTCCTAAACTGTGCAGGTTTAGGAGATATCCGGGGTAGCTACAGGTAAGCCTTATTGTAGGCTTACCTGTAGTCAAAAGTTGATTGTAAGGGCTTACAACCACCTTAAGTTCAATTAAATTCAAACAATTAGTACAAGTGACAGTACTTACATTCAATGAGAAGTGTCCCTTGTGCTGGTGCCAGTGCTCTTATGCTGCTATGGGACATACAACACTGCTAAAAAAAATAAATAAAGGAACACATTTTAATCAGAGTATAGAATTAAGTTAATTAAACTCCGGGGATATTGATCTGGTCAATTAAGTAGCAGAGGGGGTTGTTAATCCATTTCAGCTGTATTGGTGTTAAAGAGGAAGTAAACTCTCCCACTCTGATGCTGCTTTTCATTTAGTCCATTATAATAAGTAATTATCAAACTATAGCCACTGTAATACAGCCCACATCACATATTACTTACTGTTTAAAGAAACTTTAAAAAACTTGTTTCCAGGGGTAAGGCAGCGCCATCTTAAGTATTGTTTTCTGAGTCCACAGTAGAGTGTATTTCCGCCCTTACATTGAGCACTTCCTGTACTGTTAATCAAGCCTCCTTCTCAATCCAACGTTTCTATGGCAACCCTGCTTCCCTGCTCATAGCTGACTTGTTTTACTTCATAGTATTTACTTGTGCCGATTATCTAGTGTTTGCCTGTGTCAGTCTTATCAGCTTCAGCTGATAAGGCTGCAGTAATGCTGTCCGATGCCCAAGTTTACACTCCATGTGATGTCACATGGTCACATGGGGTGTAGTAGGAAGCTCTGAGTGATTATGCAGTCTTGTGGGATTTCAGAGTTGTGCCGTAGGAAGATCTGATTATAGACAGACAAGTACACAGAGTGTGCCGTAAATCAGGGGAGATCTGGTCAGTGAAGTCATTCTAAAAAACAAAAAGGATTACAACAATACTAAGCAAGTAAAGAGATATCTACAAGCAGCGTTCATTATGGTTTTTTATGCTGATTTACATGGGACAAAGTTGCCGGGGAGAGTTTAAAACCACTTTAATTAAATTAACAACAGGTGCACTAGATGGGCAACAATGAGACGACCTCCAAAACAGGAATGGTTTTACAGGTGGAGGCCACTGACATTTTTTTCCCTCCCTACTCATGTTTTCTAACTGTTTTTCACTAGTTTTGCATTTGTATAGGATCAGTGTCACTACTGGTAGCATGAGGCGATACCTGGACCCTATAGAGGTTGCACAGGCAGTCCAACTCCTCAGGATGGCACATCAATACGTGCCATTGCCAGAAGGTTTGGTGTGTCTCCCAGCACAGTCTCAAGACCATGGAGGAGATTCCAGGAGATAGGCAGTTACTCTAGGAAAGCTGGACAGGGCCGTAGAAGGTCCTTAACCCATCAGCAGGATCTGTATCTGCTCCTTTGTGCAAAGAGAAACAGGATGAGAACTGCCAGAGCCCTACAAAATGACCTCCAGCAGGCCACTGGTGTGAATGTCTCTGACCAAACAATCAGAAACAGACTTCATGAGGATGGCTTGAGGGCCCGATGTCCTCTAGTGTGCCCTGTGCTCACTGCCCGGGACTGTGGAGCACGATTGGCGTTTGTCATTAAACACCAGAATTAGCCGGTCCGCCACTAGCGCCCTGTGCTTTTCACAGATGAGAGCAGGTTCACCCTGAGCCAATGTGACAGACGTGAAAGGGACTGGAGAAGCCGTGGAGAACGTTATGTTGTCTGTAACATTGTTCGGTATGACCAGTTTGGTGGTGGGTCAGTGTTGGTCTGGGTAAACATATCCATTGAGGGAAGCACAGACCTCTACAGGCTAGACCAGGGGTCTCTAAACTACGGCCCTCCAGTTGTTCAGGAACTACAATTCCCATCATGCCTAGTCATGTCTGTGAATGTCAGAGTTTTACAATGCCTCATGGGTAGGGTTGCCACCTTTTCTTCAAGCCAAACCCGAACACTTTAGCGGCCCAGGGCACATTTTTTTTTCCATAGTATACACCATAGGATTATAAAAGACCTGGGGAGTCTTTGGGTGCCCCAAAGAGAGTGGTAATGCAGCGTGCTGCGGCAAACAGTGGATGTGGCCAAACTGATCTTGCGGAAATCATCACCCCCCCCTCCAACAAGTGTCCCATTGATGCCAAACCTGCCCCCAGACAGCGGCCCGCAGCTCCCAAATGGCAACAGATTTTTGTGTGACTATCTCACTTACTTGGGGAGCCACAGCCCAATCTGAATTATGTGTCCAGGTTTCAGGCAGACTGAAACCCAGGCACATAATTCCAAACCCTGACTGTCCGGTTGAATCCCGGACAGGTGGCAAACCTACTCATGGGTTGTGTAGTTCCGCAACAGCTGGAGGGCCATAGTTTAGAGATCCCTGGGCTAGACAAGGGCACCATGACTGCCATTAGGTATTGGGATGAGGTACATGACAATGTCCGGCCTCATATGGCAAGAGTATGCCGTCAGTTCCTGGAGGATGAAGGAATTGATACCATTGATTGGCCCCCACGCTCGCCTGACCTAAATCTAATAGAACACCTCTGGGACTTTATGTTTCCGTCCATCCAACGCCGCCAGGTTGCACCTCAGTCTTTTCAATAGCTCAGTGATGCCCTGGTCCAGATCTGGGAGGAAATACCCCAGGACACCATCCGTTGTCTCATTAGGAGCATGCTCCGACGTTGTCAGGCATTCATACAAGCACGTGGGGGCCATACAATCTACTGAGGACCATCTCAAGTTGCTGCAATGAAATTTCAGCAAAATAGACTAGCCTGCTGCATAATTTTTTCGCTTTGAGTTTTGGGGTGTCTTTGAATTCAGTACTCTGTGGGTTGATAATTTTCATTTTCATCGAACGATGTGGCATCCTTTCCTCCCTAACACATTACCCAGTACATATCAGTATAGATATCCAGCATGAGATTTTTCCCCATTGAGATCTGATGTATTTTCAAAGCGTTCCTTTAATTTTTTTGAGCAGCGTATAATCGATCTATAGTTGAAAACCCCTTTGATCGATATGCAACACACCAGTGGGTGGATTTTAATAGATACTTAAGACATGATCGTACCTTATGACTGCAAGTTGTCAATCGCATCTCCACTTCCACTATGTAATCTCAGAACCTGATCGATCCACAAATACAATCATATTCCTGAGCAAAGTATCTCAGGTCTGCTGACCAATGCAAAACAATCAATAATATTCTACCCTGGTCAATCGACCACGTTTGATTGAATCTGATCGAAATTGAATGGAAATCAATCGAAAAAAAAGTTTTGATAATTGGATCGTTTGCAGATTTAATCGTTCTGCTCGCAACACACATTGGGTTTTATTTACTGGAGAGTGCAAAATCAGGCTCACTTCTGCGTAGAAACCAATCAGCTTCTAACTTCAGCTTGTTCAATTAGGTTTTGGCAATAAAACTTGGAAGCTGATTGGTTTCTAGATACCTCCCAATATTTTGAGATGGGAATGAGGGACACCTATTAACAAACGTATGTAGGCATAGGACACGCCCCCTGCCACACCCCCTTAACCACTTCAGCCCCAGAAGAATTTACCCTCTTCCTGACCAGAGCGTTTTTTGCGATACGGCGCTGCGTTGCTTTAACTGACAATTGCGCAGTTGTGCGACGTTGTACCCAAACAAAATTAACGTCCTTTTTTCCCACAAATAGAGCTTTCTTTTGGTTTGCATTTGATCGCCTCTGCGATTTTTATTTTTTGCGCTATTAACAAAAAAAGAGCGACAATTTTGAAAAAAACACAATATTTTGTACTGTTTGCTATAATAAATATCCCCATTTTTTTTTTTTAAAAAGCAAATTTTGTCTCAGTTTAGGCCGATATGTATTCTTCTACATATTTTTGGTAAAAAAATCGCAATAAGTGTATATTGATTGGTTTGCGCAAAAGTTATAGCGTCTAGAAAATAGGGGATAGATTTATAGCATTTTTATTATTTTATTTTTTTTTTACTAGTAATGGTGGCGATCTGAGATTTTTATCGTGACTGCGACATTATGGCGGACATATCGGACAATTTTGACACATTTTTGGAACCATTGGCATTAATACAGCGATCAGTGCGATTAAAAATGCATTGATTACTGTAAAAATGTCACTGGCAGTGAAGGGGTTAACACTAGGGGGCGGTGAAGGGGTTAACTGTGTTCCCTGGGAGGTGATTCTAACTGAAGGGGGAGGGGACTAACTAGAGGAAGTGACTGATTGTGGTTGCTAGCTAATAGGAACACACGATCTGTCACTCCTGTCAGAACAGAACAGGGAAGTGTGTGCTTACATACAGTCGTCCCTATTCTGTGTCTCTTGCACATGATCGCTCGTGGCCGCCGGTCATCATGACCGGCGGCCGCCACGACCGGCGGCCACAAGCATCGGCATCCCCGCTGTGCAGCGGGTGCACGTACGCGCCTCCGGCGGGATGCATGCGCCTGCTACTCAGACCTCGGAGTATAACTGCGGCGGCTGGTCCGGAAGCGGTTAAAGAAGGATAACCCCAAAAAAAGATTAATTAAATCCACATGGACTTTTTTTACCACAACTATTCCTTTATATTAGCTTTTAAAATGTACAAATGCAAGAATTTAGAAATTGGATGAAAGGTTTAGCACTGGGAAACACTTTTTGAAAGATAAAAAGTGCATTTTATATACAACTCTATAGATCAGACCAAAACGAGGGACAAATGATGGGGAAAGAGGGACAGAGGGACATCAAATCAGGGACAGTCCCTCAAAATCAGGGATAGTTGATAGCTATGGTTTCTATGCAGAACTGAGCCTGATTTTGCATTCTCCAGTTTTAGTAAATAAACCCCATTGATAGGGTAAAACAATTGTAGTGTCTATGGTCACCATTAGAGGGAGCTCTTACAATCCTGTATGTGTAGTAGCCAAACTATGGAACAACAGGGAAAAAAGAAAAACAAAAACAAACCTTACAATGTAAAAATCATACAATGTATACTCACAGTAAGATACATTGTACCATATTTCCCTGGTAAAACAAATGGGTCAAAATGTATTAAAGCTGGAGCAGCTGTGCATAGTAACCAATCAGCTTCTAGCTTCGGCTTGTTCAGTTAAGCTTTGCAAATAAATGCAAGAAGCTGATTGGTTGCAGTGCAGATTCTGTCTTAGTAAATTGCCCTCAATGAATTCTGATTGCTGTCATTTTAGTCATTTCAAGAGACATCCCACAGCATTACAAAATTTTGCTTGCCTGATACCCCCCCCCCCCCCCCCCCCCGGAGGTCTAATCCTGGGATCAAATCTCTGTCAAAAAAATGTATTGATTCTTCAGACACAATCAGCCGGGAAAATGGCACAAAGCTTAACCGTACCGAGCGTCCGTCAACTGGAGAATGTTTAACTATTCCCCACCAGATACAGCTCGATTTAAAGCAGAACTTAAAGCCCTAAAATTTTAATACAAAAATAATTCTACAGTATATAAAAGCTACTTTATGTGCATCAAATGCATTTGCAGACCAAGATATTACTTTGTAAAAGTAATGGTAACATCACCATTGTGCCCGTGTAAAGGACAGACCACCACACACATGACAATGCCAAAGGATTCTTCTGCAAGATTAGTAAGTATTCATTCTTTTCTTTGTGGGGGGGGGGGCTCTAAATGTCTTTTTAATCGATTAAAGCGGAAATAAAGTCCGCTATATTTTTTTTTTTCCAAGGCCCCCCCAGGTGGGTTATGCCATAATGTCCTAGAATGCACAGGATATTAGTACATTATGGCAGACCTACCTGTCACATGGTGTCCTCCCAGGACAGCGCTGGGACCGATCCGGCAGGCTCCCAGTTTTTCCTTTGCGGGTCCCGTGCCTTCGGCCACTTGATAGGCCAGGCAGCGATGATGCCACTCATGTGCACGGGAGTCACCGCGGCAGAGATCGGAGGGGCTGATCCGGTATTTAAATAACTCCTCCCAAAAGCCAGCCCACTGATTGCATCAGAGCTGAGGGTTCTGGAGAGGAGCACTAAGGCAGGGTGATGGGATGTTTTCAATGTAGCACCTTACTGGCCCCTCCGAGCAGCCATGATCAGCCTGCATTGCATAGAGAAGCACTCTATGGGCGACTATGGGAAGGGTATTAGATTATAAGCTCCTTTAGAGAATGCAAAGTGCTCAGTGGCGGATGGTGCTAAACATTTTTTTTTGGGGGGGGGGGAGGCAACAAAACCCCCCAGGTCTGCACATGCCTCCACAGCAGTCTTGGCGCCGTAGCTGCCAACTGGCTAAACTGGTATTTTTTAGATCCTCCTCCTGTCCTGATTGGCCAAGGAGAAGACGAAAACTGATGGCAAATATTGATTTGCTAGTATAACAAGTGGGAGGGTTCGGGGGGGGGGGGGGGGGGGGCGCAGTGCTCTGCTCCCCAAGGACAGAATTTTACAAGCCAATTAGAGCCTTAGGCTGCTGAAAAGTTATTAGTGTTTTAAAAAATGTAACCTAATGTAACCTAAAAATGTAACGGCTAAAAATGATCTTAATATATACAGTATCTCACAAAATTGAGTACACCCCTCATGGTGAATGGGGAGCAGATGTGTTACATTTGGTGTTATCGCTCTCACTCTCTCATACTGGTCACTGGAAGTTCAACATGGCACCTCATGGCAAAGAACTCTCTGAGGATCTGAAAAAAAAATTTGTTGCTCTACATAAATATGGTCTAGGCTATAAGAAGATTGCTAAGACCCTGAAACTGAGCTGCAGCACGGTGGCCAAGACCATACAGCGGTTTAACAGGACAGGTTCCACTCAGAACAGGCCTCGCCATGGTCGACCAAAGAAGTTGAGTGCACGTGCTCAGCGTCATATCCAGAGGTTGTCTTTGGGAAATAGATGTATGAGTGCTGCCAGCATTGCTGCAGAGGTTGAAGGGGTGGGGGGTCAGTCTGTCAGTGCTCAGACCATACTCCACACACTGCATCAAATTGGTCTGCATGGCTGTCATCCCAGAAGGAAGCCTCTTCTAAAGATGATGCACAAGAAAGCCTGCAAACAGTTTGCTGAAGACAAGCAGACTAAGGACATGAATTACTGGAACCATGTCCTGTGGTTTGATGAGACCAAGATAAACCTATTTGGTTCAGATGGTGTCAAGCGTGTGTGGCGGCAACCAGGTGAGGAGTACAAAGACAAGTGTGTCTTGCCTACAGTCTAGCATGGTGGTGGGAATGTCATGGTCTGGGGCTGCATGAGTGCTGCCGGCACTGGGGAGCTACAGTTCATTGAGGGAACCATGAATGCCAACATGTACTGTGACATACTGAAGCAGAGCATGATCCCCTCCTTTCGGGGACTGGGCCGCAGGGCAGTATTCCAACATGATAACCACCCCAAACACACCTCCAAGACAACCACTGCCTTGCTAAAGAAGCTGAGGGTAAAGGTGATGGACTGGCCAAGCATGTCTCCAGACCTAAACCCTATTGAGCATCTGTGGAGCATCCTCAAACGGAAGGTGGAGGAGCGCAAGGTCTCTAACATCCACCAGCTCTGTGATGTCATCATGGAGGAGTGGAAGAGGACTCCAGTGGCAACCTGTGAAGCTCTGGTGAACTCCATGCCCAAGAGGGTTAAGGCAGTGCTGGAAAATAATGGTGGCCACACAACATATTGACACTTTGGGCCCAATTTGGACATTTTCACTTAGGGGTGTACTTATTTTTGTTGCCAGCGGTTTAGACATTAATGGCTGTGTGTTGAGTTATTTTGAGGGGACAGCAAATTTACACTGTTATACAAGCTGTACACTCACTACTTTACATTGTAGCAAAGTGTCATTTCTTCGGTGTTGTCACATGAAAAGATAGAATAAAATATTTACAAAAATGTGAGGGGTGTACTCACTTTTGTGAGATACTCTATATAGTTAGCAATTAAAAAAAAAATACTATTAATACTCAGCACATGTGCTGCTGTCCACTATTTCCATAACAGCCAGGCAACTAACATTTTTAGAAGGCAGTTAGGAATTGAAACATAATAATAAAATTAATTTAAAAAAAACAAACAAAAAAATTGATATATATTAATATAAAGCACAATAATAACATTAATAAAAAAAAAGTAACTAGCATTGTAGAAGGCAGTTAGCAACTGAAACATAATAATAAAGTCAAAGTCAATAAAAAAACAAAAAACAAAAAACAAAAACAAAAAAAAAAATATATATATATCGGTATACAGCCAATCAACTAGCATTTTTAGAAGGCTAATAGAAAGGGCAGTCCAGTCTAGGTACTTCTGTAATCAGCAGACATGCTTGATACAGAAATATTCAATTAGTATAATAATATATTATAATATAGGATTTGCAGGATAGCCAACCACCTAGCAAAGCAAAAAGAAAAAAAAAGACATAAACACCATATTACCACATGAACTTTAATGGTCTTAGTCCATAGGGTTATATATTAAGTTGGTCCACCCTTAACAGCTTTAACAGCTTCAACTCATCTGGGAAGGCTGTCCGCAAGGTTTAGAAGTGTGACTATGGGAATGTGTGATCATTCTTACAGAAGCGCATTTGTGAGGTCAGGCACTGATGTTGGATGAGAAGGTCTGGCTCACAGTCTCCGCTTTAATTCATCCCAAAGGTGGTCTATTGGGTTGAGGTCAGGACTCTGTGCAGGCCAGTCAAGCTCCTCCACCCCAAACTCACTCATCCATGTCCTTATAGATCATGCTTTGTGCACTGGTCCAAATCATTTGATGGGGGAGGCTATGGTGTGGGGTTGTTTTTTCAGCGGTTAGGCTTGGCCCCTTAGTTCCAGTGAAGGGAACTCTTAAGGCGTCAGCATACCAAAGCATTTTGGACAATTTCATGCTCCCAACTTTGTGGGAACAGTTTGGGGATGGCCCCTTCCTGTTCCAACATGACTGCGAACCAGTGCACAAAGCAAGGTCCATAAAGACATGGATGAGCGAGTTTGGGGTGGAGGAACTTGACTGGCCTGCACAGAGTCCTGACCTCAACATGATAGAAGACCTTTGGGATAAATTAAAGCGCAGGCTGCGAGCCAGGCCTTCTCGTCAGTGCCTGACCTCACAAATGCTCTTCTAGAAGAATGGTCAAACATTCCCATAGACACACTCCTAAACCTTGTGGACAGCCTTCCCAAAAGAGTTGAAGTTGTTATAGCTGTAAAGGGTGGGCCAACTCAATATTGAACCCTACTGACTAAGACTGGGATGCCATTAAAGTTGATGTGTGTGTAAAGGCAGGTGTCCCAATACTTTTGGTAATATTATATATATATATATATGCACATACACATACACACACAGGTATATGGTGCTGCAGTCCACTATTTGTATAACAGCCAGGCAACTAGCATTTTCAGACTGCAGTTAGCAAGAGCAGTTTAGTCTTGGTACTTCTGTAATAAGCACATATGATTGCTGCAGAAATATACAAATAATATAATAATATATAAAAATAGGATTTGCAGGAGAGCCAACCATCTAGCAAAGCAGAAAGAAAAAAAAAAAACATGGATATAGATATAGATATAGATATAGATATAGATATAGATATAGATATATACGATATATGATATGTGTGTGCTGTTATTATTATTTGCATGACAACAGGGCAACTAGCATTTTTAGAAAGCAGTTAACAATCGAAAAAAAAAAAAATAATAATAAAAAAAAAAAAAAAAAAAAAAATAGTAATTATATATATATATATATATATATATATATATATATATATATATATATATATATATATTGTGTATATATCTATATCTATATCTATATATATATCTATATCTATATCTATATATATATCTATATATATATATATATCTATATATATATATATATATATATATATAGATATATATATATATATAGATATATATATATAGATCTATATATATATATCTATATATATATATATATATATATATATATATATAGATATATATATATATATTGTAAATTTTTTCAATTGCCAACTGCTTTTTAAAAATGCTAGTTGCCTGGCTGTCATGCACATAATAGACTTTTTTAAAGAATTTTATTAGCATGTATTTACTCCATTCTTTAATTGTTAATTATTTGGAGTTGTGTTGCTGTCCATTATTTGCATGACAGCCAAGCAACTAGCATTGTTGAAAGGCCTTGAGGAAGCACAGTCCAGTTCAGGTCTTCCTGTAATGAGCAGCCCCTATAACAACCATCCAGAATTGAATGGTCTGAATACATTTTGCTATGGGATCCTGCATGCTGTCTTTCTGAACATGCCATGTCTTCATAAACCGGTACGTCTGACATTCAACAGGCATTCACCGCAGTGAATCTTCCAGGTCCTTGTGTTTTAAATGACAGTGATTGATTCACCACCAGTGAATGTTCAATGAAAGTCACATTTGATAACTACACCCGGTATATTCAGTGTATCATTGCAGTTCTCCAGCTCATTGATTGGCCGCACACATCTGTATAAAGTCCACATTAGGAAGTTAGGAGAAGAGAGATGACCTCTTACCTTTCCTTCTGCTTGTAGCGGAGGTCACAGGATGGAGATGTCACTTAGTGTGGAGCCTTCAGGAGGTGAGCCGTGTGCTGAGACTTGGACAGCTGGCAGTGTAGCAGTGAGAAGTGTGAGCTCCTCTCCAGTGTACAACCCGCTCACTGCGCCCTCCTCTCCTAACCCCTTCCTGCCCGGGAGTCAGCTGCATTGTTCACATCACGGGAACCATTGTCAGCTCTGCCACTGATCCCTGCATTGATAACCTAATGGATTTCCCACCTGCTCAGCTCAAATCACTTTAACATACACCGATCAGCCATAACTACAGGGGAACCTCAAAAAATTTGAATAGCATCAAAAAGTTAATTTATTTCAGTAATTCAATTAAAAAAAGTGAAACTCATATACAGTGCCTTGAAAAAGTATTCATACACCTTGAAATTGTCCACATTTTGTCATGTTACAACCAAGAACGTAAATGTATTTTATTGGAATTTTATATGATAGACCAACACAAAGTGGCACATAATTGTGAAGTGGAACAAAAATGATAAATGATTTTCAACATTTTTTATAAATAAATATCTGAAAAGTGTGGAGTGCATTTATGTATTCAGCTCCCTTTACTCTGCTATCCCTAACTAAAATCTAGTGGAACCAATTGCCTTCAGAAATCACCTAATTAGTAAGTAGAGTCCACCTGTGTGTAATTTAATCTCAGTATATATACAGTCATTCTGTGAAGCCCTCAGAGGTTTGTTTGAGAACCTTAGTGAACACACCAGACAGGTCAGGGATAAAGTTGTGGAGAAGTATAAAGCAGGGTTAGGTTCCAAAAAAATATCCCAAGCTTTGAACATCTCACGGAGCACTGTTCAATCCATCATCCGAAAATGGAAAGAGTATGGTACAACTGCAAACCTACCAAGACATGGCCGTCCACCTAAACTGACAGGCCGGGCAAGGAGAGCATTAATCAGAGAAGCAGCCAAGAGGCCCATGGTAACTCTGGAGGAGCTGCAGAGATCCACAGCTCAGGTGGGAGAATCTGTCCACAGGACAACTATTAGTCTGGCCTTTATGGAAGAGTGGCAAGAAGAAAGCCATAAGAGGTCCCATTTGCAGTTTTGCGAGAAGCCACGTTGGGAACACAGCAAACATGTGGAGGAAGATGATCATGGTCAGATGAAACCAATATTGAACTTTTTGACCTAAAAGCAAAACGCTGTTTGACGGAAAACTAAAGCCTCGTATACACGATCGGATTTTCTGACGGAATTGTGTGATGACAGGCTGTTGGCGGAAAATCAGACTGTTTGTACACTCCATCAGACAATTTTTGGCCAACTTTCCGTGGATAAATTTTCTGCAGACAAATGTCTGTTGTCAGATTTTCTGAGAGTGTGTACACAAGTCCGTCGGACAAAAGTCCAAAGTACAAACACGCATGCTCGGAAGCAAGGACGAGCCAGAAGCAGTCGGTCTTGTAAACTGGCATTCGTAATGGAGAATTAACATTCGTGATGTGTTGACGTGAAGAGTTGGTTAAAGCAGGGGTCCGTCACGCGGAGATAATTCTGAAAATCATCCGGATTATTCTCCTGGAGCTCCCGCAGCAAAGGCATATGACATAATTGGTCACGATTAATTATGCAACCAATTGTTGGTCCAAGAAATCCTCCTCCTCTTGTTCCTGGACTGGACTTGGGTCAAAGCAATAACTCCAAGGCCAATAATAAATAACACGTTATCTCCTCTGATTCCGCAACATGGCTGGTTGATGAACGGCTATTCAGAAAGTAAATGAAAAGCACAAAATGAAAAGCGCAAACTGAAAAGCGCCAAATGAAAAGCACGAAATGAAAAGCGCAAATCAACACTCACCAAACTTTTACTAACACAAAATTAGCAGGAGCCCAGAGGGTGGTGCTAAAGAGCTAAAAAACCACATAGTACGTCACTACGTTTGTCTTTGTTGGCAGACAATTCCTTACCGTTTGTATGCAAGACAAAATCCAGGCACACGCCTTCGGACAAAAGTCCAAGATTTTGTCTGCGTAAAATCCGATCGTGTGTACAAGGCTTAACACTGCACATATAGTTACATAGTTACATAGTTAGTAAGGTTGAATAAAGACACCAGTCCATCCAGTTCAACCTGAGTGAGTGTGTGTCTACAACCCTGACCCTTGTCCCTAACCCTGTACATCGCACACTCACATCAGTCCCTACCCTCAATCCAAGGTCCCCATTCATATACTAGGGCCAATTTTGGACGGAAGCCAATTAACCTACCAGCATGTCTTTGGAGTGTGGGAGGAAACCGGAGTACCCGGAGGAAACCCACGCAGGCACAGGGAGAACATGCAAACTCCAGGCAGGTAGTGTCGTGGTTGGGATTCGAACCAGCGACCCTTTTTACTGCTAGGCGAGAGTGCTAACCACTGCACCACTGTGCCGCCCACCAAAATCACATCACCCTGAATACAACATCCCCACCATGAAACATGGTGGTGGCAGCATCATGTTTTGGGGATGCTTTTCTTCAGCAGGGACAGGGAAGCTGGTCAGAGTTGATGGGAAGATGGATGGAGCCAAATACAGAGCAATCTTAGAAGAAAACTCGTTAGAGTCTGCAAAAAGACTTGAGACTGGGGCGGAGGTTCACCTTCCAGCAGGACAATGACCCTAAATATACAGCCAGAGCTACAATGGAATGGTTTAGATCAAAGCATATTCATGTGTTAGAATGGCCCAGTCAGAGTCCAGACCTAAATCCAGTTGAGAATCTGTGGCAAGACTTGAAAATTGCTGTTCACAGACCCTCTCCATCCAATCTGACAGAGCTTGAGCTATTTTGCAAAGAAAAATGGACAAACATTTCACTCTCTAGAAGTGCAAAGCTGGTAGAGACATCCCCAAAAAGACTTGCAGCTGTAAATGCAGTGAAAGGGGGTTCTATAAAGTATTGACTCAGGGGGGCTGAATACAAATGCACACCACACTTTTCACATATTTATTTGTAAAACATTTGGAAAACCATTTATAATTTCCCTTCCACTTCACAATTATGTGCCACTTTGTGTTGGTCTATCACATAAAATCCCAATAAAATACATTTACGTTGTCATTGCCGAGATACATTAAAATATTATATTTTCATGGAACTATTCAACTTAGGAGACATCACTCCAGGAAAAGTTTCCCTTCTCCCAACAGGGAAGGCGGATTAAGTTACACCATCCATTGGAGAGTTAAAGTTAAGAGACAAAACTTATGTCGAAACATGAATCTGATATGAAACCAGCTGATTATGGTCAAAATTGTGTTTTCAGACACAAGTTACAAAACCTTTAATTAAAGAAAAAGCTTGGGTAAATAACCCCATTGTTTCAAAGGGTGAAATTGCCCTTCCTAGTCAAACCCCAATGTTGACTCAAGCTTTCTCTCAGACAATGACTGAGATGCGAGGTTAATGTTACACCAAAACGAAAACAGTCCCAAATAGACGAACAGACTATAATGATATTGTCTAAAAGTGCCTATAAGGAGAAATTGTTTGTATAGCTAAACCTTTCTCCCAGTAAGCATGTCCAAAGTTTTTTTTTTTTAAATATATGTGATCATAAGCAATGCAAATGCTATATCAGACTCAAGGTCACAGATACGTCCATAATTTTAATCAACTGACCCCCTGGGTAATCTGCCAAAAGATAGAAATATACATTTTGATATAGAACAAATGAAGAACTGTATTTAGATACCCATCATTGTTGTAAAGACATAGAAACCGTCACTGCATCTGCATGAAAATACCCATGTAACATGTGTTGTCCCAAGACAAATAGGTTTTCATAGGATATGCAGGAGTCATGCATTTATCCATATAAACATCCATTTTGTGTGATATCATTTAATCAAATTTATACAAAATGTATTATATTTTGTACCAGTGCCAGGTCCCTGGACAATATAGATATATATTCATAAGCCCCAATATACAGATAGATGCCCATTATGAAAGAGGACATATTTTCTTTTAATATATAATTCAGAACACATTTTCTGTCCTCAGACACACCTTGTGGCTGAAGATGATATTACCTGGACTCACCAGGTAAATCATTAAAGTTCTCCAAACCAATGGAGAATAAGCCAAACCTTCTAGGCTGAGCTTATGATAATATTATGAGCTTATTGTCCCAGATGGTATAAAGGATGTGAGGGCCATAGAGAGAGGATCACAGACCCACACGCTGGATACACCCCTAGACAATCAAGAAACCTGATGATATTTGACCACTCCCCATCTTTCTGGACCTTGTGACTGAAACCACTCGATGTACTTAGATTTTGTCGGATATCTTCCCCTTTTAAGCTATTAGTAAGATATAGACCATACAAATATTAATTTTCTTTTTCTCCATAATTGTAGGGATTGTAGTTTATAATTTATGTGTTGAAATGATCATTATCATTTGCCTATATTGATTGTCTAGGCTGTGTATTATTGAAGCCATGTATGGGGAAATTCAGTCCCAAACTTGTATAACATCAATTTAAATTTCTGTGGTCCCAGGGAGAGTATTTATTACCCCATTCAATTTAGTAAGCTCTGTTGGATTAATATTTCTTCCAAATTGGCAATATCTATCTGTTGACTCCATGAGACATACTTTGGATTCCTTCCGGCCAGAGAAATTCAGAGGACTGTTTCCCCGAGCGACAAGGGATATTGTATTCTTGGAAATAGGGTGCGATTACTGCACATATTTTTCTAACAGATCAATTTGGACTCCCCTGACTTAATTGTAATATTAAGAAAAATTGTTTAATTGCCGTGTTGATGTTTTGATAATGTGTGTGTGAAATATCAATCACCAGGATCACCCTTTGATGAAGTCACGTGAGCAGTGACGCGATGCGTCAGGGAGGAGCCAGGTGTCGTCACTTCCGGTCGCGGCCGAAACCGGAAGTACCCTTACCACAGTCAGATTTTTGCAAATTTTAAATGTAAGTTGCTATGTTTGTCTATAAATAAATCTTTTATAAATGACTACACGATGTAGCCATTCCTCTTTATTGCATGCCCTCACCATATCTGATGAGCCTGGAGTCTGAAGCTATCTTCCAAAAAACATCGCTATTGCTGTGGCGATCGCTGGAGGTTGATTGTGGGGATCCTGCTGCTACTTCATATTAAAGCTTGATTTGATCGTAGGGGTCTCCATTAGAGGTGAGAGGCTGGGAGAAACGAGTGGCACACTTCGGATGGTGATAGTGATTGGATGAAGTGGTGTTTTGTGAATTTCTTTTGCACATGCACTTTTTATATATATGAACTGTTATATGGAGATTTGTTTTCGTCCTATTGGAGTGGATTGCACTTTTTTTGGATATTGCACTTCACTTTATGAGGTATTTGGACGTTATTAGAGTTTGATATCACATTTGTGTCAGCCATTTGCACTTGATGAAATTTATTACACTTTATACTGCTAAGTATTGTTTAAGCACTTTGTATTGTTAGAATCTTTTTTTCACTGAAGATTTGCATTATACAGTGAGTTTATTTCCACTGTTGCAACACATTCTTCCTAGTTGCTGACAGTTTCAAGATATCTGTTTGTATTATATGTTATTCCATTGCACTTTTTTCTATTGTCAAGCACTTTATATTGCTAGCATTCACAATTTATTATAGATTTGCTATCTACAGTGAGTTCATTTTCACTGTTGCTACACATTCTCGTCAGTTGCTGACAGCTTGTGTGTCATTTATTCATTTTTTCATTTTATTCTAGTTAGCGCCACATATCATTTTTATTTTCAATTGTATAACTATACTTGTTAATAAAGTCAAATTATTTACTTATTAATTTTGTTGGGAGATATTTATACATTGGTAAGAAAACCCCATAAATTAACAAACTCAGGAAAGGATTGTGGTATGTACTGACTATCTGAACTAAGTTCACAAATTTACCGTAAGGTTGGAGGCACTGAATAACAAAACACCGAGATCCTAATTAAGATTCCACACCACACTCACAACATAAAATTTCCAAGCACTGCTAAGAAATTTTGTAAGACGGAATCTTACCACATTACAGAACATACTGGTGATTGTATTTGCAGATACAGTGTGAAAAATATCTGATGTATAATAACATGGACGGTAGTGATAATGAATCGAGTTCATTTAGAATCAGCCGGGATGGTAATACCGCCCCAACTATAGCTACCTCAAACCAGAAAAAGGCTACTGGGCCTCAGGCAAACTTGAGTGGGGTCCTTGACTATGGTGTGACCGAATATAGTCATAAAAGATTAGATCTAGGAGGCAATTTAGAGAAATTCATCAAAGAGGAGAAAGAACAGGCCCAGAGGTTAAGTGATAATTTTTTTATTGAAGATGGTCGTGTTTATCAAATGATTATGGCTTTTGCTAGTGCAAAAGACACAAAAAGTCGAGATTATGGAGTCTTGGCCGATTTTCTGGTTTTTGTGTAATGAAGTTGCTGGAATGCCAGCCTTAAAGAGAAAATTGTTGGACATTCGAACCACCTTAAATAACAAAACAGAGAAGATGGAATCCCTGTCAATCAACATCCAACAGGCTGCGAGTAAACTCAGACAATCTAAAGAAGGTCAGGAAGAGTTAGTGGGCCAGATCCAAAATGCTCACGCCTTATATGAAGAATCCCGTCACCTACTTAGAAAACTACAAGAGAAATATCAAAAATGTAAACAAGATATAGAATATTACAAACGAGAAAGAAAAGGCCCCATTGAAGCAAACGGAGGGAAGGATAGAAAAATTAACGGGCAAGTTAGAATATGAATCCAGGGGCCGAAATCGCTTAGAGGAATGGGAAATGGAAAGACGGAAATAATTATATTTCCGGGGGACACAGGTAAGTTACGATGAGACGGGGTCAGAAGACAGGTCACCCCCTAAATTGCAAAGCTACTCCCCAGAATGTACAGAGGAGGAAGTAGAAAGAACTTCATATGGACAGAAAAGGAAGCCTAGGACCCTAATTAAAAAATATGACACCCCCCCAAGATGATAAAATTCTTAAAAGAAACTGTTTCTGTTTTTTCCAAGAAGGATTCCCCAACGATCACTGACCATCTAGCAACCTACGAATGTACCCTGAAAATCTTAAACATTGCCTTGCCCAACTCCAGGGATCCCAGGTATTGTCGGCCTTCGACTGTGCCCAGGGATACTGGACCATAAAAGTCAGCGAAGAAGATCAGTATAAACTGGCCTTCAGTTTTGGAAACCAACAGTACTGCTGGGTGCGTATGCCTTTCGCCTATATAAATTCTGGCCATGAATTTGCAGTCTTCATGCACAAGGCTATGCCAGATGCCTTGGAGCGAGGAACATTGGCATATGTCGATGACATCCTCATCAAAAGTACTGACATGACCAAACACCTCACAGAACTCCGACACATCTTGAGCCAACTAAGGACGGCCGGAGTGAAGTTATCTATTCAGAAAGAACAAAGTTGCCGCACCCGAGTAAATTTCTTAGGCCATGAAGTTACCTCAGAAGGGTTAAACCCCCAAAAGAAAAAGGTTGAAGCAGTATTTAACTGTTAGGTCCCTACTAATCCTAAAGAATTAAGATTGTTTCTAGGAATGGTTAACTATTCGCGTAAATTCATTACGCCAATTACGCCAAGATTAGCAAACCGTGGCTATATCTGCTGAAGAAAGACACTGAGTGGTCATGGGGCAAGGAACAAACAGACGCTATGAAAGAACTGAAGGTACGACTCACCCAAGCACCTTGCCTTGTGTATCCAGAAGGGGGTAAACCCTTTTTTCTTGAGACAGGGTATACGCAGGTGAGTATGAGTTCTGTTCTTTATCAAAAACAAGAGAATGTCAGTAAGATTATCGCTTACGCCAGTAAAACATTGTCCTCAGTTGAGATTAAGTTCTCTGACTGCGAAAAATCTTTATTGTCCACTGTCTGGGCATTACAGAATTTCCGCAGTTACATTCAAGGTGAAAGAATTATTGTTGAGACCGCACACCAGCCTTTGCAGTATTTACAGAGCGAACGTATCAGGGATATAAATGTGTCTAATAGCCACATCACTTTTTGGACTTTGTCGTTGCAAGGGTGGCCCTTGGAAATGTGATACAAACAGAACAAGAAAAGTCCAGTGGCCCAGGGCCTTGCTGACCTGCATGATTGTTCCGCCCCTGATGCCTGCGCGGGGACCACAGACACTGACTTTTTAGAAGAACAACTGTTGTCTCCCTACAAGGTTTATGATGATGAATACCGTAAACAGTTGCCGTGTGTATATGTAGATGGCTGTGCCTATCATCATAAGGACAAAGACCAGCTCCAACTAGTGGCTGGCATCGGGATCATATGGACCCAAGGTGTTGCCCCAATCTCTGTGGGATACAAGCTTGGGCCAAGAAGCAGCCATGTTGCTGAACTTGCTGCAATCATGAAAGTCGTTGAGATGGCTATAGATTACCGCCTTAAAGAATTCACTGATTCAAATTATGTCAGGAATAGTTTTGTTGAGTATCTCCCCTGATGGAAAAGGAACAACATGGTAAAAAGTAACCATAAACTTGTCAAACATGGTAAGTTGTTTTGTCAAATCGACCACTTGGTAAGGGAACATGAGATCACACTGTATTTTATCTTGTGGTATTGTGGTATGTACTGGTTATCTGAACTAAGTTCACAAATTTACTGTAAGGTTGGAGGCACTGAAAAACAAAATACTGAGATCTTAATTAAGATTCCATACCACACTCACAACAACGTTTTTGGTTGTAACATGACAAAATGTGAAAAATTTCAAGGGGTATGAATACTTTTCCAAGACGCTGTATTTTATATAGATGCGTTACACACAGAGTGATATATTTCAAGCATGTCTTTCTTTTAATTCTGATGATTATGGCTTACAGTTAGTGAAAACCCAGAATTCAGTATCTCAGAAAATTTGAATATTGAGTGTTGAATGTTGAATATTGAATGTTGGCTTACTGAAAAGTATGTCCATGTGCAGTATAGCACTCAATACTTGGTCGGGGCTCCTTTTGCATCAATTACTGCATCAATGCGGCGTGGCATGGAGGCAATCAGCCCGTGACACTGCTGAGGTGTTATGGAAGTTCAGGTTGCTTTGATAGCGGACTTCAGCTCATCTGCACTGTTGGGTCTGGTGTCTTTCATCTTCGTCTTGACAATACCCTACAGATTCTCTATGGGGTTTAGGTGAGTTTGCTGGCCAATCAAGCACATAATACCATGATCAATAAACTAGGTATTGGTAGTTTTGGCAGTGTGGGCAGGTGTCAAGTCCTGCTAGAAAATGAAATCAGCATCTCCATAAAGCTGGTCAGCTGAGGGAAGCATGAAGTGCTCTAGAATTTGCTGGTAGACAACTGTGCTGACTTTGGACTTGATAAAACACAGTGGACCAACACCAGCAGATGACATGACTCCCCAAATCATCACTGACTGTGGAAACTTTACACTGGACCTCATGCAATTTGGATTCTGTGCCTCTCCACTCTTCTCCCAGACTCTGGGACCTTGATTGCCAAATGCATGCAAAATTTACTTTCATCCAAAAAAAGGACTTTGGACCACTGAGCAACAGTCCTTTTTCTCCTTAGCCTAGGTAAGACGCTTCTGACATTGTCTCTGGTTCAAGCGTGGCTTGACACAAGGAATGTGACAGTTGTAGTCCATGTGCTGGATACGTCTGTGTGTGGTGGCTCCTGAAGCACTGACACCAGCCTTGGTCCACTCCTTGTGAATCTCCCCCAAATTAATGAATGGCCTTTGCTTAATAATCCTCTCAAGGCTGCGGTTATCCCTGTTGCTTGTGCACCTTTTTCTATCACACTTTTCCCTTCCACTGAACTTTCCATTAATATGCTTGGATACAGCACTCTGTGAACAGACAGCTTTTTTAGCAATGACCTTTTGTGACTTACCCTCCTTGTGGAGGGTGTCAATGACTGTCTCCTGGACAACTGTCAAGTCAGCAGTCTTCCCCAAGATTATGTAACCTACTGAACCAGACAGAGAGACCATTTAAAGGCTCAGGAAACCTTTACCGGTGTTTTAAGTTAATAAGCTGATTAGAGTGTGAAACCACGAGTCTACAATATTCAACTTTTTCCCAATATTCTAATTTTCTGAGATACTGAAATTTGGGTTTTCACTAGCTGTAAGCCATAATCATCAAAATTATAAGAAAGAAATGCTTGTAATATATATGACTCTGTGTGTAATAAATCTATATAATATATGAGTTTCACTTGTTGAATTGAATTACTGAAATAAATAAACTTTTTGATGATATTACAATATTTGAGATTATCTTGTTACAATGATATCTGCAAGCTTGTGGAATATATTAGGCAGCAAGTGAACATGTTGTCCCTGAAGTTGATGTGTTGAAAGCAGAAAAATGTGAATCACAGTTTGTTGTGTATGGGGCTGCATAGCCTCAGCCCGGTCAGGGTGCCCATGCTGACCCTTGTCCACAGCCAAAAGTGCCTACAATGGGCATGTGAGCATCAAAACTGGGCCACGGAGCAAAGGAAGAAAAAACAACATTTTTTTACTTTCTGCTATAAAACATTTCCAAAAAAAAAAATAATATGTAAAAAAATATATTTATTCATCAGTTTAGGCTGATATGTATTTTGCTACATATTTTTGGTAAAAAAACAAAAAAAAACAAAATAAGCATATATTGATTGGTTTGCGCAAAAGTTATTGCGTCTACAAAATAGGGGATAGATTTATGACATTTCTATTATTTATTTTTTCCTAGCAATGGCGGCGATCAGTGATTTTTAGGTGGACTTTGACATTGCGGCAGACAGATCGGACACCTAACTGACATTTTTGACACTTTTTTGGGAACCGGTGACATTATTAGTGATCAGTGATAAAAATATGCACTGACATTGTACTAATGACCCTGGCAGGGAAGGGGTTAACATCAGTGGCAATCAAGGGGTTAAATGTGTTCCCTGTTTGTGTTTTCTAACTGTATGGGGGATGGACTGCCTGGGACAACACACAGATCCGTCTTCCTGCATAGCAGATAGACAGGATTTGTGTGATCTCCCCTGTCAGAACGGAGATCTGCCTGTTTACATAGGCAGATCCCCGTTCTGTCACTGCAGGGAACGATCACGGGTGGCCGGCTCCCCCCCGCTGGCCAATGGGAGTGCACGCACCCACAAAAGCGAGTTCCCACGCCGACGTACAGCTACGGCGATTTGCGGGAACGAGCCGACCTGCCCCAGTAAAATGACGGCCAAATTTGAAAGGAAATTCCAATACCTATCATTTATTAGTTAGTTAGTATTAGTTAGTTAGTTACTCTTTCAAATTTTCTGATTTTCTTTCTTATTTTTGGATTTTAGAATTTAAGAATTTTTAGAATTTACGCATTTTCGAATTTACGCATTTTCGATTTTAGGAATTTACTCATTTTCGAATTTCCAAAATTCGTAAATTCGAAATTTCCTAATTTATGCATTTTCGAATTTACGCATTTACAAATTTACGAATTTATGAATTTACAAGTTGCGATCATAGCGAATGACCCGGAAAAAAAACAAAACAAAACAAAAAAACGAATGAAATGAAATAAAAAACCAATGAATTTTTCGGCAGAGCACATGTCTAGTGAATTCATCCGATATTCAATGGAATTAAAAAGTGACATTTATAGTGCATAAAGCGATAAATGTTCAAAACAAAGTATTTTTCTTTAAAAGAAAGACTGTACAGGTGTGCAATATATGGAGAGAGAAACTCCTCATAGTATAAAATCCTCAAATGATTTATTAACCACTTGCCGACCAGCTGCCATTATTGTACTGCGCAGGTCGGCATGTTACTGCGAACTGCTGTTGTTGGGAAACTCTAGTTTGTGGGCACGTGCGCCCCACTGGTCAGTGGGGGGGAGCCAATCAGTGGGTGGGGTGGACTCGATGTTCGCCGGCCACCCACGGTCGTTCCCCCGCAGTGAAAGGATGGGGATCTGTCTGTGTTAACAGGCATATCTCCATTCTGACAGAGGAGATCACACAGATGCTGTCTTTCTGCTATGCAAGAAGACGGATCTTTGTGTTTCCCCAGGCAGCCCATCCCCCATACAGTTAGAACACACCTGCAGGGAACACATTTAACCTCTTGATCGCCCCTGATGTTAACCCCTTCTCTGCCAGTGTCATTAGTACAATAACAGTGCATATTTTTAGCACTGATTACTGCTAAAGTGTCAAAAATGGCAGTTAGGTGTCCGATCTCTCCGCCGCTATGTCGCAGTCCAACAAAAAATCACAGATCACCGCCATTACTAGTAAAAAAAAAAAAAAATAATAATAATAATAAAAATGCCATAAATCTATTCCTTATTTTGTAGACGCTTTAACTTTTGTGCAAACCAATCAATAAACGCTTATTGCAATTTTTTTACCAAAAATATGTAGAAGAACGCATATCGGCCTAAACTGAGGATGAAATTAGTTTTTTTATATATTTTTGGGGGATATTTATTATAGCAAAAAGTAAAAAATATTCCAAAATTGTCGCTCTTTTTTTGTTTATGGCGCAAAAAATAAAAACGGCAGAAGTGATCAAATACCATCAAAAGAAAGCTCTATTTGTGGGAAAAAAAGGACATCAATTTTGTTTGGGTACAACGCGGCAGGACCGCGCAATTGTCAGTTAAAGTGACGCAGTACCGTATCGCAAAAAATGGCCTGGTCATTAAAGCGGAGTTCCATCCAAAAGTGGGACTTCCGCTCATTGTACCCCCCCCTCCGGTGCCACATTTAGGGTGGAGGGGGGACAGGATACCTGCCTTTCACAGATATCCTGTTCCCACTTCCGGGAGCCTCAGCCGGGGGTATTGATGTCACCGCCCGGGCTCCCTCCTCCTCCCTCCTCCTTCCCCGGCCGCCGAGCCAGTAGGTGAGAGGAGCGGAGCCTCACGCATGCACAGTAGGGTTCCCGGCGTGAAGATGTAAGGCTTCACTGCCGGGTTCCCTTACTCGCAATGGAGGCGGCATGCACCTGACAGCCGATGGAAACATCAACTGCGGTGCTGACAGCGCTGGACTCCAGGACAGGTAAGTGTCTTATTATTAAAGGTCAGCAGGTGCAGTATGTGTAGCTGCTAGCTTTTAATTTTTGCAGCAGTGGGCGGACCTTTGCTTTAAGGGGGAAAATCTTCCGCACCTTAAGTGGTTAAGAATCGACATCCTACATGATAAAAATCCATTAAAATGAAATGGTCAAATATAACCCGACTGGACGTCACTAAGAGCAAAATCGACCCCAGTGTCAGTTATTGTCCGATTTCCGCCACAATATCGCAGTCCTGCTATAAGTCACTGATCGCCACCATCACTAATATAATAGTATTAAAAAAAAAATCCATAAATCTATCCCATAGTTTGTAGACGCTATAACATTTGCATAAACCAGTCAATATTCGCTTTTTTTTTTTTACCAAAAACATGTAGCAGAATACATATTAGCCTAAATTTATGACGAAATTTAATTTAATTTTTAAATGTTTTCATTGGATATGTTTTATGGTAGAATGTAAAAAAAAAAAATATATATATATATATATTTTTTTTTAATTGTCTGTTTATTATTATTATTATTATTATTATTATTATAGCACAAAAAGAAAGCTCTATTTGTGGGGAAAAAAAGAACATACATTTTATTTGGGTATAACGTCGCACGACCGCGCAATTGTCAGGTAAAATTATTGTCATGAAGGGGGGTAAATTCTCTGGAGGTCAAGTAGATTTTTTTTTTTTATTATAGGAGTTAATTAGTTTTATTTCAGCAGTTTGATCTCCTAGTGGGCTGTTTATAAAACATTCATGGCACGAACTTCAAAAACATTTGCTAATCAAACTAAATGTGCCATGGTTTTTCTTAGAGATCAGAGCCATCTAGTGGCCAAAATGCAGTATAGTTTTCTGAAAATACCTCAATGAGAAAACTACACTGCATATTTGCCGCTGGATGGAGCTGATAAAACAGGCATTAATCTCCTAGAAAAAATATGGGAAATTTTGTTTAAGTTACTCAGATGTTTCTGACATTCATGCAGAGAATGTTTAAATAAATAAACCCCTTAGCGTGCTTTAGTACTTGTTCTAGTAGCCAATTCATTGTAATCACCAGCTTGATTTTTCAATACTTTGAGAGTGGGAGAAACTGGCTTTCAGCTGCTGGAGGGAGAGACACAGACACAGTGCATCCTTGTTGTAACTGTCCCTCCTGTCCCATCGCACCGATCCCCATCCCTGTGCTGCCCACATCTGATTCCCTCCCCCCCATGTGCCCGGGCCCCCCCACCTTGTCCTCCCACAGCACTGCCGGCTTCTCTCTCCCTCTAGCTGCTGAGGATGCACAGGCAGATGGAGAGTAAGGAAAGGGCTGGTAAATATGTGATATACAGGCCCCTTCCTTTTCTTAATTGGACACAATGAGTGATCGCTACAGATCGCTTCTGTGTCTTTTCATAACTGAGCATAGTAAATGATGCTTCAGTTTATGAATGAACAGGAGCCTCTGTCTCCTGTTAATTCATCTTCAGTGCAACTGAGGCTGCAAAGAAGGGTGGGAGAAACCAGCTTTTAGCTGCTGGAGGGAGAGACACAGACACAGTGCATCATTCTGTAATTGTCCTCCCGTCCCACTGCACCCACCCCCCTGCTTTCCTGCTTTCCTATCAGCAGCCCTGTTGGTGGTATATACTCATGTATATACTAATTTCTAGGCATATATTTTCAGCATTATGACTATGTTTTATCTTCACTCTTGTAGCCCTGATGAAGGGGGGAGGGGTTATGTGTGTCAGAAACCATGAAATCAGACTGAGACAGAAGTACAGTTAAATCACACTTGTTTAATAATAAAAGTAAAAAGAACCAACATAGTCAAAACATAGCCAAAGTTCAGTAACCGGAATGGATAGTCAGCCAAGCCAGAAGCCAGGGATCAACGTAGAGGCACAGCAAGCAGGATCTGGAGCCAGAAGGGATTCAGCAAAGCAAGGCTTTAAACAGGAACGCAGGAGATCGTCTCTGTGATGTTGACTAAGGCGAAGGCAGAGATCCACTGGGCTGAACGGCTTAAGTAGGCAGGACTGACGAGCAGGATATCATCAACAGCTGAATAACTCTGGAGATCTAGGAGCTGGCAATTAGCCGACAGCTGAGCTGCCAGCTCTGAGAAGGAAGGGCTGAGCCCAGCCCTGACAATGTGTTGCCTTACGAATGACGTTGGTCATTTTTATGCAACTTTTTTTAACCAACAATTGATATTATCTTGGCCTCTTACTTCCGTTTTTGGCTCCTTTCTGTATTTTTATGGTTTGAGCTACTGTTAGGTACCCATTGAGGGAAAGCCTCTATAGAGCATGCTTGAAGTCATACAAGTCTAAATGTTCCCAGCAGCTCTTTTAGTATGTCATTCTGGAGATCAAAACTATTTTGGAATTCGCCGTGATTGATGAAAATTAGGTTCTGCAAAATCACCCCCTATGAATAGCTAATCATCAATAACTTTGTACAAAGCAGCAGATCGATGCAAACCCACATGAAAATCTCCATAGGAAACACTAATTAAAGGCAAAAAAAAATGATTTTTTTTAATCATTAAAGACTTTAGCAAATGTATGGCTAAAAATAGCAGTTACAAATGCCTTTTAGGGACTTCCACCTGTTTGCAGCATTTTAAATCAAGTACAGCGAATTTACCATCATATACAGTATTAGGTGTATTTATTCATTTCCATTGTAAAGTCACAATCTTCACTAAAATGCAGTTGAAAAGGTCTTGTCAGGGCCTGGACCTGAACCCATGACTTCTGCTGTGAGATGCTGAGATGCTGGACAGCTCCTTGGCTAATTCCTTGAATGATCCTGTCTTGAACCTTGTTTCTCTTGAACTTTGGACCCATTGCTCCTCCCATGAACATCCTGATTAAAGCCATGCCTTTGCACTTCCTGTTTGCCAGATTATTGTGCTCTCTGCAGCCAATATCTTGCTCCTGCCACACCTGATGCCATCCATATCTTTGCTACCACTCGTTTCTGACCTTTGGCTTGTTCCTTGACTACACTTCTGTTTGATTCCAACCTGCAACCACTTGTTACTGACCTTTGGCTTGTTTACTGACTACGCTTCTGCTGGATCCCAACCTGTAACCACTTGTTACTTATCTTTGGTTTGTTTACTGACTACACTTCTGCTTGATTCCAACCTGCAACCACTTGTTACTGACCTTTGACTTGTTTACTGTGTACGCTTCTGCTTGATTCCAACCTGCAACCACTTGTTACCAACCTTTGGCTTGTTTGCTGACTACATTTCTGCTTGATCCCAACTTGCAACCACTTGTTACTGACCTATAGCTTTGGTTTTATCCCCACCTGCTATATCTGTTACTGGACTGGCCTGCTCACCTCCTGGTGGGTTTGATCCTGAAGACCACGACCTGGTACTAACAAACAGCAAAAACCCATCTCCACCATCAGAAGCTCTGGTAAATACCAGTTAGTACCCCGCACTGTGGGTGAGCCTGTGTCATTCGCCAGGGAGACTTGTTTGTATACCTGTCTTACTGGTTGGTGGGAGCCTCTTTTCTGCTATAGCTACTGGGACTTTTCAATTTCCTGGTGCACTACTACATGTATGCTGCCATGGATTGGCACCAGAAGAGGAAAATTATGGAAAGTATTTCATACAGTTTTCTGTATTATGCATATGGTGCATTGAGTATAGCCCCTTTTCCAGGGCATATAC